>NC_137583.1:60185417-61490917 GCF_963210335.1 Falco punctatus
CAGGTTCATTTTTGACAGAGTGTTGTTGCATGCAAGGGCACTCACAGTTTGTTTATAGCATACCAAAAGTATTCTGTTAATGAAACATTTCAAGGCTAATGAACCAAAACTTTGCACCAAACAGACAGCGGCTGCAAATGCTTTCTTGTCTGCATTTGCCAGAGTTCACATTTCAGCTGTGCTCTCCACTCCACCCACTCTGCGCTGCAGCAGATAAAACAACATCTTGGATTGACAAGTCAAGTTTGCAAGATTAGCTTTCTATGAAAAAGCCACAGCAAGCCATGCCATTAACTCTTCTGAGGCAAACACGTTCAGGCTTTTTGAATTGGCTACTTCTGGGAGGCCAAGCTACTGTCTTGTTCCCCTGAAGTTTTAGCATTCGATCAATGAGCTTACCATTAGGTCCAGAAGGAATAATGAGAAAGGTACCATTTGCAAAGAGGGACTTCTTGTGCATGGTGTGTGATAATGTCCTAGTGGTTTTGACTGTATAAAATCAATGGTTGGCTTTGGGGAAGATGGTTAGTTTGTCAATACCAGTACCATTTCAAGACCTTTCACTGTGTTTTGAGGATCTAATTCACTTGGGAGGAAATGTTTTATGGTGGCCACTTCCAAACTGACATATGACCAAAGCAATCCAAGGCCTTCATCCTGTAACTCTGTAAGGAGCCAAGTAAACATCCACAGCAAAATCACGATCCAAGGCTGAGTGGTAGAGGCACTGCTCTGGGGATCTGTGTTCACCTCTTCTCTGTCTCTGATTTCCTTTGTGACCTTGGTAAAGTACTCTTACAAAGACTTTTTCTAGCTATGCATTTGCACAGTGTCTGGCAAAGGCCCTACTCTGATTTGGGACCCCCATGCGACACCCCGAGTACCAATCTGAAACGAACCTCCACACTGAGTAGAAGTAAGGTCTCAGCCAGTCACCTGGCAGATGCATGGTGTAAGAAAAAGGTATAAGCAGAGAATGGGCAGGTGTGGAGAGAGAGATTATTCTAAATCTTTTCTCGTTCATGGTGAAAACTACAGAGTCATGGTTGCATCCAACTCTGTTAACAGTCAAAAGACCTCTGATGCTGTAAAAGTCCTGTGAACGAAGTATCAAGCTTGCACTGTTGCTGCTGCCCATCTCAGGTCATCAACCCCACAGTGCTCCTCACCCAGGCTGTCATCAGGAATCCAGTCCATCTTGTTTAGAAGGTAAGCTCCTTTGTATGTGAATCCAAAAACATATGTATTAACACAAACAGTTGCCTATTTTGATGAATGTAGGGCCAGTAATATGATCTAGAGCAAATACTCAAAGTAGGTTGTTGAAATCCTAGTATTTCATTGCTGCCCCTGTTCACACAAGTCAGTGGATTGCCTGCTTCAGAAGAAGCTAGAGACACACATCAGGTAGTTTAAAAGATGTTTTTTGAACAGGGTCTTCTGTATCGATGGGCTCTCCTAGCAGCTTGCCACAGGACTGGTGGCAGAGCCAAAAGACATTAACCAGTTTCTGCCATGTCCAACAAAAAGGATTTGGTACAAGGACATTTGAGAGAAGAGCTAATAAGGGTGAAACATCTGTGGTAGGAAAGTGGATCACAGTGATAAATGGGAGACTCACAGTCTTTATTTGGCATAGTGCCATTATTCTCTACATTCAAAAAAGGATAATTTTGAGAGCACAGTTGCAAGTGAACATTGTGTACCATCGTCAAACTGTGATTATAGTTATGACTCTGATGTAAACGTATTCCTTGGCCATTACACTTCATTGTTCTAATAAAGTTACTTCTACTAGAAAAAAAAAAAACCCAACAAAAAAAAAACAAACCCAAAAAATTTTCTTCCCTGAATTAATAACGTCTTTGAAAACAACAGCTGCATCTAGGCAATAACTACTACATTTTTAAGAACAGTCATAGTCTTTCAGGCAGCTGGAAAGGTTATTCCTACTGATTTTGAACCTGAGATAATCATCTTCACCAGCCACAATGAACAGGCCCTGTCTGGAAGTAAAGAGACAATATCTTTAGCCTACTTTTCTCCCAGGAACATGTTTGAGTGTGGTTTTTGGTTTGGTAGTGGAGTTCTCTGATGTGTATCAACTGAAACATAGGAGTGTTTTTTATCACCATCATTTGTAGATGTGGTCCAAGTTAGCACTGGGTAAACCTACTACCTGCAAAACGAAATATGAATAAATTCACCTGCTTACTCTGAACTCCTGTTATTCAGTAGCTAATTTTTTTTCCAGGCCTTTCACTCCATTAACGTGTAAGGTAGCCTTAGTGCATATTATATGCAGATGCATTTTAATAATGACTTTATCTTTAACTGAAATCAGTGAAATCCTACTGTTGTGAAGTGTAATAGGTTACTGTCATGTAGCAGGACATGTTATCATGCTGAATACCAGGTGTGGATCACAGCATCCTCAGTATGCAAAAGAAAAAAACTCTTTAGATGACATCCAAAGTGCTCTTTCAAGTTGCTGCTCTCAGGATATGTCCTTCAGGAATAAATGTCTGTATTTTGTGAGGCTACAAAAGCAGCTTGAGGTTTTCTTCTATCAGAGCCCAGAAACTGACAGCACAATACAACCAGTTGCTGTCTGGACTTTCACTCTTTGGTGCTGAGCCTAAGCACCTCCAGTTTCAAAAGTGAGTATTGATTTTGGGTATCCAACGTGAAGCTCCTTAAAAGTAATATGCTTTAAAAAGTAGCAGTAGATTGAAAGAGGAAATTTCTCAATTTCTGCAAATTGGGCATTTTCTAAGAGGCTCAGGCTACTCACTTTAGACTGCTTAGATCTGTCCAACAACAAAAGTTTTCCAAATTACTTTATTCATGAGTAAAGATGGATGGCACAATGTTAGTGCATTACAAGTAATCACAAACACCTTCTATGTGTGCTGTATATTTGTGCTTAATCCTGATATGAGAATTTTCCAGCTGTAATAGTAGAGAAGTAGAATAATGGTATAGTTGAGTGTTATACTGTGAAATCTTTTATCATTTTGCATGACAAAGGCAAACAAGATTAAGTATGTTGAATCATTTCCAAACACTTCTCCTCAAGAGCCAAATAATGCATGAAAGCAATATTTACAATATTTTAAAAATAAATACTGCAGGAGAACTGAAGAGTACATATTTTACATTTAAAAGAATTCTGCTTCATTTAATTGGTAAGTCAATTAACAGAGGAAAATGTCAAATAAAAAAATTTATTTGAAATGTGAAAGACATTTTACATATTTTAATTTTTTATTATATTCTGCTGTGTAATAGGAGTCCATAATTATCTGTCAAAGCCACTGATATACCTTTTTTTTCCAGAAGCTACTTCATAATAAAGTGCTACTGTCATAATAGCTATTCTACTTTTCTTTCTGAAGTTCTTTCCCACTTGGAAGAATAATAGGTATTGAATATAATTCTATAGAATCAGCTTCTGTAAGGCTAAAACAGGTGCTTAACTGGAAAAGAATAATGTTTAAATAGGATTAAGATTGAAGCAGGAAGTATTTTGTGCCAAGAATATTGTGCTTAAGGTTGCTCATGATCTCAAAGTTGATGTTTCAGACAAAGGTTTACTTTTATTTGCATGGAATGATTTCTGTATCTTATTATCCTTTCAAATACCTACACAGAAATGTTAGAAAGCCCAGGCAAATAGGTGGACACACCCCTTAATTTGGCAATTTTGTGAAAGTGACACCTGGACAAACTTCTGGGCAGCCTAATCTGTCAGTGGTGGTGAAAGTCAACCAGAAAGGTCAAAAATGCTGTAGATAATTGTAATAATTTGATTCAATAATATGTTTTACTTGAAGCCGTGGGAAAGGCTGGTTCAAAGAAATGCAGTCAAAGTGGGTGGGAAATTGATAAGGCAGGGAAATGAAGATGATCCATGGAGAAGGTTCTGGTTTAGCCTGGCACTGGCAGAATTCCAGTGCTGTCTTTCAGCTTCCCAGCCACGTCAACTCAGCCCATGGGTGTCCCAAGGGAAAGAATGCAGGCTCTACCGCAGGCAGGTAGGTGCACAGCTGGGGGGCTGGGGCCTGCCACCTTCTTCTTGATGGTGGTTAATATTTAGGAAGGCTTGTTTCTGTAAAGAATGGGAACAACTTTTGAAAACTCTAAGATATTCTCTGAAAAACATGGGATCACTTTTCTGTGCCCAACTCTGGCAGCCGGTTCTGTTCCTTCAGCGTCTAGATAATGATGCACATGAACCATTATGTTTTAAGGAACAGCAGAGCTTGAAATAAAGAGACTGAAGTGGTGGGTTTGCTTCATCAACATAAAATTGCTTGAAGTTCACAATGAAAGGAAAACTTGGTGGTCTTACACCCTCACTGTCTTTCCTTGACTGAGGTTCCTCCAGAGCTGGAGAGAGACTGAGTAGCTCAGAACGTGCCTAAATTGTCCTAACTTCTCTGCACTGTCCTGTAGGCCTCAATACTCTCTAAAAATCACATCATGATTTCTCCTGCTATATCAGGATGTTCCTTTTTCACCTGAAGTGCCACTTGACTAAGCCATGATGCCACATTTTGCAAAGGGCTGTCTGTTAGCACCCACATGATTTACCTCTACCTTGTGTAATGTTGTCAAGCCTCTTGTTCTTTTTTAATTAGCAGTGTCTTTTCACATTGTAGGTCATGGGATGAAATGAGTGCTTTTGCACAAGAAATAGATTTGACCTTGAATACTGTGTTCGATTTTGGACCCCTCACTTCAAGAGGGATGTAGGGGTGCTGGAGCGTGTCCAGAGAAGGGCAACAAAACTGGTGAAAGCTCTGGAGCACAAGTCTGATGAGAAGCAGCTGAGGGACCTGGGAGGGTTTAGTCTGAAGAAAAGGACACTCGGAGGGGGGGGACGGGACACCTTATTGCTCTCTACAACAACCTGAAAGTAGGGTGTGGACAGGTGGGAATCAGTCTCTTCTTCCAGATAACAAGCAACAGGACAAAAGGAAACAGCCTTAAATTATGTCAAGGGAGATTTAGATTGGATATTAGGAAAAAAGAATTCACAGAAAGGGCAGTGAAGTGTTGGAACAGGCTGCCTGGGGAGGTGGTGGAATCACCATCCCTGGAGGTGTTTAAAAAGCATGTAGGTGCAGTGCTTACTGACATGGATGGACTTGGCAGTCCTGGCTTAAAGGCTGATGATCTTAAAGGTCTTTTCCAACCTAAATGATTCTATGATTCTATGATTTCTTTAATAAGAGATTTTACATTATCTTGCTTTGGCAAACTATGTGACATTTTGTCTGTGAAAAAGAACACAGCACAGCCCAGGCCTAAGATTTGACCATATTTTGCATTTTTGATTGAACTTGATCATAAATTAAAACAAAAGGGGAAAGGAAGTCTGAAAGGGATGATCTTTGCAGAACAAAATGGTAAAGCAGGCAAGAAATACTGTTTCTGAGAACTGAGCTTCTAGGATCCTCTTTACTCTGATATTCTCTTTTGACCTCAGAGATGAGGTCAGCAACTTGGCCACCACGTTGTCACAGGTGAGTACAATGTCCTGGCAGAGCTACTTACACTTAATTCACTCCTGCTTGTTTCCCACACACAGAGCAGGTACTTTCCCCTCCTGTGTTGCAAAGCATGGTACCCTACAAGTGGTTGGTCTGGTTCCAGCAAAACTCTGCATGAGTAAGGCAGTAGTAATCTTGCTCTTAATTAGGAGAGAAGTACTACTATGGAATTGCTCATGGAAGAGGAGACTTCTATAATCAGAATGCTATTTTGATGTATGTCGTTTGACAGCTTACTGGCAAGAAGGGAAACCATTCTTTTAACTGAATTGGTATTATGCATGTGCCACATGTCCCAAGAGCTTGGCTCCTGCTTCCCAGCACCCCCAATGGCATGTTACACTTTCCTTTGTAGGGTGACAACCATGTTTCAAATACTTCCATCCCAGCTGTTAAATTCATGAAGATTATGCCTGTTTCACACCTGCCAAGCAAACGAACGTTGCCCTTCTAAATGGACGCCTAACTGGCGCGCAGTTTCATTTGCATGCGTTTTCAGTTTTCAACAGGTGGCACTAAAGAGCCAATAAATGATTCTATTCCCAGTCTCCAGCGTGCAAACTCCTGGGCAGGCACTTTTATGTGTGTTTATCTATTTAAATATGGTATTATAATTCCGAAATAATTAGTCATCTAATTGAATTGCATGACCACATCCATCCAAGACATTTGCATGTACAATTAATTAGGATTTATCTAAAAGCACTCTTTTTGTTCTCTATTTCCTACAAGTTAAATTACTCATGGATGGATTAGATGCTGATTTCATTTTGAAAGTGTTACAATACATATACTTGGAGAAAAATAAGTCTGCAGATTGGTAAGCAGCACACAGGCAAAGAATTCTTTTTCTTTTCCTTTCTATTTTTATAATGCTACCAAAGGTCTATGCTCTAGTGCGTGGCTGATGAGGGCCAGCCTTGCTGTAGTTCCAGAGAAGTAAAAGTCTGCAGTGCCTTCTTCAGACCCCTTCGTTTTAGCAGCTGCAGGATTTACAAAAGCAGAATGGCTTTGCACATGCTACTAGGCTTCAATCTCCTTGCAGCACAATCTTTTCTTAAACTTATATGATCTTGATGGTTGCAATGCATTTATCAACTCACATTCTTGAAAAATAATGGATAGGAAAAGAAACTGTTAAAGACATCGTTGGGAAACGGCCTGGTTTTCATATAAAATGTTTACATGCATCTCAGTTGCAGAAGCAAGTGGAGACCCACCTTGAGACATGTTGTGCTACGCCAAATGGGAACTGAAATACTATGAATGGCCCAGAAATAGAACAGCTTTGAAGAGGTGTCCAAAGTGATGATGAAACAAAACACCTCAGGAACAGGAAGGACAGTATGACTTTGGTTTCTTAATTGTTTGACAAAGCTCTTTTTCTTGACAGCATATCTGCTTCCTTCATTCTTTCACTCTTTCTTTTGTCATCCAGTTTCAATCAGTGGAAGATGTACCCAGTCACTTCCAGAAGAACAAGCACAATTAAAGAAAAACTTTTAAAAGCCAGCTGAGATATCTGTGAAGAATTATAAATACAGTTGTGCAAAACCAAACAAACCAACCCAGATAATTTCATTTTGCAGGAGGATGTGTTACAACTAAAACATATTGAGTTTCAGTCCTGGAACTTTGAGAAACTGTAGAGATTAGGGAAGATGGTACCAAGATAATCTGTGTTTAGAAATAATTTCACAAGTAGGATAGAGCACACTAATGTGGCAACACGGCAGTGTAAAAGGGAGGAGCAGGCCAACATTCCCCATTTCTGTAGAGTCTTTGAAGTGACCTTTGCTTTGCAGATTTTTCTTTTAAACAAATTATCTCCTGTACCTCCTCTACTAGCTCTTTCAATCCACAGCTTCTCAGAGGCCTTTTGTCCTGCAAATGGCTTCTGGTGGGGGAAGCAGTAGACAGTTTTAACGTTGTTCCTCCCTGAGATTTCTCTTCTCTCTTTTCTTCTATTTCCAAATTGTTTTTCCCTTCCCTTTTTTGGGGGTAGGTGGGTGGGGATGGGTGGGTGTATTTTAATCAATATTTTAGTTTTTTAGAAGAGCTCCCCCTAAACTTCCAGAGGAGTAAACGAGTCCCTGAGGGGCATGCTGGCTGCTGATCATGTCTTTAGCAAGTTCTGATCTGGGTGTTTCTCTCACTGTTACTGTTTTTAGTATCCTATTAGAGTTAGGCCAGATGGATTTTTCTGCTGGCAGAAGTACCCACTGTCTGACTGAAATAGATCTTTTTGCATCTCAGAAAGTTAGTGGAAGGAGGTTTCCTCCTATAGTTCATAAGCTCTCAATAAGTACCATCCATCTCAACCTTTCATTAAACACCCATTGCTAATTGCAATGTGCTTAGCTTCAGCCTTATCCTTACTTTTATGTTTAAGTGCTTTGTTGAACAGAATGCAAGCAGGCTGAATTCTTTGCTGAACTGCAGATGAAAGAACTACGGCCAGAAACACACGTGTGTGCAGTGTGAGCATGTGCGTGTCTGTGTCTGCATTATAAACTGAGACAACTGATGGACAGTATTATGCCTGACATATATATTTGAAGGATGATTACAGCTAGAGCAGAATTAGAAGAAATAGTTGAGAGGTTGGAACAAAATGAAAAGGACTGGAAGGAAATTAATCTTCCTTAATGTCTAGGTCATTTAAAATTCAACAAGTGAGAGTTTTGTAATGTAGTGTAAGGCAGTTTTCAAGTGGCCCAGGGGGCACTGGAGCAGTCTCCTAACAACCTGCTCTCTGTCTACTTTGTAAAACCATCTGAGCAATGCACTGTCCTCCGATCTACTGAAACTCTGCAGTTTTCCATTTCATTTTATAGGAGAAAGCCATCCTTTGCAGACACATGTACTTTTCGTACCTTTTGTTCTTTCCACCTCCAAATACCCTGTTGTATATAAAAGTTATGAGCTACATGACCTCGGTGGAAATGCCTGTTTGAGACTTTACAGTGCACTCTGCCAATAGCCCGTTCACCTCTGACAGTGACAGATGCAGCAGTGCTGATGACATGTAATATACTGTATGTGGTTTTAGACACTCCATGAAAACATGAAAGCTCCAGAATCACATCCATATTTCAACAACCTGCCAAAGCTTCCGCTGAAACAGTGGACTATAATTCAAGCACCTGATAAATGTAAGTCTTTAACAAGCACAAAGTCAGGGAACTCTACCTAGAAAAATTTAATAATATAGAAAAAACTATAATATTGAGCTTAATTTTTGGAACTAATTGACTGCTACTTTACTTACTCCCTAGTAAAGGGATTGAAGTTCTGAAAGTTAAGAGTGTAACATTTAAATTTGTCTGAAAAAAACATGAAGAGATTTTACTTTGACGACAATTTGTTATCTGCAATTTAAAAGGCAAGTAAGGCAATAATTTGCCAGGTGCTGCCTGGCAAGAGGTCAGATTGCTGGGAACAGAAGGATACTGAAAACCAGATGAGAAGAAGGGGAAGTCAGTAGTGTCTTTACTAAAACCTAATTAGGAAATAGCATCTTTTCCTCTGCTCTGGAAAGAGCAGAAACTATCAGTGAAATATCAGCAAACAGTTTGGCATCTTCAAAGATATTAATTAAGTAAAATTTGGAAAGTGCTTTGAAGATGAAATATGGTAGGGAGTGCTAAGTATCACTATTAGCAGGACCAATGTGTCAACTGATGTTGTCTGTCTGCATAGTATTGGGTGAACACTTGGGTAATTAAGGTCAAATGAATAGCCTCGCCTGGTCAATTTATTGGATAAAGTGTGTCTCGTTGCTAGCTGAAGCAAGATGTGGTATCTGTGTGACTAACAGACCTGGAAAGTGAACATCAAGCATATTTCATTGCCTCACAAGCTACCAGTAGCAACAGCTACTTCTTACTTTGTGGGCCTCTTACACTGTCTAGAGTCTTACACTCTCTACATATCAGGTAAGTGAGCAGTTTTTTCACAGCATTTAGCAGTTTCTAAACTTGTGATTATTAGTTTGACATCATATCTGCCTTCTTTAAAGGCTTGCATGCCTTCTTCAACTAAGACAATACTTTGTTCTCCAGATCTAATTCTTCCAGCTTACCAATATTTTCATACTAAAACATTTATGGAGTTAATTTGGCAAAGGTTTAGGTAGTGAAGGGCTGCTATTGCTGACCAAGAGGTGCTATTCAAACCTCTATCTACAGTCTGCAAGTGCACTTCAGCCCTTGTGTTGTTACCTTGGGAATTCTGGTCATGGACTGACCCCAATTTGCTACAACCTCCAGGATATAAAGAAGAAATATACCATGAGCTTTTGCTGTACTTTTGCTGTACCAAATGGAATTTGCACAAATAACAGCTAATTTGCTAAATTTCAATGTTTGTTTTGACTTGTCTTAATGAAACCTCAGAGACTACAGTACAATACACACCACGGCTGCCTCATGGGCACACAGTCAAACTATGGGTGAGTGCAGCTCAGCAGGAGAGTGACCCCAGCAATGGGCACTGGGTCTGGTGTGACACGGGCAGGAACAGCAGATCAGGACTCACAGCCCAAGACCTGGGGGACACGGTCACGCAGACATCCCAGTAGGAAGGCCCAGATTTCTCACATGTTTGGTTCTGTTGCAAAATCAAGTTTAGGGACAGCTTAAACTGTCCCACATAACAGTTCAGAAAGCAGGAGGAGCACTTGTACCTGAGCTGGGAGCGAGCCAGTAACGGTAGATAGGAAGTTGCTGCCAGTGCTTGGTACTACCTGGCCAAGACTATCATCAGCTGAGAAAATGTTGCAGGTACTGCTTTTCAGTTGCAGTTATTTGCTTCCATCTGTATCTAGTGCCAGGACAATGTGGACAACCCTAGCTCAAGCTGGTGTGCTCAGTGTAACCACCTGCTTGGCTTGTGGGCAGTTGTTTTGTCTTTGGGCCGCAGACTGGGACCTCCATTTCAGAACTGAGCAGGTATTCCTGATCATCCCTTTCTGTTAAACATATTGTCTGTTTTATTTTAAAAATGGCAAATATCTCCCCAACACATTTCATGTAGGAGAGCACCAGATGAGCTTCGCTGAGGTAGATTCAGGCAGAATGGTGTCACTCTCTGGCAATGAACAAAAATCTAAATCAAGCTAGCTCTCAGATCCTGGGTGGTTTTTTACCTAAATGCACTATCATCCTATTCATACTGTAAAGGTGTACTGTACATTTCTATGTTCTGTAAAAATTCGGAAGCATTGGATGCCATGGAGCTCAAGGGTAACAAGGAAGGGACAGGCCTGGCTGTGTCAGTTATGACTGCTCTGCACACAAATAGCATGATAGGAATATCGCCAGTGGCCAATAATACAAACTAAACTGCCTTGAAATATAACTAGGAGAACAGCTTTTCATCAAGCACATCTTGCTGACTGCATCCAAAGCAATTCTCCAGAGCAAAGCAAATGCAGAGCATAAGATGATAAAGCCAAAGTCCTTTCCCAGAGACATAGGGTAAGACTTCAAGAGAAAACTTGTGCATCCTTAAATTGGCAGCAAGAAAGACTGCTAGGAATCTTGTAACCATGTTTCTTGTCTCTTTGTTCTGCACCTGATGTAGATGCACATCAGGATACCTTTCTATAACAACATGTGAGAAGACTTCAGATGCATACATTCAAAAAGCCAGCAATTAGCACTGAAAGTTTTGGCTTTCAGTCAGCATCTGTATTTGGAATCTCAGGATGCCTATGTGAGGAATCTGCCCTCACAGGAGCAGTTGTCTCCAGCATGACTGTCTGACAGGGACAGCTCTGTTAGGCATGCTCTGAGCACAGAGATGCTCTTGGATCCACACTAGAGCATAGTCCTTATCTCTTCAGTGCATAAACCTGCTTACAGCTTATGGTATACCTCTTCGTATCCTGGAGCTTGTAGCATGTATAGATGAAGGACTGAGGATCTAAACTTTGATTCCTGCTCAAAATGACTTGAAGAATCTTGATGACTCTTTAGGTTTTTTAGTTATGTGCTTCTCTCGTTTCCACCATACCTAAAATAATCAGCATCTAGGGTGAAGAGGAGAAAACTAGGGAGAATAAATAAGAATAATTAAAACACATGACAGACAGAGCCACCCACTATTAGTATCTCCTACTGTCTGTGTCCCAATCTCACAGGGAGCTGTACCCAGCTACCCAAAGGATCAGTAGCTCATTTAGCATTTGTCATCCCCCAAGGGTGAGTCAGTCTGTGACTTAACTAATCTGGCACAGAGCGCTTTCTGCAATGCCAAGTTTGATCAGACTATTTCAGTGGTTCAGCATTATAGAAAAGAAGCACTAAAGACTAAAAGTGATGTTGACTCAGCCATTTGGCTCCTGCCAGTGAACATTAGCAATTTTTGAACTGCTTAGATTCCACTTCTAATGAAAATCCATTTAGACAAAGTAATTTACATGCATTGCTTATTTCCATATGAGGTATGAAGCCTTTGCCACATTGCTACAAAGAGATGTGGTTCAGAATGCAGTCATTCCTCTCTGCTCTCATACCATACATGAATGATTTTGTCTCACATAATTGCCTGATATCAATACTCAGTAGATATATTTTGACACATGACAGAATATAATGGGATTTCCCAGGGAGAGAGGAGAAACAGAATATTCTAGTAAGAAGGAGAGGATTTTTGCTTTGGATTGATTAAAAATTTTAGCTGGTACATCAGGAATGTTTCATCTCTGCAGCTATATCAAAAATTGCCCAGTCATAGCTGGTAGCAAGTAACAGGCTATTAGCTCCAGGACATTAAGGAAAAATACTAGCTGTATTGAAGTCAGTGGTAAAACACACATTGATTTGCACGAGGTGAGAATGTCATCCTGCAAAAGCAGCAACAGCCAAACAAGCACTTCAGCACTCACGTGCAGATTTCACGGGCCACAGTGAAAGAAAACTTTAGGCACCTAGAATCAAATTTGTGCTGCAGGTACTAATGAGATCATCTTTGTGCCTAAAGGTTTACCAGATATTGGGAGACTGTGTCTTTATTAAAAAGTGTTGCAAGGTCTCCCCAAGGTGTAGCACTAGCTGGGTTTGGGCAGTGGGGAGCACGGCCAGGTCTGGTCTCCCTGAATCTGAGGGGATCAAAACCATCTGAACCCAAAGAGCATGCTTCACACCCACCAGCAGGTCTTACTGGGGCACTCTCTGTCTCTCCTTTGTGACCTTTTCCCAGTGAAAGGAGTACAAAATTGAAGTGTGTGCATGGTGGAGGCAGAGAGATGAGAAAAAAACTAGACATGGCAACTCTAATGCACCGCTCGGGAACTAAGCAGAGAGAGATCTTGGGTTTGGTACCTGGTCACAGAGCTTTTCCTGTAAGTTGTATTAGGCACTAGATAAACTACTGAATTCCTCTCGTTTTGGGGATAAGGAATTGAGATCCTGAAAAGTTACAAAAACTTACCTGAAACACTACTTTAAGGCAATACTGAGCTAATAGGACCCCCAGGCTCAGTATTTCTCACTCACTGGTCTTAAGTAGGGTAACACTACCAGTGTTTTTCTAGTTGTATGTTCAAAAAGATCTTGCTAAACTATTTAATTTAGATTATACAACCCCATGACAGAGTGGTCAGATGATGGCTGGGCTAGGGGACATTTTGCAGGTGTGTTGCCTTTTCTTTCCAGCCTTCTTATGTTGTTACAGTCTTTCTCAGAGCAGGCACCCAGCTGCTGTGGTGATGGGCGACCATGTAAAGTTCTAAGCTGGAGAGATGGGTTCTGGAAGAGCAACCTTCACCACTTCTTACTTGCTTTTCCTTTAAGTAATTCAAGCCCTATATTATTCTGGCACTGCTCACAGAGCCTACATTTACAAAATGAAATTATCTATGAGGCTGTACACTTTTAGCCAGCCATGTGAAACTGTAGCTCTGAGAAACCTAAGTGCCTGAATTTGGATGGTGCTGAGCAGACCTAGGTGAGATGTTGTGGGTTTTACTAAGGGGAGTTAAGGAGTTTGGCAAAAGATATTTGCCCAAGTACATATTTTTTGTTCACTTGAGGGTATTTGAAAACTAAAAATAAGTACCTTTGGATTCTGAAAGAGAAAAGAAAGTAAATATAGTCTTATTTCTCCTTACACCGTAAAGCACAACCTTGTTGTGCAAGGTCAGTAGTCAGGACTCCCCTATACCCAGAGCAGTTTTGATGATGGCACCCCCAAAAGTTTTCTGCCTTACTGCCAGGCTACAGGGAAGTTTTGGGTAAGAAGGAACAGCTGAAGCACGTCTTCTTTTCTGCTTCTCAGGCTCAAGGTGTTCGCTGGCTGCAGATTTGGGACACTCCCCCCAAAAAAGCAAGAGAGATGCTCTTAGGATCTTTGTCTCAATGACAGGATGGTGCTTTACTGAAAATGGGACAGTAAAGGAGAGACTGAGGACCACTGCACTACAGCCAGACACCCTTTGGGTGGGAGTGCTTCCCAAATGAGGCCATGGCCACCCAACTACTCCACTGAAAATAGTATCTGAATACTGCTGTTAATTTCTGTTGTCTGATATTGAATCAGTCATTTTGGGTGCAATTCATGATATAAGAGCAAGAGAAAGCAAAGGAAGAAAGGTAGAGGAGGGAAAATACTGAATACTTTTAGGCAAAAATGAATGACATGTAGGCCTCAGTTCTTTGTAATTTTTATATTGATTTTTTGTGATTTCACAAATTTCAGAACTTTTCTCCAAAGAGATATACTTCCCAAACATTAAGTTTAAAATACAGCAGGAATGTCAGGTCAGGAATGATCCAGTGCTATATTTTTAAAGGAGACAGACAAACTGCAAAGGTTGTGGTCTTCATGTGCAGAGTAGAGAGATAAAGCAGATGCAGTGGGTTTGCATGGCAAAGTTTTGGTAGCGGGGGTGGCTGCTGTGATTTTCTGCCAGAAACTTACCTCATGTCCCATGGAGCCAAATGCCAGCCAGCTCCAAGGTGGACCCACTGCTGGCCACGACCAAGTCCATCAGTGACAGTGGTAGCACCACTGTGATAACACATTAAGAAGGGAAAAAACCTCTGCATCAGCATGACAGAGGACTAAGACTGTGAGAGCAGCAGCCCCGCAGCCCCCTGGGTCAGCACAGGAGGCTGGAGGTGCCCCAGGTGCTGGAGCAGAGATTCCCCAGCAGCCCATGGTGAGGCAGGCTGTGCGCCTCAGCCCATGGAGGTCCACAGTGGGGCAGATCCCCACCTGCAGCCCCTGGAGGACCCCACAACGGCGCAGGGGGATGCCCGAAGGAGGCTATGACTCTGTGGGAAGCCTGGGCTGGAGCAGGGCTGCTGGCAGCACCTGTGACCCCACAGGGGACCCACGCTGGAGCAGGCTCTTCCTGCAGGGCTGCACCCCATGGAAGGACCCACGCTGGAGCAGTGTGTGAAGAACTGCAGCCCGTGGGAAGGGCTTACACTGGAGAAGTTCATGGAGAACTGTCTCTGTGGGAGGGACCCCACGCTGGAGCAGGGGAAGAGTGTGAAGAGGAAGAAGCGGTAGCGACAACGTGACAAACTGACTGCAACCCCCATTCCCTGTCCCCCTGCGCTGCTGCAGGGGAGAAGGTACAGTAATCTGGAGGTAGAGTAAGCCTGGGACAAGGGGAGGGGTGAGGTGTTTTTCTGATTTGAATGGTCATAAACTGATTTTCCCCAAGTTGAGTCTGTTTTGCCCATGACAGTAATTGCTGAGCGATCTCCTTGCCCTTATCTCGACCCATGAACCTTTCGTTATATTTTCTCCCCTCTCCAGGTGAGCAGGGGAGGGACAGAGCGGCTTGGTGGGCACCTGGCATCCAGCCAGGGTCAAATCACCACAGCAGATTAATCACTCTCGGTAACATTCACCTCACATATTAGGATGCTGAAATATGGGTTTATGTGTGTTTGTTCACATGAGCAAGCTGTCTAAGCTTCCACTGTGGTCAGTGAAGATCTAATGTAACCTCTAGTCAATGCAGTCTAAAAAGTCTAAAAATTCAGCTTATCCTGTATTAGATACCTACCTGGTCCTCCATACCTCTGATGAGGATTTGGAGCCACAGCAGTAGAAACAGGTTAGTACTAATTATTCTCAAACAAAATATTCCACTTAAGTGCCTGGCACACTGTAATTTTCCAGAACACTAAAGTACAGTAAAAAATAAATATTTCACTTTTTGTCTCAGTTCAAGGTAGGAAAGCACCCCTGAAATATCAGAATTACTTCCAGAGCAGCAACACCAAAATGCCCAGCTGCTTTGCTTCTGGAGTCATCTGTGAGCTGCATTTGTTCTTCTTGGCAAACTTGTTGGTAGAATTGAGGGGTACCAGCTCAGAGAACTTCAATACATCTTCTGTTAGTTTGCTGAGGGGCAGAGTAGGGGGTTTTGGAGTTATCGGATAGATCCGTGGCTGAGGAAATATATGTTAGGTTTGGCTGTGTCTGTACTAACCCACTCTGAATGTAGCCCAGGCTACTTTAATTGGTGGGGTCCATTGTGCAAGCATCTGGCCACTAAATGGGAGAAAACACATTAAAGATAAAGATGCGTTAAGCTCCTGTGTGAAGTTCCTGCTGAGAATAAAAGTGTACAGACTATATTCCATTTCATGTAATTACCAATCATTTGAACTCTCAAGTGCCCAGTCCTTCCTTTGACTGCTTCAGTCTAAATTTAGCTTTAAAAAACCCCAAAACAACAAACCCCCCCCAAATCCTTTCTTAATTTGTCCAAAATGTTTGGTCTCGACTTTAATTGCTTTTAAATCCTGTCAATTAAAGTTTCTAATGGAGAAAACCTGTTAATAGTGAAATGAATCCCCTTGCGTTCCCAAAGTGTGCAGTAAGTCTTCTCACCCAATTGTAATAAAATTTGTTGTGGCATAGTTTTGGGGATCAATACAGCAGACCACTGTCAATCAAAGAATTTTCTACTTACTTAAAAGTTACCAGACTTTTAGCGTCTTTGTGTTGGACTGAGGACAGTCTGAGTTACCACAGAAGATTAAATCTTTAATTTTACGTTACTTCAGCCATCTCTATAGAACAAAGTGGGCTTTACCTGTTGAATATGAGGCTTATGTGAGCTGAAGTGCTCTTGAGACATTAAGAGGCAGTCTTGAACAGTCTCTGAGATTTAAGCTGAGGGGAATTCTAAAGGGATTACTGCAGCATTTTACATAAAATGAGAAATAAAAACAGACTTGAGCAATGCATGATCATAAACGCATTCCTGCTGTGATCAAGAGTCCTGTTCCCATTGCTGTTCTAAGACTAAAGCAGGAAGAACTGTCAAAGGGCAACCATACTTGTAAGGATTTGTACAAGTCCAATTTATAATGAAATTAAGGGGCTGAGTAGTTTTGAAAGATTTGTTAAAAAAGGAGATACTTTTCATAGTCTCACCAGCCCAGAGGTGAGAAATACAAGCTTTATTGGAATACTGTTTTGTAGGGGAGGTATGCTACTTTCCAAGAACAGGCATGGCTAACAACTCATACACAAATAAGCAATTTTAGCAAAAACTCACATAGATTTTTAACAATCGGTTACTCTTTTCTGAAGAAAACAGAGGCAAATAAACTATGAAGAAATATCTCAGAAATGAAATGCTGATCGACTTGTGTCTATCCTTAAATGCATAGTCTATGAGAAAATAAGTAATAAACAGTAAGTGTTCATGCCAGCTGTGATTCACCTTCACACTGCAGCTCCCTTTATTGCAAGAATGGAATAAAAAGGCCTCGGTGCCGTTTGTACTGAGAGAGGGATCTGCGTGCATTTGCGTGCATGTGTAAAACACACGTACACAACATAGTGTACTTACTGTTTTAATAAAAAGGAATTTAGGATATGGCACCAAGCAACTGTCAGCAAATATATACATCAGTTTCTTGTCATGCGTTAACTACCAAAAAAAATAAATAAATTTGCTCTTTGTGCCTGCAAAGTCCCAGGAGGTGAAAGCCAGGATGTTGCTTCCTGTACTGAAGGTGCCTTGGCAGGGAGCACAGCTATGGGTCCTCCTGGTCCCCAGGGACAGTAGAAAACACAACCTGCCAGTCTAGGTCAGGGATGACCACATCTCCCAGGACACTGAGCCATGTCTCTCAACCATCACGTGACCCAAAGCCATGACAATGTATCACCTACGTATCTTTTAGTGTGAAGAGAGAGCTTCAGAGAATTCCTTTGGTCCATGAGAACAGCTTCTCTGGGTCTTCCATTGCTTTGCTACAAAATGGATTTGGGTTGACCATACCGTGGGTCCCAGGACAGCCGCAGTCAGGTGCTGGGTCAGCAGCACATGCTAGCACTTCTGTGTGCCTGTCCCAGCCAAGGACCAGCTAGACAAGCAGCCCCCACCCCATCACCGGACCCCTGTCCTTAGACAGAGTGCAGCACAGCCCATTACCTGGTGCTTCCTACCTTTCCTAAACACAACGTTGGGCAAAGTGTTGGGTGCACTGAAACACAGGCAAGGCCAAGGTCCACTCTTTCTTGGTGCTTCTGACCCCCCTGCATGCCATAACAGCGATGCAGAGCCATATTTCTCCACTGGGCTTACAAAACTGGCCTGAATGGAAATTAAATTTGTCCATCACTAGATGATGAGATTACTAAATCTCAGCAAATATTTACTTAGAGAAAGAACACGGAGAAATTTCCAACTCTATTTATATATCTAAACAGTAGAAATCCCTCTGCTGAGATGTCTTCTGTTCGTTTAGAAGAAACATGAAAGGAAATAAGGATCACAGAAAAGTATTTGATAATTGTCACACAATGAAATATGGAATATGAATAAAGATCAAGCACACTTTGTGATCCATACTTGTAATTATCATAAAGTTTTATGCTGAGTCTTGCTCTTTATTATGGCATCACTATATAAAATACAGATCAGCTTCAATTAGAGTAATTAAAAAACCAGATAGTCACCTTTCAATATAGTTTCTCAGCTATGCAGTGTACTATATGGATAAATATTAAAAATATTCATGTTATGTATAAATGATTATTCCACATTGTCCCTAAAATAGCTAAGATAGGTAGTTGTGAAAGCAAGCCAAGGAAGGCCTGTGCTAGGGGTGGAACATGGTAAGGTGCTGCAGCACAAACAAACTGGTAGGCTGCAATAACACTTTACCGTTGGTCAGATTCTACTGTCTCTGCTGATCTCCAGAGGTCAGACCACACTGCTCCTCCTCCACCCAAGCCCCTCTCCCATAATCCTCAGGGCTATTTAACCACTTAGCGGGAACGAGCTACAGCTGCACATTGTCCATGTCAATTAACCCACTGCCTTCATCCCTCTACAGTAAGGTTTGTTGTGATCACATAAATATTTTTAAATATTCAAATCTAAACAAACACATGAAGATGTTTGTCCATTACTGGTGGAAACCTCTGTGCCCTTTGTAGATGTGCATGGCCCACACCTTGGGAAACTCCATCGCTTTCAAGGAACCAGCTGGTGTTCATGGACTTTATGAGGTCTCTGCTCTCAAGTGGAAGGGCAGAGGGATTCCCATGGCACAGGGATATCTTGCAGTTTGTGGTATGGCCACGTTGACAGGGGGCTGAAGGGAAGCAGCATCGCTGCAGCTTACAGCCCCTCTCCAGTGTGGGACCCCCTGCAAGCACCACCACTTCCCAGTGACACACTGCGAATGTGCCCTGTGACATGGTCTTACACCTTCTGCAAGATGCGTTTTGTCCTACATCATGACCAGCCACAGCAATCAGCAAAACCAGAAGATAAATTGGAGAAGCCGATTCCTCTGATTTCCACTGCCCTTAAAGTCACGACAAGCTTCTGTAACATCGGGCACGGGATCAGACCAGGACAGTGACTTCACTGCAGCCCCAGACTGTAATGTTCAGATCCCAAATTAGAAATGTGTTTAAACTAACTAAAATTAGAAGTTAAACACGACAGGTGTTTAACTCTGCTGTGACCAAACTGTCCCAAAGTACTGACCTCAGAAAAGAATGATGGCACAGCAGATAGACAAATATTATTTGCAGCTTTGTCATAGATTCTCACCAGTTCCTCCTGTTTTCCTAATTCCTCTGCCTTTTCCAGGATTCCTGGTCATTTTAGTCAGATGAAGGGGATGGAAGTTCTGAATGGCTGCTCAGGAATGGTATTGAATCATTATCTTACCTTTGATCACTGGCTACCAAAAAGTTATTTCCTATTTCTCAATCACGCCACCTTTCAGAAAATACAAGCCTTTGCCCCTGGGGAAATACAAATATATAAATATTCGACATCTGTAAATATTTAAAAACCCCTAAGATATTCCACAGTAGTGAGGAAAACATACCTGAAAGCTCCTTAGAGCCGTAAGCACCTAATGAATTTAGCTGGTGATCCTGACATTCTGCTGTAAAGTCATCCCATTGTGAGTTGAAGATTAGATAGCCCAGTCTGGGCTGTGTTTATTTTGTTATGTCAAAAAAGATATCTCAGTTGATTAAAATATTTTTTATAGATTAAAGACATTTTTGTCATTTTTAATGACTTACTACTAGTACTCTATAAAAAGTATTTGAGATTATGTTGACATATGCTTTAAAACAAGAAAAGCTTAAGTGGTATTTAATGGATAACTTATTACAAAGAAGGAATTCTTTAGACCTGCTTTACCTTTAATTCACATTGTTTGGATGGAGCACTTTTTCACATGATAAAGCACTATGTGTACAGCTAGAAAGAGGTGATTCGTGTGGCCAGAGAGCAAATCAAAGTCTTGTTACTGCAAACAGGGGAGGGCTCCAGTGCTGTTGTACATTGAAGAGATCTCAGAAATGCTGCACTGTGTCATGAACATCGCATTCCACAGAAACCACCCCAGGTCCCTAAGGAGTCTGATGGAGCCACATGGGCATGAGCAGTATCACTGTTGTCTTCATGGCTTCACCATTATCCTCGTCAGTTAGGGGCCAAAAGTGGAATCACGATCTCACTGAATGAGGTCCCCTTCCTGGCTATGAATGTATTGTCTAAGTGGACAGGAGAGAGAGGGAGCGGGTTCCTCAGTGGGTTACTCCCATCAGAGCTGTTTTTCTGTGCTAAAAAGTGTAATCAACAAAAATGAGCCAGGGAATAAAGTCCGTAATCCATGTCTTCCTCAAGATTAGTTAGGTTGCCTTTTGCTTGTCATGCGGCACCATCATTCTTGTATATCTGGCTATATGTTGGCCCCAAAATATTCTGCATGGTGCAGTTAGGGCTCTATTTTGGGAAGTGGTACTTGTGAGGTCTGACTCTTCAGTCTAAGATATATGCACAAACTATCTCCTAAGCTCCTGGTCAAGGACATTAATTTTACTAATTCCCCAGGATATTATTTGCAGTTTTGATAATGTAATTTTGATAATGTAAGGGCTATAGCTGTTGGTGATTCTTCATTTTTCACTTATTTGTTTACAAATATGATGCATATTTATGGCTGGAGCATCATCATGATGTGCCTCCTAATGTGAGGATACTCAGCAATCTGTTCTGTGACTCGGCGGACATCTATTACACCCCTACACTGGCACTCTCTTTAATACAGGTCTCTGGAGCTGTTGATTCCTCTCTCACAAATCAGCAAAGCCAAATGTGGTTAATTAACAGCAATGTAAAAGTTGTCAGTGGTGACAACCACATTTCTTTGAGTTGGACAAAAATGAGTTTCTGCACATTAGACATTCTTTAAATGCTGTGATGGGTCTCCAGAGCTTAGAAGAATAACTAGCCATTTCAATTTCTAAACTGAGTGACTTCCACACAAGCCCGAGTTCCTCAGTGCAGGAATGCCGGCACTCTGCAGTTTGCGTGTAGCTACCAAATAAATGCAGGGTTCTTCTATGAAGGGCTGGTGAGTCTGAATCATTACCTGGGGCTAAGACAGCTAGAGTCAGACTCAGCTCGATTTCATGTACCAGAATGAGCTCTCAGGATCTCACACTAAATGTTGTGGACAAAATAACACTGGAAAACCACAGCAGAGTGGGGCTGAGATACAGCTTTAAACACCAAGAATACTTAAATAACCAAATCAAAACATTTTTCTGTCATTTCAGTTCTAGGTGTGTCTCCAAAATAAAAAGATGATGTTTGCCAGACTTAGTTTAGGTGGAACCTAGCTAGGAGGGCTCTCAGCTCATCTGCCATTTGGGATTTGAGCCTCTCAGCTGAACACATCACACTGCAATGCAGCAACTTTAAGTCAAAGCTTTTTCACAGGAACAATACCCAATTAAACTTAAAAGCAAACACACACAAAAAAGGAAACTAATAAACCTCTCATCTTTTAGTACACACTGAACACCTTCAATTTGAAGAGAAGCTGAGAAAGTGAAAGAGTTACTTTTTACTCTTCTGAATATTTTTATTAATGCTTAGGGGTTACTCCAAAGTCATAGAGGTAACAGAAATATGCTTGAAAAGGGTTGCTCGTGAGTTTTCACTGTCACCGAATACCCTGATCCCAGTATCCCCAGATCCTAGTATCAGTCATAATTAAAACAGCATTAGAAGTCCAGGGTCTTTGTCAAGTTTTTCTCTTGAAACATTTCTCTCAACACATTTCTCCCTTTTATCAGACAGTTGCTCCATGAAGCTCATGGTCTTAAGGAATGAGTTTCTCTGTTGGTTCATTTTAATTACCAGAGACTGGAATACTGTGCAAAGAATGATGACTTCAACCGTAGCTGGCCAAGATGATGTTCAAAATGGTAAATCTAAGATTGGTAAAACAAGTCCAAGTCCAAAATTTGTGTGTTCTGTTGCTAAGCTGCTAAATCCTAAATTATCTGAAAAATCTTAAAGTGTACCTGACCCTCACCCTGTCCTTATCTCAGCCCAAGGTCCAAGCAAGCTGCAGTTAACCCTGCTGTGATCTTGGGGTAGTGGCAAAATACAGAATCTGTGGGATATAATGATCCATAACTCAGTGCACATGCAGTCATTTGAAGCCAAAGCTTTACACGGTTCTGGGATTTCTCTGTGCCTTCTGTCCACCAAGGATTTCCTCTCTCTGTTTCCATACTTATGGCAACACTGCCCAGGTAGCCTAACCAGAGAGGTCAGGAGGGGTTTTAGTCTCTGACACCCTCCTGTGTGAATTGTCATGATGGGGTGTCTGGCGTGCCTGTTGACAAATCTTTTCAACAGCTCACACAGACTACTTTGATCCCATCATCCAAAGAAGCCTGTTTTCCTTTAAAAATCAGCACCCGGTCCCATCAGTTTGCATTATTTCATTACTCACCACAAAGAAGGCTTCTGGCAAGGCGCTTCAACAATCACTAGATAATGGTTGGGAAGCATAAGTAATCATTTAAAAACTTACAGGACTTTAATCAGCATGCCATTTAGGCAGGATTTTTATGTTGCCTGGTAGGAGAGCGTGCATAATGGGGCCTCTTCGGAGGTATTTTTCACAACAGATTACTCAGCATATAGCAAGGGATATAGTCAGTATTAAGGTGTCTGAGCCAAAAGAACTGGGCAGGAATGGGCAAGCTCTACCAATTCATGCAGATAAACTCGGTAAGAATGGCTTTGTCTGCGGGCAACCTTGCAGGCATTGCTCTTGTGTCACGACAGCTTTGCTTGCACAGGAGCACCAGCCCAGAGAGCCAGTCTGCTGAGCATTACCCAGCGCAGAGATGAGCCCAGCAGAGCCCTCGAGTGGTGTGGGATTTAGCAGAAGGTAAAAAAGGAGTTGCATCGTGCTCCCACATATTAGTAAAAGTCAGACAGACTATGCCAAGTTGCAAAAAATGCAGTTTCCCTCTGTAAAAAAATAAAATAAAACTTCCTCTCCTTCCTATTTGATGGATGAGGGAGCAAGCAGAGATGATTGAATTGCTGCTAGTCCTAGCACTGGTTTGGCAAAACAGGATTTAAATTTCTCTCCTCAAAACAGCTGAAAAACTCTAGAAAAGACTCAAACATTTATTTAACCTATCTTTTTAACCCATTAGTTAAACAGTCTTAAAATAATAGATTTGAATAGAATTAATTAAATTGCATTGAACCCCCGCCCCCCTGTAAACATTATTCCATGGAGTGGGCAGAACGCTGTGTCAGAATGAGACAAAGTAGTAAAGGGGGAGATCTGGATTTATCTCTCCAAAGTCCTACCCTGATCCACAGCAATCACTGGGTCCTTTTTCGACAAGAGAATATAACCCTAGCAGGTCTTTCTGGCACCTGAATAACATTATATATGTATGTCACCATCCAGTTATTTTTTAAAAGAGGTTTCATGTTCTGAGTCGCAGACAAGCTGTTGATGATTTTACCCTGAGAAGTTTATTTTTTCCTTGCTTACAGCACATCAGTCTCTTTCCCTGCTCTCCGATTACTCGGTTGCTATTCTCACATCCACAGGAAGGTCTGAGCCTGCCTGTTGGCTTCTCTCTGAAGAATGTCCTGAATGGTGCTTGCTGTCAACACAGATTTCAGGACAAAGAAGGAAGATTTTTAAAAATGGGAATTAGTGTGCAGTGCCTAAATCTGTGGAAATGTTAGTGGAAGCTAAGCATGTTGCTGCCCTTTGTGCTTTTAAAAATCATCCTGAGAGTTATTAGATTCTAGATTAAGGTTTTAACACAAACAGTTTGACTCTTGCCACAGTCTGTCCATTCAGGTCACCAGGAAAAAGGAAGAGCTTGAGTTTTGCACTTGGATTACCTCAAGAAATGTTCATGGTTAAAAGAAATACTTATGGAGTCTGTGTTTAAATCTACATCAAGCACTATGCAAATATTTGCATGCTGTAACTTAACTCGACATAAATCAGGGTTCTTGTCAATGAATTGTTTGATTAATCAGTGGCTTAATTTGTGCATCAGAGCAAGAGAGAGAAAAACAACCCAAAACAGCTGTGTGATTGATTTTTTTTTTCTTTCCTCCAGACCAGCCCACAGTATTGTGTAAATAACTAACTTCTATTGTGGTTAACTTCCGCAAAAGATAAAGAGGGAGGCCAGAGCTTGCTTTTCCACAGTCCTCACTAGAACACTGCTAGATCCAGGGCTGTGAAAATCCCAGTACAAGCCTGGAAAGGCCCAGGGATGTTGAATGTTGGGCCACTGATTTACACAAGTTAGATCAGGTTGGGTGACTTTGACCTACAAAATAAGGAGAGTTTTCAGGTTTGGAAATTGTCTCCAACTTTTGAGCTCTCTGGCAGGGTAAGCTTTGTTGTATAAGTAGGGTGACCACTAAGAACGTAAAGATAGCCAGAATAACTGTATGTGTTCAAATGAAAGGCAGCTGAGGATGATGTACTTGTGTCCGGCAGCAGATGCCCTAACTGCAATACAAATACACAGTGCATCGACTAGTCAATGCTAATCAGTAAATGGACACAAGCTCCATCGAGGACCCTGACGTTTGCTGGCTCCCAGTGTGTTCCATGGATGGCTCACCTTGGATTGGTTGTGTCCCTGCGAATGCCAGCCCCTACTTACCACACTATTTAAAGGCATTTTGAGTTGGGCTATGACACGTCTACTTGCAAAGCAGGTTGGAAGTGTCTGACCAGGAGGAGCCCTCCTGCTCCTTGGCAGGGAAAGCAGAAGACAGCCACAACACGTTCATGCTCTGCAGGCTGGTACAGCTGAGGTAAGCAGGATTATCTGTTTCACACTTGGGCTGACTTCACCCTCTACGCCGCACATGGACGCTTATCTACTCTCCTCATTCACCATTATATGCATTCAATACGGCAGATAAAATAACAGGGGTATAGTTATTAAAGCTGTCTGTAACCTCTTGTGCTACAAAGTCAGCTCTCCTGCAGTTGCAGGTCGGTGCAAGAACAAACTTGCTGCAGCACTATACATGATTCCCCAGCCACGTCGGGTTTCAAACAGTGGGACATGTGTCACAGTCTGCGTAATGGGAATTTGAGTGTAAACGATATCCTTTTCCTGTTAGACTGAGTGATCTGAGAGGTCTTGGAAATTTGTCAGGTGATAAGAAATTGAGAAATAGAGGCTGGGCTTCTAGCGGCATGTGGTGTGGAGGAACAAACGGGTTTCTGTGAAATCTCTGAAGCAGGCTTGGCAGGTACTCTGTCTGCCTTTGCCCCGGACTGGTGCATGACAAGGAGAAATGCAATACCTCATGGTTGTGGTGTGAGCTGGGTACAGGAGAGGGGTGAAACACCCCTCCTATTCGGGAATACACTCAGGAGGGCTCACCACATTTTTTGCTGGGGGTTGCAGAAATAGGGGCTATGGCAGGACACCCTTTGGGATACACACCAATAAGTCAGAGCCTGGAACTGAGACTGTGGTCATCTTTTTGATCACACTGTGCACTCGAGCGATGAGAGAAGTCAAGCCCATTTAGGGAGAAACAGCTTTTAGCAAATTCTAAAAAAATACCATTCAGAAACACCATCAGCAGCTCAGAGGTTTATTTCTTTTTTTTTTTTTTTTAATATCTTTCCTCTTGGCTGCCTCTTTTTGCTTTCTTTTGCTTTGCCAGCAGCGTTTTCCACAAAAAGACTTCCAGTGTTTGGACAGTTTCACGTTTATGCTGACAAACCCCAGAGACCTGTGGTGTGAAGGAGGCATATATAAAATGCTGTGTAGCGGTTTGACAGCCAGGGTTTTCAGTTGCTTAAAAAGCCCTTCAGAACTGAAGTGTTGACCATCCTTTGCCAGACACTATTCAGTTTTAAAATAGTGTCTACACAGTAGGAGTTCTAGTAGAAACATTACTGCCTTAAAATTGAGGCAGACCAGAAGAAAAAAGAAGGCAAAACCACAAATTTCCTGGCAGATGTAAAATAAGATGCAAATTCTTGTTGCTGGAGATGAGTTATGACAAATATGAAAGGCATCGCCATCATGTAGGTCCAACACAATCCTTTTGGGATAATGCAAGTTTTAATGTTTGATAAGCACTTAAATGGCAGGCTAGTCAGATGTGGCAAGCCGGTCAGAGACGAGGCAAGAGACTCAGATCTGTGTAAGCACTCCTGGCAGTCTTCTGGAAATGTCTAGGATGGTATTTTAATGGGCCATGAGTACCCAGATCCCTAAGGTAGCACTGAAAATTTCAGCCCTATATAATGATGGACATACTGCATGAGGAAAAGCAGCAAGTGTATTTGCCTGCAGCAGAATCAGAGATTCTTTGAGGAACAGAAACCTTTTTTCTAGCCTTGGAGCTTTCCACACTCCGTTGAGTTTGTCAAAGCTGTATGTTTAAATTTAAGATTTAGATTAAATGTAGGAAAGAACGTTTCAATAAATTGTATGTATCATTTCGCAATGCAAATCACTGGTTTTGAGGTATAACCCAATAAATACCAAAGACAACAGCAAGAAAACAGACTAGATAACTGTTTGCATATTGTTGAAAAATATGGATAATATGCAGGTAGCAAGGATTGTACAAAAGCTCAGAGAGCTACTATTTTCCAGGTGTTGCTCTTGACGACAGTGATGGGGTCCCAAAGGAAGAAGTGATGTTCCTAGACATACTGGAGGACTGTTTCCTTACAAGGTTTGTTTAGCAATCAACAAGAACAGACACTGTTTTCACTGTGTCCTAGGAAGTGAGCCAGGTATAATAAATAAGTAAGCAGCTGGTAAACATCCAGGGTCTCCTGTTCACAGTATCATCAGAAAAACTCCTGGGGATATGTGCAGAAGTCAGCAGCACAGAAATATTGGCAATGTGGGAACAAAGAATGAGGTAAAGAAAGTTGACTGATATTGCCAGAAGAAACATCTTGTAAAAGTGGAAAACATAAAAGAGAAAGTTAGAAGTTATTTCATTTCAACAAATAAAAGTGATGTTACTTTTTACTTGCAACATAAGGAGCAAATTCTAAACAAATTTGTAAAGAAAAATATCAATTTTATTCATGCAAGTTTTGGCTTGTTTACAAGCATTAGGTAAATATGGCTACACATCCAGAAATCAAACATAGGCTTGGGGCAAATGTACTTTTTTTTTTTCTTTTCTTTCTCACATAATGACTAATGACAAGGTCAGCAGTTGAATTTGCAGTAATCTGTATGTATCATAAAAGAACAGTGTATCCCTTTACCCTTGTTGTGAGATAGTAACTTTTTTGCTAACTAAAGCAACTGCCAATATCCTCCTTGTCTTGATATACCTAACATCTTTTTCCAAGTCCTTTGAAACTGCTGGGGTCTTTGCTATGTCATGTCTATGGGATGGTTCTGCAGTATGGAGGAAAGGAGTCCCCCCTTCCATATTCAGGCTTGTTCCGTTCTATTTGATGCTCCTTTGCTCCTGACTGGAATGGAATAGGTAGCTGCATTCATTTAATCTCTTCCAGTCTACTAGAGAACAGCCATATCATCTTATTCTTTACCTGCTTCCCCTCTAAATTAATTTCTCATCTTAGGCATGTCAAACAGAAACGTTCCTTGCTCCTACTCATCTTGTCTTTCTTTGAACTGCCTTGTTTCTGCTGTGAATCAGTGTGAGACAAAGAGATTTATCTCATGTAACTTTAAATATGTAGAAGTTAGAGCTAATCTAGTATGATTTAATCATGGCAAATTCTCTAGTCTATGGAGAAAAACAAGCACCTCAAGAGGGCAACTTTTTCACACCTGTTTCAGAAAGATTAGACATCTTTCTTTGCATCAGATACATTGAATACCTAGCACTGCTGTAGATGTCTAAAGGCAAATGTTAGTTCTTTAAATGTTTGAAGGCAAAGGTGGACATAAGGCTTCTCCCTGATGAAGAAACCACCCTGGTCTCTCCATATGGTCAAACAAGATCTAGCAACGGGTGTCAGTGGAAGTTTTGAAGCAACTCCTCCTTCTAAAGCAAAATAGACTAGATGAACCATGCCCAGACTTCGAACATGGAGACATCTATTTAGGATCACCCACAACAACCAATGAACCCATTGACACTGGTTCTGGGAGCTCTGATACAACAGTTTACCCTAAGAAATTATTACATGAAAGAAAGCATTTACCGGGCAGACCAGAGCCATCAGATCTCCAACAGAGCTTGCCAGAAAATACAAAGGACATCATACATTTTTAACCAGTGCTTTCTGGTGTTTCATTCTTAAGCCATTCTCTGTCCTTTCTTGCATTTTGTTTGCTGGATTTTTGACCCCACTGTCTACTGATATTTTATGCTGAAGAATTCAGTATGCCAACCAGATCTGTTTCTTGTGCAATTGCAATTAATTCAAAATAATGCAAAAAGTGACTACAGCTACACATAGTAGCCTGCTAAACAGCCATGCATAGCCTGGGGAAGATTTGCAATGTATTTGGCACCCTTAGAGGAAAAAAAAAAAAAAAAAAAAAAAAGCACTTTTACCATCTTTAATTGGAGGTAAGCTATTCTTTGTGGAAGCACGCATTGTAGAAGGAATGGGGAATACCACGAGTACCAGTAATACCTTGCATAACAGTAAAAAGTTAAAAGGGAACTTGTTTTTAAGGGCTCCCATAGCAATAGGCTCTGCATCACATGAGCAATCCCCTCAGCCATCTGAAAATAAACCGCGTTTAATTGACTGGATAAGCAGATCACATACGTTAAAGCTAGGAATGCCCCTTCAACTGTAACTTTGAACTGTAGCTTGCACACCCTTTGGCAACACACTTTCACAGAAACGTGTACATCCCTTGGCTATAACAGTAATTTTGGCTGCAACAGTAACATGTACACCCTTTGGCAAAGCTCTTGCACAGAGAAGGAGAAAACTTTTTTGAAAAGTGGAACGTTTCCCAGTCAAACCCTGGCTGTACAGCGCACTCACTTTATTATTGCAAAAGTATTTTTGAAAAATGTCTTTCAACCCACTGCAGCAAAAAAAATATTTTGCACCATGCATGAAAAGGGGCAGTTTAGGCTTCTTTTGGGTTGCAAAACAAATTCTGTTCTCAGCTATGCCAATATTGATCTACAACAAGCTCACTGAATTCATAGGAGTTACTAATGATTCTAATCATCAAATAAGATCCCAATTGGACCATTTGATCACATTTAGGCATTGGTAAAAATTTCACTCTAAAAGGGAGTATTTACTTAGCTGACCTACAGAAAGTCTTTGCTTGACTCTTCTTTCATCTCAGCAAACTAAAATAATACCAGGAAGGCTTCCATGCAGCAGGTAAGCAAACACTGAAGTAAAATCCTCACAAGCACAGAAATTTCTGTGCATGCTGTTATGAGTGTAAATAGTATTCGCTACAACATTTTGAAAGAAAAGCCATTAAACTTGTGACAAGCCACACTAAAATCTGTTGGAAATTTGTGTGTGTGTGTGTATGTACATGGGTATAAACAATCTTTCATTAAAAAATACGTATATTGTAGCAATGAGCCAGCCAATGAAATGAGCCAAAGGGCAGACTCTAACTTGGCTCAGCAGCCATGAATGAAGATGAGCCAAGGAGGAGCAAAGGACATTGCAAACTATCTGGCACAGGTTCCTGGCAGTCAGTGATCACTTCAGGTATTTTTCTTTCAAGGTGTGTACAGACACATCCAGTGACTCACCTGTATTTATATACAGAGAGCCAAGACGGACCCATACCTTGGCTGTGAGCTTACCAGGTCCCATATTTATAGCTGTGTTGTTCCAGTAAATAGAAAGCAAGCAGGAGAGCAGCCTGTTAAATTGTCATCTTGTAAAAGTGAAGATTTTTCAGCTGATTTAAAGTCTATAGCATTAGATCTGACTGATGCAGAATAACTCTGATTTTTTGAGGTAGGGAGAGAGCCACCAGCCAACAGGACAAAAAAACCTGTTGTCCAGCTGTCACTACAACATCCTTGCTCCGTAAAACCTGCAGTGCCTTCACTCTTTTCTCATTGTCACTACTTCATCAGTCAGTTGTTATCCATAGTGTCACTGGTTATCCATAGTGAGTGCTCAGGGACTCCAATGAACTATCAGTCTATTTGCTCTGTGAATAGCCATGAACTTCGAGCATTTTTTTCTCTCTTGTGTCTTCTACACCACGTGGCGTGCCCACTGAGGTTACTGGAATTTCAATATATTTAATATACCCCGTTCTTCATTTTCCACTCCCTGTCAGGACTTCCCCATCCTTTCCTTTCCCAGATTCCCTCTCAATGTAAATTTATAGACCTTCAACTGATATTGTAAAAAAACTTACTTTCTGCCTAAAATCACCTTGTCTCCTAGAATGATAATGTGCTCAAGGAGAGACATGGTCAGACAGAATTTTTAATTCCTGCTTTTTTTCTGAGACATATTTGACTGTCATTTGCTTCTGTCATGGCTAAAGCAGAACAGAGTTGGCTGAACATGATGACAAGCAGAATAGTAAAAGCCTAAGTAAAGATATAGATTTGCTTTAAGCCTTAATCAGCATGCAGTGAAAAAGAAAGTTTTAAAGTGTCGGAGTGATAAAGGTTCAGCTACATTGCAGGCCTTGAAGCCAGGATGCGTTTGGGTTCTCCTTGGGGCACCCTGGAAGCTCTTTGGTTCCACATACTGCCTTAAAATGAGCATATCTGAGTGACCCACACAGTCTAAATCTACAGGAATTTTTCAATCACCGGGGGAAAAAAATGTAAATACCAAATAGATTAATGGAGGAAAACAAGGTTAACAAGAATTGAAGACCACTTTTCCTCTAGAGGAACAAAAAACCTGCCAGCCACCTGATAGTTCCTGTGATCTGTGCACCGGTTCCTCTAAACCCCCCAAAATGGAACTCAGTGCATTCACTCATGAAATGTGAAGAAATCAAGAGCTTTGTAAATAAATATTTTGTGATCAGTCTGTGTGTCTGTCAGTCCTCCGCTTCATTAAGACTTCAAACCCATTGTCCAGTTTCCACGCAAAGGACCTCTAGGCTGGGCAGGAGCTACAAAGCACTAGTCACTCTGGATGAATGGATCATGTACTGGGAAAAGGTATATCAAGCTCAGAAATGCATCTGCTGGAAGACCAAATGTTCCTTCTCTTGTTGTCTTTTGTGGTTCTATCATGGGCCATCTAACTACCTACCTGATTTGCAGTCTTCATGCAATGGACAGCAGGTGCCTCCTTGTGCAGCAGGCTATAAACGAGGCACACAAAAACAAGGAGTCATCACCAGAAGCAGGTTACACTATAGACTCAGCTTGAAAACAGTGCCTGCCTAATGGTGCTTGCAAAGGCTTTGAATTGAGGATAATGAGGTAGTTCTGCAACACATGTTTACAGGTGCTTCCTCCGTAGCTTGAAAAGCAACTTGAGATAAAACACAAGGATGTCTGCTTGAAAAGGAAACAAATTGGCTTATTAACTTTGCTTTCCTGGCAGTGTTAGCAGGCTGAATATGTTTCAAATAAAAGCAGGAATGAAAAAGAAGAGGGTTTTTTTTTTGTTTTACATCTAAAAGTGGAGTAGTGAAAGCTGTGATACATGAGTATATCTACATGGGGAAAAAGTTATGAATATTTATTTCTGTTTCATTTTAACCAGATATTCCCTAAAGATAAAAAGGCTTTTGTTTGTGCTGAAAATCTAATTATTCAAAGTCATTTAGTCTATTCTCCTTCAGTTTTACTGTGCTTTTGACATAAAACAGTCTTTGTGGAGTTAATTTTCTAACAGGAAAATCAAAACTTTTGAAGATAGAAAGTTCTTTGACATAAAATAAGGGTCATACAGAACCTCCCACTGGTGGAGATGTACACCACATAACCACACATTGCCCTCACAGCTGTCCGTATGGTCATGGAATGAAAGAGATTTTCACAGTCATCAGCTCTATTTACAAAGCTGAGATGGACAACACTCTGCAAGAACATGTTTCTAACAGTATAGCTGATTAGCTCAGAGATATGTGCCTACAGCGTAAACATCTATGTCGGGGTAGAAGACTTCCACTCTTGATGCTTTATAAAAAACCCAAAAAACACGCAGCATGAAAAATTTAGTTGAAATTCTGCTTTTGATTCCAAAGCATCTTTGATACAAAATTTTAATAAGCCTCAAAAAAAATTTTCCTTGCATCAGGAGAATGCATCTTTGAACACCCAAACATGATATTGAGTGTATTCTGCATAAAGTATTTACCCTTACAATTGACTGAGAAGTTTTCCTCCATCTGAGCATCAGACTGAGCCTGGTTTTCATCAGCTTTGCTGGGAATTAACTCCACCACAAATTTTTGATTAACATATTAATTGCCCAGTATCTTTCAAATACATGGGTTTTCCCAGTTCTTTCACATAGTCTGACAATAAAACAAAGAGCTTAGAAAATGACATCTGAGTGGCTGAAAGAAGAAAGATTCAAGATCTGTGTCACATCTGAATTGAACTTTACAGGGATGTGTGTTTTATTTGTTTACTTAAATACAATTGCTTACAGAAAACAACAACAAATGTCCATACACACAACGCACAATGTATTTTGGAGTCACAGTTTAAAACTTTAAACTTATAGACGATGCCAGAACAAAACAAAATTCCTTTTGTCTTTTTACAACTCTCCCAAAAATATCCCAGTATCTATGGAAGGAAGTTATTTTTATTCCCCTCAGTGAATATGGGTCAGTATTTTCTCTTAAACTTCACAGTTTTATATCCAAAATCAGTAATTACTGTGAGTAGAAATCAACTGTAACACCTAAGAATCAGGCGTCTAATCTGAGGCTGATTGAATATTTAATTTTAAAAATAGCTTCATTTGACAATAACTTCTTGACCTCATTTGTTTTGCCAGGTTGATGACAGTAGTGTGCTGTGTATTGCATTGTTGAACACTGCAATGCCAAAATCCTGTCTTCAGTCAGGGCTTCAGTCCTCACCTGTGGATGAACACAATGGGCAGATATGTAGAGAAAAAGTTCAGACAGGTTTTGAAAGAGAAGTAATATTGTTTCTTTCTATGAATTAAATTACTCTAGAAATGGTGTAGTACTTTACAGGACTCTTGAAAGGATCAGATCTATTTGCTTCTCATTCCTGAAATGTATGTTATGCCTAACACCGCCCCCCCCCCCCCCCCCCCCCCCCCCCCCGCCTTGAATACCGACAAATACTGAGAGAAATCACCTCTGAACTTAACAGCACTCAACAGATGTCATTTCGGTTCAACGCAATATAAAATAGTTTTTTTCACACATTATCATAATATTTAAATAGGTGCTACTGCTGCTATAAATCTAGCCCAATCATGAAATCAAAGTTCCCTCCACATATACAAAAGATCTTGAAAAGTGCCTGAAAGTTTGCCAGATCTTTTTCCAAAATATGTAATCTTTGTAGAGGTTATCCTCAGTGCGTACTAGTGACTTGAAAACCCAAATATACTTTCTAACTCTTAGTGCAACAGGCAGAAAAATATCTATCCAAGGATGTCTCACAGACCCAAGATAGCTCTGTGTAAGTTACAGGTAGGTGTTATATTCCTTAGTATGCCATCTGTCAAGTGATAGGCACTGGCAGAGATTGTTTCTTTATTCAGCTTTCCTTCTCTCAAGAAGCTAGTTTCAAGTTTTTCCTAGGTATTTATAGGAGACAAGCAAGCTGCTGTGGATTTTTGCTTTGTTTTGTACTGTTAGAGCTTTCCACCTTTTTACTTCAGTCTCAGTCACTAGCGGTGGCCACATCTTGCCAGGCTGGGGATGACAGATCTGATGGAGTGCAGCACCTCTGAAATAGAATATATGAAGAAGTAGCAATTTAATAGACCGCAATGCTGTGGTGCTGTGTCAAGCCTTGTAAGATTTGACTGTAGACAAAGTGTGCAGGTGGAAGGTCTTTCAAAGACTGAAACGAGCAAGAGAAAATTGCAGGATTTTCAACCCGTGCGAGTGGGCTCCCAGTACTGCATTAAAACATTACTATACGCAGAAGTATGTAGTGGCTTCAGTCTGTGATTTATGGCTCAACATTTACCGTGACAAAACCCCTTGTGCCAGTACAGCACTTTCACTCTAGTGCAAAGTTTCTTCTGCCTGAAAAGCCCAATTTAAGCAAGTTGCCTGAAACACTCAGGCTCTTTTGTGTACCTGCAATGAGTTATATTTGTACAGATTCATATGGCCAAGACGAGTTAAGACATTGTCCCTGACCTCCAGTCCCCATCAGGCAGTGACAAGGTGGATCTCAACACTGTGTGTGCAAGCAAATGAGGGCACAATTAACTGAAGGTAACACCCTGCTTATATTGTAAGACTAAAGCCTTACGTGTTACAGGGTTCTTCTGCCCATGGCACTTGGTCATAAAAAATGTTGACCACAGTTTACTTCTAGAAAAGTTTAGCATATATTTGCAAAAAAGGATCTGCCAAGAAGTTGATTCTGCCACACGTTTGTAGACTGTCACGGATAGTTCAGGGGGGCATCTCAGAGCCAGCACCACTGCAGCACGTGGATAAGACCCACCTGGTTCCAAGGACGGAACATGGGCTGAAAGTATAAGCACACACTTGAGTACTTTCTTATTTAGGGATACTTTTTTCAGCTTGACCATTGAAGATCATTATGAAAGCAAGTATCATACAATTTCTGATAAGGAAATGTACTCATCAGAGGTATCACTAGTACGTTCTTACGACTAGCATGATGTAGACTCAAGCCCTTTAATGGTGTTTGTTTCAATACAGAAGGTACTTCTTTACACGACACCGGATATAGCAGGGCCTGTTGGCTGTGGCTGAGGGCTTAAGGCATTTTATAATGAAAGAGTTATGATTTCAGAAATCCCCCAAATTATAAACAGAGTATCCTGGCTTCTGTTTTGCCTTTGAAGGGGATAAAATTGTTTTGCTTACATAAGCCACTAGGAGTAGCTCCCCTGTCAGACTTTGTCTGTACTCATATTCACCTGTGCCTACGTGGCCTTTTCACACTCATCTGTGTTTGTAAGGTCTCTGTTTTACATTGTGCCCTTACTTGTGAGAGCATCTCCCCTAGCAACAGCAGTGCAGTCAGGAGCACCATCCTGTCCCCAGAGGCTACCTGACCTCTCCAGCAGAGCTGTTGGACTTTGCAGTCATTTCTGTGCATCTTCAGGGGCCAAGTTTGTAGGGCTCCATGAGGCTGGTGAGCTGCTCTTTTAGTCTTTCGAGCTAACAGCAAAAGCAGCCTCTCCAGGGTCAGGAAGAAGTCTAGCAGCAGAACTGGGTCCTTCACATCCTTCCCTGTCCCTATAAATCAGTATTTAAAATTGCAGCTTTTTTAGTGCTTTATTTACCCTTAGACTCTTCTGCTCTCTCCTCACTTTTCTTTTACTACGTTTCCTTATTGAGTGATTAATTTGTGAATAAAAGGGAAAACTATGTGGCTTACAAGCCTATGGATGGCTTCTGTCCTGATGGGTCAGGCAGTTTATAGTGGATCTGGGAAGTTGCTTGGGGTAGGAAGGTGGGAACAGCCAGACTTCAACTACAAGACTGGATCCCTCAAATAAAAGTGAATGGTATAAGCCATGGAGCCCACGTCTGCAACTGAATTCCCACACTGTCTGTGAGGTTTTGGGTCCCAGGGGTCAGTCCATGTCTGAAACAAAACACTAGTATTTGCCACCCTCATCTGCACGCAGGCTACTTTCTTGAATCCCTCTTTTTTTTAAGTGACACCAAAATAATCAGCTGATTGACAGCTACTAAAGAGAGTGATAATGCACCAGCCAAGTCACATTGTATTTTTAAATTCTTATTAGTTTCGTTGATTCCCATTATATATACTTACAAGATGACTGTCCTGCTTTGGCTGTCTGGTCACGCAATTAGAAAAATTAGTTTTGTTCTGGGCACGTAACCCTGACAGGAGGGAGAGAGGAGCAGGAGAGCATTTCAGGGGAAAGAACACATATGATTAAGCACTGGAATGATTGATTTATGATGAAAGATTAAAAGAAAGGAATATGTATAGCTAAAGGGAGACATGCTGAGTGCCTATAAGTGGAGGCTGTAAGCACCAGGGAAGAGAAGAGGTGGTTGCAGGGGCATATGAAGGAACGTGGAGGGAAAACTGGAGCAAGGGATATGCTGGTGTTTATCAGGAAAAATTCAAGAGGGAAACTCTGAGGGAGTGACCTCTAGGTGAGACTGCAAAACCACTGCTGCAGTATATTTGCAGACAGTGACACTCTCAGAGAATATATCTTATCTTTGATGTGGACTTCTTTGAAAGCTTGACCAAAAAGGCTTCCCAGTTGTGAAGAAAAGGAAAAGTGTTCAAAAGAAACTGCATATTTGCTACTGTGAAAAAGTTGTGGTTGAAAATGTCACAGGTTAATTCCATCTCCATTGCTCTTGCAGAAGCTTTCATAATTCCCTTTCTATAAAAACCGTTTCTTGGGGAGACCTGAGGAAAAACAGGGCTGAGAAGTCTCAAGCTTAAAGTGTCTAAAAATAACTTTTGGCTAAGAGAGGTGTGCAGCTTTCTTCTGGAAAAAATTCTTCCCATTTACCATTTTGTTAGCATTTGAAAATCAAAGTACAGAGTCTGTCCAAAATGTATTTTTGTTGTTCAATATGTAATATGTGCATCTGAGAAAGGATGAAGAGCTGGTATGTGCAATGAGCTGCTCACCTGCTGAGCTCCAGAGGGCCTCCTCTTTTCCTTTATTAAAACAAAATAATCCAGGAAATGAATAACTCTGTAAACAGATTTCAGTGTTGCGTACTTTCACATGGCAAAAGGTACTGGGCTCAGAATTAAGGTTAAAAATGAACTTACCTGTGCCCAGGAGTGAATAGCCAAAACCGGTATATGCATTATAAAATACAATAACATATTGTCTCTGAACTAATATTTTTTCTGTATCTTTAGGTACACAGGAATAGTAACTTGTGGCTGTTCTTACTGTATCCCAGATTAAGGGCAAATAGAACCAGGGAATGTCCTTTGTACAATAGCTACCTAGTAAAACTCTACTTCAAACTACAGGTGCTGTATGTAACACAGTAGTGAGTGAAACATTGCTGGGAAAACTATTTACTCAACTTGCGCAGAAAGAAGAGAACTTATCAAGTAAAAACATCTTGCTCTGATATGCTAGAATGTGAGGACAATGAAATTAATTCAAATATAGAAATATGGGAGGAGGCAAGGTGGAGCTAACAAGAGATACAGAAGTTAATCAACAGTTTAAAAAAAAAAAGGAAAAAACCCAACATAACAATGGTAAAATAGATTCAGTGCCGTGCATGAAAGAGGCAAAGCTTTCCTTCTCTATTGCTTATTGTTCTTTTAAGGTCATTTTAATATTTCGTGATAACAGAGGAGATAAGCAGCACCTACAAATACAGCTGCAAGCACCGCGCTCCTCTGCTTGTACTCAGGGCTGGCTTGGACATGAGTTGGCACCAACCTGGGAGTCATGTAAATGTGTGGGCAGCAAGGCACCGACTGTATCGGGACAGTCTAATCCCAACCAGACAGGTTACCCAGAGCCATATTGCACCTTACCTCTGCTTTTGTCTTCCTCTAAAGTGACCCTTCAAAGGTATTGAGGGAATACCGCTAGACATGAGCATGCCACATGCTAGGGAGATGTCTCCAGCTCTCAGTTTCCCTCATGGTAAAAAGAAAAAGTTGCCCCCATTGCACAAGCATCTTGTAAGGCTTTTGTAACTGGTATTTTGGAAGCTGTCAGAAGCCAGAGTGGAGAAAACCTTTCCAAGAGCTGCGCAATGTCTTTAGCTAAACATTATAATACATGTTCTCTGCGCAGTCTGAGTAACAGCACTTCAACCACATCTATTTTTGCTTGGAATATAAGTTGGCAGTAAAAATTGAGAAGTGTATTTACAAAAATGCTCATGATACTGGGTAAGATTTTTTTCATTCTCATTTTCTTTATAAAAGCAGAAATTCTATTCTCTAAGAAATGAATTCAGAATGACATCAAGGGCTGGCAGGAAAACTTATCAGCCTCCCTTCCCACTCTGCACTGGCAGTGAAACTGACACATCTGTTGGTGTTTTGGTCAAAACATTTTCATTCCAGTTATTTGCACAATATAAATGTGTGTTAGCTATGATTTTGGTTTGTGCGTAACAAACAAGTTACAATTTGGGGTCTGCCATCAGTGTGGAGGATTATGTCAAAGAAAGAAATGGCAAAACCGAATGATTCCCCTTTGTAACAAGAGCACAGTCATGGGGAGATAAGTAAAGAGGATTGACAGGTGCAAAAGGCAGCAGTGATGGAACATAGATGTGTTTAACTTTGCAGCAGTATCTACCTGACAAGGACTACAACCTTTTCCCAACAGTTAAAGACGGTCTTTATGTGTCAAGAAGACAATACAAGAAAACGCATGATAGGACACGTAAGATATGGACAGCTGCCAGGCTTCTGAACAGCTGTGTGGTGCATAAGAATTACTGCAGCTGTATTTAAACTAGAAATTGAATCTTTTTTATTATTATTTTTTTTATTTAATGTGTTCAGGCTTTTTGCTTATCCAAAAGGAAACATTAGCAATTATGAAATGTTTATTTCCCCACAAGACGTGCTGTTTTTGTTTCTGCTGTCTGTGAGCTCTGATGTTCAGGAGACGTCACCGCTCATCCTCAAGACTGTGTATGTAGAGCAGGGGGGTATTTTCTTTACATGCTTTGGATAGTGGGAGCGAGGCATTCAGACTGAGCTTTACACCACTTTAGGAGTAACTTGAAAAGGAGTAAGGAGTCAGATCTCTCCTGGTGTTTTGGAAACACTGGGAAAGAATCTGATACCAGTGTGTGTTCAAGATCCTTGCGAGGCCAAGAACGTCAAGGCAGGCTCCCACAGCATGACTGATCCTACAAGCCTGGTGGGTGTGCAAGAAGCAGAGCACTTCTTCCCCAGCTTTGGAGATGATTCTCTAACATTTGTGAAAATTAGTTTGCTCAGGTGAAATGAACTGATCACACCAGGGTTGGGCCAGATGTAGTTTTGCCAGTTTTCCAACCTCACCTATTCCTTTTCAATTTTTGTAAAAAGAAAACTAAGAAGCACACACAGTTAGAAGGAAATACCTCATCTTGAACTTTCTCTCCCCTTCTCTATAATTCTGCATAGGTGGAACAGAAAACCATGGAACATGTATGTGAATTTTTTCTAGAGAAGACAACAGAACAGCCCCATGGATTACTTAAGTTATTGGCAATATTAAATTCCTTAAGGGACAATTTCTCTTGTGGCACGCTTGGCTGTTCACTAAGGCCAACTGGTGAATGGGATATTAGAAGTTTCCCATGACGTGGACATAGAGTTGCTGGTTTCCATGCAAGCTGTCAGCTTTACTACTGCTGAAGCTAAACAAGATAGTAGTAGGTACCTGTGGTTTTGGAACAAAAATTCTTGGGTTCTCCCTACAAAGCCACATCTACTGTGTGGTTTGGCTGGCAACTGTGGATTCTGATTTGTATGCAACCCTGTGGACACTTCTAATTTAATGTTTGTATGAAAGGCTAACTCTGTGGCCGCTTTTAATTAAAGGAGATTTCCGCTAAAGTTAGTCAACAATTTTTGTTACTGGAGGGAAAGTACAGAGCAATGTTCAAGAATTTTTGCACAATTGTTGTGAAAATAAATGGTTTAACATTTGCTAACAACCGTGAAAATGTGTGAAATACCATATGGTGTTTTATTGTAAGAACTAAATCCAGAAATTGTATTTGATAGGAGTTCTCAAACTTTCTTTTCCTGTTTTTCATTACTGTCCTGGTTATTAGGTTTAGAGATGCACTGGAAGGGAAAGGAAGGGGGTTAGAGACATTGCAGCCCCAGGCTTGCAAGACAGTACTGTAATTTTCAGGCCTTCCCTTGAAAGCACATAAAATTTTGGTGCTGTAATATCTATGGTGAGGAGATCCCAAGTTCACTACCTGCTGCATAGAGAACCGTTTTTTGTTTTTGTTTTTGTTTTTTTTCTTATTTTGAAAACAGCTCATAACAGCTTCCAGGAAGCTTGTCACACTTTGGTGCGGGTGCATCTTCCTGCCTGAAATCCAAAACACTTCTTTTGATGAAGGCTGGTCAACAGACAGCTAAATCTAATTCTTCACCAGGGATGACATTTATACCTGGCAAATGGAGCATGATGATCTTCATTATGATCTAGTAGACATTCACCTGTTCTGCAGAGGGGTAAATGGTCTCAAATGAAGAAGGCAAATGAAAGATAAAGTCAATCTTTTGGTTCACAATTAATTATCTGGAAGTTTTTACAGTCTAAATAAGAAGAACAACACAACTCTCACCTTGGTCAGCTGTAAGTCAGAGACAGAGCAGAAGAAAAAGGCAATATTTACTCTGGAGTGGCACTTGGTTTTCTATATTAAAAATACTGAAATTCTGAATAATGCATGTGAATAATGCCTAGTGAACCAGGAAGAGTGGCAACAACTCTTAGATATCTACATGAATAGAAAACCTATAAAACATCAAATTTCAATAAATAAAACCATTTTCTTTTGATAATTTCAAAGTACTTCATTATGGCTCTAATCACTTCTTTTTTTTTTTCTTTTTTTTTTCCCCTACTGTATTTAGCTGATCTTAAGGATGTGCAAACAAGTTGCCACAAGTGTTAGGCTACTTAGTAATAACTGTGCACCTTTTTACCCATCAGTAAATGTAAGATCATTTACTTCCAAGAGGGGGAATTCAGAAGAGGGATAGGCAACCTCAAATTACCACACATTTATAACCATGTAAAAGTCTCCCCACAGGCAGTTACCACAGATGAGCTAAATTACTGCAAATTCAGACTCTAGCTTACATCATATTAACCACATTATGTGCCTATCTTTACATTTTAAAACAAAACATAATTTCTACCCAGAAGTCCTCCAGTTCTCATATAGTTATGTTAAACTGAATTGTTTAGACAGCTGGAAACAAACAAGACATTACTTTTTTGTTAACTTAAGAGACTTGTTGATTCCACTCCTTCTCTGAAAAAAATTTCAGCTTCAGTCACTCTTTGATTTTCCTACTGGCAGATTTCCTACACCACACACACCCCCACCCCCGCCAAGTCATTCTTTACCATCTCAAGGTGAAATCTGTTTTTCCTGTTAGAGTCAATGGAAGAATATCCCTTGATTTCCATCAGGATTTTCTGGCAGATCCTGAATATGTAGAAGCCATCAATATTTTCTCATTCTTCTTCCTACAAAAATTCATGCTACAGATTTTTAAGATGGATTGGTTTGCTGGGTTGTTTTTTTTCGGTTGGTTTTTTTTTTTTTTGTGACACTAAGTTCTGTGGAGTTTAGAAGCCTTAACTGAAAAGTCTGCAAGGAAACAACTTACTAAAGAATCAGCATAAATCCAGGAATAAGAAGACAGAGGAGAATTCTGATTATTTATGAAAAAAAGACTGGCAAGACTTGGACCCCATAAGGGATCTAAGAAGGTGCAGCACCCTTTATACCAAAGAAATCTAAAACTGGACAAAAATCCAGAGTTTCTTGTATCATCACTGAACCAGATGCTGTTAGAAGGTCAACCACATCCTTTTTCCAGTGCTCAGTCTTCCAGAATGAGCAAAAGAAAAGGTGAAGTAGCGAACAAATCTCACAACTCAGGAAATCTCACAATCGGGGCTGCACACTGTGCCATTTTTGTTGTGTAAGCCATGTCATCTTCATCTGAATCTTTTAGTTATTTCCTAGCCATGACATAGCTTCGGACTGCAAATGCATCCCTCACTTGAGGAATTCCCGTGGGACACTCTCTGCTGGGGTGGGGGGAAGTCACTCCACCAGCACAACTAAGGCAGTTCACACCCTGAACTGTTAATAAACGGGTCGCAGGCTTTCACAGTCCACCTCTAAAACAGGCTTTGCATTGTTCACCTGGAACATGTTAGTTTTTCAAAATACTGGACACCAGACTGGTTAGGTATTGTTTGGTTGCTATTGTTGGCCCCATGTTGACTTGATTAAAGGTAGGTCTGAAGTCCATTTTTCACCAAATTTCTCTCCCACATGCCTAAATGCTGGTGAGTTGATTACTTTTATCCCCTCAGTTAAGTGCATTCTTGGTCAATATTTTAAAAACTCTGATATACTTGGGAACTCTTCAGTTCTAGTGTCCCCATTCAGTGTTTATTGTGTGAGCCATCTCCAAAGTTTTTTTTTCTGCTATGTATTTTTCCACTCCCAGGAGACAGAATGTATGTTTTTTAAAGAAGAGACATTTACAGTAGTCATTCAGGCTGAGCAGGAGCTCAGGAGGTCTCTGCACCAACCCCCTGCTCAGAGCAAAGTGAGCCCAGCATTCAGACCTCTACAAAGCTGTATGAATTCAGGGACTTACAGTGAAAGTTAGAAAATTCAGGGAACTTTGGGGACTTACTATCATCTCCATATAGTCATTGCCTGGTTAATGGCATTTTAAAAATAATACCACCTTATGAATCATAGATAATCTACCTGTGTACTTGCCAATCCATTTGTTACTTTGATTCACTTTAATAACACACATTTTTGCTCCAGTTTTTGTATTTGACTATTCACCTGCTGTCTCCCTCACATACAAGGGAAGAAAGAAATGAATTAAGTAGAATCAGTCTGTGCAATCAGAGCTGAAGCCTCCTGAGCTGAAAAATGTCTCACATTTATCTGCTGGCATCTCTCCCCACAAATCTCCTGCAGCAACATCTCTCAGAGTCTCTACTAATTGAGCCATTTTCTGAATGCTAGCAGTGAATGGGAGTTAGTGAAACAGAGACCAACCAGCATATGAAATTTTTCATTAGGGGGAACGGCAGTTCTCCTACGTTTTTGATGAAGGTGTATTGAAAGTGCAGTAGAAGAAGGGTAATTTACTGCAAGCCTGCATTAAGCACTGACCTTCATGCTATTCAGTAGTAAGCCAAGAAGTAAAGATGTTAAAATACAATGGAGGGCTTAAATAGAAGTGACTGTAATTAAAAATATACACTGGATTTGGGAAGCGTCTGGGTACGGTTTAAATAAAAAAAGTTACTGTGCTGCTGATACTAAGACTTAAATCCCTCAGAAAGAAATTGCAGGCATACAGACATGGTCTAGTTCTCTAGACAGCTAAAATGACATACTTCTGCTCTTCTCCTGCATTATGTATGCAGCTGCATGGTCTTTCTTATTTCATTTTGTAAATAGCTTAACTCCATAGTCCTGGTTTTTATGGTATATTAGTATGGAGCAGCAGGTGCTCATAAAACTCTTGTGTCACTAAAAGCACCCACAACGTACTAAAAGCGTATGAAGGATCAATGCATGTATAGCAAATCTGTTGCTCACTGGTGGGCACAGAATCCCTCCCTGCCCCGACAGCTGAAAGGACTCCATTAATGCCAAAAGGCAGCCAGTATCTTTTCTGCCAAGAGAAAAATTACTGCTCTGTAAAGAGGGTGAAAATCAAATTGTATTGAAGAAGAATAAAAAAAATTGTTCTACTGGGTTAAAGACTGTTTTGCTCAGAGCTGTGCTTGGTGTCAGTAGCTGGCTGTAGGTGCCTGCAGAAAGTGAGTAAGAAGAGCAGTGCCTTCTCCTGAGCTGCACCCTCCCAGCTCTGCTGATCTGCAGTTTAGAGGCTTCCTGAGCCAGAGGATTTATCTGTTTCTTCATGTTTGACGGACTTGGTTAATTGCCTGGGGTTTTAGCTGTTTTATACATTTTGCATCCAAAAAATTCTGCAGCAGTGTGTTCCACAGTGTAACAATTTGGTAAGTGAAAAATAGCCTTTTATTTGTTTTGAATCTTCCGATTACTGATTGCTGTGTGTGTCCATTAATTTCTGTTTTACCAGTAAAGAATAATCATTCTGATTTACTTTCCCCATGCAAGATTTAGAAAGTTGTGTAAACTTTACGGTTGGACTCAGTGATCTTAAAGGTTTTTTCTAACCTAAATGATTCTATGATTCTATGAAACCTTTATTTTTTTGTTTTCTTCTTAATGCGGACAGAAAAGCTCCTACTCAAGCTTACTGGCATGAGTTTTCTGGATAAATAAGTTTATACACATTCTGACAAGAATATATTTTTTCTTCTATTACACCACTATAACTTAGAAGAAGGTAAGAAACTTATGGAGTTAAAGCCAGACGAGGAAGCGGCCAGAGTTTACCTATACTCTCAGCAGCTTTCTGTGCTCATCTGATCCATATCTCTGATCATGCTGCAATTTATTCCACAGTAGCTGCAAGGGATATTTTCCACATCACTTATAATACTGAAGGAAAAAGTCCTGACTCGTTTTTATACATGCTCCACCTTTCTTTTTATGACTGTATGTATATATTCCCATAGCTACATACCCCCGTAAACTGAAAAAAGGGCAGGATTTTTTCCTCTTTCATCACACTTTTGACTGTGATATGTTCATTTTATGTCCTTAGGTCTTAGTTTTGCAACTGAATCTCATAGTGGAGATGATCTTGGATTCTGCAGGTGATCTTGCAGGATTTTGGATTGATGTGAATAGGACTGAATCCATGTTTCTGTGCTGGCACAATGACACAATCAGTCTTAGGAGCACGTATTGGATGTACAGCCGAAACTTTACTGAGTCTGTGAAAGCCTTCTCGGAAATTGCCTGCTGTGGTTTCCTCATGGCTGGAGCCATCCTTTTCCCCATGCAAACCCCTGTAAGGGTGGAAGCTTGCCACATCGTGATGCCATGTCACAGCACCATGGAGGATAAGGGGCACTGAGCTGTAAGAAGGAAAAAGTTAAAGCTCTGAAAAAACTATGGCATTTTTCCAGATAAGCAGCAGTTAAGTTTGCGAGTTCAATGTTTTTGTTCTTTCCGATCCAGTGGAAATGATGGTGTTTCTTTCAGACTATTGCATTCCTTCATTGTTTCTTCCTGCTCCAAGAAACAATTTAAAGTCTCTTTGGAGATAAAGAAAACTGTGATGACCTGAGATGTTTGGAGGGGGTCCTCAGTTTCATTTGCGGTTTTGGTTTGCACTTGATTGTTTGCATCTGTCAGTGTTGTATATAAGTAATGAACAGTAGGGCTCGAAACCTATTTGTGCATTGGTCCTCCAAACCTTCAGCCCTCAGGGGACTGTTCAGGCTGTCACTTGACAGGTACACACAGAATATTTAGAATCATATAATAATAGAATCACAGAATCATTTAGGTTGGAAAAGACCTTTAAGATCATCAAGTTCAAGTGTTAACCCAGAACTGCCAAGTTCACCACTAAACCAGGTCCCTAAGCACTGCATCTACGTGTTTTTTAAATACCTCCAGGTATGGTGGTTTCACCACCTCCTTGGGCAGCTTGTTCCAGTGCTTGACCACCCTTGCAGTGAAGAAATTTTTTCTTGTTATCCAATCTAAACCTCCTCTGGTGCAACTTGAGGCTATTTCCTCTTGCCCCATTGCCAGTTATCTGGGAGAAGAGACCGGCCCCACTTGTCTACATCCTCATTTCAGGTAGTTGTAGGGAGCAATAAGGTCCCCCCTGACCCTCCTTTTGCTCCAGGCTAAACAACCCTCCCGTTCCCTCAGCTGCTTCTCATAAAATTTGTGCTCCAGACCCTTCAACCAGTGTCCTTGCCCATCTCTGGACACGCTCCAGCGCCTCTATGTCCCTCTTGAAGTGAGTGGCCTAAAACTGAACACAGGATTCAAGGTGTGGCCTCATCAGTGCCAGGTAACAGCAGGACGATCAACGCCCTTGTCCTGCTGTCTGTGCTATTTCGAATACGAGCCAGGATGCTCTTGGCCTTCTTGGCCACCTGGGCACACTGCTGGCTCATGTTTAGCCGGTGGTTGACCAACACCCCTGGGTCCTTTTCTTGCAGGCAGCTTTCCAGCTGCTCTTCCGCAAGCCTTTAGATGGAATAGTGGATCTCTGTTGCTGGTTGCTGTCCACACATCTCCCCACCAGCCAGGTACTTTGTGCTTTTCCCCCAGCTTCTTCCTCTCTTGAAGGTTGCAAAAATGGTCCCCCGTGACCGCCCCACTCATCTGCCACAAGCACCACAGGCTGCGCTGGTGCCTTCATAACTTGGGACCTGAGCAGGATCCAGGCTGCAGGTGAGTGACAAACTTGTCTTTGCATGGTGATAGCAAACAATCAACATCTCTGGGGTTTTTTTCAGGAACAGCTTTTTAAGCTCATCAAATGTATGAATAGATCAAATAAAGATTTGCTGCTTGGAAATTGGGTCTTCAACAGAAGGCATTTACCCTTGGTACACAGCAGAGAAGCAGGACTTGCTCTTACTCCATGCACTGTGTAGAATGCTTGGTATTGCAGATTAAATTTTTGCTGGTGAGAGGGATGTTCTCTGCTAATATAGTAGTCCACATTCTGCCCTCATTCTCATTTCACTTAGGCAAAAACATTATCAACTGCACTGACGGTTAGATACTTTCTCTAGAGATTAAATCCAAGACCAACATGAGTTTTGCTATCCAGACTACATATATAGCATGATTTTAAGGGCTTGGAACATTTAAAAGAGGATAAATGCACTAAGGACTGTATTATTAGCCCACATTCAGTGGACTATACTTGTCAAAATTGGTTGAATATCCAAATTATGTTGAAGTTAATCCCTGCACGAGCCTATAAAAACCTGTTCCCAACAAGCCTTCATAATAAACTCTTTGTGCCAGGAAATATGAATTAAATTGTTTTAAAGCAATAATGTTTAGGTAAGTAAAAAAAAGTTTCCTACTGAGAGATATTTTATGAACAAAATTAAATATTATAAAACCATATTATTAAATTCTGTCAAAAAGGTATTAATCTTGTTACTCTGGCATTGGTACCTCAGTTCTCCATAATTATGGATTAAGACTTAAAACAAAAATATAGTGTGGAAGGTGTTTTTCAAAGTTCCTGAAAAAGAAAATAAAACCTGAAAGTATAAACCTTGATACTCACAATATGTCATTCTATTATTATTATTAACTTATTAAGTGCTGACTTTATGATCCACATTGTATGAAGCTCAGTATGAATACAATCCCTGCACAAATGAATTTATAGTCTGTGGAATCAACCCCAATGAAGACATATTTGGTAATTAAAGATGGTACAATGCAGAGATATCTGTGTGTGCTGAGGTTAAAGATAACTCCTCCATCAATTTCTCTAACTGAAACTGCTGTATTGCTTTTGATCCCATCGTAGGAAAAGAACCCACACACCTTTTTTAAGGAGAAAAGGTGTGGGGCAGAAGAGTCCATTTATCCCTGAAAAAGGTGCGGGGAAGAAACACAGGTTTTGAAGACCACAACATTGGTCTCGGAATATTCAAAGGACACATACAAAACCCGTGAGTAATCTCATGTTTATCACACCAGCAGGTAGATGGGCAGGTCTAAAATAGTCATGTCCTCTAGTCAACAAAGATAGATAGCTTGTTCCACTCCCAGGAATGTTTCCAGGATAGGTGAATTGTCTCTTGGAAGTGGCTCTCGCCTTTTCATGGCTGTGTAATGACCTTAATGTTGCCCTTGGGAGGCTTTCCTCTCTTAAGAAACAAAAAATATATTATACATAAGGAAAAACTAGGCAATAAAAGCAAAAGAGAGGACAGATGGGGCCACAGAAAATGAAGGTCCCACTGTTCCTGGTTCCTCCTGACATTACGTCATTGGGAGACCCAAAGTGGTGGCACCAATCAAAGCTGCTTCAGTGCTTTACATCAACGTATGGTTGGGTGTCTAAGAACCACAGGGTTGCAACCATGTATTTGACAGTCTGCAGTCTCCAAAGAACACAAGAACTGCTGTAGCATGATAGAGAATAAATTCCATGATTGCCATCAGCTCCAATTTTATGAGAGGGAAGGAGAGTTAAAAAATTACACCAAGAGATGCCCTAGATAGAACCTAATGTTTTAAGATGTCTGCAGAGGCTTTTTTTTCACCAAGGTGAATTGTCTCATGATCTTTTTTAATTCCTCCACTACAACTAGTAAAAGCATTCTGTAGATTTACTACTTTCCCTAATTGGATGATCTCTGAATGAATGCAACAGGTAGATGTTCCTGTACTAGTACATGTACATCATAACTCTTTCACTCTTCCTTGTAAGTCATTGTTATTGGATCATAACCCTGGAATTAAGTCAGCAATTTTTGTTATAATCCAGGTCATTTATTCAGATTATTTGTTGGCAGTATGGCATGCTTGGGGTTTTATTACACTTTCTCTACACTCTTAAAACACTTGCAGGCAACCATTAAGCATGGGGCAAAGCTCAATCACATTTTTCCACATCTGATATTTAATTTATGCTGGTAATTCATCAAAACATAAGCAAAATAAACTCAGCAAATGTGTAATGAACTGGATTTTTCCTCCAGCTTTATAGAAGACTAGCTTGGTTATAAAGCCTGTCACCTCCAAGTGATAGCTCTGTAATCAGTTCAAAATGGTAGCTTTCTGGTGGTGATGAAGTCTAGGTGGAATGAGTTGGTTTAATCAATTTCATAGTGAGTATATGTCCACAATACACTTTTTTAGACATATGATTGACTGGAGCACATGCTTTTAACCTCTGTAAATGTGGCAAGAATTACCTTTTCACCCCATCTGATCCCTCCTGAACTCTCTTGATCCTATGTGGGGCACATCTTGCACTGCAGCTAATATTGCAACTACTATTTGTACAGCTAGAGAAATACAGACAATTGTGTTCACTTGGAACACCAGCAACTATATAAATCCTGCAGTGATTCACAAAGTTTTAAAATGTATCTTGAGATTACATCTTTAATACCTGACAGCTCTAATGCCTTTGGAAACTGCTGCATGATAATGCACGACTGCAGAAATCTGCAGAAATCTACAGAAATATGTGTAGGTCTGTATTTTTATTTCTTTTTTTCCAAAACCAAGCTCCAGTTACCATTCCCTTTCAAATCTGTTCTGCATAAGCACATAAATGTTGGGTGAATCTATATTGTAACTGGAGTGAAAGAAATTATTTTCTTTAACACCCTTTTTGTACTTTTTATGAGAACATTCTAGAACAGTGAAGATACCTCAGAGACCATAAAATCTGCAGGTGTAAATAGTCAAGACAAAAATTTAAGAATCTCTTCCATTTTCACAGGGATCTTGGACAAGTTTAGTGTATGATTTTCAGAGGAACATAAAAAGCTGCCAGCCTAAGGCCTGGGGTCAGCTGCAGCTTTTCCATTCATGAGTGACCTGATTCCATGTTCTGGTTGGTACTTCCTCCTGTTTACATCAAATGCCAGGCAACTCTCTGCCCAACATCATAATTTAGACTACAGGATAATAAACCGTTTGTACTCATACTTAATGGGGTGAATCTCAGAGAGGACAAGTGGAAAGGAATTATTTGAGTGTCAGTGAATCAGTGAAGTCCTTTGAATTCTGATGTAGCTTCCAAAATCTTTGATACCATCTAGAGCATTTTTTGTTTGTTTTTCTCTCGGTAGAAGCACAGGGAAAAAAAAAAAAAAAAGGGGGGAAAAAAATACTTGTCTCTAAAGCAGAAGCATTGGCTCTTTCATAAAAAATGTGTCTCTGGATGTTGTATACAGACATGGTTTGAAATTTATCTACATTGCCCCAGCTTGAATACACAGCTTGATATTGTTCAGATCAAGCCACAGTTTAGCATTTCTTTTTATTTCCTGTAACTGCAGCTAAAGGGTGTTTGGCTTTGTTCACGTTTCTTTGAGTTCCTTCTTAGGGGAAAAAAATGGTATTGAAACAATTAAAAGAAATGCTCTTCTCTGAAGATCTTTACACCATCTCATATTTAGCAGTTGTCCATAGTGGTTAAAGCTCTGTCAGTGACTTAATAGGAAAAAGGCAGCTGAGACTGTCCAGTTTCCACTCCTATCTTTTGGGAAAGTTAATTCAGCGGGAATGGCTGAATATGACAACATCTTAAAAAAAACCCACCTTAAAATGGATCCACAAGTCAGCAAGTGATGAAAGCCAAGCAGATTTCAGAAGAAAGGGACACTCTATAACATGGCATGTACAACTCTTTCATGTCTAGAAGACCAAAGGGAGTCATATAGCTGGGGTATGGTCAAAGTAGTCACCAGGATATAGTTTGACCAGCTTTGTGCCTTCTTCTGAAATAACTCTGAGTGCAAAATACCTGACAGGAGGATTTGGATGAGGAAGATATATGAGCAAAAAAAAAAAATTAACTTAAATTATTAAAATCTTACTGTTAGGACATTTTGTTGAAATTTAACTCTGGAGCCACTGGGCATCAATTCAGTATAAAACATGTTTGCTTCACTACCATCTTCTTTTAAAAATGCTACAGCATTTAGAAGATGGAAACTGAGTGTCTGTGACACCTTGTGGTTACCCCCCTGCCCCACCGAGGCATTCACTTACACTGACAGAGAGACAGAGAGAAGGGCGCTGTGGGGCAGACTATAGACATGTCTGTTTTTAAAAGACCTAACCTTTGAAAATAGCAATTGAAAGGCTTTGTCAGATAGGATATATATTATTTATGGATAGAATTTAGGAAAACAGGTTTTAATTGTTTAAATGTTTAGAAAGAATTATTGTGTGCATTATTTTTGCATCACTTTTTTAACCTTGCATTGAAAATATGAGAAAAGAGAATCTTCTGTACTAGAAAACTGAAAAAATGTTTAAGGCAAATCTATATTTTCTGAACTCCCAAGAAGCACAAGAAGTGTTTGGAATTGTGATTTCAACCAGTGCTCACCAGTTTACATCTGCGGTCTGATGAAAAGACCTTAACTGAGTTTTCCTTCTGCACACCCCATCCTTGCCTTCACCTCCATAACTTCATCTCCCTATCTTTGTCTCTCAAAGCTCCACAACCGCACCTGTCTGGCCTTGCTCTTTTAGTCACTCCAAGTCATTTTGTGTTTTCCTGTTCTTGGATTTTGCATTGTCAGGAATTCTCCCACCTTACTGGCCTTTCATTTTTCCAGCCCATTGAAACAGAAAATGAACAAAAATCAATTGCCGTGCTTGTCTGCATGGTGCTGTGACTCCCGGCTGGGGTGGGCCTGGTGCTGTCGGACACAGCACAGCCTGGAAGGCCACCAGCCTCTGACTTTTCCCGGAAGGGACTCTGTGGACACAACTACACGACTACATCAAACAGTGCCAAGGAACAGTTCAAGCACTGCAATTTGATAATCCCCACTGTGAAACAGTCATCATATCACAGAAAAATTATGGCTGGGAGGAACCCCTGTGGTCACCTTGCCCAAGCTCCGCTCAGTTCACAGGTGTAGTTTTGTCCTAAGCTCATGACCATTTTTCCAGACAGTTCCTGGGTATGGCTTGTGGACCAGAAATTCCTTCCAATGAGGGACTTTCATGCAGCCACCCTGCTCTTGAGACTAAGGGGAGTTAAAAGTATGAATAAGGGCTCTTCCATGGCAGCTGAGCTCTGTGCTGGCAGTTCATCTCAGGCACACTTAATTCATTAATATGAAAGTAACCCCCATTAACTTGGTTAACACTGAGTATTTGCTGTCTGTAAAAATATATTGCTTAATGTCTGTGCTGGCTTTGCAGTACTACACCACCACTCATCTGCCATCTTCTACATTGCTTGAAGGAGGAATTTGCTCGTGGTCACGGAGGAGCTTCTGTGAGACACAGTAATCATCCCTGAGATAAAAATAAAACTTTCTGATACAGATTTAAACTACCCAATATATTTTCTTCCTCACAAGAGAAAGGGAAACAGACTGAATTGCATCTCAGGACCACGTCAGCGCCTCTTGCTCCTCTGCTTGTACTAAACCAATTGCTAGATTTGGTGGGGGGAGGGAATTTTTCTGTTCTCCAGGTAGAGGTGGCAAGGAATGTCAGAGGTTTTCATGGTGTCACCCCCAGTGTAGGCTGTGGTCATCCAGATCACCAGGCTGATTTAAACCCTGAACTAGTTTTTTATTTCTGATCCATCTTAACAGCATCAATCTTTGTGGCATGGATGATCTTTAAACAAGCTTTAGGTGGTTTAGAGCTGATTGGATCTAGGCATGCAAAGCTGACAGACAAACCATGTCATGGCTGGGATTCAGTGTGCAAGTTGCTTGTCTGTGTAATCCCTGGTCTGTATATTCCTCTTTTCCTGTTCCCCAGGCACCCTAATTCTGTCATTACCAGCAGAAATTAAAATACAAACTCTAAAGGGCAGCTGCTACATCTTTGCTTACTCTAAGAAGTTCTGTACTTATATATAACCCTCTGTCTGATTTTTTAATAGCAATTAGCCTAATTTTGACTCATTGAAAATGCACACCATTTCTTGTGGTAATTTTTTTAATATGTTTTTCCTTTATTTTTTTTTCCAGGGGAAAACTTTCCTTGTCAGTAGTGGCAGGGTTTCTGTTAATGCATTCTTCCTTGAGAATGTTTTTAGGGAGGAAACAGCATTTGACATGAAGAATATTTTCAACTAGAGAAAGTCTGAATATCTGTAATTGATTAAAACATTTAACACAATTGAGAACAGCAATGAAAATTGACATTTAAGTAGAAAACTGTAACTCCTCGCTCTGTTGTACCAAAATTCAAGATCTGAAGATGTCCAGACTTCAGGAAATGAAATTCAGCAGTTCATTTCATGCAGCAAACTGGTACATTTCTCCCAGGAGTGATGCTTTTTTGATATTGCTACTATTAACAATTGCCACTATGAAAAGCAAGTGGTTTAGCTTTTTTCCATGTTGTTTATCATAATAATTCCTAGAAACTGTTCTAGGTAGCAACATATACCAGGATAACGCCAGGTTAATTACAATATTACTCAGCGTAGTACCATGTAGAGATGCCCAGCTGGTTTTCAATAAGCCTGTAAAAGATTAAAACACATAAGGCAGAAAGATGTGCTAGCGTGGCTTGAGTGCCTTGGACAGAGAGAGCCATTTAGTTGGAATTTGGGTATCGCTGCATGAAATTGCATAATACAGTGCGCAAACACAGCCTAGGAGTTTCAGTGGCCTAGTTAGGGTGGCAGTGATACCAGCAGAGTTATGCAACCAAGCTGAGAATGCAGACAGCTCATGCAGCGCCATTTCTCCTGAAACAGGCAGATACTCCTTTGCATGTACAACCTGCCCTCCTGGAAACACGTTAAGCAAAACATCTTTCCTGTGCAACCCTGTTCGGGATGGCAGTTGAAGCAATGTTGCATTTATCTTGCAGGGAAGCCTGCTTTTGTCAGCTTTCCATCTTGAACAGGAATGGTGAGGCAGATCTGAACCTGGTGGCTTCAGACTGGGTGTCCTTGGGATTCATGTCCTTTTCATCAGTAAGAGCACCTGCATTCCCCTGCTAGGCAGTTTCCTTTTCTGAAAACATACACTTTTTTTGGTAAAAAGGCAGCTCTTTTGTACTTGCAACCTTTGCCTTTACAATGTTCACAGTATTCCCCTCAACAAAGCATTTAACATACCAGACATCATGAATTTATCCATCTACTCTAATTAAAAGTAATATATGACTGAATATGTCAATGTATTTTTCCTTTTTTCTGAGAGTCAAGCAGTTGTTATAACATTAACAACGGTTACTGATTTTTAAAAAGTTTGCCCTTGAAATTACTTTGAGTCCATTTCTGTGATACGAATTTTTCTTAAATAACCTAGAAACTGTCAACCAAAGTGATCAATTCATTTATTTACAGTGGTTTTATCTTTCTGTTTAAAAAGTTAATTGTCTTTTGTAGTGTTGAGTATTTTCAGGCTGTCATTTGTTAATGACTGCTCTTATTTATTTAAAGTCTTTAAATTCTTTCTCCCATCTGCATTAGTACTCTTATTTTTGGCATTTTAAGCATCTGATTACATGTTTGCTAGAAACTTTCCCAGGTATGATTTTATAAAATAATTTTGTTCCACAGGGTTTACTGAGCTTTGAATTGAACGGCAGTGAAAGAGGAATCTTGTGGGTATTGAGGTATTTTCCACAACGGGTGACCCCAGGTCCAATGTGTTCAGAGTTCTTTGGGTCATAAGCATGGCCCAATCCTACAAATGTTTACGTGCATAAGTACTAATGGGAGAAGTTTTTATGCCACTGAATTGAATGGCAATTCAGAGAGAAATATTCATTAATCCTTTTGGGGGCTTTCGAAAAACCAAGGCTACTCTACCAGAGAAAGACATAGACTCACCTTGACAGTGTTTTATAAAATAAATAGTTTTATTGTATTAAGTCACAGCATAGAATTTATTCTGTAGACAATGCCTTAACTTTTAGAAACAATTTATCTTCTGATTTACAAAAAACACTCAGTCTAGGAGATACTGGTTTTTGGAGCTGGGCCACCTTACAGTGAACAGTGAAAGACATTATTAGTTGGTCAGTTTATATTGAAAATACCTACAACAAATATACAAACAAACAAAGAAAAAAAAACAACACAGAAAGAAACAGTCCTATGAGACAGCACTGGGACTCAAATCTCATCCACCAGATATAAACACAGTACCAACTAAACTATAAAATTTCCTGGGCTTTACTATACTTGCTGGTACACTTCTGCTTGGACTTTCCCTCATAACAACCAGTATCCTTGACTTCTGCCAGTCAGCTGAAGAGATGTGTCTATCCAGATGTGCCTAGGAAGGTAAGGGCATGAAAAAACTTTGGGATCTGGTCAAATCTCACATACATCTCCAATATAGTCTGATAGATAATTCAAGGTCAACTTGAACATCCTTTTCTAACTCTTGATCTAAGAGCATCACAGGCATCTTACTGTAATTACAGGGCATTTAATTACCTCCTTAGGTTCTGCCTCTGGTGTTTAACACATTATGCATCTTACAAGGGGCCATATCATAAGGAGTCAATCAATGAGAGGGTTTCAGTTACTCCTTTTGTCCATTTTCTGCTGAACTTTTTCTTCTAACAGACTGAAGGCTTTGAGTTGCCTCTAAGTTGGGCTGAGTCCAATGGCATGTGACACTGAAAGATGGATTAATAGACCAATGCAGGTCTCTTATCCCTAAAACTGATAGAGGAAAAAATTAATTGTTCTGTTGGGTGGCTGAAGACAGATACAAGTCATAGCTGGGCTCAGGCAGCCTGCAGTACACTTAAGCTATACCTATTTTCCAAACAAAAGCCTGTCCAAGCCACACTACTAATCCTTTTAGTCCATGCATTGGCTTTCTTCCCATGGAAAACAAGGCAGAGATGATGCAGGGGGAGTGTGTCTAACAGGCGGTCTAGTGGCAGCCAGAACATGCATCCTGACTAAAAGCCAGTTGGGACAGTTCTAGAAATTCAGAGCTCATGCTTTTCCTTTCTATCAGGACCCTTGTATCCCTCTTGGCACAATTACTTGATAAGATATAAGATAATCACAGCTTTATCTTTTCTGTAGGTGACATGATCTGAATTCCAGATCTTTAGGACAATAGATTAACTGTTTTCAAACTGCTGTAGCAGTAGTTCTGTCCTGCTGGGGGATCTATGTAAATTCCTCCAATTCTGGTATAAGACCAAGAACAAACCACCTGGCTATGTGCTATGAAACAGCAGAAGCTGTAAGGTTAAGTTTTCAAGGCACTCAAATGACTGAGTTTAGAAAACCTTGCTGAGGAAATGTATATACATACTGCAAATGTTTATCCACACATATGCCTTAACATGTACACTCAATTCCACAGCTTTATTCTTCATGGAGACTTCCCTCACCTGTGATATGTTGTTAGCTACAATTATTTTGTAAGTTTTACTTTAAACTAAGGATAAGAGATAAAACGTGAGAGATGGGAAAAAGCAAGGGTGGATTTCTATGTTCATTCAGCCAATCATCTCTTTAAGAAAATATCTTTAATACGTGACAAACATACAGTTTGTTAGTTTTCCCCACAGATTACTCAGAGCACATGGGCTTTAATCTGATTTGACAGCTTTGTGATATTTTCTGCCATTCTTGTTCTTAGCAAAGTGCTCTAAAAATGCATCCATAATTTATTTATGGGACCTTCTTTAACCCTTGAGTAACTAGAATATACACCATACCTCTCATCCTTGAACTGTCAGTGCTGATTGCGGAAAGTGCCATCAGACACCACTGAGGTTAAACAGCTGAGCATTGCTCTTGCTTTCTAAAACAATAAATAGCAAAGAAGCCATTGTTTTCTTGTCAGAATACTGAAGAAGAAATATCAGAACCCTGTACCACATTGCATCTCCATAGAAAAATTCACTAGCACCATGAAGACACACAGTTATTAATAATTTTGTAAGATACTTTAATTTCTAACAAAGGAAAATCCCAGGCCAATTTATTTTTATCTGTACCAAGAGCTATTTTTTCCACTAAAAACCTAGTGAACTCCTTTAACATTAATATACCATTACAAATTCTATACAGAGAGCTCTTTATAATGGGCACACTTCATATCTTTTGCAAAGCTCTTAACTTCCCTTGTACTATATGCCTTCCACTATATTTGGATTTCTTGCAATTACTTAATATCAAGTAAATCTTCCATTTTTGTGATGCCAGAAGTAACTATTTGGTGGGAATAGTTTAATTACTACACCAGCTGAGCCACTGTTACAGCAATATAAGGAATAGCCCCATCTTCTATGCATCTATTCTGGATTTGGCCTGACCATCTTTTGTGGAATGATAGTATATAATTTCCCTTCCCTTTGGGCTGGGAAATATTAGCAGATTAGCACAGTGTGTTACATTTATGTTTATACTGTGTTTCTTCCCCAGTGTTGGGTGGAGTCCTAGTGCAAACTTGGATTTCGTGGACTCAGAGCAGTTGAGGTTTGAAGACATCTTTGTAAGTTATCCAATCCCACCTACCCTTTAAAGTAAGTCCAGTTAGATCAGGTTGCTTAGGACTTTGTCCAGTCAAGTTGTGGGTATCTCCAAAGCTGGAGATCCCACAACTTCCCTGGACCCTGCCCTCGCTTTGAGTATTTTTTTCCTACTATCTAGTCAGAATTTCCCCCATTGCAACATGAGTTCGTTGCCCCCTGCCCCTTTGCTGTGCACCCCCAAGAGGAATCTCTTTCCTTTTTTGAATTCCAGGAAACATGTCCTTATAGCCATATAGAAATGTCTGGGGTTATTCAACCATGTTCTTGTGCATGGTTGATAATCACTGATCAACCCTGCAAGTGAGGATATGCTTGTGTCACCTTGGATATATGGTCTGGTTTTACAGTGTCCTTCACACAAGTGATGTTAGCCTGGGGGCATTTTCATCCTGTGCTAACTGATGATGGTTCCCATCAGAAAACAAAGATCTCAGTTAAGATTCAGCCTACTCAAAACATCTTGCATGCTGTGCAAGCGTAGGTGCTGGGACACTGATTCTACATGATTTGGGAAATCCTCCTCCTCCCCACGGGAGAGACATTCTCAGCAGATGTTCTCAGCAGACATTCTCAGCAGTCAGGTCAAATTATAGATCAAAGATTGTGCAGACTATGCAGTTCTACATTTATTTATGGCAGCAAAAAGTTGGTCCCAAGAAACATATCTGCTTACTTTCATTTAAGCAACATACTTTTCTTTTTTTCCCATGGTTGGCACATTTTGAACTCACAGCTGGTGGGCAATAGAACATCCAGCTCAATAAAAGAAGTGCTCCTGGAAATCATAATTCTGGAAACCCTAAACTGGGGAGTAGTTAGCATGGATTTGTGAAGGGGAAATCACACCTGAACAACCTAATAGTCCTTCATGTTGAAAAGACTAGTGCAGTGGATTGAAAACTGACTGGCTTACCTGTTGGGCTCAAAGAGGTATGATCAGTGGCATGAAATTCAGGTGGAAGCCAAGTGCTAGTTGTGTGCCCTAGGACTTGATTCTGGGGTCAATATGGTTTCACATCTTCATTAATGATCTGGACAATGGGCAAGAGTGCACACTCAGCAAGTTTGCAGATGGAACAAAACTGAGAGGAGTGGCTGATGCACCAGGCAGTTGTGTTGCCATCCAGAGTGACCTAGGTGGGCTAGAGAAACGGACTGACAGGAACCTCATGGAGATGAGCAAAAACAAATGCCAAGTCCAGCCCCTGGGGAAGAGCAGCCTCATACATGAGCACAGGCTGGGTGCCGATCAGCTGGAAAGCAGCTTTGCAGAAAAGGGTTCTGATGGACAAGTTGAAAATAAGCTGGCAATGTGGCCTTGCTGCAAAGAAATCCAACAGCATCCCTGTATGCACTAGGAAAAGTGTTACCAAGCAGTTGAGGAATGCCATCCTTTCCCTCTACACAGCACTGGTGATGCATATCTGGAGTGCTGGGTGCAGTGCAGGGCTCCCCAGTGCAACAGAGATGTGGCCATACTGGAGTGTGTCCAGTGCAGGACCATGAAGATGACGAAGGTTTTGGAGTACCTGTCATGCCATCAGAGGCTGTGAGAACTGGGGTTGTTTAGCCTGTGGAGAAGGCTCAGGGAGATCTTATCGATGTGTATAAACAGGTGACAGTGCATAAAGAAAGTGGAGCCAGGCTTTTCTTAGTGATGCCCAGGGACAGGACAAGAGGCCGTGGGCTCAAACTGGAATATGTGAAATTTCATTGAAATATACAACTGGGGTTTTTTTCTACTGTGAGGGCAGTCAAGCACAGGAATGGGCTGCCCAGAGAGGTTGTGGAGTCTCCATCCCTGGAGATACTCAAAACCTGACTGGACACAGCTGAGCAACCTGCACTAGATCACCCTGTTATAAGCAGGGAAGTTGAACTAGATGAGCTCCAGAGGTGTCTTCCAACCTCAGCCATTCTGACTATGTGTTAGTTTCCCTTAACTTTGGGAGAATACTTTGGTTTTGCTGTCTTTTTAAATTTAGGTGTCCTTTCCATGCTTTGGAGAGCTAGTACCTTTCTAACACAGTATCTTAGGATACCTCTGCTTGAAAATGCTTCACACAATCATGTAGAAGTGAAAGATTCTCCTTATTCACTTTTCCACTTGATTTTATTCTACAGCATATTTTTGTGCAGCTGTGTGATGATAACCAGTGCTGTAATCATCCATTGCAAAATGTGCGCTGCAAATGTCAATATACTTTTTAAACTACAATTACTTTTCATAAGCTTATTTGAATAATGCGTACTTGTTATCTAGTAGTATTGACCAGTTTTCTAGATTACTTGGAGCCAAAATAGGAAGACAGTTCCCTTGATATTAAGTTATTATCCTGATTTTGTAATAGATCTTGAGCAATCCTATTCCTAAGCAGTAGAGAAAATTGCCATCTTGGTACTCTATCAGATACAGAACTACCTGGATGAGCAAATGTTGAGAGCTTTGGTTATTTCCCCAACACGCTGTCCACACCCCCGATAACTTGTCATCTCTCAGTTTACTCCTCATACGGTGACTTTGTCAAACAAAGTTTTAAAGGCTTATATTCAGCTGTCCCCACCTCTGCTCACATCTCCATGTTTTCTGACTATAAAGCAGAACTAGTTTCACTATCTAGCATGGAGGTAACATCTCTGGGCGACCCTGGTGCAAGGGCTGAGTACGGGTATTTGCACAGACAGATGCAAGCTGGACAGACATGAGTCAGCTCCTTTGCAGAAGCTCTGTATGTAGGGGAGAACAAGCAAGTGTTCACAAAGCTCAGCAATCTCCAAGGCTGGCACCACAGTACAAGTCTATAGGTGGTACTTGGGCCTGTCCACATCTGATGGGCAAGGTGCACCCCAGAGTCAGTTCTTCTGCCCAGCTGTTCAGTCCAGCGTCTGTAGCTAAAGCAGTCTCAGGGCTCCAGCAGCAGCTGTAGCTGGTTTGGAGATTTGAAATGAGGATCCAGGAATTCCCCATCACAGCCCTGATGCCAAATCATACATAGCCCTTGGCAAGTCATTTAACTTCCCTGACTCAATTTCCCCATCTGCTAAATGGGGATAATAGCAAAGGAGTATTGTAAGGATTAATTAATTAGCTAATGTTTGTAAAGTGCTTTGAAGATCAAAAGCACAAAGTACTATTGTCGTTATCAAGGGTGTTGAATTAACTTTCCTCATTTTGGCACACAAAACCCCAGCACTTGGACCATTGCCCCAGGGCATGTGCTGGCACTAAGAACATGATGATGATCATCTGTTCATAAACAGAGATATCAAAGCACTCCTGGAGGTGCCAGTAGTCACTAAAACCCAACCTTCCCAGACAGGTATACCATGCTGCCATGAGCAGCTGGAGAGTGACCTCTCCAGGTCTTCAGTGGGTCAGGGTAAGCACCAGCAAGTGTTTCTCTCTGTTTTATGGAAGTGCTTCTCTTTGTTTTATGGAATCATAGAATCAAGGAATTGTCCATGAGGAGTTAGGACTTTTCTCACAGCCCATCAGCTTTTCTGAGATCTCTGGTCCTTCCACACCTCTCTGATCCTTCTTTCAGCCTATTCCTAAGCGTCCAGTTTGTGGGCCAGACTCTTTCTTTCAGCTCCACTTCCTTTGAGCTGGTTGGCATCTCACAGAAGTGGGAGCATGTCCTACTTTCCTGGTATTAGTGTGAGAGATCTGTAGTTACTGCAATACAGCTTGCGTTACGCATGAGCATGCGTGCACACACTCTCTCCAACTGCCAAAACAGCGTGTGCGTCGCCAGGTTTATTGACCATTGCAGCTCACAGGCTGCTCTGCATGAGGCTCAGACTGAAGATGACATGCAGTCTATTCCACTGCTGGGTTTGTGCAGCCACCAACACAGGATTTGGCCCCTGGTGCTTGGGATCAGGCACCTGAGATGTGACCCCTAAGGAAAGCGTGCTTCCAGAGGTGTCTGAACTGCAAGAGCTGTTCCTCCTGAAGAGGCAAACAAATACTATTTCCTAGTCTTTGAGAAGTTTGGCCTTCTGCTATCACCTTTGCAGAGCCCCCAGAATAGATTAAGAGAATACACAGATTGTGATAATTACAGTGAACAGAAGGCAAATGTTGGTTGATAATGGAGATTTATCGTCAAAGTGCCATTTCAACTTGTTCATCAACAGAAGAAGCTCAGTTCTTATTAACAGCTAAGGACTGTGAACTCCAAAACTCATTCATTTCCTAGAAAACAATCATGTAACTGACTGTGGTGACATTTTAATGCCACTTTTTATTACTGCTGAAGAAATCATTCACACCAAAACATGCTTGCCCTCCCCCATCAGCTATAAAGACAGCAATTATAAAGTGCAACACATGGGATTTTTCTTAGGTGTTGCTAGGGAAAAAATGCACAATTACTGATACTGCAATGGTGTAAAAAACTTCTACATATGGCCTCACCTACATTTGCTCTCCAGTGGAGTCCTTTCCCATAAACTTTATTGAGGGGAACTTTAAAAGTGAGGCCTTTGAAACAAAATGCCATGCTGGTTCTCGCTATAGGTGAAGAACAAGGGAGTTCAGAAAGAGATAAAGGTGCTGAGTTCATCAAAGCTTCACTGCAGTTTGTAATCTTCTTTATATTAGCTATGCCCACTCAGTCTGGCACAAAATACATGGTTTTGAAGTTTCCTAAACACACTTAAATTACTGGGATCAGTCCTATAAAATTTTAATGCTAAAACACCTGCATTGAGAGATTTGCACCCTTTAATGTGTGCAAAGAGTATATCATAGAAGTTAGAAGATTATTGTTAGATTGAATTGCAACCTGTTTATATGTTGATAGAGGTACCGTAATAAGCATTTTACCTTTAATTTTTGTTTTTAATAACTCATGAAAAGGGATAACATTTCACTCAATCTGTCTACTAAACATATGCTGAAATAGCTTCAAAAAAGTAATTTCTCCATTTGACAAATGCTGTGAAGCATCTCTGTTTAGAGAGGGAATAGGTTTTGAGTGTAGCTTTGGTGCTTAATTCCAGGAGACTCTTACATACAAGTGCAGAGCACTTAGAGATGAAAGTTACCTCAGCTCAGCAACCTGGTAGGTTTTTCTCCAGGCTCATGAGGGTGGTTGTGTACTTTGCTCTCTATGTTCTATAAACAAGTGATCCTGAAACAAAATACATGGCTCCTAGGAATGTCCATATGCATTTCTTACAGGAAGTGTCAGATATAGGGTTCTAACATGACTGGAAATTGAAGTAGAAATACTATTTCGCAAGATCTGTCATGAAAGAGTGAGCTGCACCACAGCAGTTCCATCAAAATCTGGAGCTGTATCTTCTGGTGTATTTGTAGTTCTGGGAAAAAGGAGCCAGCTCCTTACCTTTATGCAATATAATAATTTAGTACTACAGAAACATGGGACACGGGGCATACACAGCTCTAAAGCCACATGTTAATTGGTTAGCAGTGATTTCAGTGATATGCAGGGGGTTTTGTGAATCATCTGCACAGGGTTAATAGTCATCCTATAGCAATTAACAGAAGATAAATTTAGGCAGGCAGCAAGATTTGGAATTTTTGCCCTTTTCCTTGTGGAAGAGTTAGCATGGTTCGTCTTCTTCTGTAGTTTCCTAAGTAAGCCTGCAGCAAGTTGTGTGTATAAATGCACCTGTTGAAGCATCCATACATTGCTCAGGGTCACAGAAAGGTACATACAGTCCATGGCCCAAAAAGTTAAGCATGACACAGAGTCATAAAACATCAAGGTGAGGACTTCTGCCAAAGTAGAGACAAACTATGGGAGGATATAACTTTAGTCTGAATGGAGATGGGCAGGGATTCTGGACATGTAGCAGATGTGCACCTAGGAGTCGGATGGGTGTGTTTTATTGATATAAATCCTTTGTTTGCACTGTGGTAGGACCAGAAAGCCTGTATTTGGTTAGCAGCCCCTGGTGCTGAGTTCTGTCTGAACACATAAGTAGGCAGAGTCCCCATCCCAAAGATTATACCATCTAATTATAGTCAATATTTCTGCTGTCTCTGAGGGTTCACGATTCCAGAGTTCAGGCCCCCAAAACCTTGAGATTGGCACAAAAATAATGAAATTGAAAAAAATAATAATACTGCAACTGGAGTTATTTTTATTTGCCTTCTGGTATCTAAGCCTTTTCAATACACTTGAGTCATGTTTCCTTCACAGCCCTAAGGACTAAAAATGTAGGTCTTGCCTACATGGGATTAATTTTTTGGCATAACCTAACAAATTTAAAAAGATACTGCTAGATCAGTATAACCCTTTCTTCCAGCTGGCCACTCACACTGGGACCTAGCTGATGTATCTTAGACAAAGTTATAATTTAACTCACCTCCACAGAGCAGCCCAAACACTGCCTTGTAATGGAGTCACTATTCCAGGATAGTTAGATCAGTACAATTTTGTATATGCCTATTGGCATGAAATATAGCTGTGAGGATCTTTTGGCAAGACAAGGTGCTGCTTAAACACCTCCACAAAACCCCACATGTCATGAAAAACACGTGACTCCAGGAGCTGAATGTTAAATGTTGAAGTGAAAGGTTCAACGCAAGCCTCAGGAGAGAAATCTCCGATGTTGGCAGTGCTGCTGCTGAAGGCAGAAAACGAGTAGGAAGGAGGACAACGTGAGCTGCGATTAAATCCAGCTGGGACAGAAGCCAAACTGTTCTAGGTCACTCACACTTAGCCTATTTTTAATTTTAGTACAATATAGATCATGAACAATATTAAAATAAATAGCATGTGCCTTAATGACCTCCTCTTCTTGTCCCTGTCATGCAAAGAATTCTCTAATTCTCTGCCTACTGACAGCCTCACGTTTGATTGCTTTTACACCCTTCCATGCACCCTGCCCTTAACTACAACTCTGTCTAGCATAGTGGTATACAAATTTAAATTTTTACACTTTCTGTCCAACTCTATATCGCTACTTTTAATTCTAGCAATACATAGTGTATAAATTATCCTCAACTAGCAGAATGAAATATTGGTATGAGCTGACAAATACTTTACAGCTGTACATTTCTTGTTGGGCTCTAAATCAACAGAATTTCTAATTCATTAGATTTATACTTTACATTTGGCTTTAAGACCACGAATGTTCTTTCCCTTCATGACACTCCATTCTTCACTTGCAACTGTGTATAAAAGCCGCTTGGTTTTCTGTTTCATGCCTCTAACCCTGGGCCAGTATAACCCAGTTCACTGTCATGGGATGAACCTAGAGGCAGAGCATGGAAAAGCAAGTGCAGTATATTTCAGAGAGAAATTCTAAGGTTCTGAACATGATCAAGAGATCACTGAAGATTTGTGCTATTAACCCAACACAAACAACCCACCTTTCTCTGTCACCTTGGACAATTGTTTACCTCCACATGTGGATACCACGCTACCTTGTTCTCGTCACTCTGTTAAGCTGTTCTAGACTGGTGGGGGTATTTTATGAGTTTTCTCACGTTATGTTCTTCTATTCTCAAGGTAGCCACATTGCTTTTTGGGAATCTAGCCTCCAATATCAGTGATTCTAGCCCTGTGACGGTAATATACCCCATAAGACAGGCTAGAAAACAGCAACAGTTTGCCACAAACCCCAAGGTCATTTTCTAATAAGCCAGATATTGTTAAATAGATGGGTAAACAATAGACATTTATAGCCATGTTTTCTTTCAGGTTGCTTATCTAAGCCTTATTCAAATCTCCTGACATCTGAAACAGGCCAGAAATCTTGCAAAAATCTCTTTAATATTTCTTTTGATGGCAAATACAGCCAATGGTAGCCTGAGGATTTTTGGATATTGCATTCAGGAACAGGTCTTAGAGTAACAGTATATCAGGAGAAGATAGACTGGAGGCCAAAATCCTCACCTTGTAGGAAAACTTTGTTCTACATATTGCTGCATATAAAATTTTCTCCCTTCGGTCATTTGCCTGTTTTACTTCTCCTTTTTGCTTTTCTGTAAGTTTTAGTAGTAGTAGTAGTAGTAGTAGTAGTAGTTGTTGTTGTTGTTGTTGTTGTATTTCTTTATTTAGACTTCTGTTTTCTCATGTATAAATGTCTTTCTTACAAATGCTGTAAAATAAGATGATGTTTACATGAGAAAATATTTGAAATAGTCTATAAAGAATTGGTGTTTATGTTGAGAAGTATGTTACAAAATAAATCAAAGCCCCCTGCGTTAAAGTTTGGTACCTTTTTCTTAGCTGTCATCCAGAGATGACAGGTGAGCACATGGATCCCAGCCAGCCCTTGTAAGTGACCTAACACTCTCTATCAAGGCCTACCCTGCAATATTACTCCCACGTAGAGAGGATTTATTAATACTTTATTAACACTTGTACTGATGTGCCTCTAGCATACTTTACTGCTGGGAACAAACCAGGGCTGCACTTGGAAGCAGTAACTGTCAGCCTTTAATAATGCTGGATACAAACTTGGTAATAAAGGTAAAAAGCTAGAGCTTAGTTACCTGTCTTCTGAATTTTCCCCATTTTTTTCTGGCAGTTAAGTTGTAGGATGCCTCAGCTTCACTCATAATTTGTCTGGGCATGTGAGGATGCAAAAAGCAAAAGCATTCATTGTCTGATCATAAAAAATTTACTTTAATTTAGTGTTTCGGTTCTACAACAGCTCAACTGATATAACAGAATTTCACTATAATGGAAGCCATAAATGTTGCAACCTCTGGGGGAAAAAAACCAACACCAAAACCAAAAATGGAAAAACCCAGGCAAATTAATAGAAATATTCAGTGAGGTTTGAATTTTTCAGTGTCTCAATAGAAAATGAAGTGGTTTAAAAAGCACAAAAGAAATTTGGAAATGAACCCCTGCCAAAAGTCATCAGCCTGCTTTGCACGAGCAGTAAGAACGGCTGCTCCTTGTGGGCTCCCCACCTAAGAAGTCAAAGGATCTAATCATGTAATTTCTACAAGAAGAGGTCTTCAGTGACAGATTAGCTAGTTCATAAACTGCTTGTAGTGATTCCTTTGGCAGCCTTGGAGCAGCAATAAAGCTCTGCAAAGAAGAAGAATAATTCCATCCTGCTATGAATCTCAAAATTAGGAACCGATGCAACCAGTTCCATGTTGTCCTGAGTTTTTCAACTTACTGAAGCTGCTTTGCAGCTTTTCATCTCCCTCACAGGCGTGACAAAGAGGTTGTATCTAAATCTGAGTAAGCACTGAGGCTCTCAGATTTGGTCTTTAAGTGTTTTGACTGTAGGTTGGGTTTTTTCCAGACCGGTGAAACTGTGCTAACCTGTTATTTTCCTAGGCTCCACATACACACACAAAAGAGAATTTCAGCTCATTTGTCAAAGACTAGGAGACCCTTTTGGCTAACAGCATTAAACCCCACAAGCTTCTGCAAGAGGGTGTGACCATGGAGGGATGTGAGTAGCATCCTATCTGGCCACTTGTGCATCTCAGTCAAGATCATTTACCTGTAGGAGGAGTGCCTGCCACTGCTGGGCACAGCAAAGCTGGAACACACGCACTGAGCCTGGCAGCAGAACAACTCAGGTGCCGCACTGGACGCCGCATTCAAGGCTTGTAAATCCTCTTCAATGTTTTATAAAAGTTCTTTCCCATTCAGTACTGCAGAAGTAAAGGAAATTAAATTAGCGCATATGCTATTATCAAACAAATAAATGAAAAGGACAGATTAAGTCTCTCAATCTATCAGAATATGATTTCAGCCTCAGAACCTCTTTTCTTTTATCTGAATAATTCTTTCAGGAAGGCAGAGGAGTCCTTAACTCAAATAGTCATCATTACATGCTTCAAATATTCTCAAGCCTGCCTGCTTTGTGTACCTGAAGAGAACACTCTAATGCTAGAATGGTATCAAGATTTCCCGTAAGATCTGTAAACTTCTGTGGAAAAACAGGGCAGCGGCTATGGGACTTAATGAGAGACACTAAACTCATTCTGCTCTCAGAGAAGGGGAGTCTGAGAGGATGTGCACATTGCCAAATAATTCCACTTGCTATTCAAACACATCAAGCAAAAATGGGCTTAGTGTTTGTAGAAAGGGGCTGAAAAATATGAAAGCAAAATTGAGCACAGAAAGAACAAAACACAGGGTAGTTTACTCATGACAATGAGGTAAACCAGCTTTTAGAAAAGTGCTGGGGAAAAAACACCCATCACAAAAAAACTCCAAAACCAAACAACCACCACACCAAACCACAAAAACTAGTGCAAAAGGACCTGTGCTATAGAACAGAAAGAAGCACTTGAATGCTACACGCAGCTCTTTTAATATTGGGGGGGCTTTCTTATACATGTATATAATTTATTGTGCTGTACGTGACCAGACACAAGTGAAAAGAAAGACCCAACAAAGGACGCTGCACGGTGGTTGATGGGCAGGAAAAGTCCAGCAGGGCTGCACGGTGGCACAGCATCAGCTCTGTCTGTGCACTGAAATGCAAATGTACGTCGTTGTTGTTGGCTACAGTGGCAAGACTGAAATTGGAGGAAGCAGATGCTGTAATCTGATGATGATGTTGTTCTTGCTGAGTCTGAAGAATCACTTCAAGAGCTAGTAATGAGAGTCGCTGAAGCTAGTGTTGATTACAGACTACATCAGAATGTAAAAAGATAAAGGTGATGACACTTCTGAAATGGCGTATTGCAGCCACAATATAAAGAAAGAGGTTGAGCAATGAAGGAAATTCTGTTTCTAACAGACAGTGGATAAAAACAGAGTCACAGTTCTTGGAAGAAGGCATCTTGTTCTATATTCATGCGTATGAACATTTGACTATTAAGGATAGCCCCAAAGTGGCTGGTGAACACAAGACCAGGTGAATCTCTGCACCTATTTGCTCTGCTCTGGGAAGGGAGGTTACTAATGCAATACAAACAAAGCAGGTGGATCAGAAAAGCTGAGAGGGTTTGTAATCTCAGCCTCTCTCCATATGCCATCAGAGTGGACTTAGGGGTAAAGAATATTTTAAACACTTTTAAAGTATTTAATACTTTGAAATACTACAAAATACTTTTAAAGCAATGTCTTCACAAGGGAGCAGAAAGAGGTAGTGCCAAAAGGAAGCAAAGGGAAGGCCAGCTGGTGGTTCAAAACAGCTATGTGTTAGCTGATTAAGCTGAACAGGGGTCCCAGGTGGAGGCTGAATCTGTTTTTGAAAAGGCTATTGGGCACATTTTGCAACCAGAAAACCCCTTGCTACAGGGACACACGATTTGTCAAACAGATCCAGCTTTAACAAAACCATACCTCCAAGATTCAAATGGACAATCCTCCTAACAAATCCCCTGTTTTTCCAGGGGCCTAAGACATTGCTGATGTCTCTGATGTCTCCAGTCTTTTTTTTGTGGTGCAGATACGTGCAGCTTTTCTCCTTTGCATAGGTTAAACAGGAGGTTGTTGAAGGCACAAAAATGCTTGGTCTGTCACAAGACAGAGAGGGGAGAGTGAGGGGGCATATAAAGTAAAATAGTAAAAGCAAAGGATTGGGGGGAGCACCTGTTTGAAAAGGGCTCTTGAAGAAGTGGTTAAAAGGCACCAGAAGACCAGAGTGCCACAACCAGCTAGTGGAGCAGTTGAATATTTCGGTGTCAGTATTGCTCCTGCAGTCCAACCTTAATGGTGCTCCTTCCCTGACCTTTTCCATTTTGTCACTTGGATTATTGTTCTCAGTGAGGGCTGTATGTGGGTGCTATTTCCAGCAAGAGTCGGTTCTCAGCTTCTTTAGCTGTGAAATATTAAGTCTCCTCACTGTAATATTTTATCATATTGCACATTGGCCAATAGCCATATAATTTCCAGTTCATAAATACACCACCATTAATCAGACATGAGTGCTGAGGAGGTGAAAGAGCTTTTGCAAAATTAAAGGGATTCCTAAGTCCTTATGCTACAAATGACTCCTGTTCCTACCTGACCACTCATGAAGTGAAGGATTCTCTGCGGACATCTACCCCAAGACAACTGAAAATGGTCACAAATGATCTAATCTGTATTTTGCAACCAACTGAAACTGGGAAAGCTCAAGAGCACACGTTCTAGAAGAGCTGACAGCCCAGCTTGTGTCCCTTTAAATGTCACTGTTGTGTCACATTACCTCTGACACATTATGTCATGTGTGATGTGATTTCAGAAAGCAGGCAGTCTCTGAGCCAAGCATGCAGCAGATGTTGAAGAGACCAGGTGGCCATAAGAAATGGGTAATTTTAGATCTCTCCAAATAGTTCAGCAGCCAGGCTTCTTCACTGCTTGTGCATCTCCAGTCCAAATCTCTGACAGCAAAGACAGCAACTTTGATTTCCCAATGAGCATCATCAAACGCATTTAATTGTCTCTTGATCCATAGGGTTTATCCACTTGGGTTTATAGCAGAAGGATGGGTGAGGGACTAGCAGGGAGGGTAATAACAGCACAAGTACCTCTTAGCTAGCTACTTGTCAGGCTAAATGCAGCCATAATTGCCAACCTGCGTCTGCTGTTCCACTGAAGCTGATTTAGTTAACTCTGCCAACTTCCCACTCCCCATCCTCTCCAATACAAGTCATTTCGATATTGCCGCTACTCCCACCTTCCTGCAGCTCAGTCATTTCTTATTTCGATTCTGGTAGAGCTCAGAGCAAGCTACTGCTGTTAAAGTTGAACATCTGACCACTTTGCTCCCACCATGTCATTACAACAGTAATGGTTATCCATACTAGACTTGTGGCAACACACCTTTAGTACTGGACTTCAGCTCATGTAACTACATCCAAAAGTCAGGTGTTTAAGCAAACTGTCAAGGCTCCCTCTGTAGTCCACAGAGAGTCAGAGATGTTCTTCTAAGTTTTCACCCCATCTATCCCAGATGCTTACTTTAGGAGAGGAAAAATATCTCTCTGTCCCCTCCACTGACTATAAAAGGAGCCTGGATAATAAGCATAGATTCAAAGCCTAATTTTCAGAAGCACAATAGGATAAATCCTGCTGCACCCTATTCTTCATAATGTTAGTTTCCATGCTACACTCCCTTGTCGGTTGTGAAAGCAAAGCCTGTGCAGAAATGACCTCATACGTATCTCCTACTGGGAAGGGGTTCATTGATGGTCACAGCTGAATAAGAACAAATTTGTATTTTAGGCAATGGTTTTTGAATGCCTGCACCAATTTCTTCACCAGGTTTTCGGCAAGCAAGGAAGCAACCGCTTCTAGGGAATATTTCCCTCCTTTCCTACTTGATGAATATATGTCATGGCAGATACAAAGACTTCAGGAAGTTGGGCAAGTTGCTGGTTCTGCAATGCTCAATAAATCTGAGCTGTACATTACATTGATTTAAGTATCTTCCATCTTCCATAGCTCCCTGGATTTTCAAGAAATAGATTGTGCTGCACCAAGGTCTAGCTACACATGTGCTACCAAAGCAGAACTCCTTTTCACCTATAAATTTCAGCAGATTTAAGTTGTTCATGTCCCTGCCCAACTCTGTAGTTACAGAAGTATTGCTTTACTTTTCCTTGTATCCTGGAGCCAAAGAGTTCATTTTAGGTAATAAATCCTGCATAACGGTAGCATAATCCCAGGAAGCAGTAACTGCAGTGATATAGAAAAGGTACTATTTTTCTCAGTCATGATTTAGGTCACAGCTTCATCAGATTGGTTATTGCTATAGCAACCACAGCTTTTGCTTTTGTACAGAGACTTCTAACAGTATTCCACAAGGTAAAAGAAACATTCTGAAACACAGGAGATAAACCGAAGACATAAAGGCATACAGCCCATCAAGGTAAAAAAAAAAAAAAAAACAAACAAAAAACAACAAACCAAAAGCAATCTACTCTTTCCTTAAAGATTGAACTAACATCTCATTGCAAAAGAGAAAGAATGGAAGTAATGAAAATAAATATAACAAGTACGTCGTGGACCCTGGTAGAAATGAAACCATGGTAAGGCTATTAGAGCTCAGAACACAAAGGACTCTTTCCTCTGGTACAGAAGGTCACAGATTTAGCTCCTGCAAAGGGAAAATCCAAGCATACTTCATTTACTGAGCTACTATACTAGAAAAAGCACCTTTAATTATTTTACTCAATCTCTCTCTCTGCTTTCCAGACAATGACAAAGCCCTGTGAAGGCAGGGTTTTTATTTATTACCTAGCTCCTGTAGGATGCTTTATTTAACCAGCCTTGCCAACACAATGATTTCCTTAGGAAACTTTGTCCCTCACCGCAAATTACGTTTTATTAATTTAAAGAAGTGGAGACAAAAATTAACTTTCTGCCCCTTTTACCACAAACTTGCTACGAACCATTGAAAATACACCAATCCAACCTGTTAAAGGTACCTTAAATCAGAAAACCCCTGCCTATAACAAAAAAGTTTTTGAGTTGGGTGAACTTATGAAAATCAGCAGAGGACTTAATAATGGCTAATGGTCAGCACTTACACAGCAGAGCACTTCTCATCTCCAGAGTGCTTTTCAATATTAACTAATTAAATTTAACCCGTTCCTGGGAGGTTGACTTTATGAATCTTTTATTGATCAGGTAAATGAGGGCAAATGAACAATTTAACACCCAAAGTCAGGTAAATCAGTGAAAACCAAGGCTCTGAACTGACTTGCAAGAAGTTCTCAGTACGTCAGGTTCACCCCTTCCTAAGGTGGTAACTAGTGATAGACCCCAATGACTCCCCCAGGCTCTTAAAAACAGGACCATACAAGTCTGTTAAAAATTGCAACTGAGAGGTTTTTTTTGGCAGACAAGGAGGCCCCAGTTCAGGAAAGAAATCCGAGTGCTGTATTTGGCTAATATTTATCCTGAAAAGTCTGTGCTGAAGATTTAGTGCTTGGCATGGCACTGTCTGTGGCATGCAACACTAACAAAGGACAGCAAGCATATTGCTTAGCTATGAATATCAATGAATGAGTCCTGCTCTAGTCATTTTTTATAAAAATACATTTCTGTAAACACAGGCTGAGGTTTGGCCTGAAATAATTGCTCTTCAGTATGCCATCATATACAGCCATACTTTCATTCTTTTGGCCAGCTGACATTTGCTCAGATTTCATAATATTTACTTACTCATGTTTCCTTTTTTTGGCCGTATTTGCTGAACTATATAACTTTCTTTTTATCTGTAGATGTAACTGTATGCATTGCTGCAAATCGGTAGATAATCTGAATGTACCCACAGCTCTAAAATCTTCCAGATGTTAAATCAACTATATCAAAATTAAAATAATCATAACAAAATGTTCAAGTATTTTTCCAGTACAATAATTGTAAAGAAGTCTCTCAGGACAAGCACAATTTGTTTTCTAAAGCTATTGCATGCTCAAGGTTGCATTACACTCAGAAACTAGGCTGTTTGCTTTATTTAATACAATGTTGTCTGTCAGCCCACTTGTACTGCATCCAGTGTCATTACCTGCCTTCCTGACACAGATGCATTAACGTATATTTTCAGTCTACATACCAGTCTCTGACTCCAGTGGTCAGACATCACCCTGATCCCACAGATTTAGACTGTTGTGAGAACTGCCATGAAACAATTTCCATCTAATTAAAGGCAGTACAAACATTCCAGTCTCTATGGCTACATCTATCTGAATACATAAAACGGGCCAGGGCCCGTTCTTTGCCCTGATGGCAAGTGGCAAGGCATGGCTTGTAACCATATGGCTACATCCTCCTTTTTCCATCCTGCCTGCTGGGAACAGTCCACGGCTGGTGCTGTTGACTGCATTGTCTCTCAGCATCATGTGGAAGCGTGATGGCATGGGGCAAAAATGTGCCAGGGAAGTCGCTAATAATTAAACGGTACAGACCGCAGCAGAAGAGTGCTTGAATCCCTGCCCTGCTCCTCTTTAGTGTACGAGTATAGACACGGGCTATGGCTACATCTTAGTAAAGAAAACAAACTGGAGCTCAGTGAGTGACTCTCATCCTCACAGCAAAACTCTCCAGATCCACCATTAAGGGCTCCTAACCCACACTAACATCCAGTCATGAAATGGTCAGTGCCTGGCCTTCACTGGGCTTGCTCAGTTTACCCCCACTGGTGCCGCTTGTGTGTCTTTTCAGCCCACAAGGCAACACGGCTGATTGAAAAATAATGAAAATTTAAGCCAGACTGCATGCACTTCAGTAATAAGCACGTGTGTTGCCAAGGTTTTTCTCAGGCTCCTTGGACAACAGCCTAAGAGGAGTGACAGACAGGACACCGCATTTTGGCTTGAGGAGTCTACATAATGTCATGTTCTCTATGAGACAACAGGTTTCCAAAATTCAATAGCACTTGGGAGAGGATGCTAAGACACCTTGGCTCAGCAAAAGAAAATAATATGGAAAGTTTGCAACACTGCATTGAAGTTTCTATCAGGGTAGAAATGAGGCCACATCCATCAATAAGCAAAGTGCCATTGGGGTAGTCCCGTAAGTGCTGTTGAAATCAGTCTGCCCCTGGTGAACTTGTACATCATTTGTCCTTCTCCTCCCAAGGCAAACATCTGAGACAATAAATAGATCCCTTATTACAAAGACTTCATTGCCATGTGGTGCCACTCCTTTATACCTTGTGCTTATGCTAGAGATAATGGTGTCAGCCCGGGATTTACCCCAGTCAGACAGTAGGTGGGTAGGAGAATTCAGGAGCAGAATTCAGATCTCCTAGCACAGATGCTCGGCTGCCAGAATGTAAGACCTCCCTTGCTTTCAGCTGAAAGGGTTTGCCAGCCCAGTGCTCTGCATTTGTGCTGGTCTTTCAGCTACCAACCCTTTTTTGTGCAAGTATCTGATTGCTGGTTGAACCTATGTGGTGTCAGGTAGGACAGGGCTGCCAGGAATGATGAGCAATTGAAGGAAGAAAGGGAAATTGAGAAACTACAGGCTCAGCAGTAGAGGTTTTTCCCTCTGTCTTTTAAAAAAGAGCTTCAAAGCTAACTTTAACAACTGAAATCACAGGCGGATATGATTCAAAACTATTCTGGGCTTGTTAAACTATTTTTAAAAATGCAAAAGCTTTTATTAGCTTAACATACTATTCCAATCCACACAAATAAAATGAAGCGTGTCTTCGTTATTCTGTCAAGATTATGCACATTTCCCTCCTGACTCACGACCACACTGATCATAATGGCTTTAATTGATATTCATGTGCATGCCATATTTACTTCTGCAGAGTTCCCGTGTAATTGAGCAATAGTTAATGGGCACTTAGGACTCTATTCACAAGAGATTACAAATGTGTGTGTATTGGGAAGCTTTTCCCTGTGGAGTTTCCATGTGTCTGGATAGGTGCATAATCAGTGTGCCAGTCATCAGACAGAGCAGCTGACACTCGTGGCCCTGGTGAGGGCTCGAGCGAGACAAATTCTCAGCCCCTTCCCAATTTGAACCAGGGGGGAGGGGAGTGATGGGGACTGGGGGACTGGGGGGGTGGTGTGTGTGTGGTGCGTGGGGGAGATGATTATGGGTCAGGGCTGCTCAGCAGAGCTGGAGATGGCATCCATGAAGATTCAGGACTTAGGTGAATCATGGCTCCAGCCTTCGATAAACCAGAGCTGTCTCCATTCTCCCCCTGGGCAAACAAAGCTCTACTCAATTTTCCCTGTCTCAGGTAACCCCATACATAGCCTGTGTGGACCTTCCTTATGCTCCTGTAAGTGGGGCATGTGGCATCCTCACATCAGCCAAATGACCCATTTCCCCCCATTTTCAGTCTTTAGACATAGCCAGGCATTCACAGATGTCCTTCCCAGAAAAGCACCAGAAAAACTGGAAGCACTGGGACCCGGCAGTGCTCTGCTGTGTAACCTTTAAGATGTAGCAATAACACATTCAGATAGCAGACTTGACTGAGTGGAACCCCAAAGCCCTTCACGAATTACAGAGAGAGGAATCACATTAACTCCCTCCTGATCAGCTGTCATTCCCGGGCTGCAATGCAGCAGCTGGTTCCCAGCCCACAGCAGCACTCCGCAGCGGTTCCGGACAAGCAGCGGGATGCTGTAGAGCATCCAGTGGCACGGCAGGAGAAAATAAACCAGGCACAGGGTGACTCCTTGGATTGGACAGTGGTTTTGATGCATGCGTTTGGGAAAGGTTTCCAAAGCGGTTGAGTGTGATTGGGGTAGTTACTTCCCTGGGATTTGTGAGTTAATGGAGTGAAGGAGAGGAATGAATAAAGATGAGTTTGCTACCAACACTGCCACATCAGTGTGTTAAGTGGAAAATAATATAGTTTTTCATTTTTATTTTTTTTTTTAATCTTCCTTTTCTCTGCTAACCAGTAGAGTGCAGAGCTCATTCTACTCTGATCACTGGCATTAATAATAAAAAAAACCTTGAGGCAGCAAGAGGGGAATTGTTATATTGGGGTTTTTTAGGTTCAGTTACAATTTTGGGTATCAGTGGCTACCGATTTCATTGTATGCTCCCAGACTATTTCTCTCTTGTGGTGCTGCTCCTTAAGCTTAACACCACCACTCTGACCCCAAGCCTTGCTTTTTCCTTGTGAAAGTTGAAAAATACAAAACAAAAGGACAGAGGGGGAAAAAAAAAAGAAAAAGAAAAGCAAGTCTGCAAAGTGAAGGAAGACAAGGTGGGAACTCCATACTCCTGGCTTGTGAAATGGACCCTGACAAGAGCTGTATTAAAGTCCCACCAAAGACAGTTCTGGAGGAAGCATGTGATAGTCTCTCAGGTCATAGTCCTTCATAAATTCATGAAGTTTGAAAGCTGCCACACTCATGTATTTTTATTCTTTTACAAAACACACCTGGGTCATTCTTAGCTGAACACAAAAGAAGGGCAATATTGTCTGACGATATGAGTTGTGCTTGTCTGAAAAACTGATTGTGCCTTGTCACATAAATCTGGGTTTGACACAGTCCAGAAGCTGTTTCTGGAGCCAGCTGCTGTGTCAGCGAGTAGCTGGGCTGCCTGTGCTATAACTGCAAAGGTTTCCCACCTGGGGAGGGAGCTCAGAGCTTCTGGCCATGGTACAGAATTCTGCGTATTTCAGCAAAATCACCTTTCCCCTTGGTCAGGTAACAGTGAAGCTGCCTTCCTCCCTAGAAAAAGGTAGAAAAAAGGTATTCTTAGGTTTCAGAACTGTGTGGAATTAGTATGAAAGAAAGACCTGGTGTGCTGTGTGAGGAGAAGTGTAAAAATACTTGCTGTCAGAGTTAAAATACAAGATAGCTTATGTTCGGTGTTTCCTACACATGCATTTCCCTGATGTTGGTATAGAGTTACCATGTTGCATTCATGTGGTGAACACCTTTAGGTGGAACAGCTCTAGCAAAGAATGAATGTGGGAATGCTTCCTTATGTCTGTCATGTTAGAAATAAGTTTCTGTTGTTGAAAAGAACAGTAACAGCATTTCTTCCTAGTCCAGGTAGTGTTGTCTTTATCACATCCATCATGATGCTAAATGCAAGACCAATGTTTCACAGAACTTTTCCAGTTCAAGATTTGATAGAAAAAAATGAAATCGCTGACTGCATATCCAAATCTTGGCTGGATGAGATGCAGTTACAGAACAGAAGCATTTAAGATTCAGCCAGCAAAGACTGGCAATGTTGTTTCCCTCCCTCTGAGACTGGTAATCTCCATTTCAATGTAGGCTGTGGTACGATGTCTTTCTCTACATTAGATTATTTCTACCTTCACTTCCCATTTGAATGCTTCACCCTCAGAGGCAAAAAGCATTATAGCATGGGATTTTCTCTATCCACCCTTTTGGAAAACTTTCTGTGGAAGACTGAAATGTTCACTGGGTGTTATGGATTCAATGGGATTTACTGCCACCCATTTATGAATTAGATATGGCATCATTCAGGCATACGATATATATGGTTCCATCATGGATGTATCCAAAAGTCCAGGGATTGCACTGTGCTAAATTACACAGTTATTTCATTATTATCTGAAGTAGAGGATTTGCTTCCTTTATAGAATTATCTCTCAGGATGGTAAATGCCAGTTTCTGACCTTATCAGCAAATTGTACATCTGTTCCAGATCCAGCCCAAACAGAGACATTGTGCTGTACCTTGGTAATGATTAGTATGGAAAAGGCATTCCTGGGTTAGATGATGACCATTAGTAGCAACCAAATTGAGGTTTTCATGGTACACCTTAGCAATACAAATTAGTCACATCACTTGTCACGGTTGCTCCTTAACATGTAGGAATAGCTGATTTTTCATTGGGGACCAGATGTTTTGGAGGCTGTCATGGCCTTGCGAGTAACAGTAGCTTCCAGGATCCAGTTCGTGCCCATGGAAACAAACCAAAGCCTTTCCATTAGCATGGAGAGAAGAGGCAAACAAGGCCCAAGAGCCCTGCATGTCAGCAGGACAAACTGAACATCACTCCAACAGCACTGAGCCCAAGCTTCCAGGAGGACCACAGCAGCAGGAACCGATGATGGGCCGACAACATCCACCCACTCTTCAGTTCGCTTCCAGGTTGCTTCCAGGGTTGGCAGACATCAGCACTTGCTTGAATCTCAGCTCTTCCCTCATCAAAATATCAACTTTCCTCTGGAGCAGCTATATTTTTTACTGGGCAAGACACACAATTTGGGTTGTGAAATGAAACATCTCACAATGACAAATTTGACTTTTTTGTCTTGCTAAGAGAGAAATTATTTTGATTCTTATTTTGTTTTGGCATAATATTGATACATTGGTTGACATAGTGTGTATACAGTTATCAGGTTTTAAATGTGCTCTTTCACATGGTCAAAAATTATTTCATCCCTCCAAAGGAAGCAAGCTTAGGGAATTATTCTTCTTGAAATATTTCAAATTTGTATGTGGGCTCCACAAGCAAAACAAATTTTAAGATCTTCTAGTCAAAACAAAATGGAAAATATTGAAATTTCCCAGAAAGGATTTTTATTTGTTTGTAAACTTTAATTATACTTATCGGAAGTTTTCCATGCTTCTGTACAGAACCCAAACTCAGTCACTTACTACAGTGAGAAATGTGAAAGGTTTTTTCCATATCAAAAGCCTGTCTCAGAATGAAAACTTTTCTAAAGTTTGAACAATAACAACAACATCACTTTTAAGACTGATAGAAGAAAAACTTACAAATTATTATTTCCACTTTACAAAGAAATTATCTGTAGACATTTTGCTGAGATCTTACATTTCCATGGCTCAATTGAGGTTTAGAAAACTGTCAAAAGAGATTGATTTATGGGGGAGTCCTGCACAATTGTGAAAATGCTCTAATCAGTGAAGGTGAAAGACTGGGCAAGAATAAAGTAAAGTCTGGATGTGTTCAAGGGACACTTGTCAAACTTTGGCAGCTGAATTTGCCAAAGCTCCTGCCTGCCTTACTGAGCACTGAGCAGATGCCAACCCAAATCAAAACCTCACTCACAAATCAGCAACAAAATTTTGAATGCATGTCAGAATATGGCCAATTTTTGCTGTTTTCAGTGGACATGCTAACAGGTCATCCCATATCCCAGCTTATTCTGGTTACTCCACGACCACAGTATCCCTTCATGCTGCATCACAACCCCGTCATTCTTCTGCAGCCAGGAATAGCAATGCTGTGACAAAAATGAATCTCACCAGAGCTGTCCCACTGTGTTCCTGATTGTGTGGGAAATAGAAGCAAAAACCAGCTTCTGCCCCCCCTCTCCCCCACACATGTACAGATCTTCAGAAAGGATCAGCCACAGGTTATGGTGAATGGAACTCTTTTTCTCCCCTGTAATGCCACTCACTATACCAAAATTCTTGCATTTAATTCAGTAAGCTTCTGCCAAAGTTCCTTACAGAGCGTCATGCTCATAATCTTAAAGTTTTATGACAGAAGCTGCGATTCAATGGTACCCTCAAGCTTTTGGGTACATCTGCATGCAGGGTTTAATGGAGCTGTTCTGCAGAAGAATCCAGCTGAACTACTCAGCTGCAGGAAGCTCCCAGCACATCAAAGAGACACTGGAGAGCGTTATCCAAAAAAACAGGGAAGAAGGGCATATGACCCATATGACAGCCAGCTAGGTGTGTTTGGCTATCGGCTCCACAGAAAGGGTGTAAATATCAATTTGTTGCAGTCTTAAAAGGAATAGAAGGAAGACATCCTCGTTTGAACGCACTTGTGTGCCCTGAACATCGAGGACTATACCACACAAAGATGCTAAACTGTCCTTCCTCAAGGGAAGTTGTTAAAATTGTAAACTGGGAGCTTACCACTTGTATGACCACAGGGTGTTGCAAATTAGCACCGTATAAAGTCATGTAGAGTTGAATGGTGTTCATGGGTAACCTCAACCTGTTTAGGATATAATTACAAAGCTTAAGGAGCTGAATGAGTTGTGCAAGTTAGCATAAAGATAGCATCTAAAGTACTTTTCCTATAGTGCTGCCTACCCATCTATAAATATTTATAGATGTATATAACACAACCAACAATAAAAAAAGCATCTAATGATCTTTCTTTGCGGAAGTGTATATAAACATGCACAAAAAAAGAGTGAATATATGCATATATGTGGGGGTTTTTCATTTTGTTTTAAAACAACTTTTTGCTAATGGGTTTGAACAGTGCCTGGGAGTCTTTAGAGCTGTGACAAGTGGATTGTGCAACAATAACAAACATTAAACTGCTGTTATTTAACAAAGTTGGTTAAAAGTAATTCCAAAGCCATCATATTTCTAATTAAGTTTGAAAATGATGCATAACAAAAGGACTCAGAGAAACTTTAATTTCATATTCCAAAGTAGTTAGCCCTATTTGTTTGCTTTGAATCACTCATTTCAATAAGGTGAAAACTTGTGTTAATCCTCCATTCATCAGTTGCCTGGGTGCGTGTGAAATGAGTCATGTGGACAAAATAAACCACTGCTAGCCGCAATATTCTATTGTCCTTTAAGCTTCTTCAAGGGGCCTCTTCACAGGTACCAAAAAGCCACTCTAGACGCTTCACATATTTTTGAAGATCCTCCCTTTTTTCACATCGCACATTACTCACTCATTGAAGAATAGCAGAAAATAGGCATAAAATGAAGGAAAAGCTGAAGTAGGCCAAACTCATTTTCTACACAGAGAGAGATAATTGGCACTGCAGTAATTTTGGAGAACTGAATTAAATGAATAAATTGTGACATGGGAAAAACTGAAAAGGACAACAGTTTCCTGGCTTGCACATAATAGTTACTTTGGACAGCATTTTTCTTGGAGACCAATTGATAAAACAGGACAAAAATGTTTTTCCCATTAATTGCTTTCAAACATTGTCCTGCTAAATGCCCAATTAAAAGGTAGAAGTGTGAGCTTCTTTTTTGCTTATAATGACCACATATTGGGGGGAAAAATCAGTAGCAACGTCCTAGCATTCTCTTTTGTGGATGTGGAATAAAAAGATCAATGGAAAAAGGTTCTTAGCTTACCTTAAACTAAAACAGCAGCCTCAAAGCCTGCAGACCAGCATGGGGGTGAGGATGGGGTGGCGTATAGTGGGACACATACAGTATCACTGCACTGTGCTCGAAGTATCCTTTACACCGAAAAATTTAATTTCATACGTTGGTAAAATACATAAACATAATTTCATAAATTACCAATTGATGATTCAGATGGATTATAAATGGAGTTATTTCACGTCCAAGACAGAAAGAGTTATGTATAAAATCCTCACACTAAAGTCTTCCCTCATTTGATTTTTAAAAAAACACTTGCTGTAAAGACAGGGGTCTCTGACAACTAAAAAAAATTGTAATGGGTCAAACAAACAAAAGGCACTGGAGTCAAAGTTATCTCTGTGATAGCTCCACTGAATTAAAAGGGGGTTAATTCATCACCTTCTTATTAATTATATTACTTGAGCTCTTAAAGAGCTGTCACTGCCTGTTAATACTATAAACATTCATTACTTTTTGCAGTGCTATTTTTAACAGCAGATTCACTGGCAGGAGGAAAATCTTTTCTAGATGGGACTAACCTAAATCTAGCAAAATCATTTTAAAAGGAAGGTCTTGAAAACAAAGTAGCTTTTATCCCTCCATACATCTTACCTGTACATCAGTAATGCCTGTAATGTTTCACAGGGCTTTACAATTTCTTGCAGAATATCATGCACACTCATCACTAGCCTTAGATTGAAAACACTGTAAAGATGACACGGTTGAACAGATTAGTTACCGAACACCTAACATGGCCTTGCGCCAACTAGTGATACACAAGGAATCAGAAACATCTGCAGATCTGTTTAGGTGAATTTGGTGACAAGTCCTGCCTCATATGAAAACAATCCCCAATTTTCAGGTTGCTGGGAACTCTCTAGAGCAGAAGATACAGGGAAAATCCCTCCGAGGGGACACCAAAAGAGGACAAGAAGAGCCCCGAGCATTACACTTCAAGCAGCTGCTCCCTGGGAGCGGTGCTGGGGAAAGGAGACCTTCCACCTGGCACATTACACAACAGCTCTGTAGAGTTCCTTTTCCCAAAGGTCTTTTTTTTTTCTCTGTCATAGCTTGAGATCACTGTTTGTGTCAGGTTTGATGATTATTTATTACCTCTTTTAAGAATTAGCTGCTGTATGACCTTCGGATCAACACGTAAGAACTCATACGTTTTGTCAGCCTCTATAGATTCACTTAAACATCCCAAGATTGTGTTACTTTATTACAAGATTGTGTGTTATGATACACCATACAGAGAGCTAAAAAATCCTCTTTACTCTTACTGGAGCTTCCCATGCTTCTGTGTCTAGGACTGCACTTGTACTGTTCTTCCAGCATCTGTGCATCCATCACTTTCTGTTGCCTGTCAACTTTTCACTGCCTGGTACTACTCATACTCTTCTACCACCTTGGAAAATACAATCTTTTTTTTTCTCCCCTAGAATGTCACTCTAACAAGAAAGGTCCTAAGCCCAAATATACAGTCAAGCCATCATTTCTTTCATGTCAAGCCTGTATAAAATGACAGTGCTATAGGCATTGATGGAGCTACACTGAGGGGTGTGTACTAGAGATTTGGTTCTAATATTCTTACTGGGAGTATTGATCTTTCTACCAAAAATTTAAAGGAAAAGGAAATTTTGCTGCTTGTGTCTTGCATGGTATGATGTGCATTAAAAGTAATGTGCATGTTCTATTTTAGAAACACTGTAATGATACCAGTTTTAAAATTTTTAATATATAGTTTCCAACAACTGTGCTTTGTATGCTTTGCCCTTAACCATATACGAACACCTTTTGAAGACTGTAGATGACTGGATATCTTTTTTAAGTAAAAATTTATTAAGCATAAAATGAGTAAAAGTCCACTTACAACTTATCATTAAGGTCTTCTCTGTCATCAGATCCATCACACATGGACTCCTCCAGATAGAACTGAAGAAGGCTGAATTTATGTGTATGTTGTATATCAATAATAATCTAGTAGATACTAAAATTATTGCATGTCCTTAACAGTATCTTGCTGGATATTATAGCTTCTGTGGGAATATAAAACAGATAATTTGTGTCTCCCAAGCAATTTATACAATACGATTTTTTTATGTCCCTGCTACTTTAAATGGAATTAGTGAAGGCAGTATGTTATCCTCAGTCACTATCCATCAGAAATTACGTTAAAATTGATTAAAGTATTACTTATCCTAAGTACTGTTGACCTATTTTCTTTCAAACCTGTCACATGTACATATAAGATTAAATATACAGTAAGAAATGTGCAAGGATATGGGATGAAAATTTGGACTGTGGAACAAAACGTAGTGTCTGGTTGTTTCCATAAGAGTAACTTCCTGAATATTCAGGAGATATTCATAGGATACAATTTTAACATGAGCCTGGACAGTAGAGGTTTGCTTAAGGATTCATATTTCTATTTCCATCCTTCATATTCGTCTTTTCCTCATCCTCTTGTTTTCTACGCTCTTCTGTTTACTGACATCTCTCTTTGTGACTACGATATAACTCTACCTTCACTTTTTAAATGGATGCATGAAGAAACCCTGCTTCTCACATCCCTTTCAAAAATGAAGGAACAATACAACCAAGCCTGACCATGAATATTTTTTCATCTGTCCATTGATAATATGTCCATTGCCTGTTCACACCCACTCCTAGACATCAGGTAATTCCTGCACGGACAGAAAGCATGACCTGCCATTCTCCTATTTCAAGGCATGGTCCCAAAAGTGCTCCAGAACCACAAATATTTATGATAATCTTGCTGTGGGCAGCTAACGTTTTGACAGAGGGCACTCAAAAAAAAATTTTCAAAATATTTTTTTGGAAATAGAAAGAAATGGAGGGAAAGATGGGGAATTTAAAAATTTTTTTTTAGTGTAGTCTACCCTTATAATCCTGAAGTTAGATTTTTTAATACTTAGTAGGCTTTTCTGTGCTGTTTATGTTAGAATGAGATGTAATGTTGAGGTCTGAGTGCTAGGCCTGAATTTCTGGCAGGGATCAGCCCTCACACACAGTCATTCATCGAACTTGCAAGTTAACACCTGCATACAAACATGGCACCACAGAATCATAGACTGGTCTGGGTTGGAAAGGACCTTAAAGCTCATCTAGTTCCCACCGCCCTGCCATGGGCAGGGACACACCCCCCCGCCCCAGCCCAGGTTGCTCCCAGCCCCGTCCAGCCTGGCCTTGGGCACTGCCAGGGATGGGGCACCCACAGCTGCTCTGGGCAGCCTGGGCCAGCGCCTCACCACCCTCACAGTGAAGAAGGAAGATGGAAGACTGTGTGGGTTCCAACTGCCTGAGCTGTCAGAGGAAATCTAGATACAATTTGGGCTAAATTCAGAATAATTGAGAATTTTTCTCTGAGGAATGCTTTTAAATTACTGGGTTTGTCTTATCTCTTGTGATCCCTACGATCATCGTTGTGATTCACTAGGCTGTTCTTAGAAATACTCTGATGCCCTGCACAGAACAGCTTTCAGTCTGATTTTGGTATGTGAAGCACAGAGAAGTAAACGGTGATTATTCCCCTCAGTTCTTTACTTATGAGATGGCACCTGGAAAGCTCTGTCTAGCTTGAGACCCCTCAGTACAAGCAGGATTTTGGCAAAAATGGAGTGAGGATCACCAGAACGGGTGGGAAGGCTGACACGCTTTATGGACAAGAGAGACTGAAGTTTGTTTAGCCTGGAAAAGAGAAAGCTAAAAGGAAAACTAATTGTTAGCTTCAATTACCTAATGAGGGGTTATGGAGGAGAGGGAGCCAAGCTCTTTCCAGGGCTACGCAGCAAAATGAGAATGTGTAACAGCTGCAAGGTGCAGCGAGAGAGACATTGCATGGACACGGGGAACAGGCTGCCCAGAAAGGCTTTTGCATCTCCGTCTTTGAACATTAAACTTGTTCAGAGACGCTCCTGAGCAACCTGCTCTGATTATAGCTTTGCTGAGAGAGGGACATTAAACAAGATGACTCCCAGGGTCCTTTTCAGCCTAAATTATTCCATCCCATTTCTGCTGGAATTCCTGTGGGGTTGTGTAGGCTCTTGCAATAAAACCTGGAGAATTATATTTAGATTGTGTCCATTGCTCTCCTCAAATATATTCAGCACAACCTTGTCCTTACTATATAGACTACCTTTTGGGGGTTTTATGCACACCTGCATTCAGAAACTCATTTTTTGGGTCCAGTTCTCAGGGCCTGTTAAACTCGTGCCAACTTTGTGCACTGCAGATGAAGATGTGTATTTTCCACAATTCTGAAAAGTCAAGACTCATCCATAAGGCATTTCTCAGAAGAAGTATCAAAAAATCAGTAGGTACAACAGAAAATCATGGTTATAACTTTGTCTCACAAATTGCTTTAAGAGATCCGAGGACATGCCCCTGTATATTTCTAAAACGCTGGGGATCCTTGGATAAAGGTGTGAGTGCATTTCAGTGATACCATTTTCCCTTTGTTTCTCCTTCTCCTGTCTGTGCTGAGGCAATGTCTTCTCAACTTCTCTGTCCTGTATTAGCATAAGGTAGTTCACTAGATTTCATAAATTATGTCCTTTGCCTTTTTAGACATAAACTATCAAAACACAAAATAAAATTATCTGGACAATGAACACCTTTTCGTGAGACTGAAGATGTTGTTCACAGCACGATTCAGTCCTGCATATGAAGTAGAGATCCCACCACATCCAGAGACTGCCACAAGCTCTCTTACACGTTCAACCTGCCACCTAGGTCAGAAGCAAAATCTGTCTTATTTGCCAGCAGAAAAATAAGTTAGCAAAACCCCCTTAAAAGACATCATTAAATTCTGCATGGTCTTTTTGACAGTAACTGCTAGCAACAGGAAAACTATTGTCTGCCTCTTCTGTCAGGTAAGCGGGGTTTTAAAGCAAAATACTGACAAGTGTATCCCTTGCCAACGCAGCTATGTAAGAAGTGGAACAGAATGTCTGATCCTGGTGAGTGTGAAAACAGGCTTACACTTAATATTCTGTAGGCAGAATCCTTGTGAATGCTATGGCTAGCAATCCTGAAAAATATCCTACGGTATCGTACCAGGTACCTTAAAGTGAAATTACTTTTAATTATTAATTTGCCTTAGTTCAGTTTATAGAAATTAAACAAGATTAAAACCTAGAAATTAATCAAAACATTGACACTGAATTTTTAAAATCAGTTGAAATTTTTCAGTCTGCTTCAGAACTGAAGAGTATTTTTCCCTGACCATCTCAAATTTTCCAACACACAGATTGGTCTACATAGAGTCACCTCGGTGAGCCCTTCCTAGTGGCTATACTGAACCAACCTAATGTCATCCAAGGGCAACAGTCACAGAGCTATATGCTGACTATTCTTATACATTTTTGGTGCAACACTTTGGAAAGGTGTATTGATCTCTATCTTGGGATAGAGTTTATGTGACAGACATTTTGGGGAAACATGGTGCATGGTTGTCTCAATATCTGAACCTCATAAAGACAAATCTTAAAAATGAGAACATAGATATCTGCTGTGTCTTCCAAATTGGGCTCGAAATTTCTAATGCCCACAAAATTCTTCCATATATATGTACTTCAGCTTCTGTATTTACTCGCCACAGCCCAGTTTCGATGGCCTGCAGATCACACTATGTAACTTCTACCTAAACAGTGCATGAAAAAGAATCTGAATTATTTCCCAGTGAGACAGTAACATAAAATCAAATACAATTTCTCTTGTGCTGCAAGGGCATATACATATATATACATATATTTCTTTTTCTTTCTTACTTTCTTCAACTGTCAACTCAATGAGACTTTGTTGGTTTGACAGGCTACCCAAGCATTGCCAAACACGCAAGAAAGTCTGCCTGGGTACCTGGCAGACATGATCATGTGTAGGTTTTTTAGAGCAGGTTGGACAAACATCTGTCAGGAATGACGCAGGTAGACGTTATCCTGCCTTAGGGTGGGGAGCTGGACTAAATTACCTCCTGTGGTCCCTTTCAGCCTTTTATTTAATGACTTCATTGCCTTGGGGTAAGGTGACACATTGGGTCTGATCTTTTTGCCCGGAATGTCCAAAAAATTTTACATCGGTTACATGTGGCTACATAACATCATAACTTCATACCTTTCTGGCCACCAATTCTTTATTCCTCTGTCTTTCTTTTATCAAGGGACTATACGCAAACTCACACACTTCCTCAGACTTTTTATTAAACTATTATTAAACCATTCAAATGGAAATCATAATGAAACAATATGAATATTAGGAGCTGAAAAGAACCTTTGGCATTCCACTTATTTTGCAGTCTGTACCTTCCCTGCTGGAGTTTGCTGTCAGGAAGACTATTAGCATTTAGGATTTTGACACATCTTGCAATCCGCAGTGTCGTGTAGGTGTTCCAGCATTTGTGAAGTTTCCTGGCTGGTTCTTACAGTTTGCTTTGCATAGCCAGAGGTTTGTATTCTGAAATACCAGGAGACAGAAGACTGCAATTGGGTGAAGGTAACTATTTGTCAAGGGGACTCTCTAAATGCTGCTTCTGCCCTCTTTTGGAAGAATTCATGAATCTCTAATGTCAGGAGTGCTTTAGGTGCTCAGCGCTGGGAGCAGAACACCAGGTTTGACCCTGCTGGAACACCTTTCTCCCATCTCTTTGCAGTCCACAGCTGTTAGCATTGTTAGCACTGACTTCAGGGACTGCAGCAGGTTTCACTTACACCAGTTTTCTTATTGAGTTCAGCTACTGCTAATACAGAATTGCCACGAAACATCATGACTTCACAGAGTGCCACACTGCAAGCAGGCAAAAGAAAAAATAATAAAATAAAATTTTAAAAACCCATTTTATTCAAGAGCTAAAATATACCCTGTTTATTTCAGTTTGTAAAGTACCTGTTCATGGGCCTATCCGCAGGAAGGAACCTGCATCACACCATTTTCTGACGAGTGTTTTCTCTCTAACTGGTCTGCAGTCTGTTCGCCTTCAAGCACATGGTTATGAATATTCAGTTCTCACATATAGTGCCTGGTATCTGGGCTCTCATTCTGGGACTGGATTATTCTATCATCTCCCTTTTCCTTTAAAATACCTACTGTCCTAGGAGAAAAAAGGAAATTAAAGAAATTTACCATTCAAACTCATACAAACATTGCACTACAATCGACTGCTTCAGATTAAAGTCATAAAAGCCCACCTATACATCCTGTCCTGAAGGGAAATATACATTCCCTTTTTAAGAAACAAATAAGTGTAGGTTCATTTCCACAAGAAAGCAAGTTTATTTTGTTCTTTAATTCTTGATCCAACTCCTGATTAAGTAGTAACTGTCATTTCATTGAGTTCAACTACCCTTTGCTTCAGAGTACAGCCATTTTGTTAATGTCTGTATTTATTTCTATACTTGAGTCTTGAAATATGTCCAGTTCATGTCTGGTAAATGCTAAAACAGAAATATAGCAGGACAGGAAGACAGATTTTAAATGTAATATAGCTGCCAACAGCAATAGTTCAATTACTGTCTGTGTGGAACCGTTACTGTATATTTATCCCTTTCCATTCCCCTTTATTTTGTTTCTAGATCACTGGAGAACTCACATCTATTTCTACTTTGATATTCGTAAGTGTTTGCAAAGTGCTTTTTAAGAACAATTTAAAGCCTACAAGTTCTCTCTCACTTGTATTCACCAGACACTCTCTAGACTGAATTAGATAGGTAATCTAAGACATGTTGAATTATTTCTGCTCCCTGGCAAGACAATTTCCATTATTTAAAAAGAGGTAATAAAAAATTATTATCAAGTGACACGCTTTGCCTACCACTTGTAAATATTCATTCCTGGCTCGTATCCATGAATCCTACAGAATACACAGTGATTTCATGATCATGTGAGCAACAATCTGAAGATTCTCTAATACCCTGGATCGCAAGGAGCAGAGGAGTGAAGTGATTATATTTATGTGTGCTTTTTTCCCTCCATTTGTCAACAAGGTCTGCTTTTTAAAGTGTGATAAAAAGATACACAGATGCTCTGTGTGCTTATTTTCAGTATTCCCTTACATTCTAAAGCGCTCACTGGAAAGGCACCTGCATAAAACAGTATCTCAAAGAATGGTCAATAACGACTGAAAATAGTGTTAGTACAGGTGTTGTATGAATATCTTTGATCTTGAAAGCTCTGCTTCTTTTAAAAGCTTTAGGAAGAATGAATGTGTTTAAGTCAAAGAAAGAGCCTACGAGTATTGTTTTCTAAAGTAGACAGGAAGAAAAATCACTGACTTTACTCAAATACCTGCTACACTACAGCAAGAATAAAGGCTGAAAAGAAGCTAAGGCTTTTTATACATATAAAGAAATATGAGTGGATTAATTCAGCTAGCACTGCCTCACCAATGGCAAAAAGCATCATACATTTTTTATAACCCTCTGATGAGCTACTTCTAGGCAGCCTCAGAAATGTAATTTCTAGCATAAACCTGATATAGATATCCTTCTCTAGGTTCATATCTGTTAATTTTCTAGTAGTTTGCATAGTAAGTTAGCAAATGTGATTGCAACCTGAAATGCTGGCGCTGTTCCTGAGGTTGTAAGTGAGATCCACAAAGGATCTGTACATTTGCAAAGATCTCTGGGCTCACATGAAATCTTCTTGAGGCTGTGTCATAGCCAGGAGCTACATGGTTCATTTTTTTGGAAGCAGCAGGACAATACAGGTGTGAAAATAGCTGCCTGGCTTGTAGCAAAAGTCATGTGACCACTTAAAAGCACATAGCCTCAAATGTTAGAAGGCTCCTGGATGACCCAAGGTGCAGGTGTCTGTCCAGGGAGAGTCCTATTTTCTAAAAGCCATGCCCTTGGTAGGGGCTTGAGGTCAGGCATCCGACCACTCTGAGAAATCCAGCTGCCTGTTTCCCCATTTTGAGGTAAGAGCACAGTGTTTAGTTCATGATTTTTGCAGGTAACTCAGCCGCAGAACACGGTACCACCACTCACCGCACAAGTACTGCAGCACAGGGGGGTTATTCGCTTGTATCCTATTCATTTTCAAACCCACACTACTGCCTTCCTTCAATTAGTTCACCCTTATGAGTGGAGTAAAATATCAGAAGTTAAAAGAGCCAAACGGTGTGTAGCCAGTGGAGGGTGAGACCCTCGGGGCTCGGCAATAACCCGTGGCTCCACAACACGTCCCATCTGAAGGCTCGTTTGCAGACGGAAGTTATCTCTCCCTTGAAGAATGAATTCAGCTTAATTCTCACATCTCTTGACAGCAGCCTTGGCCAGAGAATAAAGGCAGAGGCCTTCTCCTGAGATATTTGATCCTTGATTTTAGTAGCTGAGATCAGGGACCAAACCCACACCTCAGACCAGTGAGCTGAGAAGGGTTTTTATTCACTTCGATCAGACAAGAGCACAATCTAATTCACAAAATGCAGAGGAGTTAAACATAAAAGGCAGCTATAACGACAAGCTTCCCTGAGTCTATTCTGCAGTCAGACACTGGAAAAGGGCCTTATACATACAGATGCTGTTAAAAATTTGGATATTGGTGCTTCCTGAGAAGCATAACAAAAAATAAACAAGTAAATGACGTTAGCTGAAGTCCAGCCCAGGTCAAGAACGATAGTCAGAGTTTCAGAAGAGAGGCAACGTTTTCAATCAGGGATAATGTTTATTAGAAAAAAATAGACTGATTTGGTTCACTGCCATAACGGAGCAGTGAAGTGTGTAGAATATCCCTGTGCTGAGATCTGGCAGCAAATTACAGTGATGTTAGTGGGAAACGCAACCAAGCCAGCATCCAGCTTCTCAGCTGAATTTAGCCACTATGGAAGAAATTTAGAGGGAAAGAGAGGAGGTGGGTGCTGAAACACACCAGCAATGATTCAGCAGCTTGTGGAGCTGGCTACTTGGAGACCCCCTTTTAACAAGTCAACTGTATGATGACAATTTCATTTAAATGAATTTACTGTTATTATTTTATTCATATTTCTGCTGTAGGATGGAGTTACAGCTTCAATAAAGCTTAGAACAAAGTTCTACATTTTTAACAGAAACAATAACAGAAAAGAAGAAAAGGAAGGACTTTGTATCACTGAAATTTGTTTCAGAAGGAAAAGCAGGTTGGAAAACAAGAAATCAATTAGTTAAGATTTAACATTAAGTAGAACTTTCATCTATTTGTTTTTGTTGCCTTCAGAGCTGATATTTAAAACCTGCACTCCTCTCTATAGTTCAAGGAACTCTGCTGTAAGTTTCGCTTAGGAGAGACACTGCTTTTTAGAATCCCAGTAGTAACCCTGCTCCATTGTCACACTAATTCCCAACAATGAGATCCTCAGCCTCAATAGCAGGAGAAAGGTTTTACAATACCAAATTTTCACAAAACTGAAGTGGCTAAAAGCTACTGTAACTCCACATTCCCTGAGGTGTCTTGTGAAAACATTCAGAAGCTTAGCACAGTACTTAGCTGGGGTTTTTTTAAGTTTTGTCTACTCAGCCCATGTCTGCATTAAAAAAAACATTCAGCATCTCGGGATTACAAGAGCAACAATTAAAGTAAAGCCTAAAAGCTGACCTCTCTTCAAAACCTTGAGCTATTGCTGTGCAGGAAACTATTTTATACTTAGGTGCCAATCTTTGCATAAGCCTTAAGCTTCCCATAAGCAAACAAAGACTAAAGAAACATTCGTCTCCACCAAACACCAGTGGCAAACATAAACATAGGGAGGTTTTGTGTATCTGGTGAAAAGATGGTTTGGGAACGGAACCATAATTCACTCTAATTGCCAGATCTGACTTCTGCTCTTTCAGAACAAAAAGATAAATTTGAAGCCACACAATCTCTTTGGTCAACTCACCTACACCAGACATCAGACACTCTCATTTTCACATAGTCTCGTGATAAGTTCAACTTGAAAGTGTCCTTTAATGTCCTGGAAGAGAAAAGCAAAGCGAAGAAATATCTCTGACACCTTAATGCTAGACCTTTTAAAGCAAATGGTATAACAACTGAAGTTGGAAATAAACCTTGGCCATCAGCATTTCAAATCATGCCTTTGTAAGATAGAAACAAATTTTTATTTAAAAGTCCACCATAAAGTAGTTGCCAACTGCTTTAGTAAAATTGCCTCTTACTGATGAGATGGAAGCTCATAGAAAAATACTTTCACTGAGATATTATGTTCAGGGAAAGCGTCTGCTGAGTTGCAGGTGTTGGTGTTTGAGAGCTATGAATTAGCTGGATGACTGGGGTACCTCGGTCCTTCACAGGGTGATGATACTGGGAAGGAAGGAGTTAAAAAAACCAAAACAAAACAAAACAAACAAACAAAAAAAAAAAAAAAACAAAAAAACCCAACACATGCTTTTTAGGTTAATACAGTGGTGATCACCCACAAAATTTAAAGCAATCTGCAACTACTGGTAAAGTCAGGTTGAATTTGACAATCAAACCTGGATTCCCCACTCTTCTGCAAACAAGAAAGTCAAAATATTGCATTTCAACATCTTTAAATAAGCCATTTTGCTTATTCACCTTGCAACATTTGCTGGTTTTGGTAACTGAAGAATTAGTCATTCACAGAGATTGAATTGGGCAGTGTTCACTCAGAGAAGGGAGCCCCCTTCATGGGGCACATTCTGTCCAGGAGGTGGATCCACAGCCATTCTCATGCCCCACCGAAGAAGCCCTATGGGGGCAACTCCCCAAAACGACAGATTGCTGTATCTTGGGAGGCTGCATAACGATGTGCACCAATGTAAGCTGTAACAGAAAGGAGCTATGAAAACCACAGAAAAAAATCCAGGTAAAATCCAGTGCATCCCAGTGTAGTTCTAACTTAACCTGACTGGAGAAGGAAGAGGCAGAGATCAGAGAAGACAGGTGGCCCAGCAACAATACTTATCTTTCAGCTACTTCGTATAAAAAAGAGATTGAAAAGAATAAATTGGACTTGGATATGATTTCATTTTTGTACTGTGAGTAGCCCAGGATTATAAGCAAGGTGCATTTATATACAATAAACTATCCCTGATGGACTGTTTGAGGAAAGGTTGCTTTTCCAAGTTATGGAGGAACAATAATTAGCATTTAGATAGCACTTCAAGTTAGCAAAGCACTCGTAGGAATAGTACACCAATATCAGGCGAAAGAGGTAAAATGTTTTGAAGGATTGCTTCATTCTGGAAAGTACTGTTCGAAATGAAAGGCTTCTATAGCACAACTAGCATATAGGATATCTGGCATAATATCTCATTTTGTTTCAGTTTCGTGATGCTTGTCTTTCTGTATTTTTGCTGCAGGTAGTTTTTAGTCATATCAATCAAGCAAAGGAAGAAAAGATACTGTAAGTAACAACTTTTAGGTATGAAGCCACAGTGACCAGAGTAGGAAAACAGTCCTCTAACATGCAGTGTATGTCGTATGTGTTTAGTACATTTAATCTGGATACACAGCGGTAATTCTTCCGCGTATCACTCCAAATATCTGAGCTGGGGGATAAACAAGTGGGCAAAGGCTGCCCACAGGAATTTCCCCGGAGGCTGCAGGTTATTATATAAAACAGCCTTTTAGGCATATTTTATAGCCAAGGAAAATGAAACATTCTCAAAGGGCAATTAATCCCCCTTACTTGAGGTAGCTGAGGATCCTGGAAGTGAATGTGACTGGGAGTACCTGTCGCTCCCCACTAGCCGGTGAAGGAGCCAGATAATCTAGCTGAGGTGCCTAATTTGTGGAGAGATAAAGTCAAATCTAAACATTTTGGTTAACATTCTTGAGTTCTTGTTTGAGAACACGCACACACTGTCTTTAGCATGCAAGGAGGTGCTAGAAAAATTATCACAAAAATACAAGGTGTTGTTTGGTGTTTTTTTTTAACTCATATGATGACAAGCTCTCACAGTTCCCATGAGAAACCATTAAAATTGAGGATTTAACTTGGTTTTGCATGGTTTTTTCTGTCCACCTCATCCATGATATATGCTTGTCTGTATCAGATGATCCTTGTCACTAACTAAATCAATGCACAGATTTCCTGGTACTTCTACTTTAAACCAGCTCATACTGCTGTTACAACATGGCTTGATGCAACCATCTGCTGTGTTCAAATTGATGGAGGACAAAGGAAGGGGCAGGGATGCTCCCAGTGCCTGTCCTCACTCCAGAAGAATGACTAAGAGATTTCTTGTTTCTCCCCAAAGATTTTGCCCTGTTCCCTCCGTTCCTCTTGCATAAGAAAAGGAGGTAGAGCAGAAGGTAGTGCAGAAACAGTCACCAGCTTCCTGGGGTCTCAGAGCAAAGGTAACATTTGATATTTGTTAGTTGAATTGCATATATGATTTCTGTTGTAAAAGCTTCAGTATGAAAACCACGATACAAACATCTAAAAATTTCACAGAAAAGGCTATCTTTCTCAAATGTGCTAAAACATATTGAAGCAGTCTGGCAAACCAAGCAAACAGATAGCTAATAGGCCAACAGGATATCAACATCTTTCTCTTGACAAGTGAACAAGTGTAAAGGTAGGCAGGAAATGTGAGAAAAGCAAGAGGAAGGAGGAGAAAACACTCAAATGAAAGAAACAACAAAGGATGCCAATAAGGACATTTCCTCCCTCCCACTCTCCCTTTCAGAGAAGCACCCTCTCATTTTTTACAAGGAAGTTACCAGGATTAGAAGCCATCCTTTGAAAACAAACTAGGATGTTTTTGTGCAGATCTACCGCCCTTCACATATCTAAACTGATAAAGGCTAGAACACTAAGAAATGTGGATATCGACACTTTATAGACAGTCGGCTGGCACTTTTTAATGAACACGTATGTAAGTAGACTGCAATTGCAGGCATGCTAAATTTAATCCTAGGAGCAGGGTCCCTGGGCAAATTTGAAGACCACTTAGAACTGGCTAGTCACAAACCATGCATTCAGTATTTTCACACAATCTGCAAAGCAAAATGAAATAGCTAGACAGAGTGGGATCCACTTACATATTAACTCTGTGTGTTTACCACCTAAGCATGTGCCCATGCTGCTCATAGTGATGGAGTCTGCAAAGATGGCAGTGGCAAAGTGGTTGCATTGAGATTGCTCACCACTTTCTGCTCTGTAGCTTTGCAGAGAGACGTGGTCTATGTACCTGAGCATAACATCAAGCTTGTACAACTTTTCTATGACTAGACAGTGAGCAAGTATCTCTAGCCAGAGGTGGAAAATGTCATATCACAGCCTGTGTGATGTTAGTTTGAAGATCTTTGCAGAGTGTCCACTGTAAAGTAGAAGCATGACAAATAGATTGAGCCTGGATACCACTCCTCAGCTAGCTAGCATGACCTGGACATGCTTTCATCATATCTGCTCACATGTGTGGAATTAGACACTGTCTGCTCTGAGATTTGTCAGATGAAAACATACCTGTCTATATCAAAGCAGACAGTCAAGGCTTCCCATCTCACTTTACCAGATAAAGCCACCGCACTTTAGGTTGTGGAAACCCCAGTGTGGCACTCAAGTCAAAGAACACCAAGCTCAGAAGAGATGCTCAGCTATATAACAGAACAAGGTCAAGCCCACTGGCCCCATCTGAACAAAGGACATTTCAGCAGAACATCCACAAACATGGCTGGATGTGTTAGACAACCTAAGGTTTTCCTGAAATGGCCAGGATTCAGTACTTAAAGGTTTAATCCAGTGCTTAAATCTTTGCTAGATCGAATACTGGAATGCCCTCAGAAATCCAACAGTGAGTACGCTACTATCAAAAGCCACATTTCAAGGATAACCTAAAATATTTTTGGCTCAAATCCTTGCATTTGCACCCAAGTTTTAGAAACTTAAAATGACATCATCAATCACCTTTTAAGCTGTTTCTCCTCTGTTGTACTCAGGACTCATTCTGGACTATGGAACCTCAAATAGGATGTAATTTTGGAAAATAAATGCCTATCTGCATATTTACATATATACAACTGTTTGGAAATGTCCGTTGTTTTAGGACAGTCACAGTTTCTGGCTGTCTGATCTAGCATCTTCATTAATAAGGTCAGAAACCTTCCTACTCTTCCACTTCACTCTTCTCTTGCTAAATTGCAAAATACATTGACCCAAAAAGTGCCATACACAGTGCAGATTGCAGAGCTGTCTCAAGACTGCTCAGCTTGGAGTGGAGCAGTAAGAACTGGTATCTGTCTACAGTCATCTTTACCAATGTACCCTTCTGATGACATTCACCTCACATAATTTGAGGTATCTAAAAATTATGTGTCTAGTTCAAGCTAGGCCAAATCTACAGCAGCAAAGAGAGCAACACAGCTATGACTAACAAATTAACTTCTTGAGGTGCTGAGTTTCAACTGTTGAACACTGACTGTTTACTTAAAATTAAGGACTATTTTCATCCTGTTGTCTTTTTTGTGATATCTAGATAGTTTTGTAATTATTTTAGCTGAATGATCATGAACTTGTTTTGTAAAAAAACATCTTGAACCCATTTAGTCTTTAGGTACTGTAAATGTATAGATAATGGATGGCATTGCTAAGGAAGCCCATCAGCAAAGAAGATGATGCAGTCAACTTCATATCATTGGCTCTTGACTCAAATGTTGTGGAGTTTGCTCAATTCTCCTCAATATTTTTTTACCAAATGAATCTTGAAGTTGGAAACAAAACAAAACAAAAGAAGAAGAAGAAAAAAAAAAGAAGAAGAAGACAGAACACCAGCTCTGGCTGTGTTTACTTGAGAATAAAACACATTTCTTGTGCCATCCATTTGGGTATGCACACAGCAAAATCTCAGACATCTCCATATAATTAACAGCAAAGATATTCACTGTGAAGTGGTCACAAAACCCAGTGTCAGAGCTGCGTGAACATCTCAGGTCTGTGGGAACTCCAGAGACTGGATGTTGGGAGTAGGGGTCAAGGGGAGTGTGGGGGTACATTCAGAAAATAGGGCCCTTCTATGGACAGCATTGCAGCTCTACAGTAAGCGGAAGATTTCTTGCACAATGGCTACAGTATTAGTTTTTAATAAACAGTTAAAAGAGAATGAGTGTCTGTATAGAACAGGTAAGTAATTAAAATTCTTAACTGCACAGTCAAACACATACAGCAGCACATTGCCAACTACAGACAAAAGTAGGGCTGTACAAGTCTGAACATGCACCTATTTATTAAATCTTATTTAAAAAACTGAAGTAAGTGCAGTGTCTGATGAAATATTAAGGGTGCTTAAACGTGCCACAGCTGACAGAAAGCTTTTTTTTTTTTTTTTTTGTTACTAGCACAAGATTATTTTGTTTTGCTTTTTTCTCTCTTTCAAAAAAAGGACAAGGTAAATGATTAGAGCAGCATCTAAGTACAACATAGGCTTTTCATGCCTCTAGTTTCAGCATGGGGCTTTTTAAAAGAAGTGCTGCTGATTAACTGAATAACTTTTTGTTTTGCTGGATGTTAATCCATAGAATTTCCTTTGTATTTCTAAAGACAGGAGCGTTTGCATACAATATGACATTGTGCTACTTAATATCACTGCATAGCTGTGGAATTGGCCTTAAGTATAATTTAAACCTAAACAAACTATTCTTTTGAAGTGGATGTCCTGGTAGTGTTTCTGGCAAAGTGCAAAAAAGGACATTGTATTATAAATTCTTTGAAATACAAAGATCTTACCACCCCCCGCCATTCCTTCAAGAAATAGTAACCGTTAATACTACAGCTAACAGTCCTGAACCTTGATATCGCCTTGCCATGGCATAACAGCCCTACTAATACTGTTTTGGTAAGTCTTCCATGACCTTCTTTGCAAAGCACATTATTCCCTTTGGATGGCACAACCTCCCACCACAGGCACACATTTCCAAATAGCTATCTATTCATTACCAACCTACTATGCACACCAAGAAGTGAGTTGACCACGGCAGAAATTCCTTTCTACTACCTTCACCTCTCACCAGGCTTCTGCCCCTTGGCTGTCCTGGGTTTTGTGAGCTCAACCCAGAATGCCACCTCCTTTTTGACTTTGTGTAAAGGTCCAAGAACCCAGAGGTCGTTATCATAGAACAGATAATAGTCTTTTCTGCTTTGGTAAGAGTAATTTCTTTTACACTGATCACTAGCTATTTCATGCCTCTATGCTTACAAAAGAGCTTCCAGCCAATGTAATGGTTGTCTTGGTGCGTGCATGCACACACACAACCTTCTATTTGCTCTTCCTTGCTACCTGACAAATCTGTAACAAATTATTCTTGATAAGGTTATTAACACATTGCATTTTAATGTCATGGTTTCGGTCACTGCATAATAATCACTTAGGTCCCCTCTTCAGTCTTCTAGTTACACTGCCCAGTTCGCAGGCTATTAAGCATGGGTGTAGTGCAAATTATGCAAGAAAGCACAGAACGTCTCTTAGGTCACTTTGTGTCCCATCCTATTTACTGAAATGTGAGCGGTCAGCTTTCTCGCCCATGCACATCCTGAGCAGCAGCTCCCACCAGCAGGAAAGGTAAGGAGGGGGAAAACCCTCAGTGAGCTCTGTCACATTATGTCACGGCCACTGCTGCTGGGAGCTGGTCTTATTTTGAGGACACAAAACCAAAGATGAGGCAAGGGCAAGTTAAGGTGGAGCAGCAGGATGGGGCTCAGGGAGGAGACAGGGATCTAAGGGATGGTGGAAAGCAAGCCAAGGTAGAAAAAGGGGGGGAAATAGAAATGGGAAAAGAAGATGGTAATGCCTATCCAAGCAGCACTGCAAAACACTGATCTAGAGCTCCTTCTCCCATGACTGCCTTGGCTGGATGCAGAGGTAGGCATTACACCACACAGGGAAAGCCTTAGAAGAAGCTATGGCTGAGCTGAATGATCATTTCAAACCCATTAACAGAGTGCAAGTCTGAGGGAACCATTTCCACAGCTAAGTAGGACTCATTTCTACTCTTAGTGTGGTCCAAGGGAGTTGTGGCCTTCAGCACAGAACACCTGAAAGATGTTGTGTTGAAGGTCCTAAGTGATACCATGTACACCAGCACCAGTACCTTGGCAGAGCTGTCACTGAAATGCCATCTAGGAAAGGTGGTCCTAGTTCACTCATGACATGCAGAATCACCAGCGGGCATTGCTGGTCCACTAAGTCCTATCCATAAAATTTGCCTTCGTTTTCCATCTTCAGTCGATGCTTTGGAAGTCTGAATGAGCTTCTTAACAGCCTTGATCCCATACCTACTGGATTGAATGGAAGGATTTACTTCAACTGCAGCATGTATTGGGGCAGATCTTAATGGAACGCTCCACAGACTTTCCCAATTTGTAACAAACAGCCTAGAAGACGAGTATTTATCATCAATCTTTTAGATGCCATTCTAAGATGAGTAAGTGATTTATAACTTATGCAGTTAATTATTTCAGCCCAGTGTACTAAAAGTTTGCAGTTTTCTCATGGTTGTTTATCCTTTAGATTAAAAAATATCTGTTCGTTCTTGGATTGTTCTACTGGCTTGCTTTTTATTGGGGTTGGGAATTTTGGGATTTTTTTGAAATTTGGGTTATTTTGTTCCGTTGTGACTAGTCATAAAAGTCACACAATCTGTGTAGTTTCAAATTCCAGATTGGGTAAGTGCAAAAGCACCCACATCTTCAGTTTTGAAACAGCTTTTATAGTTGGCTTTTCACAAACATTTCTACAAGACAATTGTCCATTTTAAACTGAAAATTAACTTCCTTTCCAAATTGCTTGATTATAACTAGCTGCCATGACAGCTGTTACCCAGAAAGTGTCAGAGATATACCACATTTTGTGTTTTAATAGCCTAATAAAAAATTCAGATTTTACAAAGAAAATATTGACGTGAGAAAGCAAAACTGATATTTCACTCTTGTAGTATGTTCAAGCACAAGAGTACATTTAGATTGTCATATGAAATATGAAATAGGCTGAAGATAACCCAGTTTTAACAAACATAGTAATAGTGTGCTGATGCTTGTAACTGCCGCCTCCGCTCAGAATCTGCAGTTTCAAACTCTCCTCTGCAAAGAGGTAGACTCAAAATTTCTTTTGTGAAAAACTGAAAGCTGAGAGCCTCACATAGTAATATAATGCCATGACTTGGAAATTTCAAAAAACGAGTCCACATTGAAATGGTGACAATTTAAAAAAAAAAAAAAAAAATCCACTCTGCAGGAAAGGAGAAATTATTATCTAAGGTAGATTGGCAAGACTTGGAGAGGAATCAGGTCTGCATGCAGGTTGGATCTTGACAGATGAGGGACTACCAAGCCACATCTACTCCAGTAAAACAATGTACACAACACGTGCCTTGATGCTACTCGAAATTGAATTTGCCGTGGGCCTTTTGGCAAGGATACTGGGCTTTGTACTGAAGAAGCTGCTTCTGCACCCCTCGCCTGTGCACTAGGGAGGGGGAGACTTGGGGTGGTGGGCACTTCGGGGCTGGCAAACCCCTTGCCTCGCAGCCAGGGGGCAAATGCCTGGAAATCTGGGAGGCTGGGCTGGGCACAAGGAAAGGGGAGTGGAGAAGGGATCGAGAAGGTGCCACTGATCTCCGATTTACAGCAATCGTCACTGTACTTCACCATATTAAACAAAAAAATCCGGCTTGCCCTCCAAAGACTAATATTTTCTGCCTTCTTGGTAGCTTTGCAATGGGCAGAGCAGATACTGAGGCAAACTTAGCAGCTTGTTTGGAAGGAATATGTGATGTTTCATTGGTGAAAGAATATAATATTGCTTAGACAATATGCCTGTAATTATTCATATTGGGGTAGTAAGGAGAGACCCTACTCAGAGAACCATGTCATGGTGGGTGACATGTGTTTTTTAATAATGCCAACAGTTTCTCCTCTAAAGATCTCACCATTTTAGTATGGGATGAAAACAACAGGTGGATACAACGAAGAGGGAAATAAAGGAGTCGGGATAACGGTGTATTTATCATCTTCAGTAGAATAAGTAGCAGCACACCAGCTGCTGGGCTATTGTCAGATGTTTTCCAGTCACCACAGAAAAAGTGAGTTTTAAGGAGGGGGTTGAAGGAGAATAGATTAGCAGCCTTATGGCATTATTATGAGGAGATATGCATATGCATAAGGAGTAGCTCTGAGAAAGTAAGAAGGCTCTTGGACTAACAAGCGCTGAAGAGAGGCATCATGGGGACGCCACAATGTAGTGCATATTGAACCTGCTTTCATATGTAAACATACAGCGTGCTACAGTCTCACAAGATCACTGCTGCCTTTTATTCAGCATCCCAATGCTGTGCATAGTGGTGGCTGCTACGCCAGTGATACATTAAATACAATCAGTTAAATAAATATAATTTAACATGTCTCAGCATTTGAATAGTGAATATGGTGGTAGCATGATAAAGAACAAGGAAGAAAGCGGTAACGACGACATTCTGGGCCTATTGGAAATAACGGCCCATTTGCTATTAACATCGCTGGAAGCTAGATTTCACTCTAAGCATTTTGGGAGGGTTATAAACCTTCAAGCTTCAGGGCACAAGGAAGCCTGCAGTTGCGTGTAGGGAAGGCTCTCCTTACAGAGAGGTTATTTCACAGGTACCTTTTGCAGGTTTTCCACCTTCCTTTTGCACAGGAATGTACAAACCACAGCAAGCCTCCTGCTTCCAAGTAATTTATTGACATAGCTGCCTCTTAGCATAGAAACTTAGGAAAACATTTTGGAATAAGCTCCACAAGAATTAGGTGAAACTTCCTCCATTTTCCAGATAAACCTGATTTATTTTTTTCTGTCAGTCCTTTGCATCAATAATATTAGGAAAATTAGGTGTTTTTTTGATGACAACACTTACTTTAGGACAGCGAATGTGCTTCCACACGAAACTCATGGGCCATGTCAGTACATGTCCATGTACTGCACATAACCTTTTCCTTTGAATTGTACATGTGTTATGAACATATTCGCTGGGGCTGCAGTAGATGCTGAACACTAATATTTGCACAGGAGGTTCTGTTCCTGCATTTATTCTGAGTGGGCAGGCTCCTGCCCTCCTTTGAAGGCATATAGGAGTGTGGTTCAAACAAAATGTGCTGCAGACTGAAATCACCTAGCACAAAATAGTATATGAAGGCTATTTGCTATACTGCCTGAGCCTGAGACTGGATCGTATCTCTGCGGGAAGCCATGGGGACTATGTTGTATTTTCATTATGTACTTAAATTTTAAATGATTTGAAAACTGCATTTCAAGTAGAGGGAAAATTTGCTGAATGGCGGCTTCGCCTACCTTGGGAAATCTGTGAGCTTTCCAGTATTTCAGATATTTCCACAAGCAAATAGGAGCTTCTAGAATATCTTTTATGATTTATCATCAGCAGTGCTCTGTATAGAAGGCCGCTGGAGTGCCTTGGCATTCTGCAAACACCCTGAACAATTTAGAAATGTTATTTTGCCTCCTTATCAATAGATGGAATACATTACAAAGCCCAGCCCTGATAGGGAGCTCCTGCTCACACAAATAGTGGACCTAGCACTAAAAAGAGAAAGATTTTTAACTCTTTCCACTCCCCCATTACCTACCACACTAAGTCCTTAATTCAGGGCTGCTACGGGCAGCTAAAAAAACATAGAGAGATATCTGACAGGGTGACCAGCACCCACTGAGCCCACGAAACACACCGTGCTGGGCACCCCGCTCTAGGGCTCATGCCACTCCCCAGGAGGCAGATGCGCAGCAGGGAGGGAGGGCAGGGGTCTGCCCCCTTGCACCACCGGTGCACCGGCATGAGACCACAACTGCAAACTGAACAGGGGTTAACCTGCACCATTTAAAAACTATTTTCTGGACTTCTGTATTGTCTAGCTGATCTGACCCCTGCTGTGTTTCCTAGCAGTTAAAACACTTTTTCAAGGAGTTTGATTCAGTTTTGTGTGCATCTTTCAGTTTACTTCCAAAACAGTATGGCTTGCATTTACCTCTCCAATACACTGCCAGGGCGGCTGATGTATTGAACAGGACGAACTATGACAGGCTAGGGGATTAGATATCTCCCTTTATGTTTAGGATTGTTACTTAATTTCCCTCCAACAGGCTCAGAGGCAGAGTCCTATAGAAGGCTTGAGAAGGAAAACTGAGTTTTAGCGTGGACAAAACCAGTTCATCCCCATGTCTTGCACCGCTTTGTTTTGCTTTTTTTCTTTTAAGCAATGCCATGGGCAATATCAGTGTGCAGCCTTATCAGTTTCTATGTGTTAAAACACAGGGTGGATTTTCAAAGGATGGGTAGGAATCCAGCTCCTGTTGGCTTTCAGTGGGTGTCTTACCTCTTCAAATAGCCTTATAAAATATCCCCCTTCAGGTGGAAAACCTGTTGGGAAGCGAGGCACATTCTGTAGTCTCCTACATGCAGTTTTATGCCCCTTTTTTTAGCTGATTCCTGCCTGGCTGGGGCCAGAGCAGCCCAGCGTGAAAGGTGCAGAGTTGTGTGGCTGTGGCCTCGAGCACAGGCTCTGCTTCCAGGCAAGTGAAGTGCAAAGTGGGATAGGGAAGAAACAATGTCCTTAAACCCCCTTTGTGAAATCCATACCAGCTACAGTGGGTCTCAGTTTGCACAGAAAAGTCTTTTTGTTGTTCTACTGCCATGACCTCTGTCTGTTTGCCTGTCTGTCCAGCCAGAGACTGAAAGCACCAGCTCTTCCTGAAAGCCTAGAAAGTGCCTATAACATTGTGGGTACTACCACAAACAAACATTAGTAAAGACAAAGTCCTATAAGATGTTAATAGGAATGGAAAGGCAAATAGTCTTGCAAAATGCAGGAGATCGGACTCAATTATTCAGAGAGTCTTTCCTGGATCTCGTTGTTTGTCATTCCATGATAAGGGATATATTTATCTTAAAAATTCTTACTAGTCAAACAGAAGAGCTTTGCTTTCCCAAAGGAATGGTTTTCCTCCATCCCGCTGCAAATGCCACTGCCTCCCTCCCCTCTTCCCGATACACACAGCTCCTGGTGCGTGGAAACAGCAGTGGGACATGTCAAGTACATTTTTTCTCCTTAAAGCACGTGTACCTGGGAGGTCACAATCTTTACAAAGTCAAAGTTTTGTGTGTTTGAGAGCTTTGCCCTACTACCATGTAATTGAAATCAAGCTTTTAAAAGCTCACAGCAATGTGTTTGTTCTTTAACCTCACCCAGCGAAAAGAGAGGGCTTTGCTGAGAGAACCCATTGTTAAGCTCCTGCACTTACCTGATAAGGCACTGATACAACCAGTAGCAAAGAAAGAAACTAATAATAATAATAATAATAATAAAAAAGATTCACATGCCTTCCTTCCCCAGTACATTAATGCCCTGCCCAGATTAATTTCCCAAGTTCTTAACAAATGAGCTGCAGCATCTTTAATCATATTAAAATATTGTTATGAGACTTATTTAATAACAGGCAGATGTAATGAGTTCTTACATCAGAAAATGGAAGGTTTCGTGCCATTTGAAGGTCTGTTCATTATCCATTCTTACATTTTAATGATAGATGTGTCTATTACTCAAAAAAGCAGTGGATCTATTGGGGAATGCTGTGAGAATAAATGACTGGAACAATGCTTAAACCATCTTATGTCATCTGCCATGCATATGGGACACTTGTGCTGTTATGTGAAAACCTCTGAGCACAGGGGGATGCAGCACAAAGATTTAAATGGACCAGGGCTGAGGTGGTGTGTCTCTGATTTTGAAAGCATGACATGCAGGTTGTGAGAGTGTATACAGCAATCAAAGCAATCACATCTTTCCCATCCAGGAACCAGGAGCCCATGAGTGAACTTTGCAAGTGTTTGGATTCCAATTTTTTAAATTCATGCCAAAGGCTATTCACAAAAACATTTGTGTCCTCAGCAGAAGGTTTGCAGAAGCATGATCCAGCTTTACCAAGTCACACCTCTGGTGTGCCACACAAGTTACAAACCCAAAGAATTCCACTGGCATGAAAACACTTTGCAAGCGTTCAAACATTCCCACCTCAGCTAGCTTGCTGATCCACAAGTTTTCCTTTCCTTGCACGATGGTGTCTCTGTGAAAAAGGAACAGGATTTTAAAATATGATTTCTATTTGCTTTGACCTTCGATAACACAAAAAGATGCCTCAGATACAGCAGTGAAAATCCTAGAACGATGGTATCTTTAAAGACAACAAGTTTCCAAGGACACTAATTGAATTCAACGGGCAAACATTTTTAGATGGAAAATTGCTAGTAGCCAAAAGGTTTTTCCTGGGAAACCACCCAAAGGTAGAACTTTGAGCTGACTTCATCAAAGGAGATTCTCAACTGTGAAAAATGATAACACCCCCATGGCAAGAAGTGCCTCAAAATCAAATAAGCTTTGGAACAGTAGAAACTGGAACATGAGTTTGTTGTGATACAGCAAATACGCGTGTGCTGCATCTGCAAAGAAACTGTGAGATAGTCTTTGAAAGGGGAAATTTCCACAGCAGTGTAAAGTCCTTCCAAAAAAGTAGAGCACACTAAGAACCAAGATGTTTTTACTGAATGGTAAGCCAAGCCACTTGGAGTAATGACAAAAGTCTATTCAAAAAAACATTTCTCTTAGCAGAGGTAACTAATAGAAAAGAAAGACAAAACCTAAAAACAAAGCCACTCCCAGTAGCTTGACCAATATTTATAACTGCAAGCTGCCCCCCACATCCCTTATTTAATGGCTAGTCACACTATTGAAGTGTTATCTTTTTACCTTCTTGGCCAGCAGGTAAGGAGCCATCGTCAGAGCTAGATCACTCCCTCCCAGAAAGCCATGATGGAGTGATGCTGATTTATGCAGCCAGAGAGGTATGCAGGGAGGCCTTTTTAATTCATGACTTTATTTGCTGTTTTATCATGGTGGCAGTACAAACACAGCACAGAACAGTCTGGTTCTCACGAGGATGCCCTCTAACTCCCCAGCACAGAAAACAGGTGGATGCAATAACCATCAAGGCTGTTTTGAGCAGCGTATTAGGCAGCAATCACTTCATGCCACCTGTCTAAGTGTTATCAGGGATTTTAGTTGCATCATGGCCTAATGGTAAATAATTCAGCAGAAACTGAGAAGCACGTACAAACACAGACAAAGCCAGAAATGCAAAATAAAAGATATCAGAGGAAAGATCCATCGCTAGATGTGAAAAGTTATCAGTAAAACCCTATTTATAGGTTTTTATGACCAGCTGAAGCTCTGTCCCTGGAGGTAAAAGCTCTCTGAAATGTCCCCATGTGGGCAGAGCAAACAGAGCCATTCTAACGAGTGAGGAAAGGTTAGGCTCAGGGATGAGTATGAGTGAAAAATATTTGGCTAGACTCCTGGTACAAACTCCCACGCAACGCTTTGAAAATCTACCCCTCTGTGTCCTCAGCATTGGTTTTCAAAGTACAGCAGCCTAGAGACAGATGTGCCATTATTGTTTATGGTTCAAAGGCAGAGAACTCGTTTGGTGGGGAAATAAAATCCATACTAATAGAGCAAGTACCAAAAAATGTTCTAAGAGGGAATAAGCATGTTCTAAGGTGTTTTAACAATCTTCTGGCTCCTAGCCCAGAACTCAGTTGGAACAGTTGTATTCATCTCCAGGCCACCACTCTTTGAACTTATGGAAACCTATCGTTATATTTAGCTAGTTAAAAGATATATGGCCAGCACATTGTAACCCTTTTGTCAATGACTCCCCATTACAACTTTTAATTTTATTGCTTTTTAACCACAGTTGCTTAATTCATGGGTTCAGCTAAGAGGGATGGAAGGCAATTGATGGATGGTGTGACAATGGCACTCCTGGCTGCTGTTAAGGCACTCATCATCTTAGGAAGAAAAGGCGGCTTACACCACTCTCCTCAGTGGTTGATCTCAAAATTACACATGCTCTGAACCAGCTCTCTGTGCTTGTGAGACTATTAATAGATCTGTGGTCAATAAGGCAATTTGCAGGCAGAACATCTCCTTAGACAGTGTACACACGGCATTGCTGCTGGCTGATTTGAGAGCTCAAGCATGAAATTTAGCAGTCTCTGTGACTGTACAGGTGCTCATTTGTATGGGGAAAATAGAGAAAATCACTAAAGAAACAATAACAACAAAAATAACTTGTTCAGCAAGCCCACACCTAAAATTTTTCAGTTATAATGAGCTTCATGTTCTTTTGGCTATATGGGAATTAATAAGTAAAATCTTAATGAAGAGAGAATAAAGCAGAGGAGTTTCATAATATTCATAAGGCTGGCATTCCCTTCCTCTGTGATTGTAAAGATCAGCTCTGCAGATAATGTGCCAAAAGGTCAAGCAATTAAAACCACTGAAGCTCCTCCAGCCTGCTAATGGGTCTGGTAAAAGAAAAGTTCAAGTAAGTAAGAAGCCGTAAAAGTATCATAGCTGCTCTGCTGGGTAGACTAGGTTTCCAGCAACCCCAAAACAGCGTTACAGATAATAGGTGACAGTGAGAGCTTAGAGGGTAAGGGAAAAACTTTCTCAGTTTAGTCTCCCAGTTTCCAGTGGCGGTCTTGAACAGGTGATTTCATCCAGACCACTTGTGTTCTGTAGCCTCCAACCAGGACTGGAATGGCATCACAGAGGATGTAATGAAGATGAAGCTGAACGTGCCGCAGGATTGAGTGGCCGAATTATTTCCACCCTCCCTATTTTGAGTGCAAAGTATTGGCTGTGCAGTACCAGCGTCCGCAAGCATATACCCTCAGTCGGTCATGCAGGACCAGATGCCAAGCCCACAGAGGGCAACTCAATAACTTCCTCAAGTCATGCAGCTAAGAGGATTTCCCTGCAGCTCCTTGGCACTGTGTGTAAAAGCAAACTGAGAAGTGGAACATCAAAAAGCACATGCGCAAAGTCAGAGCACATTTGCGTTCAAATGTGTAGCCCTTAGGTTTTTATTGCAGCATTTTATTGTTATAAAAATAATTTCAAAAGTCCAAAGAAAGTGAGAAGAACCAAAGGAGAAGCACAAATTTTAGTTAGGGTGCATCACACACGTGGAGCAAAGCAGCTGAGGCTGGAGGGTTGAAGTTGTTTCAAGCAGATATAGTTGGAGGCCGTTGTCACAAGAACTTCCCTCTTTCCTCTCTCACCTTCCTCCTGCTGAGCGCTTGCATAGTGCCAGGACCAGCATCCATGCAGGCAAGTGATGAGACAGGGGAGTTCCCTAAAATTGGTTGGGGCAACAGGATAATTTTCAGCCCTCACCAGGGTTTGCATGAGTACGAGCAAAACGAGGCAGCTGGAACTTGTCTTTGGAGGAAGGAACAGACAAAAGTGCACCTTTCAGCAACAGCCCATACGCAGTTTTTCTTGAAGCAGTCGTGAAATCAGAGCTTGTTCTTGATTAGACTTACAGATCCCTAGAGGGAGGAGTATGGTGTGAAAGGAACGTGCACTGTAATTCTTTCTGGTGGTTTACTGTCATTGCTCAATGAGGACAAGCTATTTTGCAGTCACCGTACACTGCTTGCCTTGAGAGCTGAGCCCATCACAGCACTCAGCGAAATGGTTATAAATAGGAGTTGGAGGCAGTCCTTTAATTCAGTGCCTAAGTAACAGAGCAGTTAGACATGTCGGCTGTGAAGACTGTGTCTGAGTGCCAACACCATGTTAAACTTCACATTCCCTGTTTCGCTTCAAACCAAAGGGATCATTAGTTGTGGGCTCAGCAACTGCAGCTGTCTACAAGGTCTCCTGAACTGTGGTTTCCTTAAGGAAGCTTGGAGGCATCTGGATTTCATTTTCCTTAGGCCCTGGAGAAACCCAGCGAGATGTGCAAACAACCTCTGCAATAAAATCAGGTGTGAATGTATATCAAAGAATACAGCAACATATAAACATTTTGAAAGGGTATCAACACATTTAGTGCTTTCTATTTTCATACGTTTAATAAGTTAACCCAAAGGGTTCCTGAAACTGCTTGCAACTATTTCTGCATATTAAATGCTTGCTCACTAGCCATCGTCTGCTGCACTTTCTAAAGCCCCTAGACAGCAGGTATTAACAGCTATGACAGGGATTTCACATGCAGCAACCTTGAGATTTAACCCCATGCACACCCCACAGTCCAGACTGTGCTCATCAGAAAGGCAAATTGAGGTGCAGGGAAAGGTGGACAGTGAAGGCATTGTACATATTCCAGCTCCCTCATACCCTTTGACTGCTGTGCATGCTTACTGAAAATCAGATTCCAAAACTCATGCGTGTTAATTAGTCTTTTTCTGCAATGCAGCACAGCATATGGCAAATGTATCCATCTCTCCACAGCTATCACTAGTAGGCAGCTGAGACCTGTCCTTCGAACCTTAAATGTTTTTCTCTAATTCTTCCATCCCTATTCCCTTCTCACTTCTCCGGTCCCACCTCATCTTCCTGACCTTCCTTCTCAATGCTGAGACAAGGACCAAGCATGGTATACCAGCCAACGCCATGTCATGATTTATCCCCCATTCAGCTTTGCTTGTAAGCTATCATTAAAGGTGCCCCAGCAAGAGTTAAAAAAATTAATACTATCACTTTCTATCTGTCTACATATATATTAATGGATCAGGTTAGGAAAACAGATAAATATTTCAGTCCCTGTCCCACGCCCAAACCCTGTTTTTTCAGGAGCTGACAGCAGTGTGAAATCATGTTGGAAGAGAGCCAGAACCCTCACCTTTGGAGGTATGGGGTGAACATATGTCCTTCCTGGAAAACTTTCATTTTCTTGTGGATTCTTTCTAACCTGTCTGTAAGTATGTATCACATAATCCAAGTGGGAACAACATTTCCCTCCTCACAGCGTCAGACTAATGTATACAAGTAATTCAGTTCCTCCCTTCTCTTCTTTCCCCCCACGTGCTGTACACAGCAGCCAAATTTCATCCTCACCAAACATCCCAGCAAACTGAGCAGGGATATAAAGAGCTGTGCAGCTCAACAAAAGATGAGAATATTCCTATGAGCTCTTAGCTCCTGTTTAACTAGCTGAGAGAAGAACTGCAGCAAGGATCTATTCTCCAATATCATTCAGAGCAAATCTGGCTATTTGACAACAGGCCCCTAATGGGGAGCTGTGACAGAATAGGTATTCAAAGGAGACGGGATTTGGAGTAATCACATCAACATCTTGTGGTGAGGAAAAACCTTTGGTCTCACCTGGATTATGTGCACAGCCTGTGAAAGCAGAAACTGCTTCATGATTTTATAGCCTAAAACCAATTTTAAAAATACATAACAAAGGACTGTAACAACTCTATCCAAGTTAAACCAATGAAATCTGCTGCTACCGCACACTGCTGAGCCCTAGGGAAAGCACCTCCAGAACCCAGGATTTGAGTCCGAGACAATTAAAAAAAGGTTTATTCATCACAAGTCTGGGAGCACAGGGTGGGATTCAGCTGCCTAAACATACGTGTCTAGTGCCATTTTTGATGCCTTAGGGTATCGCATCTGGCCCCCAGCTGCTGCTCCAGAAGGCAGCAGGTCTTTCATAGATCATGTGTCATATCTGCCAGTCCTGCGTGGATGTCTCAGGTGGCCTCAGGCACCGAAAATGACGCGACATGCTTATGTTTTGGCACCTGAATCGCTCCCGTGCTGTCTATAAGTAATTTCCGGTTCTCTTTATTGAGGGTTTATCCTTCTTCTGTTGTTGTTTTCCCCAGTCCTCATTAAATCATGGAGATTAATTGTCTCCCTTCTTCCGCACTGGCCGGCACAGGCTGCCTCCATGCAGAAGGCTGGCAGGAGCAGCGCTTTGCCCCTTCCCGCGCTCCTGATCCCGAAAAAGCAGAGTGCCCTGCGCTCCCAGGGGCTTTGGTGGGAGCCGAGGCAGCTCAGGGCATCGCTGCAGCCCTCTGCCTAGCCCTGGGCTGACACGGAGGAATAATTCCCACATGAATCGCATGGGACAACATGGGCTTTCAATGCCATGGGGCTTCTTCTAGGGACAAAACTTTATTTTGGTCTGTGTTAAATACGGTTTGGGCATCTGCTGGTGACAAGCTTGACTTTCTGATAGTAAAAGATGTCCCTTTCTCAGCTTTGTTATCAGATTCTCACCTTTTTGAAAGAGTAATGTTGACTAACCCTCTGTAGGCATTTAAGCCATCATGTTCTCCTGAAAATCTTGCTTTTAGGCGATGGATACACACTCTGGTGCAATCGGCTGCTATTGCAGCATGGGCACAGGGATTTCCCTCCTGCTCCCAGGAACATAAGTTACACCTTTTGCTGCAGACTATTTAGGTAAGCTGTTGGCACACAGGATAGTAAAGGGGTGGTATGGGGAAGATCTTCACCACTCCATTCAACCTATTTTTGTAGAGGGAATTGTTTTGCAACAGGGACTTTATTACATTACGATAAGGTAAGTTGTGTGTGAAGCAGACATAACAGCAAAGATAGTTATTGACTCAGAGTAGCTTTTCATAGACTATTTCCACTGCAGATAGCTACAGGACAGTGAGTGCCTCCTCTGATCTGCTAGTTAATCACAGAATACAACACATCAGTCTCTGCTACAAATAGCACATGTTCAAAAGCAAACCCTAACACATCAGTGAGTAAACCCTCCGTAAGCTGCTTCCGTATAATGGCGTGAGGACAGCTTTGTATCACCGCCTAGGAGGGCCAGTGAAGGATGCCGATGCATTGATTTGCCCAGACTGAAACAGAGCAGTGACCGCAGGTGCTTATTTTGCCTTTCTGCAGTTCATCAGTGTCGTGCAACTGTTGGCTCCATCAGCAAATGTGTCAGCTCTTGGAATAACAGCTACTTGTGTAGCTTAGGTACACTGCCAAAAGGTAAGTGTTTTAAAGAGTAAAATCATAAAGTATTACAGACATAAAGCCTGTGATAGTAAAGGTGACTCCTCAGCGTTATGCACCATAGCAACACATTTTACCAAGGGCAGGAAAAGTCAACTTTGTTTTCACCACCATCATCAGTGTTAAATATTGCATCCTCTGCAGTTTCCTTTTGGATTTAGTTTTTCCACACTCTCATTTTTGCTCTCTAGTAAACACAGCGTTCCCAATTAACAATTATGAGTTGCTCTTTCATGACACAGACCTGTCCAAAAAGCATGCAATGCTCCATGACCGTGCTCTGGGCAGCACCGTGTGCATATTGGTGTAGAAGCATGAGCTTAAGGACAGTTCAGAAAAGAGGTGGGAAGCCTGGAGAAAGCCAAGCAGAGGGGTTACAACACAGTCAAGGGCCAAGAGCACATAACTCAGAGGGAGAGGCTGAAGGAGCTGGGTTTCTTTAGTCTGGCAAAGGGGATAAGGGGTGATATAATAGCAATTGACATCTACTTGACAGAGAGTTACAAAAATGACAGAGCCAAACTCCTCTCAATGGTGCTAGACATCGTAACAAGGAGAAATGGCCACAGACTGTGGCTTGGCATGTTCAGGTCGGATATTAGGAAAAAAAGAGCACTTGAAGTGGGGTGCAGCGGTGAAACAGGTGCCCGGAGAGGTTGTGGAAACTCTATCCTTAGAGGTTTTTAAGACTCTATTATAAGTCATGGTTGAACTCATCCTCAGCTGGCAACAGTCCCACTTCTTGTGGGAGGTTGGATGAGAGACCTCCAGAGTTTCCTCCCAACTACTGTTTCTGTTTCCTGTTTCAACACTTCACCTTTATGACTCTGCAGGGACTTACACCTTAAAATTAATTTTCACCTTCTGTTTTTTTCACATTCTAAGTGAGCCTCTCAGCCCTTGAGATTTAGAGTAAGAAGGTCAGTGTTACTTCTTATTTTAGGTGTGGTGCCTTGCATGAATCTCCATAAGGTGGGCATGTTCAGAGGATCTCTTCCAGGGCTTTGCTGTGAGGGTGGGCTTGTGCTCATGTATAAATAAGCTGTCTTGCCGGACGTCATTATTAGGACCAGGATGCTTCTAATATGCCCAGAAGCAGAACTTCAGGTGGCTCCTGTTTTCAAGCACTTGCATCTTTAGGCAGTAGCAGTGCAACGTTCATGCAGTCCAATTTCTGAATTTAGGCAACTGATGAGCTTTTCAGCTATGTGTGATTTAGCAAATAATTTAACATGAACTCTTAGGAATAAATCAGTATATGAGAGCAGTTACAGCTGGGACCCTCTGTCTATGCCATACATGTGGTCTGGTAACTTTGCCTTGAAGAAGATGTAGCCTGATCCTCTGATCTAAACTCCACCACACAGGTGGTTTGAAGCCATCTGAAAGGTCACTCATTGGTTTGGACCTTCATGTCCTCATTGGTGGTTGGTGCATGTTAAAGGCACATGATGGAGCTTCCAGGTTCATCTTTGAAGAGAATGTGGGTGGTGTATAACAAACCCACCCTGTGAACCCCAACAGCAATGAGTGTGTTGCAGCAATCAGCATATTTGTCTCAAATCCACACCAGATTTCACTTCCAAAGCCCATCTCCAGACAGTCCCTGTTTGCTGCATTTATGGCAAGAGCATTCTCAGAGCAGAGAAGCATAAAAGCAGAGTGCACCTAAAGCATAACATTTAGGTAATACCTAGTGGTATGTAACGTACCAAGCATTGTATTATGTGGCATTTTTTTCTTACTAGTAAGTACAGAAAGACACACTTTGTTATTCATAATAACAGACCTTTATGAGTATTCTGTGGTATCAAATGGGAAATGAGAGTAGCTATACAGTATCAAACCCGTCTAGCCCAGTGTCCTGTCTCTGATGTGGCCAGTAGGGAACGGTTGCATGGATAGATGAAATACAGAGTTCTTCCCCAGCATATTTCATCCTCCCAGTCATTCTGGGTTATGGTCTCTTTGAAATGGTGATTCTATCAGGGCTGTCATGCTTAATAGTCCTGAGAGAATCTATTCTTCATTAATTTATGAAATTATCTTTTAATTTATACTTTTGGCTCCCACAAATTTTACTGTTGAGGTGTACCAAAATTTAATTATGCTTCCTAAAGAAAAAGCCTTTCTTTTCACGTCTTACACCTGCTGCTTCCCAGTTTCACTTCATACTCCCTAGTCCTTGCATTATGAGAAATCATGAAGTAGTCACAGAGGAGTGCTGTGATGACTACACTGAAGTACTCAAGATGAGTAATTTTGAGTAATCCGTCCTTTGATTATATGATATTAAAGCAGAAGGAAAACCAGACCCTGCAAATAATTTATATCAATTTTCTGGTAGCTTTGATTTTCTGAGGAACATATTCTACAACTAGATCCAGGCTGACAGTGAAATTTCTCTCTTCATGCATGTCTACGCAACGCATGTGCTGAGCTGGTTAACTATTTTGGAGTGTTACCTTGGCATTATAAGATAAAAGAGAGCAGAGCAAACAGGAATGATGAGGATGTTGGTGCATTACAAACAAATCGCCAGAATGGCTTAATTTCATTTCAGAGCTGACACTGTAAAGTCATGCTGTAAAACCCTCTGGTGTCCTTCATTGTGCAGCTTTGTAAATACCACAAATCTTATCGACTCTCATCCCATTCTTGTAAGGTATATTTATATACAAGCTACTATTCTTGGTGGTTTTCTTCTTCCTGAAAAGCAATACAAGTTTTAAAGCGTCCCTTTCACTTCCACACCAGGATCTGACCCTAGAGAAGGCATGGCACTCTTGAAGCAATATTAATAAGTACCAAGGGTCATGGTGAAACCTCTCTTCTGAGGTATCACTCGTTTTTTGCAATTTTTTTCCAGCACAAGCTGAAAGCAAAGCGCATCCACATGACAATTAAAGGCCAGAATGATTCATGCCTGCTCTTTAACAATAAATTACCTATGGATTTCTGAAGACCCCAATTCAATTCTTCTTATAATCTCACAATAAGCACTGCCATCTATGCCCTTCAATGTTTGACATAAATTATTTGAGGTAGTATGAATTTCATCTTCGTTGATACAAGAAATTACAAGTGGCCTAATGGTTAGTGACAGAAGTTGACATATCAAAGGATTCAGAGGAACAGAAACAAAAAATAAATCACCATCCCACTGCCCCTCCCCAATACTAAATTCCTCGTTTTACAAAGACCATATAATCCTTTCATTTTCAAACAAATACCACTGTATCACTGTTATTCTAGCATAAGCTAGCATAAAGCTTACAATGAGGACATGTTTAATGTGCTTTTTAATAGCCCTGTTTGAAGGACTTCTTTCTGACATCATATCGCTGGGCGATCCAAAGGGGATTACATGTGTCAGCCCAATCAATTGGTGGTAATTGTAACACAAAAGACCTATCTGAGAGTCACACAGGCACAGTAAACTGTGCTTCTATATTCCCCTACCTTGTTAAAAAAAATAATCCAAAAAACACACCAGCTATTAATTTACACTAAAAGCATGTAATAGTTATCTAATCTATTAATTTTTAGTTTAATATTAACTAGGGTGTCTCCTATGACAAGTATGTGACCTGTAGAGAAAGAATGGAGCAAGATCACCCATGCAGTCTTTCAAGTTAACAAAATAGTTGCTTGAAGGAAAGAGGTGAAGGCATTCTTTAGCCTCTGCCTCGTACTCTAAGATTTTATTTGTTTTCATACAAGTATTGACTTTATGTGGGGCCAGCCCGGCTGTGCCTGACGCAGCATGTTTCTCTGCAAACTTCAGACCTTCCAGCCCAGCCCGAGGGATGGCGGAGGCCACACTGCCACTTGCAGAGTGCAGCAGGCGCATTCAAAGCTCACATCGGCTGTTCAGTTGCGGAGCGGCACAAAGACGCAACTGTCACGCTTGTCAAGAAGCACTGGGTACCATTGGCTGGAGAAGTGGAATCAGGGGCCCTTGTCGCCTCCAGAATGGTGATCTGTGCGCAAGGTCTAAGGATGTCAGCATCCTCTTCCCATCTCCATCACTTTGCTTGGCTTCTCTAACCTGGGGTTCAGGATAGGAAATCACCAGGGCCTGATCCTCAAAGGCGCTGGGAGCTCACTCTGTTGCAGCCATGATGAGACGCAGGTATTTAACTCCTTCCAGCAGCAGCTCCCTATGGCTTCACTCTGTTCCCAGCTCCACCTGCAGCACACCCACCGCATGGGCCAGAGTGAGCTCGCAAAACCAGCACAGGTATTCTGATATATATTGATTTCACTGAAGTCAGGCTGTCCCACTTATCCTGAGCATTGCAGGATTAGACCTCACACAAGTCCAAAACCCCTTTAGCAGTCAATTAGTTCTAATTATGGCAAAAATCATTTGCCCCCTTCTACTCCCCTCCAAGGAGAGGTTTTGGGAAACCATCAGGAAGAGTGAGATAAATATACAGAACACAAATCATGATTTCACCCTTTTGAAAAAGTGCATCTAGGAGGCTGACATGATTTATTGATCCTGGTAAAAGTAGCGTTTCTGGCTGGAGCGCTGCAGCTCTGGGGGAGTGGCTGCCACGGGCAGAGCGTGCACCTGCGGTGTTATCCGGCACGTCCCCAGCATTGCAGCGATAACATATCCTGCACAGTTCCTGTGCTGCCATAAAGTTGGCAGAGTTGCAGGTTAAATGCAGTACCACAGAAGTGAAGAGTTTCAAAGAGAAATTAATTTCCTAAGAATACTCGGTCACCAACTAATCTCTCCTATTCCAAATAGTTTTTTAAAAAGAGCATGTTTTATTTATATGCAGCTTAACTGCCAGGGCTTTTTAAACACCTTGCAAAACAAAACAAAAAGCTTTAAAAGGAACCAAAGTGATTTCACAGGGCAAAACTTTCCAAAGAGCCAATGCTGCCCTAACAATGAAACTTACACTCATTTTTGCTCTGCCATTCTTGGACAAAGAAAGCCAACAAAGTGGGTTAGGAGTTACAACCTCTTTATAAGCCAAGTTAAGTGACCTTCTTTAAAATTATACACTTTTATATGTGCAAAAATATACACTCCTCTGCACTGGCATTGGCTAGGACAGAGCAGTCACTTGTGGTGAGTGCAACCACTGGCGATCTCTTTCACTGGTGATGTGCAAGCACATCTACCACTAACTTGCCTGTAGTGCTGAAAAATGAGAATGGAAGTTAGGTGTACAAGCACAACCTCTGAAAATACATCTTCCACTGCTACCCCAGTATGGTGAGAAGTAAAAATAATACTGTAATTTTCAAACGACTAAGTTGATTCATATCTCTGAAAGCCCTCAAAGATTCCCGTGGCACAGCAACCTTAGATCATTAATTTAACAAAAAAAATATTGTTTTTTTGGTGACCCCATCACCTGCAAAAGTACAATCTGATGACATTGTTCCAGTGGAAAAGGGAATTCAAAATAGAATCCAAGTATGGGCGCAAATGGGCCAACATACCAAGTGTACTGAAGAAACACTGAGCGCTGCTGGGATTGAGGGATACCAGGTCCATACAATCTGAACATAGAAATCAGAGCCACTGAAAAGCATTGTACCTGAAAAGCATGCATACTGAATAAACCAGATTAAATAAATGAGACTGAATAAACTTGTCCGGTAAAAGGAAAACCGAGAATTTAAAATTGGTTTTGTTCGTTCCCTTTAGTTAGATGGTAAGTTATCATATTTCTTCCTACAGGTTCCTTCGTGGTGACAAGTTTGAGTGAATGGTGACTCTGTTCAGTGTTCAGGATTTGAAGGTGATGTCTCTATCAGTTGCACATTTTTCAGGAAGGAAACTGGAAGTATGGTGCAACAGTCAAAATTATTTTTATGTTTGTCCCATCTCCATTTAACTGTGTCATAGAAATTGCTTTTTCTAAAACTTGGCTGCTTTCCCATCTTGTCAGACTTTCCTTCCATGGACACCATCGTTCACCCCTCCAGAACCCAAATAACTGAAGAAGGAAAAATCATGCATTTTATGAAGACCAAGAGGAAAGTTTTAAACTGTTTGTTCACCAGCTGCACAACACCAACCTGGCTCAGCTGGGCAGAGTGCAGAGAGCATGGAGAGAGCAGTCCTTTCACAGCAAAGAACAAAGATCTCTGCTATGCCTGGCAACTCCCTTCTCGTTTCTTTCTGCGCATCTGCAGGGTGGGCAGATTACTGTCTGGACCATGGTTTGGGAGAAAGAGGATGAGTATGGGTCCAACCTTGACTACAGCCTCAAGGGCTACTGCAGTGTAGAAATAAAAATATGCTAGGGGAGGGGGGAGAAGGGCTGTCATCCGATTTTAGACCATTTAAAATGGAATTACAAACCCTTGTGGAATTTCAGCCTAAAATGTCAAGGAGCAGATTGCAAGACCAGCTATTCACAGCCACTAGAGTTTCGTTCACCTGCAATTAGCAAAGATGCAAGAACTATATTCCCACTGTTGGCTGCGCACATACAGCGTAAAAGCCAGGCTCCTTTTCTCCACTGACCCCCCAAGAACTGGGTTCACAGCCCTGGAGAGCAGCTAATCTGAACTGCATGTTCTTAGCTTGAGATTTGGTGCTGTGCTAAGCACCATGCCACTCTTAGCCAGCACAATAAGCGATTTAATGAAGACCATGGACTAACCATTTCAGCACTGTGTTTACAGGTCAGGTGTCCTTTCTTCATATCTTGTGGAGAAGGCTTTAATTTCTCTTCCCCACATTGTTCATGTGCCTGTAATTTAGTTGCCAACGACAGAGCAGTGTGTTTTATTACAGATGGCTGTACTAGAGACCGTCAAGATAAAAATTTAATAGTGTAAAATTCCAGCCGTTTCCCACTAGTAATGTAGCACCCAATGGTTACAACAGTTAGGTGCAAAGGGAGAGATTAATGTTATATCTCAAAAATCAATCAAAAACGACCTGATTTTTTGATCTAAATGACAAACATTATATTTTCTTTACGAGCATACAAGGACTGTCAAGCATCTTTGTCCTGCTTAGAATAGTTTCATTTTAACTTCCTATGAACAACAGGGCTAGGATCTCAGCAGTAGAACTTTCTCACATTCTTCTCTGTTGATTTGGTAGTGCTCTTGAGTGATAAAAATCATGATTTTCATAATAAGTGGAGTTAGTGAGGTATGTTTGGAATTTGAAAGATGTGTTGAGCTCATGGTGTGCATCTCATTCCAGTTAGGCAGCCTTTTGCAAGCGAATGAAAGGCTCAAATGCAAAGTACAAATTATTCCTTGTCCTTCACAAGTGCCTGACAGCACTGATCCCTTTGAGACTGCAGCACATCATTAGTTTCTTTGCAATACCAGTCCTGGCTGTGCAGTTGCCACCAAGGTATCTTGGTATGTTGACATTAGCAATGACATTAGCTAATGTCACTAGAATTCCAAAAATGTAGAAAATAAGACTGTTTTTAATCTTGGCAGGGTAAAAGGGCATAAGGGCTTTCTTTTTACTGCTCTTCAGAGATCTGAACACTTATTTTCTGCATGGCAGAATTTCCCCACAACATGATGGGTCAGTGTGCTGTCTGTGGTCAACAACAGAGCATTATTTTACACAGCAAAAAGGGGAGGACAGGGAATACTGTGGTTAGTGCACCACAGTACAATTCAGAAGACGTATGTACAGCTCCTGGTTCTACTGTAGATCAGCTTCTGTCATCCCAAGAAAATTCTTTTTCTTTTCAAAACCTGACTTCACACTGTTGTGCTAATGCTTTCTGCTCCTTTCTCCTAGTTTTTGCATGTCTGGCTGAGCCAAATTGTAGCTGAAGCTGAAACTGAACTTCAGATAGGTATATTTTTCCTATGTACCTCTTTATACAAGGCATCCCTTCCTCTAGGCACTGCTGTAGTACAAATTATCATTAATAATAATATGTGCTTTGCAAAGAATCTTAATTCCATAATTATGTGGTTAATTATATCAGGAAAATGAGTAGTCTGAATAGGTCTTATTTTGTCCTGGCTAGAAAAGTATTTCTCAGACTGCCGAGCTTGCCTTTTCTGTCACAGGAGATGTCCAGGTAGGAACCATCCATAACCCACACCACACAGTAAGATGTGACACTGTCCCTACACAAGATCTGGATGCAAAGTGGAGCAGATAATTCCCAAGGTAAATAGCAAGTAAGAAGTTGCCGTTGTCATTACCATGGAAATCCAGCTAGCCTACACTCCTTAAAAACAAACCATGAGCTGGACAATGTGCTTTGGCTAATAGCTGGAAATTAAGAACTATTACACAGCATAAAAATGTACTTTGACTAGTTTCCCTTTTCCTACCAGACTCACATAGACTCAGCTGCCACCAGCTGTTCAGCTGCCAAGAGTCTGACATTAAGAAAGCTGGGAGATGGCAGACCTTGAACTTTTTGTTTCCAAGGCTGCACCTGTACCTACCTCACCAGCATTCAGAAAGGTTAAAGAGAGTTTGCTGTGATGTTTCCTACCATATTACAAGCACCCAGCTGTGCTGACCGAGGTTTTACACCTCTTCATCACACACAGTGGATGAAATGGATAAGCTGGAAGAGAGATAGGTGGCAATGAGTGTTAGTGAGGAACACTGGTCCTCAGCCGGTTCCACCAAAGCCATCTACTACTTATTGAATATTAAAGGAGAAAGGACCAAAGGATCTGACCATGTAAGAGGGCTGGAAGTGGATGAGCTGATAAAGATTTGGTCTGAATGAGTTTGGGATGTTTGCATTCACACCTATGGCTTTTAGGCATAAACTGAAAGACCAAGAGCACCAAGAACCATGGTGACGTTCAGCAAATTGAGCAGGGAAGTGATTTTCACCCACTGGTTAAGAAGCAAAAAAATGCAGACCAAAAGAGATCACCAGCATCCCTACTGTGTTGTGTTCTCAGCAGAGAGGTGACCAGGCATTAGTAGACCATAATTCAGAAGCTGAAGCTGTCTCCAGTGTGAAGAGAGGGAACATTATCCGATCATATTGAAATGAAACATAATTTTGTAAACAAGTAGCCTTATCATAAAATAAAACCAAATAAAATACAATAAAAAATACTTCTCAGACTTTTTACTATCAGAAATAAACTTTAACTATCCATTGTGATGTCTATTGTCACAAGAAGACAGATGGTGTTGACACAGCATGTGATTACTGAGACAGATTTTCCTGGCCAAGACAAATATTTTAATTGAAGAGAAAAGAAATATAATTTTAATGTCTTTTTAGCACTGCAGTGGTTTGAAATCTAGTGGGGAAAAACAATTATCTCATTACTTTTTATCCCTGCTTCTTTTCCAAAGGAACAGTGACAAAAATCCATTAAAACTGTGAAAAATCCAACCACCGCTAATCTAATGTTCCCTCATGTTTCCCGTATTCCTGGATTGCAGAGGTGATGATAGTCAGATACAGCGTGAGAAGGGTGTGGAAAATGGAAACAGAACATACCCAGCCCTGCCTTAAAACATAAGGCTCTTCACCTGTGCTCAAAGGGAAGATCTAGGAAACCTGGCAGAGGAAGGTAACACATCTAAAGTATTCTGGCTGTCATGTAAAATTTGAAAAATATATAACACTGTTACAAAACTTCTGCATTGTAATGACCTACTTTGTTCAATTCTATTGGTTTCTGAAATTGTCTACAGACTTCTATTAAATGTATACTGGTACCTTCTTGGGTTTTGTTGTTGTTGAATTCCCTAGGATTTTCTACCCAAAGGAACATACAGCTTTCAAAAAAGATGCGGACCTGCAGCTCACATCCCTTTGCCCACTCTGTTCTGATGCTCAGACCAAGCCTATCAGAGTGTACTAAAAAAGAGACAGGGACGGTTTCCTCATCCTCTGCCACAGACTCCCATAGATGCCCTTAGTCAAGTCACATAATCATATGCATCAGTTCATAGACTGGAAAGATTCATAGTGCTATTGTGAGGCTGCAGATGCAGGTTTGTGCTCTTGCTGGCCGCTGAAGCTGTGCTAAGGAGCAGTAGCTCTAGTTGTCTCCGCTGCAGAGATTCCTTCTGCTTCATCCCACCGTGTCCCGTCTAGCAGCACCTGACAGGATTCCAGTCGGAGCTTGCACTTTCAGTCAAAGGCTTTCAAGTTTGATCCCTCCAAATCTCTGAAGTTCACCTGTACAATTACCTCTGTTGTTCAAAGCAACCCAGGGCTTAGATGGAAATAAAGAACACGAAAAGATTTCCCAGGGTACTCTTGGAAACTGAAAAAAAAAACCAAAAAAACACAAATGGGGAAAAGAAAAAAAAAAAAAGAAAAAGAAGTTGCATTACACCTTGGAGCTGTTGCAGTGATGGCAGTTCATCTGACATTAAAAGGCCAAATTCTGTTCTTGGATGGCTGCGGCCAGCCTGAGCTGTGCTAGGCTACCATAGCTCTCAGCATACACCCCATGAGTCCTGATCATTCCCATGTGCACAGCAAAGACAGCTTCTGGGACTCCTGAGGATCTGGCAACGGAATTTGCCCTAAAAAATCCCTGAGGACCTTTGCTGGCAAGCAGACACACCTCTCCCAAAATGTGTGTCACCTTTTCAGCTGGAGGCACCCCCTCTGCAGAATTCAAACTCTGTCAAACTGAAGCTCCAATCCAGTGTTTCATTAGAGATGGACTGATGTAAAGTTATCTATTTACAGGACATATCAGATGTTACACTGTATGCTATATAATAAGTAGCACCCTTTCCTTTAAAATTGTTACCGGTGAACCACAGATTTGAAATACTGCATACACCTTATTCCTTTCCCAGCTACATTTGTCCCTTTTCCAGCTTTGACCTTACTTCCTGCATTTCTCTTTCTTCTCTTGCTAATTAGGGATATTTGTATTTCTTAGGAGGTCATCTGATCTTGCTGCTTATTTCCCACTTGGATTAAAACTCTTAAAAAAAAGTTTCAGCTTTTAAAACACATTTTACGAGATACCTATATATATAACTAACCTCTTAGGATCAGTTTTGACCTATATCTTTTTATTCTATCATAACAGGCTTATCTTTACCTGATACTTAAAATATTCCTTTCACCTGAGTGATTCTGTCATTTACATTTTCTTTCTCTTTCTGTCTGTTAAAAAAACATTACAAGGGAAAGGAAAATCGTCTATTGGATACAGCCTGTTTGCACTGGGCACACATGTTTATGAATCAGATAAGACCTTTGTGTGTCAGGTAGGTGGTGGCACTAAAAGCTTTATATATCACGACATCAAAGCAGCGTGGAGATGAAAGAGCATATTTTTGCATCATAAACAATATTTACATATTGTGATATTCCAAGAATCTTTCATTTAAACAGGTGGAAAAACAGGGAAGCAAGCGCACATAAAGCAAAGTCTTACTTGTGGTTGATGATTAAATTTTATATGGCTTTGATATAAGCACTGCAATTAAGTGCAGTGATGAGCAAGGACTTGTTTTGCTCTTTATAGGGTACACATTGTTTACTAATCCCTGGTTCATATGATAAATCCATCATCATCAGGGCACAGCTGCAAATAAAATTTTAAAAGGACAATTTTCACCCTATGGAACAAATTTCAGACCTTTTTATCTCTCCTGTGCACTCTCTGTCTCTTCTTCCCCTCCTTCCTTGAAATGTGCTATTCTTTTAAAAAAGCAGCTTTTAGATATTCAGAATTTCCGGACAGTGGTAGCTATTTTTTGTAAGAAATTCTACCATTTGTCAAGCTTCAGATAACATATATGCAACGTAAACAGCCTGGAGTTTCATTTACCATTTCAGTCTAAGGTGGCTGTTAAAAACGGGAACATGCTCAATCACCGCAAATCAACGCACTGTAATTTTCACTTTTCCTGATTTTGAGCATTCATCACCACTTGCTCATCACCCTTGAAAAGAAGGGCAAAAAGACAAATTACTTTAATTAGGAATTAGTTATGAGAGAATGAGGTGTTCTAATTATATCTAGAACCTCTTAAATAGTTTCACTGAGGCTTATTTGATTTCTTAATTACTGAAAGAGAAAAGCCGCACACAAATTGCACCAATTTTTGAAAACAGAAATGCTGTCATTCATTTGATATTATGGATTAGTCTACAATGATCGGTGGTAAGGCAATAACACCTCCAAGACATCACATGCATTAGCACAGGATAATATTTTTTTTTGTTGAAACATTAGATAATCACCTTCTTCCATATCTCAAAATACATAATTTTATACACTACGGTGTGAAACCATAGATGTGACAGTCTGTAATGATTTATTTATGAGACATTATTCTTTGATGCAAGAATACATTAGGTTATAGATTCCATTTCCACAAATATAATATGTCATGCACTGCGTCTGAGCTCCCGTAAGATACTGTAGGCTGTGAGGTTCATTTCGTATAAATAGAACTGTGTATAAATATACATTTTATGACTATATCAACAGCCAAAGTTGCACAACAGTTCCCCTTTCAACAGATCCTTCAAAACATATTTTTCTCAGATTCATCTGAAAATATATATCAAACTGGTGATAGGGTCTAGGAGAATGTGTCAAGGACAGCATTCGCTTATGAATGCTTTGAATAGTTTTCTTTGTTATAGGTGTTGAATGTATTTCAGGACTTTTTAGATTATTTTGGAAATAACTATTGTGATTATTAGCAGCGTTTTTTTCAACTATACCTTCTGTTGTCTTAATAACATGCCCAACTACATCTGGATCAGAGAGTATAGCTCAAATATTGGATCAGAAGGTGCAGCTCAGATTTTAAACCTCTCTAAAAATGACTCATTCTTTCTTTTTTATTATTATTCCTCTGTTCTATTACTGAAGGGAAAGTCCCCAAAAGTCTCAGCACTGCCCGGACTTTTCTCCCAGCAAAGACACTGGGCAGCATTTATCACATCTGCAAGCCCGTTTAGGCTGGATCAGGACTTGATGGCAAATATCTCTAAGATCAAGGGTGAGGAGGGACTGCAAGGTCCCAGTGTCTCCTCTTTCATGGAATAGTCCTGTTTGAGCAGTGGCTGCCTTTGGCAGATGGAAAAGCTCATAGCAAAGTGATTTGTGCAAGGGAAGGAAAAGGGGGCTAGGAAAAGGTCAGGCACATGCCATGCATCTTACAGAAATTCTTCAGTCTTTTGAAAATTTTTTGGAATGCGTGAAGAATTCAGGATTCAGGGTCAGGCCCACATTTACTCAAAAGATCTCTAAACAATTAGTTTTCTTTTTATATGTGTGTATGACTTGTGCTAGCAAAGCCTGATTCAAGGGATGTCAAGATCAGCTACTTCCTTTTTCACCAATTGTTGTGATAAGCAATATATTCAAATGGAGGCATGTATTTTCAAGCCTAAGGTAAAATAATCTTTATTCTTTCAACATGTCTAAGGTCTAATAATTGCAGTCATTGATTCTCAATGGCTAAAACTGTTAGAGAAATATTTAGGATTTAGAAAAAACAGATATGCCTAATAATAGAGGGGGAGATGTTCAGGTTCCCTCCTTCATTGGAGCTGCATGTGCAGTATAAAAAAACTGGTGAACCTAAAACGTCCAGTAGTGCAGGAGAAGGCACTGCAAGGAGACACAGTCAGGAGAGAATGAGGGATTTGCAGCAGCAGCTCTGACATGGGGACTATCCCATAATTAGAAATCTGGAGTTGACTGCAGACGAGAGCTAACGTGGCTGAATGAGGCAGCCGTGTGCCATGTTTGTGGTACGTACGTCTGTGCCGGGTCTGCAGATGGGGATGAGAGCTGATTATTAATTACTTTATCTCATTCTTTTGTTGGAAAAATATCTTTTTAAAACTGATTTTTTTGCAGTAGAATTCTGATTTTTATTTTTTTGCTTTGCTATTTTACTAAGGGGGGGGGGGGGGAGTAGCCTTCAAAACAGCTTCATTTTTAAATGTAAGTTACTGTATCCATAGGAAAAATATCGCTAATAAAAACTGCACTGAAATATGTCATAGTTGTCTAATCAAAATATTGTATTTATTTGTTATTGACTCTAAACTTACTGCAATTTCTGTTTTTACTGCAGTTCAAACAGGAACATTCTCCATACGCAAAATATTTTCCAGTTACAGGAAAATTAATTCATCTCACAGCTTAAAAGCCTAGAGGTGAACCAAGACCAATTTATTATCCCCATTAAAATCTTCCTATGACAAACTTCCATCTAGCCATCTCCTAGAAACTTGTACTGTGACTCCAAGCTCTTTGGAGTTTATACTATGCATTAACTTAGTTTTGGGGTAGCAACCTCTCTGTTACTGTTTACCTAAAGACCTCACACCTAAATTTTGTGTTTTCCCAATATGTCAATCAGGCTAATAAAATCTATTTCTTCCTCCTATATAGATCTTGCCCTTATTCATATCTTTAAACCCTCATTACTTCATTAATGCCACTATATTAAATATTATGAACCTTCACGGTGCAGTTTAAATTAAAAATAATAGTAATAATTCATTGGAAACTTTTTTTCTAGGCAACATTTTGGGCTCATGAGGAAATTTCTGTTTTCCCTTGAAGGAAGTTGTTACAAGGATGATGTCTTATTCATTAGGTTATCTAACTGTACACATAATTATAAACTGTTCCCCTAAAAGAGGGTCATCCAAATTCTCTGTTTTATACTTTGGAAAGTATACATTGAAAAGTGTAAAACACAAGCATGGAATACAGACAATTAAAACCAAAACAAGGCAAATAACTGCATGCCACCACGCACCACCTGATACTTCAGGAGCCCCACGCTGAAGGAAATGGAGAGGGGCTTTGGGGAAAGGAGGCCAGAAGGGACCACCTAAGTATCTGAGGGTGAGGAAAGCAAGCTCAGAGGTGGAAGCTGGGGGTTTCAAAGAGGGGAAGGTGAGTGTGGGAGTTGTGAGAGAGAGGTTTGAGGAGCCTGTGAGAGGGAAAGAAGGGCTGGGAACAGGCAATCGGTCACAGAGATGTTCCATGCCTCTCCATCTGATCCTTCAGTGCATCCCCAGACAGGTCACCCACCTCCCTTCAGGAGTTCTTCAGGAGTCAGTTCACTACTGTGTCCCTAAACTACTTCTGGGGTCAGTTATCTCATCCCACAGTACACACTGTTGCCGCCTACCCAACGGCCCCTGTTCTCACATTTGCACTTCCCATAGGGGATGGAAGAAGGAAGAAGGAAAAGGACACAGGGAGGAGGTTCAGGCCCCATTCCTATCATGAGCAGCAACTATGGGCTGTAGGAGACCTGCTGTTCCTGCTCCGTGAAGGGGAGATGAGGAAGATGTGGCTGCTGTAACTCATCCTTGTGCATTTTTATGCATGGGCTCCTCCTGTGAACAAAGATGCTTCTTCCACCCCATGGAAAGAGGATGCTCTACTGCTTGCTTCAGTCTGCTGTACTTCTACAGAAATTGCCTATGTCACCTCTATACAGAGCCAGCTCAGTAACGGGCAGTGGGTGGTTTTCATCTAATTAAACAGAGGTACATAAATGCATGTATAAAGTGAATTTAAACAAGTCACCCCAGACTGTCGGTGTAGTCAGTGAGAACCTGGGCAGGCTATGCACAGGAACCTTGGGTGTGATCCATGTCATCCTAAAGTAAATGTCTATAATCAGTCAGGCAAATTGCACCCTAAAAGCACTTATTTCTCTTCCTTGACTATAAAGGGAACCTAGAGTGATTAGCAAAGCTGTAGACATCTACTTTGTAGATGTTGAAAGATAAATGACACGAGTCCCACCCTCACATCTGTACAAACATCTGAAGAATTCGCCATAATGGTGGTGGTTTAGCTGTGGCCTGCAAGGTGTACAACAGCAACGTGTGGAGATGTCTCTGGCTGCTCTCGGAGGACTGCTCAGCATCAGCAGTTTGCAGAGGCATCTCAGGGCACCTGTTGCTGCAGTCATAAACAGGCGATGGGTAGGAAGGATCCTATATGTCAAAAGGCTTGGAGGTTCCTGAAAGGGATTCAGTTCTAAGACTATGCAGGACCACATTAAGACATTTTACATTTCAATTCCAGGTAGAGATGTCAATATGTTGATCAGAAAACAAACATTTTTCTTCTTGAGAAGTCCAAGGCAATTTCTCAGATGGAAGAACAAATTGCTAGTACTTCCAGGAACCCAAAATGGAAAAGAACAACCTCAGTCTTAGTCCTTGGGACTACTTCAAGGATGTGACCAGGGGTGCATCCTGCAGCTGTATCATCCCCTCTCTGAGGAGCTGGGGCCTGTGTGGATACAGTGAGTCAGTCTTACCAAATAAACGGTAGAAAAGAAAACCCTTCTCATGGAGTTCCCAGCTACTGCCTTTCAAGCATCATTAAGTAGTTTACAATGATCTTTTCCTTTTTCCTGTTAAGCCTACAGTCATGAGAGGCTCTGGGAACCATCTACCAACTGCTATTTTTCATCCCTTTATTTTTAATTTCTCCAACAGCTTGTACCTTGATAATCTTCCCCCCAAACAAGAGCCTTTGCCCGCGGCTCCCCACGGAGCCCTCGCAATGATGTCTCTTCATTTAGATGGGGCACTCAATAAAGAGAGACATAAGGCACTCCCTTCTCCCTGGGAACCGCATGCATCGACTCCGGAGCATATCCCAGCTCTTGCCAGCACAGTAAGTGAAAGATTTCATCGTAATCATTTTAATATCTTTCAAATGGCTGCATGGATGGATAGCAGTCCTGGAAGAATATACACTAGAGGGTAGTCAGGGAGCATGATTAGTATTGGGAACAAGTATTTTTCTTGGCAGAGGACGAGCGTGCCATTTAATAGATAGTGAAACACGGCAAGAATGCTGCTCAGTAGCAGATGCCAAACATTCTCTTGTGTGTATTGAAGAAAATTAGTTTTGTTTTGATTTGTTTTTTAAAGCATAGGGGAAGGGAGGGGGCTTCCCACTGTCTGCAATAGCACACATGGCAGTACCTGCCTCCGCGCTGTGGTTACAGCATCTGGGAACATTTTCCATGTGTGATACTGCTTCTCCCAGCCTTGTTTTTCAGGGTTAATAAACCATTTGAAAACAGTGACCTGGCTTTGGTTTTGTTCTACAATCCTTTAGAGCAGTGCAGACCTCTGCCACACTCATCTTTCACACCTCTACATGCACAGCATCTTGTTTTCCAAATCAGCACCTTTTAGATGTGAAAATTTGCAAAGGAAGGGTATTTCTGAGCAGTGTGTGTACTCCTTTAAAGCAAAGCTCTGTGTTGACAAGGTTTTAGTTTGGCATGTTTGAATTCATCCCCATATACTTTGGAACAAAGTCTTCAGGTATCTGAAGAGAAAAAAACCCAACAGTTACTTAATTTTCAGATAGTGTCTGGTGGGCATCCAGAGCAGCGAGCTTTTGATAAGTATTTCACAAGGGTTTGTAGTGATTGTGCATCATCTGCTTTACACTACAGACCCAGACAACTTCTTGTCCATGGTGTTGATGACTTTTAACCTAAGGCATCTCAGAGCACAACATGACATGGTAGCCCGCCACTGCTCCTTTGGATTATTTGCAGCTTATGCCAAGAAGTTACGGGTTAGCTATAGCGTTATAAAATATAATAGACCTGCAATAATGCACATTAGAGATCCCAGGTATATATTTATCAGTAGTATCTAATACACCTTGATTAAACTAGCACAGGCTGTGAAGGATGTCTCCTTGAAATCACTGTGGAAAACCACTAATGAACCACAGTATTTCGAAAGCCATCACTGGGACTTTGCCATTATATTAATTTGCTGACAGTATCTTATTTCATATGAAACGAAGTGCCAGGATGAAAAAACCAGCCCTTGGCCCAGGATGGGGATTGCCTGCTCAAGTGCAATGCAGCTGTTCTGAATCACTCAGGCAAAGCGTTTCACTCTTGTCCCGAGTTGGCTTTCTCAGCTGTGGCCTTTTCCTCGTGAGGGGACAGCTAACTATGCTTTCCTCTGAAACACAGATTAGTGGGGAAATCTGGAGAGCTAAACAAATCCTTCTTCCTTTTGAACTAAGCCCAAGAGAAACATCTGGGTGAAAGAAGAGCCATCATAAAGCTCTTCCCCCAATTCAGACTCTTCCAAAGTTTGGATACAACATTTCATTCTTCCTTCTTTTCTTCGAGCTTGTGAAAGTAGAAGTGTTTTCTCCTCCTCTTGATTTTACATGTTCAGTCATGCTACCTGCTACACTTGGAACACATCCTTTCATGAAATCTCCTCCCACCTCTCTGCACAAAGCACTCCCACAGCAATGCTTCCCCTTCTTTTCCTGCAGAATCACTGCCCTCCCAAGAATGTGCATTACTCGCGACCTGCGGCAGCATTCTTCCTTTTCTCCATGTTAACCTGTGTGTTCCTCAAGGATGCCTGCCTTGCCACATTATTTCATTACCAGAGAAGTAAAACGAAGCCCAACTGAAGTTAATGGCAAAATTCCCATCATCTTCAACAGAGCCAGGATTTTGCTCAAAGTATTCAAATGAAGCCTCGGTTGGATGTCTGTGATGCAGATATTTCTGTGTGCAAGGGCAAATCACATTTGCTGTCTGCATTTAAAGCACATTGAACAGCTGATATTTTCAGCACCGTGTTTCTTTCTAAAGTAACCAATTTCATCTGACAACAATGTAGAATTTTATATAGCATGAAAAAAACAAATTAAGAAACAACCTAATTTATAAAAAGATTTCGTTTTTTCTCTTCAGCTGGCAAATCTATATATTTGCAGATATCTTATCTACATGTTGCTGTTTCCTTGAGCGCCTCAAACAATAATTCGAAACATGCCTCATGGTAACATTGTTGGGTATTTTTCTCTCACCCACGTACATACCTACAGAGGTTTAAAATACAACTTTTGAAAAGATTCGAGATTGAAGGGGGAAAATAATCTTATTATGCAACAATTTATTGTCCTGCCAAATGTGGGTGCCTTGGAAGCTTCAACAACCCGCCAACACACCTGTGTACATTGGCATTAGGTTAAATCAATAACAAAAACCAGGCCTGCAGCCAATTACCTGTCACATGGAGATTCATTTTAAGTGGAGATTTTACAAGCATAACTTGAATCATATCTAAGTTCTAAGATAGTCCGCATAAGATATTTACAAAGATGTTTGAATTTAAAATAACGTTTACCAAAAAGCCATGTATAAGAATGTTATTAAAAAGCACTCAATAGCTATAATAACAATTGATTTTCCTTCACAGCAGAGTAATTTACAGTAATGCAGGTATGAGAAAAAAATAAATAAATGCATTTTTCTTTAAATTACAGTTACTTGTGATCATCTTCTTATATCAGATAGGTCAGAAAAATGTCATTCTCTGCTTCCAGCATTTCATTGCCTTGATGCATATACTTCACATACAAAACATTTATTGCTTTGTAATGATTTTTCAATTAGTTCTTTGGTTGCTTAAGAACAATCAAGATCCCTATTTATTTTTTTTCCCCAGTACATGAAGAAGCCATTGACCAGCATTCCCTCATTTACAATAGTTGGAATCCAGAACAGGTTCGTGAGACACATGTAACTAATGTGCAGTGCTGGCTGCCCTTGCAGAGAAGGGTGAAAAGGACTCAGAACCACGGGTCTGCCCCTTCCAGCCCTGCTCACACAGCATACATCAAGGCACACCGGGATATTCTCCACTGCCAAAGACAAGTATCGCAGAAACCTGTGGTATGTCTTTCCATGACCCATGCAAGAAATCAATACAGCTGGTATGCTAGTTCACATTCAGCACAAAGAGGTTCTGCTATACTCTGGTTTTCACGTGTAAGGGACTTCATCTATATGACATTTAGCAAGATTCAGATGGGATGCAGAGCTAAGTCTTGTCACATAGCAGTTTAAGAATGGTCTTGGTACTCAGTTTGCAAAAATGGGAAAGGCACCAAATAACAGTTGGTGACAAAACCTCTACCTGTGAGATGCTATATGTGTCTTCAACTCCAATCAATTTCTATAGACGTTAAAGGTGCAAAGTTCATGGTATAATTCATCTACTTGCCTTTCTACTTACTTTTCATGACTGAGCAACTCAGACAGTTACTGTAGGTTTTGAGCTGTTCTCTGCAATCCTGTATGCTAAATACTAATTGCTTAAGGTCTATTCAGTTATTCGTGTGAATCATGGTGGATTTAAAAAGCAATAGCTTTCACGTTAAAGACATTACTCATAAAAACTATAACTGATACTTCACCTAGCACCCATTTGCCTGGAATCCCGAAGGCTGGTTTTAAACATGATGAATCAACAGTTCTTTTTGACAAAGCACTGTTTCTCCACCAGGGTCACTGCATGTCATCAGAGCAGAACAGGTCTGAGGATTTCAGGACATGCTGTGACTTGAGTTGCTTGGAAGGGAGGACATCCTATTACTGCCCCTTAAAGACTCTCCCAGCTATCCTCCCACTGTTTCAAAGTCAGCTAATTTGATAAAAATGCCACCTGGACATTTATCTTATAATGAAGCACTAATATTCACTATTCCACTAATACCATAGAATTTTGGGGGGATACAGTGCTTATTAGATGCTGGTATAACTACGGAGTACAGAGAGATGGGAAATCTTGTTTTGCAGTTGGTTTAGGAGTTGTGTTACTTTTGTGAGCTGGGAAATTTTTACTTCGTTACCCTAAGAATTTAATCAAGTTTAGATCTAATCTAGATTAGTTATCAGGAAGAAATTCTTCACTCTGAGGGCGGTGAGGCACTGGTACAGGTTGCCCAGGGAAGCTGTGGGTGCCCCATCCCTGGCAGTGCCCAAGGCCAGGCTGGACGGGGCTTGAAGCAACCTGGGCTGGTGGCAGGTGTCCCTGCCCGTGGCAGGGGGGTGGGAACTAGATGATATTTAAGGTCCCTTCCAACCCAAACCATTCTATGATTCTATGATTCTTAAAGAAAAATAATGATAATGTAATGTTGAAGATATATTAAACAGGATCACACCGCAGTAAGTGCTGTATCTATTGACCTGAAAGATCATTTTACCTTCTTTTATACACCATTTATCACTTCCATAGAAGTAAGGATGAAAGTACATAGACAAAATGAAAATGTCAGTCAGAAAGGCTCTGCATATCAGTGCCCTAACTTCCGTTTTTCAAGCATCATAGAAAAAGAGATCTTAAAATTAGAGATATTAAAAAAAATAATTGAACTGTTGGTTTGTTGTTTTTTTGTTTTTTTTTTGTAGGATGTGGTAAGAATTTTATCCCAAGTATTAAAATTATCATAAGCAAATTTATTTTATGCTTGTGAATTTGAAGAAGGGAACTCAATGCTGATGCTTGGGAACAACTGAAGGTGCTTACTCACTGGGATGAGGGGTAGTAGGTAGGCAGTAACTGTTTACAGATGGCTCCTGAAGTGAACATAGATTTCATCTGAAGTAATTCAGAAGAGGTAGGAAGTAGGACGCAAAGGAGAAATTGCATGGTTTAAAGCTGAGTTTAGACAAATGTTGGCACAATGGATGTAAGAAAAAAGAGTAAAAGAGTTTGCATTTCTGATTGCCAAAAAAAAAAAAAAAAAAAAAAAAAAAAAATGAGGACTTGTCAGGCACAACTCATGACAGGAAAGGATGTTATGGTTCAGAGTGGGATACAGTAAAATGTGATCATGAGGGAACCAGATTAGAGATGAGAAGAAATGAGGAATATCTGGTGGAGTTGAATAGAAAGTTAAAGTCTAAGCATTGTGCATAGGGGAGAAATTAAGTAGAAATCAGCAGAAATTAAGCAGATGTTGATGGCAGCAATGAAGATGTGGAAAGAGAGAAGAAAAAGTACTGGAAGCAACAGGAAAAAGAAATGCCCAGACAGGTCCTGCGTAGTCTGGGAACACGAGACAACAAGAGGGTGTACTAAGAGAAAAGAGTCCTGGAAGCAAGGCCAGGTGAACAAATTCAAGCCTCTGGGATATTCAGGATCTGGAAGGAGAGGGTATGAACAAATTCCATATATCATTACAATTTTTACACCAGGAATATTGCTGCAGAGTTAATCAAAGTGGCTGCGGACAAAAGGCAATCCATGGCTGGGGTGAATAGCAGCAGGCACAAGACTGCAGGGATGTGTGAGGAGAGTGAAGGTTTGGATGAAGATTAGGGAAAAAGAATGAGAAGATGTGGTGGAGACTGGAGAGAAGTGGAAGTAGGAAAATAAGGAAAACCATGAGCAGCCAGCACAGAGGAGCGGAAGCAGATGACAAGTGCTCTACTACAAAGCTTCGGTTTTGTTCCAATGAGCGCACCACTAATTATTAAGAGGATTTTTTTACTTCATTATTTATTTTATTTTCCTTATTTTCTTGTAAATGTAGATGTCCTCAGTGACTCTGGATTACCACAAAAAGTAACAATTGAAAGGACATTTCCAATTGTTTGCAAACCACTGGTTTCCCTGCCAAACCTGACTGTAAGTTCTCAGATTTTTTTATCATAAACTCTGTGTTTTATAAGATTGTCTGCCTATTTGGGGATTCTCTCCTGAAAATTGTGTTATTCTTTAAATATTTAGATGAAGGAAACCAAACACATTTAGATCTTTCCTCTCAAGCTGACTGATTCTTCAATAAACATTTAGAACAGTGTGAATATTTTGTAAATATATGTCATTTGCACCTTGAATTGACTGTGAATGGGTAAATACATGAATTCATTTTCCTGTTCTAATATACCCAAATCTTAACTCTAATAGAGCAGTTACCTCAGTTACTTTTTCCTTTTTCACTATTTCAGATCTTAATTAGTGTAGGTCATTATTGCCTAACCATTATCTGAATAATGATAAAATTTGCTCCAGGATCAAGTATGTCTCCATCTGTAGTTGGTCTTTCACTTGACTTTACAGCACCTGGATCCTGTTTCTGAACTAGGACTATACTCCCAAAGACCTTAGTTTCCAAAACAGTGCCAAATTGTTTCATCAAGGGATGAAATGCAGTGTATTATTGGGGTTCCAATTTTTATAGCATTTCTTGTAGGTCCTTTCATCTCAAAAGCAACTGTACTACTTCTTGTTTGCCCTCTGCATATACTCCCCTAGCTAAGAGGTGCCTCTGCTTTTCTGCCAGGCAAAATGCCTGGCTGCTATTAGCCAAAGCATAAACCTAGGAGAACACAGGAGAAAAAAAAAATCCAAAAATTAAAAATCAAATAAAGATAAATCTTTTGAAGTTGATCTTTTTCCAAGGGAAAAAAAAAATTATAAGAAAACCCTTACAGTTTCCTTTCACAGCTTTAACACTGGAAATAATTAAAAGCCTACATCTCATTACCAGGTAGCTTCTTTGAAGCCTCTATTTACTGAATGCAATAAATACTTCGGAGTTATCAGTATCTGTTGTAACCTAGCAGTATTCTCAGATAGAGGATTACTAATTAATTAATGGAGAACTACTGAGTCAGAACTACTTCAGAGAGTGCCCCAGTTAGAGTGTTAATACTGGTGTAATCCAAGCAGAGGGCAGGAATTTAGCCTTGAGACCCAGCTCAAAGATGGCACCGAAATGCCAACGGCTCCTTCTGCCATGATTCAAGTTAAAAGGGTTGAGAGCTTTTGCCTTTGAAAAAAAAGCCAACAGATAAAGATGCTTTAGTTCAAATATGCCAAGGTTATATGTAACACCCCCCAAGCTAGAAAGATTTCCTCATTGTTAAACCAGACCTTGACCTGAGCTATACTATAATACACACCAGTCAGGTACAAAATGGGTTTCAGCTCTTAGATTAGAGGTATCTGCTAGGCAATTACACAAAAAATTATGGTCAACATTATGCTTATGGACTGGTCCAGAGCTTTATTTGAAATCAAAATTTCCTAGTTGTTTTCTTGAAAACTGTTATCGAAATGATCTTCTTATCCTTTCTGTTCATTTGATGCTCAAGAAGCAGGTGCAATTTGAAGCACAATATCAGCTGCAACTAAAGACATTTTTAAATAGCAAATGCTTCATGTGTCATTTCTCTGTAAGAGGCAGGATTTGATTTCAGTAGCAGGTGGTATAGTAAAATTTTTGAGTGAAGTACCTGTATGTGGACAAACACAACCATGCACCCTAAGAGAGGCAAAAACAGGCAGAATATTTACAATTACATGTTAAAAAACTTGGAGATGCTTTCCATGTTTTGCATCCCTCAGAACAGTACCTATAATGATAACACAAATGTATGTGTTTTTATTTATATTTGTGTGTGTATAGTGCACTGAAGTGGAAAAAGTCTGGGTTTCTGAAGTGAAACTGATATTTAATTTTTCTTGTGCATCTATGCTGGGTCATAATTTTCAGTATGATATAGATATCACCAAGGCATTTAACATTAAGCAGTCAATGGTGAAACTACAGACACTTTCATATAAAACACCATGGAACAAAGTTATTGCATTCTTCAATATTCTTGTTTGAGACCACTTCTGACTTTTACGATCACCCTAAATCAAACTTAAGTAATAGAGAATGTGTCAATACAACTTTCCCTTTAAGTATTGCTAAGGAGCATGCAGGAGCCCACATGTTTGCTTAACTGGCCCTGCAACCAACACTGCTAACAATAAAACCAGAAGTTCAAACTCAGTTCCTTGCTTTCAAGTATGCCCTTCAAACAGCAAATACCAGTTTATCATCCCCCTAAAACAGGGTGCATGTTAACCAGGAATAAATCCAACGTATCTACACCAAGGTGCTTAGCACACAAGATACCAAATCATTTTACTGATTTTTTTTTAACACGCAATTTCTACCAGCAGTAACAAATATCCATGACATATATGTGTGTGTGTGTGTGTGCACGTGTAAGTGTGTGTCTCAGAGACATACAACCTCCCCCACCCTGTATTTTCAAGGACCATAATATGCCTGCTTCCTAGTCCTGCAAATACCCTTGAAGTGGAATAATGTTTAACAGAGGGCAATGCTGCGGGAAAACTGCCAAAGAAATGAAGGGTGGGGGAAGTCAGTCAAAGCATTCTGATGAATATTTTTGTACCTCCAAAGACACAACTATTATACAAACATTGACCTATTTGTCAAGCAATCACAGTTTACTATTGCTTAAAGGTCACAGAAGTTTCCAAGATTATTAAATAATGCATGGAGCCAAAGACCAAGGATTTTATTTAAACAGTGGAGGTAACTTTTGTTAGTGAAGGACAATACAATGACAATGTCCCTTTATTTTCCCTTGAAATTTTGTAGTTTGCAGTGTAATATAGTAATGGCCCATTTCAGCTGAAAGAGGGAACTCTGCTGCGGAAATGGGGCTCAACACAACAATAAAATATTACCTGGATTTTTCTCCCCTTTTGTGTACATTTGTCAGTACATGATTTATATTTTTTTACAGGCATTTCTATGGTGCTAGGGAGTAGCAGCCTATCCACATACATAAACAAATGCAATGATCTGTCCCTATTTGTCTTTCCAGCATGGGTTATGAGTCAGTGCAAAAAGTGCTTTGCAACAATTTAGAGCATGTGTTGTGCACACATGGACAAGAATCAGTAGAGGTTTGTAAAACCCAGCATCTACTTAGGCTCCCGTTAAGTCAGCCTCAATCTAATAAACACTGCAACTACTGCTTCCCAATGGATGCAGTTCCTTCAGTCTTCAGTAGGTCTTCCAGGTCACCTCTTCAGAGACCTTCAGAGACGCCTAGCTCTAGCTATTCCCCTGGCCCAGGGCCCAAGGAGAAATAAGGCTGTGCACATACAGCCCAGCATGTTTTCTACTCCTCTGACAGGCCGTAAGTTTCTTCTAAGTGACAGTCATTGTCCTGCTATCATTGCCCTGGAGCAGAGCCGCAGCTCAGGGAGGAATGCCTTAGGGAAAAATAATATCGCAAATAGCTCATCATCAAATTATCCTTGTTCCCTGCCCAGAAATACCTCTCAGCGTATTGCCCCTCCAAATGTGCCATCTTGATGGTCCGTTATACTGCGACACTCTGCAATGGCCTCCGAAACAGGTAGTTATCCAACCTCTGCTGGTGCTTCCCAGCACTGTAAAAGGAAAGCTAGCAAGAGTCCCTCTGCCTTGCAAGATCCACATCCTTGATTCATCACCAGTTACAACACAGAAATCAATGTGGTCCTCAAAAGGCAGAACATTCTGAGAAAAATGCCTTTGCTAAATAACCTTCTGCCTTTCATTACTGACTTCTACATCGCAGGAAACTGGTTAATCAGGTCCATCATCAAGAAGAAGTCTAAGAAGTCTAAGCAACAGCCAGAGCACTACCCTCTCATAGGAGCAGTCCCATCTGATGCAGAGGATAGTGCTCCATGAGCACCAAGCTCCAGGCAGCTGCCTTTTTGACAAAGAGATCAAGAAAGACATGTTTCCCCATCTCACTAAGCAGCTACAAGGTTGTTTTGAGCTCTCCAGTGGGCTGGACTGGGGAACTTTACCAAAAACCAAAAGTAAGACAATATAAAAGGTTTTGTTCCATTGCTGAAATAATCAATAGATCTCTTTACATCTAAAAAGTGTAGCTGTGTATAAATTGGAAGATTATGGAAGTGAATAATTGCTGACAGAATTTCTGATTTAAACAAAATTCCAAGAGCAGAGTCATGAATTTCAATGGATTCTAGCACTAAGTGTAATATTTCTGCTTGGTGCTTGGCTACTGTTAGTTCATTTTTATGAACATTTATTTTTGGAGGAGTTATCATTAATGGTCTGCTTGATTGCCAAAGTGAAAGGGTCTTCAGTGACAGATTCAAGAAGGGAAAGAAAAAGAAGAGTCTTCAGAGGTCTAGTGAGAACTAAAATTTCAATCTCATTCCTCTGCAAATCATGGCTGTGAATATAGACTCCTATCAAAATGTCTATATGTCACTTAAAATAAGAGGAATAAAAATGTTATCTTCTTTACATGAAAGACAGCTAGCTGCCAAGAAACTTTTGGTCACATCATAGGGCAGTTGAGGTTATCATAAAGAACAAAAATATTCTTTAAAAGAATCACCAATAAAAAGACAGTATCTTTGGACAATGATTTCACATTACACATGTAACTACCCCAAAATCACAGAATTATGGAATGGTTTGGGTTGGAAGGGACCTTAAAGATAATCTATTTCCACTCCCCCCCTGCCATGGGCAGGGACACCTGCCACCAGCCCAGGTTGCTCCCAGCCCCGTCCAGCCTGGCCTTGGGCACTGCCAGGGATGGGGCACCCACAGCTGCTCTGGGCAGCCTGGGCCAGTGTCTCACCAACCTCAGAGTGAAGAATTTCTTCCTGATAACTAATCTAAATCTCCCCTCTTTCAGTTTAAAGCCATTCCCCCTTGTCCTGTCACTACATGCCCTTGTAAAATGGCTCTGTCATTCCAAGAAGCACCATTTCTCCTGGAAATCTAGTCATTAGCTCAAGAGATTTGTGGAGCTGGCAGGTACCTACAAAATTGGTGGAAGTTTTGCTAGAACCAGAACCTTACCTCTGACCTTATGGCTGAAGCAAGATGCCTTCAGAGGCAGGAGAAGAAAGAATTTGTTATTAATGAGACTGACAGTTATAGAATTACACCTTGTAAACCCAAAATGGTCTTGAGAGTCACTTTCCTTCTGAAAATGTACAGGGGCTTGAAATGGCGTGCAGTAACTTTATTCCTTATCCCAGTGTAACACAGGAGGTTAGCATTCATTTGTATACCCTGCAGACTCCTCAAACAAACCATTGCCCAGGGCACCGTCTGCCAGACCCACCCTTGCCTTCCCTATGATCTAGGGGAGAAAAGCATGAAATTAAAGCCAGAAAGTTCACCTATCTGGATGCAACCTAATGGGACTGCAGTGGGCATGTCTATTCTGGCAGCAACGATCCCCATACCAGCTCCCGCCTGAGTGCAATGCCAGGAGGAGATACCGTATCAGGTCATGAAGGCAGGAGAACCCTATTCCTAGGCTGTTGCACCCAAACAACAAATCTTCTCTCTCAACATCCAGCAGTAACGTGTGGCACAGGCCCGATGCAGCACCACGCTCCCAAGGAAGGGTCGTACGGCTGTGTGTGGTATCTACACCTCAGTGCCACCAGCTCTGCAGTGTCTCATCTCGGCAAAGACAGGGATATGTCTAAGAAGGTAAACTGATGCAGGGGAATTTAATAAACCTTGAACCTACATGAAAATAAGACCGGGCTTCCCTCATTCTGTGTTATCCTCAATGTTCAATTAAAAAAAAAATTCTAAAAACCCAAGCAATCTGTAGAGTATAAATCATGACTTGATAAATGTAGGTCCTTAGAAGCCAGTTGTGTAAATACAGATACACCTGCAGGCCCTGATAACCAGATTAGCAGCAACAGCTGCCAGACCACGCAGCAACAACCAAGAGATATTGTTGTGTCCTGGCCAACGAAGTTTCCAGATTGACTCTCAGGTGCTTCCCGTGCATCACTGTTAGTGAGAACAATGCATCATGAAAGTAGATGATCCTCATTGATCCTGAGAATTTAACGTTTTTCTCCTCGGATATATACCATGAGGTTTAACACTATCGTTAGTACCTCCACTGTACAAAGGGATTGGACTTTGCTAGCAGCTGGGAAGGATTTCTGAACAGAGAGAAAAAAAAAAGGCATCTGGGTTTGGTATGACCTCATATTTAAAAGCATATCCTTATTGGATAAGAACCCAGATCGACTGATGCATAGGTGTCCTGCCACACCTGTTCGTATTGATGATTAGGAACTAAAATTAACGTTTCGACTTGGCAAAACTCCACTTGAATCACACAACAAAATCTGATGAGCCTCAGAGCAACTAGTGATACAAGCTAGACCTAAAAGCACACAAAGGAGGCACAGACCTGGGTGGGGTGGGGGAAAGATAATGTCTGTGTTTAGGAAAGAAGCTGTGTGTCCCTGCAAAGCTTAGAAAACAGGTCTGATGTTACTGATCGCACTTCAGCACTGCACTTGCTATTCTTTCTAGAAATAGGGAAAGCCAGTTTACATTTTACAGAAAATACTATAAATTCTGGATGCTTCTGCACTGTTGGGGCTGTGGAGCTGAGCAGGACCTAACGCGGCTCGGTGGTGTATCGGGGTTGACGTGGTGGGCAGAGCCAGGGGTTGGTAACAGTGACCGTTGGCCCCATCACACCAAGCCATGGACCAGGGCTAGGGGTCACCCAAGGGCCCCAGCCAGGAGCAGAAGAAGATGGGTCCAGAGAAAGAGCTGGAGACCTTCACTCCTATGGCATTGCTGGGACACGGTCTGACAGCCCCAGGCTGGGCTGAAATGGAGCTCCTGGGCCGTGGGCAGGGTGGGTGGAGACTGGGCAGGGCCAGTAAGTGCCCTTAGGGTCCTAACAGCTTTTCTTTTATAGGAAAATATTTGAACACTTTTATAACCTGGTACATGTGAGAATCCTCCCACAGAAGACCCAGGCATGAACTTACCTTATATAATGGAGGTGAGAACTTAGACCCAAAAATTGTGTCTCTAATCTCTAGTGATTCAGAAGACTCCCTTCTTGGCAAGAACATCTACTTCAACTTAAAACAATGCAAAAATGGTACAAGTTAAAATGCTGACAGGATAGTAAAAGCAGATAGGACACTTGGTCAAAGCAAAATAACTGAAAGAATTGCAGGATTATAGGGTGCTGGATGTCTACGGTCTTTGTCTGAGAGCTCTGGGGTGGAGATCCCTGAATATGGGCTATCCTCCACTGGTGAGCTGGTGTGAGGCCAGTTCAACCCCCACATTTCCAGTCAAGTGTCACTGCACTACAGACATGCTGCTGGAGAATAACAATTAATATGCAGCAGAGAAATTACTTTATTATAAGATGTATTATAACATGTTGTAAAGACACGTAAAAAATAATTTTAAAATACTTAAAAGATGATGCTAGCTTGTTGTGGCCTGTTGCAAAGCGTTTATAAATTGGAGTACTTACAATAGTTCATGCATGTCTCTGCATGTTAGAACAGCACATCAGAGGATTTATTTATCGGAAAAAAACTCAAACTCTGCTAAGTCATTTTCATTCTTATAAAGGTTACTGCCATTTACAATTTTGCCAGATTTTATAAGGTGCAATACCAGATTGTCACATGGGAAAGGCTTGCAGATTCAAGTCCTTATTCTTCCCTCTAGCGAGTGCTGGAACCAGCACATTTGGGACACAGAGGTTACGTCAAAGCCTTCCAACTCTTTGAAGGATAATTACCATACCTGCATAATCACATGGTCTACCTTCTATGCATTCACGTTAAGGAGAGGACATTAATCTAACAAACGCCCAGCGGCTGACATTTTTTTTACATATATCTAATAGTTTTCTAAATGATATAGCGCTCCACCTAACAGCTGCAGAAAACTCCTTGCCACATTCTCAATTCCTCTGTGGAAATGGCTGCATAATATTTTTCCAACCTGCCATACTAGGTAGGAGTGTTCTGCTGCAGGATATGATGTTGTTGATTGTCACTTTCTCTTGTTTCAGGTAGACAGTCTAGACCACTAGTTTATGATAGGTTATATAAGAATTAGAAAAGGTAGCCAATAAACAACACCCTAATAGAGAGATTTATACTCCAAAATGTTTGAGAGTACTTGTAAGTATGTCGAGGTCATCTAAAACAGCTGTCTGGTTCAAGAGGATGGTATGTGCTGACATTTATGGTCTACGCAAGACTCCTCTCAGCAAACAAACCACAAAGACAAGTGTATATAGGAATACCTGCAGCTCTTGGTGTGGTAGGCTTAGAGGAGCCATTTCTTTCTCCATCATCTAGCTCATTATCCAAAAAGACTGTAGTGCCATGCACCAGCAATGTGCATATATTCCATGTCCGTATAAAAATGTGATTGTTGGGCAGGGAAATGGTCAAGTCCAATGGCACATACCAACTGGCCTTTCCTGACAGCTGTCCCTCTTTTGTCAGTCCAAGTTTTCGAAGCTGGAATCATATGGAAATCTCAGCAATGCCTGGATGTCCAAAAAGCATGGTGAGCCCTGTGCTCTCTATCCAATACACCAATGGCCAAGAAGCTGTCACCTCTCACAAGTTGCAGACGCTTACTGCTGCCATTTGTGCCCTTGGCTCCTTCCACCTGGATTAACAAGGTCTGCTCCGCTTTGGCCCTTGGTAGCCTGGACCTGCTTTCAGTCTTTTTCTGGGTGTAATTCCTAATATAAGGCTTTTTCTCGAAACTCTTCACCTGCCTTGTGTATTAGAACTTTCACAGCGCTGAGCTGCCAGGCTGGTGAGCTTTGGACACTAGAAGCAGGACACCATAGGAAGGAAGTGCACTTGGGTGCAACTCCAAGCATACTCACGTACCCCAGAAAGTGATGGGACAGGAGAAGTGTTTTGGCGGAGGGAGCAAGAAAATAACAATGTATAAACAAATAAATACAAGACGTAATTCTTGGTCTGCAACCAAAATCAATAGCCATATGTAGCTGGACTGAGATCAATTTATGTTCCCATGTTTCAGAGACCTATTGACAAAACCTGCGTTATTGTAATACTGTATTTTCTTAACCTATGTCCAGAGAAGCTTATACCTCATTAAAAAGCTATCTATAAATGGATAATACCCCTAATGAATTTTATTACTTACTGTAAAATCAGTAACATAAACAAAGCACATTAAGTAAGTCCTTTTACCTACAGAAAGCATATCACAACTATTTTCCTCCAAGATCTAATTAGATTAAGGTTTGATTTTCAAAACAGAAGAAAATAAGCCTTTTACCTGGCGGAGATCTGGCTATAAGTCAACAACATACTTGTTGTGTTTTTTGTTTGGTATTCTTGTTTATTTGTTTTTTGTTTTATCAAATGGCAAATTTGCCCAGGTAATAAACAAAAGGAGCACACTAGTAATAGTACCTACTTAAAAGTAAAAACTCAGCTACGCATGAAAACATCAAAAGATCAATTGTTTGCATTTTTTTAAACAATTATATGGTTTTCTTTAATGTTTCGTACTGCACAAATATTTTTACAAACATGCTTACCAACCCAGTAATATGCATTTATGCATGCAAATGTTAAGAAGCCATGGATCCTATTGTCAGTCTCTTCATTTCATATGCTTATGACACCTAAATAAATTCTAAACTCAAATCCATCCTATACAGTCCTTGAAACAGCATTTTGATTTTGGGGAAATAGTGCTTTGGGTTAGTGCAGCAACAGAGGCATGAAGTCACATAAACTCTTTGAGATTCAGTTTGATATCTGTAAAATGGGAGATTAAATTCCTCCAACTTCTGAGCATATTACTGATGTAAGAGATCACAAGTCCATTGAAACCACAGAGAGTCCCCACTGTGTTTGGCAGGGCTTGGGCCCTTACTGTTTAAGGAGGACAACAAAAGGAATTTCCTTGGTAATTAATATGCTGCCATTGCAGCAACAGACTGACATGACAGGGTGAAGGATTTTGGCATGAGTCTGATCCAAAGATGATACGATATCTGGCTCCACACTCTGGTCTACATGGTGAATGCAGTGATTGACTTTGATTGTGTTGTTCTGGGACCCTATCATCCATGACCTTAATTAATGGACTCTTGGAAAGCTGTGCATGCTACTGATGGGGCAAGCTCTGCCTGTCCCAGCATTTCACCCTGAAGGGGGCTATCAGGCTAAGCTCTCTGGTTGCCCATTTCTATGAATGCATCACTTGAGCACTTGAGTGGCTGCTTTAACCTTTTCCGTGGAGAGGAAGACATTCAGCTAGCCTTAACACGAGAAGGAAGCAATAAAGAATCTTATTGATCTTCTGGAGGGAGCCATCTTCCATGTCCACATGTCCAGGTTCCAGCATATCTAGGAGCTTTGTAGCTCATCACTGGGTCTGCACTTACATGACTTGATTAGAGCCTTTATTAGCCAGAGTGCAGCTCCTCCCTGCAGTTTCAGTCCCAAGCTACCTTGCATCCCACTAACTGGATCACAGGAAAAGCCATGGTGGAGTGGTCAGCACCACCTGTCTAAATATGCTTGTAACACTCTCAGATGTGTCCAATTCACATCCAGTGTGCCCAAGTCATTTTTACTGAGGTCCTCTAAGCAGTTTCACCAGATTCTCTTATTGCTACTGAGACAGGACAAGAAATTTTTCTTGAAGTCTGCTTAAAAGAAAGCAGTCCTTCAGCTCTGGTAGGAAAAGAATATTGTCTCCATAGCTGGGAACTGCTTCAATGTTGTCTACCTATCCCCTCGTGATACCAGAAGCAGTGTGGCAAATGCACAGTCCCCTGCAATGCTGCAGGATGGACTCATGCCCGGGACAGTGAAGTACAGGCTGCGTTTACTCAGAGTCCAGACTTCCTCATTACTCCCACTTTATCATTAATATTCCAGATCTCCTCAAAGTCAAAACACCGGAACATCTTTGTTCTCATGAGAAATACAACAGCTCAGTGGGGGGAAAACACCAGCTGGGGAGAAATCCAAACTCGAGGTGTTTAGCTGAAAATAAGCTCTCCTTTCATTTTAATTTACTCATCACATAACTGGGGGGAAAGGGATGTGGGAAATATTGGTGAGTCGTGAAAAAGGAAGAAAGGCAGATTCCGTACTCTGCTGGCTGAAGGAAAGGACGATATGAAGGGGAAGAATTTCCCTGCACTACGGCTGGTAGGGAAATAGGAGTTCCTCTCTACGGAATATTTAGAGGGGGAAATCTTTTTTTAAACTTTTAGAAGGTGGTAATGTTTTGAAGTGCTTTTCAATAAAAATGTTTTAGTTTTGGTCTTCAGGCTTTAGACAAAGTCTGAGGAGGAAGTGATGGAATGAGTGAGATGGAAGAAGCCCCTGTTAATGCTCCAGACTTCCTAGAAGTAAAAGTGACAGAACAACCTTGTTCTTACGATAAACCTAACAGGTGACAGTAGAGGAAATTTCAGCAGAAAACAAATCAACCAACTGTAAGATAATACTGTATGGGGATGGATTCTTCCCTCAGGACACTACACAGTAAAGAACTTAACATCTTGTTTTATTCTTGCTGGAGATGTGTTAAAGCAGCGGTCCAAAGCTTACAAAAAAGAAAAAAAATAAAAAAGAAAGAGTGGTTTTGGAGCAGGTCTCCACTGCTTCAGTTTTCCTGTTTATCTGACCCAAAACAGAATCCAGGCTTTTCAAAATCACTGTCCATACTGAGCTCTGGATTTCAGAGTTCCACAACGATTCCTCCACTCATTCCTATTTCCAGCAGAACCAGACATTTCTCTAAAGCCACGTACTATGCAGGCACCCTGCCATCTCAGCTTTCCTGCAGTACTGTACTTCAGGCTGTAAATCACTCCCACTGCCCAAGTCTCACTGAAGAGAGGTTTCAACCCATAATGTGAAGCGGTCTGCTGCTTTTCTTAAAAGCAAGCATAAAAATAACATTTGAAAATTGTCTATAGCGTATCTGCAGTGGGGCAAGAGTGCCACTCCTGCTTTCGCTGTTGCTTTGTAACAGCACCCTTCACAGCCGCACACAGCGTGTGACCCCCCTTGCATTCAGCTTTGTGAAGGAGAGGAGCCGGCATAACCCAACAGGGCTGGAAGGAGCCCCATGACATCACCTGCGCTATCTTTCTTCCCCAAGGTATCAAAAGAAGTAATTTAAGGGCACCCTGATAGATCAGAGATAGCCACCCAATTTGTTTGGAGAAAGTATATGAAAGCCTTCCTACTTCAGAAGACCAAAGACCCAGGCTAAACCTTTCCGAGCAACAGCCTTATTTCCTGGCACTTCCTTTTCTTATTCAAACTCTAAACTACAAGACCTTTCTCCACATGACTTTTGGTCTAGGAATCGTGTAAAGGAGAGAGGCATTGAACCATTTCAAACTTACAGAAACTATCTGTGCAAGACTAAACTTAGGTGAAGATGCAAAATCAGAAGTGGGCAGTTGTGTTCTTGTTTATCCCAATCTCACCCCACCCACATGGCAGCAAAACAGGCACCGTGCCGAAACTTTGCGGCAAGAGGCTATTGTGTGGGCTTAGAATCATTTTAAAATTGATTGTCAGCCTGTTTCTTGGCTTCCAGCTATGAAGTAATACTCTAACTAGAGTGTGGTACGCTGAAGGACTTGTTACAGACTTTAAAGCCATCTCATTTTCAATTATGAATATTAAAAAGAAATGTTCTCCTTGACTCCTGTGTAATAATTAATACTGCAGGTTTTGGTTTGGTTTGTTGTTCTTTTGAGGTCTATTTTTAAAGACATTTTCATAACTTATTCCTGAGTTAGTTCCCAAAAAACAAACACTGTTCCTGTTTATATCAGTGGGGAAATTCCCAGTGAAAAAACTAATGAGACCCAAGTTAATGAAAACAACACCCCCATTTAAAACAAAGCCCTAGCCTTAAACAGTCTTCTAGCATTGCCTACTTGTGTACATCCAAGACAAAATTTTATAGCCTGCATGTTCCAACCTTAAAAAAAAAAAAATCCTGATTATTTATTTATGCCCTTTTTGTTTAAGAAGTTAAATCCCCAGAGCATCTCAATTTAGATCAAAAGCAAGCTACCAAACTTCACCTGGCACACCTGTGCCGTGTGATTTCTTAATTACCTGCCTAACATTCCCAGAGCTATGAGGCAGAGATGTAGGACTCGTTTAGCACATATTCAGATCTCTGAAATGCACCTCATGTAGCAGAGCCTTTCCAGAACGCCCCAGGTGGTAACCAGCACTAAATGATCCTGCATCTCCACAGACACTTGCCTTTCAGCAAATTGCTTTCTCACAGGTTTTAGAAGGCAGGGAGCTAGCATGGGGTGAGAAATCTGGGGGAAGGGAGGGTTACATGAGTTTCTTGATGTAGGTTTTCCCCTGCCTAGCAGATGATCATGGAGTAGCCATATGCTGGCAGACTCGAGCCTCGTTCCATTAAGACCAAAGATCAGGACTAGGCTTGTTAACTGTGGTAGCTACAGGTTGTTGTCACCTGTGCTTGCTCTGCAACTTTCTAGAGACCAGGGGAGTGTGACCATCTGTGTTAGGCACCAGACAAGCCTTCAGCTGGCAGTCTTGGGCACGGAGAGCACCTAGCTTAAATAGACATACCCAAAACCAGAGAACGTAGCATGACAAGGCTGATCTGAGGGAGCACACGTCAAGTTTTTGCTGAGATAACTCTTCTTCTGGGCTACAGGATGCTTCTACACAGTGATATCTAGCTCGTGTTAGATGTGACTGTCACCTTGCTCAAATGCAGGACTGGCCATTGACATGCTCCTTGTCTAGCTGAGGAACATGCACACTTGATCACAGGTGAGCTCAAACTCACCTGTAATGTCCATTTTGCATATGCACCAGCAGTTATGTACATGCAGAAGACCAGTCATGTCTTCAGCCTCCCTGACACCAAGCACCTGTAATGGTATGCGCACAGTTTTGTATTTTAATAGGCAATTTGCTATAATTTCTCATTTACAGTGGTTTGGATAGCAATTAGGCATTAAATGTTACAGATACTTCGGCAATAGTGTGATTTTATTAATTGGCCAAAGCACTGACTCTGTTACCCTGAATGTAATTTAAGCTGCTAAGAGCTGATGGCATCTCTGTTGGTACAGTGAAAATATACAGCTCTGGCAGGAAGCTAAAGGTAAGCATTAGTATTAATAGTTTATGTGTCTCTGTAATAGACAGAAGCCTCAGTACCATCAAGATTCTTTATACATAAGAGATAAGACAGATGACGTGAACAATACACAAGCCAAACAGATGCAATAAGTATGACAGCAGCCTTTCACTTACAGGCAGGTCATTCTTTGTGACCCCCATTAATGGAGACAGAAAACATTAAATTTTATTACAAATATGTGTGTCTTTTTAAGAAAGTTTTCAGGCGAAAACATTTTTAGTTATTTACTTCAAATTTCAATTTTTGATGAAGAAATATTTTCATTGCCAAGAGAATTGCCAAAAAATTGCAAAGTCCCAGCTGGGATCAGAGACACGCTGAGAAGGCCTGGTGAAGGACCTGTTTCAAGCAAAAAGAAATCTCCAGTCATATCCACCTTCCTGATATGACTACAGGAGCACATGAGCAAGTAAATTTTATTTTGCAAAGTCCTCAGTGAAAATTTCAAATAGTTTTCCAAGGGACATTGCAGGGCCTCTTACAGTTAATAAAACCAAGGAGAGGTTCAGACACATGGAGATGTGGTTAATCAGGAAACTACTTAATATTCTACAATTAATTTTAGCACTTCAGTACACTCTTGAAGACTCAACCAACAAGATTTATCATTGTACTTTGAAAGCGGAGTATTTTTCAGAAATACTATGAAAAATCCTGGGATATGGAGATGTGTTTTAAAAGCTGTGCTTCACAGCAAGTCACTTCCCAGCTTCCTCCATGCAATGAAAAAATAACCTGAGTTATCAACAAGAAATCTATCTGCTAAAAGTTAATGAGGAACATCTGTTGGTCTACTGGGGGAGACAGTGGAAAAATGGGTGGGAATTTCCAGCTTTAACGATGCTGCCACTCCCACAATATTCAAGTCAACAGAAAAACCTGTCAGTAGAAGGTCAAAGTCATTAGTAGATTTTTATTTTTTTTATCTACAGAGAGATAGATGAGATACCCATAATTTCAGAGACATTATTTAGGATTTTCCAAAGTTCTCACATTAAGCTAATTTATCATACAGAGCCTATCTTTTGGAGCTGTGTTTTAAAGGCTTGTGAGACTACTGTGTACTCAGGGCTATAACTAAGCAAGGGCTCAGACTGACAAAGTAATTCAGTTTAAAAAAGCTTCCTAACATCAGCCAATTCAAAATAATTGGCAATGTCCCATAGGATCATGATCCCAAGCCTATTGAAAGGCACATTACCTTAGGTAACAGAGTGGGAAAAGTCCTCATATTTGCTACTGACTAAGGCCATACACATGAGCCATCGCTGCTGCTTAACTGATGCATGGTGGTTTGTTAGATTACCGTAATCTGATTGCGATTCTGAGTCTTAAGAAGTCATAATCTAAGACAATTACATCTCTAGATGAATGGTAATGCAAAATGCTTCCAGCACGCAGAGGTGGTCAACAGGTGTGTTAATGTGAAGTTCTGCAAATACTTTTAGAAAGCCTGATCTGAAAAACACTGTAGAGAAAGTATTTTAATAAGTGAAGGTGAGAAAAGTTGATATGCTGTGTTTCAAGATCTTAATAATTTTGAGCAATTCAAAACCTTTTTTATTTATCCAAAATTTAGCCCTTTCAACCTGTAAACCAAGTTTTCATCTCATTTTTAAGTAGTATTGACTACAGTGTGATTAAGACTAAACCGGAAAAAAATCCCTTGCTAGCTTTCCAGCTTTCTTTCTTACCAAACTACTTATTCAGGAAACAAATAGCATCAGCAGATACTGTTCACAGGCATGACAATAGGTTTTCCTACCTCTGGGATGACTGTTGAAGTTTACATCTGTAAAGATAAGACTAGGTTTAAAAACCCTTTTGAAAATGTTTGTGGGATTCAAACAAGTAACTGCAGGGATTTTTTAAGCAGACAAACCATTCTTATTCATTAACATTTTTGCATAAATATCATCTGTCATCATTGGCTGTTATTCCTATCAGATCTCATTAATATTCCACGGTTCCCATCATCCTGTACTTCTGTGGATTTAGATTGTCATAAAACTGAATAAATGTGAAGCCGAATTAGGCACAATGCCTATTAGTTTCACAGGTATTGCTGGTAGCACCAACAATTATTGAGGTGACTTGATTCTTTCCATTTTAGGCTCCCGGTGTTGCAAAACTTCAGATGATGAGGTTGAACTCTGACATGTCAGACACCTGTCTGAACTTGAAAAAACCTTCTTTGGAAAACTTCAGCCAAAACAGTTCAGCTATTTCCAAGAACAAAACCATGGAAAAATACCTGCCTTGTCCATGTTAAAACCCTGTGGTAAACCCCCGTTTTTTCAGAACTTTAATGCCTGTATGCTTTGGACAAGATACTTGGATTTTGGCATTAAATGTAGTTTGTCCCTGAAACACAACCTTTATAATTTCAGTACAAATAGTCCAAGGAACTATTGCAACCATTAGAAAACCGCAGGTCACACCTGGCCAGCGGACACTTCTGAGACCTCAGTCATTCCATGAAGGTACATCCACAACACGAATATTTCAGGTTGGAGCTAAAAAGATCTGACACTGTTGCTGCTCTGAGTAACTACAAGCTATTTCCAGTCATTTTTTGGTACTCGATGTACAAGAGGACAGTTATGCCATGATTTCAACCTGCTTGGTGGAGATTATGGAAATAGCTCTCTGAATTGAAAGTGAGGGAAGAACCGAGAGAAGATTGGGGCCAGTGAAGAAAACCAAACTAAGGAACAGACTGGAAACCTAAGGGCAGCCTGATGTTTGTTTGAGGAGGTGAAGAACATCAGGTTAGAGCTTACTGCCAGTTGTGTAGGAGAAAGCACAGTGTGGGGAGACAAGGAGAAAAGGGACTTTGAATTATGGCTAGGAAATACTATTAAAACCATGAAGATCTGAGGGAGGACTAAAGATGACGGAGCAAGAAGGTTGGGACTTCCCCAGCAATAGAGAAAGCTGAAGGAAACTGGAGGTGGCTGGGCAAGCAGCTTAGGAATAGTTAAGTGTTCCTGACCCAGTCTTGTTTGGATAGGCACAGTAAAAGTGATTGTATCTAGAAAAACAGGACAACATCAAACTCTTCTCCCAAACTTGGGAGTGGAAAACACACTTTGGGGGCTTTGCCCATCCCCTGCTGCTCTGAAATACCTGCAAGATCCACTAACAATTTGTTCAGCCTGCCTCATAGGAAACAAGTCTCTTAGTGTTTTCAGCAGGACACTGGTAACTAGCGATTATTAATGTTGTTACTCTATTAACCAAAATTAGAGAGCTTTGAGTGGCCAACAGGGACCCCAGCCCCGCTGGCTCTCCTGGGGGTCACTGTGATCCTGCATAACAAAATGCCTGTTTTGCCAGTCTACTTTAAAAAAAAAAAATAAGAATATGGGAAACTACACACCTCAAACTGCGTTAAAAGAATCTTGCAGTTGCAATCAGGTGTAAGGAAGTGCCAGAACGAAATTGCCTCTCCAGCCTTGATTCAATCCCTTTTTGCATAGACATTGCCTTTAATAGCATGATCATATACTTCTCCCTCCTGCCGGGCACAAAATGGACAGCGCTGATGATAGGTGGGAGGGTATAACAAAGGAAGATTGCTGCCTATAGGATATGGACTTCAAAAGCTAGATGTCTTACAACAGCAAAAAATAAAAGAGTATTCAGAGAGAGTCGTAAGAGACGCACTGCGGCATGGCCATTCCCCAGGTATGACCTGGGCTACAGGTGCCGCATCGGAGAAGGTGATGGAAAGTGGTTACAGCTCACAGCTTCTCTCACTAAATCTGCTCCTAGGGCTTACCAGAAGAGGGAGGATGGCTTCACCATTGCCCTTGAGAGCTGGTTGTATTTCTGCCGTTCAGCTCCCATGCAAAGCTAGGCAAGCAATTTAAACCACCCCTTTCTCTCCCAGTTATAAATTGTACAGCTTCATTTTCTGGGTCCCTGACTAGATACTGTGGGGACTCTGCGCTGCAGAAATGCTGAGCACTTGCCATCAACTATCACATGAAATACAGCTCCACGCTGTGGGAAGTGAAACTCTAACTAGCAGAAACTGGGCACTCAAATTCAGCAAGCATTTCTGGCCTGCCACCATGCCCCACCTGCAGAGTCAAGCTAATGCCATATCTCATCTGCTGGGCTGCTGTGAAAATAAATCCATTATTTTTTGTGAAACTCACAGACAGCAGAGAGCTGAAAGCCTAGAGAAAAATAATAATGCTGAATTCAGAACAGGAACTGGCAGGAGGGAGCAAGAGAAGACTTGAGGTCACACGATGAATAGCAAAAAGAAAATTAAATACTACTTACTCATTAAAGGAACACGGGCCAATCTGTGTACTGAAAGAGGAAAGGAAGCAGCAGGGGGACCAACATGTAGATCTATAATTAAGAATTACGGGGCACTCATTAGACCTGAAGTAACCAAATTAACACTGCAAAGGTAACCTTAATTCTGCTATTCCTTGACTTTTGGGGCTTCACTTCACAGATTAGAGAGTACGCTTTCGACAAAGGCTGGTGTTTGGGTTTTCATTTGTGTGTGTTATCTACAACCATAATTTAAAGAATGTAACATTTAAAAGTCACTGAAATTTATCATTAGAATGATCAGCATGAATTAAGATACAAAAAATATAAATTCTTTTAATTCAGCCCTCAACTAGCAATTGCAGGTATAAATTTTCCTTTATTATTCTTCCTAATAGTAGCGCTTGCATTGTCACATGGAACACTTGAGGAATGGGATTTAAGTTAAAGAGAAATCAGGTTTTGATAAGTTAATATCATCTGTAATTAGGAAAAATGTGCAAAACTCTGAAAAGAAACTTTTGATTTGCTTAAGAAAATGAATAGCTATAATAATAAGAATTATAACTTCATATCCAAATCTAGTTTTTAAAAATTGAGAAGATTAACAGATTTATTGCTTTTCCTGTTTTCTGTTGTTGCAGCTAATATCTATATTATTACATTCCTTGCAGCTACTTTTGGCATCCAGCTTGTTAGTACATGACTTTAACTGTAACTCCCATTGAAAGCAGTATTTTTTTAGGATTTTTTGTCACATCATTAATATCTTCATTCAAAGATCATACGTCCTTACTTCAAATAAAGCATTTAGCCATACAGTAAACATCTTGTTGACCTCGCTTACAAACAACCATTGACAGCTAGTAAAAGACTGAAGGATTGCATAGCACCTGCTCTAACCTTCAAGAATATTTAGTTATATTTCATGTGCTATCAATTTTAACTCTTTTCCTATATGCACAGCATTAGTGCCTGCGCCTAGCAGCAGTGGTTTTTTGCAGCCCTGTTAGATGTCATCACCTTTCAGTATCCAGATTTGTTTTGGCTTTTAAGCATTTCTCTAATTCTCTTTACAAGGAAACAAAATCCGATCCTTCATAAAACTTCAGCTGTTAGGATGAAAATGCATCTGCAAAAAGAGGAAATTAATAGCAAATGTTTATCCAGGCCGCCGGTGAGTGTGTGGTGGTTTCCCTGCCTGTAGCCAGTCCTTAAAGGATTTCAGGTTTTATGGCTTGTCGCTGTTAAATCTTGGGTCTTCAGATAATATATACATATTAAGTATGTATATTCCCTTAGCCCACTTTAGCTCTTAGGTTTTAAGATGTACCTTAACTCCCTTTGACTGTGGCCAGACCTTCACTGAAAGCAATGGTGCTGACAGCTTAAGTTGTTAGTGGCTCTTCAGCTGCTTGCTCCTATTTTTCTCACCATTACCACCTCCTGAACGACTCCTGCAAGGCAGATTGGGTGATCAGTTTGAAATGAATGATGGGGAGGCATCTTCTGTAACTTTGTACAGCTGATATCCACACCTCAGGAGCACTTAGGTTCTTCCAAAACTCTTCAGAGCAAGAGTTAGGGTTGATGAAGTCCATTCCTGATGTCTCATTCCAGCCTTGGTGGAATCTCACTTTGAGGTCCTGGACCATTTGAGACAAATCTGTCGCGCAAAGAAAAAAAAAAAAAAAAAAAAAAAAAAAGCAAGGCAAACAAAACCACCCATTATTTTTGGAACTGTAAATGTGGATTTGTCAACCTGAATTAAGGTTTCAGCTTTTCTTAGTGAAGTCAGCGCTAGTTTGGGGTTAAAAACAGGAGATATCTGTTAGAGGGTGGGATTATATTGTCCTGTATATTCTAGCAGCACAATGTTTAGTTGAGGACCTTATTCTGGACACAGTTAATGGTAATGAAAGGTGGTGAACTCAACATAGAAATGAAATTTTAATCAGTTTTGTGTATGATATAAACACTGTTGCCTTCACATCTTCATCTCAATAGGTTACTGCTTCTTTTGAAGTAGAGATACTTGAATCATTAGCTAACACTCATTTTTGCCAAAATTTTTCACATCCATGAAAAGGTCTAGCAACAAAGTACCTTGAAAGGATCAGCAGTGGAGCGCTGATACTACCAGCAGGGTATTTGTATCCTTTGAACAAGGCAATCAAACTTCCACTCTCCTTTATCCTCTCTTACCTCTGCTCAGTTGGCATGGTTGAAATATTAGAGCCAATCTCATCAAAACAACCTGAATGGAAAGTGAGGATCCTTTCAATGCCCAGAAATATTACTGGAAATACAGAAAGCTCATCTTTACAAAAATTATTAGATCTCAAGTTTGCTTCCTGCAAAAAGGTTAAAGGGCCTACATCCAATTAATAGTATGTATCTACTTCAGTCCAAGACATAATTTAGTTGTGACTATACTTTATTGTACCCCATTCACTTCTAGTCTATAACTACTGTGGCTGTGTTTTTATTTCATCCTAAGTAAGCCTTTGGTCTAAGTGTGATTATTTTCAGGTCTATTTTGGAGCTTCATAAATAAACTCTGCAAAAGCAGTACTTGAATTGACATGCATATGAATGTTTGTGGGTTTTATTGTTATGTGAGATGTGTGTTCAGAAACAGGAACAAACATTCAATTTTTTTTTTATTGATTTAAGAACAAATTTGAAAGGACAGCTGCCTTAGCTAGAGAGTTCATCTCCCCTTTTTTAATTATTTTCCTTTTTTATAGCAAACAATATCATGGTTGTAATTAAAGCTTCCACCAGTCCTCAGCTGCTTCTAAATGCAGGACAGGCTTCTTTTAGTGGAAGTTTTACCATTAGCTTCATTAGGAGTAAGGACAGACCTGTAAAATGAGCTGGGGCATAAAGCCTCACCTTGAAAAAAAAAAAGAGGAGCAGATGCAGAGAAATTAAAGCTTGTTCTTTAGCACTGACAATCAGCCTTCAGGTCTGCAAAACACCCTCCGAGTCAGTATTTCCCATTTCTGTGTGGCTCCATGCCCGGAGGGCTGAGCGGTGTGGTGGCCCACACTGTCAGTAGAGGACAACCCCCGTAAACCCCACCTGAGGGACCAAGTACTGACTAACAGTACCGGGCTCCAGGGAGTTGAGGTGTTCCCAGACCCATCCCTTCACCCAGGTGGGACGGAGTAAGGGGTGCTGACCTAGACCCAGCGTCGGGATACTTGGTGTGAAGGGAATGACAGTGTCTTGGCTTCGACTCACCTTGTCATCCAAAGGGACTCGCATGGAGGGGGTTTACATCCCTCCCATACTAAACAAGTCCCAGACCTCTGTCCCGAACCTTTACAGAGGAGCGTTTTGAAGGCTGCAAACCCCAGGACTGGTTCCTGGAACATCCAGCTTCAATGGACCTTTAATTCCAGCATCAAACTCAGTGACATTGAGCAAATCGTCAGGAAACAGTAGTGAAACTCCAGACTCCCATCTATTCCCACTGGCAGCTCTATTTCCAGACAGATTCCAGAATAAGCAAGTCAAATTGCTTATTCTGTGCCATCCCTCTGCAGAGGGGAAACCAGGGACAGCCTTGTTCTCACCTGTAACCTTCAGAGCCAGCTCTGCAAGCTGCCAGACTATAAGGAGAGAGGCCAAGCCATGACATGGATGCAAGAAAGCTGGGGTACTTTATCCCTTCCTACAGCACAGGGATCACGTCTTCTCTGAATTCCCATGCCTTCCTCCCAGATCTTCATCCTGCCAGACTAGGGGACAGGAAAAACAATGCCAGAAGCAAGCCCTTGTCCACAGAGATACGGTTCACTCTTCCCATACAGCTTCACAGGCCACCATGAAGATCAGTGCAACGATACAGCCCCATGGCTTGTGCATAGCAATATTATGGATCTTTTTATATATTCTCTGTGATATCTCAAATAGATAACAGGGTTTGCAAAACCTACATGTATGGAAAAAAAAATACAATATATACACTTCATTCTTTGACAGTTCCTCAGCTCCAACACTAAAAGGAGAGACATAAAAAGCAGGTGTTCATGAACTGCAGCATTGAAAATGCCGTGTGGAAAGGATATACATATTAATCTCTAAATTAGGTGCCATAGGGAGGAATATTTTTATAACCTGAGAAAATGTTAAAGTGAGTTTAAATTTTACCAAAAAGTCCACCTTGCCTATTTACTGTGCGAGGCGGTATATCACTTCTATGTGAGCAATAAAGATAAATTGTGTTTTAAGGCAGGACTATGGAAATCACAAGGTGGATACAATAGTCCCTTCCCCTTGAAGCATTCCATTTCTTCTTATCGTTTCACATACAAACTAGAAATGGGAATATTGCAAGCAATGAAGTGTTGTAAGAGATTGAGGCTAAAGAAAGTGAAGTTCTTTTCTCTCCCATGCAATAACTGTACTGAGGAAATTGTTGAACAGCTCCCATTCTTCCCTGGAGAAAATATGTAAATAATTATAAATGTTATTTATACCTCTGTGAAAGTGCACTTTGATTATCCCAAATGAACTAAGTAAGTCCTGGGGATTATTATTAGGTTCATGTATAATGCATATCGTGTAGTTATGGTCAACAAAATAGCAAGTCAAATTGCAATCTATGGCACGGTGCTGCTCAGTCCCCTTGGTCAGAAATGGTGGCTGACTGCATCTTGGTGGGTTTTGAAGACCTTATCTCATATGAGGGAAGGGAGATGCACTAAGTCTTTCTTAAAAAATAAAAATAAATAAAAATTCAAAGAAAATTCTGTAAAACGTAATATAACAGAGTTTTATATTTTTCCTGGTTTGTTTTTTGGTTGTTTTTTTTTTTTTTTTACATGATTCTTGCAAGGAAAGAAAAGAATGGTTATCAACTGAGGCTATTATACAAATTAAAAGGTTGCTGTCTGTGCCATAATTGAACCTGCACACAGTGCCATCTGGTGCACACACAGAGGACATGCTGCCACAGGGAAGGACATTCGAGTTCTACAAAATACGTTTCATTTCTGCAAAGTAGCAGTTGCATTAGGCACTTCACTCCCTTTAATGAGATAAATCATCCCACAATACCCTTGTCAGTAAGACAAGTATCATTATCTCCTTTTGCAAATAGCTATACGGAGGCAAATTCATCAGGTAATCTGAGTTACCGAGCTGACAGAGGGAATCGGTGTGGAAGTCAGGATCGGATTCAAGACCTTGATTTATAACGTGGCCCAGCAACCACCCAGCAAGAGGGAGCAAGGGCAGGAGCATGGGTCTTGTGGTTCAATGTTAATGCTTGAGCTGGGAAAATCTGTTCTGGCTGCCACAAACCCTAAGGAATACGGAGTGTTCAGTGAAACTAGCACATGGCAAATTCAAAACCGTAAGAGGGAAAGACTTTGTCACCTGGTCTGCCTGTGGAACACACTGGCAAATAACATCTCCAAGGCCAAGAACTTAGTAAAATTCATTAAATTTTCAGACAGTTCTGGGGTCAGAATTTTTCATAGCAACCATTTTTACTGACAAATTACGAAAGGAATAATAATCCCACACATTCAAGTTTAATATGTTCTCTGATCTATAGAAAGTAGGATCAGCTGAGATACTGGATAAAGCAGATTATCCTATATCTGTGGGGACTCATCACTGTCCTTTAAATGACCTAATCCTGGCTGGAGCAATAGAAGCAAGATCCTGAGATGCTGGGGGTACAGCATTTTTCTTGCCCTTACAAGAGAGGAGGCCAGCTTTCTATTCTGCCACGAACTTCTCATGTTCATCTTGGACAAGACACTTATCATGCAATTAGATGTCCTGGTTGATCCAATGTAATGAGTTGCCACCAAAGGGGACCCCTTCCTCCTTTCCCCTCCAATGCATGGTCTCAGGAGCTCTTCTCACCTTCTGGTGAGCCATTTCATCTCACCAAACCAGCAGAAATCTCCAGAAGTCAAGAGAGGAGAAGGAACCAGAAGCAACCTTTTCAGAAGAAATTAACTTGTATACCCAAGCTACAATTTAATGGCACTGGCACATGACAGCTTATTACCACCAAAATAGAGAAGTTCCTTCTCTTCAGTCAATTCCTCATCCCCCGTCACTGCTGTTGTTCATCTGGCTGCATGTTTGGAGTCACTGATCCCTTTGAGCCAGTTCAACTTACTAACACAGTAGAAAGTAAACCACAAGAAAACCAAAATTACTTCGGCTGGGTTAAGGAGTTTTAACTGGTTTGTAGCAGAATCCAACTATACCAATGCTGGTGTCAAAGTTGCTTGGGAAAAGGAAGGAGGAAGGAAAAAAGGGCAGAAGGGAAGAGAGAGTGAGGGAGGTGGTGGGAAATCACCTTTCCTTTTGGTCAATCATCAGCTCAGCTCAGCCGTTCATGAAACCAAGCCCAAGACGTCATCTCACAAACAGCAGTTGTCAGATGGCCATGTACTATGAAAACAGGAGCATAAAAATCACGTATATAGGTTTTCTGATTCCTTCTCTACTTTGACTTGTCCATTTGCTTTCTAATTGTACTGTATAAGATTTAAACATATCAGAAAAGTATTCTGGAAAATAGATTATTTTCCTCTTAATAGGGCTTTTTTGAGGATTAATAAAGAAAATATAAGTAAATTCACTTACAAATGAAGGACTAAGCCTTATTACTGCAATGACACACAACCAAATTCAGGTCTGTTCTAATAATCTGTTGATGGAGCCTACATCTCCATCTTGATCAGAGAGAGAGACAGCTGAGATGAGGCAGTGAAGTATATGGCAATGAACTGTTAAAAATCAACATGAGTGAATAAATGCTTCCTCACCCTTCACATCATGGAATTTGCTAGCTAGTTTGTAAAAGAAAGAGAGGCACAGACAAGGGTATAAGAAGGTGTAAGGAAAAAAGTCTCTGTGACAACTTTCCTATATTAGGTAAGCTACCTAATATATATTCATCAGTGCCTCTTAACCTCAGAAATAATTTATATCTTTATTTATACTGGGACTTCATTTGTCATATAGTTTCATCAGGATTATTGCCTGCTCCAACAAGAGCATGGGTAAACTCCAAGGAGGAGACACCAGTGACAAAACTCCTGCTGACTTCAGTAAAACCAGGATGTTATCCCAGGCACTTGAATGTCCAGGCTTCCATAACTCCTCTGGGGGTAAGGGAGACACATAGGTTTCTACTAGCTAAATAATTGGCCATGAACAGGGGAGAAAGGTCATTTATTTTACACAAATAAGACAAATTTTCAAGTCTCAAAACTGAGCTTCCTCTTGTGTGGCCTAATCTATAATATCTCTTTCAAAGGATCTCTGTATTTTTCAGGAAGGAATGGCAGGTTCCTGTCTATAATTACAAAAAATTACAGCTCCAAAATCAAGACATAGGTGTAACATCATGAGTTACCTGCTGTTGTAACCATATGTCCTACACACGAGTTGCCCCATAGCGTTGCAAAGTACAGCCATTGGCAAAGTCAGGCATCACCACAAGTTGTGACACCTTTCACGGCAGACAAAAAAGACTGGAGAAGAGTTGCAGGTTGTGGGGTGCTAACCTGTACTTCTCTGGACATTATGTGGGCTTTGGGGTCTGTGAAATAACATCAGTAATCTCAAAGAAGTCTTCTTTGGTGTTCTTTATCTACTTCCTCTTCCAGTTTGAACCAGCATCTGCAGCTGAAGACCAAAGTTTAGAGTTTTGGGGAAAAACGTTAGGTTGGTTTTTATTATGAGTAATAATATTTACAGTACAATAAAGCCTGGAGGCCAACAAGATTGGGATCCATTGTAGTAAATGAAAACCACTTGTCTCCAAGTAATTAAATAATTAAATTATTAAATCTTTTTTTTTAGATCTTCTTTAAAAGTCTTTATTTTTATCTACACATGAAACAACCAAAACTCCTCCAGTATTGGGGTAAATGAGGGGGAAACATCTTCTGCAGACAACTCAGTGGCTGCCCTCAGGACCTCCACCACCATCATGTGGCTCCCTCATGGTAACCTGCTCGCCCTCCCAGTCCCTTAGAAAAACACTTTCCTGGCCAAGCCAGCCACACTGATGCAAAAACGGAGTGTAGACCAGACCAGAGATAGGGAAACTTTGCTAAACAGGTGTGGCTCATTATTAGACGCTTCATGCTTTCTATTTTTACCTTAATCTCTTTGCTCTTCCCTCAGGGCTTGTGTAGTCTAGAAAAGATTTATTTTAAAACTTATTAGCTCAAGCATTTGAGCTAATATATTTTAAACCCCTGGTTTCTGATCCTCACTCAAGCCGTGGCTACTTTAATCTCCCCAGGCAGGGTGCAGGAGTCCCTTTTCCACTCTTAGGTCCTTTTAGAGGACCAGGGTGTCCTAATGTTTCCCTCGGCTCCTTCACCTAATTAAGCCACTTTTCCATCAGTTGATAGAACAGAAAATACCTTGTGCTGCTTATTCCAGGACTTTAACAGGTGTTAATTAACACATTTTAGCTAGCACATTTTAAAAATACACCTTTTATCCTAGGGCTCAGATATGGGAGCAAGTTCCTGCAAGGCAGCTGAGCCCCCGTCTCTGCACCGGCGCTGTCAGCCTGCTGCCTCCAACCTCCACCTGCCTCTCCAGCCCTAATCTCCGCAATCTCGACACACATATAATCCACAAACCAACAGCCAGACTATATTTTCTAAGGGAAGTAATTATTTAAATATTCCCCAATAAATTCTTGATCCCATTTCAATTAACGTATTTTAAACTAGCTGTAATGTTACCTGCTTAGTGCCTGTATCATTTTAAAACTGCGTAGCCACAGTTTGAAGAATTAGTTACTTGCCATTAAGAGAATAATTAAGAGAATAACGGCACATCTGCTACCTTGATCATTGTGTTTGTATTATCAACTTCTGTCTGAGTGCCAAGTAATTTAATCAAACTTGAGAGAAGAAATAATAATGCTTCAGTTGAACAATAGTGTGGCCCTTTGAAAAGGCAGAGATTTGCTCTAGGGTACACTAAAAGGAGAGAAGGTCTATAAACAAAGGGTAACACTGTGAAAAACTTATCTGTCAAATCTAGCTACTTTTTTTTTTTTCTACTTGCAAATAATTCTCTAGCAGATTGCAGCCACTATAAATGTACCACCCTTCAACAGATATGCTGTGTAACACATTGCTTATTTAGACATTGTTGGCAGTTCATTCAGTTGAATATTTACAGCTTCCTTTTTATGCTCTGTGATAGGTTTGCAGCACATTGCTTTGTTTCTCCGCTTCAACTGGACAGTCCAAAGGATAACACAGAGTTGTCTTGGATAAAGTGAAATTTTAAAAAATTCTTAAAAAAAAAAAAAGAAACAGAGGGAAAGAAAAGAAAGCAAGCAAGCTGAGGAAATGTTAAAATGTGTGAAATCTGTCCTTGTCTTTTACAGTGTCAGCAAGATCATTGTATCTGGTTTTGCTCCCAGATTGTTTAAACTATTGATGGAGGAAGAGAAGGCATAAGTCATATTTACTGACTGCCTGGAAAACTGTTCAGCCGATGTAAATTCTTTGCATGTGAGTGCATGTCCATGTGCTGCGTTGTTTGCAAAGGGTGCAGTCCCTTATCCTTGGCCCTTTTGTTTGAGCAAGTGCTTAAGTGCCAAGCCTTTGGCCAAAGACATCTGGAAACTGCTGCCTATCCTCCTTACAGAGCACACTTCTGTAGCTAAAGTCAGTCGTCTTTCTTTTATCTGGTGCTATCAGTGGACAAGTATGGCTAAACCAGAGTGGCTTCTTCTTCTGCCTCCTAGGCCTCCTCTGTTTCTGTAACCATCCATTGTCAGCCACATAATACAGAACTTGAGCTCCTGGAAAATATTACCCCAGGTTGTAGATCTGCACAAGCAGGGGATGACAATGTATTGATAACGATGGGGAGCACAGACTGCAATCCCCTGACGGGTAGGCACTAACCGACAAACATCCAGGCTAGAGTCTGTCTGTCCACAAAGGAGTTTCCTCTGAAAGAGAATGGAAACCCCAATAGTTCCGAACAATGAATTCATAAAGGTAATGACTGCAAAAAAATATTCTGCCTTTGCAGGGTGGTATGGCTGCCCTAAGCAAGTGACCCAGCAGTAATCAGCTTGTGCACCCCTATTTTGTCCCTTTGATGGTGTGGGTTATTAGGGTGGGAAATGCTTTATGGGGGTAAGAAAGCCAAATCCCAATGTGAAAATGCTTTCAGATGATCTGAAGACAGCAATATGAAGGTTAGACTGTTTACAAGAATGTTGTTATTACCGTGCTATAAAACAGAAAGGAATGTGACCAGACTAGTACAGAACATCAAAAGAATCGTAGAGTCATTTTAATGAGTTACTAGAAACTAAGTCAGGTTCTGCTGTTTTGAGGCTATATGGTTCTATTCTGTGCAATGTATTTAAGTCACTTAGCAACCTTTGTACAAGTTGGAGCATGTTGGGGCATGCTCCCAGCTGGTGTTTAATGCTCCCAGCATCCCCAGGTGGACAGGCTGTCCTACCTGTATTTTACAATGCAGGAAAAGACAATTAGAGCCAAGAGGTCTGCTTCTCTGCTGCCTCTGACCTTGTGCGGACAGTGACATCTAAGTAAGAACAGTGAAAAGTGGGGTTTATAGGTGCCTGTTCGGGCCAACAGCTTTTTCAACACTGTGTACACGGGAAAACGGCAGCACAATCAAGCAGAAAAATCAAGTCTATGTGGTTTTCATACCATGACGTAGCTACAAGAATGGGAGGCTTAAGCAGGCATAGTGGGACGTTACCAAAATGCCATTGTCACCATACATAACCTATTTTTAGCAAGAAATCTGAAGATATTTTCAAGATTAATAGGAGTTCATCTAACAGTTATTTTTGCATTAAAAACATCTCTGTCATGTTTGGAGCATGTTATTGCCCAGCATTTCCTGATTCCCTTTGTTTCATACGAGTAATTCTTCTTTATGATACCAAAGTGTCACCTACATACCAAGCAGACAATGCACCTCAGAAGCTCCAGAGATCTAAAATATCCACAATGACATTTAAATCAAAATGCACTGTTCAGTACTACTCTGGGTTCTTAAGGTGATCCTATAACCACATTTTCAGAGCAATCTTGGACCAGATCCTGAGACAGGCTGTTGAATCTTTTCAAGTACAAATCTTGTTGTATGAATGAACTAAAGGATACTGAAATGTGACGTCAGTGAGATAATGGCACTTGACATAAAATAGAACATTTTATTTCTCTGAAGATAATGCTTTGTTACATTAACGAAGTTCATGTGAGTCTAAGATTGCAAAATGACTCTTTGGAAATCTAGGACTGGTCTATTCTTTAGTAGTTATTATGTAGGTTTTAACTTCCAAGTAGGATCCAGATTTGTATGAATTATGTGCTGTTAAATTATCAGGAGAGATTTTAGTACCTGTGTGGATGCTGTAGTTGATGGGCTTCAGAAGGGGATTACTACTCTCCCTGGGATACAGAACTTCATCAGCCTGTGAGGGATGTCTTCTGGAAGCTGGAGAAGGATTTATGCAATTTGTCAAGTATTTGCAAAAGCTGTCACAAATTCACCTGCTGGGTCTTCTGTAGGGGCACGGAAAGCTCCTGTTCCAAAGGAACCTGGGAACTTACAAACATAAGTCACCAAGACCTTCCACTAGTCTGTCATGCCCTGAAGAAAATTTGTGTCAATTCAGCTTGTCCAATTTGCTCCACTGTAAGTCAAAAAACATTAAAAAGGGAAACTACTAGTGAAAGAGGAGGTGGTTCTATTACTGGTGCTGGCTTTTGCCACGTATTTCTACCAACATTTTAATTTCCCATAAAATATTGAGAGAGACATTTCCCCTTTTGTCCTTTTTAACAGGAAACAATGAGTGCTAGTCATTAAAAAAAAAAGGCCATATTTGTGAATGTGTGCTTTTTCTCCACCCCTTACTTCTTGCTGAGATAGGCACTTACCCACCTTTCCCTTTGAAGGCAGCTGCCTGTGTTATTGCTCAGATAAGCATACATCTGCACTCCTGAGTGTCTCTGACCGGTCAGCAGAGAAAATACCAGTTAAGGCATCACTAAAACAAAATATGGGAAAAAAACTCATCCCTGTGCTACCTTAAGCCCTCTATTCTGTATCCAGTGCCCAGCTGCTATCTAATTGCTAATGCTGCAGATCTCTGTTGGGTGGGATGGGCCATGATGGGGAGTCAGGGTACCCAGACAGATCACAGGAGTAGAAACTTGCTGGTACTGAAACGTCTGGTACTATGACCTTCATTTATAACTCTGTTGGGTCTCTTTTGAGATTTCACATTATCACCCTCATTTGGTGGATATTATTACTTTTTTTTCATTTAAAAGCATCTGAAAAAAATTGAAGTCTCCAGTCAAGTGTCTGGGATAGACTGTCCACGAACATTTCAGAGATACATAATAAATACAGCACATCAGCTGTTTAAGCAGTTTATGAAACAAATACAAGCTTGTGGGTGGTGTGCTGTGGAATATATGTGCCATGTTATTATACACCTGGGTTATATGGTGTACAGCAAATTAAATCTGAAATTGTCATAGACAAATATTTATGTTATTAACAGTCATATTTAGGACCATGGCACTCCCACAAATGCCACATAGACATTTCCAATTTCCAGTCTCCTACTTTCAAATAAGTATGTATTTGATCAGTGCCTGCTTTGGGTGTTCTTGTTATTCACATACCAAATATAACTGAAATGAAAATTTTCCTTGCAGTTCCTTGCTTATATGCCTCTGTCTTCACCCCAAAAATCACCTCACACTGATACCCACGTTTCTTTTATTATGTTTTTCCAACAGTATACAGAAATAAATGGTTCTGACTGTGAAAATCTGTCCTGGGAAGCTGCTGGAAATGCAATTCTCCCTGACATTTGCAGCTGCCACCACTGGGAAAAGTTCCCGCACTGATTTTCACCTTTTGAAGTCCAGAAGCAGAAATCTCACTTCTCTGTCAGCGTGATGTTGTACCACCCAAGTGTAACAGTACAGTTTACTGCTGCACAGTCCTACCCCTGCCTAGTTGTACAAGAAGTGTCAGCCGTCTGGTTTAAAAATATCATTTAAAAAAATACGTTTTGTACACATCAAATATATAATTGAAAAAATATGTTAAGGTTCATATACATCCATAAAAGCAAGGATTTAACTAGTTTTAACAAATGCTGCATGCCTTAGTGCATATATGAGTCTATACAGGAGGATCTTGACACAAGCTGTAACCTTGTTCCAGATCCAAGACCCAGTATCAAGGAAAGTGCTCTTGGACTTGTCAAATCTCAGGCACTGAGCATCCAGGTCACCAGGTGGGCTCCTGCCTTGTGCTTCACCACAGCTGGGCCTGCATTTCATACTGCCCTGTGCTATAGTGTTTCTTCATGCTCTTTGCCCTTGCATGCCAGATGTCCTGGTTTGTGGTCCAGTACCCAAAGGCATGGGGAGCAAAGTGGTGGTGATATCCTGCTCCCATGGAGAGCAGGGCAGGGTGGGTGAAGGGCTCCGTCCTGTATCTACTGGTGGGTCTGCTGTCTCATCACACAACTTGATATAACACTTGTCATGTGATTTGAATAAAAGCTCCTAGTCCCACCTAGGCATGGGGCTTGCACACTCGGACAGAAGAAATTTTGCCAGATCTACCTGCTGGATGCAGTGTTTGGACACAGGTGGTTGAGGAAGAGGCTGGGCTGTTACAGAAATTAATCAGCTGCTCCTGGACCAAGCAGGATTTCCCAAGTTGCACTGCCTTCCCTTTGGTACATTTGGCCAAGGCAGGCAGGCTAGCTGTGCATGGGCCTCTGGCTCAGGGCAGAGATCCACATTAAGTTCACCAAAGATACCTATCTTAGAGCAAAGCTACAGGATCCATAACTTCAGATGTCCAGAAATCCTTGCTGTAATGTGTACTGATGGCACGGTAGCAGGTGTTCTGGCTGGGATGTGGGATGTCATAGCACTCCCAGAAGGTGTCCCAGAAGTCCCAGAAGGAGCATGATGCTTCACAGACAACTCTAAGTTCATTAAAGGTGAATTTCAAACCCTAAAAATTCTTTGGCATGAACATCCAGATGCCTGATTCCTGGAGCTTACCATTGAGAAATGGATGAAATCTTTCCTTAGAAATTTACTACAGTAAATTTGACTTAAATTCCTAGTGTCCTTAGGTGGCAACATCAATCATCAACATTATCTGATTGGAAGGTATGATACCTGGTCAGTTCCCCAGCCAGCTTTGAGCAAAACCCAATGGAGTTTCTAGACAGAATTTCTTTTTTTGCAGCTGACAAATGTTCAGTGTCCACCACTGTGCCTGCAAGAAGAGCTCAGCGTGGTTGTTATGCAAGGAGACACAGGACTGATGCTCCTGGAGAGTATATCAGGTCACGCAGACTTACACGGCTTCTCGCGTTTGAACACAAAGTCCCAAAGAGCTAGTCTTGACCTGTTCCATGCATGAGTCTTGGGAGGGGTGGAAGAAAATGATGCCTGAAGCCCAAAAGAAGAGAGAAGGAGTGGGACCCCCAGGCAATGCAGGAGGCAGCTGGAATTCCAGGACGAGCTGGTCTGCCTGTGATGCACAACAAAAAACCAAGCAGCTCCAGGTCACTGGAAGCTGCAAAGACTGGCAAAGGGCCTCTCCATCCCTGAAACTAGCTCTTCTGCTGGTTCCCTGGGGTTTGCAGCAGAGGTTCCCAGTGTATAAAGAAATGTCAGGGAAAGAGGTTTCCCTTTCTTTTTTTATTTACTACAGACATTTTGCACAGCTCTGCGTGAAACCACCTGCCCCACACAACCACAAATATTGGAGCAGTAGAGCAATTTTTCTACCACCCACAGAAGATAAGGAATCAGGAGACACAAAGCCTCATTATATCCAAACAAAACACTTACAAGAAAAACGTAAGTGTTAAGAGGAAGCTGAAAAAGTAGCTGAAGAAATTAGTTATTGTGCAATCAAATACAAATTGAATTCCAGGGTGTATTTTGTTATTTAACACATCTGCTAAATGAAATCCATGTTCAAGTTATATTTTGAAACTCATAAAATCACCATCACCATCATAACCATCATCTCAGCTAAATTCTGACATAGTCACCCTAACACAGCTTCCCTGCCTTCAGTGGCCCTTCTTTAAACTTCCTGCATCCCAAATGTGAAGGAAGACTGGAGCTGAGCTAATGACAGCTTTTTTAACCCTAAAAAAAACACTAAGCATGTGTCTCATCTCGAGAGCAAGCCTGAAGATAAGTCAGCTCCACACCACCACCGGTTCTCCCATCAGGGGCTTCCTCCTGGTCCTGAGAGAACAGAAAAAGACATGAGATAAGAGGTGGAGGTAAGAGTGCACAAGGTTTTCCCCACTTTCCAACTATAGATTGGTCTGCCTGGAAAGCAAGTCTCAGGGATGGATGTCCCAGTGTGAAATTGGGAGACAGCAGAGATGTGCACGGCTTCAGGGCTGCAGGCCATACTGCTTTCTTGGAGGTTTTGTAACCTTGTTCTTAAAGCAGACAATAAATTAAGTACTGCACTAACGAAGGGACAGCATCTACTGCTCATACCTTGGTGGACAACTAAGACCTTCAGACTGGTATTTGGTCAGATGCTATGGGACCACTTCTCCACCACCCAGGGAAGTAGTTTTCTGGGAAAGGGGGGCTTGGCACAAGAGGAGGGTTGAGTGTGGCAGTCTTGACAACTCACACTTTTCCTGTACTTGTCCTGTAACCATCAAAACCTCTAAGACTGCTCTGAAATACTTTTTGACTTGGGGTAGTTAGAAAGTCAAGCAACTATTTCCCTACCTGCAAAACTTTTCGAAAATACCCCAGTGCCCAGAGCCTCTCTCTTGTGGAGAATAAACATGTACTTGGATGCCTATTCATTACTTAGACCCCAGTGTCATAGCTCAAGTATGTTGACAATCAAGTCTTTTGCTCATCAAGAGTGAAACTTGATCCATCTTTCAAATCCATCCTTCTTTTTTTTCTCAAATCAACAAAAACAGTTTTTCATTTACTTTTCTGCAGAATCATAGAAAACAAGCCTAGCCATGACTTTTAAAACCCTCTAATGCACACACCTCACCTGCTTTCCTAGGCAAAGCTGGAATTAAATACACCTAGCTTGCCCCTGACAGCAGCAGCAGCCAGTAAAGCCAGCCGTGTGCTCCAAAAAGCATGCCCCAGAGAAACACAGATTCTTACTCTTGCCCTTTGTAATTTGTAGTTCACTCCCCTTTTGTTGTAAATGATGACCTTAAAGTGCTGAATCATGCAAAACGTCATCTGAAGGCACCATTTATTTTGATCATGATCTCCATAACAGTTTGACAGGGAAGCACCACACTGCCATTTCCAGGATTAATAACGTGAGATGCTGAAATACAGAGCGCATCAAAGGGGGACTTCAGCTCGGCAGCTCTGCCTCCGAATAATCCTCCCCAGGGACTCCTGAAAGTCAACAGAGAGCTCTGCACCACACTGTGGGCTTGGGCCCACGATGAAAGGTGCTCTGCAAGAGTCAACTGCAAGGTCAATGTGCTTTACACCCACGTGTTGAAAAATAAGTAAGCATCAGTGTCCAATTTAGTTGTCATCGCGGAGTGGGACTCCAAGGCAAAGGAATGCTATAAGCTTGCAAGGACCACACTTCTCTCCTTCCCTTTGATGTGAGCCAAGGTAATGGAGATTCTGCCAAGGTGTGACTAATTCCTTGTTACTATATTGCATAATTTTCATATACTTTTGAAAAAAAAAGAAGGCCTTTAAGAATTGGAGGGAAAGAGAAACTCACCCCTGACACATTCCACAGAACACAACCAGCAGTACAAAGCAGGTTTTATTAACAGATGGTGAAAGCTCAATTTAAAAAGTACTGTGGGCATTAAAGGAGATTGTTTTATGTCTTTGACATGAATACTCAGGCTAGATGAACTATCAGGAGTTTGGTTTAAGTGAGATTAATGCTTAGTACTTGGAAACCATCCAAACTGATTAAATCTGATTGAGTAAGAGAGCACAACTTTCTATATCACTTTCAAAGTGATATGATTAGGTTGTATATGTACTATCTGAAAATGTAAATATAAACAGAAGGGAAGAGAAAAATACCCTTCCCAGGTTTTAAATGCAAAAAATATAATAATGAACCAACTGTATAAAACACTTAAAATTTAGTTGACTATTAGAAGAGGTAGATAAGAAAAAGGGTATTAATGACATATAGAATGGTTACAGGAATAACAAGTCTGTATTCTGCCCTGGTGAGAGAGACTCATTCATCTCCTTTGAAGTTAGTTGAAGGGTGTCAGTTTGGGTGAGGAGAACTTGACTCCAGATCATTTCTTCAAGGAAGGTCAGGGAAACATGGAACTTTTCAGGTTGTCCATAGGCATGGCACCGATTTGCAGCCAGTAGTCTTAACTAGGAAGTTTGTAATTAATTAGAAGTACACTTTCTCTGTCATAACACATTTACCAATTATATATATGTATATGTATATTCAACATTTTTGCCAATATCACCCAGAAATACAGCTCCAGATTCAGGTACCTGTATGCTGGTGCTGTAAACTTTGTGTCTCACCGTAAAGAGAGATCTAACCAATGCAGTCGATGAAGCCTACGGACTCCCCATAAGCTGTGCGCTTCTGACACGTAGTCGGGCAGTCAAATTCACTATTGACACCGCCACCTAATTGCCTATGTATATGAAGGATAAAGGACTATATCCTAGAAAATATTAACACTGAAAAAAATCTAGACAGTCCTCTGACCTTCATTTTTCATGCTGTAGCTAAGGGGGCACTGAGAAAGACCACTGCTGAAAGGCTAAAAGCACTTTTACAGTCCACACTGAGACAACTGGAGAATGTTCAGAGCAGGCCTGTAAAAACTAATTAAAGAAATCAGTTAGGAAGCCCAAAGGGTTTCATTTGGCAAAGCAGAAAAGATGAATCAGGGTCTATAAAACCTATAGCCTTTAAAAGGAGAAGACAATAGAGTAATATGAGTATGTGCCAATGTCTAATATGAAAAGCCAAGTAATTCCAAGTCCAGCCTTACCATCTGGGTCTCAAGCTTGTGCAACTGGTAAGAAGCTGTTCTGAAGTGAGCACAGAGAGGAGCTCTGCCCTAGTGACTCTGTCTGGAAGCAACCCATGTGACCAAGTCACAATCTGGTGGCCAGAATCTCTGGAACTGCTCAGAGAAGAGGGGCTGCTGCCTTCCTCCTGAAATGTTGCCTCTGCCCTCAAACTGATGGCTGCACACTGCCTCTGAGACAGAAGGGACAAATGGCAAAGCCAGACAATGCCTCTATCGTCGTAACCAGCAGACCTAACACATGGGCTTTTCTTGCACTTAAATCTTCACGGATTTCCATTTTATTGCCGGTTGAAAAAAAAATGTTCTCTTTTTTAAGTGTATACGTGGACACCACTCACAGCCAACCCTTACTGCTGGAATGGACAGAAAGTTGCAACCAAGTTACTGAAGTTTTACAAGTTACCACCAATCAGCTATGACATGGTAACTGTATATATATGTTATATACATATATATACACACATACATATATGTATACATTGTATTAGTAGTATTAAATAACATGTTCTTTTAAAACTACTACCATGAAACCAAACACATGTAGTAGCTTATTCTCCCAGCTTACTTCTCATTTGCTGTGGATGAGGAACAGGAATGTATTAAGCTGCAGCAACTTCCCTGTCCAGCCAAGTTTCACTAAAGCTTTCCTGTGCCTTGATGTGAAGGAATTGCATGTGAAGATACAGGAGAAAGTTTGGGATGGGCATGACACCCATATTATGCTATGCAAGGCATCCCAAAGCTTTGGGAATTGCCAGAGGAAACTTTATCTCAAACCTCATCTAAGAAAATAGGCAAATTCCCCAATGCAACGTATACAAATGAGTGAGGAAGGAGGGAAAAAGTAAGAAAACACCATGTTAATCTCAGTTACAACTTTGCAAATTGGGCTGAAATAATTTTCACTAAAGCTACTACTTTTCCCTCTCCCAGAGGATAGCAATTTCCTTAATCGGGCCAGTCCTGCCACCAGGACTTGTTGGGGTGGGGGAAACTGTTTCACAGCAGATGCAGCCAAGGTGTTGGGATCACAGCCAGCAACCCAGGCACGTCATTTTTTTAGAAGCAACAATCTTCATTTTTAGCGCCATTGGGCAGCACCCCTTAAAGCGCTTTACTAATAACAGTCAAGGTCAGAGCACTGCCCTCCACTGAGCCTTTGGTCAATTTACTCCCTACTTTAAAAACAGAGGGGGGAAACCCACAGAAAATGGTATTTGGAAACTGTTTGGCTTTTGATATGGATTTTTCATGGAACAGCTCTGAATATCTAAATGCTGGTAGCCACAACTGAGAAGACAGAGTAGGAGTCAAAGTGCAGGCTCTGCGGTCAGAAGCTGATGTATCTCCCAGCTCTACCATGTACCAAACACTTATTATCAAGTAGACAGAGCACACAAACAGGTAGATATCCTGATCTAGTACAGAGGCATACCTGGACATCTCAGCTAAGTAAGATAGGTATTGCGGATTAAAGGCAATATAATGAATCACAAGTTTTCTGCAAGTCAAAGATCTCCCTGTTTGACAGCGTTGTTTAATAGGCAAGAGGCAGTTGAGGAATGCAGTATAGTCCCATGGTTTATTAATGAAAAAAAAAAGAATAACAAATGCTGAAAAACTCTGCCAAACAACAAAGCTTACATTTTATACACGCTCATCAATTTAACCCTAAAACCTTAAAAGCCTCAGGGTGATCCCAACGCCTTTAATACCAAAGGCCCTAACTATGCCACAGATCAAGCACCAAGCCCAAGCCTGCTTTGTCTAGAAAGATGAAAGCGCACTCAAACAGGTGAAGGCTTCTTTGGAATCATCACCTGCAATTAAGCAAAGGAAAACTAAGAGGAGAAGAGGTAAGCTGAACTTGCTTTAAAAAGACACCACGGGAGCAGGTGGATGCTTGCTAAGGATAGCTGTGGTGTCTGCTGTCATTCTTTCACCAAATGATGTGCATTCATTGGGATTTCCTGCACATTAACAACAGATCACTTGGTGGGAAAGTTGGGTGGGTGTTGCAAAAGCAAAAATAAATCTTTTCTTTTTTCTTTTTTTCTTGTATATCAGTCTGGGAAGACTGTTCTTGCCAAGCTGTTATGGACAGAAATACCATGGCTCTGAGTAAAGCAGTGCCACGGGAGATTTCATTTTGGTATACAGATAACAATTCATCATTCTTCATTCCCTTAAAACCAATAATTTGTAAATAACTAAACAGTTTAAAACAGGGTGTGTAATAACTCAATGTTTTCCTTCAAAGCCCAGCTCCTAGAGTCACACATACTATTTCAATTATTCTTTTTGGAAGAGAGGAAGCTTTTAGCCATCCTGCCAAGAAGAAAATCTGCAAATGTAAGTAAAGGAATAAACACCAGAATGTACATTTAAACAAGACTCTAGGTTTCTTACTACTGTTGTATAAATATTACAAGTCACAATAAAATAAGAATTACATGTAAGAAAGGAGAAAAGAAAGACAGCAGCTTACACTCTAATGTTCAGATCTTTGCAGCTGTAACCATCTTTGTGTTCTGCTTTCAGAAGGCACTTTACACAGACCCTGAGGATAGATACCGGGTAAGCTGATAATACTATTAATACTATTAATAATAATATTAATTGGGTTAATAGTGATCATAGTAAACCCCACGATAATATTTTTGGTGTTGTTAATAATTTTAAAGCTTTGTGGAATTACGCTATTCTTGAGACTTAATTAATTCCGTACATACATTCAGAGTCTACCTACAATTCAAGGAATCACTGCTGCCTCTTGTAAAAGTGCCAGGCACTGCTATTTCCATCAACATCTTCCTTTTGTCATACACCTACCCCAAAAATCCATCAAATTAACATGTAAGACTGAATGGTGAGAAAATTCTTCTTTCAACTCAGCATTTGCAAAAAATTTGTTATTCATCACTAATTAAATCCTCTCTCTTAACCCACTTCACCTCCTAGTCTATGGCCAAGGAGAGCTCAAGAGGACCTAAGGAGCATCCCACGCTCCTCCCTTCCTGACCAAAGTGAAAGGCTTACTACAGCTATGGTCCTCCCCACGGAACAGCAGCCAGCCCACCTGGGCTAATTAACTAGGTGGCTATGATTATTCTGGTAGCTCATGATTATTCACAGCCCAGGACCTCTGCTCCCAGCCATGCACCAGTAGAGCAGCGTGAGCAGGAAAAAAATCCCATACCCAGGGTTCAACCTGAACAGATTCTCCAGAAAGTGAAGATCAGCAGAAAGGAGCAAGTCATTGTACCAATGCTAAAACTTTTATGCGCAGCTTCTTCCTCCCCACGTGGGTTTGAGGCAGGCAGAAAGGGAGAGGAGGAAGAGCTGTGTTTGAATTACTGGCCGTAAGGAACAAGACTGATCTGCACAATGACAGCACAAAATGGACAATCTGAATAAAACTTTCAGATCGAGATCATATAAAATCTATATGGTCAAAACAGATAAATACAGAATTAATGGAAAGGGCTTTTATGAAGTGCTCAGCTGCAAACTCACAGAACTGAGCAAAATATGAGAGGGCTTTACAATCCCTTTTTCTCCTTTGTACTTTTCAGGTCACCATGGCTTGCAAAAATCAAGTTGTATTTCTTCTGCTTTGCTTCCTGTAAAATCAATAACAACAATCAATTAAAACTTGTTTTGTGCCAGCAGGCTATTGTTTGTGATAATAACGCAGGGAGCTGAAAGGAGATTGCTTTATTTCCTTGACCTCCTCAGCACCCAGATAAATACGGTGTCTGTTCCATCTACGACTTGAAACCACAACCCTGTCCCTGGGTTGGTTTTTAAATTATACGAAAGAAGATTAGACGCTCTCACACACTGCAAACAGTTTGAAGTATCTGCTTTCAGTATCACCGTAACTGGCTGGGAGATAACATCTAATTTATGCCTAATTCAGCAAAAATTCCCAGTATCAGGCTCAGCCCAGGTTTTATGTTGATTTGAATCTTCTGTGATCCCGCTGACTTTGGTCAGTTTTCATCAAATGGGAGAGGAAAGAGTAAAGGAAAAGACCTGGCAATGAGAAATCTTTCACAACTCATATCAACAGCAAGCTGTGTTCATCTCACAGCATCCAGGATCTCTGCTATGTCCTCCTGGTACCATGTACTGGCTATGCAAATATATACACACACAAACACACACAGATGTTTATAGACACATACATACATAGATGTATACATATGTAGTTGTATGGAGAGAGACAAAGAGGCAGATGCAGGGAGGGGCCTAGCAGTGAAATTCTCTTACATCTCTAGTCAGTACAAAACTCAGTCCTGAACATTTTCATTCATTCATTTTCCCAAGAGCCCTGAACAAAGTGCCAGGCATTGCACAAATGATGGAGCAGCCCTTTCCTCAACAGCTGGTATTTTAAACATACATGGAAAGCAGGCAACAAACTGCAGGAAGAGCAGAGAAAAGAGGATGAGGTTAACAGCAAGATCAACTACAAGCCAGCTACGCACACAGCTTTTCTCTGTGTGTGTGTGTGTGTGTGTGTGCGTGCATTAGATCTGAAAACAAAGTTAGAAGGGTTTGTCAACTGGAGATGGGCAAGTTATGCAACTATGTGAGCATGAGCATGCCTGCCTGCTCAGAAAGGAGATTAGGGACTTGAGTACACTTTTATACCTACTAAATAATTAGTATCAAATAACCAAGTCCACTGCACTTTTCCTCTAAACAGCAAAATGTGATTGTTTGTGAATTTAGACATGAAGGCTGGGAGTTTTAAAGGGCCCTGACAGTGTTAGACACGCGACCCCCAACAGCTTTCCTTGAGATGTGGCTGTGTGTTACCAAAGTGGATCCAGATAGGCTTACACTGCTTTTACACACTCGCCAAGGAGGCATTACACCTATTCTGCCCAGGGAGACTCTTCTCCCCACTCCCCAGAGCCTGTCCTTACAGCCTGGTGAAAAGCAGCCCAAAAACGTCTCCCCAAAGCCCAGCCCTTGCCAGCCCTGCAGCTCTGAGGGTTGGTGGACACTGGCCACAGGACAACCACTTCAATGATATTCCTTTCAGAATGACTTGATGCTTGCCCTTTCTTAGCACCCCCACACCCCCCCAAAACTAAATTCACATAATATTTTGTCCTATAATACTAGGGAAAAGAACAACCCCTGCGTTCTACCAAGGTCTGATGTTCAAAGGGTTAAACCTAGGAAAAATACTAGAAAAATAAACTGGAAAAATTGGAAGCAGAGTTGAAGAGACATATGCCATCAAAATGCATTGTCGGTATCTTTTTGACACGTTTAGCTCCATTAACAGCTATTATTTGCTGGCACGGCACCCTTAAGCTGTTTAGTACCGGGGTAGATCCCAGCACACATCGCACTGTCCAAACGCAGCCATGGTCCAAAACAACCTCATCGCCCTTCACCTGCATCACTCCCTCCCTTGTCCCGCCACGTACGCAGGGTTACAATTCAATACAAGTGAACTTCCATCTCATTTTTCTTACAAATTTTTCAGCAAGTATTGCTTTGCTTGATGTCCTGAGGACAGCAAAATTCTTCTGATCGCAGATTCACTCTCTTTGCTTCCCCACTCCAGGCTGTCTGCACTGGGAGGGTGCCTGAAGCTGATGCAAGGAGAAAGAACGCTCCTTTCTAGCATATGTCCATATTTCTCTACTTATTGATTGCACATTGCACAGTGCCTTTGGTTTAATAAACTTCGTGAATGTCCCAAGAAAAAAATGAATAATCAACACCTCCATAACACCACTGTATTCAGCTGGCCTCCAGCAGTGGTTGGGAGCTCATCATAATCCATAGATGTAACGAACCACAGAGCAGAGAACGGACTGTTTATCACCATTTCCAGACACACTCTTAAACAGCCTGATTTTATTATACTTCCAGTGTTCATATGGTGAATCAAAGTGCTTTCAAAGAAACAAGAGTTACCCAATTAACCAGAATGAGAGAGCAGGAAAAAACACGGTAGATAGGAAAACAGCCTTGCTCCCGACTCCAGAGCTGTTAAAAAAGTCTGGGTGAACACTTGTATTCTTCCCTACTGCTTTTAACCTCCAAACTGAGGAAACTAGGGCTGGTATATATTCTTGGAGCCAAAGTCATCCTTCTTGGATGATTCCTTGACACTGTATTCAAGTATCACCTCTGCTATTTTATATAGCTGCCAAAACTTTCAGGGTCTTCCTGGGTGAGCCCCTAAGCAGAGCAGAGGCAGGGATAACCTGGAAGGAAAGCTTGTGAAGCTCAGACGTGGTAGACATCAGCAGACAGTTGTGGGCAACAACCTGGGTGGCTCCTGGATGGTGCTCCTGAGGGCTGACATTTATCAAACTAAGATCAGGAGTGCACAGGCCAGGCTGAACCCCACCTTTAGGGAGTGCTTTTTACAAAGACAAAAATCTGCATTTTCCCAGCCTTTTAAGGTATCACAGGCCATGAAGAACTGGGAAAAAAAACCAACTGCTATACCCCATCATTCTTAAAATCCTCTTGACTGACTGGCTCATCTACGCTATCTCTCTAATACCTCCTTTTCTTTCAATTTTGCTTTATTTTTATAATTGGTGGAAATACTTTCTGCATGGATGCATAACAAATATCCTCGTCCCCACTTCACTCATATGTTCTCCTGGCAGAAGTCCCAGGCTTGGGAATATTAAGCCATCAATCAGGTAACAGTATTGCTTTAGGACTCAGGGTCCTTGCAAGAACTTGTGCTGGGTGTATTTGAAACATTAACAGAAAAATCAGTGGGAGAAAAGTTCCTGTAACTGAAACCCCATTTGACTCTCAAAAATCCATCAGAGCTGGGGACAAGTTGTTGTCAGGGGATGATGAGGGATTTTTTTCCAATGTTTATCCTTTCTTCCTTTTCCTGTCTTTTACTAGAATATGCTAACACCTTGCAAAAATCTTTCTTTGCTCACATTTTCTGATCTGTTAAATAGCCTGGGCACCTTTTAAGCTTTGGCTTTGTGTTAGGTTCATTGTATAACTCTGTTTCCCCAAGTTTTATTAATGATAAACATATTTCTAAATCATTCCTATTATATTTTTGTGAGGAAAGCTGTTCTGTTCAGGTCCTTTATTTGCACCGTTTCACTTACCTGCTTTTCAGTGTATTTAAATCATGCTACAAATATTTTTAAACAGACTTTCATTTGCCACAATTACATTTCTGAGAACTAGAGTATGTTTATGTCTGCCACATTAATTCCATAAAAGCTTGCAAACACATGTCTCCTCCTTGGAGTGAAAAATACAAGCCTACCATCTTCCACAGATTCTGCAATCACAGCTCACCAGTCTCTTTCCATCTGATCACAAATCAAGCATGCAGTGCTCCCAAAATAACAGTGTGTTTGATACATCACCTTTTCACCATGAAAAATATTATGGATACTGCCAAGCAAAGTTACCAAAACAGTATGTGACTTTGGGTGCTTTTTATTTGGGCGCACAAGCTCAGAGGCCTGAAAACAGTGTGATATACAAACTCCAACATGTATACCATTCTCCTGTTATTTTAGAGCATTCATTGATACTAATTCTCAGCACTTCTGTGGATATGTTTGTTTCTTTTCAAAAATTTTAAGTTGCAAGCTCAGCATATAAAGCATCTTTCCTTTTCTGCCATTTTTGAAAGCTTTTTCCCTCATAGCTTTTTCAGCTCCTAAAAATTTGTGTTGCTGTTGGTTGTTAGGCGTTTTCTTCTACTTTTCCTGTACTTTGGTGTATTAAGGAAGCAATGTTTATCCAGTTCCTCATAACCACTAAAGATGCTGGAAAATTTCAATCTTATCTGAAAGTGGTGCAGAGCCTCCAAAATGTAAAGTTCCTAAATGCCTTGAGGAAAGTGGGCAATTGCCCCGAGGGCAGGTACTTGAATGACTCTTTTGCTCCCACTGTGCGAAAGGACATAGCACAATTATGTTGGTGGAAAATCCAAAAGAAGGGAGGCATTACAAATGCTCCAGTGAAGAAAAAGCTCCAGTTTCGCTTGTATAAGCTGAGAGATGGGGCTGTCCATTGAAAAAAAATAAAAAATAAAAAATTAGACCTTATAAATTCTGCTGTTGGTGGAACTACTTCTTTCTCATTACTGGCTTCTCATTAGCCCATTTATATGTGATTGGCACAACCTTTTCTGGAAGATTGTCCACTTGTATTCCCCAAACATACCCAGACAACAAGAACTGAAATGCCTCTGTCTTGGTCCAGAGGTTTGATACACATTCTGCCTTGTGCCTGTAGATCAGGATTTACAACCTTACTGAGAGAAGCAGTACTTCCAACAAGTCAAAGTAATAGGCATGATAGATTTATAAATCATAAAGCACAAAAATAATAAATGTGTGCAGCTTTTTGAGTTGAGATTTCTCTTTCTTCTTCGGTTTTTGGTGTTTGGGGTTTTTTTTGCCTATCATAGAGCTATATCATCTATATTGTATAGCATATTCTATATTCACAAACCCACAATTTATTCTAAGTCTTGAAGGAATACCCAGTCCACACTTGGCATGCCCACAGACTGAAAGTGGCGTTAAACCTGCTCACCACAATACTAAAGTTTTAAAATCTGAATTTAAGAAAAAACTGAAGTCTTTAAGAACTTTAAGAAAGAGCTGTTTTGTTATTCATTCATGTCACAGGCTGCTCCAAATGTCAGTACATGAGAGGTTGCATCAGCTCTAGCTTTCTCCATTGATTTTGCATATGTGACTGTTCATATTTGTATAGTACACTTACCTATGAACTGCACAGTAAATAAGTGGCACACTTCAGTGGTGCCCAAGAACTATGGACATTGATCCTGGGTCAGAACTACCAATCTTCTGCTGTAGGAGAAAGATTGGCATCCTCAGAAGTAAAAGTGTTAAAGGATGCAGCATCACAGGACTGGTGGCTGGGCTCCACGCTCACTTTCTACCTTAGGATTACTGTGTCACATTTCGAACACAGGTATGGTGCCCCAAAAAGTCCTGTGTTTGCGAGGCAAAATGGAATCACACTTCTAAGTTTTATACTGCTTCTTTACATATATTTTCTTATTATAACATTTATATTTTAGGGGTTTTTTTTCTTTTCTTAACTTCCATTGTTTTGACTTATTACCTTTGGAATTTATTTGTTACCTTGTTAAACCTGTTTCACCATTTCTTTCTTACATCTCACCCTTTTCCTTCTTGGAAAAGGTTTGTAATTTTCAAACACATACAAACACACACACACACTTCGGTGCAGCGCAAAGCAATGGCAGACTTCTCCTTGATTACTTGCCTGAATGGTGTCAGCAAAGAAAAAACAGATGTTGGAGGCACAGCTCTTAAAGGCCAAACAGGCCAAATTAAAGGAAAATGAAAAGATGTTAGGTAAATTCACTCATTCTTCAAACAAACTCATATTCCCTATCTAGGTTCTAAAAAAAATTGCCGTTCCTGCAACAGAAATATTCAGGAGTGTTTATGGTCTGCCAGATGATTGGAGTGTAATAAATGTAATTTTGCAAGCTTGTAAAATATCTTGACATTGCCTTAAAGAAACCACAATACACTATCTGGTTGGACTGCTTTATTTCCATTTCTATACTTCATTAAACCAGTACGCAGAAGATGCAGAAGCAAAACAAGAGAAGTTTTCCTATTGCAACACTAGAAATAACTGAAAACAGCTTAAAAATAAATTCTGTTGTAGGTGACAGTCCATTAAAACCCAGTGTATACCTCTTTAAGCTTTGCTACAAGCCAGATCCTTATCACAGATGCAGGCAGAGTGCCCATTTACTTCAATGGGAGCCGCATGCTCATATTCTGAAACAGAATTTGGTCTGCTGTGTTCATTAAGGGCTTCTGAACTTAAGATGTTACTTTGACGTTCCAGAAAAGACCTGTAGTACAGATAAGCTTCTGTTGATTCTTGGTGAAGCTCCCTCTATTGCTGTTTCAGGGCAAGTCCCAACACTGTGCCTGCTAGTGTTCCCCTCAAGCATGACATGCACCTACAGAATAATGAAGACATTGAACTTTTTGATTGACAGAGCCTTATAGAAATGATGCACAGAAAAGAACAATTATTGCAACATCGTGGCAAACCCCGTCTTGGATTGAAATTCCCTTTTCATATGCGGGCTGAGGAGCATGCCAGGTTTCTACTTGATTTATAAATGGCTATTGCAGGTACACAAACATGCACGATGTCCTAGGAAGTTAAGCGATACAACTTCAGACTCAAGAGCCTCAGCAGTGCGTGCTGCTGGCAGCTCCCCAGATGTTCAGTCAGTGGCTGGAACTGTGGCAACAGCTGCCTGCACCTCTTGTCCACCTTCACCCACCCAAGGACAGGCTCTGTCATCGGGTGGAACACAGATCTGGCTGCTAGGTCCTCTCCAGCTTTGGGCCAGCCCACAGCCTTGTGTCTCATGGAAGAATCTGGCCTCAGGAACCCCATCAGTAACCTCTCCTCTTCTCTTCCCAAGCCCGCCTTGGATGACCTTCCCATTATGAGAAGGGCTTCATCCCTAAGAGAGCATTTCCATAGAAACTGAAATACTGTCAAGGTTTAGGAACAAATAAAAGGATCAAGTAATTTTCCATGTTTGTCAACTTTGGCACAATTTGCACTGTTCCAATCAATGCTGATCTTGTTCTCTAAAAAGAAGTGGGTTTTTTTTCTAAGCAGAGGTACTAAATTTGTTCTCGTGCCCTAATTTATAAAGGCTTTGCATTGTCTCTCTTCTGGCTTTATCTGGGTTATCACAACACCTCTCTCTTCCTCTCCCCACCCCATTATCCTGGATAAGGGAGATTTTTTTTACACTTGGGATTTCTGCACAGATTATGAATCTCAGACACTGGCACTGGCACAGTCTGAGCTACCCACAGGGCTCTTCTGCCACCAGCAGACCGCAGCAGCTATAGACAAGTGCCATTGTTTACACCCTGGCACATCAGCTTCAGCTGAAATCAATGGTATGCAACACCTGATCTACAGAGGCAGCTGCCAAGAAGCTGGTACGTGGGCATCTTTGCCAGCCTTCATCCAAGGAGGGTGACCTCCAGAAGAAGAAAAAGTTGGGCAGCAGGAACTGGTGACTTTCTAGTTCTGGTGCATTTCAGGAGCTTTCTGATGTAAATCACCTGTCTAGCTCTGAATGTCTGGGTGTCTCCTCTGCCCCTCCGTTAGTCCCTCAGGGAACAGGCAGAGCCAGTGGACAGAGGGTGCTACTTGTCCTTGCGGTTCAGGCCAGCAGAGCTTCAGTGCCCCCATCTAACACATCACCTCCAACACACACCAGAGGGGAAACCACACATTTAAAAGGGAGAGAAAGTACAATAGTCCTACTACTCAGAAGCAGAACGAGCAGATCACATCTCCCTATCCAACCTCCTTGGCTCACTGTCTTTGAAGATGCTGCAGTGCAAATGATCCTGTTCATGAAGCGTGAGACACCACTCCAGTCCTCAGCTGTGTGGGTGAACCAGCACAGCCCTCTAGGTTAAAACAACAAATGCGCACTCTAGCTACGGTGAGCCCTATCTCGGCACAATTATGCATCTATCTAGGAATTTGTTTCATCCCCATGCCAGAGATTCAACCTTTGCAGAGAGCAAACCTGCAGCAGCAGAATTTTTCCAATGCTAGGTGCTGAATGACACAATAAAATAAAAATTATCTCTTTCATTTCCCGTAGCACCTTCTCTGGAGAGCCTGACATGAGAAGAATACACCTTATTATACCTCTGCGGTTTGTAATCCAGGAGATCAGCCTTTACACATGTGGAGAAAAAGAGCTATGCAGAGCTCAAAGGATTTCACTAAGACTAAACAAAAAGTTTATGATGGAGGCAGGAGGGAGACACAGCGTTGCAGAGTCCTTTTCTGTCTTTTAGTCTCTATATTATTCTTATTGTACAGTCCTGCTCTCCACAGATCCTGCTGCTCCTTCACCAGAGAAAGGAAATAGCTATTTATATTTTTACACCATATCCCAGGCAGAGGCAACGAAAATGGACATCAGATTAATGTTTTAGCTGCAGTTTGACAATGGACTCATTAAAATGAAACGGCCTCGCAGATTTGGATTATAAACAAAGCAATTAACAATGACAAAAATTTGCAACTTATTAAAAATATTTTGGGAGCCAGGCCCTCAGCGATATCTCAGAAGGTCACCTCAGAAGGGCATACCAGCTGCTATCAGCCCAGCCTGTGGCTCCTTGGCTCTGGTCAGTGTCAAATCCATCCCCCAGTGCCCACCCCAAAGCAGCCCTTGAGTCAATCCATGTATTTCCAGCTCCCAATTAATTAATTCGGCAGCTGGCTGACACCACACCCTCCTTTCCTGGCCACACTCATTATGCTGGACCCAGGGGGAGAGCAGGGCTGCAGATGCTGTTGCACTCTTTTATTTCTGGCATACGCCTGGAGTGCCGTGCTGGCTCGCTCATGCGGGGGACTGCTCCCACCCCAGGGCCAAGACGATTTCAGCCAGCCCTGGGAAAGGTCAGGAGAAGAAGCCCTGACACATGCAGACCTGGCTATCATCTCTGTCCCAACCTCCAAAACCAAAGTAGGGGGGGATTCACTAATTTTCCACAGTCCTGTTGCCTCTCTGCACCTCGCTCTTGGGCTCTCCGGGCTGTCACGGTTCCCCATGCACCCGTTGGAACAGGGCGGGAGCAGCACCTGGCACATGGCTCCGAAATCTGCGTTCACCCAGGTGCACCCAACCTGGAAGGTTCCTGGCAGGCAGCGATAGCGATCATAGCCAGGCTTTTGCTTCAAATAGTTTTTAAGTGTTTTAAAACCAGGACTTGAAATAGCGATGACTGGACTCGGGTTCTGGCCAGTCCTTACCCATCACCTGTGGTTTTAAGAAATGCCAGCTCTGTGGCTGGGAGTCATGGACATGTGGCTTATTGTAGATGTAGTTCTTTCAGCATCCAGCAACAATGCAGCTTACTGTATTTACTCCTCTTCTTTTTTCACTTTTTTTTTTCCTACAACCATTTGTCAAAATCTCACTCCTCTGTAAGAGCTTTGGATGCTCTGGCACAGCTCCAGTTACCACTTCAAGTATGAACTTACAGGTTATGGTACTCTAAAAGCTCTGCCATATACTCCTAAGTGCATATCCTATACTCAGATATACAATTTGTTATATTATTTGCCTCACCTCTATATCCTTTATCAAGGATTCTCTTGAAAACTTTAACATGCCAGTGACTTTCATTTCGATGTATTTTCAAAGGATGCCAGTAATTCTCTGAGGCTGGAAATAATGCCGGAATGGCAGCGTGCTCCCTCCACAAAGGAGCAGCAAGTCAGTCAGCTCATAATAAATTTTGTAGTGTAATAGTCAGATAATAGAGATACTACAGTACATGCTTTTGTTTTAAGAAGTTTTGAATTTCTAGATAGCTATGTAATGCCCAAAAGTTCCTTATGTTTTAATCACAATACAGAACAGTATGTCTATTTACCTTAATTATTCATGTTGAGGTTGTCAAGGTTCTCTGTCTTTGTGTTCCCATCTTATTAACTCATCAAGCATCAAAGTTTGGAGGTTTTTTTTTAGCTTGTGTTCTGAATATATTACAGTTGGCATCACACCATCAAACACTTTGGCAGCCAAACAAATAGCTTTACATGAAATCCAACATAATCGTGGGTTATTGAAATATGCTTCCTGTACATGCCTGGAATTCCCCTCATTAGCAGAGTATTTTCTAATCTGTACAAAATGTATCGTGCCAAAACCATGATGCATTTTTCCTCTTGTCCACCCAGGGCAGTCAACCATTTTGCTCCATCAGTTTTGGAGAGCCACCCATAACATGAAGGGAAATGAATCACTCAGAATCACTGAACATATGATTTTTTGTCCCATTGACTTCATACAGACATTACTCAGCCAAAAGTCTTTCACAGGGTAACCCAAAGAAATTACACTTGATAAAACACTACGTATAGCCACCTTTGGGATTTTATGAGGCTGCTTTGCCAGCCAAAACTACAACTCCCAGCATGCCACTTTGCAGCTCACACCAGCACATGTGGGGGTTTTTGTTTTGGTTTTTTTTTTAGATGAATTGTATTTTGGGAAATGTAGTTCTGACCAGCTATGCACTTCCCTTCCACTTCAAGAGAAAAAGTTGGTGTGAGACAAGTTAGACCTTAATTGTGGGACAGCTTACCAATGCAGCCCTCCACTGGTAAATGCACAAGAAATTCCTTTGTGAAAACAATTTAAAAAAATACACTTTTCCTTTCCAGTTAGCACAGAAAATGTCTGTCTTGGACACACTTCCATTATTGATACTGGAGAAAATTTCAACTATATAATCATTACTCTGTACTTCATTACTCACTGTGGACCTAAATTCCTAGGCAGAAGTAGCTCCAGCTTAAAAGCTTTCTGTGGTTTTCAGCACAGAAACAGGAAAAAAAAAAATATCAACCACATGCCCTTGGTGACCAATCATGCAGAATAAACAGCAGAAACTGATAAACTGATTTCAAGGTAAGTGCAGCCCATGGGCTGGAATGTATTCAAATAAATCTTTCCATATAATGAACAAATGTTGAAGGTCAAAACCTGTGTGCAGATAACTCACAAATGGCAAAAGAGACTGAACCGTACAATAAGGTGTTCATTACAAATAAACCATCTCCTTTATTTATTAGATAAAGGTCTTCTAATAAAACATGTCATAAGTCTCCAAAATAAGAGAAACAGTCTGTGAAAATGAAGAGAAAAAAAACTTTTCTTCTGTTGTGGTGAACACTACTAAAGTTCAAAAATATAATACACTGTGCAAAACCGGGTTTCCCTTCGTACATTAATTTTAACATTTTGAAACTGTGGACTAGTTTTTGAATATGCTGACCTAGAGTATTAGCTTGCATAATCCAGTTGATTTTAGCACTGATTTATGATCTCGATTATGGAGTTCTAAATCAATCTAGAAATTAACGTTTCAGTCTAAACACCCTTTCACATTCTCCACAATATAACTTGTCACCATTAATCTCCAGCCTTGATGTTAAACATCTCCTTGCTATCAAACTGTAAGTACAACATGGACTATATTTTCTGTACTGCTGGAAAGAATGATTGAAGACTGAATTGATTGAAAATCTTGATTTATCTTGTCTACAATTTTCAGTAGTGTGCTGTGATTTATATACCAGAGAAGGTTCTTTGATTAGCTTGCCATAGCCTAGAAAGGCTAAACATTATGGGCATTAAAATTTCAACACAAATGTTCTCTCTGCAGTAAGCACAATACTGACATCTTATGCCTATCAATCCGTGTATTAACTGAAGTTCTGACACTTCTCAGTAGAGATTTACCTCCACAGCTTTGAGGTTTGAGCAATCAATATATAACCTACTTTGATGCAATCCACACACCAAACTACATTAAAATAACATTAGGGCTTACTTTAAGCTGACAACAGCCAGGAAATGCAGAGTTAAAGGCAAAACCTCTACCTTTATCCAATCATGACATAATTTCAGATGCTGTAAGAAACGTGTGGGTTTGTGCCACAGGAACCAGCTAGAGCATGACTGAAGTGCCTTAGTTTTTTAGGCTTTAGCTGTTACAGAGCTGGTCCAATTGTTTTAAACCAACTTTAACAGACTCTTTTATAATCCATAAAGGAAAGAGATCGGTAACGTCCTCTTGTACAACAGACATCTGCCAGAGGAAGGACTCCAGCTCTGCGTTTGCTCCTTCCTTACACAGGGCTTTGCAGAGTGGCAGCTGGGACCCCTCCGCTTCCCCCTGCTGTGGCTTCCTGACAGCCCAGCCCAGGAAGGACTCTGGATACCCTTCCTTACAGCCACCACAGAAGAACTGACATCCAGTCATTTAAGCGTCCTAAGAAATACAAATGCACCCTGTGAAATAATCACAGTGCATGAAAATGTTGGGTTTAAAGAACATGTGATTAGACATCCAAAGAATATGCCCGGTTTGGCAAACATATGCCAACTCCATTTATTTGAAATCTGAAGTGGTTTTCTTTGTACACAACTTTTCTAGCATATAAGTTCCACCAGTTCCACAGAAGTGGGTGAAAACCTCCACTTTCCCCTCAGGGGCAGAGAGTTACCTGTGTGGGCCAGGTACACAGGGCATCCATCTCACCCAGAGATCACCCAGAGCTTTGCCATGTAACTCCTCCAAATAGGTGAACTGTATTTCCCTCCTCCCTTGTCCACAAAGAGCCTATTCTGTCATGACTTTAGGATTGTTCATAACCTTCTAGTTTCGGATATACAATTTGCTTAAACATTAACAGCAAGACGCACTGTGAGGTAAGAAACACACCAACAGAAGGTTATTGATAGAGGTATCACCTTCTCTCTCAAGCCCCAGGATGCTTTCCAAGCAGGACGCCCTGCTCAGCCCAGAAGGACCTTTTCTGCAAAACTGAGAAGCTGTTGAGTGGAATAGTTATATTTATTGCACCTTAGCACAGGGAAAAGAAGACAAATGTAGAAAAAAAAGACCACAAGACTCTCTGTAAGGTTTGACACAGTTGAACTCTATGATAAAGGTCTTGTCCAACCTAAATGATATTATGACTCTAATTAATAAAGTTGAATTCAGCCAGGGAAGCTGGGTTTGTCTATGGTGAAAATGTCTAGTGCCACTTGTGTTTTCAACAGGTTTTGACTTGGATCTGCTAGCAGGTACCCAGTGCCACCCTGAGACTATTTAAAAGCGCTAGCTAGAAGTAAGAGTAACTCAGAAGGAACAAGGCAATGACAACCATACCTTCGGGCCTCTCAGAAACAACAGGGAAGCAGTATTGTTTCTGCCAGCCCTTGTAGAAACAATGAAGAAAGCCAATTTGCAAGGCCAGTAGATCCCATAAATGGTCCCTAAGTGCCCGACCCCAAAAACACCATTAGGTAAATATAAAGTGTTATTTGTTGAAACCTCAGCTTTTACACTTCTACTTAGTTACTTAGGAGGCTAGATAAGTTTTATGTAATCTGGTGAGGGTGCAGCCATACTTCTAAAGCTGCAAACCAGTCATCACAGTGCATGTTCACGTAGCCAAAATTTTCACTACTGCATGCAGTGAGTGCATGCATGTTCACCTAATAAAACCTGATTTTTTAAAAACTTCCACTCCCAAGTTTCTACAACAACAGAAAGAGATAACTTAGATAATGTATAAGATCAGCATATAACATTTACATAAATTGGAAAAAGATTAATAACTTTTTTGAAGCCTACAAATTCAGATTTATTTTCTTCTTACATTAATGTGTACTTTCTGCTTTCACACTTCACCTGCACTAAAGTTTGAGGAAGATAAATGAGATGATGGATGCTTTTGGCCCAGGATGCATTTTCTTGTGTAACTCAGACCTAATTGCAGGTCTGCACTGCAGTTCTTCAACTCTTTTGTACCGAGCGTGCATAATCAGCAGACTTGGACGATTCTGCTAATACCACAGTTAAATGCCTTGAGCAAACAAACTATTATAATTTTGCACCAATTTGAAAATATCCATTTAAATGTTAAATGAAGAGGAACTAATCAATAAAAACATGCATAGTGTCTCCGGGGAAGTATACTGGAAAAGACAACAATAATCTGCCATTAACATGCAAATAAAGACACAGCAGGAAACAATAACAGTATTGACTTCACTGCAATACTTTAGGAGGAGTGTTTTGCTGAAATATGGGCCAAATTCAACTTTTATTTAAATCATTGTAAGCACAGACGATTTTGATTTGACATAGTGGGGAAAGGAACAGAACATTTAAATGCTGGAGGCATGCAGATGATGCTACTGATGCTGCTGACCAGCCAGGCTGACCATACCCCTGGGCTGTATTTGGTGTAAGGTGCTGTACAAATGTTTTTGATTAGATTGCCTAAAAAGCTTAGTATCTGAGACTGCGTACAGCCGAGTACAGAATGAAAGGAAGAAGTAACATAATGCACAATCAAAGACTTGAACTGGCCAGGACCCTTTTTTCTCCCCAGTCTACCTAATTATTTTTTATACTAACATAAACACTGCTATGCATCAATAGCTTTCTACTGAAGGCTTGTGAGCTAGTTCCCTGAAAGGTGCACATCAGAAATAGATCTTAAATAAGGGATTAAGTCACAAGAAACAGAGAGATATAGACCAGGATTCTCTGTATGAAAGAAGAGAAAATAAAACTATGGACACGTGGGAAGGTGGACTTGGCTGGCTTCAAAGGAAACTGGAGAATTCACAAGCATGAGCAGGTAGAATGGTCCTGATGGAGGTGTGAAGAAGGTTGAATGCAGAGTTTGAATTTTTTGAAGCAGGAAAGAATAAGCTCTTTGAAGAACAAAAAAGCTGGGAAGGTAGGCAAGAAAGGACTTTGCAGGGGTTGCAACAAAGAAATGGAATGCACAGGAAGAAAGTAAAGAAGCTCATAGTAAATAGAAAAGCAGAGAAGTAGACAAGCTCATAGTAACTGAGATACAGGAAGAAAGGGGATTTTGTTTGAGAACTAGATTCTAGCTGATTTGACAGCAGTTCATCCTCAAATCCGCAATTCATGAATCCGTTGTGCCACAGGATAGCACTTGGGTTGCCTCACGCAGCTCAGCTGCAGCTAAGCTACTGCCATGCTATTGCCATCAAAATGAAAAAAAAAGCTTGTTCAGGAGTCAGAATCAACACCTGGAAACTCCCTGTCAATCAATACTGGTTTGCCCTGGGAATATACAGACTCAGTAGCCTGGACCAGTCAGATGTTCCTGAAAGCAAAGATATTTTCATTCACTAAAATGAAAATGCATCTTTTAATTCAAAATTCTATTTTTTCACACTTTGTAGGGCCTCGTCTTAGTTCTCGCTGGCAATGACACAAACTCCCCAGTGTATATTGTGCTGACACTGGAAAAGTGAAAAAACTGCAGTGTACACCTCTGTGTTACCCCAGACACCGTCAGTTGCAGGTTGTCATCTGCAGTCTGTAAAGAGCTCCCTCCTTGCATCTCTTGCTGTGTTCCTTTCCTGTCCTGAGAGCCTTTGCTCTGCAAGGGAGGCAGCAACAGTTCAGTCCTTAATCGCTGAGTGGTCCTGTCCTGCAGTTCTTCAAAACTAGCACAGGGGAAGGTCACATTTAAGTGAATGTAATGCCCCAGCACTGCTGTCATGTTGGAACAAACCATTCACCCTGAAGGGACTGAATGCTCGTTCAGCCAGGATGCTCCACCTGAAGGGGGGCGGGGGGGGGGGGGGGGGGGGGGGGGGGAAGGACTCCAATATGATGAACAACCATTTGCAAAAGGGGCATAAATTCAGTCACCTCCCTGGTTTCTTTTCCCCGCTGGCCAGGGGACACAGAGATGCAAGGTAAACCAGCAGTTTCTTTGCCAAAAATTCTTTGCCTTCCTTTAGTGTCAGCTTCTGTTCTTCAAGTGCCAACAGTTATCCTTGGGATTCTGTTCTCCAATACTTTGGAAATAGTAATGTGATTACTGTTCATGACAAAACCCAAAGCCTCCTAATTAATCCATTCAGGGTAATATCTTGGCTAATTTTGGAACTATTTGACTTTTCTCTCTGCAGCCAGGTAACTCTGCTAGCAGGCCTGGACATCAGTTAGTGATCCACCTTCTATAGTTCACTAACAAGAACCAGAGCAAATCGGTCCGTCCCTATATGAGAGCGTAAAGCAAGTGATGACTCCTTATTTATTTGCACATTTCTTTATAAAAGCTGGCACACACTCCCTTATCATGTCCTTAAACAAAATCTCTCTAGTTACACAGTATTTTAGCAATCACCACCTTATTTATCTGTTCGACAAATCTTACTTTAGATGCTCAGCCCAGCTTCTACACCTGATCTCAGGGAAACCTTTAAGTTCAGCCTGAGGAGAAAATATTGAATACTCATCCTATTTATACACTTCGGTGACCACGTTAAGGAAAAAAAAAAAATCACCTGATGAATCAGAGGAAAGGAGCACTGGCATTGGCCCACGCTCTGATCTCACTCGAGCCAGCCTGCTGCTTGATTAATGAGCTGTGATATCATAGTCTGTGAGGAGGCATACATAAGTGGGAAGAGGAAGAATAGCATCAGACACTGTCAGGCTGTCTCTGTCTAAATCTGGGGAATGGAAAAAAAATAAAAAATGGTACAGGTTCCTATAAAAGAAGGAAAACCATATATCAAGACTGCTGGATTTTTGGAGATTTGTTGTTTGGTTTTTTTAGTAAAGATATCTGAAACTAGCCCTTTCCCCAAAGTGCTGAAAAATTTTATGAAAGTGCTTTAAACCATTAGTAGTTACTGGAAAAACAAAGGGTATTTTTTAACCTGAAGAAATCATTGCAGCTGACAGCTTTTAAAATTGCTTTGTGTTTTGCTTACAAACCGGCAAAAGGAATATCCATGTTTTCTTGGAGAAAGATGCTTCTCACAGCTATTGAAAATGAAAACAGATGTGCCAGGGGAGAAGGATATTTCAAGGTCACAGATGGTCAGAGGAGACTCATTTCTGTCTTTTATGATGAATTTCTTAATAATTTTCAAATATGGTATCCAGTACATATTGCTAAAGTTTTCACCTACCCTACTGGCCCTTGGAGTTTGCAAAAGACTATGAACAGAAGAGATAAATAATTGCCAGTTAAATCATTGGACTGGGATTCAGGACTGCATTTATTCCTGTGCCTTCCACAGATTTCCTAAATTACTTTGAAGAATTTTTTTCTTCCACATCTCAAAGTTCCAGCTGCAAAACATGGAAAATAGAAGTGTTTTGCACCACATTCTTTAAAGCACACCTAAGGATTACAGATATTTGATGATGTTCATATGATAGTTTCAAGGCCCTCATTAGTGTTCATGTATTAAACCTTCTCACTGTGGTCATGAGCGCCTGAGTTGTCCTGCTCCCAATTTCAATGTAACTGGCAAGCAAAGACACATGAAAAGTATGTGGAGAACTACTAGCAAGAACTAACGTGTCCTCAGCATGCAAACTGACTGCTGCTTCAGCCACTTGGGAAATGAAGCTGTCAGACATTGATGATAGCTGGAAGGAATGCACCAAATACCTGGAAAAACAGTGTTTGGAAGCTGGAATTGGGGAAGCAGTTACCTGAGCATCTATTTATCTGTCTGTCTGTCTGTCTATCTATCACATTAAACTAGAACTGGGGAATATGGTGGTAGGGGGGCATCCATACATCCCTGTTGTCAAGCCCTAGGTAGCAGTCAGGAGGAGATGTCTAACAACTGGTCTAGTACAAAATAATCCCTCTCCAAAAATACACTCTGAAACATCTGACAGCCCATGGCTTAGGGGCCTCCTCCAGACGTTCAGCAGGCTTTTCCCACAGTCGTTTTGGAAATCTCTCACCAGAAAGGGACCAAGTTCTGCTACAACAGAAGGATTCAAGTTGGAGAAGAGCCCCTTGTGCAGCAGGGAAGAACCATAGCATTCTTACCTCAGGCTTTACTTCCTAGGATTTTACCACAACTTAGTAAAAAGTAGTCACCTAGAATAAGTTATGGACCCAATGTGAATAAGAAAAGATTTCTTGGATACTTCTTGAAACCCTCAGCAGAAAAAAATGTGTTTGTTAATTAATGTTGTAAGGATATCCTTAAAATCTTGCACACTGTACCCAGCTATGTCTATGAAGAAGACACGGTCTTCCATGGAAGTATGTGGAAGCAAAAAAAAAAAATTGTAGTATGAGGGCTATCATTTTACTTCATATTAGAAAAATGACGGAATTAAACTCCATATGCAAATTAATATAAACACAATAAAGCTCCATAGAAGTCTAGCAGAATAGGTAATATCTTTCCTTAAAACTAACCAGCTTCCAGGGATTGATTTTTACTGTAGAGATTCGAGTTTATAGCACCATATTTCTAAGAGATTCTCTGCACTAGAGTATAATTTAGATGATGGATCCCTCTCAATTACTGTCCATTAGAAGACAGGAAAACATTAAGTTCAAGTGAGTATTATGAGAATTATGGGTTACCCTTTAAGTGAAGAGATTGTAAGTGAAAATTAATTTTTAACATGTTCATTTCTGATGTTGCGTACCATGATTTTGAGCAAAAAGCTTTCCTACAAAGATTATTTTTTTCAAGTAAAAGCATTTTTCATTAAAGAAAAAATCACAGTGCAGCGCAGTAAAACAATCTAACTGCAAAGGTCCTCAGACACCAAAAACGGTAAAGTATTTCACATGACTTCCCTAACTGATTTTAAAGGGACCCTGCACCATAAGGGAGAAGATGGCTGATATATGCTACAGATGTTCTGAGCATGCAGATGTTAAAGGGCTGTGAGAGAGCACAAGTATTGCCCAGCACAGGGGTAGCACCTTCAAGAAACACACTGGTGTTGCATGTGCACATTTTTGTGTAATTCAAGTAGAAGCTGAAGGCTCTCACCAGCAAACATTGTAGTAATAAAAAGTAAAATTTTAAATCAAATCACTAAATTTTAAATGAAGCTTTTCCTTGTGCAAATTCCATATTGGTTCATACAGACATGCCTATATTTGCAGCTTTTTGGTTTAGTCACCTATTTGTCAAATTTGCTTAGGAAGTTCAGAAAGCCAACTCAAAATATGGAACCCCACTTTATACAATCTTGATACTGAGACTAATTTAGAGACATAACATGACCATCTTGCATCTGAAAGACATTTCTATGCTCTACTTTTTCAAAATAAAGTTAAGCAAACTTGAGGATTCTTTCAGACTAATTTTTTTTTTTAATTGACAGTACAGCTTATTAAGAAACATCATGTGTTTACCCTTTGAAAATGACTGGAATAACTTCCCCAATACTATTAGAGAATAAAAACTTTCTCCCTCTGTAGATACCCATGTGGAAACAAGAGAAGATGAACATTTTGCATGACACAAAGAAGAATTGCTCTGCAGCTGCTGCCATGACCCTCAGGCTACACTAGAGTCATGGCCCACTTCTTTTCCCCTATGGGGATCTTTTGGTTAATGTATCCATTCAGTTTACAGCCCAAGTATAAATCCCATTTTATACCAGCTTACTGAGAATTTCATAGCAGGTTACTATCTATCTGTGCAGCCTGCACATTCCCATACAATAAAATATCTGCATTTAAACGCTTTCTGACACTATGTGAAATTCGAGGAATTTGTGTGGTGAAATCTTTATCTTCACAACGTGATTGATAAAACTCCTAGAGCCAGGAAGTCACCATAGGCCCATTGCTTCGTTAAGTGTATTTGGAACAAGTGACTTGGTCTGCCTATGTAATAACTTTGTTAATGATCAATAGCTAACATTCAACAGCTTTCAGAATTAACACATAATACAAAATATTCCTAGGAATACAATGCAGACATGAAAGATTCCTTTACAGATATTCATGCATACTCAGTCACCAGTATTGTCCATGATTTGCATTCTCATGAAGCTTTTTATCAGGATTAGTTAAGCCTCTCACAGCACATCTACGAAGATGGCAAAGCTCTCAATGACTAGCACTAAATATAAAAGCATGTTACAGAAAAACGTCCTAATGCAGGGTGAAATATTGGCCTTTTCAAGGTCAAAAGATGTTTTCATTTCAACTTAAACAGAAACAGGAATTGAGCTCATTTGCTCTCTCTCTTTTTTTTTTCTTTTAACCTATGAAACCAAGGGTCCGTTCTACTCCTCCTCTCCTTTTGGCTGTACTCCAGCTCCTACACATGCAACAGGGATTTATGACAATAAAACATGCTGGTATTGAAAATCTGCACATTATTAATAATGTAGATGACTCATTACTCCCTCGATATGATGTTAACATCAGAATAAAGCTAGCCTTTTATTGCTATGGGGGTTTTGTTTGTTTACTTCAGAGCTCTGTTGCTTTTGCCAATGGTTTAGATCTGTAAGAAAGTGAGATCATCACAAGAGCTGCTGCAGCGACACCACTTTGACCCTTGTCCATTCCAGACAGTGACAATTTTTCCATTCTTCTGAACTGGAGCAGGATCAACCCCACTGTAAATCACTGAAAACTTCCACATCCTCCTGTTGTTGTTTCACAGCATCAGATTAGACTCCTCCATAACTGTACAATCCACTAAGGTTTCAATATACACATATGCTAGATGTAGGTTTCTTTAATGTTTTTACATAAAAGGTAGCAAATGCAAAGTCCATAATGCTGCCATGCCACAGCCCAGGCTGGACAGTGAGTAGCTACTAAGCCTTCTCCTCCCCTCCTCCCTGAATCCCAGTGCTCATTACGTGCGTATTTAGAGTAACTGCAAAACAAGAGTAAAGGGAGAGCAGAGACCGAGACCAAGAACACACTGGGTTGGTGGTGGCAAACCACACAGCACCCAAGTATTCATCAGTAGTTGACCTCACAAGAATGACATTCTATCAAATTAAGTCTGGAATAGTAATTTCTCAGATCTTGTGGCTTGAAGCAGTTTCTCAAATCTGTGGTCAGGATATTTTTGTTTGAGTGACCTCTGTTTACCAGGTCCTCATACCTACAGGTGAAGTTTGTGTATGTTATGCTCTTTGATTTAGGACTATCCAAAACCAAAGACATTATGAAATTTTGATTCATAGAATTTATTTTCACTCTTCACCAGAAAAGATGCAAACATATCAAGACTTCCATTTAAAAAATGAGAGGCAAGAGATTCTAAAATAGCCTATAGCTGAGTAGAGCAGGTACTTCTCTGGGACACAGGGAACCTACCCTCCAAATCGCACTCATTTATTTATCCACCAGGTCTTGTGTCTTTGCCTACCTTCCTGAAGATAAACCTCGTGAGCAAGCTGCAGTCTTCCTCTCCATTATGGTAAAGGGGATCCTGCTTGTTATAGAAAAGCTTTGCCATTAAGTTAAAATATGAGAGGAAACTTCCCAGGCTGTATCTGAAATGAAGCTGGATATCTGGCAAAACCCATATATCATAAACTCTGCCTCTGAAACTGATACTCACTTCTCCTCCTTATGACAGAAACCTAAGAATTCCTTCCTTCTACCAAACTGCAGGAAACATCTCGTCTCATTAATGCCACTCTTTCTTAGAATCTTTTAAATATGTATTTTTCATTAAAATTCTAATTCTTGATAAACTGAAAGCATGATCTGGTGACAAAGAGGTTATAATTAATCTAGCAAGAGCAGGCAGAGAAATCCATGTAATTGAAGGCAAATGTATGAATGAGGAGACTAATGCTACAGAACTTCCAAAGTCTTTTCTGTGGAATTAATACTACAGAGACCCATAAAAGATTAATCAAGATAAGCAATCAATAACTTCTCAAGTGCTAATAAGCACTGCCATGTTCCATGATATGTTGAGCAGTTTATCATGTTTAACCATATGAAGATTTATAGAAAATCCATTGTTAAAACCAAAGGATGAGGTAATGCACCACTTAGTAAATGAAGTGCAATTAAAATTTATGCTTGATATTACGCATTCAAAAGATCTGTAAAAATCATTTTGATTTCCTCTTTTTAAAGAAAAGAAATTAAGGTACTAGTTGCAGTGTTCAGTCAGTAGTCCTGGGAGAACAGTAAGGACAGCAACGATATTCCTCAAGTTAATATCTGCTTTCAAGTGAAAAGTGATGAAATGGCCTTAAAAAAATTGTTAAGCTCTCTTCCCATTTCATTTTACACAGTGATCAAACTTTGCTCGAAAATTTTGAAAGTTAAATAGAATACCTATTAGGAACTTAAAGGTCTCTGCTATCCATCAATCTGATAGATTTGCAGGTCAGATGAGTGAATGACTTAATGGCTAATTAATAGTCCATAAACTACAGGTCTTGACCTTAGGGTCACTGTGACAGAACTCTACACTACAGCATATTATTAATTAAAACCATCAAATTATGTATTTAGTAAATCAATTCTTTAACAATATTAAGACCTCTCAAATGTATTGACATGATTTGTTATTTATTTATCTGTCATCAGGCAGCAAATATATTCTGACAACCACACCATAAGCATTTTTACTAAACCTAACAAAGTTACATTAACAGAATGTGTAACAATAATTTTCTTCTATACATAGCTGGTGTTTGTTTGGTTTTAGTTTTATTTGGGGGAATACTTTGTAAGTGAGATTCCCCTCCAAAGCTCAGAACAATTGTAATTTTAAAACCTTTATAATCATAGATGTTTCATACAAAAAAGATACAGATCCTGCTTGCTTCCTTGATAAATTGCTAAGTCTTAAAAGGTTTGTATTAAAAATAGTAACACTATGTACATCACTTTGCCTTTGAAGTGTCCTATATCATATATTTAAGCTTATACCTAGCTGCATAGACACACACACACATATATATACACATCAAATAATTTCTATGCTCCAGTTATGGTCATTCCTAAAGCACAGGTGATTGATGTTTTTCTATGGCATGCAGATAATGACACAGCAGAGAAAATAAGCAAACTACACTTTGTCCCAAAGAGTGTACAAAACGACAATTAAATTCCAGCAAGCAAGAATAAGATTCTCAAGATACAGGTGACTGTCACCTTGTAGGACTGAAAACAGTCACATTTCCTAACAGGAGCTGGATGCAGAAAGAGAGAGAGGGTGAGCTTAGGTGCCTCCATGGACACACAAGAAGACTAGGTGAGGAGTCATTGAATCCACGGCTCCATCAATTCATGAGAATGCCTAGTGATTAGTACTTATCCTTTTTTGTAAGATAAACTCTTTAATTACATCACTACTGCTCACAAGAAGGAGTGTATTCATGTGTTTAGATGTACACGCTTTGAGTTGCCCTCTAGAGGTACCTGCTGCTCTCCCCTAACATGGGAAACTGAAGTTCCTAACTTCTGGTGTCCTAAATCACACCTAAATTAGATTCCTTAAATAAACAGCATAATTAACCTCCCTTCATGGACAATAAATTATCCAGACAAATGTATCACTATAAATCAAATCAGTATGACAGATACATACAATTGAGGGTGTGTAACATCTAATCAATTAAGTGGCATATTCATCTGCAATTAGCAATTAAGCTCTCAAATCTTAGCATGGGTACTGTAAAGTGTGTAAGGCATGGCTGTGTAATTACAATGAGGTATGACTCTTTTTCATGGTAGTTTCTTCAGGAGAACATACTCATTCTAACTTAAATTCACAAATTGCTCTGAGTCACCGAAAACAACTTTTTTCATAATAAATATACTATTCAGAAAAGAATGGAAGGATTATTAATGTTATATTAGAGACACTTTGCTGGGACATCACTTTCATTACTAACATTAGCTGGCTGGTTTTAACCAGCTTTGCTTTAGAATGGTACAAATCATCTTGTACAACATATAATTGAATATTTAATACTCCCTTCAGGAAGAAAGTGTTCAACAAACATTTACTGCTGAGGCAAGTTTGTTTGCAAAGTGGGACCATCTCCTTCCCTGATATGAGTAGCACAAGTGAAATGTTCTACAATGCATCACTCTGCCTGACACAAAAGTCCATGTTCAATAGTGATAACTTATCAGCAGACACTGAAAGAGCTTAGGGTGTCCTAACAGCTACGATCACACAGACTTGAAAGAAAAAAAAAAAATCCACCTAAATATTGCACAAGTCTTCCACTGATTGGCACAGAGCTGATGAAACTGCCTCTGAAGCAGTCTGCTTAAGCATGATACTTTTTGCAATATCTTCTTAGCAGAACACTCCTATCCAGCCACCACTGTCTAAGCAAGGAACCATCTAAAGTTATAGTGCCAAAACATGACGACAACACTTTCACTCTGAGCTTCAATTATTTAGTTCATTATCTGTAAGTCATGCATGAGTATGGAAGTCCATGACATGCCACCGTACTGAACCAAAGCAAAAATCATGCTTAAATACCATGCAGTCAGCGATACTCCAAAGAAATTCCATGACATTAATATGCCATGCTGGATGTGCGACCTGTAGAAGAAACACTGCTCCCAGAGCAACAAGCATTACCTATGAAAAACACGTTCTTTCCTGGCATCTCTAGGGCTTAGGGTTCACTGCATTTATAGTGATCATCTTAATGTATTATTATATTAAATGTTTCAGGCACTTTCACTTACCTTTCAGAATTAAAGATTAATCAATTCCATGATTGTGGACATCTAAACAAAATGTATTGATCGCATTCATTTTTAAAAGCAAGATACTGTGTTGTTTTTCAATATGTCATATTTTAAGGCTAGCTTATTAATCACATTTTGAGAACTCTTGATATTCCATTGGAATTTAAGATACAGAGTAAGTGTAAGATTTTCTTAATGATGATGTGTCCACAGAAGCCACAAGCTTTTGTTTGTGCTGAGATCCACCCACTGCTCCTATTATAAGCAGAGGCTCAACCCGAGAACCATCGCCCATTTTAGTGTTTCTGCTGATTTCCCTGGAACTGCACATACACATTAGAAGTACCCTTACATGCAAGGAACAGGTCCTAAAAACTGGGAGCAGAGTCACACAAATTTCACGTTACACGTAGTTTTATGCTGCAAGTCTGCAGAAGTTAGATTTCTGGGAGTGATTTACTAAATTCAATTATTGACTTTCACATTCATAACTTCAAACCAAGATCAGCACCTTTTTTTTCCTTCCTTAGTACTTAATGTTGGTCTAGTTGTCTAATAGAAGATAAATTTCATGGAACACCAACAGCTTATGGAATCCAGACACCACACTGAGGGTCTCATAATGCAGAAAGATTAAGCAAAAAGTTGCGCTGTTCCTCACAAACATACGATCAAATCAGAAGTCTGGAGGCATTAAGCAATGAGTCGACACTCACTGGTACTGTTTTCTAGATTTATAGCTCCATACTATTCAGCCCTAAGAATGTTTATAAAGCAGCAAACAAAACTTTTGGAAACTCAGCCTGATCACCGATACCAAACTTACATTCCTACATGGCTCCATTTTCTTGGATATGTATTTCTGAATGAATGGAAATTGAGATATATTTTCCTACTGGTATCAATAGAAGTACAAATGCTCAATATACACACAGAGAGTGTGCTGAAAACATGCCATTTATATCCCAGTTTGCTGAAATGGGAATAGACTGAGAAGAAAGGAATGAATCATTTCTGGATGCTGCTTGGAACTAGCAGCTTCCCAAGATGATCTCAAAGAAGATGGCACACACCTTAAAACCACTCTTCTGTGCATGCATTCCATGTTGTGGCTCTTCAGCATTACCAGTGAAGTGTGTTTCATAAGTAATAAATATTTTATGTAAACAAAAACACACATAAATAAATTCTAGAGCTCCAGGCAAAAAAGAGCTTATATTATAATACCATAAATTATGACAACGGTAATTGCTACAGCCAATAATATTTTAAAACAGATCTGTGCTGACAAATACGTGCAATAAAGCTAAGTAAGGCTTACTTAGTTTCAGAGTGGAGTAAATCAGTTGATTTAAGTAAATACAATTATAGGAGCAAGGTAATATGGTGACGTCCTCAAAAAGTTTCCAGCTTTCTCCCAGTCCTTTTTTTAATGCCAAGAAAGAGCAATGTAAATGAAACCTTGTGAGAGAGGCTAAAAAAATTTATTGAGAACCCAAAAGATACTGAGTACCCACACTTCTTAAAAATACCTTTACTGCCTAGCTACTTTTAAGAAACCAATGCATTCTTTTCACAAGAAATCACAGACAGTGATCTCCCATTTACAAAATATAGGGGAGGATATAAACTATGGACTTTATGCTAGATCATTTCCTGAAATTTGGTGGTTTAGATTAAATATAAAGTCTATTTGAACATACCTACCACAAACAAACACACTCTGTAAAATAAAACAAAAATGCAGCCCTGTCCACCTTGATATGAGGTTTCTCAAAATGCATGCCGATTCATCAAAACAGACTGAGGCAAAACCAAACATTTTCTAAAATCCTAGAGTGCTGATGAAATGAGATCGGGATTCAACTTGTTTCTGCTTTAACAGAAGATGTAAATTGACTTAACCAATTTTTAAAAACAAAATTCAAAGTGCAGACTGTCACCCATTTTTCTTGAGATGCAATTTCATCTAAACACCAGTCTTTCTGCTCCTCTATCTGCAGCCCACTAGCACAGCAGCAACTGCTTGGTGCAATAAGTGTCTCTCACAAATCTTTATGAGAGGCAGAACTGATAAAAAAGAGTGACATTTCTCAGTTTGCATTCTGAAGCTGTTCATCTGATTTTCTCAGACAATTTCCTGCAAGCTAGTTACCTCTCTCAGTCTCTTAGGTGACCCCCTCTGCCTTACCCTAAAGGTTTGTCTTTCCACCTTCTACAGATCTTGTTATACCTAAGATGTCTATATTTTTATTCATTAATCCTCAAGATCACTTAGTAGAGCACCTCAGTAGGTAAACTTTCTTTAGTAAAGGCTCAAAGACAATATGGCCTAATATTAATAGTATCACATTTCCTTACTACTTGCTTGATAAAATCAGCTTTTTTATTGCTGAAGTCCCCAGCATTTTCCCTTGTGGAGTCCTCATATCCAGACCCTGAAGCTTCTCCACTTTCTACATCTCCAGCTGTGTCCTGTATTGTCATCCTCACTGCTAAGACTCAACTTAATTTCCCATTTTCTGTGACACATTTTCACTCTCAAGCCTTCCAGCTCAGCTGCACTTGAAACTCAGCTCCCTATGGCTCCTCTCTTTCAGTGTGTCTCCTCAAATCTCCCACATCCATGTTTCTTCTTCTTTCTTTCAAAGCTTTCTTTCAAAGCCACATCTCTACTTTCATCTCCTCCTACACTCCTCAGCTCTGGCAAATCCATCCTCTTCATCTTTCATGTATATTTCTTATTTTGTGCCACCCAATTTGTTTGGAACAAACTCAATTATTTATCAAATTCTCTCCCTCTCCTTCTTCATCTATGGAACAAAAATTTCACTGTTAGCAGAAATACAAACCATCCAGGTCAGCATGAGTGCATAGAGTCATGGGTATCTCTTATCTTACCCATAACATGCTGCTGTTTGGGAAAGTATCTATGGCTGATGTGGTCTTAAACAGGGTACATCACAAAGTCTTGTTTCAAGAAATCTTGATCTTTGGAATAAAACCGTATCTAAGAAATAATCAATCTTACCTCTAAGCACATTTATGAGTCTGTCATATTCCCTGCAACATTTAAAAACAGTTACATTCAAAATTTACTTCCATATACAATTCTTTATCAGAACTGAGAATTTTACCCACTCATATTTGTAAAAATAAACACCTAATTCTTCTCTGCAATTTACTGTCGGGGAACTGAAAGAATGTTTTAGGTGGGCCAAACTCATTGAACACATGATACTTGCTAGATTTCTTTAGCTTTCTGCAAGCATCATGCTATGCGGTAATACCAAGAAGTTGTCCTAAGGGTTTGACATTAGTTCAAATCTCAGAGCTTTGATTGCCATCCAGACTAAAAGCATTTTTTAAGCATGCCAAATTAATAAAAATGCCTCCTTGATACAATTCACCTGGCCTTGTATTACCTGTCTATACCTATTTACACCAGAAGACAATGTAATTTCAATTTTGAGATTCCAGAGAGAGTTCAAAAGACATTTCACTCCACTTGGGAATATTCGTTTATCTCTACTGCAGAGAAAACATAAAATAATGGTAAGAAACAGCTCCTCTGCTGTAACCTAAGCCTGTCTACGCAGGCAGTGGTTTGTTTTCTACTAAGTTTAAATGTAATCACATTGTAGATTCCACCTATCTGCAAAAATATGGGTCCAGATTGTCTTTTCCTACCATTCTGCCTTAACATTTCATATTTACTCAGCCTAAATTGAACTCTGGATTTTTCACAAGAGAATTTTTATTTATTAACTTATTTAAATCAAGGATGTGTTCTAGAAGATAAGTATTTGAATTACATTCTTTGTCTCTGAAGACATATCCCAGTATTTATTATGAAAAATGAAAAAAAGATTGCATATGGAAATGTAAATACATCAAAACACATTAGAGCCATCTAACTATAAAAGGAAAGAAAGGAGACTGTAGGTTAAGGAATAATAGGGTAACACCAGGCAATCTAAAAATATATCTGCAGAGGAAACCAGTCTAAAGGCAATGTGGTTTGTTGGTTTATTTTAAAGCGGGAAGAGGAGGGAAATGAAATAGATTTCAAAGACAGAAAGAGTCCCACACCATAAAGTGAGTGAAAATTAAAATGTTGGCTGAATCTAGATGTGCATGGAAAATCTGAAATATCTTCGGTTCATGAGTGCATTAAATATCTAAATCACTGGCATAAACTTGAATTAGCACAGCCATAAACCCCATAATTCTGCAGTGGTCTCATCCCTGAAACTCCAAAGTCAGAATGAATAGAAGCAAGAGTAAAGCATTGCCAGAACTGAAACTAAATCACATCCAAAACCAAAAGCTCTGATATTATAGGGGACATCCCCTGTATCTCATACACATTCTTGAACTATCATTGCCACTCCACTCAGTCAAATGCTTTCTCCTTTTCCAAGTGTAGCTTACAACTGGGATACCTGAGTTGCAGCTTCACAATTTCCACAGAAAATCTTATCTAGTATCAAGCAAGTTCTTCTATTCAAAAAATTCCCCTATAAAATATATAGCCAAAGATAATGCTATCAACTTTGTGTGCTGGTAGTCTGGTATAAATCTTATCCCATATAATGGAGAAACAGTAGCATGCTGTCAGGGCACTGCATGCTATTGTAGAGATACAAATCTACTTCAACTTCCATCTTATCCCTAAAGCTCATTAACATATGAAATTGCAAATTCTGTGTAGGTCCTTATGCATGGTGGATAATCTTCTAATAATATTATTAATGTGTTGATATTAATAATATTGGCATATGGTCAGAAACACCTGGTTGCAAAATTCACATGCTTTCCTTCTGAAGGCAAGAGATAAAAGTCTACTTTGGAAAGGGGAGCATGACAACTTGAATGGAATGCCGATCTTCTTTTATACGGTGCCAAATTTATCTAATATCAACTCCAGAGTTTCACTAAATATCATCCAGTCCCACTTCTAAGGGCATTTCTACCTCTTCTTGGAGAATTTACATTACAGTCAATAAAAATTAATTTACTCTATTTCCATATGCATAGCTTGTTCTAAATCTCCCTAAATCAATACAACATTCAACTAATTTTATTCATTTCAGTAGGCTTTGGAGCCATCCTGTATTTTATTAATTTAAGACAAACATTCATTTGTACCAAAGATCTAAAATGGGCTTATTCTGTAACGCTATTACAAAAGATGTAAAATGGCATCGCAAGAGGCTGACATGTTGAAGACTGCAGACATCACTGTTTACCCATCAATTCAAAATGTGCGAGAACACTGGTTACTGAAGAAAGAATTGCAGAAGGCAAGGGGACAGTATAGATGCCTGATAGTGATTAAAAAAATGTTTGTGTTGTGTAGAATTTTCTGTTGGCTGCTCCTATATTATCCTCTACAGCATTGTTTAGTGTTTGGCAGCAATAGATATTTCTTTACATAACTCTCAAACTATGCTTCATATAGTTTTAATTCCTTCATTTCTAATGAGTTCATATAAAAAAACCCAAACTTAAAATGTATATCAAAGTTAATGAGCTGATGCAAGAGCACAGTCTACCAGAGTAATGTGCTGATATTTCACTACCACTACAAACCAGAGACAAGCAAAGTTGAGTTTAACTTTCCTCACTTCTCCTCTATTGACTTTCAGGGCTTGATTCAGCTGACCAAGCACAAGCATCTAACGCCACCTGAGATACCACAGAGACTCTGAAGCACTCACCTGGCACCCGTCAGGTGTGACACTGGATTTGAGAGACCTGCACCCTTCAGGAGTGGCTGCTGAAGGCCAGAGATGATATCCTAAGGTACCTCAAAAGGTACTAGATACCTACAGCTAGGCAACTGAATCCCACCTCTTGTGATTTTAGCAGTATTTACCAGAAGACAGCTTTTGGGACAGTGAGCTGTCATAGGCTACTGCGTTACACTCTTTTATAAACTGAGCACACTCCAACATTAAGCTATTTAAATTTTTATCTCCCCAAAGTTTGTAATGCTTTAACTGCTCTTTCTGATACTTAACAAATGTTGTTCATACTGCCAGCCTTACTCATGGATGATTAAACCCATTTGGTTTAATGCCAGCATTATCTTCTATCTTCAATAGCACTAGCGTTTTTCCTCCCTTGACAGGTTTACAGAGAGAAACCATATACACTTACAGCACAGTGTTTGCTAGCCTGAACAATGCCAGGCTTTAACAATGCTTTTTGTGATGACATTAATACTCTTTATCGCTACTGGGAACAGTGTCTGAGACTCTCTTTGCCTTTTCTGCAGCCACTTTGGTGAATCACAGTCATTCTGTTAACTAGCAGACTCCAGCCTTCCTACCCCCTTTGTCATTTTGAGTGGGTGAGCTTCCAGATTACAGCAGATTTGTCTTTTTATTAACCCTGATTTATACTATGATGTTTTATTTCATTTCTTTCTCTTCCTTATATATCCAGCTAGGTTATCTTTTCACCACTATTCACTATATCCTTTCTTCGATAAAACATGAGCTCCCACCTTCACTCTTAATAATTGCAAGCTCATCATTCTTTGGCACAACTGAGGAAGGTGTTTATTAGTTCAGAATTTACATCCTGGGCCAAGAAGAAAACAGGGTCACTTTCTGTTGAGAGTATGTGAGCCAGAAAGGAGCAGGAAAAAGGAGATGGAAAGAGTCAACTACCTGCAGACAGACAATCTAGTTTCTTACATTTGGGTATTTAAATCTACTATCTAGAGAAAGTATTGTGAACAGCATCTAGACTGAGCAGGGACCAATGCTAAAAGCAATGACAAGACTCAACAATGGCACTACCATGCCTTGCATGTACTACAGTATGTAAAGACGTACCTACGATAAACCAACCTTCCATTGTAAGACTCTTCCATTTGTGTTATTGTTTTCCAAGGAGCTGATGCATAATAATGGATTTTTCCTCAGAATGGGACTTTTTCCAAAACAGCCATCTTCATCAAGATTAAAAACATTGTGGGGAAGCGGACCCAATATCCAAGTTTCCTTTTCCAGCAGATGGCATTAGTAGTTGCCTACTGTTCAGTTCCTGGACAGCCTCAAGTCCAAGGAAGTCAAAGAACTTGGCAAAAGAATCTCAGAACCTGAGCTCTTGATCTCTCTTACTGACCTTGCAGCTTTTATATACCCTCCCTTGCCCTTTAATCTTCCCGCCCAATTTTTGCATTTAATCTTTTATCTGGATCTAGCAATATTAACCTACGGAGGTAAATTTTTAAGTCAAAATCTAGTTACTCAAAATAATTATTGTTTTATTTTATTTTGCATCATTGAAGCCTCACCTCAATTCCAGGGAATGTGATGGAGCAAATAATCCTGGAAACCACTTCCACTTATCTGGAGGTCAGTAAAGTGATTGGGCTTAGTCAGCATGCATTTATGAGGAAGAAATGTCTGACCAGCCTGATCACCTTCTCCCATAAGATGACTGGCCTGGTGGGCAAAAGGAGAGCAGTGGAGGAGAGCAGTGGATGATGTTCATCCTGAATCTAGTATGGCTTTCAGTGGTGCCTCCTACAACATCCTCACAGAGAAACTGATGAAGTACAGACTAGATAAGTAAACTGTGAGATGAACTGAAAACTTGTTGAACTACTGGGCTCAACTGTTTATGATCACTGGCATGAAGTCCAGCTGGAGGCTAATCACCAGTAGTGTATCCCAGGGATGGATGCTGGGACCGATACCGTTTATCGTCTTCATTAACTGGAAGATGGGACACAGTGCACCCTCAGCAAGTTTACAGAAAATACAAAACTGGGAGGAGTGCTTGATAGACCACATGGTTGTGCTGTCATTCAGAGGGACATCCACATGCTGGAGAAATGGGCAAAGAGGACTTTCATGAGGTTCAACAGAGGGAAACACAAAGTCCTATCCCTTGGGAGGGATAACCTCATTATAACCTGGCTGACCAGCTGGAAAGCAGCAGGAAAGGACCTGGAGGGTCCTGGTGGACACCAAGTTTAATGTGACCCAGCAATGCACCCTTGCAGCAAAGGTCAACCGCATTCTGAGCTGCACTAGGAAGAGCACTGCCAGCAGGTAGAGGGGGGTGGTCCTTCCCCTCTACTTAGTACTGATGAGGGCAGATCTGGAGTGCTGGCTGTAGTGCTGGGCTCCCCAGTATGAGACATGGACACATTGGAGTGAGTCCAGCAAAGGGTCACAAAGATGATTAAGGTATTGAACCATCTGTCATACAAAGAGAACTGGGACTGTTCAGCCTGGAGAAGAGAAGGCCCAGGAGTACCTCATCAGTGTGTATGAATACCTGATGAGATAGTGTATGCAAGACAGAGCCAGACTCTTCTCAGTGGTATCCAGGGAGAGGACAAGAGACAATGGGCACAAACTGAAATACAAGGAATTCCATTTAAATGTAAGAAAGACTTTTATGCTGTAAGGGGACTGAACCCTGGCACAGGTTGCCCAGAGAGGTTGTGGAATCTCCATAGAATCATAGAGTGGTTTGTGTTGGAAAGGACCTTAAATTTCATCTAGTTACAACCCTCCTCCAACCCCCACCATGGGCAGGGTTATCAATCCTTGGATATAATCAAAATATCAAGGATATCCATCCTTGAATATGTTCAAAAACCAACTGAATATAGTTATGAGTAACTTGCTCTAGCTGACCCTGCTTTGAGTGGGAGGGGTTGGACTAGACAAACTCCAGAAGTACCTTCCCACCTCAATCATTCTGTGATTCTGTAACTCTGGAAAGTAAATTGAAAGCTAAACAAGACTCAACTTTTGGCCAATTTTTGCTAAACAATAAAAACCTTATGGCTAGAGTTTCTTGAACTAATGCAATCCCTACTTCTCAAAAGTCTGCATCTTTCACCTCCCCCGTATTGACAAGCCCCTCTTTGAAAAGATCAAGCCCCTCTTGTTTCTTGCACTTCCTTTTATTCATATCTCGCAGATGGTTTAAAATGCAGATCTTGAAGACTATTATGTGTAATTGAAGCATTTGACATACCTCACTGCTGAGCTGTGACTAGCTCTCACTATCAGCTTGGAGGTGACCCATCCTCAGTGAATCCCTGCTGGCTGCCAGCACTGTTCACTTCCTTGCCAGTGTACACAGTGTTTGATCAAGGTCACCTTTCCTTGACAGGAAGCATTTCATTTCCTTCCCTTTCACCAATAAGGCTAGAAGGCCCAGTCCAAAACCCACTAGAGGAGAGCCCAGATGAATTAAATGGACCCTTAGGTCTCTCTCACTGGTTGCAATCAAGAAAAGAGACAGCACAGGTGGGAAATAACAAATTTGGGATTCATCTCTTCTGATTTCAGATGAAGCATCTAGTCCAAGCTGGGTCTCTAGGCTCCAACTAGACTAAATGTGGTAGAGCAGCATCTTCATAAGAGGATGCAATTCGTTTCTACAGACAGGAGGCACCAGTTGCTGTGTGAAGAAGCCACCCTTTACCCCTTCATTCTATTACTCCTAAACAAGAATTTCAGGCAAGTCAGGTGAGCTGAACCCCCCATTTCCTACACGTTACCTTTGTCCATTTCCACACTGATAATATTGCTCTTCCCCTTTCTCAGCCAAATGCAAGTCCATTTGAATTTGCTTCCACTATGTCTCCTGACAGTAAATCAAATCCATTGTAAGGCACAAAAGCAAAGGCTTTCTTCAAATCCAAATAAATTATGTTCAATGTCTCAGGATTGCCTCCCAATCTGCTAGTGTATATAATGCATTTAAATGAAACGTATGCATATGAATGGTGATTGCTCCTTATTGAAACACACATCTCTAAACACCCTGTAATCTTGTTCCTTACTAGTGTCTCCCAGAAATTATTCCAGCATAAAAGGCTTTCTTCTTCATCCTCAAACCAGTTTTAAAGCCATACAACACAAACTGTTACTCAAGCTCTTACATTGTCATTGTATTTATTATTTATTCCCCTTGCTCACACACACAGTTTTAAGCGTTTTCCAAATGTATAAGGGAAATTCTTGAGACTGGAATTTGGTCACAGATTAGGAGAACAAACAATACATGAAAGACAGAAAAGAAAGTCTCCTAATATTCTTGTCAAAAATGAACAATTATTTAGAAGCCTCATCTGATGCTAACTGCCAAGACTAGAAGACTTTTTCTTTTTGCAATGATTTTTCTGCAGCCTGAATTCGTTTCCCATCAGGCAGTCCCCCAGAACCATCTGATCTCGTAAATGAGCAAAGTAAATGAGTTGCCCTTTCTCTGCCTATGTCTTACGCATTCTGATTCTGTATCCCCTGATTAAAACCCCAATTGCCTCAAAGAGGCATTAAATCAGGACACATCATCTCTGAAAAATATACAAAGGCTTTCCTAGATGATTTTGACCATACCTTGGGATATATTTTGACTGAGTCTCAACTGCTGTCAAATCGCAGTTCTTCCGATTTGTCTACTAACATTGTGAGCGTAAGTAAATTTCACAATCCTATCAAAATGACTTAAAACCCTAAACTTTATTTCCCAGTTGACTTAGGTACTTCAGACTCAAATCACATTGAAAACCTCCTACCTGCTTAAACTCCTTTTGAAAATTGACTATTTCTTTCCCAAAGAAACATACACTCTCGCTGCTAAGATCTGGCTCTTTATTTTCTTTCAAGTAACAAGGTGAATTTTTTTTTTTCAGAAAACAAAGATTTCATCACCAGAAAAAAAAAATCATCTTCTAGAATGATGACATTTAAAATATGCTAGTTGCTGTATGATTCTTGCATGAACGGGTGATGAAAGAAATGCATTTCTTCCTGCCAAAACTAACAGCTGTATTATTAAAAATATTGATAGGATTGTGCAAAAATCCAGTCAGATTACTATTGTGAAAAAATACCTCATCTGCTGCTTCTCTTTAATACAGTAGCAAATATACTGCCTGGTTTGGCTTCATGCCAAGATTAATTTTAAATTGGACCTCATGAAATATTTATGAGGTCCAATTTAATGGGATTGCTTTCCCTGGCATTAAGCCTGTGTGGATAGCATCTTAAACACTGATGTTTTTAACAGAACCTCAAGACAGACACAAAAAAAATCCTTGGGTATTAATAGACTTATTAATAAATTGTTTAACACTATGACAGTATATTTTATAAGTATTTTGACAGGCCCTTTGTAGTAAATCTTTACCTGCTTTTCTCTAAGCCTGCATTTTGCACTCTGTCAAACAAATGCTGCTTAGCATTTAGCAAAATGGTAAATCATCATTAGTTAGAAACAAGCTGAAGTAAGCGTGAGTAAAGAGCTAATCACCCTTAGATAGGCTTCATGGGGAACTGACACTGCTCAGAAAGCTACAGACACCACTCAGCTCCTCCACGGCTTTCTTGACTCACTGAGACACCATTTACCTTTGGTTTCTAATTACATTTAATAGTTCAATAAAAATACTATATTGAGACACATATACTTACAAAAAACCTCAGTGTTTTATACAAAGAAAACATCTTGAATAATTGATAAATCATTTTCCTTCCCTTTTTCAATTAAGAGCATGGACCTAATCTCTAGAGCCAATTATTTCAACTGCATTTGAACCCATTTATAAATAGCTGCCTCACTGCTTCTACTCCATCAGTGTTCACAATGCACCTTCAGTAACCAAAAATCATGACTGAAGTTTAACTGTAAAGTCAGTACAGACCACAGCCAAATTTCATCTCAGTCTGTTACTACTAGACCCCACCATTGGTGTGTGTGACCCCTGTTAAACGTGAAAACAATACTGCAGATACAAAATGCCACCTAACTTTTTGGATCAGCTCTGCAAGCTGCGACATGATTGTTCAGAACATAGTACAAAACGCATCTTCCTCCTACAGAGAGCTTTGGGAGGCCTGACCAAACAGATGTTTGTCTGGAGTGGAGGGCAATTGTATTCTGCACCACCAAATAGAAAATATATTCCTATGAGTTTCCCAGCATGACCCCTTTAGAAGGGCCATAGATAGCTCACTGGCTTTTGGAAAAAGCAACTGGTATGAGACAAGCAGCAAAAAGAGATTGCCCATCTGACCTGCTTGGTTCAACAAACCTTTGGGATGCTTGCCAGAAGGGTAGAAAGTATCAGGCAAGCAGGAGTAAGTAGCATGCAATTCAAAATTAAAAGTGGAGGAAAAATCACATCAAATTATGTGCTTAGTTAACTAGATGAAAATAGCAAAAAGATACACCTTTCCATATGTGCATCATCTGATTATAGTACAGTCACAGAGTATGACATGACATTGTAAAACGTCTCATTTGCTTTTTAGTGGAGCTAGATGTATTCCCTCTTAAATCCTGTATTTATATCATTGACATTGCATTCAAAGACGCAGAAAGTTGGCTTCACCCTTTGCCTTCTTATGAACCAACATACTCAGCAGTGAAAACTCTTTAACAAAAGTAAAGCCACGCCACTAAGAGTTTGGAACAAAATGTAAAGAGCTAATGATCTAAATAATGAAACTACAAGGGAGTTTTAGGAAGGCAGATTGTAATTAGCCAACTGGAATTTAGCCAGGACACCACAGCTAACACCTCTGTGACCTTCAATCAACGCTCCTTTAATATGCATGATGTTGCGTTTCTTTATCATTAATAAACTGAATGAAAATTCAATTGCAGCAAATACTCTGTTGGTTGATTTTCATCATCACAGAGCTGCTGGAATGATGAAATTCACGGGGGAAAAACCTGTGAATATTGAGTCTTAAATGCTTAGCTAGCTAGCAGTCTGTCCCTCTTCTAATACTTCCGATGCTGACAGCTGTTGGATGCGTATAGAAAATTTTTTCACACTCATAGCTGGGATGAATAAGCAACATGTTCACCTCAGATCTCTTCCTGCCAGAAGCCAAACCAGAAGCCAAATTCCCACTGTCGTCAGTCAGATGGAAGAAGAATCCACAGAATGACACCTTAAAATCACTTCCACACTCCTACGAGGCCACCTAAGCTCTTGCTATCTTTTCTGAACAGCAACGCTGCACCCACCCACTTTATTAAGGCATAAAAGTGTCAGGTCAGAACAGCACAAAGCCAGTTCATTTTGTTGTTCCCACACAGATCAACACCCCCAGCATTAAAGAGAAGCTAATCACAGGAAGGCCATGATTCACAGGCAGCCATTTCAAATGAAGGAATCCCACCCCACACAAAGCAGTTCTATGGAATAAAACTTTGAACCAGTTACCCCTGTTTAGGAGTGTTGATAGCAAGATTAATTATCCTTCTGTTGAGAGGCAGAAGCTGCCACAATGATGTGTCACCAGCACTTACCGAGCAAGGATGTATTCATCACAAGTGACAAGACTGCAGAGAAGTGAAATTCTTGTTTAATATTTGTCTGTATGCTAATGTAGTTTGAAAACAAAGTTCTCTAAAGCTGGGTGAGAAGAAAAAAGAGAAGAGAAAAGAAAAGGAAGAAGAAAAAATGCTTTAGCCAAAGTAAACGACAGGAAGAAGTAAAGCAATTTAATTTTTTTACTCATTTTACAGACCTTTTGAGATTTAATCTGCACAGCCATTAGGGATTTAAAGAGGACTGATGTTTAACTTGTTTGCCCATTTGACTTAAGACAAATCCATCCGACAACAACAAAGCACTTTCTTTGTCTTCACCACCACTTAATTTAAAGGGGACATGTTTACTAACAGCTTAATCTGTTTAATACAAATAGTCTTTTACATTCTTTAATCCTGTAAAAAAAAAAAAAAGCACCACACAAAAAAAAAAATCCTCCAGAAAACATTTGTCCCTTCCAAAGCCCAAAGCCAGACTTTGGGGCAACCTGATATCAATAAAATATCTTAGCTGTACAAACACTGCATGAGCAATTCACATCTTCTTTATAAAAGCATAAAAAAGATGTTGTTGCTAAAGTGTCCTCGTTCTACACTAAAGTTGAGCACTATACACTTTTTTGTAACAAAAGCTGTTGATCTGCAGGAATGCGATAGCAAACACACACGTTTATTTCATAAAGCTGCAAGCACAAAACTTCAGTTAACATTAGTGAAGATTAATGTCAAAGAGCATAATAACCACCTCATCTCTCAACGTCACACTATTACTAAAAACTTTTCTCAGGAGAGTTCAATGGTTTTTCTTCAATGCATGTATAGCCTTGAATTACGCATGGAATGCCCTTATCTACATTTGTTTTCTTAGTCTATTCCCCTCCATGACCATCGGTGTCTCTCGGTTGTTTAATGCTAGTAAAGATGGAAAATATCATCTTCTGTAAATGTTAACCACCTGCTGGTCAGGTTTATTCTTTTCTAATAATTGCATTTTCTCATCTCTGCTGTTGATGTTACCCGTGATCTAGGAAGAGAGCAGAGTAGCGAGTATCAACAGATTCCAATAGTTTTGAAGCTGGAACTGACTGCTGTGTGACCTTAAACAAGCAATTCAGCCCCAGACCAACATAACATGTGAGCATATGAGTTGTTTTAAGTTAAAGAAAAATCCTTCATAATAAAGATATGCTTTAGTGCCTTATTGCATTGGAGTCTCACCTTTCCTCTGTGTTTCAATTTCCCCATCTGCAAAATGCACTACTAAGAGCTATTCCAGTGAAAAGGCATTGTAAGTACAATGACAAAGGCAAAAAAGTCACTTTCCCTGAGGACTTTGTTCAGGTAGTGCCAAACTATCCCATAGGGTGTCCGAGGTTAAATTTTGTGTTTTGCAGTTTAAAATTAGTAATCCACAGGCTTCTGAGCCTTGCTGAGCACTGGTTTTAGATGCATCAACTGTGTAACCACCAACTCTTCTTGCATTTCAAAAATTCCAGTAGCATACATCTTTCCCCATCTTTACATATGAAGGAGAAAACAGACGTCTGTAAAATACATTCATGACTTAGTATTTTTAATAGAAGATGCTATAAAAATTGCATACTGTTTTACTTAATATGTCAGTGTTCCTTCAGGAATTAGGCAGTTATTCAAATAAAACCCTTTATCTTCAGATTCAAAAAGAAATGGAACTTAAAGACACCTGTGACAAAATACTCACAGTGAATACATTCATGAGTAAACTCAGCCATACGAAAGCTAAGTGATTATTAGTCCCTGGTTAAACAAGGACCTAGTGGAAGAAATGGAAACAAGCCAATACTAAACATTTACATAGGCCTTTTCACACAAGAATTTAAAACATTTTACAATGAAAACAGCAACAAAAAAAACAGCACTTGATTCCTGAAACTCAGTCTTCTGCTGTTCTACTACACATCAATTTTCCCCATAAAATGCTGTTTCTAACATTTATTTTGTTACACATATTTTCACCCCACCTCTCTACCAGGTATACTGAGTAAACTACAATCTTATACCAACACACACACTTTTTGAATTCAGATAAATATTTGAACTTCACTATAGAGGCTTCTATAAAACCCAATTACACGCAGTCCTGTAAAATCAAACCAATCTTTAATTGTAATAATAAAAAACATATCACAGTAATGGTATTTTTAAGTTAATGGCACAATAAAGACCTGCTAAAACGGCAGTCTTTATCAGTTTAATAACTATACTATTTTTAAAATAGACCATGGCCACAGAAGTTTATCTGAAAATTTGCCCCTTAAGAAAATAGTTAAGATTTCAGATTCTTTTGGAGGGCAACTGTCTACCTATTTCATGTTTGTATAGCACCTGGAGGAAAGAAGACCTCATCCTCCATGTCAAAATTGTAGAAATAATAAATAAAACTAACAATATTTGCATTAGTATTGTTAATGGACTGTTGAAAATATCTAGTTTGGTCTCAGAAATCTTAGTTTTAATCAGAGACACAACATCTTTCCCCCCCTCAAAAAAAACAAGCTGCCCCATGGCATTTGTGAAAGCACGACTGGGAGACCTGCTTGACTGTATCTGTAAAAAAGTGCACCCCAGTTTTACAGCTCTCTTTTGAAAGCCTCCCTGGGCTATTTTTGAAAGCACAAAGAGAGTAACTGAGAAACTGTCTTTTCCTTCAGTTGCAAAGGTATACATGGAGGGTAATTAGATTGCAATTAACTTCTAACCACCTTGTCTCTCAACAAAGTGATTTTCTCCTATGGGAAAGAAGAAAGTAAACGGGATTTGGAGGTGTGGTGCACTTCCCTCCCTGCTTTCCAGAGCTGAGGAATGCCTACTCCAGCTGGAAAAACATCAACAGCTCCAGTGAATCACAGCGATTTGGACATCTTGCTTGGTTACTTGGTATCTGGTAATGCAGGCACTAATCCCCCACGTGCGTGGTGTTTCTGGACTCAGATGGAGTATGAATAGTTGGTTAGTGAACACAGGGACTTTAATTAGCCTTCTTTGTAGGGATTTACAATTGTAGACTTTGCAAGTGGTGGCATTTAAATTTTCTGCCCGCTCTCTCTCCACATTTTTCATGTGAACTGTAAGAAAAGCCTTGGGTGTCCTCCTTTCTCAAAGGCAGGCCAAAAAAGGTTCCTCGGAGTCAACTTCAGTGAAGGAAAATAGACATGGTAAAATAAAGAAAAAAATCAGGTTAAACTTCAAGAATTCTACAGTACGTAACCACCCCAAAGATATGGAAGCAACCAGGCATTTTCCAGATGTGACCTCTCCCGGTGGCAGTGAAGTGCTAGATGTCATGCTGAGAAATGGGACAACCTGAAGAGGAGGTATATGTTTTGTTGGGTTTTGATTAATAATGATGACTTCAGCTGTGCAGGCAAAAGGATATGCCATAGAAGTAAATGCAGGTGAAAGAAAACAGCTTTTTACTATTTTTTTTGCAGTCCTCTAGTGCAAGAATCTTCTGTGTCTATATCACTGTAATGTCTTGTCGTTACTTCAAGTCAGTTGAAACTGGGCAGGTCTCTGCAGTGCAGGGGACGTCACTGTGAGGAAAACCCCTCTTACAGCCAAGATGCCCCAAATCTGTGATGCATTTTGCTGTGTGCTGCTTCGGGTTCACCTGAAATGGTACACCTGCAAGATGACCACTAAATCTGTTGTGCAAATGAAAAATGCTGCTTCTCTAAAAAGAGTCCCCCCTTCTTCAATTGTTACAGTGCCTGAAAGTTTTCTTGATATATTTTTCATTGCCTTTGGGCTTTATATTCTTTTTTCATTTAACATAAAGAGTGAACATGGATCAAAGACTCTTAAGTTGCTCTCTAATGTGCCACTAAAAAAAAACAAAACTCAAACCTTGTGACATGAAACAGAGAATTAGGTATTGGGTGAGATAGTATGGGTGGGAATTCCAAAGTTTCAGCTTTCAGTATCCATCTTCTTGTGTCAAAATCCGTTTCATACTCCATATAACCTTACAAAATGTGTCTCAAATGATTCCTTTTAAAAAAGCTTTCCATTGCTTCCAAGACCATTGCCAGCATAGTCAGAAACTAGATCAGAATCAAGAGCACACTGATAAGAATTAGGGGAAAGATTATTCATTTATTCATACCCATTGCATCGAGAACCAGGTATCCCCAACAAGGCAAATGCTGTATGTTTATTTTACAACGGCTGACCTGAGCATCACACTACAACCAAGCAATGTAAGATATATTAGAACAAAGTTTCCTCACCGAAAAACAACGGAAAGTGAACAATGCAGCTCGTTATTACAGCAAATAACCCAAATGACTTAAGGCCTCTCCTCGTACACTTCCTTTTGCTAAAGGAGTTTGTCAGGACATAGGAGGGGTATTTGCAAGTGCAGTGAACAGAGACCATAAAAATGGATGTTAAAGATACTAAACTTTGAAGATATCAGGGCTCTCAATCAGACATTCACTGTAAACCTGAGTGTACAAGCCCAGAACAGCCGCAAAGATGCTGAGGCCTTTCAGCCCCTGATGACTTCGTTCCTAAAGGAATACTTTGTTCAGGGTGTTGCCTGTAGGAGCACATTTAGGTTAATTGTGCTCACTGTAACTATGTATTGATACCAGGACAGAATTCTACTTTCATGTGCTTATTGAAGAATATTGTGCCAAGGCATCCAGAATAAGGTATGGAAACCCTTTTACAATTTTGTAAGTAATTAAATATTGATTCATGGTAGGTCTTTTTCAATTGCGGGAATAAGTGAGAAGGTATTGCAAAAAATGTAAATTATATGTATGACTTCCTGGTGTTAATATAAAAAAGCAGAAGAGGTTCTGTAGAACCTTGCTATGCAGAATTTTATTTTACTATCTCCTTGTTTTTTCTTCAGGTAAGGAGCTAACATTTTGATGCAACTGTGTAAATGTAGCACAGCAAAAAAAAATCAAATTATGGCTTTGGTTGCCATTTGTACCCTCTCTACTCTGTTTCACAACTCAGCTTCATTCAGCCTTCCCGTCTCATGATGCACCAACACAGTTCAATCTTACCTCACTCCTGACAATTCAGGAAGGATAAAGAACTGAAGAGTTTGTCTCCTTGAGAAGACTGGAAGAAGGAAGTGCAAGAATTGCAGTCATTAAATCCTGCATAAGCATCTATTTACTTTTTAAATTCACATTTCCTTCTAGAAGAGGAGAGACTTTTTAATAGGTTATAATAGTGACAGTATATGAATATTTTATAAAATGCAAAAGTAAAATTTAAAGTGATATAATACAAAAGACATTTCCTTCTCAAATGTGTATAGCATAACAACTGTCAGAAGCCAGCTACACCCAACCATCTGATTAAGCTAGGTTATGTCACTCAAAGTTTAAAGTCAAATAATATTGTAAAGCATCAAAGGTGATGAAGAGGTGGACACAGATTAAAAGACACAAACTATAGGATATCAGGTACAAGAAATGGAAGGTGCATGAAATTATAACATGAGACAAAGAGATCAGATGAATGCTGAAAAGAGGCACGAATATTACGGATATGAAAATACATCACTGGCCTGATTCTCACTTGTGTTATGGAGCCTTTACTCCTTTCTATTTGTTTAAAGTGGCTTTGAATAAGAAGAAAGAAAAAAAAAAGAAGAAAAAAACAAGAAATAAAGAAAACAGAGAGGTTCCAAGAGTTTTTAAGTGAAACACACAGTCAAACCATAACCTCACTGGAGTTACCGGCATGACCTCATCTACTTCAGTGCTGACAAGAATTTAGATCTTGTTCTTCAATAAAAATTAAATTGTTCAACACTGGAGCTGGTTAAATCGAGAAAAAAATATTTGTATTCCAAAAACTATTCATACTATGTTTCTAATGTCTTTATCCATCATTCATGTATATTCACCTGAACTCATTTCCATTTGCATGAGAATGCTTCAAAGACTCCTACTTGAGGCTAACACCTTGGGATGTGCATCAACAGCTGTATGTAATCTATTCAGAAAGCAAAATCATTAGCATGTCACAATGTTTTGGGGCAACCAAATAGGAAAATAGCCCAGAGAAGCCATAAAATGAAATTAAATTGCTATAAATGATTTGGTGAATACTTATGAAAAAGAAATACATTCACAAAACTGGAATCCATCTGCCAAATTATTTACAAAGGGGGAAAAAACATAAATTTAATTCAATAATGTCATTGCTACAGATACAAACAACTTCTTGTTGGGAAGGTTTAACTTGAGGTTTAGTTCAAGCTGCTTGAAACCGGAGTGCTTTAAAATTGCACACAGACAAGTGCATGACAAGTGCATTGGTTTTGTCAGAAGAACAGGTGAGTTTCAAAGTTACTTTCAAAAACTAAACCCAAGTGGGGAAAAAAATGTCACTTAACTGAAAATTTTAGATACAAACAAACAAATGGTACAAAACAAACAGATGGCCTCCCTTCTATACTCCTATCTTGCAGCGGTAAATCTGAATGGATACCAGATGTGTTAATATAAAAGTCAGTAAGCAGAAATTTGCTACACTTATACTACCCTGGCCAAACCTCTCTTATAAAGGAGGGAGATGGAAAACTGTTTTCGTCCCAACTTCCTCATGTGAACCTGTCAACTGAGTATCAACCACTAATGAAAGGTTCCTTCAGACTGCCTTGTACTCTACTCTGAATCAAAGTATCATGACTGCTTTCACCTGCTCCTGCCAGGATAATCATTTGAAAGTTGATCAAACATATCTGAACCAGTACAAGAGCAATAACTGATGGAGACGGATGCTGTCAGAAAAACATCTTCACGCGCTATTTGTTCAGCACTTGTCACCTTTGGATCACAGTACCTCTGTGTGCACCTTTTGTTTTTATTATGACAACACTACAGTCCAGTAGCTTTCATTCCTGAAAGCTTGATGAAAATATGTGATGATTTTTTGAAATATGAGACGAAGCTGCTTATCTCTGGAAAGATGTTTTCTTTGATGCTGGTGTAAAAATGCATGGAATGCATCTAAACTCAATTAAGGAATATTTGTAGTATCACTTAACCTCTTACAAATGCTTCCTGGCCAATTGTAAAGAGAACTAACATTTTCTTTGAACAGAAGAAAAAAAGGAGCAGGGAGATCTATATTAAAACATACTTCTTGTGGGAATATAGTCTGGGAAATTTCTTCCAGGAAGAGAAAAGTTTTGGGGCTGCCAACAAAATACAACATTATATAACATCATGTAATTGCTTAAGGGTTGGGTATAGGATACCACTCATTACCCAAGCCCAATCTATCTGAAGGTACTGGACAGATCACAAAGGCATCAAAAATATTTCTGTATTTTATTAAAGATTGTTACTACCTAGAAATAGTGTTTCTTAGTTCACTTGTACTGCACAAATTTCCCCACTTCCCAACGAAAACATTTCAACAATTCTCAAACAACAGAAAGCATCAAATAAGTGGAGATTAGGCTGTGTGAATCATAGATCTCCATGTCCAGGTTCCTACTATGTCTCTCCAGTGCTGGTTTTAACATACAGTCTTGGAGGAAGCAGGAAGGGATACTGTTTGCTTCCCGGACCTGTGCCCATATTACTCATCCAGTTGAGATTGAACAACAGACGTCAGTCTCCAGGAAAGTAATTCTCAAGGGTTCAGCAAGCACTACATAAAAAGGTAACAGAAGCTAAATTGTTTTGTTTTTTTAAATGCAGGAGAACAAGGAAAAGTGAATATCAAAACACTCCATGCTTCTGAACTTCAAATCTCAGCTGTCACTTACATGGATGATACAAATATGACATCAACAGGCTTTTTGAAGAATGATAGTGCGTAACTACAGTCAGGAAAACTGAAATATAAGAAAATTATTTGACTGTTCTAAAAATGCTTAGAAAAGAAGGGCATATATTTATTCAGCCAGCACTAGGATAAGGTTGAAGGCCACAGATGAGGAATGAAGCAGCGACCTGATTATATCAGCATTATCCAATACTATTCACAATGACAAAGTGACAGCTGTCCTTGATTAACATTCAAGAATAGCAGTGGAATTGCTGGTGTGCTGTGGACAATTTTCTCCACCACACTTTTCCCCAGTAGAGTAATGTGGTCAGTAATTAAATGAGTGGAGTTTATGGTAGCAAACATCTACTCAAATTTTATGTGCATTGGCACAGTGTCTACACCACTGTCACTGCCACGCACATAGCCATACACAAGCTCCCCTCAATGAAGTTAGCTCAAATACTCATGCTAAATACCCAAGTATTTGCCAGCTTCCCTAGGAGGGATTTACAACCCATACTTCCAGGACAATATCGTTGGTACTGGCCATTATCTACTTCTCCGACAAAGGGTACAAGCTGTTGACCAAAGGCTATTGTATCATGAGACAAATGACTTCCTGGAAATCCCAGGATAAAGGCACTGCGAGATAATGCAATACATAATAACCTCAGGTGGCCTTCAGACTAAGTCTAAGCTTCCATAAGCAGCAGAAACTGGAATTTCTTACACTATTTATTGAATGGGGGCATATTTGGGTACTTCCCAATCAGTCTGTCTTCAGCATCAAAGAAACAGAAGTTCAGTGGGATTTGGAATTTTAAGTTCCAGTTCCTTATAAAGCATTATTGCAAAATAAGGAACAAACATAGTAGCATAAGTCTAAAATATATGTGCAAGTTGTCCTCTTTTGCCTTGTTCCTCCTGACAGAAACTGGCAAGGTAATTAGTGAACAGACTAAACCATATGAAAAAAAAAAAAAAAAACTTACACATTTTTTTCCAATTTGTTTTTCCAAATTTTTTTGTTTTATTTGCAAAGTGTTTATTCATAAAGATTTATCAGAAGGTGAGCACCCACTTTTGCATTTTTCCCAATTCACACTGTAAGTGCTCTGCCCTCTGAATATGCAGACCTTTTGATTTTGTTCTCTAAGTGAGTCAGACTGGTCACTTTGTTGTTCAAGCTAAAATCCAAATGCATTGATACCTAATAAATACTTTATAGGTATACTTTAGATATTATACACTGCACTGGCAAAAGGATATTATGCTGCACTGATAATGCAATGAAGGAACAAATAGATTCCTTCCATATGAAGCTCTGACTTCTAATCATAAACCGTATCTATGTGGGAGATCAATAACTAGACTTCTCTGCTTTATCTTTTCTTTCATTCTTCCAGTTCCTTCATCCATGTAAGTTTTTCCTTCTGTAGTGCCTCCTTCCCCCATCCTTCTTGGAAAGAATGCTCAAATGCTTTCAACACAAGAATATACCATAAAAATAATCAAAAACTTTGACAATAGGGGATCTTATTTACTGGTGAGCTGAAAAAGAAAGAAAATCAGCAGGATGCAATCAGAAATAATTGAGACACAGAATGGGAAAAACAGATGACTATACCCAGTGTGGACCTGATAAACGTTGATATTAAACAGATTTGGATATAATTTGCCTGAGATTTAAGAAGGCCTTTTGATACCCTAATCTAAAAGTTAAATGTCCCCAACACTGGGAAGGAGCTGTTTATTAGACTGGGATGATATCAAAGAAAGAAGGCCTTTGTGAATGGGAAAGTGTAGGGCAAAGAAAAGTGATTAGCAGGTCACCACAAGGATCAGTATCAGGACAGTTTCTGTTCACACTGGATATAACATTAAGTAAGAACATAAAGCATTGCAGAAGAGCTCAGCAATAATTTAAAAAAAAAAGGATGGAGCAATATTAAGTTTGGTGCCAATAATTTCAAAAGTGACCTCAACAAACTCAGAAAGCATATGGGAAAATTGTTGGCTTCCTTATTGCAACATGCAGAAATGGAGGTTAAAGAGATTTTTACAACAGTAAAAATTAATAAAACAAAAAATTTTCTATGCTACAGAACTTCACAAGAACACTCCTTCTGATGAGCAAGTACAGTTTATTCTCTCCTGACTGCTTATGTTTCAGTGCTCAGTGAAAAATAATTATAACAGTAGTAAAAACACATACATATCCTAATATTTACATGCAGTGAAGAATCTCCATCTTCACTTAACCTTCTCAAAGGGTATAAGAAAAATGGTTTACAAAATGGTCTTGGTATACCTACACAACTTACAAGATAACATTGCCTGACCAGTCCTTTAGTTGCAAAAAATTTCATGGACCTTATCAACAAAAAATTATCACATATGTGAAAATGTATAGCTACGGATAACCCTTATTCTTAGAATTAATAATTAAAAATTGTTTGAGAAGCTGTGATTTCATTCAGATTCTTTGGAAACAGGAAAACATACCTAATATTTGAGTAATAAAGTTGAGATGCCTACAAGCTTCAGTTGGGTCACCTCTAAGATTTATGTGGTGGGTTGACCCTGGCCGGACACCAGAAGCCCACCAAAGCCACTCTGTCCCTCCCCTCCTCACCTGGGCAGGGGAGAGGAAATATAGCAAAAGGCTCGTGGGTTGAGATCACTCACCAATTACAGCCACGGGCAAAAAAGACTTGACGTGAGGAAATCAGTTTAATTTATCAGCCATCAGAGTAGGGTAATGAGAAATAAAACCTAAATCTTCCCCTCACCCTTGTCTTCTTCCCAAGCTCAACTTTTCCCCTGAATTCTCTACCTCCTTCCCTGCAGTGGCACAGGGGGATGGGGAATGGGGGCTGCAGTCAGCTCATCACACGTTGTCTTCTGCCTCTCCTTCCTCCTCACAGGGAGGACTCCTCACACTCTTCCCCTGCTCCAGTATGGGGACCCTCCCACTGGAGACAGTCCTCCATGAACGTCTCCAACATGAGCCCTTCCCACGGGCTGCAACTCTTCACACACTGCTCCAGCGTGGGTCCTTCCATGGGGTGCAGCCCTGCAGGAACACCCTGCTCCAGCGTGGGTCCCCTGCGGGGTCACAGGTGCTGCCAGCAGCCCTGCTCCAGCGCAGGCTTCCCACAGAGTCATAGCCTTCTTCGGGCATCCCCCTGCTCCAGTGTCAGGTCCTTCACAGACTGCAGGTGGGGATCTGTTCCATCATTAATCTCCATGGACAGCAGGGGTACAGCCTGCCTCACCATGGTCTTTATCACGGGCTGCTGCAGAGGAATCTGCTCTGGCGCCTGGAGCACCTTCTGCCCTCCTTCTGCACTGGCCTCAGGGTCTTCAGGGTTCTTGCTCTCATATTCTCACTCCTCTTCCCAGATGCAATTGTACAGGGTTATTTTTCCCTTCTTAAATATGCTATCCCAGAGGCACTACCACCGTTGTTGATGGGCTTGGCCTTGACCAGTGGCAAGTCCGTCTTGGAGCGGCTGGCATTGACTCTACCAGACATAGGGGAAGCTTCTAGCAGCTTCTCATAGAAGCCACCCCATAGCCCCACCCACTACCTTACCACTCAAACCCAATACACTATAACACTGAATAAACTGTCACAGCCCACCACTGAAAGCTCCTTGCAAAGACTATGCAAGCCATATGCCTCAGACACTGACCTCCCTAACTCGCTCTCATTGCAGTAACCTGCCGTGATGCCACAGGGTCAAACCTGGAAGTGAATCTTACCTACATTCAGACGTTTAAGTATATGTTAAATGAACAGGCTAGCTCACAGGCTGGAAGTTAAGCACATGCTCAAGCATTTTTTCAGATAGGGTCCTGAGTGATAGTGCACCTGTTACAAAGGAAAAGTCAGTTTTAAGCAAACTAAAGGCACAGGTCAGACCCTAAGAAAAGAAGAGTTTGAGCATAACCAAATCTGACCACTCTTTTCCACAACTGAAGTATGGATACAGACATGATTTGAACTGCTTTGTTTTCTACTCAGATGATGATGGGCTTGGTCACTGACTGCATTTTACTAGTCCCTTCAGGATAAATGATGTAATGGAGTAAAAGCAAGAGATTTGCTAGGAAATCTAAGGTTCAATTCCTTCACGTATTTTCTCTGCATCTGTTTTGTTCAAGTACAGATCACCACTTCAAATCCTCTTCCAACTCACTGAATATAAGCAAATAAACAAGCCAAATCCTTTCCTCTAGCACTACATTTAAGAAGAATATTATCACTTCTCCTAAGTATCTACCTAAATACAGAAATTCTTCATTTCTGTACTTAAAAGCCATGTCACAGTAATAATATCCTTAACATCACATCTTTATTCCTTAGTAGCTGGAAAGGAAGACTACCTTCTAGAGATCAGTAGCAAGAATGGTATTAACTTGGCCTATAAGAAAATTCTATCATCGGATCTTCATCATCTATATAGATGAAGAATACAACTGTGAAAATGAACAATAAGCAAAATTTCCAGTTAAACACATTTGGAAGTGAAGCACACTGATTAGTTATAGTGTCAAACAAAATAGATGGATAGTCTTCAATTTAGAAAGCCAACATTTTTTTATATTATTATTAGCATTTTGGGGGAACTCATCATCCTACACCTATTATAGCAGTAGCCTCAAACAATACAGAAGTTAAACTTTGGATTTCAAACGGCTATTTAAAAAAAAACCCAAACATTAAAAGCTTTTGATAATGCCAGAGGAAACCAAATTTGCATGTGGAGCAGAATAACAAGGACAATAACAGGTGGTTAGGAGGCATTATAAAAGTAATGAACAAAACATTATCACCACCAGAAGATTATGGTTTACAGTAGAGAATACACTGTCTGCAGAGGGCAGTTAAACCAGGCTGTCTCAGACTTCACATTAAAAGACCATCTTTTCAGGAGTTCACAGCTTCATCAAACTGTAATGGTTTGGGCTGAAAGTTTTGAAAATAGCTATAAAGTGAAGTTTTTAAGAAATATTGACCTCAAACAATTCTGCTCTCTCTCAGAGATGAGAGAATGAATACGTTGCTTCCCCCATCCCCTCCCTGGTTTTGTTGGGGTTTTTTTAGAAAAAACACCTTTACAGCTGTTTGGTGGAGATGTTATAGCTCCCTCCGTGACTCAGTTCAGGATTTGGAAATGTAGCATAGCAGTTGCCATAGTGTCAATATTCTGTTGTTTTCGTGAAAATGCCAGAAATTCAGCCAAGTTATGAGCTTCTACAAATCTGCCCACACAGACTGAGTGGAAATTTTAACTGTATAGCAGATAATAGGAAGCAAGCTCCACCTGCTTAAACCTGTTGGGCCAGCTGAAGCATGTGTACCACATCCTCCCAAATTGCAGGTCCATCCCCTGGCACAGCTTTGCAAGCCTTTCTGCCTGTGTGCAGCTACCAGGCCCACTGCCTAGAAATGAAAGCAGTAAATTTTCTCCCTCCTGTGCTTTTTATTGCCTCCATCTGTTATCCTTCCTCTCCTCAGTCATGATTAGAAAGGAATATTGCAAATTATCACAGTGGAATGAGGTTCAGGCAGAAAAATTATGATCTCCTTGAGGGCATGAAGGCTCTGCAGAGGGATCTGGACAGGCTGGGCTGATGGGCCAAGGCCAATTGTATGAAGTTTCACCAGGCTCAGTGTTGGCTCCTGCACTTGGGTCACAACAACCGCTTGCAATGATACGGGTTGGGGGAAGAGTGGCTGGAAAGCTGCCTGGTAGGAAAGGACCTGGGGGTGCTGGCTGTCAGCCGGCTGAACATGAGCCAGCAGTGTGCCCAGGTGGCCAAGGCAGCCAATGGCATCCTGGCTTGCATCCGAAACAGTGTGGCCATGAGGACAAGGGAAGTGATTGTCCCCCTGTACTCAGCACTAGCAAGGCAGCACATCAAATCCTGTGTTCAGTTTTGGGACCATAGCTACAAGAAAGATATTGAGGTGTTGGAGGGTGTCCTGAGAAAGGCAATGAAGGTGGTGAAGGGTCTAGAGAACAAATCTTATGAGAAGCAGCTGAGTTGTTTAGTCTGGAGAAGAGAAGGCTCAGGGGAGACCTTGTTGCTCCCTACAGCTCTCTGAAAGGAGGTTGTGGACAGATGGGGGTAGGTCTCTTCTCCCAGATAACTGGTGACAGAACAAGAGGAAACAGACTTAAGTTATGCCAGGGGAAGTTTAGATTGGATATTAGGAAAGATTTCTTCACTGCAAGGGTGGTCAAGCATTGGAACAGGCTGCCCAGGGAGGTGGTGGAATCACCATCCCTGGCAGTGTTTAAAAAATGCGTAGGTGCGGTGCTTAAGGACATGGTTTAGTGATGGACTTGGCAGTCCTGGGTTAATGGATAAACTTGATGATCTGAAAGGTCATTTCCAACCTAAATAATTGTATGATTCTATGATTCTAAGTTTGGGGATAATTGGATAAAGCATCTCAACAAAAAAAAAAAAGTACACAGCAGAAGCTGGGCTACATAACAAGGAACTATAAATGGCAGCAGACTGTCCAGTGCATCCAAGGATTTTGGCTTTGCCAGTGTCTCAGGATATCAGTATGCTTCTAGATGCAACTTTACAACGACATTTCCAACAATCTTGAAGTTTTATTTCCCCCCACAGGATGACTATTATAAATATTCAGGCTGGAAAAAAACACCCAAAGAAACACCCAACACTCTGGAATCCCTCCATAACTTTACTTTAGCACCTCAATATTTTTTTAACTATATAGTTGTTCATCAACATGAAGCCATTTCATTCAGTGTACCAAGAGAATGTACACCTAGGAACCCATCACAGCTACACAGAAAATAAGATCCTCTCTCATTTACAGCAGGAGTTGAAAGACAGGCAATGTGTGAGGAAAGGAAAAAACATGGTCTTAAGGTTAAAAAATGTCATCCTCAAGTATTTGACCGCAGTTTTGATCACAGCCTATATGATGCTGAAAAGATCACCCTGAATTTTCATTGCTGGACTCTGACTGTCTGGCCCTTACTTTCTGAAAATCCAGATCTTCTCAGATCACAGAATCTGACTTATGAAAGGTTGAGAATTCAGAACTGCACAAGAGTCAGCTACACATCTGCTTTCGCTACAAAAAGTGCACAGATTCTAAAATACATCAGGTTTAAGGGATCTTAGATTGGGTTGATAAAATTAGTGAACACTTCTACCTTGCAGTTCACCCTTTTTTCTGTCCCTGTGTGTTAAATAGCAAAAACACATTAAACAGTGATTAATCAAAGGATTAATAAACTACCCTCTTATGGTAGCACTATAGAAAGGTACTTGAGGAAGTCGATAATCATGCATTCAATGCCGGACAGAATGGTGTGCAGCAAATAACTCAGTGGCATACGCTGAGCAATTCAGATAAAAAGAAACATTTCATAAAGCTCCTATTCAGTAGTGTCTATTGTATACGTTAAAGGCGCAGACGTCTCAGAAAAAAGTAGCTATGCAATCATGTAATTTAATATCCCTGTCAGGATGTGGATGAACAATCAGAAAAATTACCAGAATTAAGATTGCCTATGTATTTCCTGTTTTCTCTACACTTGACTTTACAACCTTAACACTCTTGTACAAAAGCATACAATATACCAAAAACCATTTTCCACTTTTGAGTATTTCCATGTCAGGGATTTGTAAACACCTTTTCGTATTGAAGTCCTACTAATATTAAAAAAAAAAAATCAGGAACTTCAAAAAGTCACTGAACTTTATATTCAAAAATATTAGTTCATTATACATTTCTAGTAACCTGGAATACTGAATCTGCCTTTCAAAAATACGTGGAAAATCTATCATTTATCATGTAAGGGTATAAGACCATGTTCAGTGACCCGTTTAGGAGGGTATGGGGGTAGAGGACAGGAATCTGAAACTACCCACTTTAAAATGTCTCCCTTCTTTAACTTGAATCAATTAAGGAAATGGTTTGCCATTAAACTATGGCTCTCCCACACACCATTTAAATACACACTTGACTCCCATTGAAATGGTCAGTTCAACTTAAATTAGATTGAACTGTGCATAAACAAAAGGCTACCGGAGAGCACAAAACTCCCATAGCACCCTCTACTGATAAAGAGGGAATGGGATTAACATTCATACAGAGCAATTCCACAGAACAGGCAAAGTAACAGAGAAAAGTGAAAATGGGTTTTCATTGCAGTTCAGAATTTAAGCTGCTGCTTTATAAAGGGACCCTTTCAAGACATTTACACTCAAAGGCCCAGTCCTGTAGTCCTTACTCTGGCAAAATTCCAGCTGAAGTCAATGGGAATATTGCCTGTGTAAGGACTATTCAAAATTAGTCAAACTGTCTGAATATCATTCAATCAGCTCTAATCACTGCATTGAGAATAAAGGCCGTAATTTTGGCATTTTTTGTCACTTTAAATTCTTCAACAAATACTTGCATTATTCTCTGTAAATCATCTTGCCAAGCAGTATTTGTCAAATAATTGGACAATTTTTTTCCATCAACCATTGAATAAATTATGAATAACAAGCACTGATTTAACCATGTGACTCCCATCAGTCAACTCTTAAGTTTCCTATGAAGGGCTTTACTGAGGGTTTTATTGGTGGCTTAAACATTAGAGAAAATCTCATTCAATAAGAACTACTCAGCTACCTTTCCATCAGTATTGACAGTGTAAAGGCTAAACCTAAATTGTGATTTACTTTTTTAATTGTATGGACTACCATAAACATTAGCATATTTTTTGACAGAATGTCTGATTTTACTCATTCTTCCAAATTCAAAGTATTAGAAAAAAAATATGCAAAGCTCTACTTAGGAGACATGACATATAGAGACTTAATAACATTTGTTAGATGAACAGATATACTTGGAATAAATATTTATTTTCTGCCTCAGGCACATAAGCCTCATACAGGCACAATAGCTACAACACTACCACGTTATTAGCAACAGTGTTTGTTTCTCCTATACAACAAATCTTTTACTGATTCTTTACCTTTGAGATAAACTTTCATTAGAAATATCAAGGTCATTATAAAATTTTATATGGAGAATGAAGATGCAGTTTTACTATCTTTTAACTCTAGGCATTTAAAATAAAAATGTGAAATTTCTATGAAAAATTAATAGGGAAAAAAATAATTTAAATTAGAAATACTAGAGCATCAGAGTGCACCATAGTCAAGTGACCAGTCTCTGAAATATCAAGTGAATTCTATTTTAGAAGAAACAATCCCTTAAAAAAATCTATTATTGTGCAATACAGGGCTAGGAGAAAAATCTTGGGTTTATCTGAACTTGTATAGCAGCTGTAGTTACTATTAATAGGAACAAATCATTTTGGATACTAATGATCTCATCTGAAACTGCTCTTCAGTAACACCTATTGCTCCAAAACGGCTTATACTCTGTCAAGCTGGATACACACGCAAGGCAACAAGACCTATAAACAATGCCAAATAGATGCATAGTCAGAGTCTAAGGTATCCCTCTCCTCCTCTCCTCTCTGACATGAGCACATTGACTCCCTGTATGACTTTCCACTCAGGACAAAACAAGAAAAATCAATGGTGATTGCTAAAATAAATTGAAGTTTTACAAGGAAAAAATTATAGAAGGAATTACTACTCTATGCAGTAGCAACATGGATTCCCTCTCTCTCCCCCATGTGGATGTATCTATACACATATTTTCTTGTATCTTATTAACTTTCATTAACTTTGTGTTTCCCTCTCATTAATTCACCTTTTATTTCAGGTAGTATCAGGAAGTGCAATTAGCTGCATCAAGCACATCTTCATTATGCAAATTATTTAGCTGGTAACTATGTTTATAATTAAGTGGTTTAACACCACTTTATTACATCTTTTCAGTTGCTTACAACCTTGCCAAACTTCAATTGTTTTCTGTGCCAGGTTTCTGTCTTGGCAAGAAAATTTTCTGGAAAGTTTCTACAAAAAAATTCTACATGAGTGGAAAAACTGTTTTGTCTACATTGAAAAACTTGTGCCTTTCACTGATGTTGTTGGTATGACAATTGCAGAAAAGAGATAAAATTTGGGCATGCCCTAGGTATCCTCAAGGGAGTCTTGTCAGAGTTGGCAGATTTAAAGCCTCTCTCTGTTGCTACCATCTTCCATCCTCCCAGAGCTCTCAAAATAAAACCACACTGGCCATGTTTTAACCCCAGCAGTTGACTGTTCTCTGTTCTTGTCCTAAAAGTCTATTGCAGGACTACTGCTGCAACCAGGGGATACCAGTGCACAGGGCCCGAGATCAGAAAAGGTGTGGCTTTTTGTTTTACACTGCAGCCTAACCCCTCTGGATAAAAATCTGGGCGATACAACGCGGGTGGTTTAACAATACAGCCCAGTCTGGCCTGAGCTCAGTGTGAGACAACCACCTAAGTGTTAACTCAGTTTTCCGGAAAGATTTTATGGCTCCTGCTAAGCTGCATGTTGCAAAGACTTAGAGGCAGGAGGTGAGATCCCCAACCTAAAGCTGATTTGGGCATGACAGGAGATCATAGAATCATAGAATTATTTAGGCTAGAAAAGACCTTTAAGATCATCAAGTCTATCCATTAACCCAGGACTGCCAAGTCCATCACTAAACCATGTCCTTAAGCACCGCATCTACGCATTTTTTAAACACTGCCAGGGATGGTGATTCCACCACCTCCCTGGGCAGCCTGTTCCAATGCTTGACCACCCTTGCAGTGAAGAAATCTTTCCTAATATCCAATCTAAACTTCCCCTGGCATAACTTAAGTCTGTTTCCTCTTGTTCTGTCACCAGTTATCTGGGAGAAGAGATAAGAAGAGATAAGGACAGCCCCATCTGTCTACAACCTCCTTTCAGAGAGTTGTAGGGAGCAATAAGGTCTCCCCTGAGCCTCCTTTGCTGCAGGCCAAACAGTTACCTCTGCTTATGAGCTGCTTCTCATAGGATTTCTTCTTCTTGTTAGCCTTCCCTGGCACCAAGATCAGGCTGACAGGCCTCTAGTTCCCCAGATCTTCTTTCCTGCCCTTCTTGAGATGGGTATCACAGTGGCTACCTCCAGTCTTCTGGGACCTCTCCAGTTAGCCAGGAGTCGATAAATGATGGAAAGCAACTTAGCAAGCTCCTCCATCAGCTCCCTCAGTACCCTTGGGTGGATCCCACCCAGCCCATAGACTTGTGTACGTCTAAGTGGAGCAGCAGGTCACTAACCATTTCCTCCTGGACTGTAGGGGCTTCATTTTGCTCCTTCTCACCCTTGCCTTCCAACTCAGAGGGCTGAGTACCCAGAGGAAAGCTGGTCTTGCTGTTAAAGACTGAGGCAAAGAAAGCATTAAGTACCTCAGCCTTTTCCTCATCCTTTGTGGCAATGTTCCCCACTAGATCTAATAAAGGATGCAGATTGTCTTTGGCCCTCCTTTTGCTTCTAAGGTGTTTGTAAAAACATTTTTCTTTATCTTTTACAGCATTGGCCAGCCTGAGTTATAGCTGGGCTTTTGCCTCACTAATCTTCCCCCCGCATAAAACCTCGTGACATCCTTAGAGTTCTCCAGAGATGCCTGCGCCTTCTTCCAAAGGTCATTAACTCTCCTTTTTTCCCTGAGTTCCAGTCAAAGGTCTCTGTTCAGCCAGGCTGGTCTCCCATGCTGGCTCGTCTTTTGGCACATGGGGATGGCCTGTTTCTGTGCCTTTGAGACTACCGTCTTGAAGAATGTCCAGCCTTCCTGGACCCCTTGGCCCTTCAGAACTATCTCCCAAGGGACTCTGTTAGCCAGGGTCTTAAACAGGCCAAAGTCATCCCTCCAGAATTCCAAGGCAGCAGTTCTGCTGACGTCCCTCCTTACTTCTCCAAGAATCAAAAACTGACATCCCATGATCGCGATGTCCAAGACATCCTCTGACCACCACATCACCCACCAGTCCTTCCCTGTTTGTAGACAGCAGCTCCAGCAGGGCATCTCCCTGGCTGGCTCACTGACCAGCAGGGTCAGGATAAGCAGACACATCTTGACAACAGTGTGGGCATTTGAGCTGCCTCCTGTGCTCTCACTGCTCCCTTTTTCACTCTATGTTGCCTAGGCAGAACAGTTTAAAAAAGTCCCTGATGCCAATGGAGTATAGAATAGGAACTGGGAGAAGGCAGGAGAAAGGGCTAGGCTGGAGCAGACTGGGATATAAGACAGGAGAAATCTGCATTCTACAGCAGAAAAAAAAAAAAGGAAGCAACTTTGTATTGACTGTAAAAACTGATCCTAACCAACATTCAAAAAAGAGCGCATCTCTAAAGTCACATGTAGTGTCAATTCTGGCACTTCCTAACCTTTGCAGCCTTGCTTTTGTAATTTGTTGGTCTTTTACTGTAGGTCTCTTCTATAATTGCCATGGGTTTTCATATTAAAAAGACATTGGAGTAGATTCTATGCTGGCGTAAACTGGCACAGTGCCATTGATTCTAGTGGAACCATGCCAATTTTCATCAGCTGCAAATCTGGACCATTCTTGTTAATTTACTTGTAAAGAAGCTCCCCACATGCCTCTAATCATTTCTATTTTCCCCCTTGACCCTTCCTGTATTTGATGTTGGGTTTTTATCTAAGAAACGTAGTGATAAAATGCTTTATTTTGTTTCATCAGCAAATTGGCATGTCATTAGTCACCACTTCTAGCCTCTCCTTCACAACAGGGTTTAGCACAAAAAGCTCTGCAACAGCACTGTCCCAGGCTGCTGTACCTCCGTGGTTTGGCATCGTGCAGGAAGGGAAGCGCACAGTGCAGCTTGCACGGCATCTCGGGTAATAAGACCTGCTTACTGTGCTGCATCAGAACAAGAGGTGGCACGTGATTTATCTCGATGGCAGTTTAAACACATCCACAATGATCCTTGGACACTCCACTGACTGATTTATTTTTCTGATGAAATCTTTTGCTTTCTGCCACAAACCTAGCTTTTCCCCACTTTGGCTTTATTTGTGTCACCTTAATTATCAAGGGTTTTTTTAACCATTAGCTGTGTTACTAGCTACTTTCTAAAAACCTCTTCTAGTATTTTTTGTGGAACTCGTGTCTCTTTGATAAAACTATATATGTACTTGTATTGCCAACCTTTAAAATGTACTGTAAGGATGGAGGAGCAAAATACACTGTTGCAACAGTAACAGTTATTTTTCCTTAGAATTATACTCTATCCAGGTTCTTTATAGTTGTTTTTTTTCTTTAAGAATTTTATCAATTACATTTCCTGACACCAAAGAAAGTTTACCATTCTAATTCTTGGAATCATTTTCAGAACCATTTAACCCAAAAGAGTTCTGTTCTGTGTGAAGCTGGCTACCTTCAGTTTTCCTCTGTTGTATCACATTTTGCTGATTAATTACCTAAGTTTTAATAGGAATTCAGCTAGCAGCTCTTTAGCTCCTTCAGATTTCTTGGATGACTGCCACATGTTCTGACTTTCACCGTCATTTAATTCCATGAGTTGTTGCAGACCCTGTATATACCTCACTGCTTTTGGCAACACTTGCTGTTTGTAAACAGCGAATGCTAAGGCAGGTAGTTTCTCATGATCTGCTCTGCTGAAGTTGTCAGCAACCAAAATACTTAGTTTCTGCATAAGTTCTTTGTCTTTTCAGTTTGTTCCCTTTGTGCCCTGGTGACTCCTCATGCATTTCCTGCACATTATCACTGTAACTCTAAATATTCTTCAGATTTCTTCTAACTTATCTGAGATTAATTACACTTGTATTACAGGGATGTGGTTTTGAAATAATAATTAAAACCTATTATTTAAAATACACACCAGCAGTTGCTTTCCAAGTTTTAGATGTGTTACAGACCTTAGGTTTATAAGGTGTTTAGTTTATATTGTGTAGTATATCACATTTTGCTATGACACTGAATGATGTCACCTACCTCTACTCACACTCTCCTGAAAAATCCCAGTGGAGAAGAAAACAGTCTTTGCTTTGTGCTTAGGTCATACTTCACCTACTCAAGGTAGTATCTAGCCTAGATATTCTCTCACGGTCCCATACACTCTTCACTTTTCTTGCCTGAAAATAATCTGTGGAACTTACAGAACAGCCTCCCACTTCCACATCCTAATCCATCTTTCTTACACAGTACACAGAAATGAATTATTGTACCTCATTTATTTTTTCATGAGCACCATATTTCACAAGTGATAAATCATAGCTGTATTATCTTGATGCCAGACATTAAGCCCTACCCAGGGTTTCCTTTAACTTCCTTATATCAGTATTTGCAAGTTTTATTATTTTATTGAAATGTTACTCTTCAGAGGTCTCTTCTCACCTTTGCTGCACCACCTGCAGTTGTTTACTGTACCTCCTATTCTTGGGTATGATGAAGGTCTGAACAGCACATAAGAAATGGGACATTTTCAACTGCAAATATCAAGAGGAGAAAAGCAAAATTATGGAAAAAATACTCTTTCTTGTGAAGAATATTTTTTTGCTGCATACACTTTTGTTCTACCAGGAAACATAGTAATAAGCCAGAACAAGAAATATTTTTGCTTTGTATAAGTTGTTGATGAAACACAGAACAGAATACTACATTGCTCAGGTATCTTAATTTTTTATAGTTGGAAATGTGTATAATGCACAGGGTGGAAAAAAGACGGGCAAATATTCTAGGCCTAGGCAAATGTCTCAAGAGTGGTCTGACAAACCCAATCTATTCAGATTAGCAACTAAAATTGAGGGATGACTTGATGACATCATTAATGTATCTCTTCAAGGAGAAAATACAAGTTAATAAAGAGCTCTTCAGCCTAGCTGAGAAAGGCATAAAAAGAGCAAATGGCTAGAAGCTGATGCCAGACAAATTCAAATGAGATATAATAAAGAGCAACAGTCATGATGATTAACCACTTGAACAAACAACCTCCCCCAGGTTATGAAATTTTTAGATGAAAACTGAACGGCTTTCTGAGAGATGTGATTTAAACAAATGGCTTAAATTCTAAACTTTGCTAACTGCATAAAATTCCTTGCACAATCTTAGAAGATCAGACTGGATTATCAAATTGTGCTTCAAATCTGAAAGTTTTAACATGTGGCAACATAACTTTCAGAATCACACAACCATTCAAAACAACTGCTTGTTTGCTACCATTGTCTTTTTTGCATTCTCTTAAAACGGTAATTTAGTGAAACAGTTTTCTAACCATCTGTCTTGTTACACAAAAGGTTAATTTCCCTACAGACAGATCAAGTAAAATGCAGGTGAAAGTTGCATTTAAAAAAACACCCCTGTTTCAAATAGCATTTAACATAAAAAGAGAGAGGGGGACACAAAGAGACACAAATGCCAGTGCTGGAAGTATTAAAAGCACGCTCTGAAAACCTCTGTGATGACAGTTTGAAGAAAGCAGCTTTTATGTGCTACTGAGCCCACCTCTACAATGTCTTTTAATTGCAACTGTTTACCTAGAAAATATAAGCAAGGGCCAGAATCTGGACTAGAAGAGGCACCTTTTGATTGCAGACACTGAAATGAATCCTTAACTAATAAATTGTTCCACACCTTTGTCTGAAACAAGAAAAGCAAAGGTCTGCATTTTCTCACAAGAATGCACAAGCCCCCTCAAAAGCAATATGGTTTTCTACATCTAAGTCTCAGTATTTGTTGACTTAAAGAGTTTGTATGAATGACAATGCACATCACTGGTTTGTTACTTCTGTCATCTGTGCTACTGAGTGTACCTTGACTCAGATCAAAGTTGAAAGCTTCTTAAAAGATACACAAACCACAATGTGACAAATAGCATGCTTTGTTTGACACAGCAAACAAGAAATTACTTTCATCAACCCAGGAAAAGAATCCTGTGTTTTCAGTGCTAATTCTGAAGACCGCAGTGATGGAACCAGAGCTTTACTTCATCCCGAAGGAATGAGGACCTCTCCAAAGACAAATAGAGAGGAAGAAATAGTATCAGTGCATTAAATGCTGACAATGGTATGAATTCAAGGCTTGTACTCTACGGTACACATTTGTAAAAAATTCACCCTTTACATAATTAAATGGATTTCCCACAAAGTGGAAAATGTCTCCATTAAGCAAATATTCATCTAACCGGAAATTACAGATTAGAACATATGCAACACTTCAGATACATCCAAAACTAAACATTCATATATCTACAGCATTATACAACCAAGTACCATACAGAGTCACAGTTAATACACAGGCATCACAAATATTGCAAATCAGATGGGGGGTTTTTTTACAGTAACATTACCTAAGTAATTTCCAATGAAGTCTTACAAAATATTTGAAAGTTTTTACAAATATAAAGCACTTCAGATCTATAAATCCTTACTAATATGTGCATTATTGGAGTAAAAAAATTTTCACTGACACATGCTCAGTAAAAATCAACAGCCATGCACAAAATCGCATTTGGCTTAGAATCTAATTCATTTCAAAAATGTACATATGCAAATTTCTACTTAAATTAAGCTTTTCCTCCCTGAGAAGGAAACAATATTTACTTAACAGAACAGATTTTGAATTCAACTATAAACCAGTGACAGCTTTTTCACAGACTTGAAAGGGCTTTAAATGGGGCCTAATAACATCTCTACTACCCTTACAAACTAAAACTATGCAGCTTTCCTACAGAGTTGGAAGCACATGCCTGAAAGTTGGCAGAAACTGACAGAAAATGCAAACAGAAAACAAATTGCACAACGAAAAATACATAGTATGTGTGTGTACACATATGTATAAACATATATATTTTATATATATGTGAACAAATAGTAAATTAGGAGAAAAATTTTCAAACTTCTGAGAAGAAAGAGCAGACACTGTATTTTTATAATTAAGGATGCCTGACTCAGCTCTCTTAAAAGAATTTTAACTGGGCAACTACAAAGCTCTGCAACACCGTGTTCCTTGCTGAGTCAAAGGCATGGCTCACATGTGCAGATTTGCCAAAACCTGTCTTCCCCAGCCAGCAGAGAAGTAGTTCAAGCTGAAATTCCTTAGTAACCCATTCCGACTCAGCTCTCACCATTTATGACAGCAGTGCATTTGATTCTTAGAATTATTGGCTTGTACACTGGCTTATACACTTCCAGCAGCACAAATATTATTTCAGGGTGGAAAGCAGAATCTTTATCTTTACACATGCAAAGGTCATTACCAATCCTATTCACTGTCCACACCCTGGAGCTTGGTTTGAAGACAGCAACACAGCCCAGCATCACTGCAACAATACTCCTAATAACCCTTTCAGAGATAAGCTTACAAAATGTATACCACTCATCATTCTGGCTATTTACAACACAGGCTTCACTTATAGCATCAATACATATTTTTATAACATGTTCTTTTAAAGCCACCTTTCAAATGTTGATCAGTTTGAAGTAATGTCCACAAAAGTAGTAGTACATTCCTTTCAAATATATTAATATTGTTATTGCACTCTAACATGGCAAAACGTAAAAACATACTATGGACAATATTATGGTATAAAGACCTAGTTTCAGTGAAGCTTGTTACAGTTGCTATACTAAAAATTTTACTTCAAACCTTTGCTCTAGCATTGCTGTTTCTGTATCAAATTTATTCAACCTACACAATTTATTAGCTCTTCCTGAAATGTTACTCTCCTGCTGTTGATGGCAGCAGGCCACTGGCCTCTGCTAATTAGCAGTACCATGCTTAGTTGCAGCTCTGCAAGAAGAAAATGGATTGGCTCCTTGGCTAGTGAATTTTGTTCTAGAAAACCAGAAGCTCTTGAATCGGTGTCTTACTCCTTCAGAAATGCTCTAAAACTTCCTACACTGTATGGTACTTCAGATGTGTGCTTCTGACTTGTGGCTAAAATTCTCATTTTTCCTAAATCTTCTTAAAAGGAATTCTGTAAAACTCAACCATTATAGACAGATTCATGATTTCAGCACTATTTAAACACACAGTTAACATTTTAAAATTATACACATGGATAAAAGCAGGTATCATTAGTCAGTTATTAGTCACCTTTGAAACAGGCAGTGTGTTCATTATGTTAATGTCCTTTGAGTGTTTAAAGCAACCTTTTGCATTTGAAGTGGAGGCTCTTGGTAAAAGGTGGCACTTAATAAGAAATAGCAATTACTGAGGCATGTTACTCTCCAGAAGACTGCAGTATGAATTTTAATTTCTTCCTCACCACATATCAGCTAAGGCTAATACAGACATTTCAGTCCAGAAGCAGTAAGAAGTACAGTAAAAGTGAAAACTAAAATAAGAGACAACACTAATCTCCAAGTTTCAATTAGGGCCCAGCACCTCTGGATTAAAGGGTTATTTTAATGAAAAGCCTTAATTAAGCATACATGTGTATAGGATCACCTTAATGAGGTATGACAGAAATAGAAGAGACTGCAAACATTATTTTAAAAGAAGCTTATTAGCAACTTTAAGAAACTCAGTCAAGGATTCCTAATTTAAAAAAAAAAAAAAAAAAAAAGTAATGCAATACTGAAAAGACACAAGAATGCTGGACCAAGTTCAAGCATAGAACAGTAAAACAAAAATAGGTATGAGTGAGGTATTTTTCAGTATCTTTATATTCAAATTGGTACATACTAATGATTTTTCTACATATCGATGGGTTTGTTTTTGCAAATATTACAGCATTTATACTATCATTTAAATTTTAGACAGCAGAAAACCAGGTTTTCTACTTTATTTGGTAATTAAAATTTATTACTAAAAATCTTTACATTTTATACTGTAAAATATACCTTCATGGTATTACTGAGTCACGTTTGGTGTCAGGCTAACTTGCAAGTTCGCTTTAAAAACCATTATTTTATCTTTTTATTCCTGTCTTTAGAAACAATCAGTGATTTAATGTCATTTTAAAGATAGCCACTTCAGTTGCTTTTTACATCATCCCCTACAGTACACAGAGGTATTCTCATTTGCAGATTTGACTTTAAAGTAATTACTTATAATTACAGATAAGTGCATCCAGTGGATTAATCACTCCATTTATATGCTGCTCAAAGGATTACTCTTAGGACAGCCTCACTGCTTTTGCTTGGAAAATGTCAGTTCCCCAAGAAAACAAATCTCTCAAGTCAGTAGGAGCTAAGAAGGACTCTGACAACTATTTAAACCCAAAAGATTAAAGAAATGGCACACCTAGACTCGAGGCAGCATCTGTACCTGTCCTCCTCTTGGGAAATAAAGGGCCGCCAAGTGAGAATAACCAGGAAAATGGCCAGAGGAAGCTACACTCCTACTAGGAGCTAAAAGTACTTTTGCACAGTTCAGGATCTGAAGGAAACACATCAGTGGTTATTAAAAACAAGGTCAGTGCTTCTGGCTCAGGAAGGCACGCTCTGAAGCCTGGGAAATCCCTGAAGGAGCTGCTGCCATACAGTAACCCATCTTACAGTCTCCCCAAGCCATCTGCTTTTTGCCATGGACAAAGACGGGACACTAGCTGACAAAGATCTTTGGCTTGATCCATACAGATACCACTCATCTGTTCTCGTTGTGTAGATTTTTTTTTTTTTTTTTTTTATGGTAACTCTATGAAGTTGCCAAAACCACAGGTCACCCAGAATGGCAGACATGTAGCTTCCCTTAAAATTTAAAGCCACCAGTGCATAACTTCAAATGGGCCACCCTGACTTTGCTAAACAGAGAGGAAAACGTAAGCCCCTACCGCACCCAGCCATGCTTAGGAAGAGGTGCAGTCATGACCACTGAAATAATCACCTTAAAGGTGTTTTTCACACCACAGCCACCCATGACTGTAGTGATCCCCAGTGGATCACAGATCAACAGCCAGCTGGCACTAATGCAGCACAAATACCGACGCAGCGTTCACCACTGATAAGGGAGGCTAGCGGAGCAAATGGCCAAAGACTACGCATCCCTGCCACCATTGCTGGGAAGTTTTGAGAAGGTGGAGAGCTCTGCTAAAAGGCCATAGAAGGCCAGTGCTGAAGGAGGTCCTTGCATATACGACAATTGCAGGGCCCACTTCTCATCCTACCACCAGCCTGGTTAAAAACAGCTCTGAAGTTAAAAATATTCATTGGAAATTGAAAAATGCAGAGACAAAAACAGGCTTCAAGTCAAAACACACATGGAGGGCTACCATTAATACGTATCAGGCAACCCCCACGTTACAACACAGGCGCAGGAGCTAAAGGGGAAAGCTGACCAGCGAGGTCGAGATACTAGAAAGCGTGCAGGATCAGTGTTGGGGGGAAATCGGTAACGAGCCATTGGCAAGGCCGTCCCTATGAGCAGCCGCTGGGGCCGGGCAAGGCAAATCCGTCCCCTCAGGCGGGGGGAGAGACACCGCCGCGAGCCGCCCTACCGCTCCGCGCCTTCCCGCGCTCCCGCCGGGGACCTGCGCTGCCGGGTAACGCGGGCGCTGCGCGGGGGAACGCCGGTGCGCGGGGCGGCCCGCGGGGCCGAGGTCTGTGAGGTAAAAAAGTGACGGGAGGTAAAACTGAGCAACAAGGACGCGGGCAGGGGGCTGGTGCAAGGCCAGGAGCAGGGTCCGCAGTGCCCTGAAGTGAGCTGGCGGCGGCACCCGGCTGGCAGGGCCCTCATCCTGCCCGGGCCTGTGCTGCTCCCTGTGAGGGGTGGTGCCAGTGCTGCCATGCTGGGTGCCCAGAGATGGAATGCAGTGCCGAGCCATGGCCCGAGGAGCACACGGTTGGCTGTGGTAGCAGGAAGAACAACCACAGACTGAAAACTGAACAGAGTTGTTAGCAGCTGGCTTACGGTTTGCCACAGCCAGCATTAAAGGGTGTCCCCTCACCCTCTAACAGCCTCCTCTCTGGTGCCAAGCCAGGCCACAGGTTTTCCTGCTGCACAGATGATCATGAGAGCCACAGGTTTTCCTACTGCACCGATGATGATGAGAATGTAGCTTCAGCCCCAAAGGGGTTGCTAGGGTCATCCTTGCACTATATATCACAGGCTTCCTGGTCTGCAATAAACTAACCTGGCAGAACAGTTGTGTGGAGTTTATTGCGACAGCTGTACTTTTTCCTCAGTTCAGCTTGAAAATTCTGAATACTGCTGTTCAATTTGAAGCTATTTGGTGTGTGTTATGGGCAGTCTGCTGGAGGTGAGGGGAGGCTGACAGGAGAGGGGCCCTGTTGGTGGCTGGTGGTTAAGCTGTCTCCTGTGGTAGGCCTAAGAGAAAAAAAGTGAGATTGTAGGTTTGTCATCTGCTATTGATGAGGCCATTTTTGCTGAAAAATATTATTTAAGTTCTTGTACACATCTGTTTGTAGACTCACATGATGCTTGTAAAATCAGCTAAAGATTATCAACGGAGTCATGGGTTTTATAAGGTACAATATCACATCTTTTAAAATGAGACAGAAGGGTGGGAACAAATTGAGGAATAGATAAGCCCATTCCCTGTATAAAAATAATATATTATTGTTTATATTCAGTGTTCTGGAAGGCAAGGTTAGCCTTTAGGATTGTTTTCATTATATTGAAGTAAAAATGTATTTGGGCATGTCAAACTTTTATAGTCCATAATGATTTTATCACATATAATAATTATGGGGTCAGTAATTAAAAATTACTGCTATTGTATTTAATATAAATGATAAATCAAAGATTTTGTTTGATTTTTTTTTTTAAGTTAAACCTAGGATGTGTCAGAAACATCAATCTTGAATTTTATATTATGGTAATTGTATGTTAGGCTTCAAGTACAGTTGTTGCATGTGTATAAAAGCCTTTGACAAGTCAAAAATAGTGGCTAAGAACAGAGTTTCTTTTAATTTAGTATAATATATATCAGTTTTAATCATTTATAACAAGAATTATTCAAGTAGTTGGGTTTTTTTTTCTTTTTAGGGCTGCTCCTCCAAACGAGAGACGATAACAGTTTCTGCAGTTGCTTTACAGGATCATATAATACACAGTCATCAGCTCCAGGTTCTTTCATTAGCAGACCCTTTTAAGTCAAGGACAAGGAATACCAAGAGCATTTACAAACCCATGGACAAAGAAATGGACAGAGCAGTAGTAGATGCTGGACTAAGGAAAAAGAGCACTCACCACAAAAACAAGGAAGATGCAGAAAAGGGGTATGTTCTTGATCCCAGTCCTCTACAACTAACAATAGGTAACCAATTATATTTTTAATTGTGAATTCTTGTTTTTATTTTAAATAAACTAAGTTTTCTGTTCAATAAGATAATTTAATGCTAAACAGCATAAAATCTTGGGTTAGTATTTGTCAAAATTCAGCATTTTAGGCTATCAGGTAAACAATGGAATTGCAATCAGTGGCTTGAATGTGTCTCTTCATATCTGAATTGGATTAAAAAAATATTTTTGTGGCAATGAAGTTAAAAATTAAGAAGGTAGTGCATCTTGATGAAGAAGAATTCTTCAATAAGAGGCAGGAAGTCTTGCACCTTTGTAATGTTTTGTATTTGTATATTGAGTGTCATAGCTCTCTTTACCTTATATTCTCAAGCAAACATCCATGATTCTAGTACTGTATTTATTTGGGGGAATGTCATATCATTAATATTTTTTTAGGTCTATTTGAAATGTTTTGGCTTATTCCTTATTCAGTAAAAAGACATTTACTGGTGCTGCATTAAACATATTCTTTGTTAGCAGATACCCACCTTTACTCAAAGTTAAAAGGTTTGGTTTTACAATGGTCCTGAGGCTAAACCCAGGAAGAATTAACACCTGTAGTTAAATACTTTTTTCAAATTTAGAAGCAAACATGCAACAAGATAAAAGTCACAGATGTGAGGGCTTGGAATGGTGCCTGGTGAGAAAACTCACTTTTCAATAGTATTATAATAATGCAATTGTACAGCAGCGACAGAAAACACTGCTTAAAAAAACAAAAGCAAGGAGCATCTTAACAGACCAGGAGTACAAATGTGCTGCCCACCTATCAGTTTCAGTCTTGTATTTCCCTTTTCTAAAGGTTTCTATGGTGTTCTTGCCATAAGCATCATCTTGTCTCCATCCTCTCAGCTGTCTTGATTAGGCATTTCTTAAAGGACCTGCCAGCTCCACAGTTTGTAGTTTCAAGCATAATAAACTTTCATAATCATTAATAATTGTTTTATTTATTCATTTTCATAAAAATGCCCTTAGGTGCCTCTGAAGATTACGTTGCTTTTGCTATAGTAACTGTCACAGTAGTCCCAGCTCTAAAGAGAACCATGTAAATCAATGAGGCTCCATACAAGCACAGGCATCTGCCTTTTGGAATCAGCTGAAGGTTAAGAGGGTAACTTCAGATAATACACAACAAGTGAGTGTAACAAGTGATGGGACAAAGGTAGTAGGACAAGGTGATTATTACTATGTTTACATGGTTATAGTTCTAAAGATGGGAGGGGGTTTTTTTGGTTGGTTTTGAAGAGGAATTTGAAAGAAGAGAGGATAGTGAGGCAGAAAAAACAGCAGAAAGGTACCGGGGTTAACGCAAATATAAATAATGACTGATTGTGGAAGCTAAAGGTGTGGTGAAAAAATGCAGCCCAAGTGTGAGCATGTTCTCTGCAATTATGAGAAAGACAAAGTATTTTCTCTTTAAATCACAGCACTGACTGAAATGTCCCATATGAATGCTGGTGGAAGTGATTTGAAAAAATGTGCTGAAAGATATTTTAAAATTGCAATTGTTTCTGGGTTTTGCCTATTAGTATTTTCACCTGTAGTCTCACATTATTTTAAAATGTGTGTCAGGCTTTCTCTTCTTCATAAGAATTGGGTGGTTTAAACCTTACAGGTGTGAAACAACTTTGAAAGTTTAATTTAATACAACTTTCTCTTCTTGAGTTTGTGAGTAATCGGACAAAATTTCACAGGCCTCTATGATTAAATTTTTGACAATAGGGACTTGAGTCCTAAAATCAAACAATCATAGTTTAAAGGTTAGTGTATGTAATCACTTTGGTAATGTTCATTTTAGGATAAATAACTCACTTGGTTGTAAATGGGTGTGTTGCTGAATGGGTTGAGCTTGTAAACCTGATGCATAAGGATGAAAACCCTTCGATGTCTTGAGCTGTGATAAATGTAGGCTTTCATTGCTTGTATTTATTCAAAGCGCTACTTTGAGAATATCTTCCTAGAGCCTTTTGCTTAAACCACACATCCCTTCTTGTGTGTCCTGCTGCCAGTTTCCTTCATCGACTATGCTGTATAAAAGCTTTCCTTCTAAACACCTGTATAACCTGTCTCTCACAAATATCCCATCTGGTTTATATTATTTAGAAGTTAGATTTTGCCGCCAATCTCTTCCTGTTTGGCAGCTTTAATCATCCATTTGTGAAAGTTTTAAATAAGCATTTTTTCTTACCCTGGGGGTATACAAAAGGCTTTCCACAAAGCCATCTCATTGTCTTCCTTAAAACAGTTTCTGACCACAGTGCTTGGAAGAAAATCAAGGGTAAGCATATTGTATGTTGTGATACTGTCTTTCATGCTGTGACTGGTTTGCTATCTTGTTCACTCCCTGTGTATCCAGATTTTCTCATCCTAAAGACCATCTCTTGTGTATATTGGACTACCAAAATGAGATCTTGTCTCCTTACTCATTCACTGGTATTCTTAGATATTACTGTCAGATGAAACTATATATGGTTTTACTGAAATTTGTATCATGTATTTATAACATGATTCTTCTTTTATAGCAGGAACACTGATCCATGCAATATATGCTCTTCAAGAGCTGAATGGTCAAGAGGGAAAGAACTCCTGGTTAGGAAAACTTCCCTGTCACTCAGCTACCAATTTCAGCAATTCATGTGTAAGCTTTAAGCAAAATAGATGTTCTGGACTAGTTTTAAAACTCCAAAAATTTTGCAGGATCCTTCGTATTTCTCCTACAGCTCATACTATTTTTCACTATCAAAAGCACCAGATAACAAGGTTCCACTGCACCAAAATTGATAGCTGATGCTATTTTATGTTAATACAGTGTATATTTTACATTTTGAAATTACGGTGCTGGAGATACATACATATGCGCTTTGCTGCTTGACACAAAGTGGTTTGAATTCTAGCCCATAGCCTGCAGACAGAGCTGTGAGCTCCTGCACATGTGGAGGTGCCGTACTTTGGTATCAAGTTGTCCAGGACCTGAAACAGCATGTCTCTTAAGACAATTCATATATGACCAACAATGTAATCTATGGCATTCATTGATTCAAATTCTCTTTTGATACTTAGATTTACATGCGTTGCTTACCTTTGACTTGATACCTTTACAAGGGTAACAAAAATAATAAGGTGGGGTCTGTGTGAACCAAACAATATGTTAAGAAAGCACTTTCCCTGTTGTTCCAAAAGCATAAACTGGCCCAGCTTGAAATCTCAAAGCCATCCTGTTGTTCTAAGATACAGAATTAAATTAATTTACGTTTGAAGGATGTCATGACCTCACGAGGCAGTAGCTTTGGCAGATAGTTGAACTGAAGGGAAGAAAGTATTCTTATAATTCCTTTAGCACCTCGCAAAAGTTCTTTAAGAAGATCAAAGACAGTTTTGTGCAAATTTTAAATGATTAATGATACACATCTGTAGATGGATAAGCTCAGGAGCAGAATTTTTGTCTCAAATTAATAAATCCTATCCTAAAATAATGAGATACTTGAGCAAGTGGATCACCAAAACCCCGTTCTTTGGTTTGTTAAGATTCCTTTTCTCTTCATGACTAATTAGTATAATGAGTTTGGATACACAAGCTGGGGTTTTGATGGGGTTTTGAAAGCTTATACAGAAAAAATAAGTGCTGCTTATTAATGTCTGGTTTATGCAAAGATTTTGGTATGAATTAAAGAGTTGACCCTTTCCTTCCCATTTAGAACTAAAACCCTCATCTAGGTCTCATCAGCTTGCATTCTACCTACTGCATGTCCCTCTTCTTTTCTTGCTTTAGCAAATACTATTGAGACTTCACCATGGACTCATGTTACTGGCTTACTACACATACCTTGGACATTCCTCCATTGACTTTGGTCAGTCAACACAAGCTGCTTCTTCCAGTCTTCACAGACGACAAAGATTATTCTTTGCTGTACCTACCAGCATCTTTTTTTTTTACCACTGAGATACCGACACTGGACTTTATCTGCTATTCTTGGGAATGGGGGAGGGTGTGTGTGTGTGCTGGGGGTGGAGAATATTCTAAGTATTTTACTGGCTTTGAGAAGGCAGAGGTTTCCCTTGGACATGCAGCAAGGCACCTCACAGTTACCATTTGAGGTCAACAAGCTCAGCTATCAGTGACATTCTCAGTGGTGTCTTGTGACCATCCCTTTGTTTCTTTATGCTCTTTATTTCTCTTGCATCTGTCACAGTCTCATTACTGCAGTATTTTGCACCAGCAGTGGGTTTTTATTATGACACTTTATTAATTTTTATTTTTAAGAATACAAAAATGCAATGCAGAAGAAACCTTCACAAATGACTTCTAGCAGAGATTTTGTTCATACTGATGATTTGAAATTGTTATCGTGCATCGTTACATTGTCTAGTTAATAATGCCATCTTAATGGATATGAAAAGATATCAAAATAAATTCAAATTACTTGGCAAATAAAAGTTTACATTTAAAGAAATTTCTTGTATCTAAAAGAGTTTTTGACAGTTACTGAATAGCTAATTAATAGTAAGATGTGTGTTGCCTGCCAGTGTTTTGTCTGATGATAGATTTATATGAAGTATATGTATAAAGTAATCTTTAAAAGGTACATCATCGATTAATTTCACAGGAAGAATATCTCCATTGTCTGCATCTGCCAATGGGTTTTATTCAGTGATTTGTTGTTGTTCTACGGTACAGAAGTTAGGCCTAGTTGAGCCTCCTTCATTGCCGCTAACTGCTGAAGAATGGGTGAAAATAAAGCAGAGACCCATACAGCATGGAGACTCCTTACACCCTTGTGCAATATGCAGTGAGGAATTTGCACTTTAACCTCAGTTACATATATAACTCTAATTCTGTGGCCTACACAACTGTATAATTTTTTTTCCGGAGTTACTGCTAAAAATCATTAGCTGGAGGAAGAAAGGAAGGAAGGATTCTACCGTGAGACACCATTTAGCATTTAATAGCTGGACCCAGCTATCAGTGGTGAACTCTGAAAGTATTGTGGACATGACATGGTAGAGAGAGGTTAGCAGTGTTTGTTCACTTCTGAAGTTATGACAACAGAGGTGAAGATAATCGGCCTTTTTATCTGTTCTTGCAAAGCAGGTATAGGCTATTTTCTGCTTCATTTAAATTCCCATTAGATATGATCCTACCCTTCATTTATCAGAATGGTAAATATTCACTAATTCTACGATTCAAGATATATTTGGTTTTCTCACAAGTTTTGTTAATTGCAGTTTAGTTCAATAGTTATTTCTATTTGGAAAATGGAAGTAGTTGTACTCTTAATACCAGTCAGTCACTTCCTTAGGTTGTCTGAAGAAATGCTTGCGTTTTACCTTGATGACTTTATTCGATGCATGAGTGCAGCATAAGCATAAATACATAATGCTTTATTAGATTCTCTCATCTATCATCTGGCAAATATTAAGCAAAAAGGACAAGTGACTGATTGAAGAAGAGTGCTGCTTCAGAGAGGTGATGATGGTAATTAGAAGAATTATCCCAACTGCTTGCAAGTTTCTTTCCACAGTGCATTTTTTAGGGTGGGTTTTTTTCTGCCTGTTCTCCCTTTTAATTTTTCTTGGAGACTTTTTACAGACAAGTCTGTGATGTGAATCAAGGTCTTTTAATAACCTATAATACAGGACTTTTGCTTCCTTTTACATCAACATTAACTGAAGGTGTACAATTGCCCACAGACAGGTGGGATGGATCTGGCGAAAGACCATTCTGCCAGTTTCTGGCTACCCTGAAAGTCTAAAGCTTGACAAGAGAGCAAAAGACAGCACTCATTAAAAAGGTTACTTTAGATTTGGCACAAAAAGGGAAATGCCTCTGGAATTCTTTTTGTCCTCAGTGTTTCGTTAGCTTTCCTCCCTCAAGGGAAGAAAGCGACTGTATCTGAAAGCTTTCCCTTCAGCTGGCTGCTAGCCATTAATCCTTTTGTGTTTGCCAGCTCAATAGTGCACACTACTTGTTCTGGTTTTCACTCCTTTCCCAGTTTTTCCTTCCTCTAAGAGCCAACTGCCTTTTTTGTCCAACTCTATATCTTTTGTCAGGATGGAGATCATCAGCATTTGGTGGGAATTTAGGTCAGATAAAGGTGAAGTTTTCTTGTAGCCTGTGAACATACTTTCTCTTTTGTTTTTTTGTATGTGTGAAACGCTGCATTTGATGTATATCACTTCTTGAAATTTAACGTCTCTGTGGGGAAAAGGGAAAAAAATTAATCAGCTTTCATGTTAAGTAGTTGGTTTAGAATCTTTTCCTCTAGTCAGTAGCAGTTGGCATTTCTTGCTTTCTTCCACTCCATGTCTTGTTAACACAAAATTCACATATTGGTTTAGATGTAACATCTGCAGAAGACTAATTTTATTTTCACCAGAAAGGCTGCAGTAATAATAGAAAGAAACTGATGACCTTTCAGGCAGTCAGAGTTTTTCTTGTCAGCATTTTTTACTTTTCAGCTTGTAGAATGGTTTAAAGTCAGGTTTGGTTGGTGCTTTTTTTCTTTTGAAAAACAGGTGCTGCTTTCATGTTCCCATGTGTTCCATAAAGTGAATACATTTTAATCTAACTGTTCAAACACATAATACATGAGCATTTTAATTAAACTATTTAAGTGAATATCTTAATGAATTAAATGTGATCACCTTGAAAAGTAATTTTGATTCCAGATTTTTATGATAAGAAGTATAATTAAAGGCTATTTTATGATGAAGCACTTTATTCCATTTTATTACCTTTTTTTAAAACCATATGGGAAGACATAGTTTGTAGTTGAGCTATACATTTGTATACTAAGTGGGAGTAGTTTAATTCATGGCATTACATGTGAATATATGGAGATTTACAAAATTCTCGTAACATTCTAATTATCAAAATATGCGTCTTGTAGAGTGTTCATGGATTGATGAATAAACTGTTTTTACATTCTGAAATCTATCCTGTTTCATCTGTTCCAATGATATGAAATATATCTCAAGTAATTGCAATTATTTTTTCAGGCATGTCTGAAAGCCTTTGAAACATTTACAGGTAAAAAGTCCTGTCCTACATGTAGAAAAGAGCAGTATCAAACCAGGGTAATGCATGATGGGGCATGCTTGTTTAAAATAAAGTACACAATTAAGTAAGCCTTACTTCTGCTACAGGTGTTGTCACTGGACAATATTTATGTCTAAATAATGTTCCAAATGCGTTAAAACTTTAATATAATAAACTAGATAGAATGCACTAAAAAAGTTAAAGTTTAAAAAACACTGTGTAAAATTGTTTCATATAAATAGTAAAATTATATAAATTTAAGTTTCCTCTTATTGAGCAAAGTTGTGTCTTACAGAATTCAAGCTTCCTGGAGGAGATACATTGTTAGAAAATGGTACAAAAACTTGAGAAAAACAGTGCCTCCTAAAGACAGCAAATCAAGAAAGCAATTCTTTGAGGAAAAGGTAGGTTGCATTTGTTTCTTTGGTCTGTTTCTTTGGTCTGATTCAGCTCCCTTAAATCAAAACTCCTGAACGTCAGCTCTCTACTTTTTCATTTACTCCTTCTTATTCATATCAAACAGGCAGTTCTGGAGGCACTCAGTTGTTTTGTAAAGAGGATGGAATGAACAGACAAACAATGCAGAAGTAAGGAAAATAATTTAACTATTTAATTTTAAGGCCTGCCTTTTGCCTCGTCCAGCAATAGTGGGCTTTTTGTGAGGCTCTGTATTTCCCTTCTCTTTTTGATAAATCACAGTAATCTGTTTTCCTATAGAATTATATGAAAGGGGTATAGTAGGGGGAGAAACAAATCCATAAACAATCACAACTTCTATTCACTGTCATTGTTCTCTCACTGGACACTGAACTGAGTAGTTCCATTCCATAGCTTTGCCCTTCTCTAACTTCTGCTCAGATGCAAGACTGTAATAGATTAGGGTCCTGACCCCATGCAAATGAGGCCTACTCAGGTGCAAGCATTTTGCAATGACCCTGTTTGCCTTTAAGCACACAGCTGCTGCAGAGTCCCTGTGCAGTCCTCAGGTTCTCCTTTACCAGTCTTCCCACAGTTGAGTCACAGGTAGCCCAGTTCAGCTTTTCAGTAACAAAAACAGCTCTAGCACATCCCCAGCAATTACTGAACCATTCCTCAGAGAGCGAGAGAAGTCAGTCCAGATCACCCAACAGCCTGGTTAACATAGATGAACAAAGCCATACAAAACACCGATTTAAATGTAGCCAGTGCATGCAACAATTATACAGTTTGCAGGCTAAATCAATGGTAGCTTTAAACCAATACTTAAATCAGCTGGTTGGGGGTGGGGGGGTGGTTAAATCACTGCTTTAAACCAGGAGTGCTTGCAGAAAGAGGCTTGTTACTGTCTGTTGTTACTTCTCTTGTTTACTTGGTTGTATGTTTTTGGAGCTTTGGGGGCAAAGACCCTCTCTTGCTCTATTATGCATTTATATATGATAGTGAGGTTGGTACCCTAGAGGTGATCTGGCAGGCTGTTGCAACCAAACTGGTACCACTGTTCTGCTTGTGTGGTAACAATGGCAGGAGAGAGGAAATATGGTTCTTAGCCTTAACACTGAGACAGATTGCTGGTTGCTATGCTGCCTTTGTCATCAGTGCAAAGTTCTTCCCTGTAACAGAGAAAATTAATATGGAGGTAACTGGAGAAAGCTAATGTTACACTTGAAAGTACTCAAACACTTAAGTTTGGAAGAAGCGAATCCTTTGGTGGGTTGTGACTGTCCTCAAGTAGCTTGATGGGAACACACAACAGAAACACTTAGTTGTTTCTGCATGGAATACTGGGGAAACAGTTATATGCTTCTTTCTGAGGAAGGTAGTCAAATTTCTGTGGGCTGAAGATACCGTGCTTGGCTATAAACAGCGTCTCCATAAAGGGAAGTTGGAGAAGGCTTCTAAATATGCTGAAAGTTGCAGATGTCATTTGTTACAATTTCTCTCACAAACTCAGACAGCTACAGTAGCAGTCTACCAAGCTATCTACAAGGGGCTAGCTTCCAGGGCCCCTCCCTTAGATACCTGTTTTAGGGAGAAACAGCCTGATAGATTGTCCATGGTTTATCACATGATTGTAAGCCATGGGAAGGGCTTCATTTAACATAGTTTCTGTATATAGCCTACAGCATTAGGAAATCATTCTCATATGGAACACTTCTTCAGGATTTTGCAGAGAACAAAAGGGGGCACTACTTTTTCACCTCCTGTTGACAATAAATTTATGAAGTTTTCTCATATGGATTAGCCAGGTTTAAATTAATTCAGTACTAATTGTGATTAAAGGATATGTACTTATTTTTCTCAGCAACTTTCAAGTGAGAATTGTAGATGAGTTTTCCTGCTGTTCGCTCTTATACTTTTAAGTGTTGGTTAATGAAAATGCTAAAGAAATTTTTCACAAGGAGCTATCCATTTCCAGATGCTAAAAAGCTTTTCTAAAATAAACTTTGCCTCTCAAAGTTGTGCTGTGCTTTTAAAATGTCACTCCTTAAGTATTAACATACTCAAATAGCATCACAATTCTGAAAAAAACCCCAATTTTTAATATCCCTACCTCCTCTGAAAGGACCACAACTTTTAAATGTCAAATTTCATATGCTTAAATAAATAATAAAAAACAAGGTCTGAAATATTAGTACTCGGAAGAACACATATTACTTGTTTCAGGGTGCTACAGTAGGCCTTATTTACACCTATCATTAAAATTTTTAATAATCTAGATCAAAGGAGATAAGAAAGGTCACTGAAACCGAAGTAGGCTACTTTTTTAGCACTACTATGCACAGAAAGCAGGGTGTTGCTTCAGCATGTTAGGTAGTGAAGTTCTTTGATCCTACCTATAAATGTCACTTCTGTATGTCATTTAATTGTGGTATAGTCTTTTATTGGTGCAATTAAATCTTTTCAAATGCATTACATTATCTCCAGCTTTGCTAAAAATCTTGCCATTGTTTAGGAAGCAAGGTAAGTCACTGTGAAATGATGTAGTTGACTTTAGTTTCTTCCTCCTCCCTCCACATGATTTTTCCCAACTATTTTAATTTAAATCTCACCAAACAGTATAATGGTCCTGGAATTTGTTTAGTCGTTTGACTTCCTTTATCACACGGAGATGGTAAACATTCTTGTTGCTAACTTGAAGTGGCTCCAAGCAGCAAAACTGGGAGGATATTAAACCAGTAAAGGCTTATCAACTGATTCATTGATACGCTGTAAATTCCAGCCTTTTCATTTTACTTTTGAGGGTTGCCATAAGTCAACACATTAGTAAGCAATTTGCTGATATTGGATCACTTAAAAAGGCTTCCCTGTGGACAAAGTTCACCTCGGTGCTTTGTTTCATCGTTTTATTTTATCATAGTCTTGTGCTGCTGTACAGATGACTGATGTAGTTTTGCATACCAACAGAGTGTTTCAAATATTCTGTTTATGCCATTCTTTTCAAGTTTTAAGAAGTCACAGACACAAGGCAGAGGTATGGTGTTTTCAGAATCACATTCAATTAATCAGTTTCAGTTGTTCTAGGAAAAAAGGATTATTCAATATTGCACATTAAAACACAGCAGGATTTGATATTTAAATCCTGGAACACATTGGCAGTAGCAAATTATCCAGAATGCTTCTTTCTGTTCACATTGATAGTTTGCACTGATTTACCAGTTAGCAAAAATTCTGTGTTAAATTTCAGTTACTTTTTTTTTCTTCCCAACCATAGACTTTATTTGCTGATTGATGGGTATGGGTTGGGCCAGGTCATACTGCAGAAAATACAGGAGTAGCTCAAAGCAGATAGTATCTTAGCAGCGGAGGAACTTAATAGATCACTGTCTCAGGCAAGAGAAGAGTTTTCCTCTCTTTATTTTTACAGTTTCTGCTCAAGGAGGCTCATGAGAGGACTTTCAGGATCGTTTAGTGAAATGGGGAAGAGAAACAACAGTGCAAGCTCAGGGAAGAACTGGAGGGCTTCTCCCTGCTGAGGGAGAAAAGCACGGGCAGTGCAGGCACAGACAGAAAGGGAGCGCTACCTGCTTAACGCAACTCCAGCCCCCTCTACCCCTGCTTTCAGTGCTCCTTGATTTTCCTCAGCAGCCCGCCTAGTCACAGTATAGCTCACAGAAAGAGGCCAGGTCCTGGAACGGACCACATACTGTCTGTGCTGCTCTCACATTGACAGAAATAGACACTGGATAATTGCAGAGAGTTAAAAGGTGGTTGCTCTTCCTCAAATTTTGCATCCTGAGAGTCTCTTAGAAAGCAGCATCATGGCTGCTCTAGCTTTCTGTTCCATCCCCCATATGAAAATAGTTCAAGTCTGTTCAAGCTTGATACCAATATAAATGAAGATCAAGCATAAAACGAGACCAAAAGTATTTTCAAATGGATCAACCTTGCCTTGATGTTGAACAGAAACCATGAATTATATACAGTTTAGGTGTAATCTTACCCTGTTCTTCCTGAAGTCAGATTTTAAAATTAAATCAGTAAGAGCAGTTAGGATTGCAATAGATACAGTTCTAGAACCTAGCTAACAACATTTCAGAGAAAACCTACTAGGACTGTTATTGTTTAATATTTTATTGTGATTATGTATTTAATTAAAGACATAATCTCATTAAAGTGTAGTGTATTAGTAGTTCATGTCTCACTCAGAAAGCCCGCAGTGTCATCCTTTGGGATTGTTTGGAGACCACAAAGTGTAAATATTGAAGGAGGCCTGTGGCAGGATTCTTGTTTGTTTTTTGTTTTACACATACCACCGAAGGTCAGTGTGGATATTTGTGTGGGATGGAATCAGGTTTTTTTTCTTTCTTGTCAGTGAACAGTCATGGAGGAAGCAAAAGATTACCCAGGTGTTAGACATGGAATTCTCTCAGAGAGTACAGAAGGGGCTGCTGCTTTTCCTATCACATTGTGATGTAAATACACTATATAAGGGGTCTCAGAGGATTTTTATTTTTTTAAAGTTATGTTCAGTTGATACATCAGCATTAACTAACAAGGTAACTAAATCTGATTCGTACTGACAAATGGAGATACATCCTTTCAGTATACTGTTGTGTTAGGGATCATTTGGAAATACAGCAAGTCATAACAGGTCTCAGTTAGCAGTGAATCAGACCATAAAATAAAAAAATACACAGGATCAAATCTAACATCAAGAAACAACCAACCTGGTTTACATGATGGTTTTCACAATTTCCCTTATCTGGATGCTTCTAATGTTTGCCTCTAAAGTCTTTATTGAGAAACATTATGGGTTTCACTGGAAGATACTTTCATATTACACATTATATGAACATAATTTAAAAAAAACTGATGAGGTTTTTGATTGTTTTAGAAAAAAATTTAGAAAATCCAAAGTTAAGTGAGCTTTTCAGATAGTCTTCATGGGGATTTTCATTTGGGCTCCTGATTCCTTTGGGCCTAGAAATGTTCACTTTGAATATTCTGATATATGCTATGAACAGTCACTTTAGCAGCAGTAAGTGAGCACATGGTTATAAGGGAGCAGTTGTAAGGGAGGCAGAAAAAAGTGAAATGAAACAATAGGAAAGAGTTCAGGTACCATCAGGCTGCCTGACCTTGACAACAACCCTTCCACCACCTTACACTTCCCACCCCATTGTCCCAGGAAGGATGGCTCCCCATTTTCCTATCGATTTTTCACTCAAGGAAATGCATGGAGAGAAGGGTTCACATTGCACAGTGATAATACAGGTGTAGAAACATTCCTTAAAACTGCTGAAAGCATTTACAAGCAGAGTCACAAAAGACAAGTCTTAAGACTTGTGTGACTCTCTATGGGACTTTTAGATCCTGTGGTAGCAATGACAGGAAGTGGCAACAGTGAGTTGGGATTGTGCTTAAAAGCATGCATGGCTTTTAGGTATTTTTTTGCTGAGCACTGAAGGCATCTTCAGATATGACAACCAGATTGCTTAGGCCCATGTGCAATATGCAGACATGTACTTAAGGCAGTAGCTCATAAAAGTCTGTACCAAGGGCAAATGCCTCTTGCCTCACTGGTTGTCACGCCTTTAACTAACCCTGCAGCAGATGCACTGGTTTCCCAGCAAATAACCAATGCTCAGCTAAGTTCTGTACTTCCTTTCTTTAACACAGCTGTGCCCTCTGTGCAGCACCAATAAGGGGTATGAATAGCACATCTGTCTTGGGGAAGTCCAGTGATGAAAATCCTGTGTTTTCTCTGAAGGATAATGGTCTATCAATGGAGTCTGGGGACCTGCTGCTTTTCACCTCTAAATCAGCACTGGGCACCAGCTGCAAAATAGAACAAGATTCCACAGACCGTGCAACTAATCAAGCTCATTTGTCCAATCGCTCACAATTCATCCACATATGAAATACCTATATGTAACTCCCAATCTAACAGCAATCAATTTTCTTTTCAGGTTCAACAGATCAGCAATTGACTGTTGAGGTTTTATGCCATCAACCTAGGTGGATATTTTTTTTTTTTGAGATAGTTTCCTTTATAGCTGCAAGTTAAGATGTGTTTCAGCAGTTGGAAGGAGAAGAAATATTAATAAGTGAAACTGACTGGGAGAAGAACCAGATGCAGGTTGGCGGAGGGGGGTTGTCCCCCCTCTTTTTTTTTTTTAAGTAGTTTTGCATTTATAAGCTCTTTTATGCTGTTTTGAAGGCATAGCTGTCTACAGCACAATTGAGTCTTTTCCGTTTTCCTGTATTTTGGTTCATCTGTTCCAAATCTGTAATATTAAAAAGTTTTTACGGTTCAGAAATTTACCTCAGCAGCATCTCTCTTCTACTCAGCTGAAGAGCCCAAAGAGGCTGTAGAAAAAATTGAGAATCAAGATGTCAATAGTGTCTCAGAATACGAGCCATAAGATCTGAACATTTGAATTAGCACTTTGCTGATCTATTTGCCTTCCCTTGTTTCACTACAGGTTTGGTCATTTCTTTGTTTTTCCTCAGGCATTTTGGCAAGAGATATTTGACTGTCCTACCTGTATCACGCCACTCAGTCCCACACTTCATCCTGCCTGTCTCTCTTCTAGTACCAGCCATTAGTTTTCACAACAGACTGTTCTGTTTTCTTCTTCGCATGTGTTTCATCATACCTGTCTTAAAGCATTTGAAGTTTTCCTTGGGAGAGCAACATATTTTTCCTTTATGTTGCTTATATTATAAAAATAAAATCCTCAAACATTGATACATATAGCTCATAATTAACTACTTCATAGATTGTAGCTGACAACACACATACTTCTAACTTTGGAGCCTGTTCAGAGCCAAATCTTCCAAGAACAAATGATTTTGTATGGACAAATGGTACTTCCAGGCAATACTGGCAAGATCCATTTGTGTCATGCATCACGCGAGGTGGTCACCACAACACCAGCTGCATGGCTTTACAGTCTGAAGCTGGAAGGGGGAAAGGCTGTACCAGAGAACCGTTAGGTGAAGTGTTTTACAGATCAGTTGCTGGTTGACTGAGCTACAGGACTGCCAGCTGGTTGACTTCAAGATCTTGTGGAGAACACGTGACACTCCAAAGGACTAGGAGTTGTTAAACCTATCTTGAAACCAGGGAGGAGGGAAGAAAGCCTGGGGAAATGTGGACATTAGTGTCACTTCACTTCCCAGAAAAACACTGGTACAAACTAAAAGAACTAGTATTTGACATGGGATTTGCCAAGAAGAGAATCACACTGAGCCAATTCAGTTCATTTTTGTAACAGGATGCAATCCTGCAGATGAAACAGCAAAGTGTCACAAAAAATGAAAGTGCAAAATATACCCTTATATAGGAATAACTGCATGTATGACATGACTCACATCATCTATATGTAGCGACTTTCTGTAGAAAGACATCCAGAAACATATTGGAGAACGCAAGTTCAATACGAATGAATGATGTTGCAAAAAAAAGATGCACCAAAAAGAGGAAAAAAAAAAAAAACAAACCACAAAAATGTGCTGAAGACATGACGCAGGGTAAGGGCTCAAGCTCTGAGATTTCTGTGTCCAGTTCCCAGCTCTGCATTTCTAGAAACATGTAAGGGTCCCCACAGGCAAGGAGGGATGATGGGAGGCCTACATCAAACAGCTGGGGGTACTGAGGGTCTCATATGTAAGATAAAAGGGAAATGGCACCTTTTCAGGTCTGGAAAAAGCTGGTGCAAGCAGAAATACTTGTCTTACTACGGACCTCTGAGAACCAGTTGAAAGCTTAAAGCATGGCAAGGGCTGCTAACATTTGACGTTTAGGAAAGCTTGGACAATAACGGAACACTGGCATACACCGCCCTAGAGAAAGCACAGGGCGTACACACATCATGGACAGGCCCTGCCAGGCTGGGATACACCTATGAGTAACGTACGTATGTGTGATCCTGTGCAACTGAATGGATCAGGCATCTCAGGTCCCTTCAGCCATGGGATTGAGCTGTGAGAACAGCCTAAAATCTCCCGTGAAATGGAAAGTCTGAAGCTGTTTTAAGTTTCAATAGTTTAGGAAACATGGTAGTCAGCTTTTTAATATATAAAAATTGCCCTTCAGTCAAACTATTAAATGACTTATACATACACAACAAACTATTGGAAATTACTTCTACATTACAACATCAGCATACTCTTCTGGAAACGAACCCCACTTGCCTAAAGTAGAGGGTTCAAATTAATCGTGTACCTGTCTTAAACACAGGGCTGTTATGAATGCCTCTGGATGTACAGAAATCTCCACCATGTATTTTAAAAACCTGACCATATGAGAATCTCAAATGCATGTTAAATTGCAGGGAGGAAGGAAGGAGAGAGAGGAATGCAACTATTCACACCAACGACTGACAGGGTAATTTAGAATGCCACCAGTAATTTTTTTTCATTGCTTCAAATAACAAAAAAAAGCAAAACTCCACTATGAATCAGACTTCAACTTTATTGAAAACACAGTAAAAAAAAAATCCTACAAAACATTCAGTGTAACAGTTCAAACAAAGGAGAAAAAAAGCCACGTTACCACTGCTTTTCACAAAAAATTCAACCTAAGGTGGCAATACTTTCATTTGTTTGTAACACAGCAAAGTATCCACAATGGAGAACATTATAAAACATATTTTCGGGTGACCTAAAGTAAGCCAGAAAGGATTTGGTGGGGAGAAGGTACAGATACAGAGAATTGCTCTGATTAAGTAACGCTAAAAGCATAATTTTTCAGCTATGTTTTACCTTGGTCAAAGACACACCCATGTGAAAGGAACATCAGTTGCTCAAGAATGCAGAGTTTACAAAGCCTGAAGTGCAAACAGGACCAAGAGGGGAGCGCAGATTCCATTTAGCATCTCTCAGCCTCTCATGCAGTTAAGATTGTGCATAATTTTTTTGTTTTGTTTTGTAAACTGGAACCTTAACCGGTAGTGAGAAATGTGAAAGTGCATGACACAAGCTACCTGCTGCTGTCATTAACAGTGCCAGCAATAGCAAAATCCATAGAAACACCAGTTCAGAGCTGGGTTTTTATGGCTACATCACCCAAGTCCATGTGAAGCCCATCCCATGTGACGAGATGGCCAGCAGCACCCTGAGAACCTTCATAGTCTCCTCAGCAGGGGTTTCAGAGACAGAGCTTCATGAGGACACGAGCAATGTGCATTTCGATTGAGGTAACGCAGGGCTGGGGTCCTAACCCCACAGGAAAGCAAAGGAAATCTAGGGTGGGGGTATGTGTACACAGCACGTTTCATACACTTTTAAGGTTTCAAATCCATGACCCAAACATACCTTCATTTTCTATCCATTTGTTTTTAAAGGAATAGAAGTCAAGTCACATAACACATAAATACTTGGAAACCTATCTTTAAAAAATGAAAAGTAGCTCAACTTTGTTTTGTCATATAAAGCCAGGGAGGAGAAAGCTACTTGCACAGATTGTGTGAATCTGAAGTATTTTGGCCCAGACTAGGAAAACTTGTGGCTAGGGGGGAAAGACAGGTCATGCACCAGCTAATTTTCTCCTTCAGCATTTGAACACATCCATCATATTCACGATTCGGTACCACCACCGTGCCACCCTTCTGAATGATTGTTCTACATAGAGAGAGAAGGCGCACAACATGCCCATACACATGAAATACAAAGGTACAGAAAACACACCAGGGCCCTTACCTTGGCACCCTGCAAAGTCTGACTGACCAAAACGTGAGAGTTACACACCGGGATGACGCATCTCAATCTCCAACAGAGTACGGGCAGCAAGACAAATCAGCAGCTGTGGCCTTGCTCTACAAGTTACAAGGAAGATAACCGAAGGGCAGGTCCACAGAACATCAGCTACTCCAGAGTAACTGCCATCACCACCAGCTCACACTGGCTGTACAAGCACGTTACACTCTCACTGAGGAGTAAGCCGGTTGCCTTATGGTACTGAGAGTTACAAGCACATATATATGCAATGGCTAAACCATTTTCACCTTGCTCCTACTTCAGACTTACATGAGCTCTTAGCAATATGTTAGAGGACCCACCCTAATGTCAGAATTGTTTTAATGGAATCCAGTGGTAAAAAACAGATCAAGTATAAATGAACAAATAAATAATTTTCATAAGGGAAGAACATTTCTAACTAGGGAATGTCTCTTTATAGACTCTGTGGGAAAAGAAATATATTAAAATCAAAGCCAGTGCCCTCATACTTCAATAGCTGGTACCTATGGAAGCACAGAGTATCTGAAGAATGCAAAACAAAACACTGTTCGTAGAAGGAGCTTCATCCAGTGGTACAGACTACCCAGCTTAATGGAAAGGGGGGGGGGGGGGGGGGGGGGGGGCGGGGCAGAAGCAGCAGCAACGCTTGAGGTTAACGTACAACAAACATACAGAAGCAATTCAGAAGCAATATCCCAAAGTGGTAGGTACAAACGAATTGCCAGATACCTACAGCCTTTAAGAACTGGGATTTCCTAATCTCTAAGTTTATGTGAGGCCTTCCTACAGACACAGCTTTTAAATAGTCTGGAATTGGGTATGTCAGGATTGCCAACATTTACAGGATATTTCTGACACTATCCCTTTGACTGTCTGGAGTCACCTTCTAGACTTGTCAAAACATGTAATGCTATGTATGTAACAAAAAAAAAAAATCTACCAGCAATAAATGAAACTGAAATACTTAGAAAAATACAGTAATTAACACAGAACTAGCAAGCATCCTCAGGTTTTCTGTTGCCGAGACAAAACTATCTTCAAAAGTTCACAGGCTTCTGTAAATGTGAAGTCAAGGATACTGTTGCACTGTGAATTACAAAACAGATTTTAAGAATTTATGAAGTTCTTTTCAGTGTTAGTGAATTACTGGCATATTTAGAGAACATACAATTAACTCACATATACTAACAATACATGTGTTTCTTCTCTTTGAGAGAGGAGTTTTAGGTGCTTCAGTTGTGACACATTTCAAAAAAAACTTCCCATTTAAGTTTCCTTCTGGTATGTATACTTATAGATCAAACATTAGATCTACGTAGATTCTTCTTGTTATTTCACATTTTGTCTACATCAAGAAGAGTATCTGTTAACAGCAACGCCACTGAATAAGATAATGACTTGAAAACACAAAGAAGGGAAAGCAAGCAGAGATCTTAGATGTTGTCAAGAGTTAAGGCCCGATTTAGAAAAAAAGTTTCATCACCCCTGACTTTCATGAAGTTAAGGATTTTAAAATGTATTTTTAGTAACACGGACTTTCAAAGATCGACTAGAAAAAGACTCAAAAACAGCCTGTCTACACAGGTGAGCTCCATGTCATTTCTCCCCTTCCCAGTTACCGGGCACAGTGGGGATTCTGGAAGTCAATTTAGCATTAACTCCCCACAAGATGTGCTCTGCTTCCTAAAATTCTGACCGATATTGTCAGGTTTTAATGGTTAAAATGAAACTTGTAGGAGATCCTCTTTGGACGCGGTGTGGGGGAACAACAGTTCCAGTCAGAATGACACAGCATTCTTGAAACAGCAAGAAGCCAAACACCGAACAGGCTGCACAAAAACGTACCCCCAGAAAATCCTGAATTACTTTAGTCCCAACAAAACAGAGCCCAAAGTGAAAAGCAACAGTTCAAGAACCTGCACAGCTATCCCCTGGAAACCCCAGGAGCCTGCCATTCCAACCAGAAGTAACCCAATTCAGCAACTACAACTGCGTGCAGCAGGCAGACAGACCACAGGCTGACCTCCTCACGCCATGAACAGAAAAGGAGCATCACAACTTCTTATGGCAGCACCAGAGACTCTTTGCCTGAGGTGAGGGGACGGGGCAAAGCAGAAAAAGGTGGCAGAGGGTCTCACCACCTGGGTGACAGCTAGTGACAGGGAGAGATTGCTCTCCCTGAACAGGATGGACCCAAAAACAGCATTTTTGGAAGTTCAAATGCTGTTAGTGCAACTGAAATAACTTGCCAGTTTACCAATAGTAAATTCAATATTCAGGAGCTCTAGGTTTCAGCTCCTGAAACACACAGGCTGGGGAGGGAAGTTAGTGTACACAATATTGTCTCAAGTCAGCACTAAAATAAAAAACCAACACAAATATTAACACTAGGGGGTAGGGGATCTTATTTCCTTAAAGCATTTAAAGGTTCACAGTTCACATCAACACTTTTTTAAACAAAACCAAGCACATTTCTTTTTGAAGGGCTTGTTAACGTGGCCTTAGTGTCTGCTTAAATGACTTTACCTAGACTAAAAATCAGAGTATATGTAAACCAACAGGATATAGCTGTCTTCCTTCAAACCTGTAGATGCTAGCTAAGTGTAAGGCTCAGCTGCTGTACGTACACCTCCTGAGCTCATCCGCTTCTGAAAGAGGAGGAAAAGAAAGGAAAATAACCTAGAATGTTCTTACAAAATTCAAGAAAAGTCACACGCATGAAGAGGCCAACTGCTCTTTGTTTCCGCGTTACTCCTGTCTAAAGTAGATTGTTAAGTTCTTTAAGAAGAGGGCCATCTTGTCTTTACTGCACAGCAGTGGGAACATGTGAGCACCTGACGTGGCATCAGCTGCTTGCAGCGACATAGGGGCGAGCAGGACACACAGGGTGGGACAGACGAGGGCTGCAGCCCCCTTCCCACTGATCGCTCCTGGTGACACACTGGAGAAAGTGTCACCCTGCAGCATCCACTCACGTGCCCATCCCATTAAGCACGGCTGCACAAGCTCCTGTCTGCACAGGCCTGATGGCAGCACACTGCTGCGCCTCCCTGCTACTCAAGGTGGTACTTTGGAGCCGGGCAAGGAAAACAACTGTCAAATCTTTTTAATTTCCATGATGCAAAAACAGTCAACAGGGTAAAAGGTAGTGGAGGAGCAAGACCAAAGATAAACATTACATTACAGACAGTAAACAAAGCTTCCTATGAATGCAAAAACTGTACAGTAACCAATACTATTACTTTTTAGCTTAAAGGGATAAGCATGTGTGCTTTATGCTTAGAAAACCCGCAAGATTACAGTTCTGCCACTGCATTTAATATTGTGCTACCAATACAGAATAAAGCTGAGAAACAGCTAACTTAGAACACTTAGTTTACATCTACTTTTTGGTCTTGTGTGGTATCTAGTTGAAGATGGAAGCATTTATGTGCTTTTTGCCTCCTGAGAAGTGAGGCAGATGTTAATGTTACTAAGATCAGCTGTATATACCTTGAAGGTATAGACCACCTGACTCTACATGAGTCAAAATACTAGGAATGTATCGTCAATATCCATTAATGAATTACCAGTTGCTTGTATTTAAGTGACCATGTGCTTCTGTTAAAAGTATATAGTGACCTGTATCTTACACAAAGTATATGGTGTAGCATTGTATCTGTAAAGAAGTTTTGCATAAGCATGTCATTTCAAAGCCAAAGGCATGTTTTAATGTGGACAGAACAAAACACTGTCAGTAGTTGCACAGGGTAGTTCTGAATTTCTCATCCACCTTGGAAACCACACAGCACCTTAACCACCCTCCACAGCTCGGTGTAAACTCTTCCCTAACGCAGCCTGAGCCCACACAGCTGCTCAGATGGTGGAACCCCGCAGAAGGGGTGGGAGCAGACAAGGCTGTAACATTCGTTTTGAACGAGAGTTTTACAGTCTTGCCTGAAACTCGTATGCTTGTCAGCAGGGACTGTCTCTGCTCAATTGAAGTAATTGCCTGACTCACTTTCAGAAACCACATACACATTGTAATCCCATCCTCTTCTGTGTTCTTGGGTCACTGATGCCAGGACAAACATCTCTCCAAAAACACGAAGAGCCAAGACCTATGCTGGTTCACACTCCCTACATTTATTCCTTAAATTCATTTATTCAGTTTCAGACTGTATTTAAATAACTGTCTTTAAGTTGTAATAGAAATATTTGAATAAAGCTACCTAGACTCACACACAAGTCACCAGCCCCATTAAAGACACTAGGACAATTTTGGTCACACAATCACTTGCATGGACAAGTGGATACATTTCTGTTATTTTTAACTATAACGCTAATACATAAGGCTACAAGCTCTGAGAATACCTGAATGACGCTCCTAATAGTAAATCTTCCAATATTTTAAATGTAAACACATTTTAAAATAACTTTTCATTACAGCTCCCTGTTCTTGTTTACAGGGACAAGTTGACTTGCATAAAGATTTCTCACTCAAACGTCAGCATTGAACTCAAACAACAGAAAAGATGCTTGTGAATCTTAGTGAAATCAAGCAATTTTACTTTGTCTTCCAAGACTCTACAACACATCAATAGTCATTTTAATAAGCCTTGAATTCATAGCAACTACAAAAAAAAAAAAGTAACTCTCTAGCATCATATTTACCACAGCAATATTTACATTATGCCCCAGTTCAAGTCAGAAAAAGGCAACTGCAAAAAAACTGAGAAATCCTCACATCTACTGGAGCTTGATCGCTGAAGCACCCGGAGCAGGGCTGGGGGGCTCACACACCCACAGCCCAGACCAGCCACCTCCGAACAGCCAAAGGGTGTTTGACACAAGGTGTATTATTTTTTTTTTTTTTGAACCACACTGGAGAGCTAGTTGTCACCTCTTGATTGCCTGTGAGACTTCAAACTACAGACACACTTGTTGTTTTACAGAAATGGGAAATACACAGGAACATTATCTGACTTGCTCCGTAACAGGCACACGGAAGGTGTCCCCTCTCCAACCTGTTTGAAGAATAATTGTGGCAGAGCAGAATGAAGGTGCAACCAGATTTTGAACACACACTTGGGTTTTGGTTGACGGGGGTTTTTCTTTACTATAAACTTTTTAAAGGACTCCTAAGGCTGAAGTAATGCTACGAAAAAGGAAATTGCCACCCACCAATGCCATCCTGAATCTAAGGCCTCTGAGCAGTTAAATTTTAACACAGAAATTCATACTACCAAGACTGAACACACAAGTTTTACTTACCAAGACACCTACGTCATCTCTATAAGCTTAGAATTTAATTTAAGATATCTACACATACAGGCCTATATACATGTTCATGTGTACATTAAAAAACGGGCTAGTGAAAGATACTGGATTATGCCACTGAACAGAAATCCTGGTAACTATAGTATAAATTCAGAGAAATAATTTAATTCAAATTAAAGAAGATTGTAAAAAACTGCAGTTGCGGCCTCCTCGGCCTGTGCTACTTGCATTGATTACAAGTACTGCTCATACACAGTAGTTCAAGAATTTTACAGGGTGTACTCGGTAGGGTAAGTGACCTCCGTGGCACAATAGCTTACAGAACTGTAAGAGCTGTGCCAAGGGGTCTACACAGCTTTTTACAAAGCATACTAGGCTCAGATTTAACACTGAAGTTAATCTTCATCTTGTACTTCACTATTCAGTAAGACGCTGACTACCAGAGAAGCAACCTGGCATGTACAGCTAAGAGCAGAAAGCTGTGACCGCTGGCCTTCTAAGAAAGCTCTGTGACGTTAGACTATGAAAGGCCTACTGCTCCAGCATGGAAGGAACTGCGATTTTTTTAGCATGTTCTTAGTGGAAGTGTTTATCTACTGTCAAGGATACCTACTCCAGGTATTTTACATTTCCAGTAAGGGTCATATTGGGCTTCAAGTGTATCTTTTTTTTTTTTTTTTTTAAAACCAAGTCCCAAAGTTATCTTTTATAGCTGTGTCTGTACAACACAGGAGGTACTGTGCATTCAAATGGCAGCAGGGTTATATCTAAGAATGTGAGGCTTTCAACAAATAAAAAGGAATGCATTATTCTCTTCAGCTTCCAGTCTTCAAGGCACCTCCTGCATTAACTTACTGGGAAATAAACAAGCAGACCGAAAGTTCACTGGAAAGAGAAGAATGATACACGTAACTTCCTCAGAAGCACACAGCATCAAAAAAAATGAGACAAGGTTGGACCCAAATTATCAACAAATGAAATCAATATAAAAATGCTGATGAGATGACAGGAATGCCATGAGGTTGATGTTTTCAGCTCTGTTGATTGCAGGTGATTGTTAATCACAGTGTTTTCTGATGCCCATTCGCAGACGGCTTTGTCTCTGAGTCTCTTGGATTGTTTGACAGATGAAGTTTATCTAATCCTGCAAAACATTACACGATAAGGAAAAACTGAGATCCTCCCATGTTTCAAGCATACAGGTATTCAAAAGAATACATAACAAACCAACTTCTACTTTGTGATTAAGGACTTTGGGTTTGCTGGAGACCAGAACTGACATTCTAGCTCAGGTAAGAATTATTTCTGGGAAATTCCCTCAGTTGTGTTTTAAGGGAGAAAAGTCCATCCCAGTGAACAAGCATGGAGGTGACAGAAGCCTAAATTCACACTGCCTAAATCACAGGCTTAGATGTTAAAAACCCAGAAAGACTTGCAATACTTTACTCTGTCAGCCTACAAAGACCAAAATAATTGCCTACATTATTTATTTTTAAATACAGCATCCTTCTGAAAAGAATGCATTACTGTTCTTAAGATCACTGGTGATGACCACATCACTCCTCTAAATTCTTTGTATGTCTAATAATATTTTTAGGCCTATGATATTACCAATTTGTTTGTCTGCATTTTCACCCATTTGTTCTTATTGCATAGTTCTCTACTATGAGTGCTAATTATAAATTGTCCCATCCTGCTCCAGGCAATTAGTTAAACCACTCTTTTTGGTCAAGGAGAGATGGGGAAAGATGATAAATCTATGAAGTCTCTAAAATTAAGGATCAAAAATGGTAAAAGCTTCTTATTCATTTGGTGTAGATTGTATTGAACATTTTACTGAAGTGCCATGACATACCAAGCTAAATTTCTTGCATCATTGGAATTCCAAATTTGACTGTACTGCTATATAAAAAAAACCCGCTTAATATTGTATTGTTGCCAAGTCCCAATATTATATGAATTCTCTTGGTCACAGGCCTGCAGGAGGCATTTACCTCCCACTAACGAGCTATGATGCTCCACCAGCCTCTAGTCCTCAGCATCACAGTTTTCAGCATGGGGCTGTAATGAGCACACAGATTTTGGTTCTCATTCTCCGAATGCCATGTGACAGTTTTTAACAGACATTGTTATGTATAATGTTGAAAACAAACCCAGCTTGTGTCAGGAACCTGCACTCTTCAGGATTTATAACTCCCTGCTTATGTCAAATGCAAACCTTTCACTAATTACTTTGCTTTTCCATTTTAATCACAATATTTACGCAAAAATCATGTAATACGTGATAGCAAGAGGCCAAAAAAAAAAACCCTAAAGAATCCACAAGAATGATGCCATCCAGTGACCATTATCCTCCTATGCCTGCATTTTGAATTTTGTTAATCTGCCTTCAACATATATTTATTCGACATTGTGTTTAATACAGTATAGTGCCACAAATTATCAAGATAAAACTTTTACATCATTTGCTTTAAGACAGAAACTTTAAAGTTTTACTAGACCTGCTGCTATAAGCCCATGCTGACTGATGTTAATTTATTTCCTTCAGAGCTCTACAACAGCCGTTACATTATACGAAATAATCCCTTTACAGTCAAAACAGTTGCACAAAAAAAATAGGATTATGCAAGTCAACTGAAAGAGATGAATCAAGGTCTTCTCATAAAATGACCTTAACTAAAAGCTGGGGGATAATGTCAAATACATCATACTCGCACCATGTATCTGTCTCAATCAACAATGGAACTGCTCTGAAAATATTTTCAGCATAAAAATCAATGGACAGATTTACACACCCCTGGCCCACTAATCCGTTCCCCTGGAGCTTCAAAACTCAACATCAAAAGTCACAGAATGGTTTGTTTTAATCCTACACTATCAGTCATTTTGTATTTCCCTATTTAGTAGGTCTGGGTTTAACTTAATTGCCACCAGCAGAGGTGCACTCTAGGAAGCGCCTGGATTTTGTTTACCAGGGTCACAATTCTGGAAAGCAGTAATTGGTGAAAACTAACCTAAGTACCTTTTAGACACTACAAACTGAAACCTGTTATAAATAAACACTGAAGTTTTACCATTAGTCCTCTCAGTTTAAGCAAACACTACTCTAGGGTTCTAAAGAGGTAGGAGCTTCATTAATTAGTGTAGATAAAATGCAGTAACAAACCATTACTAAATTTTTACCCTCTTAGTATCAAATATTTTTCAAACCTTTCTTCTATGGCCCAGAAACATGAACGCACAATTTGATCAGAATTTTGACTATATCAAGTACAGGTTCTACTCAGCCAGTTATAAAGATCCTGTGTATTCTCTACAAAGATCTTCTGAACATGTAGTGCTCAAAAAAAGTATCACAACAAAGCAGCTAAGATTTCCACTAAAGCATTTTTAAGGAATTAATAAGTTGCTTTAAACAAAAAAGAAAAAAAGCCAACCCACGCACAAGTTGGAGTTCTATTTTGGAATATTTGCTGAGTAGCAACGCGAATGTTTCTGTGCTCTCTAAAGGCTGAAAAATCTAACTGCAGATCCGTAAGTACACAGACGTCGCATTAAGATCAATGTTGCACCTCAGCTCCTGACTCTTCAAAAAATAACACAAACCTATGCATTCTCACCCTAATTTAAAGAAACTTCCACCGAAACAAGAGTTTTCTGTGAGTTTCAACAGAACTTTAACAGTAGCACAGCACGGTATCAATGCTGGAAACGTTCAAGCACAAAGTTTTCAGCACTATCTTACCTAATGCCTTCAGGAGCTCTTCTCGCACAGCAGAAGTGAACTTTCTGACCAGACACAACGTTGTCATGATAGCAAAGAGCAAGTTATAAGATAATACAATATAGAAGTTTCCCAGCCAGTTAAACCTTCCAAAGTCTCCAAGCAGATCAAATCTGGTGATTCCTGTTAAAATCACATTTAAGATTTACATCAAAATCTTGATTACATTTTTTACAAAACACAATAATTTCATTCTATTAGTTTTTACACATGGAAGCAAAACTCGTTCAGACAACACACTATAGAACATGTGGTTAAACACACAAGACAATGCTCTCAAGGTAATTTGCTACTTCACTGGCCGCTAAGACACACATATCAAAACGTTAGTTAAGTTTCCTAGTAAAATGTTTCAATAACGTAGAGCTGAACTACATTGTCTATTCCAGATAAGAATTCTGCTTTTATAATTTCAATAAATGTATCCAGGAAAAAAAAAAAAATCAGTATTAGTATGAAAATTGCTTGAAATCTCAATTTCTACAAAATCCTTATCTAATCTAGTGAAGGATGAAAGGCACTGTGGGCTTGCTTATTAAAAAAAATACAGGCAACAAAAAGAGCCACAGCATCTTAAACTCTAAGCCTCTGTAACTGTTTTTTCAGACCTGCTGCTTTTAAACCAAAGTTTAAAGACATCTTTCCAGCTGCAGTTCTTTTCCTAGATCTACCCACCACTATAGCCACAGAGCATTTGCACAGGAGGAAAAGAGTTTGGCTGAAAGACAGTGCTGACAGGTCTTCTTCACACTGGAGCTCATAATACTGACGCTTGGGCTTTGTGCTGATCAAAGGCTAGTCAATCACTACAGCTAAGGGAGCAAAATTTTTTCCAAAACGTGGAAGTGTCCACAAGCTGTAGGGTCCATCTGAGAGGGCAGAAGAGGAAGAACCACAGGTTGTTCCTTTGCCAGGTCTACATCAAGGACTGCACTGAGTAAAGGGCAGAATATTAAGATCACACCCAAACAGCAGTTGTCCAGGATCGATGAGTCATATTCCCCAAAAAATTTGGCACAGATGATGTCAAAGTGATGTGCGCTCTCACAGTTGAAAGCAATAGTGGGAAGGAAGGAAGCTTACCTTGCCCCAGAACTGAAATGGCAGCAGAAAACTAAGCAATCAGAAAAGAACCCTGGCTGGCTCTAAAGTTCCTGGAAGCGAGTTTTCTATCAACCTTATTTTGAAAGAGTTCGGGGGCTTTTAAAAACTGTGACTTCAACAGTGACAATAAATAGAGAGAGAGAGAGAAAGAATTTAGGGTCAGTTACCATCCTTTCAAAGGGTAAACCTGGCACATGATTCTCATTGTACTTCGATACCCAAGACTCACAGCCAGCTATCACAACATTGAAAGATACACATGCCTCTTGTACTCAGCATCAGTCATTTAAATAAAAAACATGGGAATCAAATTTGGTTATCCAAGGAAGACATGCCAAAATGAAGGAAATTAAAAAAAGTGTCAAAGGATAAAGAAAAAAAAAAATCACTGAAGCTGATCAAAACAACAAGAGAGGCAGGGAGAAATACCAAAAAAGCAAAGGCAGCCTTAGCACAAAACCAAAAACTAGCTGACTGAATTAACCAGTAAACAAATGAAGGACCATAAACACAGAGATGCTTTCACACTTGAAGGCAAACAGTATCCTTAATATTTTTGAAGGAGTGTTTTATCAGACTGTAGAGCTACAGGAAAATTGGGAAGCAGGTTAAAATGTATAGGCTATAAGACCTTTAAAGGAAAAGAAACAAAACCAGGTAGAGCACTGGGTGAAGAGTTCTCTGGAAAAGAAATAATACTCCTTGACACAAAGAGGTTCAGAAGAATAGCCAGCAATAGAGCAGGCATTATAAGGACAAACAACAATGAAGCCTGACACTTCTGTTAGAGCAGGTGGGAAAAATATTGTCCACAAGTTACATTCATTTTCTTCTTATTAAAGAAAAAGCCACTGCTCATCAGAAAAGATCTGAGACAATATCATTTTGTAAATTTGTGGGAGAAAAGGGTCAAAAAGCATTTGATGACTTTCTTACAGAAGTATCTACTCAGCCCACCGAGAAAAAAAAATTCCCAAGACTGCAATTTGAAAAACTATTCAGTAACCAAACAGAAAGCTACATCTCTAGTGAACACATATATCTCTCTCTCTCTCCAAGAAAGTTGGTGACAATTTACCAAACAAACTAAAAACCAACTATGTTTTTAACTGTACAGACAAATAAGTTTCAAATCACTGTTTACTTAAATGATGAAACTTCTGTACATCAGAAAATTCAATTTTGTTTGCAATTCTTTTTTTCTGTATTCTTGACAATTAAGTGCCCCGTTCCCAGTTTGTTTCTCAGTGGTTAGTGATACCGAGTTAACTTCTTTTAGTAAAAACTTTCCTGGAGTTCTAAAAGAATGACAATTAGACACATCCACCACCGACATATCTAATGAGAATGCTACAAAACGTATAAAAAAAAAATTCCCCTATTTCCATTTTTAAAACTTGAAAAAGGTCAGTACATGTATTAGGTAACTTTTGCTTTTTTACCTTTCCCATAAGAATAAAGTCTAGTCTTTTCTGTATAGTCTAGAAACTCACTTTTTTAATAAAGTGAAAGACTATGAATCTGCTTAACATATTTATTTCTTTTTTATCTATTCAGTGCCACAGGGCGGTAGCATGTAGTGCAACACACTGATATTTTTGCAAAGCACCACATGACTCACTGTACTCTAACACACTCTATTAATCCTGTTTGGACAGCTGTGACTGCATTTGTTAGCTGTGTGTTAATTGTTCCATCTTTTTTCTTCTTTTATTTATCTCTATGGCAAACTATTCAGGAATTTCATTTGTTAGTCTTTTTTTTTTAAGAGAGTTTTATCATTAATCTGATTCCTATGAGACAACAATGCACCCAGCATGTATACTTACTTCCACAGAATCCATTTATTACCAACTGTTAATCTCGTAGATCATTAACAATGATTTTTTTATTTTTTTTAAACAAGTGATGAATTCAGTAACTTAGTGGACACAATACTAATGTTAAAAAATTTTCTAAACTAATTTTTCAACATAACATCTTGCTCTAAGTGCTAGAACTCGTTTGCTACTTAAATCTTTAGCATACTGGCTATATTTTAAAACTGCACTGCTTTAAATACTTGAATTATTCTTTTGCATTTTTGTGAAGTTTTACTGCAGACTTTAGAACATGAGATCTAGAAGGTGTATTTTAAGATTTAACCCTCCAAAATGCATTGGAGGGGGGCATGTTATAGGAATTATCTAGTAAACCTAATAAAAATCATCATCTGTAGATAGACACAGCATGAAAATATACAGTACTTTACCAGAAAGTATGAACTGCTCTTGATTTGACAGTATGCTGGTTGAAAGGAGAATCAGCCACAGAACTGTTGGGTACACGTTACTGGTCTGTGGGCCTGAGCTTAAACTCCTCAGCTCATGTTTAAGACTCGTACAGCCCGAGGTGAAGATTTTAGTTTTGTTCCGTTTCATGTTCTCAATGAAACTCACATTAGCTGCAAGTATTCTGCACTACTTAAACATATAATAGCCTTGCAATCTAACTTCAAGAATTCAAGCTGATGATTACCTAATTAAACAAAGTGAAGATACAAAATATCTTCTCTTTACAACTGGTTAAAACAGTTTTTCCACCTCAAATGCTACTGCCAGTTCTTAACAATAAAATCAGAACTGCTTCAGTTCTACTAGGCTGGGCTATGAATTTTTATACTTGAAAACTGAAGTAACAAAGAATGCAAGCAGATTATTTCAGGGAAAATTAGTGTAGCCTGGTATCACTTCTGATATAAATCTTAATTTATTAAGATTCATTAACTTTATAAAAAGACATTTGCACTCAGATTTTATACTGAAATCCCCAAACATAGTTTTTCCACAAAAACTGAGCACTGTAATTTCGCAGTGAACATGAAACTGTTTTACACTACTGAACAAGCAGTCTCTGTATCTACTCGTCACACCATCTCCTGTTTTAAGTTTTAAATCTGACCTACCTTTTTAAATAATCTACTCTCTAGAAAATGCTTAGCATCTTTTTTTTAGAATGTATGTTCTGCAGTTCATGTACATAGAATGTATGTTCAATGGCTCATGTTGGGGCAAAAAAAGAAGACCACACATATATGCTCTTTTTATTGAAAGTGGTGGCAAATTAAATACGTATTACGAAGGCTACAGCTACTGGCTGTTCTTTCTTCTTGTTTTTTAACCCAATTAAACATCCTTTATTACAATGTGTTATACTCCCATTTCACTTACCCAGTGTTCTTGACATCACTGGCAAAGCAGAGCTCAGCACCAAGATAGAGACACAGTTTCCAATGATCTGTTTGAAAATGACAAACAGCATTTAAATTATACAGAGGATTGCTGAAGGGCAAAAACCACAACCAAACCACACAAAACAACAGAAAACTAAAACCAGTAGTCAAGATGAAAAAGAATTCCTGGAAGTTACATTCTCCAAACTGAACCTAAAGAAACTTACAATAGCACAGTTAGTCTTGCTTACTTCTGTCACATTTCTCCATACAGCGTTTCACAAGATGAAGATGATCCAAGAGAGGAGTTAAAAACAAAAGCAAATATGTAATCATCTGCTTGTAATCAGTGTTATGTACGCTTAGATTCAAAATAATTCAAAACTGCCATGTTGCAAAGCATCAACTGTTTACTTAGTTCCTGCAAACTTTTATAAAAAGAACCATTCCATAGGCTTAGAATAGATGACTGATACATCAGCTTAAGCTTTGTATGTAACTGCTTGCAGGATTAGCATTATTTAAAAAATTACAACAAAGAGCTTCCTTTCAGTTGAATGCCTGTTGACTACTTTAAATAGTACGAAAAAATTCACAGCTGTTCGATTTTACTCTAGTTTGTGAAGCCTTTATAAAGAGTAATTGAAACTTTCTCTCACAAGGGATCACTTTCTTCAGCTCTAATTCTATCAGAATCCAAAAGAAAAAAAACACAAAAAAACTTCTTCAAAGTAAGTAGACAGTTGTGCATTCACGATTTAATTCTACACTATTCCTGCAGTACTGTAAACAATCAATAGGAAACATCAAGGACATTCCAACTCCCTACTACTTATTTACTATAACCGTGTTGTGTGTTTACCTACTTTCTCACTTTCAACATTTTATGGTAAAAATGTCTTTACCCATTACCTTAAAAAACTAACCAAACCAACAAACAAACAAATCCCACAACACACAATGAAACACATTGAAAAAAAAATTAATTAAATTCAGCATCTGTTCCCTGGTTACCAATCACCTTCCCTTGTCAGCTGTGGGAATATTTTGCCAAAAACCTAAGCATGTTCCTCAGCCTTGGGTAACAGCACTCGTTATTCTGAAGCCAGTGCTAAATTGTAGAAAGTCAAATTAGCCTCAGACTGCAAAACTGTTGCTTGAATAGACCTCCTCAGTCTTAGTTTAATTATTCAAATTTGTATTACTTTGTCTGTATTACTTCTAGCAACCAAGTTCTTCAGATTTCAAACAAGCTCCCTGAAGTACAGTTAGCACAATCAAAGTTACTCATTAGCAATACGTTTCCTTTGAAAAAAGTTCTTTCACTAGCTTTTCTATAGCTAGTTAACAAGCTCTGCTACTCCCGGCTTTTTACAAGTGAATGGATGCCATCCAAACTAAACAGAGCACATCCTTTTTCCCACTCATTCAGCATTTTGAAAATCTTCCAGTTTGCATTTACGCAGCTTACAAACAAATACTGATCACTGCAAATGAGCCATTCAGGGCAATTACTAACTAAAAGAGTCAGTTTGTCTTGGGTGGCAAGAAAGACAGGAGGGGGCCATCACCAAGACAGACTTTACCTTACCTTTGTCATAGTTGTGTCATCCTTCCTGGGAGTGAAATTTTCAAAAAACCGAAGACTGTAGAAGCCGACGACAGAGGATACCATAAGATAGCTGTGAGAATCAAGGAAAAAGGAACCTCCAAGGAATGTGAGTTTCACTCAAGTTCTCAGCAGTCTCCTAAAAGTCTTAAGAACCAAAGGAAAAAAAAACAAAAACACTTCGAGTGCTTGAGAAGGACTGACCCATCTCTTTCTTCTCTGCAGGCAAGTGTCTTAGTAAATTACCAGTGTCCCAGAAAACTAGACAGAATACTTGTTAACAGACAGAATTCTTAAAGAAAGGATACAAAATCAGAATGATTTCAAGTGCTGCTCCCACAAAACCAAAGGTGGATAGAGAGGCATTTCCTATTCCAGGCCCCTACAAGGAGAAAAACACTTTGCATCATTTAGTAAGGTACACGCAACTGTTCATAAAGTTGATTTCTACCAGGACTAAAAAACCTAACATCTTACATGAAATACAGCCTTTTCTCAATTCAGTATTTAAGGGGCATTCTGATTTTCTAACATGCAGGTCTCCCACCTATGCAACTACATCAGCTAGCTTTCAAACTGGAGTGAAGTGTATTCCTACTCACATTTTATGTATGCTGCATCTACCCACCATGCTGCATTTTATACATGCTCCACTCATTACTTTGGAAACTAAAATGTCTCAGAAGATGACGCTTCCAGTTGTTCGCAATACTACAGACAGAGCAGACATCATCACTAAAAACCTTTTATAGCTCTGCAAGCTCATACACAGCTACATGCAGGGGAAAGCATTGCCAAGTTAACAAAAACACGCTCTCATGGTTAAAGACACTGCTACTCAACGTGCTGTTCTTTCTTGAACTACTTTTATAATAAAAGAAAAAAAAATGTCATGTTTTCTAAGAGGAACACAAACCAAGACAGGCTTTTCATATTGGCTTTTAACATATTTTCTTAAATTGAAGATTTCTAGTCCATACAAAAGTAGGAGACATGAGTAAAATGCAAACTCCAGATTACTGATTTACTGAATCACTATATCTTAAAAAAGATTCTGGACTAGTTTTATTAAGAACTCACTGTAACAGGACATGTAACAAATGTTTATGTGTGCACAGGACTGAAACCTAGAAGCAAAGTCAAGGCTGAGGAACATTAGTTTCAATGTTATTAAAGCAGAAGTTCTCACTTGCGATTTTGTAAGGGCTCCAATGCTTTACTGAAGTTATAAAATTCATAAGAGATGTTTACTTTACCCCTGATCCCTTTGGCATTGCAGTCTCATCAACCAATAGGTAAAGAATGTTGAGAGCAACTAAGAGGACTGAGATGGACTATAAAAAAGTAGAAACAGTTGCGTTATTTACAAGTATCCCACATTTTTAAAAGTTGTATGTTTATCCCCACCAGATTTCATAATGTTAAGTTTTTTTTAAAATGGTCAAGAAAAGAATATCAAATTTGTTGCTTAAACACACCATTCAAAAATGTTAAAATTATTCCCCCAAGTGACCAAAAAATTCCTTATAAATTTTCTTGGAAGGGGGGCAAAATTCTTACCGTCTCAATCAGTAGCAATATCATAACAGCTGGATACACTAAATTCCTTTCCCAAGCAGAAGCTTTTTTCTTCCGTTCTGTTCAGAAGAGAAAAACAGAAGCTTAATACCGTAAATCACCTTAGAATAAAACGAGTCATTTAGCTGTGCAAGTTCTTGTTATAGCTATAGGTAACAAAAGTTATCCTAACAAAATCTTATCCTGAACCAACACCAACTGGTTCATAAAAACATCCACCCTAAAGAGCTGTACAAAGCAACGCCAAAAATATGAAGTCTCTTCAGAGAAAGGCTGGGGAGATAGAGAAGCAGATCCTTCTTTCTTGTTTACAGGCTTGTTTCACCAGAACTTTTTTTTTCCTCTGGCATACAGCAGTTCTGAAAAGTTTTAAATATAATTACTTTTAAAATATGCTGTTCAGATGTCTATTTTAATGTGTCCCAAAAGGGACTGAACAGAATTTCAAATACTTAAACAGTATTTTCCTTTTAAAACATAAAGCAAGAAAGACACGACTAACTCACCAGACTTCACTAGTACGTCTAAAAAGAACACCCCAAAACTTTTTGTTACCAGTCTTAGTTTTGCACATAACATGTTGATAAATGCAAAAATCCCTCAAGCCTTTGAGTAAGTAAGCTGACTCCTGCTGAGTGGTTACCATTACCAGAAGTATTACTTTTTGATTATAAAAGAACAAACCTGCTGAGAATTATCTTACTGTTCTTAAACACAATTTGACTTTTATAGAAATAATTCAAAAACAGAGAGGAAAGTAATGTCTTAGATCATCCCAAATAATCATATCATCATATATGAAAAGACCGTGCTATTGAGCTCCATGCAAGGAAGTCAAGAGCATTACAATTTCTCTTCAATTATGTTAAAAATAAGATCTACATTAGACTCCTTACTTAAATTTGTTAGAGGGACACAATGATTCCATGTAACGTATCTGGAGAAACTCACAATTTAGGAGGACTGGCAATGGACAGATCTGTTTAAGAACAAAGTGGAATCCATCGACTGCTACGAGCTAAACACAGTGTCTTATGTGCATTTATTAAACTGCAATCCACATGAAGCAGTAGAAAGAAGTTTATTACCTAGATTCGTTTTCTTGCTTTTCACTTTTTCAAGCTCCCGTTCCAACTCTACCATCTGGCATTCCACCGTGGAAGATGTACCTTTTAAAAGAAGACAACAGTGTTTTCTTTTGAGTGAGACTAACTATAGCACTGTAAGACACACCACGACGATTCAGATTTAGGAAGCATCACATTAACACGCGTGGCTTTAAACTGCAGATGTTTGAGACTCTTCAACCACTTTTCAAAAAACAGAGGCTCAGACAAGGACCTTCCAATTCTGTCTAACCGGAAGAGTCCAACACATCCGAGGTTTCGCAGCGTGACCTGCTGGGATCGCTGCCTACGCTGCCGACCAGCTGCTGCAAGAACCGAGAGAACAGCTACTGCTGAACTGTCACACAGGTCCAAAACCCAGTTACCGTGTGGCAGCCTGACACAGATGCCTCAGTCTTGTACCTCTATACAATTCATATATCAAGATGTAACAAATTCTCTGGATGCCCTTCAAGGGCATTATTATTTAGCAACTTAAAGACAAGTGGTCCTTTGCCTCCAAACTAAGCAAGCTGATAGCCAGATCTCCAGTTGCAGCTTTCCCCAATCCTTTTTACTCAGCCAACTCAGTTTCCATACTGCTGACCTGCTTGTTGACACCTCTTCTGCTCATGTAAAGTTTGCCTGATTTGGTCAGTCTCTCTGTGTCTCTGACAACCATAATCCCACCTTCCTCACAACCACCCCTGAAACCATATTCTTTCATTTTCCTTTATACAGCTTACAGCATGTGTGTGTCACTGTTGTGCAACTCCTCAAATTCTCTCCTCTACACCAGCTGAAAACCGACAACCACAATCTTAGTTCCTCTCTCTCTTGCTAAATCTCTGCCTAAAGTCGCTCAGCAACCCTTCCTCTTACCCCTACACAGGCTCTAGGAAATCCAGCCCATTTTCCCTCTCCATCCTTTTTCTCTTCCACCTCCCACTCTCTCGCAACCTCCCACCTTTCCCAGTGCAAGCACACTGTGGTTTCTTCCCTTGATTCCAGTTCCTTTATAAACACTGCACAGTGTTCAATGATACAGCTCTGAAATGCTGACTAGAGAGCTGCTATCTCAGTTACCATCTCATCATTTCTACTTTAGCTTTTACTCTTTGCTATCACAAACAGGAACTATTCTTCCCCGATTAAGTTAGAGAAACTCTCCACTCATCTTTGCCTCACTCTCATCCCTTTTATTTCTGAGTAATCTCACTTGAAAATAAACCAAGAGGGCTCATTTTCCCTGTCTATTCCAGGCCAACCTCACTCTGCAAAAACACGCCATGGTAGCGCCAAGGTCTTAACAAACCCGAAGTCCCCTCTGTCACCTTCTTTCTTTCTTTACACTGGCACCCTTCGCCTGCTGGTCGCTCCCTACCCTTGGCCTCACCTCTGGATGCAGGCTAACCTCTAACAGCACCACACTCCAGGGACCTTTTTTAAACACTCCCTAATAAATTTCTATGAGACTAATAGCCTTGTCCGGGCTTTTATCCCGTATCGTGATCATTTGCCTACAAAAACTAAGTAGCACTTAGGTTACTGGCACACTGACGCTATTTTATAGCCCAGTCTCATCATTCCCTTATTTTCTGTTGTCTGTTCATCCACCCAGCAATCTCAGCACAAGATAAGAAGGTATATTTCTAAGCCCATCCAGTCCGCGCATTCTCCATATTCCAGCACAGTGATGTCCTATCTGAAAGCCAAGAAATACACACGTATTTCTGGGAACGCATTTTTTTTTTTAACTTTTACTCTTTTATTTCAGAGTATTAATACTGATTTTTTTTTCTATGCGAATTACCGGTGAGACATCCAACTGTTGAAAAAATTAATTTTGAATATTTAATTGCATGCTTCTTCCAGACACATTTTTGCATGTAACACACCGCCTTTGTGCTATGCCTAAACATTTACCTCTGTTATCAGTGACATGATGCGTATGTGGTACAAATACATAAATATCTCAAATCCCAGGACTAAACCAGTAAGACCTACAAATGCTGTTTTGTAATAACCGTTCACTTGAAGTACCTGCAATATGAGTATCAGCTTAATATCTCGGTGTTTTTTAAATAAGTAATCATAATACACAGGTTTTGAGAAAAAGTCGTTTTAAAAAAAAAGCAGATCTAATTATCATTATAAAAATAAGCTTTTGCACTGATGCATTCCCTCTGAAAAAAAAGTCTAAAACATCTGTTTTATGGAATGACTAATTACTATGAGTTGAGAAAAAGGATAGCTACAGAGATCAGTGAAAAAGTCTCAAGAACTTTACTGGAAGCAGTTGAAAAAGAAAGAAAATTCAAGTTAACATATGACATTTTCTTCTTCTCCTCCATAATTTGGTGAGTGTCGGTCTCTTCTCCCAGGTAACTGGCAACAGGACAAGAGGAAACAGGCTCAAGTTCTGCCAGGGGAGTTTCAGATTGGATATTAGGGAAAATTTCTTCACTGAAGGGTTGTCGAGCATTGGAACAGGCTGCCCAGGGGAGTGGTGGAATCACCATCCCTGAAGGTGTTTAAAAAACACAGAGGGGGTGCTTAGGGACCTGGTTTAGTGATGGACTTGGCAGTCCTGGGTTAACGGTTGGATGCGATGATCTCAAAGGTCTTTTCCAACCTAAATGATTCTGTGATAATTGATTTAAGGGTCTCTAGGAAAAGCTTTATTTAAGATATATGTTGTTTCCCCCCCCAGTATAAAAATCCAGAGCTCAAAACACTGATATTCATTCACAGGAGTCTTTCCAACAAAGTCAACGTGATCACATTAGGTCTCTAATAGACACTTCAGTAGAAATTCTGAATCACATTTAAGTGCTATTGTAGTTCCTCCTTAAAAATATTAGCAAACAACAGGTCGCTACACAAAAAGATATTTTATGAGAGGGGAAGGCAGCGTTTCAGATCAGTCAAAAGAGTATTTGAAAAGGATGCAGCTAAATTCTTAAAAGCTCTATAACATTAGCTTTATTTCAAACACGCACAAAGTTCAATGTCAGCGCTGTCTAGCCAATAAATCAAATCGGTAGACGAGACTAGTTTGGACTAGCAATGAAAAGTTAGAAGGGATTCTCCAAGAAAGCCACAAAGCAGCTCATTTAAGGTCAATTTAACGGTATTATTCTGTTTTTCTTCCAGCCCCGACATAAGACTTCAGTACCTCAAAGGAAATTGTAAGAGTATCTATTTGCATTCCCCCTAGGTGATTGGCAGTTCAACACCAATTAGTTCAAAATTACACTGTTACTAGCGTGCAATAAAAACAACACCTTTCATCTTTCTTACATAGGTAAGGATACCTTCAGAGCCAATAACTTTGATCAAGTAAGTATTTTTGATCCTACCCCACCCGTCTCTTTGGATTCAGGAAAACTAATAGCTGAAGGCAACTTTTTTCTTTTAATATAAAAAAGTCCCAGCTTTATTCTTTAACTGTAGGAGTGATGTGGGTACTGAAATATAATACACTGGAAACAAACATTTTCCCAAAGCCCAGCATCTCTTCAATAGATAAAAATACTAGGGTAGATAACAGGATCAAACTTTCCCCTCCCCCCTCCTCTGATTTTCAGTTATACACTGTAGACCATCTGAGAAGGAAGAGAATTAGTTTCCACCAAAAAGATATGCAGTTTCACAGTTAGATTTATTTTCACATATGAAGAGCTTTACAGAATACTCTCATCAATTGCATCACCACCACAACAGTTACATCTATAGGAATCAAAAACAGCATCAGCTCACACAGCTAAATGTTCTTCCTCCTCTGAAAGCTGAAGCTTTACACAACCTATTCAGTGGAAACAGTGATTCATGTTACCCCCTTCCTACGTCCAGACACTGTCTCAGAAAACATTAATTAGAACATGGCAAAGCAACGCTAAGAGTGTGATAATAATTGTTCTAAAAAAAACCCCAAAAAAAAAAAAAGGAACCACAGCCAAACAGCAAACAAAACACCAAAACCAAAAATATCAGCATTGACAATCACTAAGTATTGCTTAAGCCTATGGTTTGGTTCTCTTCAGTTTTAATAAAAATTCAACTCTTTGGTTATATATTTAAATGGAGTATATACGTCAGAACACTTTTCTGCAAAACTGTCCAGCAGGGTCGCTGGAGCACATGCATTTCCTCTACCACAACCGTGGAAGAGATGCAACAGCCATGGCCCAGGGAGCGTGCAGCCCAATACACCTGCTCGGATACAGCAACAAAAATCCTTACCCAATCTCTGTGTTAAGTCACAGACTATGGCCTCTGACATCACAGCACTACATTTATTGATGTGATTAGCACCACACCTCCATTTGTAAACATTTTTTAAGGCGGCAATGAGCATGATAAGCATGAGTCTTCATAGTTCTGGCAAAAATGCTATCTATTTTTCTGCCATAATTCATATTTATTAGGAAGACTTCTGGCAGAGAATATAAAGCTCTGTATGCTTGCCACAAAAGTGAGAACCACACTTAATTAATTACTCACAAAAATCTTGCAGAGTACCTTCTTGAGCATAGAACATACTGCCTGCCACCTACATGCTATATCCAAGTTTAGATTTACTTTACAGCTTAAGTCCATAAATTTCCTCTGTACACCAAACTGTGGGTTTTCGAGCATTCCTTCAGCTGGTGGTGTCCATACCATTCCCTCACCACGTGAAACAGAAGAATTCCGTTCCCTCTCCTGTCAAAGGACATTTAAGCCCCACGTCTTTCACCTCTTAAGAGTAGGCTGGTGAGAGCTCTGTGGAACATGGGCGGGTTGCAGTTCCACGTTACGTTGCATACTAACCCATTCGCTGAAAGAGAATCCATTCTTTTGGCTAGCGGTAAGGGGAGCTACCTGCACACATCCTAAATCCAGATCCAATTAATTAGTAGATGCCTACAAACAGGCTAAGTCCATCTCACAAGGGATATTGCTGAACTGCAATATAAACAACTGTCACATAGACTTCTATGCAGAAAAACAGCAGACACTCAGCACCTAAACAATCACATTCTCTACTTAAATAGTGGAAACTACTCTGAACTACATCTAATAGATACCTGAATAACACCGGGTCATTCTTCTGTATTGCTTTTCCTTGTGCATAAGCACAATCACCATGACAACATAAAATATTCAGCAACAAATATTTTACAGTTGCTAGCTAACATCAAACACACAGAACAATTATAATTACCCCATCACAGCTTCAAAGACATCCACTGCATGCACCTTTTTGCTTGTCTGTGTAAAAGCATATATATATATATATATATATATATATATATATATATATATATATATATATATATATGCATGCATGTCAGTATAAAAACCTAAGCTTCCAAAACAGCAAAGGTGAACGTCACTTTTAAACTGAAACCATGGCTGATTTTAGCACAAAGTTGTCATTACTCCTTCACAAATTTTAAATGCTGGAAATAAAGATAACCACAATGATCTACTGTTATCAAAGATATTTTCCCTGACCAAGCAACTTTGAAAGGGGACTTACTGAGACTTGAAAGGAGGACAGATTGAGACGTATGACAGAAGACTGAAGACCAAGAGAGAAAGGCAGAAAATTTAAAAAATTAAGGCTAAAGTCAGTCATAAGACAACACAACAATGGATGTGTCATGACATTAATATTCTTTGGGTTTCCAACCTGAAGCAATTGTATAAATAGTGGATGGATGGCTTCTCCAAAGCAATTCAGAAGAGAATTTCTGCAACATGATTTCCAGGTTTATAGAATCGATACATTTTCTGTAATTGGTGCCTGCCATGCTGCAACACTCTTTCTCTTAGAAGCCAAACCTTCATATTGCTTTTGAAACTCTTCAGAACAGAAATACCTTATCAAGAAGTGCAAAAATTTAATACTAAATACAAGATGTCTAAAACATTTGTACAATTATTCATTTTGATTGTTCATTAACAGATTTCAAATTATTAAATCTACCAAATAGCCCCTAGAATATAAAGGGCTGCTCCAATGTTTAATGAATTATTACCTAAGATTCTAAATATAATGAACTGAAACAGAAAAAAATCCTCTGAATAAAAAACCTCATTATGCAGGAAGTTGAGCCTCTTGCTAATCTAAGTTCATTGTTCTTCAGACAAGGTTAAAATACAGTCATTTACCAATCCAAACTATTTTGCAGTAAGGGTGGTGGGTCTGGTCAACTACTCAATTTGCTTTCTTAGGCTCAGAATATTCACATATTAGACCTGATGAACATGCTAAAAACAAAACCAAAGCAAACCACACACACACACACGCGAGCCAATCTTGAACACCACAGTGAGCAACAAAATGTTAGCCTGTAATGCTTGTTACACACACACCAAGACGTTGAAATTTTCTATTTTGAGAGAAGAGGCTATATAACAGTGAGATCAATAATCCTGACCAGAACCACTCTATTCTCAATACAGTATTTGAAGCACTATCAGAACAACCGTACCATTAAGCCGCCTCTGAATCGCTTCCTCCTCTAAAGTGATGATATACATCTGCTCATCTAGGTCTTCGAGGATCTGTATTTGGAAACAGAAACATGAACTCACTGAGTATCAAAGTAATTTGTTTTTCCAACTGCACTAACCTAGTCAGGTTCATTTAGTTTTAGTAACCTATGTCTTAAATATGTAGTCTACAACTTTACAATGCTGATACAAATATACTCCACAAAAGGTTATTCCATTCCGCTACGGATTATTTACTGTAAGCAAACTTTCTGTAAAGTTTTCATTTCAGGTTAAAGCTCTTATATTCAGTTTCAATCTAAAGAGACTTACAGAACAGGGGAAGAGGCAGTACGCTGGACCTATATTCAAATCATATCAACCTATCGACATCCACACTCAATTTTATTTAAACAAAAATAACTGCAGATTTTGAAAAAGTATATTAAAAAGTGACTGCTGAAACCAAATAAATTTATGCCTGTTTACCTTACTATTAGCTGTTTTGAGTTTAAAGCTTACAGATAGCAAAACGGTGTATATTTTCTTTGTATTTGCAGGGTTGAACTGACAAATGAAAAGGACTGCACCCAAATTTTAGCAAATGCAAACTAAGAAACATGACATCAAAGTCACCAGAGCACTTGTACACAGTACAAGCTTTTCCCTTCCCTCACAGCATTCAGTCCAAGAACAGCAGAGTATCTACCTGTAAGAAGTTCTTACAGATGCCAACTACCTACATTTCACCCATCTAAGTGTACCCCCAGGTACCCTTCTGGCAGTCCAGCCTTGGTGTGGTCTTGTATCCTTTGCTCCTGACCTCAGAACAAGCCTGCACTTTTCAGTCATTTGCAAAACAGACATAATAGGCAATGCTGACAAATATTAATATTACTAACAGTTTTGCAAATCAGAAAATCAGAGGAAGTCCATACTATTTTAAAAACCCAAAGATTTTTCTGTGGAAAAAACAGGCTTTTGTACTCTATGAGAAATTTAAACAAGTACACAAATATTGACTATAGAAACCCTGATAAACTGAATAGAGAATTAAGTAGAAGTGCAGAATTAAGTAGAAGTGTAGGCATTCCAGAAAAAAGTTCCCTAATGCCATTCTGCCCTCTGACAGCACACGAGGACAGATCTGTGTAACACTTACTGTTGGCTTCACCAGCAACTGACCCATTACTGTAAACATCCGTGAAAGTCCCACGGGCGTGCATACTGCAGAGGAAGAAAGATTATACAAAACAGTGATTTGTAAGTCAAAGACCAATTTTTATTTGGATATTCAAAGTGCTATTCCACATATAACCAAGCATAGTGTTGGAAAAACTGAAAAAGCTTTAAAACTCCAATATGAACTTTAAAACATGTTGTTATCATCTGAATTTTGAACGAGACAAGCATCTCTCCCCCTCCAAGAGCATAACTGATTTTTTTGTCAACAAGGATCATCACATAATCAGATATCTTAAACTTGCTCAGGTAATTATTTATTCAAAGCACGTGGCACCAGAGGCTATGCCTGCACTAGTGAATTCAGCAGTGCCAGGAAACATTCCTGGGCAGTAAGACTTGACTGCCTGCACCAGTAAATTGCTAGAACTATCCCTGGCATGATTTGCCCTGGGCCAGTTTGCACTTTCCCAAACCATTCTCAGGCACAGTTCTGGATTTCACGCACTCCAGGCACCATTACCGTGAGGCAATACGTATGCAGCCACCGTCTGCAAACTGCAATATCGTGGATGGAATGACACTAGTTGGCCACAGTGCTGGAGAACACCTCAGACACATTTCACAGGCACAGGTATAGCTGTAAGGTCAAGCGATCACGAAGCTGCTTTGCTCTGTAAGTTATACTGCAACTTCAGTTAACAGCAGGTTCGGCTACCAGATCTTAAGCTACTTTTCTATGAAATACCAATGGGCCCTTTTTGATCATAGCCTGTGAGAGTTATCAGGTATGGTACATACCTGCTTGTTGGGAGAAAGGCTCAAACCACGATAATAGAAGATTATTAGTAAAACTCAACAATTTAGGGAGAATAGCCTTCAAATACTGAAGTGTGTAGGAGATGGAAGGAACGTGTAACAGCACCGATGAGTATATACATTTATAGTTCCCATTATAGTAAAATGGTGTTGCCAAAAAAAGAAGCACACAAGATTTTATAGTGAGGATTACATTTATTTTATTAACCAGTGTTTCACACTACTATGTATTACAGGGAAAATACAAGAGTATTCAAAAGGCTAACTTAAGCTAGTCTCCCTCTGCTACAGGAGAAGCCTGCAGGAAAAGGAGAACAGGGAAAGGAAGCGATACTCCAAATCACCGCTGCAGTTAGCCTTACTCGTACACTGCTCCAGCAGTTAAGCCAGCTGAAGATCTACTGAAGCTCTACCCCAGCACCTACCCCTTTCCCACCGCTGCACAGTGCCTTTGGAGGGCCTTACATAATTTCAGTGATGTCCTTGTGTAAGTTACAATTAACTCTTCCCAAAAATGGCCTTTAATCCCAATTAATGTATGGCTTACAACAGCCCCAGAACACACAGTGTTTTCAGCTCTGCTGAAACAAATTGTGAGACAGATGTAAGAAGTTCGTTAGCCAACTTCTCCATTAAAACATTCAGCAGCTATTGTGAATCTCACCCTTCAACAGCCTACATAAGACATGCAGAATCATCTTTTTCACTCCCCCTTCCTTGAATTAAACTGGACTTAAGAATCTCCACATACAGAGAACCTAAGGGGACTCTCTGGTGTCCCTGTGAGCAACGCCTTTCACAGACAGATCTGCTTAGTTTTACGGACATTTCAAACTATCATTCCCCATCCTTTCTCCACAGCGACAGCCCTGTGTCAGCTGTAAACCTACAAAGCCTGGAGAACAGGTGAAACCATGATAACCTAGAAAGGGAGATGTTCTGTTCCCCTCTCAGCAATTTTCTAGAAAATATTCAGGGAGGAGCTGAAATTGCAAGTGGAATCTGTAGCCTTCCATCATCTTCCTTATTCCCCTAAACACGGATGACTGAACTCTGGCTAGGAGCAGCTGCTGTAAGGTTAGGGTTTGCACTGCATTTGTTTTATATGCAATCATATAACTGGCCTCCAGACTGGCCAGATACCAGTTTTGTGATTAAGAAAGCTAATTGCACGGTGTTCCAACTTCTATCTGCATATGAACGTCTTCAATCAAAAAAGGAAGAAGCGCAGTTTACTGAATATAGAACAAACTAAATGTTCAGAATAACTTTCTCTCCATATCACCAACCTCCTGCACACGTTTCATTTAATAATTGTGTTTTCTGTTGCAGAATGGACTCCCTATTTCTTAAAAACCTGCTTTAAAAAGTTAAAAGTTGGAATTATTTTGAGTAATGCGTGAAGTTCCTCAAAACCTGAAAATGTAAGGTAACATTTGTTCAAACTTCAGAACCCAAACCTAACAAATTTACATCTAAATTCAAACGTAATAATAATACAAAATTCAATTAACATTCACAATCTTAATTTTCACAATTAAAAAGCCTCTTAATTTTTTTTTTTTAACAGAAAATCATTCATCTTTTGGAATAATCACAAAAATACTTACACAGAAGTAGTAAGCATCCCATCAGTGATATACAGGAATATAAATATGGGAGGTAGAATTCCCAGAGATCTGTAACAAAAATACTGTTTTTTTTAAACAGCCTTAGCTTATTACAAATAGGCTACTTAGGTCACAAACACAACTGAATTAACTTTTCTTAGGTGTTCAGGATTAAACAACTGTATTTCCAAGAATAAATTAAGAATTACTCAGTTAATAATCATGCAACAAAACCCCCAAGTACTTCAGCCTGAAAAATATCTTCAGCTTTTACTTCCATTCCACTTAAGTCACTTGTTTTTAGAACACATCATGTCCACACGGGCACAGAATTCTCAGCATGGTAAAAACGGATTTAACAGAAAAAATGGTAATGACTAAATTAATACAGCTTCTTCACAACCTGTGCAATACTCACAGAGCATTTACTAGAAATGCACTTAGTTCAAAACATCCATTTCCATAATTAAAATGAAACCAGTGTGGTGTTTTGTTGAATTCCATACCATACAAAGACTCCATACTGGCAGCATCATTGTCTATGAGTGCTGAAGCCACCCATACGATTCCAAGGATAAGCAGTGCAAGAAGAATAAGCATTACAAGGGTTTCCAAAATGCGTGCTCTGATGCCCTGTGGGCAGAAGAGGGGAGAGGGAGGAAAAAACACAGCCAAAAAACTTTAAATCAGATACTTTCAAACCTACAAATAAACAGCAGTTCCTTCTTTCTACACACATACTCACATTTTATCATGCAGACAAAAGCATAACAGTTGCACGTTTTAAAGGCAGTGCATAAAAAAGGAAGTACTTATGGCTTTATAGTGCCCAGATGGCGTTTTTCCCCTTAAAACCATAGAAAACTGTTTTAAATTGCATATGCCTTACAGTTCTCATTAATCTCATTATTACATAAAGTATTCTTTATACCGTATGATTTTGCTCAAGCATTTTTAAAAGATGGATTACTTTTCTAATACTTTCAGCAAAGAAAGTGGATTAGCAAATTTTTATCTATGATTCCAATCAAGGGAATGGAAAGCCAATTATGGCAAATAGCCAAATGGCTCAGCAAGCATTAAACCCTGCGCAGGTACAATGCACCAATTTAGTTAAAATACATTCTTCAACTGCAACCGCTTCTGCACCATTCCTCTCAGTCTTCAGAGCCCTCAAGCGTGCTGTCGGAGTACTGCTCGCTCTTGGCCTACCCATGCGCTGCTGCTGCTGCTGCATCCATTACCTCCCCTCTCTGCATGCTCCGCGCTCAGCAAAGCATGTACTTCTCGCTTACAACACACACAAATCACAGGTCTACAAGGTTGTATGTCACAGCATTAGTTCTTGAGTCTAAAAATGTAGCAATGCTCTAATAGTTGAACGTTAGACTTGCAGGTGTAAATATACCAAATAACACACAAAAATCATAGGTTTTTTCCCTACTGGTGTTTTTACCACTAATTTTACTAAGTTCAAGCTACACAATTACTGGGACAGTTTCTTCAGACGTCCTTGCATTAAGGAACCATCAGATTGCCGTTCATATAATTTTATTTTTCTTCATTTGCCAGTATACATCTCCACAAGCAAACGCAATCTCTACTTTCTCACAGGCTAACCCCCAGCTTGGGCATATTCCACTGAAAAGTCTACTTTATAGTTAAATGCAGAAAGTTTGTTCTACTTTATAGTTTGGCTACTTTTCTCAACTCTTCCCTCACTGCTTAACACAAGAGGATATTCTTTCCATGATCGACATTCACCCGGAAAATCATGCTCCCTACATAACCGCTGCATCCCACCATGAAAGAGGACCTCAAGCATCCTAACAAGGAGCACTGATCTCTTCTAGCACACCAGCTGCGCCACGCCATCAGTCCTCTGCAGAACAGCTAAAGTAGCAAGATGGAAAAACAGACAAAAAGAGACCTTCACAAAATCCCCCTAAAGGCTTAAATGGGCAGATTAAGTCCAATTCCACAGAGGATCTTAAACATCAAATTTCAAATTAAAGGTAGCATGGACAGGATATGGATTTACTCCTAGAATGTATTTTGTATATAATACAAGTCGCTTTAAGGTTGTTAAAAGTTAAATAACATGTCATTTGTTTAGTGCTCAGAAACTAGCTTTCAATCTTCCATGATTTATGTTGAACGTGAGCATCTAAGCCAAATATACATATTTGAAGATTAAATAGCCATATGTTTCATATTAAAGTTTTGAGCTTTAGCTGTAAATTACCAGGAAACAAACAGATTACACTAAGTACTGAGCATTGGTTCAGAGCCTTCACTTAACAACAGAAGGAAGTCACAGGATTAGAAGAAAACCTAAAATATTCAAGGATGCATGCACAGAGATCTGCTTCAAGTTTTCCAAAAACCTTGAAGACTCCCCTCCTCTCCTAGGCAAGGAAAATATAAAGCTACCTTCTGGGTTTCAGAAAGTCTTAGCCACAGAAAGTGGATTCCTTACTTCCCTACTATGAGACACACGCATAAATCTCAGCCTCTCTGACTTCAAGTTTCACAGCAACAGATTCTTCTGGACAAACCCGGAAAATATTTCATTTTACACGGTAACTCAAACAACAAGTCCTTCTCCCTTGGATGGAGTAGCGATACTGTCAAAACAGGTAAGTACACACTGTGATGGAGATAGTCAACTGTAAATAACATTTTTTCATTTTTACTGCAAGTGTCTCTGAAGACAGGTAAGACTAGGACAATGCAAATAATACTTACTTCCAAAAAAAGGGAAATGACCACAGTAAGTACTCCAAAGTAACCACTGCTTTTGTCCAAAAGCTCCATTGGCACAAACTCTAGAAAAAAATCAGTCAGCTGCCTAATGAGCTTTCCCATTTTTTTTTTTTTGTTTCCATGCTAGTTTGAATAATATTTGATTCTCAAAAAAAATTTTATCAATCTCCTTTGGCTCCCACTAATTACACCTATCTCCACACCTCTGTGATACATCAACAATACTGCAGTCTCATGTACATGCTGAAAAGCAGGACTGACACTTCACTCCAAGGGCAGAACATTTTTTATATTACACAGTACAGACTATCAGATTCATACACTGACAATCATTTAAAAATAGTAAAATAGTAGTATTTTTAAGAACTTCAGTGAAGCAACTAGATAGAAACATTCTGTCACAGGCACTAATGAGTAGCTTTTAACAGTCCAGGATTAAAAAAAAAAAATAATTAAGATGCTTAAAGCATATAGGTAAATACTTAATCTCAATTAGGCACCCATAAAACTCTGCCCTATTAAAACATTAATGTTCCAGGCACATTAGTTCATACTTACATACATTAGTGTACCTATCAAATAGCTTCTATTTGTAAGGAATGAAAGGTACAGAATTTACCCACCATGCGCACACAGAGAAAACCTCTGGAGAATCACAGAATGGCTGTGGCTGGCAGGAACCTCTGGAGATCCAGCCTGCTCAAGCAGGGCCACCTACAGCTGGTGACCAAGGACCACACTCAGGTGGCTCTTATATCTCCAAGGACAGAGACACCACAGCCTGCCTGGACAGCCTGTGCTAGCACCCAGGGCACCCTCACAGTATTTAAAAAAAAAAAAACACCCAACACACACAGTAGTGAAAACTGAGCCCTAAACACCTTTATTACTTCTTCTTTTTGATGGAGGTAGTTTTGTTTGTTACAAATTCAAAGCTTGACCATTACCATTAGTAACATCACCAATTTAAGAGCTGACAACAATCTATACTCCTGACTGAGAACAAGGGGGGGGGGGGGGGGGGGGGGAACAAAAAAAAAAACCACACACACCACCAGGTAAATGCAAGCAACATTTAATTTGATTACGATGAAAGCAAAGCTATGGAAATATATGTTGAAATTCAATGCTGAATTATCTTTTTCTGAGCAAAAACCTCTTCACTGACATTTTGGTTTTGGCTTAACATTTCTTGAGTCATTTCACTTCTCTCCCACAGCCCCATTATATTACTCACATTTCTTAGATGAACCAAATGTCACAGCATATCTTCATGGCACAGAAGATATTGCCACTTCTATTCCACATAATACTTGTTGCACTTTTTGAATCCATTTACTCCTTACATTTTTGTGTGTGTGAAAAGGAGCATTAGTCTGCCGTCTGCAAAAACTGCAACAATCCCATCTAAAACTGGAGATTTCTAACCAGCTTGTGAGAGTACATTTATTGTTCATGTGCAGTCTACACCACTGTATCTGTCTTGAGCACAGAATTAACAAATAAATGCAACGTTAGAAAATGTGTAGCATAGGTACATAGGACTACTGCAAGTTAACATTCTAACCAAGCAAGCAGAAGCAGTCATACAGCACTAAATCTTTGTGTCAAAACAGTTGACTGCATTTGAATCAATTGGAAGAGTTCTTTGATTCCTCACCATCAGTGTGCAACTGGAAACAAAGGGAATCTTCACCACACAAAGGAAGATGGCCTACCCAGCAAGTGAGGTGTGTGTACATGTGTGCATGCATGTACACACGCTGGGGCAGGTAACGGAAGGAGGAGAGAGTAGTCACCTTGTACATCAGTTTTCCAGTTCAATTATTTATCAGGAGAAAATGCCTTATGAGTTCCTACGATCACTGCTTTACATTCCTATGGAAACTAAACTGACTGTAAGAAAGAGAAATGGGAAAAAAATACTCTGTATTTTTAGCTTTCCATATTCTATTTGAGAAGGAAAATAAAGTTATCCAAGTCTTCATCTAGTCTTCTCTAATGGCTCTGACAGGGAAGAACAAAGAAAAGAAATAGGCACTATACAACTAACCAGCTTTCATCAGGTTCTTCAGAAAGTTGATCTAGATCTCCACTTCCAAACCTGCATTTGACAACACAAATACTACTTCATTTTTTAGGTGCCCTTCATTACAAACAGAATGCATATAGCACAATAAATTCACTGTCTTATGAATTATTTTAATGCAATTCCACTTGCAGTTTAACCTGTTTTAAGGGAGGACAGATTTATTGACCTTCAAACCAAGCATGGATTGCACAGTAAAGCACTACGGTATCGCCAGGGTATTGACACAGGGGGGAAGACACCGGTTTGCACCTATCCTATATTCCAGTACTTAAAGAATTCAAACATAAGATGCAAAGTGAAACAAATTATAAACATCTACACAGGTTATTAAGGGGGGGGGGGGGGGGGGGGCATGAGGAGAACCACCTTGACATCGCTATCAATTAAAATACCAAACTCAGATTTCAGTACAGCATTAACTACACAGCCTTAAATAATGTTCCCATGCTGTGGACGTATAAGCAAAACCGTAGCCTTTAGAAGTAATTAAAAATGTTCCACTTTACCTCAGGCTAAATTGTGTTGGGTTTAGATACTATGATAAGACAATTCTAAACAAGAAGAGTGAGCTCAGGCAATACACTTGATTTTCAGTAAGACAAGCTGACCCCTGCAGTACTTCTATTAGCATGTCAACTTCAAGGAGGTCAAATTCATTAATTTCTCCTGGCCAAATACTGCTGTGATGCTCGTTAGAGTTGGAGGGATAACAAAACCAAAAAAAAAACCCAAACAAAACAAAAAAAACCAACCAGTGCTACAACTACCAAATACCAGGAAGAAAAATCACAAGCTACAAGACAATTGAGCTTGAAGTTATAAAATTAAATAGGGAATAGAAATACATGTTAAGGTGGTAGGTTTTCATACTTTCACTGCTATACACTGAGGATATTGCTCTGACTTCAGCTTCCACTTACGTGCACAAGGCAAAGGGGTGAGAAAGAAATAAGGGAACTAGAAGGATCTAGAACAAACTATATTCCTTTTAAAAAAAATTTGTCTAGAATAAAGCCTGGGATTAGAAAGATTATTTCCCAGTCAGGAAGATTAGAAAATACGAATCTGAAAACCAGGACACATAGTCCTCAAAGGTAATGGATGAAGCAATGCAGACCATGGTTACTTCTTCAGACACTCCCTGAAGATCTCAAAAAACCCAGCATGACATGAACAGATTAGGGGTTTTTATTATAGCGAAGGGGCTCAGAAAGCATCATCACTTTTGTAAGCATTGGTCCTCCCCATTTGTAAGCATCAGATTCCCCATTATCTGAAGGAAGGTGGCACTCTTGCTGGATAGTAATTTTAGTTGTAGTAGCCCAGTTCTGAAGTCTTCTTCCATGAAGGTATCTAGAACAAACCATCAATTGTCATTGCTTCCAGCACTACAAGTACCTAAGATGATCTTTGGTAACTGCTAAACAGGAAAACAAAACACCTCCAACAGCTTGCAATTTCCTCAAGTGAGTTTCAAATTATCCATAAGGCAAAACGGACTTCTGAAAGTGAATGACCTGCACGATTCCCTATTGTCAGGGAAGCAGAAGCTTGGCATCACACAGGCCAACTTGGCACATAAAAGGAGTCTTGTGGAAGATGGAAAAAACCCCGAACATATGGTCAACAAAAACTTTTGGAAGCTAGTAACTATAATCTGATAGAAACTAAAACTAAAAATTTTTATCAAGAAAATCAGGGGGAAAAAGACTGGCAGATTATACCCTCTAACCATCACCACTCCCTTTTTTCTTTTTAAACTTCAAGTTTCATACCTTAGACTCAACAGCTCACCTACAATTTTACTCACAGCACATTTTAAAAATCCACCCAGTTCTTCAACATCAGGATATCCGACTCAGACTTCCTTAAAGTTCAATTGCTGAGACATTCAGAAGTTTTTATATTGTTTAATACTGAGCTACTTATGCTGCCTGGAACAGCAGGCGTAAGGGCTCCTATTTCCCAAAAAGCCTGACTTTAACAAGAAAGGTTTCAGTTATTCTAGAAGCATTCTGACAAATTTTTAGTTGCTACTCTGGAAGGCATCACCAAAATCTTACCATGTTTCTTTCTTATTATGATTAATATAGGTAAGTCATCCAGGACAAATATCCAAAACATATTAAAAAAAAAAAGCACATGCCAAAAAAAGGGTCATTCTTCAGCTGAAAAACCCAGTGAAGTACAAACGGCAACAGCAGTCCTGAAGGGATGACAGGTGTCATACAAGAAAGTCAAGAAGTGTAATTACTAAGGAAACAATTTCTCCTCTCCGGTACATTTGTTAAGCAGGATGACTACCATGCCACTTGTAACACGTTAAGACTTTTCCCGCTATATGTATTCACACATAAAACCTAGAGGCTGGTTTTTACTTTTTAAGAGAACATACATTTGTTAATAGTTTCTTACAGCTTTTCAGTAAGGATTGATTCTTGATAACGGAGACAGTAGTAGTGCTGGGGTTTTTCCCCATTTTAAATTCTGTAACTATTCTGAATGATGCAAATGTAGCAATACAAAACGCTTTGCCATTAAGCTAGCGTAAGCACAAGCAAAGACTCTGCTGCATACGCGGGTTGCCCAATGAGGTCTTGTGCAACTAGCAGTTAGCACAGGGATTTCTCCAGCCTACGACGACTCATAAGGACAGTGCATAAGCAAGAAACCTACTGACTGCTCCTCACTCCATTAAGAGTCGCGTGCAAGATGGAGAAAGGCTTGAAAGGAAATCTCTGACAACTGCCATTCTTGCAAAGCTAAGGTAAAATATGCACCATATATCCAGGAAACACTGTGGAAGATACGGTTATATTCTAAGCAGTGACACAACCCCGTGCCAGAAACTCACAGGCTGTAGCTTTTTGGGAAAGAATGACTACACAGAGGAAGGCAATCAAGCCATTTTTTGCCAATTTTTGCTCTGCTGGTTGTGATAAGGAGCAAAAATATTATTTTCCAACAGTTTAAGCATATTTTTTAACACTAACGCTGTAAGAAATTCAACATATATGTACAAATGACATTTACAAGATTTCTTGTGTTTTAACGCTGATGAAGGAGTAAAAAGCTTGCTACATGGTACTTTCCCTTTCTGCAAGAGGCAAAATTCCTGGTAAAACCAAAGAACAACAGCCCCACCCCTACGTCGAGAGAAAGCATTTCTTTGCTGGAACATTTGCTGGTGATAGTGATTTTGATGAAGAAATTATTAGCTCCTGGATGGACATTTTTGGAACCACATCACTAATGTATAATATAGTATGGCTTTTGTTAATTCTACATTTTAATTTGGTTGCATTTTGTGCAGAAAAAAAAATTAAAAAATTATCAATGAAGTAAAAATTACATTACACACAAAACCAGAGAGTCCTAACAAAGTTTCTATGGCACTGAATATTTGAACACAGTTCTGCTTGGACATCTTGACCTCTTGCAAGACAGGTAAACATTACCTTTTACACCAAGCCCTGACCCATGGGGAAAGCCTGGGAAACATTTCTGCAATCATGGGACATTTAAAGTACACATGAAACCCATTGTTTTCACGTGACAAAAAGGAGTCTTAGTAACCTTAAGATTTGTTTAGCGAGAGGCTAACAAACACGCATGCTAAAATCTGCAGAGGCACTGAAAAAAAAAAAAAATTAGAGCTGGTATGAGGCTGGGGATTTTAATATATTAACAACAATTACATTTTTAGCACATCATATGCCCTCTTTCTCAAATTGTGAGCATTAGTGAAAAGATCAGCTTCAAGCATTCTAACCATTTCTATGGTTAGAAACCATACTTTGAGCAATGTTTATTCTGATCTATTCAAGGCAGTGCAGTAACAATTTTTTTTTAATAAGCAAAGGAGAGCCATTTTCCATCAGGTAACATGGAAACACATAGTATATTTAGCACACTGATACTTAGTCAAGTGGTCATTACCTTATGAGATGACCACAAATTACTGAGTCAAAACCAGAAGCTGTAGTTTTAGGAAAACTCGGTTCATTTTAAAAACGTGTAAGCCAATGACTCAGAACCTTCACATAGTAAGCTAAAGAATTTTAATCAAGAAATAACATATTCAGAATCAGATTCATGAAATTGGAAAGAAAGTTTCCTTGCCCGTGCAAGAATGAAAGACTTCAGACTGTAAACAGTGCTGACTGCCTTCAGCCACACCACCTCTCCCCTCACAGAATCTTCCCAGCCTGTGGGGATTTTAGGATTTAAATGAATACTTTTCATCACAACACAATGAATTTATTTTAAAGTTTATACTTAAGATTTGTATCGTGTGGAAAATAAAAATTCACAGCCACAAAAACATTCCCAGCAACTTCAGCTGATTTTTGTATTAGTATCTTTTCCCCACATAATTTCATGGCAGTTACCATTCCATCAATGGAGCAAGGAGGCAGCTGAAAGAATTTAACTGTATAGAATCTAAGTTACATAGTACAAGTCACAAAATCGAGAAATTTCAAAGAGAAACTAGGAACCGGAGAGAAAAAAATGAAATGAGAGTTAAAGAAACTTGATCGAAAAAAAAAGATTAATTCTTTGGCTACTGGCTAAAGACATATACCAGTAAGTGCTAGAGCTACGCCTGCCAAGTTGGAAATGAAGGACCAAAATCACTCAACTAGAGGTCAAAAAAAAAAAAAAAAAAAAAAAAGTCTTTATTTAGTAGACTGGTGAAGGCATCTATCCAGGATGCAGTACACCCACTAGAGTGACTCCTCTGCCAAAGAAAACTTAGGCCCTCTTCTCCAGCGTCCCAGAAGAGTACCCACACCACAGCGCTATAGTATATTTTGGGGTCCATATCAGTCAGACTTTCCTGTTGACATCATTGCATCAGATGTATGCGACTACCCTACTGCAGTCTGCCCCTCCCTCCTTTACAGAAAGAAGCTATTACAAAAAAAAAAAAAAAAAAAAAAACCACAACAGGATTATGTGTAAAGCTTTTATTAAAAAGGACAGATGGAGGTCTATTAACACTATAGTCAAAGCATACACCCCAAACCTTTTGCAAGGGAAGAAATGAAAGGATATACACAGTAATGACTGTCCCAATGCTACCCCTTTCACCCACAAGTTTTCTCTGTTGTTCCATTTGCTAGCCCAGCCCTCACTAATGAGATTTTAGATGCTCCACTCCCTCCACCTACCAAGTTTCCCAGACTTTCCAGAGCCACCTGCAACAACAACATGGGAGCTGTGGGATTTCTGACACTATGAGTCTCCCTCTAATCATTTACTTTTGGATCAGAAAGAATCTTTCCTGCTAGACTGGAGTGATAGGAAGATAAATAGATATTTTCCAACTTCTTTGTAGCTTGGCAGAGGATTAAGATAAGTAACACAAAACCATAAAAGAGAGACTTGGAATTTGTGATTGTGTTTCTGGCAGAAAGAAACCACAAAGACAGTTCCCAAAAGCAAATGACACGTAGAAGCACATAGGTCACTATTAAAGTTCTAAAACCTGAAAGTTTTTTTGGTGTCTAAAAAGATAAAAAAGAACACAGCAAGGGATGAGAGATAAACTCATTGGTCCTCCCTCCTCCCCTCCCTTGTAAATAAAGTTGTTGGCTGCCTTACAAATCCTCACTACAGATGTATTAGCTTCTTCCTTGCATTGTCAATTCAGGATAAGTAATTCGTAATCTAGACCAATCCTTAATGTGGAGTATTTCTAGTAATACTAAATAAATAATATAGACTAAAGGTCTAAATATCACATCGCTGGTTATCAGTATTAATGAAAAAAACCATTGTCTTCAGAGAGGGAATCATAAGTGGTATTTACCTGGTAAAGGCTCACTTAAAAAAAGGAGGCCTATTAGAAAATTGTTTAAAGCCTTTCTACGGTTAAGATATTTATATTAAAACTTGCCACTATCAATATAAAATTGTACGGCAATTTTCCTCTCTGTGAATTAAAATGACATTTCTATTAAATCTGCACAGTCTTCCTAAATTTTGTAAGAAGTAAAAGTGTATAAAGAGACTTAAAATATATACAATGGTTTTGCTTGTCCTGAAAGGTCACTATTTGATGTCAATAAACTCAAATGAAACACTGATTAATGTGAAAACATTTAAATATTCAAATCTTTATAAAATATTCCTTATGCATAAAACAGCCACTTTAATAAATCAAATCACCATGATAAAATAGCAGCAGACCAATTTAATTTCTTACCATTTAATAAAATAAACACAAATACAGAGATGGGAAGGCGGTCACATTGCCCTCTTGAAGCCTCTAACTCAAGACATGCTAAATCCTTCAAGGCATCTGCCTTTTACCATTGACTAAAAGATAAGGCTTCTAGATTCCCTGAATCACAGCCATTTCAGGGATCCTGCATGTGTGCAATATTTACTTCTTTCGAAAGAATGGCAAAAAAAAATCTAGTTTAAATGAAATAGTTTTGTAAATTTTATTATAATCTGATAACAGAAACAAAATTAAGAAATACATCTCAGGCTTTTAGATATCAGCTATCATCTACCACAAACAAAAGGGCCTACAGAGGGCATTAAGAATGCTCCAGCCAAACAAGATGTGAAAACTACTCATTTCTGCCTAAAAAAGAAAAAGTGTCTTAGAAAAAAAAAAGAAGTATTTTAGAACCCAGTCCTTCAGTTTACATCAATGATCAATTAAGAGACTCAAGCATAGTATTGGTGGCTGTACCATCTGTACACTTTAGAAACAGTAGAGCTATTTGGCATGTCTATTTTTACTCATGCAGAACTCTAAGTTATCCTAAAAAGAAAAATAAAAGCTGTAATGTAAAAAAATGACAGCAGCAGAGAAAAATACTCACATCTTATTGTTTGCATGCTACCAGCTACATGTTGAAGTTTTTAGCACAGAACCACAGAAATTCCACAAAACTTAAGCATGCTAAATACAGCAGAAAAGTACAAGTTCAGAACAACGTAGGAGTGGAGAAAGCACAAAAGTTCAGCAATATATTTCATTCCTGGCACAGATGAGGTGGAATAACTAATGCTCCAGTGCTAGCTTCTAAAACTAATTAGTTTTACAGATGACTACCTACTCAGAATGCATCAGTCATCTAATACAGTTTCTCACAGTATGCTAGAGAAGTAATGGTCAGAAAACCACACCTTGAAATAACTAAGCAAGTTTGGGATTTTCTTTGCACAGTGTTTTTACCCCAATATTACTAACAATCCTTGTTTCATCTTGTTACTCTACATAGCTCAAATACATGAAAGTGTTGCAGTAACACAGACTAACCTGACACATTTTGCTTTTCTGTCTGTAATAGGGTTGGTCAAAAAAAGTAATTATAATCTCAATCCCATAAACTACTGCAGCAAGGCTGAGCTAATAAAGTTGCAGCAAGGCAGGTAGTGCAGAAAAGCTATGCTGAATAACCTATACCATTAGTTTATCTCCTGTTAGCCTATTTTTGTGTACGTTAAGCTGAGGCCTCTTTAAAAGAAGTACATTCTAATTTATGGAAGCAACCAACTGACGTTTAACTACTTCAATGAAATGGAGCGCAGATCACATCTCATCACATCTTGATCCAATGTGTGCAACAACCAACATCCACTTATTCCCCGCTCAGCTGTCCCCTGTTACATGCATTCAACAAACCGCAGAGCTCCTTATGGTAAAGTAAAAAGGGCAGATTTTGCATATAATGTTCCCAACTGACTGAAGCAAGACGTCTTATAAAACCTTATAAAATGTTTTATATTTCTACAAAAACAAATTCACATTAAGCCATTACTCCTCAACAGTCGGAAGTTTCTCTCTTAGCCACCAATTCTTGAATTTCTTTCTATCTCGCTCTCACTGAAACGCGACGTGGCCCTAAGCTGAAGAATACATACATGTTATTCACCTGTCCTGCACAGCCTTCTTTCCTAAATGTCTAAATACAGACACCAAAGTAAAAAAAAGCTATGCATGAACACAAAAATTAATACAACCAATATTCCAACCTCTTCTTTAACTATCTGTAGTAATTTTCGTGTCCTTAGGGTCTTTAACTTAACTTGGTCTTACAGTCATTGGGAACAGACAGAAAAACACATTCCTGCAACACCATTGCAAAGTTATTTTCACCTCATACTAACTTAAGTACAGTTACGTAGTCCAGTCACAGGTCCTCAAAAGCAGGCCAATACACTCACGTAACTTTCAGACTAATTCACTGAAATATACCTGTGAGGTTAAGAATATTTTCTTTTCTCCCCCTCTCTCTGCAGAACTGCAAATCAAGGACCTGGTAGTGTAAAGCTATAATTTTAACATGTTTTCGGAGTTTAATGTAGACACTTGTCAATGTGACATGCTAACAAGTACGCTAAACCTACTCATCTTCGATTTCCTGCCATTACATAAGCTCTTCTCAAATTTTAATATTAGATGTGCATTCTCTACATTACAATTATAAACACACTCTACATTTAGCTGGGTACATGACATTTCTGAGACTTCAGCAGAAGCAGGAAGCATACGAAGAGTCAAGATACACACCGTTCTTAATACAAGGTTTGCCATTAAATATAGTCCCTAACTACGCACCTTACATCTTACAGATTATGTTATGGGTTTGTATAACTGTCAGTTAAGTATGCTTTTATTTTAATAGGAAGGAGGAAAAACCCTGATCAAGCGACTGGCCAAATCAGAATCCCAGAATAATCAGGCCTTGCTTCTAAACAACAACAAAAAAAGTCTAGTAAATTTTAAGTGGTGTCATTTTAAATGACTGCAGCTTAAAGAACTGGACTTCGTATCTGAACTTAAGATGTTAGCATATGTCAAAAATACAAAACCAAACAGCTGCCTTTGATGTGACTGATTAAACAACTTTTGTCTCTGGTATTACTAATGGAATGAGTAAATGGGTTGTAATATAACGTACAATAATTCGGTTACATACTAGTAAACATTTCATGGAGATCAGAGCACTAAAGTCTCAGTTCATGCTGAATGATTTTATAGACAAATAAATATGAGCTTAAATGCCAAATAAACATACACTGTTAACAGGGTACCTCAAGACTATTTGGTGAGCCATTACACACAGTGGCCCGTGGGTATTGCAGTAGGAGGTACATGCAAGCATAAAACACAAAGTGAAATGCTATTTCAAGACACTTATACTCTCCAAATCACTTTTCCAGAAAAATCAACACAAATTTGGAGAATTGACTGGTTTTCGTTAGAGACAATCTCATATTAGAAAGGATTTCCAGGCCACTTTCCCCAGTATTTTGTATTATACGAACAACTGCTTTCCAAGGAATACCACTTGAGAGTAGCAAAGATGTCTCTAAAAGTAAATACTTCAAAACTAACCTTGAACATACTTCCTACATTGGCTTCATCACACACTGAAAATGTATTTTACAGTGTTCTACACCTACAGTTGTACCAGAGTTCTACTGGCACACGCAGCAAAACCGGGGAGTACAGCTTTTCTACATGAAAAAATGCAATGATTACAATTTCAATACCCACCAAGAAAGGTAAGAGCTGCAGGCTTACTTTTTCACTTACGCTTATTACTATGTTTAATTATCTGGAGCTTGCAAATACAATGCACTGCAACACAACACATTAGAAACTTAAGTTTAGTCTCACTATATAGTAACATAACTAGAAAAAGTCATTACTATTGATAAATACAAAGTGTATCAAATCAACTCAAATATTGAGGAGATGGAAGACGTGGCTGCTCAGCAAGTTAACAATCAAAAGCTTACCTTTACAGGGGAAAAAAAAAGCAGTTTCAAAAAAAATGCTAGTAACTATTTTTGCAAAGCTTCAATGATCACTTCCTCCCCAAATAAGTAATTTTATTTACAAAAAACATTTTTTTAAAAGCCATGCACCAATAAAAGAGGGAAGGGAAGAAATCTGCTTTTAATAGCAGAAACCACTGTCTTTCAATATTTGGAAGGGAACCTACACACCACATTTTACTTGCACAGGCTAAGCTGCAACTGCTAACATAGGCAGGACTTTGCAGTCACGACAGCTAAATCTTTATACAGTAGCATGCACTACGCAATAAACTGTTCTGAACGCTGGCCCATCTCACCTGCCTTAAATGTATGAATAAACCACTATATTTTTAAGTGGTGTTTTTACTAAAATAAATTCAATGAGAATTTGGGAAGAGATATCAAGGAAAGGCAAGCAGATGGGGAGACTAGCTGACACATAACAATAGCTGGTGAAATATTACTCTTATTTTCTGTAATAAACACCAAGATCAAAACATTATGCAAGTTAAATTTCCTTGAAAGGTTCCCAGCAGGAGTTTTCCTTTTTGTTTGTGCAGTACGCGATTTCCTCTCACCCACAAAAAACATACCAAGAATGTGCATGTGCCACTAACACTAAGCAGCACTTCCTTAATCACTCATTTCCAACAATTTATGGATGATCAGTGGCAAAAACGAGCAAAAATAATGAAAGCATGCAATGAAAGCTCATTGAGACAAACCGGCTTGGACTTCCTACTCATTTCTGTGTCTCTTTAAGATGGGGGTCTGATACAAATTAGCCACTGGGAAAAAAGTCATCTGGTCATAAAATACAGTACAAGGTCACTTTTATGTAAGTTTGCCAAAAGGGACATAAACCAGGACAATTTCAAACTGTGACACAGGATAGAAGTATATTAAAAAAATCTTTGTTCCTCCTCCATTGTGCTGTCATGTTGCTCAGCTTTATAGACATTCTGAGCACCAGCTCTGGCCTCTTCGCTTCCACCTGGTCTACCTAATTAATTAAGCAAGGAAGTTACCTCAAATTTTTGTACTATTTGTTTTTATTATCATGCACTTCTTTTGATGTTCCAGGAGTCAACCTCTTAATCCACAGACTCTGTGTGTTGTGTTCTGAACATTTTGGGATGTCTGGATAATTTGGATAATTGGTCAGGATGTTGCTGTCGCTCATGTTAAACTTTATGCCATGACTTCAAGTTCAAAGATCAGTATTAAGGTAAAATACTTCATAAAGCCTTTTTAAAACTCTACACTCATGATTATGCAATACCCAGTTATTCCAGTTTCTCACGGCAGTAAATTGCACTATTTGTATTTTCTTACAAGGAAATTACTCCTAAACATCTTTATCTTTGTCAGCTTCAAACAAATACAAATTTCAGTTGAAGTTACATCAAGAGAAAGCATATTTTAAAGGTCAAGAAAAGGTATAGCAATTATCTCCTCAGAAATGCTCGCCTCCTTCACACAGCAGCACACATGTAATTTTCTATGCAGTTTGTTATCACACATGGAAACATCAGCACCATGAACTACAGATGCAAATACTGCAATTTTCCTTTTTTGGAGAGAACGATAAAGAATGAGTTTAATTCTGACATTAAGAAATATAGGTGACATCTTTGTTTCGTAACTACACCACAGAATTTGAGAAGGCCAGTGACAAAGAACTGAAAGAGTACCTAAACAAAAAATACAACTTTATGCACAGGCTCTAAAAAAGAAGACAGAAGAATACAGAAAAATACAACAATTTTTAATACCAATGCAGGAGATGAAAGTTACTTCAGGTACTCCAACAGCTCAGTTAATAGCACTGGCTAAGGTGTAACATATCACAATGACCTCCAACTACTTCAATAGTCTTGAAAAAACTAATTCACAAACGTGCATGAAAACACACAGATGGCATGTACACATATATACACATACATATATTACACACCTCCAATATTGCTTTTATAATGATCTTCCTGATAACAGAAGTCTGCAACTGCCACTAAATGGAAATAAACTATAGCAAGAAAGAGCACTTAAGCTCTTTAAAAGGGTATGGTCAACCCCCTTAGGCCCAAAATGCCTTTTTTTGAATTAACATAGTGTTGTTCATTAAAAACTAGGCAGAAAATCAGTTTGACTTTCAGTACAACACTGCATCCATCCATGGTGAGTGCCTAATTTCTGTATTTCTCTCCTCCGCACAATATGCAAATCCTTGGTTCTCTTAAACTGTTGCCCTGGGGAATCGAAGAGAGCCTGTAAGAGGGGCCATGTGCCATTTAGAAAGTACACTGGCAACCAAGAAAAAAAGCCATAGTAAATTGGAAGATGGTTAATCAAACCCATTCTGATTCATGAAACTTAAACAGTTAAGGGGGCAATACTTCCTTATAAGAATATGGAAATAAAAGTGACACAAAGCTCATACAGAGTAACCTATGAGTTATCTGAAATATAATAGCTTGCAAAAATTTCACATTACAGTGAATAAATAAAATCAACTTTTATAGCGTAATCTATGATAAACACTCAGATCACTAAAAACTTTGGGGGCTAGGCCTATATCTGATAACGACTAAAGTTACTGTTGCAATTTAAGCTGCACAAAGAAACCCATTAAAAGAGTGAAAAAAATCCATTCAGTTTCAGAACTGAATCTCTTTTAATCATTCATTTGCAGAACTTTATTTAAATCCAACAAGTAATTCTTAAATCAACACCTTCCAACAGACATCTTGACTGTGCACACCTAAATTTCAAGTGACCTATTTATTCATTAAATGAAGGTAATTCTATGACAAATTCAAGATGACCTGCATAAAAGCTTCCACTGGAAAAGTCTTTTTATCCAAATTTAGATCTGAGCTGGGTATCTACAATCAACTGCTTTCCCTATTCCTTGTATCCAGCTCCCAGCTGAAAGATTAAAGATTACACATCCTGTGCCAAACCTCCTTATTGAATGTCTTCACATTTACAGTAGATCGCTCTTTTCTTAAGTGCTGAAGGTTCTGCCAAATGTACGAAATGTTTTTTTACATTGAGATCACTAAAATCTGATTTTCCCAGTTAACAGTAATAGTCTTTGCATGATGTTTTCCCTCTGGCCCATTAGTCTGATGTGATAAATAACATGATATGACTTAAAAAAACTTGCACAAGCATAATCAAAGACATAATAATTTGTACAAGTACCAGAATTCTACAAAATACTCATGGTCTCAGAGTCTTCTCTGAAAAGAGATAAGCCATGTGCCAAAATCTAAGGAAAGTAAAAAAAATGGGAAGTACCCTTCACAGATTCTAGAACCAAAAATCTTACATGAAAACCTGAGTTCAATTAAACATAAATCTTCTCAGATTCTAATCACCCCATTATGTGATGTAATTCCTTTAAAAGTACGTATAGTACTTTGTGCAAGTAGAATCATGTATCTGCATCAGAATTTGAACAGAACAGCACACTCAATTTTAACTATCAACTTAGTCCATCAGTGGCATTTGCCACTTTCTAAGAAAAGCAAGCCATGACAAGGTATGTTCATATTAAAAATGGACTAAAATTCCTGCACCTTTAGGGCTCACTCAAAGCTGGTACAACAATTCAGTACATCCGCATCCATTTCAGACACTTTTAAATAGAGCAACCAGGTAGAACCGATATTGGACAAAGGTCCTGAGTACTGTACTAGGTATTAGATGTACCAAAAACATCCAGAAGACAAAGAAAAAATAAAAATATTGCAAAAAATTGGGTTCCCCCCCACCATAGGCAGTTTTTCAATACTATCCCCATGAAGAAGCAACATGACTGTAAAGCACCAACAACCATCTTTTTCCCTGTATCTGCAGACAGATTATGGCTTTATCTCATCTGGAGTTACAAATGGTTCCAAGTGTAAACATGTAACAGTGATCCTATTCATCCTGAATGGGATTAACTGATAGCCAGCATCATAAATTTAAACATTACACTATAACTTAAGACAGCTGGGATACATAATGCATCTGCTGGAGCCAAACAAATCTACAAGTCAAGGGGACGCACCAGCAGCACTGTACATGGTGCGCTAATGGAGAGAATCCTTGGGTTTGGTTGGACTGCAGGAGACACAAACCCCACCAAAATCACTTACTTCTTTTTTAGAAGAGAAGATATACATTAGCTGTGGCTAGATACTTCCGAGTCAAAAAAAAAAAAAAAAAATGGAGCTGTCTCCAACAGAGGATAAAATGAGTTGCTAAATTTTCTTATTCCTATAGATACCTGAAGTGAATGAAGAGGGGGAGGGGAGAGTGTTTTCCAGCCAAGTTGGATGAGTGAACACATTAGTCCCATCACCAAACCCCTCTGAAACTGAATTCATTAGCTTGGTCATCCAAACTTGTAACAGAAGTAACTTTGATACATCTACAGTTCAGTTAATACAAACACTGCAGTAGCATCAACCAGCTCAGAACTGCCTACACCAAACAAGTATTTACACACCATCTTGGTGGGGTCAATCCTGCAGGTCCTTTCTGACACAGCTATATTGCTCACAGTCTGTGTAATCTCCTGGTAGCTTCAACTACAGAACAAAATCTGTTTCTTCACATTATTCTCTCCAAATTAAAATTTTCCTTCATGCTGTACTTACTAAGTATCTTCCTTTTTTTCTTTTCTTTTTTTTTTTTTTTTTTTTTTTTTTTTTTTTTTTAATATCCACCGTTTTCTCTCTTAGGTGTCTACATGAACCCTACAATCCCAAGCTGAATGCAGCACTCCAGTTGAGTTTTCCCCAATTCCACCAAAAAAAAAAAAAAATGGCGACTTCATTGCCTCCATGCCAAGTCCTGTCAATGCAACCAGGAATTATGCTTTCCTTCCCACCACAATTATCCCCTCATTGATTTACGTTACATGCAATCCACCAATGACTCATAGACTTTTGCATCCATCTTTAATGCATTTCATTTTCCCAATTTCAGACCACTTTTCAAGATCCTTTGCTTTCTAATAACTGTCATCTAAAGGGCACAGAATTCCCTCTAGTGTAGTATCATTAAAAACAAAAGTGTAATCATTTTGATGATAAAGATTAATGCAAACGTGCTACAATTTGTCCCCAGACAGTCATTCCAGTTTAATTTATCTGAAATTTATGATTTGAAATTCATTTTGCTGTGCCTCCCATTATAGTAATTTTTCATTATATTTCTTTAGTTCACATATTAATATAATCATTACCATCTTATTGTTCAGAAATTGCTTTGCCAAATTCCGTGCTTCACTGAAATACTCAGCCCTCTCAATTTGAATGTGTTCAGCTAGGTTGAATATTTTTAGTTGTTCTCTACCCATTCAAGACAGTTTTCTTAACGTATTATTGTTAATACTGACCACACTTGAACCTTTGTTGGAAGGTTTGTAATCTTTAAAATCCACAAATCAAGCTTGCTTTCTCTGGGTCATCTGTTATTTTATCACCCTTCCCATTAGTAAGAAGCCTGTACTTCTTTCCCTTGTCACAGCATTTCTAGCATATTTATTGAACCTTTTAGCATCCCAACAAAACCATTTCCAAAAAAAATAATCTTGGTTAAAATATTTCATTATTTAAAAAAAAAAAAAAAAAAAAAAAAAGGACAAGACATTTTCCTGATCTCAGTATACACAGCTTTTCAAAGACCATTTTCCCCCCTTTAAGCTTACTCACAGCCACACACTGCATACTCACTTCACCTGCTTGTACAACGCACATCTGTATGTACACATTCGCATAAGCATACACATTCCAGCACCAAATCCTTCCAAATTTTAAATTTCAGTTTTATAAACAAGGGCTGAAAATGGAATATATACTGTAATTACTCTGCATTTAACAGTGTTATCCTACCTTTTTTAAGCCAGCAAATCCTTCCGATTCCAGGAAGAAAAAGGCAAAAGGCATCAACACAAACAAACATAAATTAGAAAAAAGAGAAGCAAGATTCCATAAACCTGCAACAAATGAGAAGAAGGTTTATATTATAATTTTCTCAGGTTTAAAATGAAAGATGCAGCATTTTTCTCTTACATATAACAACGCAGTATACATACAAGTACTAGCAGAAGCCAGGTTTTTACAAATACATGGTTATATACAGGTCACTGCTGAGAAACACCCATTTCTCTGTATGAGCTTTAAACAAAAATTGAGTACCAACTTAAACAGCAGCAAGTATCAAAAATCTTGGAGACAGACTGCAAACTCAGCTGCACTACTTCCACAATACCCAATTGAAGGCTCTTCAGATAACCATTTTAAAAGTTTTCAGGACAAAAGTATTTTACTACTATCAGTGAATGTCACAAAATTCAGTCCTGTGTACTTACTTCCTCGCATATTTGTTCCAAGAGAAACTCAGACAAATCATGGATTTTAACATCAGCAATACACAAATGCCATCACCACCTCCAAATCACAAGAAGGTATCATGGCAACAGCAACGGCAGCCCTTCACGATAAGATGACTGGCTCAATATGCTAGAGGAGAGCAGCGGATGCTGTTTATCTCAGCTTCAGTAAGGCTTTCAACACCATCTCCCAAAAATCTCCTCATAGTTTAATTAACGAAGTATGAGCTAGGTAAGTAGACACTGAGGTGGACTGAACACTGGCTGAGCTTCTGGGCTCAAAGGGTTGTGACCAGCGGTACCAAGTCAGGCTGGAAGCCAGTCACCAGTGGTATTGCCCAGGGGGGTCAATACCAGGCTTAACATCTTCATTAGTGGTGACGGTGGGAGACAGTGCATCCTCAGCAAGTTTGCTGAAGATAAAAGATGGGCAACAGCAGCAGCCTGCCACTCAGATGAACCTCAACAGGCTGGACAAACGGGCAGAGCACACACCGGGGACCAATCATTCAAAAAAAACATTTGTAGAAAAGGCCTCAGAGGTTCTGCTGGCCACCAAATCGAACACGAGCCAGCAGTGTGCCCTTGCAGCAAAAGTGGCCAACAGCATCTTGGGCTGCACTAGGAGAAACGCTGCCAGCAGGTTGAGGGAGGTGGTCCCTCCTCTCTGCTTAGCACTGGTGGCACACATCTGGAGCACTGCACCCAGCTGTAGGCTCCCCCTTACAAGACAGACGTTGCCATACTGGAGCAAGTCCAGTAAACGGTCACAAAGGTGACCAAAGGACTGGAGCACCCATCATACAAGGACAGGCTGCAAAAGCTGCAATTCTTTAGCCTTGAGAAGAGAGGACTTGGCAGAATTCATCAATGTATGTATCTGATGAGGGAGGGGAAAAGGAAAACAGAGGCTGACTCTTCACCGTGGTATCCAGTGAAAGGAGAAGAGTCAACAAGCATGAATTGAAAAAAAACTGAAAACCTACTTAAATGTAAGAGGAAAGAAAAAAAAAAAAAAAAAAAAACACACGAAAAACCACCCCCCAAACTTTTTCCACTAGGTGTAGTCAAACACTGCGACAGGTTGCCCACAGAGGTTTTGTAGCCTCCGTCCTTCAACATATTCAAAACCCAAATGGGTGATGCCTTGAGCAGCCTTCTCTAACTAACCGTGCTTTGAGCAGGGGGGGTCAGACTAGATTATTTCCAGAGGTCCCTTACAACCTCAATCATCCTGTGATCTAGGTGAAAAAAAAAGTCAACTGACTAAAACTAGGACATCTGTAAGACACATGTGACATCTGTAGGAAAGGAAAAGGTTTAGAAGACAACCTGAAGTGATAACTGATCTCCATTAAGGGTATCTGCTCTATTAAGATTTTCTAAGCTAAACACTTTCTGAAGAGCCAGTTTCTGGTGCCTAAACAGGAACCCACCATCAATCATCCTATCAGAAGTTGTGCAGGATGCAGTGTTTCTTTTTTATAAAAGCAGAGGCTTACCTGCAATTTAGTAGCGAACAGGTTTAACTAGTGTCATTTATTATGCATCCTGAAAACACAGCTTTTATTTGGTAGCTGACAAAAACTGGCTTCGTCCTCCACCCTCCCCAAAACACACACATTTCCACAATTCTGCAAGAATATACTCTCTCATCTGAAATCCAAAAAAAGAACATCCCCCACGATAAGAAAATTTGAACTAACAGCTTTGTTTATTTCTTTCTTCTCATGTACAGGCTTGTTCATTTTCTTCTTTGAAATTGTCCAATTTGGAAAGAATAGGGAAGGAGAGAGACTTTACTAGATGTCTGGGGAATTCATTATTGAGACATATTACTGTATTTAGTTTCAAATGTAAAATAGTTAGACATTATCTTCACCTACACCCCCTTGAAAAAAAATGCTTTTACCATATATACTTCCTTTTCCCGTAAAGGAAATTTAAATTTCAAGGAGAAATAAAAACAAGGGGGGAGAAGGGGGGGCCAAGAAATCTACTTCTTCAGCAGTTGATACCACCAGGGCACCAGGAACCAAACTTAGCCAAATAAGCTACAGAAACAAAACAAGAAAATTCCAAAAGACACGTGAAATATAATACTCAATTGCTAAAGAAAACAGACTGCCTAAAGGTGGCTAAACTCCAGTTAACAAAGAGGGGGATTTTTCCTTTTGAATTTGCTTAGCCAGGAAGCTCCTGTTACCATTTAAGAAACATTTACACATAGCAACATCAGCAAGAATGTCATTAACGGCCCTTACTGGGGGGACATTACCTAAAGCACTCTGCATACCTCCCCCCCCCAAAAAAAATTACAACACCAGAGTTAGAGTAGAAATACTATTAGACAGGGGTAGGAATTTTATATCAGCAGTTTTCTCTAACTGAAGACAGAGAGCACTTCAGATACCTAATGCAAAGCTGAATACCTGGTCATCCTAACTTCAGCAGCTCTATTACATGTGTATCTACAATGTAAAACAGTGCTTAGGAGCTGCATAGTATGTACAGAGTATTTGAAGGGAGAGGAGAGTGGTGCACATCCAGGTGATTTTTAAGAAGTTAAAATCCAGAAATGTACACATTAGCAGCTAAAGGCACCCACATTTACAGAAATCAAACTACAGAGCTACAGTGTGCATTTAAAGTTATGAGAAGTATGCACTGCTGTACTGCTCCTGACATACACATACACTTTCCTCAAAGTAAGGAACATACAGGGCCCTCTTCTTCCCCTACCATATTTCTTATCCTAATTTGATAGTTCAGAAATCAAATTAAAATAGACCCAGAAAAATAATTATTTCCTACTACACTAACTGCATCACAAATTGCACGAGAGGCTTCCACATATCAACATATATAAAAAGCTTTAAGCAGTCTGTTGGAATATTGTAAATTTTTTTTTCTGTTTGTAGCGACCTAAGACTATGACCCATAAAACAAGTTAATAAAACATAAAAATTAAAAATCTCTCAGTCTTTGGCAAACAGGTAAGACCCAGAGCAATTTTTTGACTGTCTTAGTCATGGCAGTTTCATTACATTTTACCCCCACCTGGTGGCTGTATCCAACAACACCACAAGCGAACATCCAGCGGTCAGAAGTATTTCTGAGCTTAGTGGAACATGCATTAGGTAAGAGTGTTTATACTGAACCCAGATAGGGGCTTTCTTCCTGCTTGCAAAAATTAGAGGCACATATTTTTTATTTTTCGATATGCTGCAACTCATGCTACAGTCTACATACAGTATAAAAAAACCTTAATATTATGGTCAAGTACCCTCGATTATATCTGTAACTCAGAAATCTAGCAAAACAAAAGTGGTTTAAAGCAATACAAATCTCTCCATTTGATAACATTTCCAAAGCAGTAAGGAAACCGTACAGGAAGGTATACTAAACAGAGTATCCTGGAGATATGAACATTTTCTGAACTTGATGGCTTGTGATAGCACCAGCAGCTCTCAAAACTTGCACAGGTATTTCATAACTCCAAAAAGGGACTGACACTGCGTGGAACAGGGTTTTACAGAGCAGAGCAACACTGCCGTGCAACCCTAGTCCCTGCCACAAGAGGGCGTCCTTCCCCAAGCTAAGGTTTTGAAATCAAGCGCAAAGGTTTTTCGTCAAGTTGCCGTTAACAGAAGCCCGCGGTCAGATCCAAAACAAAAAAAAAAAAAAAAAAAAAAAAAAAAATGCTGATGTTTCTGAACATCTTCTCTCCGGCTGTGGTACAGCTTGGTTTAGTTCAGCCACGTCTAACCCTAGGATAAACTTTGCTATACACAGTTAAACTTGGAAACACCAAGATGCTGAATTTGCTTCCCCACTAGCCATTACTACTGGCCTTAGGAAATGTAAGTTATACCGTGCATGCACAAAGCTGTACTTTCAAAATATTATCACATTAAAATCAAAATATCATGGTCACTGGAACATTCAAAGGCCTTCCTATGTGCCAGCTACTTCTTCCAGCAGATTTCTAATTAATCCAAGTTTTCTCAAGTAATGTAGCAACTCCGACAGAGTGAAAATTTCCAAATTGGTTGTTATATAATTTTCATTCTCTGAAGCATTTTATTGTAGTTTTTCCAAAGCCAATTCAGGCACAGAAGGAAGGATTATATCTCATTTTTTTTTTTTCCATGTTTGGGAATAAAGAATATAAATCTGTCTAAGCAGCTAAATCTGTGTAAAAAATGAGAATTAGCTGGGGGTTTTCTTCCATGTAGGAGACACACCAAATTAGCAATACCCCACATGATGTGTGACAAAGCAGATCACAGAATAACTCAACTAGAAAGAACCTCAAGTCATGTAGCCTGATCTGCTGCTTAAAACAGCTAAACTGCAGGTGCAATCTGGTTGCTCATGGCTTCAGCCAGCTGAGTTTTGGAAAACTACCAAGGATTTAGCTCTCCCAGTCTCTCTGGACATGCTTTTCCAGTGTTCAACCATACCCACTGTGAAGAACTATTGCTTTATGCCCGGTAAACATTGCTTCTTGCCTCTCACTGTGCTCCAGAGAAGCTGGCTCTACAGAAACCCCTCACCAGTTGCAAACCCAGCTGTGCCCTGGCTTTTCTCATTTCACACCAGGCTACCAGCCCAGGAGATGTTTCTATACCCATCCTGGGCAGCTGATACTTCTGCCTTCTGAACACTTTCTTTTTGGTTTGAGCTCAGGCTCCCCATTAAGCCAAGTCAACCTCCTATTACATCTGCTCATTTTCTTGCAAACCAAGGTGCGTATTATGGCCCTTGAAGGTTATCCTTGAAAGTAAGCATCTCTCCTGGCTTTCTCTGCCCTCAGACCATTCTCCAGTAAAGACCCACATACACATTTCCTTAAGAGGACAAAGTCTACTCTTTCAAAATCTAATGTCTTTATTCTACTGTTTTCCTTCCTCACTTTTCTCAGGTCTTAAACTACTCTGTCACCACAGTCAGGGTCACTGTTGACCACCACATCTACAGTCAGCTCCTCCTTATTTGTGGGTTTACAAAAAAAAAAAAAATTACTGTTCAGGTAACACAAAAAAGTACTCAATTAGTTTCAGAAAGATGACAGACAATAAGCATTATCTTGTCTTCACTTATCCACATTTAATTTGTTGTAAACTTCTTAAATTTAAAAAAACAAACACACACACCACACCACCTCTGCAAGTTAGGGATCTGGAAATCTATTAATTTGCTATCTGTGAGTATTCAGACATTTAGCAAAAAGTGTATATTTTTCAGAGAAACATCCTCCAAAGCCCGGTTACTATGTCTTGACAAGAACAGAAAAAGGACAGCACAGCTAACCTGTAAATTCTTTATTCCAGATTAAATAAATAGTACCTTTATTATCTGAAACAATCTTTCTCTGGCCAAATCTACAAATAGGTGGAAATAGGACATTTTTTAAAATGTGTCCAAATTATTTTCAAATATTAGTATGCATTATATATGTCACAGTTGTAAGCATGTTAACCAATATTAGAAAGTATGCAAAACTCACTCTGCCAAACATCAAGGTGTCATCGCTGCAAGTAGTATTTTTCCTCGCATCTTGTTTTCCTTGAAATAGTTTGTTTACATGGTGCCTCTTTACCACACTCAATACACTGATACTCTATAATTTTCCTTCTTTACAAATAAATCACTAGCAGTGAATTTAACTATCTAATCCCATCTGCTCATAGCTAGCAAGTTTCTTAAAGACTATTTCTTATTTTGAGAATAAGTTTGTATGTATTATCATAAAGAGAGAGACATGAATCTTGCACTGATCCATGAGGAAGAAGTTTGAACAGTGTGTTTTCAAGTTAGCTTCTAGTAGCTCTTATTCTACATTAATATTCAAAGCAGTGAATTTGGTTTAAATCCAGCAAGTCTGCTCAGTTCTTTAAAACAAGCCAACAGAACAGTTGTGACAGACTTTTGTGATATATCACACAGCAGCAAAAAAAACTAGCCAATAACATATTAACAATTCAATTAGCATCTTAAGTGAAAAGGGAGTTATACGTTTGAAAAGTAAGAACATCCATGCACATATAATGAAGACATCCATTTTAATTATATTATGCTGAGTACTAACCATGAATTAGTGAGCCATTTAACCACTGAATATAGTAGTTTTGTGGAAAAGAAAGCAGGATCTCATTGCTGATTATTGAGAAAGGTAGAAGCAGGACTGCACCAGCTGAAACTGCTAGAGTGAAGGTGCTCAAGAACAGCCTGAAATTTAAAGAAACGTGCCACTGTTACCACCAACATGCTCTATTTCTATATGCTTACTACATTCTATTTCTATATTCTTACTACGATTTTTAAAAGCTGAGCAGCTTTTTAATGTCTAAAAAGCGAGTACAATTATACATAAATTCTTAAACACCAAACTGAAAATACTGCTTTTCTTTCACAAAGCTGTTATTCGAGTATCATCTCATAGCTTGGGGTTTTCTGACAGCTGTAAAGTCAATCCAGAGAAATTGTCAGAATTATTTAAAATATTTAAGCTTATTCTTTTTAGATCCCAAACACAACTTTGATCAAATGCCATCTTGTGGCATTAACGAGAACTGCATCCTTAAAAAAAACCACAACCAAAAACATTCTTACAAAACTAATCCAATGCTAGAAGAAAACCAGAAATAATTCCCAAAATTGCATGACCAAAAAAATATAACCTGAACAGGAATGTCAGAAGTTGCTTACTGAGATCTTACTTTTCCTTAACAGTCTACAAATCCATTTTTCATTCACATAATACCTAACTTACAAAAGAAAGTCTGGGTGACTGATTTTATCAAAAAATTACTACTATATTTTTTTCCTGTTTCTGAAATTTTTTTGGTTTTATTTTATTTTAAGATGTTTAAGAATTCTAAACCAGAATTGTGAAACCTAACGCACTACTGCCTTTCAAGGTGCTAACAGCAGTATGGCTTTGTGTTCTCCCACGCAACATATCTCTCCAGTCCTGACAATTACACTATTGCAAAGAAATATCCATCTGCATACATCTGAGAGTTAACACTTTTTGGAAAATAACATGCATACTTATGGAAAAAGAAAGCTTAGGCTGAAAGAAAAAGCAGCATTTTATATTTATAACACCACTTTTAATGAAAGGCTCTGATGGAAGTGCTGATCTTGTCTTATCCTCTTTTCCCATGAAGAACACGGTATTTAAAAATGGGTACTTGTATTTTAAAGCTAAACTAGAAAACAGATGGGAGAATAACAGTTAACAAGACAAATTTTATTCTTTGAATACTGAAAAATTTAGAACCCAGGCTAAGAGCACTGCTCCTATGAAAATCACTCAATGTAGAAGAGCCTCCAACTAGTCTTAAAAGCATAGGAGAGATGCTCCTTTACTTAAGGGAAGAGCTTCAGAGCATTTACAGGAATACGTTTTTCTCTAGATCTGAAGTAGACCTTGTGGCAAAGCAGTATTTCAAATTCATAAAAAATACTAGTATCAGACACTACTGGGAGAAGCACACCTAAGATTTATATCATCTTTGTACATCTTTCAAGCTTGCCACAAATGCACAACTAAAAGTGAACAGCTTGCAATGTACTCGGCACTTTCCCAGGGTACAAGGCAAATCAATAAAAAATTCAATGAGCTCTCCTTCCAAGAGGATGACAGTACTACCACGGAAGAGCTGAGAACACTGTAATAAGCAAGTAGCAAGTCCACACAGTTTAGCAGACCACATAACTGAGAGGGCAGCAACAGCTCACAAATGTTCTGTAAATCTTCAGACATATTTAAATAGGAGACATAAATATCTAGCTTTACAAAGGAACAGGAGACAGAGTTGCTGGCAGACCAACCGGTCTGGCAAGGCTTGTCTTCCACTTGTTATTCCTTTTTAAGCTTTTTTAAGATGATCAAATGCAGATGTCTACTTCAGGATGAGCTGATTTCTCTCCATAACCCATTACCTCCCTTCACAGGGCTTCCATCAGCTGCAGTGGGAACTTAAAACACCTACTACCCATATAAACACATTTTAGAGACCTAAACTCAGGTGCAGGTCTTGCACTGAATACCACCTCTTGCATCAGGTTCACATGCAATATTCTGTCCAAATTCATGCCTACCAGGAAAATCACAGGTGAAAAAAAAACCTAGACAAAACTGCCTTGCCTCTTGTCATGCCTTTCATAATACAAGGTGCCACTTGCCCAAATCTTTTTCTTCTGCCCTCTAGCAATCTATTTGCTGTCACATTCAAAACGGACTGTTCCTTATCTGGAAGCATACAAGATTCCTATCATAACAATATATTCAGGACAAAAAGGTCTGCAAAAGAGAGCTATACATACGATATTCTGTTAACAATAGCATCTTCATCCTCTTGCTCATCTGAAAATTAAAATACAGCAGGTTATATTCAATACTTAGTCATCCTTCTTCAGGCTAAAATGTATATATGTAGTGCTAATTTTGATTTACAATTAAAATTTAGAATTACTAAAACAATTTAATAGCATGAATATTTTAAGAATGTTCCTACTAAAAATAAGTAATTTTTTTTGCCAGTATTAAACTTTTTTCAATCAACATAACTACAAAGTTATTTCACTTAATTTAAATAGGCAGATCAAAACCTCTTGGAAACATCTCCCAGAGGGCTTTACAGTAAACAAGCTTCAGACTACTACTGTGACTGCTGCTAGAAACTGTCCTTTTGAACATCCCAAACCACAGAGAGCAGGCAAGCTAGAGGGAAGTCTTAGGGTCCATACTAACTACTACTATAAATCCCTAAATAGATGTTTCATTGTCAGAATTTACGCATTTTTAAGACAAGAAAGCATACCCAGAACAGTAGTGATGACCATTCAGTTGCTTCCCCTTACTCATCCTCCTCCTGACACCTGGGGATTTGGGGAGGCAGGGGAAGGAGAACTGTTGTTCTTGTTTGTTTTGGATTTAAGGTACCATGGCTTCTTTTCTGGTATTTCACATTTTAGACCATTTTTGTTCACTTAATTAATATTCCAAATTTTTGAAATATTATCAACATTTAACTCAGAGGTCAATCACTAGTATATCCTTCATTTATTCTCTACATACTTCTCTACACATATCTATCTGTACACAAATATACACATTTCTACATTTGAAATAATTTTAGTCAGCTTTTTTCTTTCAAGTCTCCCAGATTTTCCGTGAGAGGTAACTCAAATTTATTAAAAGTCTAAAAATAAAGCCAGGTGTTTCAAGTTCTTAAGAGTCATGCACACACTTGAAATAAACATGTAGCCACTAACATCATACTATTTTCAAATTCTTCTTGGAAAGTACATTGAGTTATTGTTTCTGTTTATTTGATGGGAATCTCAGGGTGTTTTGAGAGACTAAGTCAAGGTCTCTTATGAATCATTTTGGCTAAAGAGCCTGTTGTAGAAACAGCAAACAGTTTGTCCTGAAAGAATTCCAGATGTGTTAACTCTTCAAACTTATCCTTTCAGGAAGATCCTAGCAGGCTACAAAGTTTGTCTACATAAATGTTCACACAGCTTTCATAAAGTTACGACAGCTGCAAAGCAGTTCCTCTCAGCTGATGAGATCAGCTGCCAAAAAGGTAATAAAAGTGTCTTTACATCCAATAGTGTTTGACAAACCCGCTCCTCGTCCCTGTTCTTCCCTATCTCCAAATGGCAGCAGCTTCATAGTATCCAAAGTACATACCAGGATCAGAAAATCATATCCATCTTACTTCCTATGTTTAAAGAGATGCACTTTTTTTTAAAGGTATCACATTTCTTCAAGAGTTTACTTTTTTAAATGTGAATCCATCTATGAAAGCAGCTCTGTCGTAACACAGGTCATTATAGTTCAATAAACAGTTGCCCTTAAAGTTCAAAGTGCCAAAATCATAATGCATAAGAATGCTTCTCCAGTATGACCGACTCTTACCAAACAACACAGTCCCAGGTAAGCTGTCAAGAGTCAAAGATTCTGCCACCGTATACAGATTTTTATGCTATTTGTCTTTAGAAGAAATACAGAAGAAAATGACAGGGGTTCCTACAGACTAGTTTCAGGCAGACGCCGTTTCCAAAGTAAACAAAAACAAAAAAAAAAAAAACACACCACCAACCAACAGGGTTATCTCAAGGAGTAAGACTTCAGTGGTGAGTTCACAAGGAACAGGTTAAAAACACTGAATTAACAGTACCTGAGCAAAGCAGGATTTTTAGAAGAAATCTGCTGCTTCACTTCTGTATTACAGGCAACCTTTTCACTTTACCAGCTAAAGCTCTGAACTTGATCTTGGTGCTAGAACACAGCCTGAAGATACTTATTCTGGAAAAGTTGACATGAAAGGAGAACAACAGAATCTAAAGGCAAGGGAGGCAGAAGTGTCTACTTGAAATTTTCCACTTTCTTCCCCCTCAAAACAGTTAAGATTTAGGCGCCCTGGCAAGCCACAACAGAACAACTGATTGTTGCCATCCACACCACCTCTACAAGAGCCACCCACTCTCACTAAATCGCAGAGTGCCATGGACAGCACTCACTGATCCTCTTCTGAGATGCTTCAAGTGCACTCCCTTCCTCGGTTGCTGATGCTAGAAGGCACATTGAAGGGTCTGAGAATTGCCAGAGCAAGCACAAGGGAGATGACAGGAACTCATGGCTCGGGACAAAGGGAGCAGAACAGAGGGCAATAAAGCAGCATATACAATCAGACCAGTCCAAGCTGCCATAGACCAGCAGCCTCAGAAACACTTTTGTTCAGAGAGCTAGTTCTGCTTTCCTTGTGCAGGCAGAGAGAAAAAGCATCACCTATTTACTTGAAGAACAGAATTATTTTTGAATCTATGAAGAAGTCTGTGCTTACCTGCTTTCCTTTTGTATCTTGTGATTATAAAGTAGGAAACTATGTAGAGAACAGCAAATAGAAGAAAACAGATCTGGAAAAAAACACATTGCATTTATTAGGTTGTGCAGAAATGCCTGGATTATAATAAGAATAAACAGAAAATGCAGTAACAACAACTTAAAATTGAATTCAGATCAACAAAAGCGCATTCTATGTAATTCTATGTAAATGCCAACACTTACATTTTATATCTTATTAATAGAAAGTTAAGCCCATTGAGAACAGTTTAATTAGAATAACAGGCATTGGATCAATTATATGGCCAGCAAGTTTTACATTAAAATTAAGAAGAGTGTCTTATTTACAGTGCAGTTTCTTGTTTGGGGGAGGGGTGGGTGGGGTGGGTTGTTTTTCTGAAGTTTGAATCCACTCAAGTTGTAAAAGTTAACACGCTTTGTATTCCCTTCACATGTAAGGTAAGGGTAATCTTCAAGAGCCCACTGCATAAAATACAATCTACTTTGGAGTAAACTATCAACACAAGTGGAAAGAAGAAAGCAGTTATGTTTATTATTTCCATCATGTCTTGAATCAAACAGGTTCCAGGTGACATTTCACCTAAGCAAGACTCATCTGCCTACAGTGGTTGCCTAAGCCAAGCATGAGCTAGTCAAACATGATGTTTCCTTTACGTTCAGAGACCAAGGGCACAATTTCCCTCCTCATAAAGTAGGTGGCTTATTTAGGTCAGAGGTACCTTGAGCCCACACCATGACTTCATCAAATTGTTTCCAAGATTTAGCATTAAAAATTCAATACAATAAGGTAAGACCAAAACACCTAAAGTATGTTGGAATGCTTAGAGGAAAGTAATTGAACAGCAAAACAGTTTAACCCTCCAAGCCTTTGTGGGAAACAAAATGAAAAAACACATTTATTTGCTCCTGAATGAGGCACCAGTGGCTTGACACTGCTTCCTTAATCTGGTTTGTTGATACCTATTAAAAATGTGAGTCAGTCAGAAATGAAACAAGGACGAAGCATGCCATTCAGCCCTGCTGTGGCCCTTAGCCTTCACTGGTACCTGAGCAGTCACAGCGCACAGTGCTGCATACCACCAGTGTATCCTGCTTTCTGCTGGCTTGCGGGAAACAGATTACCTGCACACCACAAGCTGAGAAACTAGCTGAAGTAGCCCAAACTGCCAAGATTCTTTTGCTTGTGCTCAATACGAGGAGCGACCTAATAAGCCTGAACACACAGCAGTTAACCAATTGAATCTGGCAAAACTGTTCTAGCAGATTTAACTATTAAAGTGAGTTTCCCCTGTTACCCCATACAAGATTCTTATTTTTTTCAATTGGCCCTGCCTGGATCTGCAATTCATAATATTAGCACCCTAAATGGGTTCTACTTCAGTCTGAGCTTTAATCTCCTTTGTGGTCTGAAATTGCAAAATTACTTTACCAGGCAATAGTTGATCTACTTCTTAAATCAACCATTTAAAGATTTGTTGTTTTAAGAACTCACTGTCTTAAAAAATTCAGGAGCAGAAAAGGTACCCTAAGTGAAAGGAAAACATGAAAGCGAAGATAGTGATGATAGCCCTTAAAAAGTTACATCTAAATAAGCATATTATATCCAAAGCAGATATATCTTTGGGGGCAGAATATATCACCCAATCAAGAAAGACAGACTTTTTAAGAAATGCTAATAAAAATAAATGAGGAGTTATTTTGTGTAGTTGCGCATTTTAGATTTTAAAAATAAATAAATAAAGGAAGTGTTTGAATATGGCATTTGGGTGCCTGCAACTGCCATACGGATGTCTCCTGGGAGTATTACAGTGCCATAGGTCTGAAAGTGGCAGCTGAGCTCATTCTCTGTGCAGGCAACACACACACACTGGTGATACGTATCTGAAATACAGATGCAGAAAGTTAGATTTCAGAGCTAGATCCGAATTCAAGTATTTAATCTGAATACAGTTCACGACCCCAGTGCTCTAGAGGATGCCTCAAAGTGGAAAAGGTTTCGCTAAGGAACTGAATTCTTTAAATAAATAATTTCATTAATAAAGAATGTTATTAAGATAACAGAACATTCTTTTGTACAGTATTTTTTAAACAGGAAAAACAAAATAAACTGAGAATAGCCTTGGGTTTTCAGAGTACTCTGACGCAGCTTGTCCCGTCAGTATCAGAAAACGCAATCCCAGTGCTGAAAGAGAGTCCTTCTCTAAGTTTCCAGTTCCTCTGAAAATAAGAAAAAGGCTACGGATAGAAACACCTGATTTTAGGCATCCACTTTTGAAAATCAGGTATCACATAAAAAAAAAATCTGTCAGACCCAAATAACACTGTCCCTGTGCAAAATAAAGATCTAGTTAAGTTCATTTTTAGTTTACTTTTATTTAAGGCAAGAATTTACTTCAAGGCTTTTTTGTAATTACAATTACTGCAATCTTGTTGGTATCTTCAAATAAAATGGATGACTTCTATCTGTGATAGCAAGGATAGCAAGGTTACAATGAAAATGTGGGTCTGTACTTACAAGGTACCACTAAGATAACTGAGGTATTTTGATGGCACAGCAAATGAAAGCTGTCCAGTAACATGAACTGTCAAACATCGTATTTCTAGTTTTAGATGACAGCTACTTTGCAACTCAGCAATAAGGTGTAACTATATATCTTGGTGCAATTATCCGTCTACTTCTTTCAGAACTGAAAACGATTTTATAAATATTTGTTACAGTTGTTTATTACTGAAAATTCATGTAATTTTAAAATGACCGGCAAGAAAAATAAGTAAATTCTACTCAGTGAAAGCATCAGAATCTTAAAAAAAGAGAATTCATAAATTACAAGTCCTTCATACTGACAAGTCAATAAGCAAACTCAGAAATATTACTTCAGTCTCAATTTATCCTTGGTGAAATCTACAATCCTGAAGTGTTTCTAAGCATGCATTCTGAATAGCTTTCTAAAGGGAGTAACAAAAGCCAGCATCCTAACTATTTTTAGAGTGGAACTCAGTTAAGTTGGGGAAAAGGAATGTGTTGCCCACGATAGCCAAAGAACAGACTCCACTGTCCTGTCACACTGCAATCCTGAATTCTTACTCCTCACACTGTTCTTTGTTTCAGGATATTTTTGTACTACCCCAAAAAAAATAAAATCAAAAAAAAAATCCCTTGTTTGTACTTGTTCTAGCTTCAGTTCAGTTCACATTTCTCAATTATGAATGGCTGGGCTTGTATGCAACATTCCAGGTAAGCTCTTACGGCTATACAGAACAGCACTAAGCCCTTCTTTCTGTACTGAAAATACTTCAACATGTTCACCTAAGAATCACACTAGCAACTTGGCATTATCCTCTGATCACTGAATCCACCCATGCTGACCCCTCCAACTGCTTCCATCAGAGCAGCTCTCAAGTTACAGTAGAAACTTGTTTTTAGGGTTCAAGTTCATCACTGTGCCTTCCCCCCCCCCCCCCCCTTTTAAAAACCACACCTTAATTTCATACTACATCTATTATTTTGCGGTCATCAAGTCCTTTCTACACCATGTTCTAACCCTCCTTCGTATGGACTGTATCTCCTAAAGAATGGGTTTTCTGCTAACACCATAATGTTTTAATTCATTTTCACCTAAGTTGAGCAAGATTGCTCTTAATACTGACACCCGAGGAAAATTAATAGTAGCTTTCTTCCCCAAAATACAATCTGTTGTCATGTATACTGCAGCCAGTTTCTTACTCGCTTTACAGCTCTTCTACTAAGGCATGCTGACCCTAGCTTAGGAAACACCTTTCAATGTATTTCCTGGATGTAGCCCTTGGCATATGCAAAAGAAACTCCCTACCACATCATGCGGCTTCACAAATACAGTTCTTAACAACCCCTAATTGGACTTTCTTAAAAAACCTTTGGAAGAGGGAAAATTCACATGTACATATGTCCGTAGTACCCTAAATCATCTGTCAACTTTCATTTCTGATCACTTATTAAAAAACATAGGTAGTCATACTGACATAGGGCACTAATGAAAAAGGAACACCACACATGAAGCTGTATCAATACCTTCAGTTAAAGAAGAGCCTATACTCTTGAATTCCATCTTTTCTTCAGAAAACTATTATACGCGACAGTATTGGAGCCAATACAGTGCTAAATTCCAATCATACTGCAAACTATGTTTTCAACCAAAAAGCAGCGGTTTATGCCATCACCTATCTCTACAAGAGCTGACAAAAGTTAAGGATGCTGCAAGCACAGCAAATTTAGGACAAGCTGTATTCCTCATAGACCCAAGTTCTCTGCAACGAGTTTGTCACTGGGTCTCAAATGAAGCTTTTCCAGGTTTGACTTGAGGAAGACAGAGAAGACACTGTGCAGAGAACGCACACAACTGACGAGATGGGATTTCTGACATTCCCCAACAGTGTTAATTTAAAAAAAAAAAAAAACACCACACAATAACTTCCAATCTTTAAAATTCCGACTTTAGAGAGAAAAACTAGTTGTGGATCTGTTGCTATAGGTAAGACTGCTCCTGAGAAGCTGCTTTAAACCGAGCTATGGCAAGTTTTCACATTACAGGGGAAATACACTCAGTCCACATTTGACCAGCTGCATCAAAATACAAAGGAAATTAAGAGGGGTTTGAAAATTTTATATGGTTATAGCCAGTCAAGCAAAGCAATTCTTAATATCTGTGTTCCCCCCTCCACACCACTCAGTAGTAACTGAAAACAAAACGCATAGATTCTATGCTGCATCTGTGGGCTGCCTTTTAACAGGACTCATATTAAGAAGTCTTCAAACCTCGAGCATATAACTTCACATCGCTTTGCATGGATTAATACAACCTTTGATAGGACGATCAAAAATAAAGCTGTCTTTGCTTGGAGTTCTTCATCTTCATTTGGGAAAGGAAGTACCTTCTGCTCCCACTTAAGATTATACAACTAGACACGCTGAGAGGCTACTTTTGGAGATGCACTGCACTACATTCTTAGGCATCTTGTATCCAGCTCTTCCACAGAGTCATACTTTTGGATCTGTCATCCAAAGTCATCCAAGTATGATCCAAGTGATACTTTTGGATCTGTACCAGACAGTTCTCGGCTCCTCTGAGAATTGAGCTAGAGATAAACTGCACGCATTTCAGTTCATAACTATGTGCATCTAAGGGGCTGGCACTGAAGAGTCCAGCATCAAACATGAGCAGTACAGATCTGAACTAACTCAAATTACATGGTACTTATCCCTACTGACAGTTACTAAAGATCAGCTTTAAAACTTTGGCACTGAAATTCATGCCTCAAATTGATAAAGCATCATCTTCTGTTGCAAGTGCTAGAGCAACACTTTCATGCTAAGAAAGAACATGCTCAAAATATACAAGATTCTCTCTTTTTCCCCTTATGCACAAGACACTGCCATGTTTCACAATTGTAATTCATGTGCATTAAAAGCTGCATTTTTGTGTACAGAAAGAGCAACACACTTTATTTATATAGCATGGTATTCTTCCCAACTGTTGTGCAGGGAATACAGCTGTAGTTTATACTAGGAAAAAGCATACAGCTGCAGTGTCCAGTAATTGTTCAATATCTGACAACCAGCGTGCCCTGGTAGCAAACATTCCAAAGAGCATCCTGGGCTATATTACCAGAAGCAAAGCCAATAATCACAGGAAGTAATTATCTCTCTCCAGTCAGCATTCACACGTAGTTGCTATGTCCAGGTTTGAGCCCCCAGTATAGGAAAGACATTGGCAATTGCAACAAGGAAGATGACCAAGATGGTCAGGAGGCTGGAACACTTGCCTGGTTGCAGACAGGCAGAAGGACCTCTGCTTGTTCAGCCCAAGGGCAACAAGGCTTCAGGAGAACCTGGCAGCAGCTTGTCAGTACCTACGAGGAGATCATTAAGGTGGCAGAGCTGGGCTCTTGACAGTGGTGCATGGTGGGAGGATGAGACTGGAGGTAAGTAGAAATCCCCTCCATGAGGAAAGCCAAGCAGTACAACCAGTTGCCCAGCAAGGTTGTAAAATCTCCATCCTTGGATGTTTTCAAGTCCTAAGTAACCTAGTCTGATGTCATAGCTGATCCTCTTCTGAGCAGAAGGCTGGGGTCCAGTCAGCCTTCTTTTCTATTATCCTGAATAAATCAGCACCATTCGAAACTTTGTCACCTCATAATTTATACCCTTCTCCAGGTCATTATTAATGTGTTTAGAAGTATTAGTGTAAGCACAAACCCCTGCAGGACTGTGTCAGGGATGTCCTCCCACTATGAAAAAGCTGTACATCTTACAGAACAACAGCTTTTAGCAATAAGGAACCACCACAGAACTCTCTTGGAGAAAGAAGTCACAGACCTTAGCAATGCTCTTGGATTTAATACACTTCCAAATGCAAAACACAGATTCAAGATTTCTACTTGAAAAGCATCAAAGCAGACAAGTGATCATTTCCTCTCACTTGACTGCATACTAGCGTTTAGAATAGGGAGAGTAAAGCTGGCAGAGCAAAACAGACAAGTAAACAGCATTTTACTATGCTATATATGAAATGAAAGATCAAGAAGCTCCAAAAAACTAAGGAATAAGGAAAGTAAAGAAAAAAAACTTTAAAAGAAAGTGGCTGCATCAGTATTAAAAGAAAAAAGCGACTGCTATTAAATCCACCAGCATTTCTATGCAAAGGATATGCAAAAAAATAGTAGCTACAGACATTATGAAGAATATAATGAAGAATATCTCCACTTCTTGCTGTTACTTTACGGAATGCGTTCTTTCCCCTAAATAGAAAAAACAGCATAGAGAAAAGGTAGAGGTCACTCTTGGTAACACCACCCTGTAGAATATGTCTAAGAACACATTTAAGAGTTGAAAATTGAACTGTCAGAGTTTTGCTTGACTGTGTTTACTACCTACAGAAAAGCAGTTGTGTTGCACTTCTGGAGTTTAATTTCTGGAACAGAAAACAACTAAACATAGCATTATACACCCATCTTACTGCTCTGATGCTGAAGTATGTTAATGCGCATTAAAATGCCACACAGCAACTAAAAATCTTCCTCCTACTGTCCCACTTGGCAACTACTTTTGTTTACTTGTGGAAAGGACGGCAGGAATAAGCAGTAAGAGAACACAGGTGGAGACAAGTAGTTCTGCTTGCTTTATTTCTAATAACTCCATTGTCCCATCAACATCTATAAAGCAAACAAGGTGTTCCACCTGTTTTGGATGTGTCAACAGTAAGTTACCTGTAACAAACTATGCACACTAAAGGAAACTAAAATTTTTAGCTGTTCTTTCAGTTTGAGCTTGGCATTCATAGTATCATCTGCTCTGGCCATCTCATTTTTCTCAAAAATGAGATATTAACTATTTATTCTTAAAAACTCTGTGCTCTGTGATTAAAGTTCCCTCTAACCCAGCCAGCCGGACAGGCTTAGCGACACACTAAATTCAAGCTTATGAGAAAATGTCAAATATGTCTTATGACTACAGATTAATTGAACTCATTAACACAGCCCTCCACACCTATGATTTCCCCCACGTGTACGGTCTCCTCTCAGGACTCCTCCCTGGCTTAAAGTATGTGCAAGAGGATGACCCATGGGTTTTTGCTGGTTACTAAATTATTAAGAAATCATAAGTAGTTCAGAGGCTGGGTGCCTAGACTTGCTCATCTAGGGAAAAATTCCAGGATCTAACAAAGTATGACATTTCCAAAACTATATTCTGTGTGCTAGAAATACTGCTAGCTGAAGATAAAAAAATCTAGAGCCCTTCAGCAGGTAGCTTCCATGTGTCATTTACTTAAACTACCTTCACGTTAACGTCACTAGCAGCAGAGCCTCACTTCAAACTAATGAAGGAATTCAAATCAACACATAAACTTGTTAGCTTTTACATTCCCTTTTATATACTTAATGGGAATGTATTTATGTTCTGGGTAAAGGGGGAAAAAAAATGTTACACCACCTCCATGATCCTTAGTAACAGGCCCAAAATACCTTTGTTCAGGGTACCGAATTCTATACCCAGTAATACACTCAAAATTCCTCAAAGAATGACTGCAAGTCATTTTTCTTTGACCTGTATGGGCTACAGCAACGCCATTAAAATCAGATTCAAGAATATTTTTCAGCATTAGTACATGATGTAAAAACACCCTCTAGAATTAACGCCAATGGCACCAACCTAGATCATACTAGCATTCTGCCACTGAATGAAAGTATTATTAAACATTTTACAGCCAGGCTATAATAATCAGTTATATTGAAACATCACAGAGTCATTCCATTAAAAACTCTTTTCTGAAAAAATAACCTCAGAAGTCTCATTAATATAACAAACTTGATAAACAATCTATTTGTGTTAAGGCAGCTTCTTTGGCTAATAATAATTTCCAGGACAAGATGCCTATCTTAGAAGACAGAGCTAATGAATTTTCTCCTCCTAACTCATAGAAATACATTTGTCTTCTCACACATACATACATACCTTACGATTCAAGTAGCACACTTTTTTCCCCACCGCCACTGCCAAAACACAAGTATATTTAAATGGCAACACTTGCATGTTTTCATAATTCTCACCAATTGTGCAGACTCTCTACTGGACATATCACAGTTTGAAACTCAGCCAAAATTTTAGACATGTTGCTGTTGTCAAATTCAACAGAAACTCATCGGCATCAATTCTTCCCATCAGCCAAACACATTGAAAGTACAGTTACAGGTAATGGAAAAGATGGGATACTTAAGGCATAAACAGGCACTTAAAAATCAACAGTCAACTGTGAAGCACCACATTTCAGTGACAACTGTGGAGCCTAACAGTGGAAACCACACCACTATAAACCAAGAAGGTGAAGGGGGAAAGAAATCTTAAGACACATGCTGCTTCCATCCTCTATACTAAACTCAGCCATACACTGATTTCAACGCCATCTATACACATTCTACTTGCTATGGAGAGCCCAAGTGATACGGAAACAGAGGAACTGAAACAACGTTCTGTGGAATAATATTTTCCAGTTAATCAAAATTTTCAAAGCCAAGTTATTATCAAAGTGCTCAAATATTAAAACAGTATAAAGCACTGGGCTCTTTCTTGGAACTGTGTTGATGGTAGTTAGAAATAACTTTTAACATATTCAGTTAATCAAGAAATTAGAAACCTCTGTGTGGGAAGCAGCTCAGCAATACTGCAATGCATATTCAACACCAAGTTGATGAAACATCAACATGACCTTTGTCACCATCTTCATAGACCAAATTGGGCCCCAAAGAGCAACAGATCAAAGCTCCCGAACATATGAAGCAATTTCACTTGTCATGTGATGACTAATAAGGGGGTTACAGCAGTAACTTATACCAGGTCATCTCCACCTAGCTGTATGCTTACCTGCTAGAGTGATGCAACAACCAAAGCTGTTATTTATCACATGCATAAAAACATAAACTACAGTCATGACTTTCAAAGTCTCTCCTGTTCCTGTGTTATGTTATGCAAATTCTCCCACATTAATGTTACCAGGAAGTCATTTGACATGTTTATAGGAAAGCTTCAGTGGTTTTCAAAGTAAGGAGGAGAATGCAAAGAGTATTGCAGAAGTTAAGACTTTCTAATCGAGTTATCACTGCCCTCCAAAATGAGGAAAAATATCAAATTAAATAGGGGATAGTGAAAGACAGGAAAGGAGAAAACCCTGCAGCTAAAAAAAAAAACACTTATATAACCTTCAAATAAAAGCAGTCAGCTTATACCAAATGAAATGTTTTCTTTATATAGTCTTCCTTAACCCAAATTTCCATCTATGTCACCAGAACTGAATTCTCACTTATAACTTCACTGGCAACATGCTTCAGATTCAGTCTCCACTCTGACATTACCACCATCTCCTCTGCTGCTCTGCTTTCTGCTTCACCCACCCCTCAAGCCTCCTCAACATCTCTGAAAACACTTCTTTCCAGAGAGTCTTGTGCTTATAAATTCAAACACATTCAGTATCCCTACATCACAGCAAAGATTAAGACGTTCATTACAACCCTACGATCTCTCAGTTACATCCTGCCATCTTGTCCAGTCCCTCTACATGACCAGCCATCCAAAAAACCCCAAGATGGATATGCTTGTCTTGGCCTTTTAATCAATAGCAGGCTTTGTTTGCTGTCAGTTCTTTCACTTGTCATTAGATTTTCTCAAATCTACTTTACACCTTAATCTAATCTTTCTTAATCAGATGTCTGTACCTTCCACAAAGCGTGGTGTTGCCCTTTTGGTCAACTGCTACCACAAAGCAGCACACCAGTGTTCAAAATGAATTATTTGGACTTGTAACTTAATAGTAACTTTTTACACTTCTGCCTTTCATGCTTATTTTATGTAAACAGAAAAAGTGGAACTCTACAAAAGTTGTTCCTGTTCGGGGAATACGCATCCCTCTATCCACTTGTCTTTGCCAAGTATTTGGAGATGCCTATTGATTCCAGATGGATTCACCAGGACCAACAGCCAGAAGATGACTCACCACTTCTTAAAGTTCAGTACAACACCCATGTTTACAAGTAAAGATATATTTTTAAGATGACTGAATGATGCCAACATTTTATATACTTAATTCCATTACATGTGCACCTATCTTTGAGCCTTGTATCTCACCCCACTACCACAAATACTTCTTCATTCAGTTAAATTCTTTTCTAAAATATTTAAGAAAAAAAAAGCAATACTGAGAAACCTATGCAAAAGTTATTTTTGAGATACAAGAAGCCATTTAAGATATAAACTACTCCAACATTTCAGCATATAGATAAAAAATCAAAAGGCATCAATTTTATTGATAAACTTGCATAAACATTCAAACAAAACTAATTCAGTATTTGTAATAGGTTTGTTCTTAAAAAATCACCCATGCTTCTAATCAGCATTTTCTTCCTGGCCCACAATCAGAATACCATCACTTCTGGTGTAAAAAATAGCCTGTGAAGATTTTGTCTGGAACATAAATTTAAGGAAGCAAAACTGCTCAGGAAGAAAAGCACACTACCAGCAGGAGTACAGTGCTCAAATCAGTGTTCTCATTTTATAGCCTATAGGGGACAAATGCCAGCAGGAACCACGCTGCATTAGTTCATACAGAAGAATCCCGAACACCTCTCTACCCCAAAACAGGACAAGAGGATAAAAGGCACAAAAAGAAACCAGAGAAGAAAACAGAGCCAGTGGTGTTAGTGTGAAGCTGCAAACAAAACAAAAAAATCAAAGATATGACACAGTTGCAACTACCTAAAAAGGACTTTCTGAACTGCTGCACATTATTTTTAGATTCAGATTGACACACATATACACAGCAAATAACCATTGTATCACTAGTAGCAAAAAATAATAAAAAAAAAGCACTCCACATTTAATTTTTAAAAGTGGTATGGTACCAAAAAAAGCCTTCTTGTATAGTGAATTGCATTAAGAATTAGAGAAACTAAGTTTTGCTAAACATCTGGCATCTGAAGCCTACCTCTGAAAATATTTAGTCTTTCAAATGGAAGCGTTTGACACTAATAATCATAGAACTATATATTACACCAGCTTCAACATCTGCCTGGACTTCCATGGAACAATTATAATAACACTTTTGCATTTTAACTTATTCTACCAGGACTGATTTTTTTTCATTAGGTATTTATTAAGTCATTTCCAAATGTACTATAGTAGTTCTTAAGCCTTCCAACTTGTAATTCTATAGTCACCAAATTGTTTTCTTCCACAGTTTTCCCCACACTACAAACGCAAGCACAGTGTGTTTATTTTGTCAAGGAAACCTCATAACCAAGTGTATGTGCATGTTTTTACAAACTCAAAATCCAGCATTTTGTAAATGGAAAACATAACATCAAAAGTTAGATCTAAATTTTAAAAATACAAGCTAATATTCCAGAATAGAAGATTCAATCTGGGAAAAGAGGAGTGTAAAAATATTCTAAAAAGAGTATACCCAAGGGAACGCAAAGAAACAGAATCACTGCACTTATTTGATTTGCGTTTTTCTGAAAAACAGTTCACAACAATACTAGCAGAAAATGGAACACTTTATAATTACATTGTATAAACAGACATACCAACAGGACACAAGGGAAAAGCAGTTTTCTAAAAGCTTAAATATCTTCCATAAATGTTCCAGGTCTCAGCGAACTATAAATGCATCTAAAGCCTAAGAAAGGCAAGCCAATTACGTGTACAAAGTAACAGATAGTATCAGACCAGCACAGAACATTGTCTGGCCTTTAAATCTCTCTCATACAAATGCTGACAAAGTGCAGAACACAGACATTCCTCTATATTTTGTAATCAACTAAAGTTTCTTTTTAGAAATATGCCCTTTTTAGTCAGAACTGTGAATGATTCTGGCTTTATTGAAGTCAAGGCTCTCATTGACTTTGAGCAAACTTACGGCTGTGCCGTTCTCTTATACTGGGTCATCAGTTCTCCATCTCCACTTTTACTTCACTCAATCTGAATTTTAAAAGTTCATAGAAGTCTGAAAAAGTCTGGGTGTTCTCTGCAACTGTTTCAAACAACCAGTCCTCTGCATGGCAGACTCACATTTGAAATGCCGTGCTGAAACTAAGCTAAGGAGTGAGCCTTCTATAAGTAAAAGAGCATCCTCATGAAGCAACAAAATACATCATTTTCTTGCAGACAGACACCCTCTTGAAAAAAAACAGGTACCATACAGACACTCCAAATGAGGTCAAGCCTGAATGGGCCCAAATTAAATTAATCATTAAAGCACAGAGACAGTCACCTCGAAAGCAGATCAAGGATTTATTTTTGTAAAAAATCATCTTCTACTACCCTTGCTCAATCTATAAATGTGTCAAAAACATTTGTCTTTTCAAGGTGGAATTAGCAGAAGTTGGCACCTACAGACAAGTACCACCAGCAGAAGGATAACAAGCCTTTATTTTTTTTGTTACATAACACAACCTGATGGAAAACTTTGTAGCTTGTCAGTTCAAAGAACAGATGAATTCTTAACTGAAGTTAAACTTAGTGTGCCCTTAGGACTCCATCAGAAAGCACAATCTAGAAATTCTGTATCTATTCAAAGCAAATGAAGCAAAATTGTAAAAGAAAAGTGAAAAGGGTTTTCTTTTTAACTACATCAACTTAGTTTGGTTTCTCTTCTCCCATGAATGTATCATTTTAGCTTCCAGTACAGATTGTGCCACACAACTAGATCTCCAAAGACAAAACTCCCAAACTGCACAAACCCAACTTGCTCCTTACAGACATACAGACACTTCCTCCACTGTAAAATTATGCAACAAACATCAAATCCTTCTATTAAGTGCTCCACTTCCCCCAGCCTACCTGCAACTGGAACGAAAGTCTTGTGCATGTGTCAGAACATGGATATGTTCCCTCCTCCAGCTGAGGGGCTGATGATTACACCCACTACCCACACAACTGTCTTTTTGCATATTTTAAGAAATTATAGTCACCATATAACTTCATGACCAGCAAAAGCATGAATGATTAGGACGGGATGTTGACATAATGGTACATGTAAGCAACATACTCTGTGTACTTCATTATGCTTAAACTAACCACAAGTGTAATCAAACTTGCAATATACTTTTGCAGCATGTGAGAATCACAAGGACACTCAGCTGTGGATGGCAGCAGTTCATGCACTCATAAAACCCTGTGGTCTTCCAACATAAATTAAAGACAAGATCACAACTGTAACAACGCATGATTTAAAAGGCAAAATTGTCATTATTATCCCCACTGATTAAACAATAATATAGATGGTTTGTCATCAATATTAAAGATCAAAGTACAGTTTCAAAAGCAAGAATATTCTGCCTCCACTGTCCAAATAAAGCAACACTGCACCTCTAAAATGAAAGTTATTTATGTCTATGTGATTTCTTACATGACTACCAAGGGGAAGAGTTACCAATTGCTTTAAATAGGCTAAAAAAGTTTTAGGGAAGTGACTGCAGCATAGATAGGCTACTTCTCCAAGAATTTATTAACCTTCACTGTTTGTAACAGTACCTGGAGAGGCTGCACACAGCCATTCCTTCAGACTCAAAATCTGTGCACCCTACCAGGTACAAAAGCACAATATGTAGCATACAATGTATCTGAACAAGACTGGTGAATGTAAGTAGGAGATAATTAGCACACAAAGAAATAAAAATGGAAGAACGGACACTAGGGAAAAAGATACCTGCTAGCATCCAGAAGGCAATGCATGATTTGTGTATACACTTGCATTTTCATAGCATAAAAGAGACTAGGATAATGCTTAGAGACTTCTTTAGAAGAAAGTATTTCCTTTTATGCCCCTCTCATGACATTCCACTCACAAAACACAGAAGATCCAGAAAATCTTGTAAAGCGACAGTTCTCTTCATATGGACTTGTTTAGCGCTCCAGAAAAAAATATTCCAGAAATTTAATACTTCACCAGAAGAAAAAAGGTCTTAATTTCTTTTCTGTTTTATAAATCCCTATATCAATACACTAGGGGTCCAAGCAAGTCTCTGTTATCAAAGAACCTAGCCATAGGCCTACATAAATCAGTTAACAGTTGTATTTAATATTGTCTCCCGATACAGCTCAAAAATAATTATTAAAATAACTAAACTGTATTTGAATTCAAGAAATTCATTCTTTCTTAGAAAGCAGTAACTGCAAAGAGAACGCAATTACCCAGCTGAGTTTGGACAGCATGTGCACAGAAGACAACACTGCACATCTCCTACGTGCAGCACATACTTCCTTCCTTGAACTGAAGCAGAAGAGACAGAAGCCCCATCAAAACACCTCTGTCAGCTTTGAATAGTCCTGAAAACAATTACGAGGCAGTCAGAGAGGAAACCACAACAGCCCTGTCCATTTGCACGTTGAAGTGTAGCGTTGCACTTGGCTACAGAAGGCTGAGTTAGATGGGACAACACAGGGTTCTGCGCTCCGCATTGCTCCGCTTGGGGAGCCCAGGGCATGCAGCAGCACTGGGAACAACACGAGGGGTTAGGGAAAACATGAAGGTTACACACATCCGTGGCAAACAGCACAAGACAGGAAGGTCTCAGGGTCACAAGCGGTAACACGAAATCCCAGGCGCACCGCACAGTAACACGGCTGCACTCGAAGGCTGAGGTGTTGAACGCATATCGCAGGGCACAGGAACACACGTTCGGAAGCACAGCCACGTCCTGCATGTGTGCACGCTATTTCCCCTCCTCACGGCAGGCACAGCCAAACCCACGGCGGGGTAAGGCTGGGCCCGCCCCCGCCCACCCCCGCGCCCCCCCACACCCAGCCCGGGGCAGGGAGGCGCACACCGCTATGCCCACGCGGGACAGGCCACCCGACCCGGGCTGGAAACGGGAGCTGGGGGGCAAGGGGGCAAAGCAGCCAAGGTCAGGCAGGGAAAGAGCGGGACAAGCCTGCGGCTGCCAGGCGACGGGACGAGGGGGGGGGGGGGGGGGGCGCAGCCAGGCGGGGAAGGGGGGTCCCGCGGCAGCGCGGCCTCGGGGGCACCGCAGTGACAGGTCAGGGAGGAAGGCGAGAGGGTGCCGCGGGGGCCCGGCGGTGCCGCCTACCGTGTACTCCCGCACTTGGCTGTGGAAGTTCTGCTCGCGGATCGTCACCTCGTCCGCTTCCATCCTTCATAGTCCCGCGGCCCCCGCGCGCAATGGCGGCCGCCGCCGCCGCGCCTGCTCCTGCCCCCCCGGCGGCAGGCGGGCCACCATGGCCAGCGGCAGCGCCGGCTGCTCCCCCGGGACCTGGCAGCGGCTGACTGGCCCCGGCAGCGGCGCTGGCGGCGGGCTCCGCCGCTCTGTCACCGTCCGGCGGGGCGCGGAGGAGGAGGAGGAGGAGGAGGAGGAGGAGGAAGGGCGAGCGGCACCGCCTCAGCTCCTCCTGCTCCGTCACCACGCAGCGTCCCCGCGCACGCCCCGCCCCAACCGCCCGGGGGAGAGGCGGGGCTCAAGGGTAGGAGGCGTGGTGAAACCTGGCGAGGCGGGGGCGGGGCTAAGGCTAAGCGGCGGGAGGGCGAACCGGCGCCCAGCGGAGGGGCTAAGAGGAAGGGGCGGGGCCGGGGTGAGAAGCGGGCGCGCAGCGGGGTGCCGGTTTGACCTGCAGGTCCGCGGCCGCCTGGGGCCTGCCGCGCGGAGCCCGGAGGGGCGGGGAACCGGAGGCCCCGGAGGCACCAGGGGTGGGTGGGGAAGAGCTCCGGGTGCAGGGCCAGGGGGGAGCCCCGCCCCCAGTGAGGGAGGTCACCTGTGAGAGCCGCCCTGGCCCCGGGGGTCGCCCGCAGGGTTCACCCGCGCCTGCCCGTCAAGGCCCGTCAAGGAGACGGTGCGAGGAGGGGTCACAGCCCCGCTGAGGGAGCAGGACAGCCGGCAGTGCGGGGGATCCCGTCCGGGACCCTAGCTGAGCCTCCTTGAACTCGGCCCGCCCTGTAAATGCCTCAGAATTTTCAGTTTGAAAAATGGTACTTAAAACTTAAGTTACAACTCGTCTTCTACTTGTCTGGAGCAGCTTTTTATCTTGGAGTGGTTTCTGCTGACAAGTTGTTGTGCTGGGTTTTGGCCAAGTGCTGCGGTAGGAAGGCACAACCCCCCAGCTGTTCCTTGTTCCCTCTATACACACGGGCAAACCTCTTTGTTTCTGAGTTTGCAAGTAGATCAGTTGTCTAAATATACACAAAAAACTATTAATCTAGGACACTATAAATTATAGATAGTGATTTAGCAAATCAAACACTTATTTCTATCCAAATATCTAACACTGTTCCAAGGAAGTTCCAAAAATAAGGATCCTTGCTTTCTGCCTGTTTACATCTATTGATACATTCATTATATATGATATTCGTGCCAATTATAATTGAGATTATATTCATTCCCCAGCCTCTGGCTCATTTTCTGGGTTAAAAGCAAATGGTGAAGTATTTATTCAATTTTGGAGTTAGCAAAAGTAATCTTTGACTGTCTAACGCATTTCTTGTAGTTCTGAATGGATGCAGAACTTCCTTCAGCTTCAGTATGACCAGAGTTTCACCCTGGTTCTTTTGATACTTGAGAAGATACAGACAAGGCACATTCAGGCAGAACCACGCCACAGGCATGTGATGGGCACTTGACACCTTAACCAAACTAGCGGTAGTTTGGTACAGGCTGCAAAGGAGGTAACGGCCTGAGCCACAGCCAGGCCAAGAACTCCTCTAGGAAACCCACAAAAGGGCAGAGTGAGACATCGATGCATGTGAGCTTGGAACAGGGATCATGCAATTAACACATGAGTAGCAGTGGTTTTTTCCAAGATTCATTTATCAAGGAACAAAGAAAGTTGTGGGTACAAGAAGTCTCATGCATACCTTTCCCATTGCATGCAATTGGAGTAGGAGCCAACCACTTTATCACGTAAATATGACAGCCTAAGCGAGCTGCCTTTGAGCTCTCCGTGCCTGGCAGCATGGCTGCACGCATGGCGCTGACCTCTGCTTTTGCTGGAACACCCCTCAAGTTCACTCGTCAAGACAGAGAGACCTTCTACCCAAAGGTCTGTCATTACTGAGTTCAATTCGCATTCTTTCCAAGTTGCAACCGGACTGCCCACCCGTGACTCCCCTTGAGCTGGGATACCTCAAGGTTTGAGATTCCTTGCCTGAGACCAAGAGATCCTTCCTTACCCAAGGAGGAACCTCTCACAACAGATTCTTGTAAGTGACTGATAGCATGCTGAATTAATACTAATGAAATACATGTAGCTTATTCCATTAGACATAAACCATTGTCCAAGTCTGAGGCTAAGATTGGACCTAGCTGCACCTAAGCTTATCAGAAGTTTAGAAAGCAAGAGGGTCCTCTCTGAAGCTCATGACTCAATGGGAGGGGCTCTCTTACCCTCTTGCATCTCCAGTCTCTGTGTAAATCGTCCTAGCCTGATTTAACTCTATTTTCCTTTGTATGTTTTGTCCATGTAGTAAGTAATTGAATGACCTTTGTTAAGTCATGCCTTTACAAATTCATATTAAAACTACCTTTGCTAGATACCTTTGACGGTGATTCTTTGAGTAATCCTAAGTCACTCATCCGCAACAGGGTGTGAGACGGCAGAAATATCCCTACTTTCTCTCCTCCTGAAGTCCACTGCTTGAGGAGAGAGACTTTCTAGGTATTCGCTGAGGCTGTAGGAACAAGGGAGGACCATTAAAAGTAGACCTGAAGGAGCAGGGAGTACAGTCTTTTAGATGCTTCTTGGGAAAAGCTGTCCTGTTTTATAGCTATTCCCCACATAGCACTAGATAGTGTCTGATAAACAGATGAGTAATAATATTGTCTTTTTTTTCAACTATTCCCACTTATCTTCAATCAACTTTTCTTCTCAGGGTGCTGAAATTGGTGAAAGCATCCATAGCTCATCCAAGAGGAACTTTACATGAGATTTGAACTTTTGAGAGTGGCTAGGGCTGTTCCCCTCTCGGGACTTGGCCCAGAGAGCAGTTTAACTGAAGATGAGGTTTATGGGTAGAAGTAATATCTTTTATTGTAACAACAATATCTTTTTATTATAACAACAAACAGCTAGAAAAAATAGACAGCTGTTTGGTATGCAGGAGCCTGATCCTAGAGAAATCAAATTTTCTCAGAGCTGCCTATAGAAATGTTTGTACAGAACAGATAGGTTCTCAGCTTCTGTCACCTTGTTTAAAACACCTACAAAATAAATTGCAGTGGTATTATAACCAGGGAGTGAGGAACCTAGCATTTAGACCTTCACTAGATTTGTAATTAAGACAGAAGTGGTGCAGCCAAAACAAACCAGGTCTAAGAACTGGGAAGACCAGAAGGTCCCGTCAAAGGGGAAAAATGGGAACAACCAAGAGATTAGGCCAGCAATCAGTATGTTAAATATACATACTAATGCCAAGACAAAGGAGTAGCATGGCTGGAGTTCAGGCTACAGTCAAGCAGCAAGTTGATCCAGGCAACAAGGATGATGCACAAAAAGCAGATAGAAAAGTGAAGCAGTTTGAGGAAGAAGAGACAGTGAAAGCCATAGTTAGGAGTCAAGAGAAGGAACTAAGATTAAAGCAAGGCAATCTGTTGGCTCTTTGGGAATCTCTGCCAATAAATACCAATACCTGCTGCCAGTTGCTTAGAAATCTAGGCCTGAGGTGAGATTTAGTTCCTGAGCTACCTGGGAAATGATTCACTCTCACGGTTTAACCCCAGCCAACAACTAAATACCAGGCAGCTGCTTGCTCACTCCCCAACCCCGGTGGGATGGGGAGGAGAATCAGAACAAGGTAAAATCATGGGATAAGAACAATTTAATAATTGAAATAAACTAAAATATATTAATAATAATAATAATAATAATAATAATATAGTACTGAAAAGGGAGATAACAAAAAGAGAGAGAGCAATAAAACTCAAGGGGGGGGTACACAACAGAAACCCCCAAAACGAGTGATGCACAATGTAGCTGCTCACCACCCACTGACCAATGCCCAGCCAGGCCCCAAGCAGCTATCTCCCCCCTCGCTAACTCCCCCCAGTTTATATACTGAGCATGATGTCACATGGTATGGAGTATCCCTTTGGTCTGCTGTGCTGGCTGTGCCCCCTCCCATTTTCCTGTGCCCCCCAGCCTACTTGCTGAGAAGACCTCAGAAACTGAAAAGTCCTTGACTTAGTATAAACACCACATAGCAACAACTAAAAGCATCAGTGTGTTATCAACATTATTCTCATACTAAATCCAAATCCATAGCCCTGCACCAGCTACTAGGAAGAATATGAACTCTGTCCCAGCAGAAACCAGGACAGTCACCCGCTGCTAAGGATGAGCTCATTGAATCTGAAACTAAGTTTATTTCATTAAGGAGGTCTGAGAGTCGTATCTAGGTGCCAAGGTTTTCGTACATTTCTAACTTTATTTGCAGACTTACTAAACAGTGCTCTGAAAGAGAAGGTTGTAAGGAAAATGACTTGTACTTTTGTAGCTGTTCTAGAAATAAAATTAAGTTTAAGATTTAGCAGAATTGAACCTTTTGCTTCCACCTGGACTGTATGTTTTCTTTTAATCTATTAAATTTGAAATACACCTGAGGAAGAGATACAGAACACGATTTGTCTCATACTGTGGACTGGCAAGTTCTTTCTTCCATTTCTAGCAGACGAATCATCAGAAACATGATACACATTTATATTTGCTAAAAAGATGGGGGGGTGGGGGGGTGGGAAATAGCGTCGATCCTTTCTTGGGCAGAAGTTATTGCTAGTTCCAAGGTTCCTTCACAAAGAAAGGTCATGGCAGCCACCACAGCAAAATCTATTTATATCAAAAGAAGTACAATCTACAGTAGGAAGCTCTTGCAAACTAACAAAAAGGGTGATCAATGAATCCATTGTTTTTTGACAGGAGTACAAAAGTCATATTTTGAGGCATACCAAAAGAAAAAAATCAAAAAATAAGCCTGAGGTTCCTTGCACCGGAGAGTGGTTAAAAGACCTCTAGATGTTTTTCATCCATACTTCAGATAAAACTAAAACTGTGCTGGAGGGAATGTCCTCAGCAATCCTTAAGACCTCCTCAGTCAGCCTAAGGAACTTGGTCTAGGTATAAGCTATACATGATTTAGATGTAAATAGAAAATTTTCTCAAACTGTTAATGTACAGCTACACACACACAAAAGGAGTAATGAAAAACAGACTTCATTTAGACTTACATTTAGTGGTGCCTAACCCCTCAGCATAAAGGTTGGGAATTTAATAGATTTTCTCAGTTTATTCCTTTTCAGCCTAGTTTTAAAAGTACAGTTTTTCAGCTTCAGGATAACTCAGTAAGTGTCTGGTATCCTGAATCCCCAAGGGGGAGTTTACGCGCACTGGGTGAACTCTGAGATTCTCCAGAAAAAAATGTTGGAATATTCAAGCTAATAAAATTTAGTTGAACTGGCTAAAATTGAAATTGCTAAAGTTGGAACTGTTTCACTGGGAAGGTTCCCATAGAATTTGTCAATGGTTTTTAGATCCCTCTCTTTAAATGTGAAATTGGCACCATGCCTTTAAATCTAAATTTATCTAGCAGCATTTGAATAAGCGATGCCTTCTTTTCAAGTCATTATTCAGCCAAATGCTGCTTGGACTAAACAGAAAATAGGAAGTTATTCTCTCAGTTAACATGACGACTTACATTATTACGCTCAAGATACTGCGTAAGAGTTGGCCAGATTGAAGCCTGAAGCCCAGTTTAGTGTGTTGCTGAGAGTGACCATTGATTTTAAAGAAAACTTAGGGTAAACACACCACAGATAATAGCCAGCACCTTATATATTCAAAAGCAATTATGGAAGACAAAAAGAAAGATTGAAAAATTAAAATAACTTGATCATGATATAAAATAAATGTTATGCTAACATAATTATATACATTAAGATTATTTATTGGGTAATCATTTCAATGTCTTATATTTGGTAAGCTAAAGCATAGCAAGAATTACATTATAACTTGCAAAAGCCAGATCGATCAGTCTTGGATCTGGATTCAACCTGAAATATTGCTGACTGGTATTTCATTTCTATTTTCTCTTTGTTTGCTTTTTTAAAATACAAAAGCATTACTTTTTTGTTGTTGCTCCAAATACTTCCAGCCTGTATCTTCATTGTGTCAACCAAGTAACACTAACTCCCCATCTGAATGCTATATTAGGGCATTATATATGTATATACATGTATTTTGAAATATATATATTCAAAATATAGCCAAGGGAAAGAAATTTAAATTAATAATTAGAATGTTGGCACAAAAAATGGATATGAACTAGTTCCATATAGACTCACATAGGTATGTGCTGGATTTTATATATATATATATATATATATATATGTATGTATATTCATTAACTCATTGAGGAATCTATACCCAGAAAGTAGAAGAAAAAATGCATCAAAGTCATACAGTTTTGAACAAGCTTTTGAAATGAACATTTCAGTAAAGTATCTCCACTACTTTTGACTTAAAGCTTGGTCCAGTTATAAAATTCCGTCCAAATATAAAATTGCTTTCAATAACCAAGGAACTGGATTCAGCGATGAATAAAACTTCTAGTCCTTAGGTTTGCTTCACTGATAGGTGCCTAGAGTCAGAAGACCTCTGCAGAGTTTATAGTCAGAGGCATAAACTCTGCAGGAGTTCAGTGTTGTCAGGTAAAGGAATAAGGCATGTCATGAAGCTAGAACAGTTTCAGTTCCATATCTAGGCAGCATGAAGTGACTAAAAGCTCAGTTTTGTTTCCATTCACCTTTACTGTGTCTTTCATGTCCCACTGTGAGGATTCAAAACACTCCTCAAAGCAAAACAAAAAAATTCCAACAAAACAAAACAACAGAAAAAAAGAAAAGAAAAAAACCCCACCATACTGCAGCTTAAACTTGGTTAGGAATGAAATAAAATTAAATATTCAAGGATATGTGGCTGCATACAAAAGCCAAAGTCCACCTACTACACAGATATGAAGAAGCCCAGGGACATGTGCTCCATGCTGTCTATCCGTGGTGGATTTGGCCGATTCTTCAAGTAGGTATTTATTGGTAAAACGCCTACACTCCTGCAAGGGTCAACATTGTTACAGAGTCGAAAAATCAAAACCAAACAAACAAAAGGAAAAAAAAAAAGCCTCACTTTCACTAGTCTATGACTTTTCCGAGCCCAGAAATTAGTGTTTGATTCAATCAGCCTCTGAAAGGTAGAGTGTATGGATCAAAGGAGTGAAAACTCACTACTTTATGATGTGTTTGATATTTAATTCTTCCTAAGCACAATTCACCTCAAAATCTCCTTTTCAGTCAGTTAAAAAGATACACTCTAAGTAAATTTGCTCTTTAAAGATTTTTCTCAACAATTAACTCAAGGGGGTTTTCTTCCTTCTCTGAATTCTCCAAACTTTTTTTGTTTGTTTTTTTTTTATTGTCTTATATATAAAAGACAAAATATAACATACTTATTAAAACACAGGGAAAAGAACTGATAGCAGTATTCTTGGCTCAGCTTCAGCCATTCTATGAACAGATGTAAAGTCAACTCTTTATTTGATGCTCTCTATTACAGACCATTTTAATCATTAAAGAGGAAAATAGCACACAGTTTCAGAGGTGAAAAACATGATTACTTCCCAGAAGCAAATGGGATGTGCAATTGAAGAAACTTAAGTCTACTCCTGTCTTCCTGCTATCAGAGGTCTGGCTGTAGGTGAAAAGCTCCTTTGTGGTAGACTTAAAGTGAGATTAACAGCTCTCTACCTTTGTTTTGGGTTGCCATGCCCACTTATTTACTTATAAAAAGCCAGTTTTAGGGACATTTTAATCCAAATGCTATAGCAATCATTCCCTTGAGGCAGAAAATAGTGGCTACCTCTGACCTTTGCTCATATCAACCAGCAGCAATCCATAATTTCTATTCTGAATCGTTGTTCTCCAGATACAGCCCCAGTTCTGTAGATAGGACCTCAGTTCCTTGTTCCTGGTGCATCCATGGGCATTTGGCTGAATTCAAACTCTCTTGTTGTCTGCTTCCCAAACATTTCAGATTGCTCTGTATGATTAACTCATCTTTGTAATTTACCACTCTGTGATTTCCAGTATTTGCCAACCTCCTTGTGGCATCAGCCAGCAGTATGATCAGTGATTTGTTGACCAGAATAAATACATTCTTAAAAAAACAAAACAAAAAAAAACCCAACAAAAAAAACCACAAACATTTCCATCCCTGTTTTTTTTATCCAAATCAATTTTTCTTAAAATTTTTCTCATAATTTTTCTCACCTTTGGGAACTTCCTGACATACTAAGTACATCTAATATTCATTTTACTGGTTCCAAGTGTTATGTTTGACCATATGGAATAAGAGCTTGCCAATATAATGGGTTGGTTCCATGGTAACACCATAATGGGATCCAAAAGAGTTATTTGAGAGTGAAGTTAATATTTTTTGTGTTAGCAAATAATCATTAGAAATTTAATGGTTTTTTTTTACCACTGGTTGAATAATAGTACCAGCATATGTCTCTAAAACCAGTGTCACAAATAATTTTTCTGTTCTTAAAGAGCAGATGCTTTCTTCTCTCCTGTGCTTTGTCTTCAGTTTATGTTTAGTTCTGATTCTTGAAGTGCTTACACACTACCATTTTAAATTACTCCATCCCCTGCTCCACTGTGGTTTGTTGTGTATGTAGCACTGTAGCATTACATCGACACAACATGCTGCACTACCTATAGAGTCTCACTCATCACTACATCTGTGCTTTCTCTGTGAGTTTTGTTGATTGTTTCCCTTTCATTGTTTCTCTGTCCTTTTTGAATATTCTCCTTTGATTTGTGGGCCATTCACCGTCTTTCATTAGTCTGCCCATTACTATTGATTCTAAAACATGTGACATGCATTAGCTGCATTATGAATTGTGAAAATGCAAATATCCACCCAAAGCATCAGTTCCTGACTACTTAACATGGCTGTAATCATCATCCTTTAAAAAAAAAAAAAGAAATCATTAATCTGCTGAACCATCTGTGCTCATTCTGAACTATCCTCAAGTTACATTTTCTAAGTTACATAGTTCTGAGAAACGAAATTTTACAAATTTTGGAGAAGATAAGCTGCACTGCCAAATCCTTAAACAATAAAAAAACCATCTTTAGTATCAGTTAAATAATTTTATTTTTCTTTCTTAAATTCAGTATCTGACTCATCATGACTAAGATGCCTGTACTGTTAAATACCACACGGAAGGCATTTCTAAAATCTATCCAGTATTAAACTACATCCATTTTTCAGTCTGGTTGACAAAAATCACATTGTATAAATTTAGTCTTTGAAATTAAGCCATGCACTTTTTATGAAGGACTTTTATCCAAAATGCTAGAAATTTTAAAGGAAATAAATCATCTTAATTTCTAAAATTAATAGGTGCAAGATTTATTCTTAAATCATGGATACTCCTTTCTAATTAAATTCAAATGTGTTTAATGCATCTCAGGAGTGTTAAGATAATAAGTAATCCTTTTCTGGAACTTAACATCCTCGATCCCTGTCAATAATTATATTGGGTGACTAATAAAATATGATGCCAGGCATTTTTTAAATCTTTATCTTCTTCCTCTGTCTCATTAGCAAAATGAATAGGTTTGCTCCACAGGCACCACCTAATCTGGAGAATTCAATGTTGTTCAAGGACATTGCAAATAAATTTCAGCAGGTATTCCTTCATGCGATGGTCACACATAACACACTTTTACAATACCCACCAGTTGCCATGCTAAAGCTTCTCTTTGCTGTATAAGCTTATTGCTAGTGTCAAAGGCCAGAAGGCCAAAAAAGGCCACTGCAACTGTCAAGTCTGATCTCCCGACCAGGAGAACCTTATGCAGTTATCCCATCAAAGTCTACACTCTACACAGAGCTCCAATGATCAGTATTTGATCCACAGAACACGTAGCACTCATGCATTCCATCAGTGGTCTATCAGAAAATGCTGACATCGCAAGAAGAGATTATTTTATAACATAAGACAATACTTATTTTCAGAAACTGGACTCAGATCTAGCAGGCCTTTTAACAAAAATCATGCCAGTAATGTGAAATTAGCTAATTTGTTCTTGAGAGTTTAACTTCTTTTCTCAAGTAGATATTACATTACAGTAATTACACCTCCAAGTAACAAAAATGTGGCAGGATCATCAACCCCTGGGATGATATATCGTCCTCTGGCCCTCATATAAAAGCAAGAATCATCTCTAGTGCCTTTAACTTTTGGGTATATCTAAGTATTCAAATGGAGGACTACAGATATTTCATACTGTCTTGAAGGTAGGAGTGTAGAACAAGGAATAGGTTGTGATTCATCCAACTCTAAAATATTTTCATCTTCCTAATTTTAGGTCCTGTGAGCCACACACTAGATTCAAATTATACCCACCCTGCCAGAAATTGAAACTGCAGAGATACCCCATGCTGAATGTTCCAGATATGCCCATGCTACAAGGCACACATAAGATATTTGACCCTATTTTATATGTGGTGTGTCGCATAGAGTATCTTGAGTTGGAAGGAACCCATACTCCCTGCTTCTCACAGAACTACCTAAAACTAAACCATATGACTAAAACCATTGTTCAGATGCTCCCCGAACTCTTGACAGGCTTGGTGCCATGGCAACTTCTCTGGGGAGCCTCTTCCAGTGACCACCCACCCATGACAACTTCTCTGGGGAGCCTCTTCCAGTGACCACCCACCCATGACAACTTCTCTGGGGAGCCTCTTCCAGTGACCACCCACCCTCTCCGTGAGGAACCTTCTCCTAACATCCAGTATGAACTTCCCCTGATGCAGCTTCATTCCATTCCATAAGGCACAACTCTGAAAGTCATTATCACACTGCACCTGCTTAGGTTTCTTGCAATTTTATTGAGCCATAGCCCTTGGCCTGGGCAAGAAGAAAGGTCAATCTATGCAACATACAGTAAAGCATACAGCTGTCCTACAAACCTCCAAATCCAAGGTTTGTCTAGAGACTACTGTCCACATGCTTCTCGTCTGTCATTCACTTTCTTCACTTCCACCTAATCTGACTCACATACAGAGGTTGTTGCCAAGGACTGTGCCTTGAATGCCAGGCCAAACTTCAAAAGAAGACTGAAAAAAACACATGAGAAAATATCTCATAAAGATCAGCCCTTCTTCCTGAAGTCAGCTGAAACTAGGCAGACACTTATCAGACACCGAAAGACACAGTTCTGTACCTTCCTGTGTTCCTTGGGACACCTGGAATCTCTCAAAGTACATTCAGACTAAGTACAAGCAGAGACCATGCTTAGCCTGTTCCTTGGATCAGGCTGTCACTGCCCTGAATGTCCCAATAGGCCCCAGCTCCGCCGGGAACGTCCACCTATGCCACATCACCTCTGGGTAGGTGGCAGAGATTAGCCACATCCAGCTAAGAAAAGCCCTCACCCTGCCTGATCCTCACTGAAGGTGCTGGGGAATAGGAATTACTCTGTGTATGAGGGTGTTGCAGAAGCTTTCAGGGCTGTGACCTGCCTCTGTGGCTGGGCTTGTATCCACCAGGATTCTAAACTGAGCCTGGAGCTGTGGGCAACCCTGTGGGAAAGTTCCTGTGCACACATCTCTCTAAATGAGAGACATGACAGTCTATATTCTCATTTTTTAAAAGTCCAATATCACAGTTTAAGAGTGGTGGAGTACAGCTGCTATGATGTCCAGGCATATCCCTTTCCCCTGATCTCATAAAGCTGAGGATGCCACCAGCTACATTAGAAATGTTGCAGATGCTCTCTCTGCCCTATTTTCTGCCTGGATTGTCTAGTCAAATAGCCTTGATACCTGAAAGTCTCTTAACAGCCTGATATCTGAGGCTGCTTTCTGGATTGGAGGATTCATGGAGGCCCCTGAATTCAGAATAGGTCAACTATGGAAGTTGCCTGTCAGTTCCCCCAGTGACATGGGTTTAGTATATGCCACCATGGATAACATGATGCCACCATCTTATCTGTCTCAGGTTTTCCTATGCTCCAGACAGAGGTGTGCAGGTGAGGTCAGAAGTATTTCATGACAATGCCACTACTCCCTGGCCGGTGTGTTTGCTATTCCTGCACTAAATCCCATCCATAGCATGCATGAAGTCATCCCAAGCCTTCTCACTGTTGGCTGAATCCTACACATGCAAAAGATGTGTCTCCTGGTATTTCAACAGGGGAGCAGCAGAAGGGAAGGTCTGCCTACATTACTGGCCTTCAAGTTGCATTTTGAACTTGTAACTGTAAGATGTCTTCTTTGCCTGACCAGGTGTGCCCTGCTTTTCTACCTGCTGCTAATGACTGAAATGAGAGGAGTGGGACAACTCCCAGCCTTAACCATGTAAGGTTGAAAGTGTCAATATTCATCCTTTCATCTCCATCAGTGTATGATAATGGTCATTGACCCCATTTCTCATCAAAGATGTGGTCATGCATGGCTCAACGTGTAATAATGATTACCTGACATAGAAGAGCATCTTCTCCCTGGCCCAAGGAAATAACCATACCTTTGGCCTTGCTATAGGTGTCCTACAGCTTTATAACCTCTAGCCAGTTGCCCCTATTTTCCACATGTTCTGCATTGATATGGCTGTTGCAGTCAGGCTTTCCCAAAAGCTCACCTTGTAGAGAAAAAAAAAGCATAGAGCTCCATATGGCTCCATCACGTGACAAGTTCAGAACTGCTGATGAGCTTAGCTCACCACAATATGCTGGTTCTGTATCATACATGGGAGAATAAAAGGCTGCAGAGTTTTTTAGAGAAGCACAGAGACAAGGAGTTTCTTCAGTGTGAAAGCAGATAGACCATTCATTCATTCATTCTTCTTTGAAGCATGTTCCCTACAACTGGTTAATGATAAACTTGCAGAATCTAGTTTTTCTATTTTCAATACTGATAAGGTTACAAAGATGTCATCTGTTTGCGACAGATGGTCTTTTGTTTCTAGACCATGTCATTCTGTGAGTAATCACTTATTTAAACTGTAGGGATAGTACAGAGTTAAGTGTTTCTTAGCATACACTCATATTGTTTTGCATCTTGTGTGTTGATACCTCAACACTTTCTGTAAAATTGCTTTTAGAGAAACAATATTTTTTGTATTGTTCATTAATTTGCCAAAAGCTAAACATTAAAAGCATACATTAAAAGCCACTATAAGATACACTGGGAAACCTGGATACAAAGGAGTCACTTCACCCTAAATAGTAAAAACAAGCAACCACAGGAAATAACTCTGCGGTCTGTAGCCACTGGTATTGCATAGGATGTAGTTTTCTTGGAAGTACCAGTAATGCTGCATAGCATATGACTGAATTTTACTATCTAGGTAGTCACATCTGCGCTGAACACTGTTTCTATAGCCTGCCAGGCCACCACCTCACACTGCACTCGATCCTGTTATCATTGTGGGTATCCAAGTGCCACAACTCTGGGCACACACTGACCTGATAGCATCGCTTTTTTAAAACCCTAGCCCACAGCATGCTTCATTCTGTTTATAGTTCCATGCTCCCAGAATTAGCATAATTGTAATATAATTTCAGACCTATTTGATGTCTCATTGTGTACTAACACCTGGATATCATCAACAAAGTAGGAAAACAACCAGCCTCTCTCAGATGGGTCATCTTCACACTTGAACTCTGTTACCAAAGTGACATTTAGTCTTAAACGTATTCAGGCTGCCAGGAAATCCGTGAAGGAAATCATTACTGAACATTGCTGTTGTCCCAAACACTATATGCTATGGCATATGTTTGGATTTTCTGTTGTAGTGGTAAAGGTAGCACAACAGTCAGCTCGTGACCTTTCCAAGTTCTCTTCACCTCACACACCACAGTAAAACACTAGCAGCACCTTAGTGAGAGACAATTTTCTAATGTCTGAAATGCCAGCCATACTCCTCCCTTCCTCTGTCTTACATCCCCACCATTGACTCCCATCTTCAACACCATCACTACGCAGCAGGATCTGCTGGTACATCCTCTACCCTTCATACTTTCTGATTGTACCTTGAGTTGCGACAGGTTTGAGGAAAGATCAGCTTTCCTGTCAAATAGCTCTGAAGGAAGCCTCAAATTCCTTCTCTGTGGCCTAAAGAACCTTACAGAATATCTGAATAAAACCCTATTGTCTGTGTTATAAAATTTATCACGTAATTTGGCACTTGTGAAGTAATCCCACAGCAGACACTGTACAATTCCAACTTCCCTACATCTAATTGATTTTTTTATTACTTCAGGCTAATAATCTCTATAGAGCTTCTGAAAAACCCAAGTGAGGATTTCATTTTAGCACTTTGTAAAAGTACCTGAGCAAGTACCTCTCAGGCTGTAGCACTGATCCTGTTAAGCTTTGTTCTTGTTCAGTTTGCTCCCACTATCCCTTCAGCAGTATCGACACAGCAATACATGGCCAGACAGACCTGGGGAAAATAAAGTAGCAGAAATAAAAAATTTAACCAAAATGACTTCTCTGAGCCAGTTCATTCTGCGTTCACACAGCAGGAGGAGTGAAATAAGTAAGCAGACTAAGCCACCACTGTAATAGAAAAGTTTGTGAGCTACAGTGTACACTCAAAACAATCACAAATATGTTCCACTATCTGGCCGATGCAGTTTTTGGTACTGAGAGTAATAGAAAAAGTGAGAAACTATATTGTCCTTTTGCTCTGCACATGCACAATCCTCATAAAGGATTCATGAGTCAAGAAATAACTATAGACCATAATTTTCAGATAGTTCTTCCTGCCCTATGTTATGGAGTAAGAAATACTTACACACAATGTCAGCAGGACAAATTTATTGCATTTTTGGAAGAATTTTTTTAAATATTCACTCACAAAATAGATATTAAAGTGTACATTTTCACATCATTAAATGAATGTACATATTGTATACATACTTACACATAATGTGTGTCTGTGTATTTATATATCTGTTTATATGTATGTGTGCTTATTTTTAGTTAAAGTTCTCTGAAATACAGTTACCCTGCCATAGTTCTAAAATGAGCTGGTGCAGAAGACAGCATTGCATAGCATCCTCTACAGAATTCCTTTACAAGAGCCAAAATACACTGATTTGTATGCTGAGTTAATTTAAATCAAGGTACTAGTATTACCTTTCTTGTTTGTTTGTTTTTGACAAAATCACTGTCTATTGACTCTTCTGAAAATGGTATTTTTGCCCTTATAAAGGAGCAGCAGCTTATAGTATTCTTTCATATAAGTTTCTGTGAGTATGTATATGAAAGAAAGAAAAACATAGTTTAATTACTGTTGGAGTGTCTCTTCAGTTTATCATTTTATTATGCAGTTTATATTTTATTTACTTAAGAAGAGCATTGAAGCTTGTGCCCCAAATAAACACTTTATTTTAACACAGAGGAAATACTTACATGTCTGAAACATTTAAATAAACTGAAAAAACATGATTATATACAAATCTGAAATATACATAAACTACAGCATTACCTTAGTTATCTTCCTCTGTTAGATGCATCACTGCATACATAAAGCCACATACCCCTAATCAACGTCTTCACTGCAACTACACTCTGGGGGGGGAAAAAAAAGGAGTTTTGACTGCATACGGTAAGAAATATAGTAAGAACTTCACAATGTGACCTATAGTTTTTACTGAAATAAATTAATGGATGGCATGCAGATGCCAAGATTAAACAGAGTAATAACAAAACATTAGTAAGCACTTTTAATGTAATTAAATTTTTGATGTATTACAATTTTTAGTGTGTAATTATTTTTGAAGGAACTGAAGGGTAATACTGGATCACACCCTTACTCAACCTAGTTACTAAATAATAAAATGCAACAATGTTTTTAAATTCTATTGCAGAATAATAATGTATTGTCCATCACAGATAATGATGGCAAGATTTTTCTCATCTGATAATCACTCATAGTGATTACCTAATAAAAGGACAATCCTTGGTACTGTAAGAACCTACGGTCAGTCCAGAATGTAAGCAAGCATGGAAACGTGCTATATAAAGCATCTCGGCTTGAAAGTGACCTTGAATCTCTGTTTCCTTATTGCTGGAGGTTGGGATTGTTCCATGGCTACATTCCCAGTCTGCATCAAGGGGCTGCTGGTAACATCAATCTTAAACACTGGCCTTTAAAACAATTTTTGATGTTGGCCTTGAACAGGTCTAATAATTTTGCTTAATCACTTCTGTTTCTACACAAAAGCTGGGATCTAGGCTGACTTCTAATTTTTCATTCTTGTGAAACCCAGCCACAGGCTTTCTGTCTGCCATCAAATATCTGGAATCACAATTAGATAAAATATGTCAGATGCCTTGTGACACCCAGTCATCTTTATTGTATAGAAGTTCACTTTCAGCCTAGAGCAGAATAAATTCCATTTGACTCAGAGGTCAGTATGTGGGAAGAAAAATAAGAAGTGTGTTCACTTGCATATTCAAATATGCTAATTTGGATGCATCCAATTTACGTTATTTGTCTCCTAATGAGAATGACCTTTCTGCTGATAGGAAAAAGCAATTGAACTTGGGCAGGTGAAAGTTATGGAAGAACAAAAAATTCCAAATCTCTAACAAAAGAGGTCAACTGCCTGCTTCTGTGAATAAAAAAAAAAAATAATTGAGGTCACATTGAACCCTAAATCCCAGTGCTCTTTCATCTTTAGGGACACCCAGATTAGGGTCACTACCTGAATTTCGCTGCTCAGACATATCTCTAATAACACTTCTTGCCTAGTACCCTTCCTCTTCACCATCCTTTACAAAGAACATCTGAAGAGTTCTCCCACCACTAACACGGCAGGCACAGCTTAACGCCATAACATCTTTATAATTAGCTTACATAACAAAATTCAAAGCACCAAAACTCGAAGACTGACTAGCCCAAGGCTACAAAGAGGATGTTATTACATCAGGAATGGAACTTATTTGCATCTAGTCTTACATCCTGTGTTCAAACACGTAAGATCAAGTTTCTTTCAGTACTGAAACTGAAATGGAAAGAAGCCGTGATCAGTTTACAAAGTAGCATTAGGATCACACAGCCTGTGTTCTACTTCTGTGAACACCAAAGAAGGAAAAGAGTCCTGCACGTAGGCAGCTCACCTATAGACAGGTAACATCATCATTATTACCATTTTACTACACATTTAACTATCCTCTTCACTGAAAAAAAAAACCAAATCACAAACATATATGGTCAAATTGCCAGTATGCTTCTATTCCTTTCAAGCTTAATTTTTCATCTGCAGACCTGAAAACCAGGCAGTAATGTCATGACATAGTTAGTAGGTCTTAGAACTAGAACCACTCACATGCAGAACTCAGGATTAATTAAAGAGCTATGAATTCAAACAAACATCTTGGCATGGCTTATAAGCAAGGGCACAGTTATTTATTCTTCTTGTTGTTTCTTTTTCATTATGGTGCTGCAGGAGTTGCCCATCAGGGATCAGAGCACCATATTGTGAGGATTTATTTATACACTTAATGAAAATATGGCACCTGCAGTTAAGAATTTACAACTGCAATTATAAGACAAAGAATAAAACTGTCTCTTCAGTCAATTTCTGCAATCATAATATTCTAAATGACACTAACACATACCTCGTTTTAAGTGTGTGCTTTCCCATGATTATATATAGAATGGGCTGCAGTAAGCTTAACACAGCCACTCTGAAAGTGCATCCAGACAAACATGGGTTGTCCTGAAAATAGATGTCTTACCTTTGCTATTAGTAAGCAAGGAGGAAATTTCCACTTAGAAAACAAAATTCAAGAACCAGCCAGCTCTCTAGGCATATACATACATATCCACTTGCATAGAACTTTGTTCTTAATGTTAGCTTACTTGCTAGTATGCTATTTTTTGCAAAATTACACAGGAGAGCAAAAAAGACAAACCCTTTCATGATAAACAATGTAATTACACAAAAAGGGCAGCTTTTGCAATTGTACCTCTTTTCACCTGTGTTTCAAATCCTATTCCACATTGGGCACAGGTGCAACTGCTTACAGATTGGGCAACAGAAGGACCAGCTGTAGTTGTTAAAGTAACGAATTCTTCTTTAAAGCAGCATGGGAAATAACTGTCCTGCTAGTAGGCTACTCTGACGCGGTAATGTTTGTAACCTGCTAATGGTGTAGTTTTGTAACTGATGTAGGGGGACCTTAGTCTGTGCTATTATTGGAAGGAGCAGTTCTTTTTCCTATTGCTAACTACTTCTTTCTGTAGCTGAACCAGGAAATTAATCCAGCTCAATTGAAAAGCTTATTAGTTTCATTTGAATCAAATTTTGTATTTGGTGGATTATGTTACAAGTCCTGGTGTTAACATAAAGAACAATAAGGAAATGTGTTACCTGGGTAAGTGTACAGCAGATTGAGGTTGTCCTAAAGTAGCTGCAAAACTGCAATCGTAAAAGATGGTGACTGTTTGAAAGGGATGTTAAGAGTCGTAGGAGTAGATTAGGGTGGTTTCTATTGTCAGACACATGCTAGGCACAAAATATGTAAATGTGAGGTTACCCAAGCTCATGTGCAGGTAGTTTTGTTTCACTGCTTTGTCTTTGCGTACAAGTGGCCTAGGTTTCTACAATGCGGTTGCTTGCATCTAAGCCAGTTGTGCAAGATCCATTTTGAATCAGTGGAAGTCTAACCATTGTGTCAATGGAGTCTGAGGCGCTGTCCATCTTTTCCTGAAGCAGAAGCCTAAAACAGAATAGATTTTTCTCTAAAACTCACTATTTCTCAGTTTGACTATAAACAGAGAACAGCGTGACTACCTTTGCTCTAGTGTCTGTCTAAACTGAGGGAGAAGAACTCTATCTTGTCCATCAGGGTCAAATCAATTTCAAAGTACTCTGGGAGAAGAGCCTTTAACTAAAGATATGGTATGCACAGTCCACTGCTGCACTCTGGTTATGGCCAGGTAAGTAGAGCTCTTGACCAGGAACTGTTATCTTAAATTAATACTATATTACAAACAGGTCCTACAACACGTTACGTTATTGAGATTAAGATGTAGAATAGCAACCAATATGTATAAATTGATATCATTGTTATAGTACAAGTCACCAGATCCAAAGTTTGCTGTCATCCTGGAAAGACCTCAGAATACTTCATTGTATTTGGCTCAGATACATACTACATTTTGCATGTTTAACAAAGCCTCAGGAAAAATGCAGTAAGGTTTTGTTAAGAGCTAGGAGCACCCTCCTGAGCTAGAAAAAGCTGCTGGAAATTAATTTTCCCTGAAAACAATTACCTTGCACCATGTCTAAAAAAAGACAGTGTTAGTAGTGGGACAAACAGTAACACTGCACACTACTACTGGTACAATTTTTCCGGTGTCAGTGGCACAATACTTATTCTTGCCAATGTTTTCACTTTTATAGATAAAAAAACAGGTAAAAGGTGATTTTAATAAAGTAGCAGTAACTTTAGTAATTTTAGGGGATTTGTTTGTTGAATTCAAGCATTCACATTCTGGAGTGTCACTCCTATTTCTGGCTATTTGGTTTTTTTGAAGTTGCCTTGAAAGAATTAAAGAAGTAGCTAATAAAAATAAAGGCTGATATTCAGGGAATAGAATTATAGTTGATATGTTAAAGGTAAGCAATTACCAACAAAGGAGAAAGAACAGACAGAAATGTCCCTTGTTAAATATTTACTTTTTAAAAAAAAAACAAAACTACCTTATAAATGACAGTATAATAGAAGTGCTCCTTAGATAAGGTCGGTGTTCAGCATAGAGTTAAGTCTCCCAAAGAGACTTACATTTCTTGGCACAGAAAGTTTGATTACATAAATTTCATATAGGAAATGCAAAGTGCCATAATGTGGGACTTTGATCAATGATGCTATGCTGATTTATAATTGTGGGGTTTTTAACTGTGATGTGCACATAGCACTAATTTAAAAGCTCATTTGAGTTGCAACCTACCTCTTCCTTTTAATAACAAGAAAGTAATCTGATTACATTTTTTCAGTCATCTTTGTGTCACGTATTAGATAATCTCCTTATAGTTTAAAACTAAAAATGCTAATGGATTGGGGAAATGGATTTTTGCTTTCACCCAGCATATCTGTCTTTTTTATGCTTGTCTTTTGGATCATTTATCTAAATAATAACCTTTAGTACTCACTCCTTCCTTCCAATGAACTAGATATTAATGATTAAAGTCAGTGAATAGACATCTTCTTCCTACTCTAGTTTTGCCAGCTGAGGTTACCACTTTCAGCTGCTCTTTTTTTTGGTTTTTTTTTTTTGAGAAGGAGGTGGAGCTACAGGTATCCCCTCCATCCCTTTGCAGAGCTACTCATATGTTTACTTCCTAATCTGTCAGTCAAAACAACCTAAATTAGCTTAAACTACCTGTAGGTCTCCCTTAATGAATATCACCAGCCAGCACTAACCTAAAGGGCATTGATCTCAGCAACTAGAAAAAAGCAATTGTATGAAAACTTAACAAACAGCTTTCAGTCAGCAAATCTGTTGGGGCAGCCCCAGAAAAGAGGCAGTAATAAGCCCCCTCAGGGAAGGTGCGGGTGGTAACTTCTTCAGCAGGCAAACCTGGAGATACAGGAGGATATATTTGCATGCCCTTAGTCTCAGAATGATGGTAGATAACTTATTTTGTACAAAAGCAGCATGGAGAAGATAAATAAACAGCCCAAGGTCAGGTACAAAAATTATGGCAATTGTGGGAGTAAGTGCCAGGACAGAGTTTTTGCTAGAGTATTTGTGTAGTGCAGTTCTCATGGCACCTCACTTAATCTGTACAATGACCAAGCTTTCAGAAACTGCTTAGCACATACCCTCAGGGGGGGAAAAAACCCCAAAACGAACAAGATTCTGAGCAACAGGGATGTATCCTTAAAACACTAAGGAAATCACTTTCCTCACCTACTACCTCTTCTGAAACAGATGGAATTGAAGCACATATGAAAAGCCAACAACTTTGTACTGCCTTGAGACTTTGGAAAACATTTTCCAAAGCAAAAGTATCCTTCCACAGACAATCTCTCCCAGCAGACCAAATTTCAGTCCTGCTGACCCCAGTGGTGACAGTATGACACAGGAAAACAATACCCCAAGTAGAAGGATGCTGTACTGGAGACTCACAGCACAGTCTTGAAGTAACTTGCACTGTTCTGAGGCTCCCACTGCTTAGAATAAATTCATTCCAGCAGGAAGCTTTCCATCTGCATAGTCAAAAAAGGCTTTGGATGTAAAGCAATATTCTTACATGAATCAGGCTGTTTTCTCCATTGATAAGAACAAAGAATGACCCTATGAGCTTAGTCTAAAAGTCTTTCTGGTGCTGCTTTGGTATTTCCTGTGGTGATAAATAGCACAATATTCTCAATAGTTGCAAATTACAAAAGAGCCAGAATATACATACCTACATGTATTATGTAGTCACTAAATCACATTTTCATGGCATGTGGGAGGTGACCAGGAGACAATAGCAGATCTGCTGAGGGGAAATATATATATATATATATCCATGAATATAATTTAATAGGAAGGAAATCTGTTAACAAAGATTATCTCAGCAGGAAGCAAAATTCTACTGGAGCAACAATTCTATATGAACTTCCATTTCCAGTGAATCATGCCATTACGTTCATTTTCATTCTACATGCAAAACCTGCCCTTGCAGCTTGTTCTTTGCTGCAGGATCGCTGTCAAAACAAAGAACAATTACAAAATGTTCCTTCAGTTCAGAATTCTTATTTAGTAAGTGATGCCCATATGATGCAGAGCTCTAAATGTGAAATTTGTAAAATGGAAACTGGATTTCTCCCCTTTTCTGGTATTTAGACAACACAGGAAAGTTGGAAGAGTAGTGGGCAGGAGTTTCTAATCACTCACATTTTAGATTTTAAGAAAACTGTATTTACCAGGTAATTGAAGACAAACTGATAAACATAAAATAATAAACCAAAGTATTCTAGAATAGTATCCAAAATATTTGTTGCAATGTATTTACTTAGATATGGCATCACTAGATTTGAATGCTGAATTAGTCTCTCAAGCAGATTGATATTCCTTTCAATATTAAATTTTCTTGATTACATTTATATTGTCTGAAATATTGCTTTCATTCTTAGTGGTTTTACTTCACAAACAGGTTATAATAATTCTATTCATACATTTTTTGCAAAAGTAGCATGCCCATTTTCACTCAAATTTGGAATTATGGAGTTCAACAAAACACATGTTTTCCACATATTGCTTTGTGACATGGAGTACTGAAGAAGGCAAATACTGACATTTTCTCTCCCTGAAGATTATGTGAAATCTCCCATTACTGGGAAGCTCTGTTGCCCTGAATGACAAATTACATGATGAGACAGGAGGAAGATGCAAATCTTGGAGTTTTAAAAGCATCTAATATTTTCTCAAATTATATTCAGCTGTATTTATCTAGCATTCTGGCATGCTGCTGGATTACTGTTATCAATAAATCTATAAATAGGATGCAAAATGCATGTGAGCTGTCTGTGCATGAATAAAGAGCAGCCCAGCAATAAATTATAGCATAATATATAGTTGAAAATGTAGCAAAAGGAATGTCTTGACAAATCAATGCAACATATCTTGTCACTGAGAGTGAAAGATTCATTATGCATCAGCCTTGAGAAAGCTGGATTTCTGAAGAATGGGTCATCTAGGGCATATGATGTAATGAGAGAATATGGAAACATGCATAAAAAGACAAAAATAATCTTCTGAATAATAGAGCCATATTAAATTTTCAGGTGAAATATAAGTCCTATGCAGCACTTCGTTGTTCAAGAGAGGTCAGAAGTGCAACGCCAAAGAACAAAATAATAAAGCCCGACTTCCTATGAATTTGGTCCCCACAGGAGACTGAAGAGTAACCCCTTTTTCTGAAACTGGGTTATGTGTGCTGGCTTTCATGTGTGTTTTCTGGTGTTTGCTAAGGTCTAAGGTCATCTTGTGGCACTTCTTCAGCTGAGAAATTCCTTCCTCTACCCAGCTACTATTTTGATGAAACTTGGGGAAATTCGGCGTTTTGAGGAACTGTGGGCATCTGCCAGACATGACTGAAACTGGCACTAGATTTCAAAGTTGGTGGGAGGAGAGGACAGAGACACAGGGCAAGGCACACACGGCAAGCAGGTTGCATAAGCCTAGAGTACAGCAAAGAGACTAAAAATAAGACCAACCAATCGGTTTTCCTGCTGACAGCAGCAAACTGCTGTGGGACATTTAATTCCCTCTGATCACATCAATGATAGACAAGTTGTCACCTGCTGTGCGTGCTGGGGAGGCAGAGCGGGGAAGATCCCATCCCTGTGGTAGGGGCCACTGGTCCCAGCAGCTGCGTCACCTTGTCCTGCACACTGCTGTGGATGGAAAGGCCCCATGAGAAGTTAGCACCAGACAGAGGCCATGTGGATGTTGTCCCTGGCATGCTCAGGAGGAGACACCACAGCTTGGCAGGATCGGAAGGGGTTTAAAATGGGGGAATGGGGAGGTGGAGAAGAGGCCAGGGGCCCTGACATCCCTCCGCTGCTGTGGCCTCGTGTGGCTCCTGTGAGAGCCTCGTGCCAGTGGGCATCAGGGCCTTGCAAGCGCAGCCAGGGCTGTGAGGGACAAATCGTTCCAGTCCCTTCTGTAAGAAGAGGGACAAGCCTTAGATTTTCTTAAATGTAAAAAAAAAAAGAGAAGGGGCCTCTACGGATTTCGCGTCTTTGGTACGGGTGTCAAGCGAGCTCCATCCAGCCCGCCGGGCCCATCCCCTCAGAGCTGGCACCGCCTGAAGGGTCGCCCCGGCGGCCAAGGCCCAGCAGGGGGCGCTGTTCCCTGAAATGGCGGCCGCGCGGCGGAAGAGGAAGATCGGCTCTCCCCAAGATGGCGGCGCCCAGGCGCGGCGTGGCTGAGGGGAAGATGAAGCGGGCAGCGGCCGCCCGCGCTCGCCGCGGCAGCAAGTTAGACAGGCTACGGCAGGCGGTGCAAGAGTTCGTGCACGCAGCCGGAGACCAGCCGCCGCTGGTCTTACTGAAAGACTCGGAGAGGCAGAACCGCAGGAGTCGCCGGGACGCCAGGAAGGAGAAGCGCAGGCTGAAGCGGAGCCGCCGCCGCCGCCTCCAGCGCGGGGAGCCCGTGGCGCCCGTGGCCGCGCCGGCCCCGGCCAAGCCGGCCTCGGCCAAGCCGGCCCCGGCCGCACGCTCCAGAGCCCCGGCCTCGCCCGCCGCCGCCGCCGGAAAGCAGCGGCCGGTGCCGGCACCGGCACCCCGCGCGGCCGCCGCCGCCTGTGCGCGGAAGCGGGCCCTGCTGGAGGCCAACGAGGAGGAGGAGAAGGAGATCCGGCGCCTGGAGCGGCGGCTGGGGCTCCGCAAGCGCCGCAAGAAGCAGGAGGCGGCCGCGGTGGAGGAGGTGCCTCAGAGCTTCCTGCGGGATGGGCTGGGCTACGTGCTGGGCGCCCTGGGCACCCGGGCCGGCCTCAGCGGGCTGTGCGAGAGCAGCGACGAGGAGGAGGCCCCGCGGCCCCAGGAGCGCCGGCCGGGGCCCGGAGAGCGGGACGAGGAGGAGGCGGAGGACGCCTCAGACCCTTCCGAGGGGGATGGTGGGGAAGGACAGTGGGAGAGCGAGAGCTCGTCCTCTTCCCCCGAGGTGCCAGAGGCCAGCGAGCCCCCGGGCGAGGAGGAGGAGGAGGAGATGGAGCAGGAAGAAGAGGAGGTAGGATGTTTGCCTTAGATAACGCAAAACCTGCTTCTCGGAATGACGTGGCACAACCTGAACATAAAGCAGAGTTCACATCGCCTCTGTAAAGCACAGGTGCTTGCTGTCGGGGCAAGCCATGCGGGGTGCTGCGGGTCCAGCAGCAGTGCTGCCTGCCGAGGCCTGGGGACAGCGGCTGGGCCTGCGGGGTGGGTGTCCCCGGGTCAGGCCTCTGGCGGGTGATAAATACCCTGAAGCACAAGGCGTGTGGCCTTGTCTCTATGGACAGGATCAGCAAATAAAGGGAGGTACCCCGTTGCCGTTAAAATGAGCAAACTGAAGTGTTACTTTTTCTGGGTGAGCCCTGAGGTTCTGCCTGTGTTGGGTCTTGTAGCAGGGGTGGAGGAGAGGAGGCCAGACAGGTTATTTAGCCTGGGTGGCACTAACATTAACTGTTAGTACATCTGGAGCTGGTAACATCTGGATAAAGCCAAGACCTAAGATGCCAGGTTTCAATAAAAATAACTTAAAAGAAAATTTCATGTAAAGCGTGGAGGAGTTTTGCTGCTGTTATATTGGTCATAAAGGGTAACTCATTGCATGCTTCTTTTCCACATAAAGTTGTTCCTTTGGTGTTAGTTATTAGATGGCAAAATACTTACTTAATTAAAAGTTTGATGTATTAATCTTAAATAGAAATGTATATTTGTGTTCAAATATTTAAGATACTAGCCTCATTTGGTATCTTATTTTACTGTTTTCCTGAAAGAGTCATAATCACAGTGCTACAAAGTATGTTCCCCCTCAAGTAAGGAAAGCTCAGGAGACACTAGATGACAAGAAGAGAGAAGAATTGGGGAGACTGAAGAAAATGGTGAATGGTCTCATTAATAGGTAATGTAATAAGGAAAGTCATTAATCTTTCTGGTTCAGTGTGACAGTGCTCATCATTCAAAGAAAAGTGGCAAGGATGTGACTTTTCTCTTCACAAACTGATTTTAAGTTGGCAATCATGTCTGCTATCCTTAATAATTATTATCTTTGTTGATATAAATTCTTCAAAGTTGGTCACTAGAGAAGTTACAAATCTGGAAAATAAATTTAAGATTGGGCTGAATTCCACACAGCAGTTGTCTGCAAGTGCTAGGTGTAATTCACTGTCGGTTGGAGTGTGCCTATTAAAAACACCTCAGTGTGAGTTATAACTTCCCTCCCCAAAAAAGCATGATTTTCTTTTTTTAATTAAAGAAATCTAAATTTCTCCAACATTACAACTGAGGAGGAGCAACACTTAAAGTAGTGTTAAAGCATAGCTTAAAGTACTGAAGAACAGAAAAAGTATTTAACACTTTCACACGTTTTAATTTTAGAGTGTTTGTAAGATAAGAAATCTATTGGTATTTTTGTATCTATGTTATCTGTAAAATGCAGGCTATGGTTTGCATTATGTAGTTTGTTCAGTCATTTAGAATTTTATGTACCTTATATGTTAGAAGAGTATGAGGTGTTTTAATACTTAATTTCTCCAAAAACCGTGATATGCTGTAGTTACAACTGCTTAGAACAAAGTCGGTCTTCTAAATGAGTCTGTTCAGTGTGACAGTAAGGACACTGACAGTGCTTTGTGAATACTGCTGCCAATCTGTTTTTACATGTAAATATTAAAAAAAAAAAAAAAAAAAAGGGGGGGCAAAAAGACTTAAACATATTTTGTCGGTTTTTAGTTTAGTGAACACAGCAAAATACAAAAGGTCCCTTCCAGTCATCTTTTCCATCTTTCTTCTTAAGCCAAGCTAGTTTCTCTAAAAAGACTGGGTTGATGGTTGGGTAAATTGAAAATTGGGGAATCATGTAGAGAGAAGAAAAAGTGAACATTGCATTTTGTTTCTCAATAGGTTGAGTGAACCAAATTTGTCCTCCATTAGTGGACAGATGGAAGAGCTCTACATGGCCAACAGCAGAAAGGACATGAATGAAACTCTGACAGATATTCTCATGAATGCTTGTGTTACTGCAGTAGCCATGCCTGCAAGATTGATGATGGAGCATGTCCTTTTAGTCAGCATTCTTCATCATAATGTAGGAATTGAGGTAATTCTTGTGGTTGGAACTAATTGTGTTTAATAATACATATTGTACAGTGTTTTCCTGTTATTTTGTTTGAAAGGCTTTTTAGTTTTTCATTGTGTGTCACTAAAAAGCATCTCTAGCTGAATTTCGTCAGTATTTGTAGCTTATTTGCTAGGTGTCCACAAGTGCAAGGGACCAAGACTGTTGCTTTATCAGTTTAATTTATTTCTTCCGTGAGCTACCACTGGTCAGTTACAAAAATATCAGAGTTTTCATCATAATCTTTCTACATCCATAAAACTGAATTTTTTTAAATTTCAGTTTTCTCCTCTTTAATTACACTAATCCATTTCTGTTCTCTTGGGCCTATGAGGGCATTGTTCTTGAACAATGTGTATCCAGATAAGAAAAGCACTACAGTTATGGAAATCCGTTTACATCAGTGGAAAAAGTCCTTTTTTAAACCCAGTCATGTAAATCATCAGTGGAAGTAACTAGGTATGTCAAATATCAGAATATAACAGAATACCAAAACCTTCAAAAAGCATGGCAAATTTTTTGGAGGTTTTTTCTTTTGTGTTTTTAAGCCTCATGAACGATTGACATAAAATATCTATTGCTTACTGTTAGGAAGAAGCTGAAACTACTATTGTCAAAAGGAAAGATTTTAGCTAGTTTCAGTGAAATGTCTCTCAGTAAACAGCTGTTTCAGCACCATGTTCCCACCAAGTTACATTTTCTTTGTACATCTCAATGCGAAAGGTGTATTGATGCAAGTTCTTCAGTTTGTCACGTAGTGACCTGAATGCTATCTCTGAAACCATTTTAAATATCAGATGGATGCAATTACAGCAGTTTTCTCTATGCAGCCTTGCCATTAAACTTTCTTTTTGTTCCTTTTTGTTGCTTGAAAGGCAGTTCTGACTGCAAATATAATGTAATATTACAATGCCTGGTAATAGGTTTTAGATACTACTATACTAATTGTTATTAGAAATAGATGATATCCAGACTGTCCTCTGTACTACTGACTGTTATACAGCATCTTTAAATGTAAGACTCTAAGTATACTATAAATCTCCATTGTCTTTCTGTAAAATAAATGCAATATATGCTTTATGTGGAAGTGTGATAGCACAGCTGCATTTAGGATTAGTTTGAGCAGTGCAGAAGTTGGGATTCCAGTAACTGCGTTTAGGTATTTGTGCAGTATGATCATTGGATAATTAAAACCTAAGCTGCTTGAGGTTTGTAATGCAAGCCAGTACTGATACTGGGACTTTGGGTTTCATAAGAAAATCAGTAAATGTTAGCACCAGAATAATGGCGTGGGTCTAGTTTAGCAGTAATGTCTTCATTACCTACCTATATTTTGCTATGCTTTCTAATTCCAGTCTTTACCATCAATTCTATCCTCACAAATATAAAGATACCAAAATTTCTTCTCCCAACTGCCCCACTGACAAATTGCTAAGACTTATCCCTGCCTGCTTCAAAAGCAGCCTAAGCTCATGCTCAGCAGCTGTGAAACTTGGTATTTGGGGGCTGTTTTACAGTACTATTTTTTACCCTCCTGCTAAGGATTTTATTCTGAAATGCTGACATCTGTGATGTGCTTGGGTTTTGACATGCCACTTCTACTGGATGAGTGACTAGCAGTAACAGCATGCTAGCCTGGCAGCTGGGAAGATGCTAATATGTGTCCATGAAAATTATGTAAACAAATTCTGATGTATGTGTACTGTAAGTTCATAACATTTGCTTTTCTTGCATAGAGTTCACAGGGCAACGGGATGTCATATAACACTTAGATATTTGTGTATGTAAATGTAGAACATCCATATTGGTTGGGAGGAGCAACAATGTTTCTTTAAAATTATTAGTGGCAGTGCCCCAAAACTGAATGTTTTACAGATTTCTATAAAATCTACTTACAGTTAACTGCTGGATTTTTTTTATTCCCCCCCACCCCTTAATGGAACTGTTGCCAGGTTGGTGCTCATTTTTTGGAAGCTGTGGTGAAGAAATTTGATGAACTCTGTAAAAGTGATGCTGAAGGGAAAGAATGTGAAAATCTGCTTGCCTTGATTGCTCATCTGTATAACTTCCATGTGGTTCATTCCCTGCTGATCTTTGATATTCTGAAAAAGCTTATTGGCACTTTCACTGAAAAAGAGATTGAGTTGATTTTGTTTCTTCTGAAAAATGTGGGCTTTTCCTTAAGAAAAGATGATGCGTTGGCTCTAAAGGAACTGATCAGTGAAGCCCAGAAGAAAGCAAACACAGCAGACAAGAAACTACATGATCAGACTAGGGTATGTGTGTGTGTTTCAAAGATTTTCTGTTCTGAATAGACCTTAATAAGCACTTAGATACATGTGTTTGTTTAGTTTTCTGCTACACTGCATTTGGGTTCCAAGTTACCATGAGTGTTCAGTTGTTGCATTCAGTTATTTGCCTTCCTGTCTGCCTTTCTTCATTAGTTCTTAGGACACAGACACCAAAATGCTTGTAATGAGTAAGCCTAGTAGTGTTTTGTGTCTTATGCAATGGACAGTTCTTCTGTTTTGTAATACTTTAAAGTATTAAAAAGACTTTAAAAAATGGTCACTGAGGCATGGTGTTTAGCAAATTAAGCTTTGCATTGAAACTTGAACACAAACAGATATAATAGGAGTTAATCATCCTTCTCTGTATTTGTATTCACGTAATCTAAATTTTGATGTGTATTGCCAGCTGAGCTGCTTACTCTTGCAAAATAGTAATTTCAAAGTACACTCTAATTTATTAAATAAACTTAGAGGACATAATCCACAGAAATTTTTCTTTTCCCTAATAGGTTCGTTTTATGCTAGAGACTATGTTGGCATTAAGGAATAATGACATGCGTAAGATTCCTGGTTATGATCCTGAACCAGTTGAAAAACTCCGCAAATTGCAAAGAACACTGGTGAGAACTTTCTTGATGTACTTAGTATAGTTATTTTTAAACCAGAAGTAATCATTTAAATATCGTGCATAGGCTTGAGGGCTATAGTATTTTTTAATTCATTTAACAGGTTGAAACTCTTGTGGACAAAAATCACTTCTTAGATCATTATCTCCTGTGTCCAAGTTAAGTCAGGAGTCAACCAGCATTCTGCAGAACAGTTTGAGAAAGGACATAATACTTAGCCAAAGACTTTGCCTCAGAGTCCGATCCTTGAAAAAGAGATTGTGGGATGTTTAATGATTGTGCAGAAGAAATGAGTCATTATGACAAATTCTTTTTTCCATGGATTTGGATGCAGGCACCCACTTCTAACTTGACCAGAATCACTTTGGAAGCCTAACGCTTCTGAAAACCTAGATGTTTTTTCTTTCCTGGGTTTTTCTTTGGGGGGGGGGGGATGTTGGCTGAGAGAGGGCGGTTTGTCTAGAACAGCCCAGTACAAAATGCATGAACGTAACTGTCTGTCTAGACTGAGAATGAGTTCACTTTCACAGGACTTGAATCTGGTTTTAGATTCCATGTATCTCCAACCTGAAAATTACACTACTTGTCTACAACACCCAGGGCATCTTATTTATCAGAAACTTGTAAATGCAAGATGTCTACATCAGAGATAATAGGCCAGGCAACAGCAAGTTAGGTAACCTAGTTCTGTAGAATTTCCTCTCTTCAGTTTTCGTAGTCCTCCTGGTATGCTTCTAGACTCCTTTGTTGAAAATTTCTTATTTTGTTCAAAGGGTTTAAACTTTTTGTTGTTTGAGTTGTACGAAAGTTAAGGCAGTTTGTTGTGTAATTGTATTTGATCACAAGTGTTCAAAAGGAAAATCGTGACCAGATTGTAAGATGCTGCAACTGATTTACAATGTCAGCTTCAAGTCTCAATTCTAATAAAGTTTTATGAGTAGAAGATGGCTACTTTTTTAATTTATTATCTCTTTTCTTTAAATAAAAAATCAAGAGCTTTTAAATGTAGATTTAAGCAACTTCTTGTATTTGAGAAATTAGAGGACATAGGAAACTTGTAAATTCTCTTCAGGTTGCTGAAACTAAAGGGAGCAGGGGCATATATACAAAGACCTGTATGGAGATTTAAGATATTTGTTTAAAAATTTGTTTAAAAGTAATTTTAAGTAATTAAAGTATTTCTTTTTTTAAAAAAAAAAAAAAGGAAGCCTCAAAAGCTTTTATTTGAGTTTTTTGAGTTTTGATATTCAAGGTTCACAGTGGTGGTTCTGGAAAAGAAACTCAGCTCCGCGTCTCCCTGGAATCTCTCCTCAGCGCTGATCGGGTTGGTCGCTGGTGGATCGTAGGGTCATCCTGGAGCGGAGCACCAATGATCAATGATACAAACAGCAAAACTCAGCAAAAACTGCATATAGGAAAGGTAAATCCAAGCAGTACTAGTTATAAGTCTAAGTGTTTGTGATCTTTTGAATGTTCTGCATACAAGTGAATAAGTTCATTTCCAAGCCCACCAAAAAAAGACTCTTGTAAGACTAAGCTTTTGGACTGTGAATTCTGCTCTTACACTTTTCAAAATGTTGTACTCGTGCTTTGTAAGAGTTGTTACTGCAAATATTATAGTATAGCTCATTTTTTCTTATCCTGTAGAATTACAAAAGTAATATATGTAAGTGGAAGAAGAGCCTTGATTTAAAAGTGAATTTCCTTGTATGAATTCTGACAGGTAGCGCTGTCTGTGGGTGTTATATATCTGAGCTGATTCTAAAAGTAGTGTGGTGAGATGGTCTTGGTGACTTACATTAGAGAAGCACATCTTAAAAATAATTGGCACACTTAAAATATATAGTTGAAAAAGCTCCTGATGATACCTATGCCTCTGGGCAAAAGCTCAAGACCTTTAGATTGCTGCTTCATAGTTTGACATCTTCATTAATGGTTTTATTCAATACTGCACAGAAATAGCTTTCTCAAAGCAAGCATAAATAAAGTAGCAATTGGATTTTTTTTCAGGTGAGTTCAAAGATAATGGAGCTTGCTCGTAAGCAGAGAATGAATACTGATATCAGAAGAAGTATATTTTGTGTCTTGATGACAAGTGAAGACTTCCTGGATGCCTTTGAAAAACTTCTCAGGTAAGTATAGACTAACGCAGACAGCCCAGAACTAAAACCAGCATTAGCTGGGTTGGAAAAATAACATTGCTGGTCTAGGTTTAAGAGCATTTAGTTGATAATACAATTAAAAAAGTGCATAGCTAGGGATCCACATAGGGTAAAAGCGTAAAAGAGGGACCAAAACCCCGGGGTAAGGACTAGTAGGGGGCAGGCAGAACTGACTGGCAGTCAGAGGAAAGGAGTAGCCCCTGTTACTGTCACTCATGTCTGTAGCTGTGATTTGCAGCATCTTGACTTCAGGAGCCTGTATCTTTTTGCACTGAAGATGTGTATCCTGGTCTAGTGGATGGAAGTCTGTTGCAGGCTTGCTTCCTCACAGAGGCAGACTAGAAAGCCCCTTCAATCTCTTGGTTTTGTTGCTAGATTTCAATACTGCTGCCACTTCTTTACATCTTGCCACCTTGTTAAGCCATCTTGTAGGTCTCTGTCCATGCTTGCATGACCTGGTAGTGTTCTGGCACCTCCACTTCTTTCTTGCAGAATTTATTAGCTTTGGATTTGCTCCAGGGTCACATTTCATGTTAAGACCAGTTGCCTTACCACTTGGCAAACAGCTTTCTAGAAGGTGTGATCAGGGAAAAGCTCAAACTAAGCTGTTCTTTGTATTTGTCAGAATATTAATTGTAAGTTTTAGTAACTGGGAGGGGAGGGATCATGTCTGAACTTTTCTGTTGCAGCCTTGTAATTCAAGGGACTTGTCTTACCAGGATGGCATGCAATTATTTAATTTGCTAACCAAACCAAAACAGACTTTGTAATAAAGTCAACTAATATTTGATTAAATGCCACTTCTGCAAAACACAGATTGGATTTAAGGCTGTGATGGAGTCATTCCAATATCTTAATATGGCCTGTTCAATTAAAAGAAATTAGCTACTGCTGCTGCAGTTCTTGCCAAGACCTGGTAGCTCAATTTGCAGATTGATCCTTGACTGTCATCCGTGCTATCCAAGCTAGTATACAAATCTGTATACATATAGGCTTGGCAGACAAACTGCCTGCGGATCGGTGTGTGTTGATACTGATTTTAAAACAGCAAACTCAGAGAGGGGAATTCTCAAGTCTGCCCACATCTGGCAGAATATAATGGGAAGTACACAAAATTGTCAGTGCAGGAATTAACTTCAATGTGAACACGTGTTCCAGAGTATGTGGGAATTAATAGTCATATGTTCGATGTCAGCCTCATGAGGAAGAGCATGAGAAATACATAAAGAAGTATTTTAACTGTAGTTGTTGGTTCATCTGGTGCTAGGTCTCTGGCAGAGTTTAGGTGTGGTTAAATGGTAATTTAAACTGTTTTAAAACCAGGCTGCTGTAGTTTTGCTTGCCTTTCTCCTCCTTACAGCAAAATAGTTAGTTTGAAGCCAAACCAGCTCCCTGAACTGGCTCAGCTTGTGATTGCAGAAGTAAAGGGAGGTTTGGGAACATCCTTGGAGACAAAGAAGAGAGAGACTTGATCCATTTCATCAGCTGAAAGGCCACACCTCTTTCACAAACCATAGATTCACAAAGGAGATGGATTGAATGCTTCTTAAGTTTGATGGAGGGGCAGTTTTTAAAGCTATTTCATAGACATCTCACAACAAATGGAAGCTTGTAAAAGTCTTCAATATCCTGTTGTAGTGTGATGTGTAATTCAGGGTAGCAAAAGTGATCAAGACATGGGAATACTGTCACTCATGAATGATTTAATAGATGAGGTGGTTGCTTGTTCTTTATGAAAGATGATCAGGCTTATGAAGTCTGTGCAGGTTTACGGTGAAGCTCAGCAGTGAAAGACAGTCCTGACTCTTAAATTTTAGATGTCTGGAATGCTAGGTCTGAAAAGATTAAATACTGCTAAATCTATGAAGAAGTCTAGGTAAGAACAAAATTGAACATCGAAATGCTGATGTACTTGGTTACAATGTCTAGCAACGTGCATATTTCCTAAATAAGCAAGTCATGAAAGAAGTGATGATGAACAAGGAAAGAGACTGTGCCAGATAAGTGATTGCAATGTAACTTCCAGTGTCTGAAAACCTGTGTATTAAAAAAAAAAAAACTGTTGTTACTCTGTAATAAAATCAGACAGAACTTCACTGATGAGAGAGCAAGTGAATTATATCACAGACACAGTACTTACAGTGCTGGCCTCTTGGAGAAGCAGGCTTGTAAGTTTTCACCACTCATTAGCATCAGCCCAGATTTTCCTATTGTAAAACCTTAAATTCTGGGGGCGATTTGGCTGAAAGGCAGTATTTTCTCTGTTAATCTGGTGTGTGTCCGTGATCAAATGCAATGGCAGATGTCTGGAGGTGTGTACAAACAAGGGACATTAGAATTGAGCAATGACAAACTACTCTACAGACAGTAGAGCAAGTTCCAGTGGAGTCAAACTTGGTTAGAAAATACACTTGAGTTATACTAATGCCATATGAAACTTGAGCTTGAAGCAATGAAAAGAATTTTGTTTGACACTTTTCAGATTATAATATGAAGCATTTTTCATTTTAATTGGTTTTAATGCTGCCAAGCATTTGGCAGCCCTGGAAGCTAAATCATATTATTCACAGAACAGGTGCATTGTGAGTTAGTTACCATTCTCTGCCAAAGCGTCTCAGCCCTCTTTCAGACTGGTCAGCTGTTCAAGTGGGAAGGCTGTTCAGTCCTTGGCCTTTATGCTGAGGCAGCCAACAGAAGTACTCATTGATACTGTTTTCTTCAGGCTTTTTTCTTTTTTTTTTTTTTTTTTCCTTTTTAAGGTGCTTTGAAATCACTGACTGCATCCTCTTAGGCTACTATAAGACAATAGTGAATTTCAAGTATTACATAACATGGAGTTGATCTAGAGATTAAAGCATTCATATCACCAACTAAATAGGAAGAACATCTTTAAGTATTTTCATCTCTAGTGACTACCACAGAAGTGAAGGGCCCTGGACATGCTTCTCTAAATAGGCTTATGCTGGTCCACAGGCTGTTTTTCCTCCCATGAACAAGTGTGAAATAACTGCAAGGGGATCCTGCAGTTCTTGTTTCACTTTTCAAGCTTTGTACACCAGTGTACACCATGCAGCAGTGCTTGCTGCAGTGGTGCTGCTACATTCAAAGGCACAAGACTCCATGATGACAGTGCCCTCTCCTGTTTTTCTTCATGGAGAGCTACAAATGTGGAGCACGCTACCTTTACTCCCCCAGGGGTAATTGTACTTGTATCATTCTACTTCTGTCTGTCGAGGTCTTGCTTTTGCAGCCACTCCTTTAACACTGATAATACTCTAGCATTTTTATATTGCTGTACCAGGACGCTGATTTAGCCCACAGTCTGAAGGGTTTGAGGCCATTCAGTGTTTTAAAGACTTGTAAGAAGCTTCTCAAAGTAAAATCTAATATAGTGTTAGGGGTTGTTTTTTAAGTATTAGTCTTGGATGTTAACTGTAGCTTTTACTTTGTGGTAGTAATTTTTCCCGACTAAACGATTCTCATTCTCTCACTAAATTTTAGGCTTGGACTGAAGGATCAGCAGGAGAGAGAAATCGTTCATGTTATCATTTACTGCTGCTTACAGGAGAAGACATATAACCCCTTCTACGCGTTTTTAGCTAACAAGTTTTGTGAATATGAAAGACGATTTCAGGTGAAGAAAAATTTGTTTCTATTTTGGTTTAGTGTCATTATTGTGGTTAGGAAGACAGTTATTAAATACCTGAGAGTGGATGCATGCCTGTTAAGATCAGGATCCTGAGGAAATATTCTGCTGGTATAGCTGTGTATTCAAGTAAGGCATGCTCATGGTCAGATCTGAACAGGAAATAAAATAACTACTGCAGAAGGTTTACTTTCCTCTGGTTTATGCATTTGAAAAGAATTGAACAGTCTGTTCAAGCATCTCTGTTAATTATCAAAGGGCTCATAAAGAATAGACGGTCAAAAGGTTTTGTTACATTGTTACTCATTTAAACAGCCACTTGATTTGTAGGTTGTTTTTTTTCCTTTGACACCTAGGTCACGTTTCAGTTTAGTATTTGGGACAAAATCAAAGACTTAGAAAACCTCTCAGCTGCTGCCATCTCCAACTTGGTTTCACTGTTGGCTCACTTATTAAAGACAAAATCGTTGCCACTTTCAGTTCTCAAGGTTGGTGTGTTTTCTTTCCAAAATACTTCTGTGTTTGCATGTGCTTGTTCTATGGAAAATATGTTTTCTTGGTTACCTAGCTGGTACTTTAGCTGTTCATGGTCATAAACTAAGACAAAACTTGTTCTTGAATTGCTAAATTAATCCAACTGATTACGGTAATGCTATCATCTGAGGAAAAGGGAACCTATGCTGACCCAGGCATTCAGAAAGTCTACAGTTCTATATCTAGAGCAGTGGTAAGATCATTTTCTTTAGAGTCTGCAGAGTTGGAACTGAGGCCCCTTCATTAGCAAGCTTTGTCAGTGGATTTTCAGCTATGCTTTTGAGCTGGTGTTGATTTTTATTAGGCACAAAAGAAATCTACTGAGCATTTGGATTTCAGAATGGGGAGTCCATAGAATTTTATTAGAAGAATAATTGAAATGTGTTAAACAGGCAATTATGTGGATATTCGTAGCTATTTCTAAAGTATGTATCTAATAGAGAAATTATATCCAGTATTCTGGTATTAGTAGACAGGTTTATTCCTTAAAAAGTTTTCTGCTTTCCTTATTAATTAGCTTTTGGAGGCAGTGTTCTCAGCTAATTCTTCTGTGCCAAACTTAAGACTCTGTATATATGGGAGGCCAGTTGGTATGCTAATGACTATTCATTTAGAAAAGAATTCAGCTGTTTGAAATACTTGAATTAATCTAATTCTCCCTCTCTCTCTCTCCCTCTACTTAGGTAATTGAATTCAGCGAACTAGATAAACCCAAAGTCCGTTTCTTGCGACAAGTATTAAGCATGCTGTTAACCAAAACAGATCCTGAAGAACTCAGCGACATTTTTGTGAGGTAAGTAATCAGAGAGATCTCCAGGGAACCCTTGGTGAGTAGTAATTAAGAAGATAAGAAGTTTGCTTATTTTGTTTGGAAATTACACAGTGCCTATTCCAAAATTCAGCCATCCGTCCCTTAAAAAGTAAGCTCTCCTGGGTGAGTGGGGAGAATCACTTTTGTGTTAGTACAGGCTCTGATAGTTACAACTGTGAGAAGTGTTACACAAAATAAGGCTTTCAGATATTCAACATATAATTTTGGTCATAGGATTTTCATGAGCAGAGCTCTGTAATTACCTACTTTCCATACTGATTTACCATCTGTGTGCAGTAGAATTACCTTCTAGCACAGACTACTGGTAGAGTGGTCTTTAGTGTAAGAAGGAAGAATTAAAAAATACTAATGAGGGAAAGGTTTGGGTCCTTTTCATTTCTTTAAATCAGTGTTGTCTGGAAAATCTGATTTTTGTGTATGGGATAGGATTGCCTGGAGAGGCTGGGAAATCTCCATCCTTGGAGATCCTTGAGTGGATAGCACTGAGCAACTTGACTGCACCTGGATGTTAGTCTGGCCTTAAACAGGAGGTTGGACAAGATGACCTGCTAACATCCTTTCTGACAAATTATTCCGTGATTCTGTGATGTTCTTGTATTAAACTTGCAATGTCAATGAAGTTAGAAAAAATCAGGTGCTGATGTTTCAACCATTACACTGCAACACAAGGAAGCTCAAACGTGGCATTTGCCTCGTTTTTTGCTGTGATATAATTGTTGACATAAAGAAGTTTAAGGCTCCAATATTCCATTTTGTTGTTGGGGGTCAATTGTATGTTGAGTGTGTTTGGGCTGCTTGCCAAACTAATATAGACTTGCTGGTAATTTGAAAACCTCTTCAGAAAAGCTCCTTTTATAGGTTGGATTTTTTTCTATGTCTCTGAAGTAGATAAAGAAAAAAAAATAAATTTCTGAAACAGTAGAAGACTAAATATTATTTTTAATCTGTGTCTTTACAGGATATCTGACAACCCCAAACTGGGATTGCTGCGGGAGGGCTTGAAACTCTTCCTTGCCCACTTCATACTAAAGAATGCACAAGCTCAAAGGAGCGCTGAAGAAGCTAGCTTATTAAAAGAGAGAGTTGAACTAGCAACCAAGGCTTTGCAAGCAAAAGAATCCAAATTGAAACTATAGTTCTGGTTTTCTAATAAAACATACAGAAAAACAAAGTCTGCATGAAGATGCAGAGCTTTGTTAGTCTTTCAGACCCAAATAATTGAGAATGAGGAGAGCCATCAAGGATCCATCTTTGGTCTACACACTGGTTACAGGTTTAATCAAAGGTGATACAAGGCCTTTTTGAAGAAAGGGAAAATGTATTTTTTGTCATGACCCTTTTTAGTATGAGTGCTTCATGTTGATGGTTAGCGTCTGGAGAAGAGAGTACATTTCTGTGATACTCCCAGTCAGCATTCTGCATTTCATATTCTAACCTTTCATTTAAAATGATAGCATAATACTGACCACCGTCTGTTAAAGAAGCAGCCTTAACCAAAGGCTTTTAGTAACTAATCATTGTACGTGCCTGAAGAAACAGGCCACTAGATGGCACGAGGACTGGTGAGTCAGTTTTGGAAGAAACAGACTTTATTTCTTAAAGAGTTGAAGTTGTATGCTAATTCTGTGAATTGCTTACCTGACTGTGTGTCAGGAAAAGATCTTCAGTCGGATTCTAAGCCGTAGTAAAATGACTCGAAGATCTGACTTTGCCCAATTATATTGGGTTTAGTGATCACAGCACATTTTTATTGCTCTTTTAGCCTGTTTTTCACAGCTTTAAAATTGGAGTTGGCTAATCACTTGTGTTGATCAGATTTTTCTAGGCATAAAGAATAATATCAGCATGAGTCTTTTAATAACATAATACCTTCCTTCAGAATTTGCTTGCATTTTCCATTCAGATGTTGAAAAAGAAAAAAGAAATCGTGTACACTTCTTTTTGTAACACTCGGTGTTAATGCTTTGTTTCTTTTCTCACCTTAGCACTACACATTAAACGGTAGTTTTTCTAAAGATTTGCTGTTTGTATTAGCTTTACCCTAGCTGGCTGACCAGGAAGGGAAAGACTTTAAATTGCGGGGGGGGAGGGGGGGGAAGCACTTTCTCATCCACAGTATTGCTGCATCTGCATGATGTACCTTTGCTAGAGAGCTGCGAGCCCTGTTTCTATAACCAGGCTTGCCCTCTAGCGTGCACTAGCCCACTCACTTATGGTGCTTCCTAACTACATTTGATACCAATTGATCTATTCAGCTACTTTGTTTGAATCTGTCCCTGCTGGGAAAATTTGCTCCCAGTAGGCATCCTCCAGAAAATTTTCAGTTCTGCAGCAAAAGAGGTGGATGAAAAGTGTTTAAATATTTTTATTTTTTTAATCAAATATTTGAGTGTAGAATACTCTGCTTGCTGAGCTGTAGGAGTAATGTTTTCAGGCAGGGGAGTGCTTCTTCCCCCAGCAGCCAGGGAGCTGATTTTTCCCACCTTTCCTCTGTTGGAGAGGGCAAGTTGTGCGTGGGAGCAGAGAGGCCCGGTTTCAAAATCCCAGGTTGTACTAGCAGGGTAACAACTAACACAGAAGAGATTCCTATCAAAAGAACAAGGCAAGATGCTTTCTGCGACCTGTTTCATACCACTGGCAGCTCTCAAGGATAGAAAAGTGGCCATTTCCCCTCAGTTGCATCTTACATGCAATAGGCAGAAGAGGAAAAACATTTAATTCAAGTATTTCTAATATGCATACCAACGAACAAAAGTATGGGCAGTGGAACTGAGACTATTTTGACAGACACAAAAGATGCAACTTTAGAGAGTGCATGTAAACGGCTCCTTTGCAAACAACCATGCCAAACCTCATATTTCAGTGTTGAAGACAAGACTCGGGAGAAAATCTGTGCAAGCCCTTACAAGCTGTCTGCTGTGGAGCGCATGGGACCTCAGTGAGTAAAAATTGCTCCCCCTAGACTGCAACAGCCACCTAATTAATTGCCTTTTTTGCAGGAGTTTAGATAGACCCAGCTTTTCAATGTGTTTGTGATTTAATAATACATAAATGGAAACACATTGCTCTAGCTGGGAGGTTTAGGCAACTTTGCTCTTCAAGATAAATCTTGAAACATCTTCCTTACATTGAATGTGACAGGCACTGGTTCCTTGTTCAAATGCTTTGCTGGGTGATTGGAGTTGACCACCCTTTGCTGCCCATGGAACGATTGTCTTGTGTTTTACGGCTCTGAATCTATTCACTTGCTGCAGCTGCCTGAGGCGGTGTGATGCAGGTGTTGCTATGCAATTAGAGGAGATGATTGTAACCTTACAGTTTAAAATTACAGTTGCTGTATTTTTTTTAAACCAAGGCTTGCGTTAGTTATCATTTATTCCAAACAGCTAATATGTTTTATTCAAACTTACAATTATTAAAGTCATCTCTTTGTTTCTGAAGAAAACAGATTTTACCTCATCAGTTTTTACATTTGTCACGTTTATGTACAAATGTACATTTTTTCGAAAAAACTGAATTTTCAAGGAAAGCAGCCAAAATGCACCAGTCCCCAGTGCCGTAGTCATGGTACGAGGATAGTTGCTGTGGGTGATTCTGCGTAAGTCCTGTCCTCTCACTGTGATTCACTGAGGGAATAACTGTCAAACAGAAATCTGCCAATTCCGAGATAAATGTGAATTCCTGAGTCTTGCCATTTTTAACAATTTTTCCTGTGGTCCTGCTGACCAAACTACCACAGCTTGGCAGAGGTGGAAGGGCTGTCAGAGCATGCTTTTGATGTACGTATATATCTGCAAGCTGTCACTTCTGTGGTCCAGTCGCGTCCCAAAGATATAAGGCACGTGTGAAAAGGAAAGCTGAGATGATCTTATATTTATTTTATATTAATATCATCTACATGTATACATAATTTATGTGTATACATCATATATGTGATACATATAAAATATATTTACACATACGTATAGATATATATATAGGGGTTTAGAACTCATATTTTTAACCCTGGAGAAAAAACTTATCACCAGCACAGCTAGCCTGGCCAAAGCATCTCCTCCTTACAGCAAGGTTGCTGGTGCTGTAAGGTCTCTCTGTAGCAGCAGCAAGTCCAAATGCTGGCAAGGGGCTCCCTGCAAAACGGCAGGCTGAGCACTGGCTGCCAGCAGAGGCTGCTGCAGAAGTTACGCTGGGCTGCGACACGTTTTGCTTTGTCTGCTGTGGAATAAATGCTTAATAACACGCATACACAAAATACATCGTGTTGAGGTTTCTTCCCATTATTTGTTAGCCAACATCAAACATTCATGAGGAACTTTCCCTGATTGTTCCAGTAAGAGACCTGCTGCTTAAAACGTCCAGAAATCCTTCCTTAAAGGAGGTTTGGGGGCCTTATTACTTCATGAGCAGAAAAGGGCTTTGAATTGCTAAAATGCACTACCCTGGAGAACCAAGCAGCTATGGCAATGCTAACCCTTACTCCTGAGAATCCAGTAGAAAATACAGCATGATTTCCTTCAGATACATTTAAAAGCTGGATGTTTGATTTTTATTCTTTTTCCTTGCTATATAGCATAAGATTTTGATTCTCCCTTTAAACAGCACTATCCACTCATAGCTATTACCATGGTTTCTCAATTTTTGCTTTCTTTTAAGCTGGACAGTGATGTTTTAAACTTCCTCTGTTTTCTGTATCAAAATTAACAGGGCAGCAAAGTCTGGTTTTTAGCTTTGGCCGGAGTGTTACACTGATAAATCATACATGAGTCCTTTTGGCAGGGTTTTAACACCGCACCTGAATGGGCCAAGTATCTGCAGGGCTTTTTTAACTTGACATTCTTCCATTGTCCTGCACGCCGGGGACGATGGGTTGATATCAGCCTTGCTCCGAAAGCGCAGACGCAAGCAGGTCTGCCCTGCCTCGCACGAGCGAAGGTGTGCAACCCAATACTGTGCTTAAAGCACATCTGGGATCGTTTGATTCGCATTGTTCTGCGAGTGAACTTTGCACGTGAAAAGTTACAGCCCAGGAGCAGCGCAGTGCCAAATGTGTGCGACAGTGCTTTCAGCGTAATAAATACGTGAGTGGCAACTTTTAATACTCAAATTTTTGTTGTGTTGAGTGTAGTGGCTTAGTGCCTGGCTACAACCCATGTGTGTGAGAATCAATACATGATTTTTTTCCCTGCAGTAGATGAAGCAATTTTGTTTTCAGGAGACAATTTGATCCGTAGGGTCGCTTTTCCAAAGGCGAGGTGTAATGTTTACTCAAGACTTTTTGGGTTGGACGGATTTCAGGAATTGTAGGTAGAGATATGACTCTTTTACCATATGCCACTTTTCATGATTTCATCTCCTGGAGCAACTTTCCTTCGCCCTCCAGTAAAGCTTAGTTTACCGTGAGGCCCGCAGGCATGGACATCGCAGCTGCCTGTATAAAACAGCTGTGCTAGCCTTAAACCCTGGTGCAACCTGCAGCCTTGCTTTAAAACTAATTACAGTAGCCTTCCGCTAATTCAGATGCATGCACGATTCAGAATCGGATGTCATGTGGTTTCCCTAATAACACTTTAAGGAAATGAAATGAGCGTCTATCAAGAATAAGCTTCAGAAGAGCCAGCTGGCACCAAAAATTCCTTAAAACTTGTGTCCCAGCACAAAATGGTTCATCCACCAAAACCAGCTCACCTGATGCAAATGGAGGACTTCAAAGCGAATACATTAAAAAATAACCGAGTAATATAACTAGAATGAGCGGTACAGAGTAAAACTACAAATAGAGATCTTTTTTTGATAGTTCCTTTAAAGTCTTTTGTCAGTAACAGTGAAACGGTTGTTTCATTTTCGTAAGTGAAAGATTTCCAAGCATGACACGTTTTTCATTAAAAACTCCATTATGAGCCTTTTCCCGTTCAGACAGTACGAGTACCCTCATCTCTCTCTTGGGTGCGCAGGCACACACGGCTCCGGCATGAAATAACAGGGCATGTTGTTAGGAGGCGGTGAAGCCCGGTGCAGGAGCAGCCTTCAGTTACAGTCCAGGGATGGAGCAATGTGTTGTTCTAGTACAGAGGCAATAAGCTGAGATATGCTCAGTGTCACCTTGGGGAAAAATAAGTCATCTTGACTGCATTTTCTAGGCTTGCCTCATTCACAGAATCATCTCTCCTCCTCAGCCAAAGCCTTAGATTCTGAGTGGATTTTTTCCCCCCTTGCTCTGCAGGTCAGTTCACCCTGAAAATGTTGACTAGACCGTGTTTACTTTCCAAGTTTCCCTAACTAAATGGTTTGAAACTAAATCTGTTGGTCTCGTGAAGACTTTTGTTATGCCAGGGGTGGTGCAGGTGCTGTGTGGCAGAGATTAGGAAGCCATGCAGAAAGGCAGGGACAGCAACTGCAAATCATAAGTGCTTCCTACGATGATAAAAGCTGTTGAGGCAGGCTCTAGGGAGCTCTTCACCAGTGCTTCAGAGCTTGATCAGTAGGCGATAGGTTGACTTGGAGGCTGCGTGTTTTTTTCTTATCTGATCTGAAAGCAATGTGAGAGTCGGATCTGGAAAGACACTAGAGCCATCGATGTAGGCTGCCCTGTTCTTGTGAAACCTTACACAAGGTTTGTGAGTTTAAAAGAACCTTCAGGCTGCCAAGGGCTGGAGAAGCAAATCTTTATTCCTGGCCAGGTTTTTGACACCCTCATGGATGCTGAGTAACATTTTCCCTGAAATGGTCTCCTCCAGGGAGGAGCCAGGGCTACCCAAGGCTGTGGAGCTGTCGGAGGCGCAGGGTTAACAGGTTTTGTAGAGGAGCACATTTAAGCTTTTTCAGTATCATCCTATATTCCTCTGCTGCTAAAATTGACCCTCACATCTCACCTCTAGATGTATTTATCAGCCCTAAAGATGAAGATCTGGAAGAATAAAGGAGTGGGGGTTTCACGTGTCTCGCCATGCTTAGCTGATGAAAGTGCTTTCTCCCTCCCACCCCCAAAGCAAAGAGCACCCATGAAGATCTGCAGTAACAAGAGACGTGTCCCATCTGGGCAGCTTCAGAGTCAACGCAGCAGGTCATTTTCATGGCGCATGGTGCAAGCTGCCAGGAGCTCCTGCTCCCTTGAGGTGATCCAACCTTAGACACCCAGACTGACCCTCCCGTCTCAATGTGACTGCGTGGTCCCTGCAAGCAAATAGGTCACACGCTCATGTCCTGGCTGTCCTACAGCCGGGGAACTAGCACGCAGGTAGTTTGACTCATTTACCTGGGAATTCTGTGGGAGAGGCATGAGAGGAGCTCACACCCCAGCCCTCCCACCCATACATTTCAGTGGCCCAGCCGGGCTATCCCTCCTCACTAAAACCTCCATCACAGGCTTTCCATCACATGAAACCTGTGCTGCACCGAACAGCATCTGATCACAGGCTGAGGAGTGAAAATGTGGGTAAAATTTATAAGTTTTACTACAACAAACCATATACTTACACAGCTGTTACTCCAGCTTCTCCATAGTCATTAATACTAGCCGTGATCCTTTCCATCAGAAGTTTCCAAGACACACAAAAAGGCGAAGAAGGTGGGAAGCCCAGCCACTTCATGAGGTGGAGGCCAAAGAAAGCGAAGCAACTTGCATACTTTGTCTAAGCGAATTACCTGCAGAATGGAGCTGAGTGCTGTGATGCTCTGAGCAGGAGCGTGGAGGCAGCAGGTCACTGCCTGACATCACCCAAATCTCCTGCTCCTGGCACCCTCAGCCCCCCTCACAAGAGGATGTGAAATGCTCATATATAGCTTAAAAGTTCTCAGGCCACAGTCAGTAAGGCCCTTCAGAAAAGTTAGGGGGCTAGGAGGGGTGAAGGTAGTCAAGAAGATCCCTGAAGGAAGGTGAGAGCCATGGCAGGAGCTGGGAGGGGAGAAGGAGACAGCAGAGACAGTGGGAACCACTGGCTGATGCTGCTGAAGTGTCATCTTAATTATCTCTGGCAAAAGAACAGTGATTAACATCAATGACTGTGGACAACCTTTATGTAATTACTCATTAACATTTCTAAAATTGCACCTAGCTGCTACAGCAATACATACTTTATAGATTCATCATGTTGAAGTCCAAAAAGAATCATTAGATCGTCTATGCAGACCTCTGCGCATTGCCAGCCGCTATTACACTGCAGAAATTAGCACCGGAGGCGGCTCGGTGGCTTGTGCTTGGCTTTCACGTACTTTCCAGAAAGGGCATCCGGGGACACCAAGCGATGGACAATCTGCCCCATCCCTTGAAGATGTTGCTCTAAATTGGGATCACTGCTCCGCCCCATCGCCAGGTTCAGCTCCATGCTGGCTGCCTTTTGCTTGTATTTATGGAAGTGGCATCCACACCCCAGCAGGGCTGGATGGGAACGGGAATTCTCCGTCCCTGTCTCCTCTGTGCGGGAAGAGAGAAGGCAGCCGAGTTAGAGCCTTCTGCATTGTCCATCCGTGCTCCCTCTTCAGACACAAGTCCCACCTGCCAAAAGCTACCATCAGCCAAGAACATTAACAGAAGTCCTGTGAATAATAATTTCAAATAATGGATTAATTAGAGGAAATTGTGACCTGCTTGCAAATGTCCCGCAAGCAGTAAAATGAAACTAAGCCTTCCAGCTACACAATTCGTTGCAAGCCACTGGCTCTGCTGGGTTTTACAAGAGGAAAAGGGCATCATTCCTCTCATCTACCGATTTTAGAGATGGGTCCCAGTTAGATTTAACCCAGGAAAACAAAAAGGAAGCTGAAAACCAAATTTTGATAGTAGCTTGTGATCAGAGAAAGACCACTACATGAGCTCTCTGACCTCCTACACGTTGCAGGCGATCCCATTTCCACACAGGCACCTCCATTTCCATACAGGGAGTGCCCCAGAACTTTGATTAAATTAAAGCTCTTCAGTCCTCACAGCAGGGAGAACAAGACACTAAATACCTCCTGGAACCACTGCCCTTGCAGAAGACTCTTTGGAGGAGACACTACACAATGCCACACTCCTCAAGGCAGGAAAAATAAAGCAAAAAGTTCCAGAAAAGACAAAACCGCCTCATCTAATCTGGGGCAACTCCAGCCCCCTGCAGGTGTGATCCTGGTTGCATCAATATTGGTGAAAAATAAAAAAATCTGTATCGCAGCTGCTGAGTAACTCCCAGAGTGATGTGCAGTTGGTATTTAGCTCTGGCCAGACCTGAACCAGCACTTTGGGGGCAGAAGGACCATAACTGGGGCCACTACGTACAATGCCCAAGGAAGACTAAGGTCCCCTTGGGAGCTTCATCTTTTCCACTATTTGTCGCACATTGCTGTTCACAGGATTCAATCAGCCCACCAGGCAGCACCCTGCCCACCACAGGAATGATGTCTGGCTCGGGAATTAAAAAAATAATGTTTCCTCTTTCACAGCTGAAGGACCACGCAGTTATCCCGGCACCCGCAGCAAGGGCAAAGCTGGGGAAGAAAGGAGGAGACCTACGCTGAGATTCACCACCCTGGGGCATCTCTGGTGCCTGGAGTGGCACCTGGGGACCCAACTGTTAGTGCAGCCCCCCATGAGGGGAATCAGGACCAGTAACAGCATCAGGGCCAGGAGGGCTGAGGCCTCACTGAGCAGCAGGCAGGCAGCCCCGGCTCGTGGCCCTGCTGCTGGCCCAGTGGGCGTAAGGGGAAGGGGTGTAAGAGGAGGGAGCATGGGGCAGGGTCTCACTGAGAGCTGGAGGGAAAAACTGACATTAATCCCTGAGTTTTGGATGAACGTAACAGTTCAGACTTGAGAAATAATCAGCGGTCTTTCTGCTAATGAAGTATTTCATTCCCAGCAGTTTCACGGAGAGTTTGAGGGGGATTATATTTATGGTTTCCCATTTGAAAGACTTTTAGCAGGTTTACCTTGAACATATGGATCCTATTTTTGGTTCTTTTGTTTTAGCACTTAATGCTTATGAAATTGCCAGTTAATGACATCCATGCCTAAACCATGTCGCTTTTTAAAGTTAAACGTCTACCAAAGGTCCATGTTCATACTTACCACTTCTCAAGTACAGCAATGAAAGTTTTAAGAGGCTTGATACCTACTGTGTCTGGGGGAGGGAACCGATCAAATAATGAAATTACAAACAGGGGGCTAGATTAAAGCCTTGCTAAGCCCTGCCTGCGCTGGGGCTGGAGGCAAAGCAACCCCACCGACACTAACGGGGGTCCCCAGAGCTGGGTGCGGGGCACCCTGGGGATGGGTGCAGGGAGGACCCACACTTGGTGGAGGGAAGGGGGTGGGGGGGCGGGGAGGCAGGCTGGGCGCATAGGGAACACCCTGGGGCTGGGCAAGGAAGCGACCCCCGGGAGATGCTCCAGCCTGTCTCCCCGTCCCCAGTCCAGCCTCTGGCTCACTTGGTGCCGGTGTGATGCCGCCCGGCCGGGCACAGCCCGGGGCAGCCACCGCCGGGCGCGGAGCGGCGCGGAGCCTCCGCGGGGCAGGGCGGGCTGCGGAGCGCACCGAACCGGGCTCCGCTAATCACCCCGCGGCTTTGATTGCGCTGCACGTGGGGACGAGCCTCCGCACTTCAAAAGAGCGTGGGAAATGCTGATTAAAAGGCTTTTCTCCCCCGTTGGGATCGCCACCTTCTTTGAAGCCCTTCCAAGGGACAGTGCAAGCGCACCCACCGCCGAAGGACCGTATCTACATTTTAAGTGGCTTTAATTTCTCTTCCCCCCCCACCCCCTTTCTCTCTTCCCCCCTCCTCTCCTTTCGGTTTTGGAAACACCTGGTAAGTTGTAAAATGATTTACGAAGTGCAAGTGTTAAATGAGGCCACCAGCTGTAAGACTGACAGAGCTTTATGAGTTTTATTAGGTGCCCTATTATGGAAAATAAACTTTAATCCGTCCATAAAAACAGAATCTGAAAAACATATTTGCCCTTGTAGTCTGGAACACTAAAGGTATTCTTGTGAGACGCTGGGCTTTAAAGAGATTAATTTTATTGAGACAGACACAATACACCGGTAGGACTTTGATACAGCATCCCGCAGTGGCTGCCCGGGCCCCGCAAGGCCGCTCGCAGGGCTGGGGCGCACTTGGACACACGCCTGTTGGGCACACAGTACATTTCTGGGCCAGTTTAATTAGCGATTTAATTAGAAATTAATGGCTGAGGGAGGATCTTTCTTGGGGTGGGCCATCTCAGGTAGCTCTCAGGTTCTTTTGATTATTATTATTTCACTTAGCGTTAATTTTTTGTAAGATAACGTTATGCCCTCCGGATGGATGCGCTTGAGGCATGTGGCCCGGACGCGCAGGCGTTGCGCCGTCCTGCGCGGGTGTTGCGCGGCCCTGCGCGGCCGTTCGCCCAGGACAATACAGCCGCAGCAAGCGGGGCGGAAAACGGCGGAGCGGCTGATGCCTTCATTTTTCTATTGCCTTAAATCCTCTGCAAGCGGCGGCCGAAAGGAAATCGTTTGCAAATTGAAATCAAAGCCTCAGACGCGGTTGTTCCCGCGCGAAGGGGGAGGTATCGATCAAGCCCAAATCAAGTTGATCCCGATCAAGTCTTTCGGCGTACGGGATCCATCCAGATTTATGATTTACCCCGTGAGGGTGCGTGATTTACGGCGATACCCGCGGCGCGCTGGGTGTGCCGGTGAGCGAGCACCTACCGGCATCGCCCCCGCTCCCGGCGACGGACACCCCTTGTCCCTTCGTGTCACTCCATGCCACCTCTCCATGCACCCGCCAGCCTGTGTTTCACGGGCCGGGTTTTTATAGAAGCCGTTTAGAGGGGCCGTGCTGTTCTTCTGTGAAAGGTTAACGCGGGTTTGTAAAAAAAATTGTATTTTTTTTAAGGCGTCGGGAGTGGGAACGCTCCGTACTTCAGAGCTCTGGGGCTTTCCGGGGCAGCAGTGACCTACGAGGCACCCGGGATGGGGGGGGGGGAGGGGTTGAGGACCGCGCCCCGCGGTGGGGACCCTCCGGCTGCGGCGGGTCCCTCCGCCCCCCTGCGCGGCCCTACGCGGGAGCGGGACCCGCGCCGCGCAGTCATTCATTAGCGGGGATAAATTGCCAGAAGTGGCCCCGAGCTGGTGGGGATGAGCCAGTGATTATATTTAAATTCGCTATAATTGATTTGGGGAAGAGCTGCGGTGACAAGGATGAATTGATCTGCAAATTTATTGGCGAGATAAATCCCGCCGTTATCGCAAAGCCCGCGCTTCGCTGCCGGGGCGGCCGTCGGGGAACGGGGAGCCCCGTCCTCGGTACCGGGGAGGGCGCGGGGTCCCCTCGCCCCCTTCCACCTCGCTCGTTTGCGGGCCGAGCCGCCCCTGGAAACCAGCGCTGCTTCCCGTTTCCTACGGGTTTGCAGCCTTGCGGGGGGAAGAAGGGCCCCGTTTCTGCCAACCCCGCCCCCCCCCCCCAGCGAGCAATCCCCCAGTACGCGGGTGGGACAGGCGGCGGAACAACCCGCGGGGCCGGGGGGAGCGGGCTCCATTCCTCCCCTGCGTCAACACGCTTCTCTCAGCAGCACCCACGCTGATGTCAGATGCAACGCGGCAGCTGCGGCACCGATTTAAAGTCGGGTTAGAAAACGGTTCCCTGCTCCTTCCCGGGCCCCTCGGCACCAGCCGGTGCACCGGGACCCCCGGCCCGCAGGGACCGCGGCCCGAGGAGCCCAGCATCACCCCCGCACAGAGCGCTCATACAGCTCAAGTACAAAACGCCGTTTATTTTCCACCTCATCGCGCAGGTGGGAGGGCCTGGGGAATAATTTAGCATGCATAAGTAGAGGTAATTTTTTTTTTATAAATATGATATACAAAAATAAAGACAGTATTGAGATTTCCAGCAGTTTTAACGTTCATGACATAAACAGTTTTCCCGATATATAGTAAGAACAAAACATTTCCAATATTCAGCGAAAGGAACACGCTTCCAGGGGGCAGGGACAGGAGGGAGGGGGGGCTCAAGTTTTGTCTGATTTTCAGTCAATGTTAACACTATATTCACCGTAAATCCTCTTCCCCGCCCGGCACGCGGAGGATCCTCTTCTCCATCCCCCTCCAAGCAGGGAGAAATCGCAACAAGGGGGGAGCGGGGCCGGTGCCGACCAAGAGCAGCAGGGCTTCCCCCCGCCCCGACGGGACGGGCAGAGCCCGCGGCTGGAGGGAGCGGGGCGTGCGGGGTGGCTCACTGGGGCTGCGCCGGGGCTCCGTGCCGGCCGCGGGGCTGCGTGTCCTCCTCATCCGCCTCGGAGCAATCGGAGGAGTGGTAAGGGCAGCACCGCCCGGCCGCTGCCGCTGCCTCCTCTTCCTCCTCCTCCTCTTCCTCGTCCTCGGGCTCGCTGTCGGGCAGCTCCCGCATCCTCCTCCCGCCGCTCTTCTCCGAGGCGGGCAGCAGCAGGTCCTCATCCCCCTTGTCCTCCCCGCCGCCTCCCTTCTGCTTCTCGGCCTCCTGTGCCGCCTGCTCCTTCGCCTTCTTGCTGCGCTTCCACTTCATGCGCCGGTTCTGGAACCAGATCTTCACCTGGGCGAGACGGGGGACACACAGACCGCTTCATCCATTGCCCCCCCGACGGCAGCATCCCCCACCTGCCCCTCGCCCGCGGGGCCAGGGGGACTCACCTGCGTCTCGGTGAGCATCAGCGATGTGGCCACCTCGAACCGCTTGGGCCGGGAGAGGTACTTGTTAAGCTTGAACTGGTGCTCCAGCTCCAGCAGCTGCTGGCTGGTAAAGGCCGTGCGGGGCCGGCGGCACTTCCCCAGCAGGTTGGACTGCGCCTGGGCTGGGAAAAGAGAGGAGGGGGAACGCGGAGGTGAGCGCGGAGCCGCCCCACCACGGCCGGGCATCCCCAGGATGGGGTGAGGAAGGAAAGATGCTGAGGGGGGCAGGCTGAGGCAGGGATGGGCAGTTATCCACTGGAGCATGGACAGGGGGAGGGAATCTCCTCCAGGCCCTCCAGCTTGGAGGTTTCTGGGCTTCCACAGTGTCAGGGGACAACCCTACCCCCCAAAAAAAAAAATTATTTTTTTTTAAATAAAGAAAAATATGTCTCTTGATTTCCCAAGAGGCTAACAAATGCGAGACAATAAAATGGAGCCAAGGATCGTAGCGAAGGGGTACCGGCCTCCCCGGGGAGCAGCGATTTGTTCCATTTAATGCTTTAGTTAAACCTGCCGCACTCCCAGCCCGCCCATACCCGTTTAATTAACGGGAGTGCAGGCGGGAAGCGCTGCGGCGGGCCGGGGCCGCTCCGCACCGCACCGCAGGCTGGTAGCGCCGGGCACCGCCGCCCGTCACAGCGTAAATAGCGGCGAGGGCTGGAAAACTCGTTGAACGGGAAAAAGAGGAAGAAAAAAAAAAAAAAAACCAACAACCCAAAATTGGCGTGTTTTCCGCGTTCAGAGAAAAGAGTTAAAGGCAAGGATTGTATATGTAAAATAAGATAAAAAAAAAAAAAGACGTGGTGATGGGCAAGAGAGAGGGCAGCAGCAGGGCTGAGCCCCTTCAAGGGGCCTGGGCACCCCCGGGAATGCGACGCAGCAGCACTGTTGCCCATTTCCCGAAGTATTTTGGCACTTTGGTTTATTTAGTTTAGGGAAAAAAAGAAGGGGGAAAAAAAAAAAAAAAAGGAAAAATTTTAAAAAGCCTTAGGCAGGGGCGGCTGCCGCCGGCCGGGGCGGGCTGCAGAGCCGGGCAGTGTCCGCTCCCGGCACATTTTCTCACTGCGGTGCGATTTTCCGAGGCTCCATTCTCGTTTCTCTCCGGTTATTTATTCCCCCCTCTGCACCTTGTTTAAGAGGCAGGGCTCTGACAGCTCTCCTAATTATTTTTTTCTTCCTGAATGTTCCAGTCTAAACAACCCCAATTCGAGAGAAAACAATGGACTTTTTTGTCTACCAACGTGTGCGCAGAGTATGGGGGGAAGGGGGGGATTTTTATTTATTTTTTTTTTTAAAATCACAATTCTTTTCCTGGCATGATTTTTGTAAAACTACACCTCCGGTATTGTTAAACGGGCCATTCCCACCGAGAGCTCACACCTCTGAAAATGATCTTTGCCTAAAACAGATGCATGCAAGGTCCCCATGGCCGCGAGGCCTAGCACCAGCGGCGTGCCTTTGCTGGGACTCCGGGATTGTCGGGTTTAATGCAGCGTTTTCAGCCTGCCCTGCTCCCAAACCTAAACCCTGTCTTCTATGTTTGCTTCGTGTCTATTCGTGATCCCCATGGAACGCAGAACCCCAATTCTTTTGGCTCACCCCAGCCCCCCCCCCGCTGCCCGTTTGCCCGGAGGAGCCTGCCGTAATTATCACAAGCCCGTTCGCGATAGAAAAGAAATAAAATGAAGAACGATGGCTGAGCGATGGGACCTGCCACCCTGCTTTTGCGGGGGTACATGGGGACCGGCTGTTTGGAGCAGTCCACAGGGGCTCCTGCCCCTGCCCGGTCCCCACCGCCCCCATCTCCCCTCCGGGTGGGCGGCGGGTAGGGAGCGACCTGCCACCTTTATTTAACCGGCCACGGAGGGCTGGGATGCTCGCGATTGATTCCTCGGGGCTCCTCGGGGGCCGGGAACGGCGAGGCGCCCCACACATCCCCGCCTGCCATCGCGGATGGCTGTCTTCCCCTTTTAATAAAAATTAAATTAAAAATAAATTGTCTCCTCCGGTTTAAGTCTGCAGCTTATCTCCGCGGGGGCAGGGATGGGGGGTTTCTTCCCTCTGGGAAGGAGACAGCTCCCGGTAGGCCCCTGCACCGGGACAGGGAGGGGATGCGGCGGCGGGAGGCAAATACTCACAGCTGAAGTCGGGCATCTTGGGCAGGATCATGCCGGCGGTGGAGGCTCGCAGCCACTGGTCCAGCTGGAAGGTGCCGGCGCTGAGCTTGATGGGGTCGGCGGCGGGGTGGGACGGGTGCGCTCCCTGCACTTGCGAGTAGGAGTAGGAGAGGGCCGGGTGCTGCCCGCCCAGCGCCGAGTAGCCGTACACGGGGTGCCCGTAGAGGGCCGCCTGCGCCGGCATGCCCGGCCCGCCGGGCGCCGCGGGGTGCAGTCCCAGGGCCATGCCGGCCGCCGAGGCGTGGTGGTGCGGGTGGGCGCCGCTGCCGGCCCCGGGCAGGAAGCCGGGTTTGGGGACCAGGGCGCAGTGGGCGGCCAGGAGGCGCGGCGGAGAGGGGCTGTCGGTGCGCAGGCAGTCGGCGGGGCCGCCGGCGGGATGCTCGGAGGAGGACGAAGAGGAGGAGGAGGACGAGGACGACGGGGGGCTGCCGCTGCCGCTCCCGCTGCTGCTGCTGCCGCCCAGCGAGGTGACCAGGGCCAGCGGCGCGCTCTGCCCCGCCGCCGCCGCCGCCTTGGGGGGGTCGACAGCCAGCAGCGCGTCAATGCGGAAATTTTTGGATTTTTCCATGGGAGCGCCGGCGGGCTGGGGCGGGAGGGGCGGGGAACCGCGGCGCGTCGGGCTGCCCCGGGCCGGCCGCGTCTCCCGGCGGCGGCGGGCGGCAGTGCGGCCGCGCTCCGCGGCGCGCCCCTTCAAGGGCCGCAGGCGGCTCCCATTGGGCCGGCGCCGCTGCGGCCTCGCCCGCCATTGGCCCCGCCGCCCACCTGTCACGGCGGCCGGTGGGCGGCCCGCCCCCTCCCCCCTTCCCCCTCCCCGAGCCCCGGGGACCCCGGCGGGGCGGGCGCGGGGTGCCGGCGGGGAGCCGGCTCCGCTCGGCTGGCAGAGCCCTCCCGGCCGCGGGGCTCGCCTGGCGCTGCCGGCCGAGCTGCCTCCCGCCGCGTACCCGGTGACGGTTTCCCACCGTTCCCGCACACGGCAAATATTTGCCGTAAACGCGCCGCCGGCCGCTTTTTAACGAGTCGGAAAGAGTAAACACCTGTGGGTCAGGGAGTCACGTCTGCCCCCAGCCCCCGGGTCTGTCAATAGTGTTATTAGAGCTGCTTATCTAACGCAAACAGGCCCGAACAGAAAAGGGAAGGAGCGGGGCGAGGGGTCGCTGCTTCGCCGGGTCCCGTTGCCCGGGGGGGCGGGGGGGCTGCGGGGACCTTCGCAGAGGCGGTGTGAGAGGAAGGTCAGGCTGCGGCACGCAGCGCTGCCAAGGTAAACACGCTCTCCCTTCAAAAAGCCTTTGGCAGCCCCGGGGCGAAGTCGCTGGGGTGCGGGGACTGCCCGTGTCGCGGCCCCCGTTGCCGTAAACCCCCCCCGGGAGGGGCCGCTCCGCACCCGGGGGGCGGCCGGGCTGTGCCCCCGGGGCTGCCGGTGCCGCTGTGGCAAGGGTGGGCTGCCCCCCGGGGCCGTGCCCCTGGGGTGGGAAAACTAAAAGCAATGAAAAGGGGGGAGGAAAAGGGGCAAAGAAGGGGAGAGGGAAACAAACAGAGAAGCAGAGTCCGACACAACCAACAAAATAGCCCGACAGCTTTGGTCCTGAGCCCCCTCCACCACTGCTCGGGGGGCAGAAGGCCCAGGGCACCTCTCAGGAGTGCGCGCACGCACACACGCACCCTTTGCTCCCTGCCCTGGTGTTCCCCTTCTCTCCTGCACTAACTTTTTTTTTTTTTTTTTTTCCTTGACCTCCCTGCTGGGAGCCTCCGTACACACTCGCACAGCAGCCACACGGGCAGAAGCACAGCAGACACACGGACAGGCAGGCACAAGACATACCTGTACCAGCCAGGCACGACCGCACTGGGCAGAGGCACACGCGTGGCACAGCGGAGCCACAAACACACACACAACACCCGCACACAGGTGTGCCCCGCACCAGCACACAGCAGATGCACCCAGACCCGAACAGCAGCGGGCCTTGCACCGGGAGCACCCGCACACGCCGTGGGGCAGCTCTGGGACGCGCCCCGCAGTCGCACCCCGCACCCCGCTCCCCCGGGCTCGGCGGGAAGGACAGAGGGAAACCGGGGTCGGTTTTATGAACCGCTTCGGTGCTTCCCGGCCACCGGCGGCCTCCGAGGGCCCGGGGGTCGCTGCCTCCCGCCGGTTTCCCCCGCCCCCCGCTTCCCCCCGAAGGCCGCTTTGGGCCCCACGCGCGGGGCAGTCCCACAAGAGCGGGTGTCCCCATGACCGACTCCCGGAGGTGGTGGGAGGATTTGGGATCCGTACCCCGGCTCCCGGCAGGGCTGAGGGTCACCTCCCTTCGCTGCACCGCGTGCACGGGGCGCGTCCCCCACGCTGGGCACGGGGACGCGGCTGCCACCGGCCCCGGGCAGAGCCGGGGCCAACTCCCGATCCCGGGCCGGGGATCCCAGGCGGGGCCTGCGCGGCTTGTTCCGCACACGCGGAGGCCGCTGCGCGGTGCGGCTGTGCGGGCCCCTCTCGGTGCAGTCTGGGGGAGGAGGGAGCGGAGCCGCGGGGGTGCAAGGCTGCGTCCGGACACGGGGGGATGCGCGGCCGAGGCCGGGGGGGTGCGTGGCTCGCAGCGGCCGTCGGACGAGGGTGGCCGGTGCCGTGAGCGTTTCTGCAGGCGGTGACAGGGTGGAAGGCGCGGCCGTCTGATGGGGGACGAGGGCAGGGGTCGCATCGCCCCCCGCCGCGCTCTATCACCGCCTCCCGGGGCGGGCTCAGCCGGGCCGTCCCGTCCGGGCACCCCGCGCCTCGGCCCGGCGCCGCACGCAGGCATCATCTGGCTGATGGACGTGCAAAGGAGCCCCCCACACCGCGACCCCCAAGCTTCAGCTCAGCAGCGGCCGCCTCCACGGCCCCCGCAGCCCTTGGGAGCTCCCCAGGGGGGCCGGCCCGGGCCCCCGCCCGCCGGGGCCGCTCGCCTTGACCCTCCTGCTCTCCCCCAGACTGCCCTCCCACCTGGGGGGCAATACTGAGCGCTTAGGGAAGGATTTCGATTTTCACACCTTTTTTTTTTTTTTTTGTAATTTAGTAGAGTACCAATTTTTTTTCTTCCCCCCTCTTTGTCCTATTTTAACTCTTTAAATTTTTTCCTTTTAATTTTGGTTTGGTTTTTTGGGGTGTTTTTTTGGTGGTGTTTGTTTTTTTTTTTTTTTTTAAGAATTCTTATTTTCCCTCGCTCCGCTCGGCGTGTTTGCCCCCCGCAGGTGCCCGCAGGGCATCCGGGCGGCTGAACTCCCGGCGGCTCCCGCACCTGTGTTGATCCAGTATATTGCCCGGGAGCCAACAATGCGCGGTTATCTCTGCGGAGATAGCGCAGGGACCGCGCTCCCCCGCCACCTCCGGGTGGTCCCCTTTCAGCAGATCCCCGCTCCCCCGGCCGTGGGCAAACAGATCCCTATCTCGGCCTTTGAAAAGCCGGCCCGGTGCGTGCAAGGGGCGGCGTGGGGCGAACCCCGGGCGGCCCTGGTGCTGCGGGCTGCCCGGTGCGAACGGCGGAGCGCCGGGAGCCCTGCCACGGTGGGGGTCTCAGTCCTCTGAATTAAAGCCCCCCACGTCGGCCGGTCTCTCCGAAGCCGTTACAAACCGCAGGCGCGGGGCCAGCGTTATTGCCAAAAACACATATTACACTGCGACATTCTGTAAATGAGATAATGATACATAAACCTCCCTGATAGATGTGACATCCTCGGGATGTCTCCTCTAAATTAGCCGCTCGCATTGACTGCTAATAATGGTGAGTTTATGAAAGCAATTTCAGTGCAAAAAGCACAGGGTCTTCTCGGTCTAATCAGCCTGCCTCTCTTAATGGATGAGGGGGTCAGGCGGAGAATTATTGACACTCTGCTGCCCTTAACCTGTTTCCCAATAAAGCTGATTAGTTTTTGTCAATTCATCAGCTAACCACTCTCGCCGGGACTGCATCAAAGCCTTATTTGCTCAGGGGAAATCAACAAGTCACAGATCAGATCCATTACGGAGCGGCTCCCGCTCCCGGCCCGGGGGGCTGGCCCCGCGCCTGGGGGGCTGCCGGCTCTGGGGCGGGGGGAAGCGACCCCCTCCGGGTGCTTGGGCTGGCAAAATGCCCGGGCGTTGGCAAACTTTTTTTTTTTTTTTTTCTTTCGCCCGGGAAAGCAGGCAAGGATCCCGGGAAGGCTGCGGACCAGTCACAACTGGAGCTGGGTCCCCCCCCCCAGTACCCTGCCCCTGCCGGCTGCTGGGGGGCCACGGCCCCTGCACCTCCCACCCAGGAAAAGGGCATTTCGTGGGCTCCAAGGTGTCAGTCCGGGGGAGAAGGGCCGGTCTGCCAAAAGCCTTTCCTCAACCCAAGCCCCCGTATCCAGGGAAAAAGCTGTCCCTGCGTTGGGGGGCCGGGATGTTTTTATCAATTTTTTTATTATTTATTAGTATGTATTAAATATTAAATAAAAATATGTATCAGTATTTTATTATTTGTTTTGCCCCTCGCCAAAGTTTTGCCTGGTTCTCGTCGGGCTTTCTCTTCGGATAACATCAAGCAAAAAATTTTAAATGTATTTCTGCTGCTGCAATCCCCTCACCAGGCGCGGTTTTCGGGAATAACGAAAGCTTGGCAGTTTTTTGCTCATCCCCAAGAAAACAACAAAAAGCCCACCGAATGTGCGCTGCCCCTTTAAGCCCCGACCGACAGCCTCTCAGTCCACCCCCCTTCAATTTAATTTCATTAAAACAGAGCATGAATATTTCTATTAAACCTAAAATGAAATATGAAGCCATTTAGACTCTGCCTGCACCAATCACCCAGATTTATGACTTTTATTCATCACATCAAGAGCTGGGAAAAATGAATTTTCTTCACCCAGGAAGGAAATAAAAACCCTGCCTTGGTCATTTCCAGAAAGCTGTTAATTTGCCCATGTGGTAATTACTTTCACAATTAACTAAAATACAAATCAACCTGACAAATTGGGTTAGTTTATATATTAATTAGCCCGTTTAAATTTATTCATTATGAAAAGACAATTTAAGAGGACCCCGGGTGTCTGTTTTATCGCAATAAATTATTGTTAGGAAATGGGGGCTAATAAAATATATCGCCCTATTTGAGAGCACCGCGCGGACGGGGACCTGCCGCTGCCCCGCGCGGGGCTTCAGCGGGCGCGGTCCGGAGCGCAGGTCTCCGCGGGGGAATGGCGCCCCGGGGGGGGGGGGAAGGAGGAGGAAGAGGAGGAGGAAGGCCGTGCCCGTGCCCCCCCTCCAGCCACGCTGATTTAACACTCCGTCGATAGGATCATTCGATGCCTTTTAGCTTGTGATCTTTATAAATGTCCCGCTATTAAATTAGAAAATGATTCTCTCCTCGTTTAATTGTATTCTTTCGTTTCTTATTTCCAATTAATTAGTCCTATCGACGTTGCAATATTTTAAATGACTGGAGTCCGTTTACAGTTTAAAATATATGGGTCAGCGCATGCAATTTTAGACTAGGCAGAACTATATAATGTGGGGTTTAACTACTCTTCTCTCATACGTCTTAAATACCCGCCCGAATGCATCAGTTGGAAGCACCGCGGGTGCTTTACGCGCTCGGACCCTCCGCGCTCGGCCGCGGTGCGGCCGCGGGGGCTGCGCGCAGTGCAGGATGCTGAAAATCGCTCGCGCCGCGCCGTGCGCCGGCGCCGCGGGGGGACGGACCGCTAAGGACCAACCGAGCCGTTTGGAGAGATGCTGCGGGTATTTCCCCCCGCCCCAGCACAGCCCCGGGGTGCTCCGCGGGCTGCGGAACGCCTTTGGGGCTCCCCCTGCAAATCCTCCCCTGTGTACACCCCCAGCCCCCGGCGCAGATGCAGCAGGTGGGTGGCATCTCAGGGGTGAGGGGCTGTACAGGGGGAGCCCCCTGCTGCCTGTCCCGGGCAGGAGCCCGTGAGGGGGACTAGGGAGGGACTAATGGGGTATTAAATGTGTGTGAAATACATATAATGGTGTATTAAATAACCATCCCCCTCCTGGCCGGGGTGGTTGGTGGGGACCCCCCAAAGCAGAGCCCCAGGGATGTGCTGGAGATGGAGGGACATGTGTATCAGAAGGAGATGGGGGACCTGGTGTTCTTTTACCTTCTCTGGTCCCCTCTCTCCCATAGGAAAGACCCCGAGAGCTGCCCTAAAAGACAGGGTAGGCAGCACAGGTCACCCCCTGCCCCCTGGTGCAGTCCCCACTGCTAGAGTGGCCACAGACTCTATGAAGTCCCACCTTATCGTTGAACTGGGCTGGCTCTGCCCCCATGCTGAGCCATGGGGGGACCCCACAAGCCCATGCAGGGGCACCTGAACATTCATGCAACAAGGCTGAAGGAGCAGCCTCCCAGGAGCAGGCTGACTTCAGGGAGGGGGCTGGCAGAAGCACTCAAGGGGACAGGTGAACATGGGTGGGTTGTGACAGTGTGTGGGTGGGGGAAATGCTCTGCTCCCTGCTTCCCCTTCTCCCCGGGCACTCCCCCTTGGTGCAGATGGACACAAACATCCCAGGTCTCCCAGTTCTTCATCCCTCAGCTGATGCATCCTCCCAGGTCCATCCCACTCCATCCTACCGTCCAGCGTGTGAGGGCCTGGGGGCCACTGCAGGGGCTTCGTGGCTCAGATACCACATCTGTACGCAGGTACCTGGGACATCCTTCATCCAGATGGGCTTTCTGGGTGGCCCTTCACTGCCTAGTGCTTAAACACCTGGGACAGAGAATTCGCCTCCCACCCATGTCTGGGGTCATGCTGAACCTCTTCCTGATAGCTGTGGGCTTGGGCAGAGCAAAGCTGGGCCCAGAGTCACCCCTGCAGCAGGCAGAGTTGTGCTTTGCTGTCCCCCCAGCTCACCTCGTGTCACTGGTCCCCCCAAACAGGAGCGCCCCAGATGACCTCAGCTCTGTAGATCTTGGAGGCCGCCTTGCGCTTAGGAGGCCCCAGCCTTAGTCTCCAGCCCTGCCTCCATGGGACCCCCTCTCCAACCAGGCAGGGCTTCTGGCAATGGATTTTAGAGGGATTTGGAGAAAAGATAGATCCATGTGGATGGAGAGTGGGATAGCTGCCACCTCTCCAGGGGACACGTGAAGACTCTCTTCATTTCCATGCTGTTCAGCTCTGGGACTGTTTGGGCCTCCAGTGTGCATGTCAGAGGGACAACATAAATGTCAGGATGGATAAAAGATGAATCATAAGGGCAAATTAATAATGTGTCAAATACTATTGTTTCCTGGCCTGGGCTTCAAAGGTCCTTCCCATCCATGGTGGGCTCAGAAAAAAGCACCTAATGTGGTAAAACCTAAACGTGAACCACTCTCGCTATTAATTGTATCAAATGCCACCGTAGTAACATCAATCACGGCAAGTTCCTCCTGTGATTTAGGAGATTGTAATATGTGATTCCATAAGACTTTCATTGTGATTTAGCATTGATTAATGTCCATTCATAAAATGATATAAAACTTACTTCTCTTCCATTGTAGAGACCCCAACAGCATTCCAGCCAATATTTCAAAACCTTGTTAATGTAACTGCTAATTTCAGAAGGTGATGGTGACGGTTATGGTGTACATGGGCTTGTGCAGAGGGGTCTGCGGTGGGGGCAGGAAGAGGTTACAGAAATTATTTCCAAAGCAGAAAACTGCCGTCCGGTTTAAATTATTTCAGGTGTTAGATGGTTATTCTGCCGTGACTTCAGGTTCACATTAGAGCTTCTGAGGATTTAATTGGGACTTTGAAATACCTGACTCTAAATGCTCAAAGAATCAAACTATTTGGTGTAAAACCCACAGGATTTGTACCTGGGGCTTCTCTCTATTCCTGCGTGGCTTTTGGCCACCTTCCACCTCCCGGTGAGCAGTGAACTGGCTGCTCTGAAGATATTCATAGATGCAGTTTGCTTTCACTGTATTTTCTGGAGGCAGGAGGCTCTTCTTGGCACAGGGCCTAGTACAAAATAGCTCATGCTTTTTATTTCCTTTTATTCTTCTTTTTTTTTTTTTTTTAAGACACATACCAGGGATTGCGATGTGCATGCATAATGTTATGTCACCCAGGAATCACGCTCTTGCAAAAAAAGATCAAATTAGTGAAGTGGGGAGGAGACTGTGTGACTAGCAAAATGTTTAGAGAATGAAAATAAAAGGCTGAAAGTTGACATCTGGATAAAAAAACCAATATATAATAGGAAGTTCAACATTTGGTGCTTTAGTATATATAACTTAGCTATAGATAATAGATAATAGAGAGTTCACAGGATCACTTGATGGGAAATATATTGATAATACAATTTTTCTTTGCAAAATGTATGCAATGATTGCAGTTTTGGTTTAATAATAAATTTAACTTTGAAGAATCATTTGATTCAAACCTCTGCTTTTTCTAATGGCATTCAGAATTATTAATATCTGTCTAGCCAGCTAAAGAGGTTTTTAAAAGAGTATGCTGGGTGTTCTGCAATTAGAGTAGCCATCTGCCCTTTATTAAAACTCCATTAACCTTTACATTAAAATACATTTAAAATGCAGACACACTGAAAATATCAAACACAAATAAAATAGATAAATCTAGGCAATTTCTTTGCTTTACTGGCTTATTTGTGCAGAACATGGCAACTTGTTGTGGCACCTATAATTTTCTGGGGACAGATAACACGTTGTATCATCAATTTTCCCATGTTAAGGACAGGAAATAATTACAAGAAGGTAATGGAATTAATAACATCACTGATGAAAATTTCTAGAACATGATCTTGTTTATAGAAGACTAGAAAATCACTTAAAGTTAATATTATTAACTTCAGAATAAAAATGCCTAATTTTAAGAGCAGAACTAATTTGCTTTGCTCATGCAGTGGAGATATTTACGTGGTAGAATGATCCATGCAAATAAAAAGATTGACTATTTTCTGAAAATATTCAGATATATCGTCAATATACTATTCAACACCATTCCTGTAGATGCTGCTGCATTGTTCCCTTCAGCCTTGTACTATGTCATTTTTCTAAGGAGTGAGAGCGATACTGTATTCTCCCTGCCTGAATTATTGCTCCTACTGGCAGCGCTGCTGATTTTTTCCTGTACATAAATATGCCTAAAATACCCCTTCTAAAGACCTGTTTTTACTTGCTTCTAAATTCATCACATTTGAGCAATGTTGGCTGAAATTCCTGAACCAAAATATCTGCCTGCTTTTTATTTTTTTAAGCCACCAAAAACGGTTCAGCCATTTCCAAGACCCAGGTTCAGAGATAATGTCGTTGTTTTGCCCGGCTTCAAGTCTTTCCAGTGAGGGTGTTTGCATACCCATGGAGCTATGATTTACGGCCAGAGCTGGTGCGGATCAGGCCCCCCTGGCACGGGGCACACCTTCTGTCATCGATCCCACAAACGCAGCCTTTGGCCAAATCATAAAACTTTCAAAAGCGGCTCCTCTGTGAGCTACGCAGCCTCCTCAGCTGCATTTCCCAGGGACTGCCTTTGCTCCAGAGATAACCCTAGTCAGGATCTGAGCGGGATTTCCCTCCCTGCCTTTGCTTTTTATGCATCCCATGGGCTGCAGCAGCCGGTACTGGAGAGGCGAGGTGTCAGACCCAGCCGCAGAGAGGGAAATGGGCTGAGGAAGGAGTCAGTGGTGGCACAGAGCCGGGTGAGTGATGCTCACCGAGTGATGCTCACCAAGTGATGCTCACCAAGCATCATGGGTACCGCACCTGCAGCGAGGGCTTGCAGGGAACTTCGGAGCTGGACATGATAGAGGCAGGTGGGAGGACCCTGGAGCCAGAGATGCTAAAGCGAGGAGAAGAGAGAGGGTGGTGGGAGGTGAGGAGTGGTGGGGGGGATAAGGATGGGCGAGGGGCCCAGGGCTTCGATGTGGGGGTGGGGAGGGGCACTGGGGAAGTGAGAGGCAGTGCCACATAAAGGGGACGTCAGCGCCGAGAGGGAGAGGTCAGCGGTGGTCAATCCCCTGCCTGGTGGGCTGCCGCTGCACTCAGCAATCGCTCACAGAGGAATTTCTGACAGTCCCAGGATTAAATACTCTCATTTTCATTGCAGGATTGACTTTGTAAAAATTTTACATGGCAAAGTGTTTCAATCCAAACTGCAAGAAAATGCTTTTACTTGGCTTGACAGCGTAATTTCAAAGCCATAGTTTCTCAGAGTGTTTTACAACATTTTGCAATTTATTTTTATTCAGAACAAACCCAAATATCAAAACGGTAAAATTTCCCAAGAACCACAAGTCCTGCTTCCTTCAAGGCTCTGCTCTCAATGATCCCTGTGTATCAGACGGTACAATATAAGTTCAGATCCCAGTAAAGCCTTGCTGAGAAGGAAACAGTTTGGGGAATGAAATAATATATTTCCGTGGACCATCATGCTGTTTTCTTAATGGCATTTTCAACACCAGAATCCACATCCCAGTAGACTGAAGGATCACCTTGGGGAAAAAGAGCTTCGCTTTCAAACAGGTTTGTAGGTTTCTTAGCTGGATTTATATATGGTCCTTATATCGACAGTACTTTTTGATTAGTATTGTGTATAATGTTCCTTAATGCATCAGTTGAATTAATTATGCAGAAACATTTGGCCACCTGGTCGTACTACTGATGAAATGACATTTTATTGACAAAATCGCAATTTAATACTGAGCTTTCCGAAAGCTTTCTGCTGCCTAGATCGGTTCAGCAAGTAGAAGAGGGATGTGGGCAGCTCAGGAAATCCTTTTCCCCAGAATTTCTCAGTTGACTGTGAGTATGTCAGCTTTGCTACTGGAAGTTAGTATAGGGCTACTTGGGTCTCCTGGTAGTGGACACTGTCCAGAGGAGCAGGTTCATCCATAGCTTCTGCTGGCTGAGCTCAATGCAGTTGGCTAAAATGCACCTGCAGGTAACAGCCCCAACATCTCCTTTTGGCAAGGGCCCTGCTGTGGCTTTGGGCAGTTTAAATTATTTTGGTAAATGAGTGGAACTGTGGCTGGTTATATATAAGACATACATATACGGCTGTTAAGGGGAAAAAAGAGCTGCCTCCACCAGCATGGCTTGCAAAGGGCCTGGGTTTGCTGCCCTACACACACCTTGGCTAGAAAGGTGTTCAAAACCTTCCCTTCTCATCTGTGGGGACAATATGATCTTGCTGTGTGGTCTTGAATAAGCTTTGGGTTAGCTTCTTCTGTGGTTTTTAACCCCAGACTTTAAAAATCAAACAGGCTTCAAAATGATAGATTTGGGGTGGGATTTTCAAAAGCTTACAAGTGACTTTGGAACAGGCGTCCTATGAAATTGCTGGGGTCGTCAATCATCTGGGCACTTTAGAAAAAAAAATCATATCCTTTATCGGGACCTTAATTTCTCTTTCTTAAAAAATTGGAGTGTAGAGGCAGTCTTGGTGATGGAGAATAATATTGACTTTCTGTAGCTGATAGCAGAGATGTGAGTGGACTGGGAGTTTTCCAAACAGATGTTTTTTTCTTGGAAAATGCTGATTTATTGAAACTGAAACTTTTCATGGGAACATACCAGTACTGATTAAATTTTGTTGAGAGGATTGCTAGGGTCTGAGCCAGAATTTTTGGCTGTAACAAAAAATGAGATCCTTGAATGGGGAATGGCCAACAGGTCAGGGCAGCCATCTGGAGCCTGTCTGGGTCAGGTAGAGGAGCGGACGGACTGTGGGTCTCCCACACAACTGACACAGCCCTTGGGCTGTTGTTTATTCCAAGGATCATCTACTGTTTTTTCATAAAGCAAACTTCAAAAACTCTCCAGTTTATTTTTATATGGAATGAGAAGTTTATTTCTTGCCTAGGCAGTTGTGAGAATGAAACGCTTGCAAACGTCTTTGAAAATCCAGTCTATCAAATTATTGGTGTTGCAGTTATTACTACTCATTTAGAGAGGAAGTTGCATTGCAGGGCATGATCAACAGAAACGTTTTGAAAAGGATGTCTGGATGTCAAGTCCAAAGACTGAATCGTCGGGAAGCAAATTACTGGTAACTGCATTATGGTAAGTAAGTAACATCGGTAAATGTTATTAGCGTGAGGATTTGTTCCCATGTCAGAATGATGTTAATACAGTCTCAGTGATGCAGGTCTTTGGTGTCAACATGAGAATATCAAATGCAAGTGGAGGAAAATTGTATTGGATTGTGGAGATGATGGCAAATCAATGACACAGAAAATCTATGGAGAGCAGTTCACGGTGACACAAGAAAGCAGTGTCCGCATAAATCAGTGCAGACCAATGGACACTGAATGGAAATTTCCATGCAAGATTAAGTGGACATTGTTATCATGTCAGGACTATGTGGAATAAGTGCTGCAAAATGAGGATGATACTGTGATACTGACATTTAGACCAACTAATGTCAACAGAAATTACTCTCCCATTAAAAGAAATCAACAGGCTTCCCTGTTACAAAGTGTCAGCAACAGAAGCAGCCACCAGGCTCCATCAGGCTTGGGAGTTTCTATGGAGGATCAAGCCCTGCAGTGTCTGGCTAGTCCCTTTGGCTAGTTCTGGGATGTCCTGGCTCTGCTCCCTCCTAGCTCCTTGTGCACCTGCTCCCTGGCAGAGCATGGGAAACTTGGAAAGTCCTTGATTTAGAGTAAGCGCTACTTAGCAACAACTAAAACATCAGTGTGTTATCAACATTATTTTCATACTAAATCCAAAACACAGCACTGCACCAGCTACTAGGAAGAAAATTAACTCTATCCCATCCAAAACCAGGACACATGGCAGCATATGAAGAGACAAAAGGACAACATGATCAGCATGGGGGCAGCAGCCTCTGCTTTGCTGAATCTTCTGTATGCAAAGGAGAGAGGTGAAGAATGAGGACGGTGGTGCTCTGGGGACTCTATGGGGACAGGGAACAGAAGGGGAAGGTGGCTGGAGAACTGGAGTGGGAGCTGGCAAGATGATACTGATGGGAAGGAAAAGCTGATGGTGACATCACCTAACACATTTTCTAGTTAGCCCCTTGTTTAAGGAGATAGTTAATATGTTTGAGGGGGGTGAGTTGGTATGTCCCATTGTCCTGGTTTCAGCTGGGAAAATGCTAATTTTCTTCCTAGTAGCTGGTGCAGGGCTGTGTTTTGGATTTAGTATGAGAATAATGTTGATAACACACTGATGTTTTTAATTGTTGCTAAGTGGTGTTTATACTAAGTCAAAGACTTTTTGGTTTCTCAGGCCCTGCCAGTCAGAAGGCTGGAGGGGCACAAGAAATTGGGAGGGAGCAGAGCCAGGACAGCTGACCTGAAATAGCCAAAGGGATATTCCACACCACAGAACATCATTCTCGGTATATAAACTGGGGGCAGCTGGCCAGGGTCTGCTGACTGCTCAGGCACTGGCTGGGCATCGGTCAGCAGGCGGTGAGCAACTGTACTGTGCATCACTTGGTTTTTGCTCCTTCTTCCCTTTGGATTTTATTCCTCTCTCCTTCTTCCTCCTTTTCATGACAATTGCTGTTCTTCTTCTTATTATTATTGTTTTTAATTTATTTTATTTCAATTCTTAAATTGTTCTTATCTCAATCCTCAAGTTTTACCTTTTTCCTGATTCTCCCCATCCCGCTGCGGGGGGATGGGGAGTGACCGAGCAGCTGCGTGGAACTTAGCTGCTGGTTGGGGTTAAACCATGACACCCACCCTCTTACCTCCTTGCAGTGTGAAGTTCATGGCATGTTCTTGCCTGTGCCCTGATCTCCCTGCCTGTCCAAAGCTGCACGTGCAGCACAGCTGCGTAGCACTGCCAGGTGTCCATTCAGCCCAGCCTTAAGCCTAGAAGAGCATCACAAGATGTGTAACAGGGTGGCAGGACCCACCTCACGTCATTTTAAGTGATGTCTACAATCTCTACAAGCTCACACACAGCACAGGCACCGCAGGCACCTACCCTGAGAACGAGGAGGGAATAAATCCTGCTCCAAATGCTGCTGCTCTGGATACACCTCCTCAGCATCACAGGCTCTCAGCCCAGCCCAGGAGTGGTCCCATCTCCCAGCACATAGCCCGTCTACCCTGTACGCGGGGAGTTCTTCGCTGTGGGTGGGAAGTGGTTCTGCATTTTCTACATGTATTGCACATTTATTGTACATTTATTTAGTTAAGGCACAGCGAGCTGGGTCTCAGGGAAGTCAGTGGGAATTCTGCCACCAGTTTGACAGCGAATAGGACCAGGCTTTGTGTCTGTGGAGCAGTGTAAGTGTCCTAATGTGTTTAAAGTGTTTATAAAATTACTTAAGTCAGACACATTTTTCAGTTCAGCCCATTAGCCTTTCACATGTGTTTGTATGGAGCGCAGCGCCCAGGCAGACTGGCGGCTTGTAAATGTTAAATCAGCATAAATATCACAGCCTCCGTGAACACTGTTAGTGTGGCAACTTACAGCATGATTAACATAATGCAGGGAAAGAAAATATTGACATTTTATAAATCCGTATCTCCATAATGCTGCATGAAAAGTGGTATCTGCAATACTAATGGACACCTAATTGATGTTATTACAATACTTACAGCTCACTAGGAGGCTAGTGAGAGAGCCTGTAAAAGAGATAAGATTAGAAGAGATAACACAGTAATTTCAGCCACATTTCTGGCAGCAAACTCTAGTGCAGCAGTTGCTTTAACTCCTGCTACAGTCACTGCTGGCATTTACTGCCTTGCTTCAGGGGTTGCTCCTATGAGGATGCTGGGCACCGGGCGGTAAAGAGGAGCAGAGGGTGTTGAGCAGCAAAAGTGAGATTTGGGAATGAATCAGAGAGATTTTGTCACTCGGTTTTTCCCGGTGCAACACTAGTGGCTGCTGCTCAGGGCTGCCTTGACACAATGGGGAGAGATGGAGGGGACCTCAGTGACAGCGCGCACCTGCATCACTGATACAGGGAGATGTGGAGATGCTCGAGGAGGAAAAGGTAGATCCCCTTCCTGTTATGGTCCATGGCCATTGTGAGGTTCACAAGTTTTTGTGGGGTGTTTTCTAGTTATGTTTCATACCTGGCTTCCCAGGGCTTGCCACTAAATGGGTAAATTTGCTTTAATCACAGTTATGACAACGAGTTACAAGCTTAGCCTCATGCTAGTCAGGGCATGGACCACTGAGCCACATTTTAAGAAGCATCCCTGTAACTGGGGAACCAGAGCTGCTCCCTGACACCCTGCAGCACCGAGCACGGGCAGCCCCGCAGGCAAGGGGGGCCCAGCCGTGCGCAGGGAACCCCAGAAAACCAAGATCAAAATCCATCCTCAAGCTAAACCTCTGACAGTGACCAGAAAGTGAAAGCTCAGGGTAATGCTCTTCTTTAACAGGGCTCCAGGATTTGCGGTGACATTGATTTGTCTCTGGAACGTATAAATTTGCCTTTTTCCCTCTGCTATTCAAAAGATGCAAATATGCCCTGGAAGCACAGCAGGTATGTTGATATCGGCTCTGTTCTCAAAAGGTTCTCTTTCCTCCAGCCTCTGGACATCTGGGGACCTGGCTGAAATACTAACCTTTGTGGGGCAAGGCTTTCCCGCTGCCTGCCTTTCTGCCTGCATGTACTAACTGGTGTGCCACTGTCAAGAAAGGACACTGCCAGGCTATTGCACATGAATGCAAATAATGCACAGTATTGCTAGGATTGCATCATGTCATTAAAGGCAAATCCTCAAGCCAAGTTACCTTGAGTGGACCAGGAATTCTTAAGATTTTGGGACATTTGCAAGATACCGATATGCTCACAGACACCGTGGTCCCTCACTACTTGCTTGTCTGCAGCTCCAGGGGTGTCGAGTTTGCTTCCACCGCATTTGAGCAATTGGTTTTAGTAGCTAGGACATAATTTGTGTGTTGAATAACCTAAACACTTTAATCCAAGTTTGTTTGCCCCCAGAGGGATTTAGATAACTTTCCTAAAAGATGGCAAAGAGCCAGTACCTTATCTTGAATCACAGTTTAGTTCCAGAACAATCAACTCTAAGTTGGTTAAGGAGACTGTGTACATTAAAGTGGCTGTAAATCAGCATAATGAAAACAACAGCACATGCAGAAATTCATTACATATCTGATACACTGGGGTGTTATTTTTTTATTTGGTGCATTTATGCTTTATGATTGTTTTGCAGCATAAAATTCAACCGATGGATGTGAAATTACAAACTGCTGCCACTTCTCTCACAGCATACAGGATGCATTTATAAAAAAAATAAATAAACCATCTAAATGTTTTATTATAATAAAGTTACTTGAGGCCAAGAGTTCAATAAGGAGAATTTATAAACATATCATTTCAGATCTTGGAAGGATTTCAACATAATTTGCTTGTGGTATGGTAAGCGAGGTGAAATCCATCTACAAGTCTCTCTGGAGTAATAAATATATGGAAGTGTCTATTTATATTTGCTATGAATTTACTGTAGCACAAAAACGCTCTAGACTATCCAAATCAAATATGCATGACTTTTGGGCAAGGAAGGAATTCTTTATGCACTTTATTCTTAAAAAAGATCAATTTTATTTCTCCGCAAAACAAAAGCCCTCTTCTCTCTTAACTCACTTGACTCAAATGCTGCCACTCAGATGGTAAGAACTACTAGTGCCATTAAGGCTTTGAAGAATCAGGCCCCAGGGCCCCAGCTTTCAGCAATATTTTTGAATATGATTTCATCTAAGTTGACAGTGTAAATAAATTATAATAATTGAGACTTCATTTTATGTCCATTTGTAAATGAACATAGATTTTTCAATTTATCTAAGTAATTAACCTTTATCAGAACCGCTGGCTGTAATGCAATGACAATTTTATACACAAATAGATGCCAGTGATTATCTGGAGGTATTTTGGGCTTGCTAACCAAGTCTACTCCTGAGCAAATTCTCCATTGTGCAGGTGGGTATGGCTGAAGAGCCACCTACTGCAAAATTCCACATCTCGTTGTCAGCAGCCACCTCCGCAGGACAGCGAGAGATGGGCTTGCTGAAGGGAACAACTTTGCTAGAGCAGGACAGTTTGTCACTTAGTGGCACTGCTGAGATTTTCGCCTTTGCTGCCATTCACCACTGGAATGAAATCAACCTGTTGCACTAAACACATGACCTTGAAACCTTGCACAAGGAGCAGAAAAAAAGGATGGCCATCCAAAGCTGCTGGTGAAGTTTTATGGAAGGTGTCAGTTAGTAGATATTATAAATCACCTGTTGCACTCCAGTAGAAATACTGCCTCCCTTCCCCCCAGCTGGTTTCAGGCTCACTTTCCAGGGCTACGTTCACTGTGAACACGTTTCCTCACTTGGTTGGGAGTGACAGCCCTTCTAGCCAATGCATCTCCATTGTCTGGCACGTTATCTCTTTCTATCCCACCCATAAAAAAAGGGGTAAAGAAAGGTAGGAGTTACTAAGGCCAGTCCTTTTTTTAAATCCATGGTAAAAGCTTTTGTAGCTGGCCCCTGGGAAGTGGATCTGCTCACAGGCACCCAGAACAGGAGCAAAGCAAGCTCCATTTTCCGTCTGCAGTTTTGCAGTGATCTGGTGGCTTACCCAGGAGTTCAGATATCTTGTATTTGAAAACTTTATTAATTTGTTGTCTGTGCAGTCTTTCAGATTCTACAAAACCATCTGTTCTGATCAAGAAAAAAAAAAAAAAAGAATACATGTTTAAAAAATGTTTAAGAGTAGCTCAAGCCTTTATAGCTCCAGAACCCTCCAGTACCAAAACAGAACCATAGGGGGAACACAACTATGTAGCATCAAATGTATGTATTTTAGGGATTTTTACTTTGCCTAAAGGAAACCAAAGTCTTAAGACTAAACCTCCTACTCCAGGTATGCAGTAAAGTTCAAATTTAAGATGGTGGTGGACAGAACCAAAACCTGATCATGGATTGGGTTATATCAGGGAGGTCTGTCTTTGCATGAGCAGCTTGCAAAGCATGGAGGAATATATACAGAAGCAGGAGTGGCTTGATGTCTAATGCAGCAAAATAATTTTTAGTAGACTAGGCGAGCGAAAGATCAAACAGAGATTATGCAGATACTTTCAATCACAACCTGGGGCTGGACCAAGGGCTTCTCAAGGTCTCTGACAATTCTCATTTTCTAAGATCTGACAGCGGTTCCAGGCTGAACTGCTGAAAAGCTGCTATGTAATAGAATTGATTTTGAAATGTGCTATTTCTGGCCAATCCAAGAGAGAGAAAATGCCCCTTCTGTCCTCCTGGTGTACAAATCATGAGATGCATAATGAAATACAGATCATGACAGAATTGGTTTCCCCTCCGTTTGGAAATGAATGACTTGAAAACATTGGTAGTCTCCTCTTGCCTGGGTTTTGAACTCCCAAGCCCATGTTTTAGCACTGTAGGTTCTTTCCATCGTGAGAGGCAAGGCAAGCATTCAAATGTTTTGGGTTTTGGCAACCAGGGCAAAAAATCATCAAACCCTATGACTATTAAACTCTTGAAAAATAAAACAACAGAATCAGCAAAAAGTTGCAGTGAAAAGGAGTCCCTCCTCATGAGGAGAAGCCGTGGCAGAAGGACAATCACTGAACTTACTCTGGGACCACAGGGATCAAGACGGTGACCGTCTGCCAACCCCTTAAAAAGGCAGGAGCTGAAGAAGGTCTGGTGGGACATCTGATGTCCCACCACACCTTGAAATGGGAAGGGTGGAAAGAAAAAGAAAGGAATAGTTGGCAATGACTGAAAGTATGCACGAAAGAAAAAATTGCGAGAGCTTTGACACAACGATCAGTTCTCACCAATGGGAAATCTCATTTTCTTCACCAAGAATGGCCTTTACTGTGAATCATCACATTTCTCATGCTCAAAGTTTTTGCCCTGCCCATCAATCAGCCATGTGGCACATGTCAGAGAGAGCAAATACTCCATGCAAAATAACTTCATAATTCGTAAACACGTGCTGGAACTGCTGACCCAAATATGCAGTGACTGCTTGCAGCTCCCAGGTCATTTCAGAATGATCTTGCAAAAGAATAAAACAGAAGAGTTAGATCTGTTTAGTAAGGAACTGCCTTCAAGTTCTTATTTCCCTGGTGCAGAAATACCCTCTGTAAGGACATGGATGCTACCCGTGACTGGGCCTGTAACAGGTGACTCTCACAGCTGCTGTGTGTCTCAATTTTCTTATCTGTGGATCGACAGTAACTTCATGTTTTGAAAAGACTTTGCTTAACAAAACATTCTTATGTTTCAATGGGTTTGGATGGGATCCATGAACTTAACATGCCTGATGGTCCTAACACCTCAGGTGACATTGCAATTGCCTTAACAGTTATTTATGAGCAGCAGTTGCCTCTGATATAAGGCATCAGAGACCCTAAGTGTGTTCTGGGGCAGGGTGAGTGGGAAAGAGCGATGCCTGAGCCTTCATGCAGTGATGGTTTCCTACACCCACAGGTCTGGGTCTTTGGGGTTCTTATCACACGAGCCTTCCCAAAACAAGATGGGGCATGAATGTGCCTGGGCTGGGCAACGTTTAATGCACTGTCAGAAAGTCCTCACATGGGCATGGATGGAAGAGAGCAGGCTGTACTCGGTGAGCGGGTGAGTCTTCCCCACAGACCTTGTTAACATACCGAACCCCGTAGCTGTCAGCACCTGCTTGTGTAAGAGACCTGGTCCCTTTCCCCTTGAGGCAAGTGAGTCCTGAAATCAATTTTGTTGTTTCTCTCTCTGGCCAGAAATTCCAGCCAGGAGTGAGGAAACATTTTCTTCTAAACCAATGTCTTCTAAAACAAGTTTCTGACAGTTCTGGTGCACCCTGACATCAAACCCTCAGCAAGCACTGTGGGATGCAAACAGACCCAAACCAGAAGGTTACGAACTGGCACAGTCCCAATCAATATAATCAAGACTTTCATGTTTCCCTTATATATTATATTAGTTTAACTAGATATAGTTAAATCCAATTAACTAAGTATAGCTTAATTAGAGTCATTAAGTAAAAGCAGCAACATAACCTGTGCAAGAGGCAGGGGTTGTTCTTTTGCTCTGCACACACTGCCTAGAGTAAAGCCCTTTAGGCTTACTTACAGCGTTAGAAATTAATATAAAGTGAAGACATATGGATTCATTCTCCTCCCAACTATTGTCAAGCAACCTGGGAGCAATTTCACTAAAATCAGTTGTTAGGGTCTAAAGGCCAAAAAGCACAAGATTTTTGTAAAATTTGCTCTGAAAGAAAATCTGTTTCTGGCTGTTTCTGGTTCGCTGGGTTGTCTCTGTGGTGCCTACTCCAGCATCAGCAAGTGGGTTTCTCTCTAGACATTTTCTCAATAAATTTCAGAATATCCTCACTGTTTTATGTTTTTAATGTGAACTGAATGGTAGCTGGAAAAGGGACAAGTGCAAGTCTCTGCTACAGAAGAATGGCAAACAATTGCAATGGGAACACAAAACGGATACCTCGTGATGAAGGAAGTACCCGTGCTGAATGACAGGAAATATCATACCTGACTCTTACTGATATTTAATAAAAAACAGTCAGTCAGAAGTGGGGACATGTGCTTGGGATTGGTGACTTCCATATCACTGAAGCACTCGAGTTCATTACTTTTCTCTAGTAAAGGAGATGCGGGCAACCATTGGACTAGGGAGTGTATTTGTGGATATTAAAAGTTATGGGAGAGGACACAGGGATAGTCTCAAGTCTGTGGTAGGACGTTGTGTAGTTGTGGTCACTGCTGCTTCTGAAGAGAAGTTATCCAAGCCCTACTGCATGAAGGACTTGATTCAAAGCTCACTGAGATGGAGCAGGAATGTTCCTGCAGACTTCAGTGGACTTGGCTCAGAGCTCAGAGCAGGCAGTACGTCCCCTTTGCTGGACTCTGCTTCTGAAGTACCCATACATGGGAACTGAATGGCACAGAACTGGAATAGACCTGTCCAAATGTTACCTGACCCTCTTGCTTGCTCCCTGGAGTCAGGCCCTGTGCTCAATACAGGCATTCAGACACGGTAGGCTTCTGCCAGCTTAGGTGAGCAAGCAGGAGATGTAGTGACCTCCCTGAACACACCCTGTTGTGGGTACCAGCCTCTGCTCCTTGTTCTTTCACCTGGAGACCAATTTACTGTTATTACAGCTGTCTACGCGTGAGGATGTTGCCTCTGTGTTGCTTCTCCTGTCCTGTAGCGTGCTCATAGGGTCTCTGGAAAAGCTGTTTGACCTTCAATAGCCAACACCGAGGAAATATTTGCACTGGTCAAACCTCATTCTTGTTTGTTCAAAACGGAGCCCAGGACTCCCTGGAGGGGAGAGTCCAAGCTTGCTTGCTGCCTAAGTGTTGGCCTGGTCATTTGGCTAGGAAGAGTGAAAAAAAAAAGCCTACTTGGCCAGAAAATATCCCAGGCTTGATTCTTTCTGAATTCAGTAAAGGCAGTTAAAGCCCAAGCCCAGGTGAACTGACAGCCAGCAGGTGGATAGAAATACCTTTTAACGCTCTCAGACCTGGTCTTTACTCTAGAATACAGATGTAGTTGTACTCCTGGGGGCATCGTTCTGCCGAGTCTGGTTCAATTCTGACATAAGGATGCCACAAAATGAAATCAATGTGGTATTTTGCCCTCACCTGCCCCGCGTGATTTAGAGAAGTCAGGTGAACCTTGTTTCAACCTTGTTCTTGGGTTCTAAGTGGTCATTTTATTTAGGACATTTGACTAAAAGCCCTTTTCATGGAACCAGCTCCTGCAGGAAAGATGCCAGCAATTAATGAAAGATGATAAAATAATAAAAGAAGTAATACATTAACTATATTATCCTTGAACATTTGGGCAGTCCTTTTCATTATATCCTCTTTATGGACATCCTCCAGCGACAACTGAAGAACTTCTTTATTGCAGTTCTGTGACTGTTTTGATTCCAGACATTAACAAGTTATTTAAATGCAAAAGCCCTCTTTTGCTCTTCCATTTCCTACTGGCAGATGTGATGCAAATAACAAAAAAATTTTGGTGTGTTGCATTTATACAATTTCTCTGTGTCTATGAATACTCATATCAAAAGGAATCTGGACCTTTGACTTTGTTCATTTTCTTTCTCCTTCCTGCGAATATGCACAGGTGCAAACATACCTTGTGGATACTGGTGTACACTCTTCTGGTTGAGTAGCACAGTGCTACGCAGCCATAGTAGCCACATTGTTTTGATGTAGATGATTTATCTACTGTGACAGTATCTTCTGAGTCTATAGAAACCAGAGTGAGTCCACCAGATCACAGCACAATGATTTCTCAGTACCTTGGAAACAGCAACATCTACCCCTCCTGGGCTAGGTGGGAATCCCACTGGAAATTCAGGACAGATTCCTCTCTCACACAAATTTCATGGCTGTGTAACTCCTTTGGTGCTAGTTCTTCTGGCACCAGCACAAGCACTAGTCCAGAGGCACCGTTCATAGCTGGACTCTGCTTTTGTACAAATCAGAAATAGCTCACCAGGCAATTCTGACTGCTGGCATCAAAATAGGGCATCAGGTGGGAATGGCTATTTTTGGAGCCCAGATTTAACATGCAGTTTGGATTATTTTAAGACAAGATATGTAGGTATGGTCAAGCCCAATGATAACGCTAAAGGGGAATTGCCTGTTGTGTTATTCATTCATTCCGCTCTCCCCAAATGCCTTCAGACAACTCATTAAGAAAGGCAGCAGTTAAGAAAGAACTAGGGCTGAGAAGAGGGGATTCCTGGGCTGCCTGTGTACTGCAGCCCAGAACACCTTCTTCAGAGTATTTTTATGTATTGCACAAAAATCCAATGCTGTATCTGACTTTTTGTTCTGAAATAACCCTGTGGCTACAGAGGCTGATGAAAACTGCCAAGGTTCTCAATGTTATTTTATTCTGCCTCTATTTTCCCAGCTGTCTTTCTTCTGAAATAGCTGTTGTTCTAGCTCCACATATATATGTATTTTAAAATCCTGAACTATTAAATAGTATTTTGCCAGTCTGGAAGAAGAATGTCAATGAATTGTCAATTCTTTATACCAAGTAATTGATTGATTGGCACAACATTAATCTCTAAATCAGCAGCAATAAACTCTATCATTTTAAATCTTGACCTAAAAGTACTAAAACACTTCTAATTGCCACTGTTGCTGCTGTAAAATGACTGATTAAATTGCATTCATATCATAATCTTTGTTGCTCCTAAAACGTCTAATTGACAGTCACATCAGTGACTCGGTGCCAAGAAAGTAAAGGGATCTTGCTTTTGCTTTCTCTCAGGAATGCCTGGAATGGGAAAACCTGATGTTGTTCCCTGGCAGTCCTGGACCCTGGCCTCTAATTTAAATTATTGTTGCAATGCTATTTGTTGTCTGTGTTGAGTAACAATGTTTTACAAGCCCAAGACACAACAGTTCTAAGCCTGACAGTTGAAGAAGAGGGATAGGTACATGCACAAAACAGTGATGAAACACCACGACAGACACCGGTTCCAGAGTATTAGAACTATTGACAAGTTTTCATCAGGCATCAAAGCAAATGGGAGTTCTAAGGAGGGAAGACATTTAATTTAATTTTATACTTTAGGCAATTATTTTCTAGCAATTAAACATCGCAAAGGCCCTGGAAGTGAGCTTTACTCTGACCCTTGCATGCATTCCTAGGGAAAGGGATATAATCAAAATCCCACCATTATGGTGAACCATAAATCCTGGGGGCCATGGGCAGCTGGGATTAATGAGGAACAGCCTAGTGGTCCCAGGATTAGCATGGCTGTGTCCAGGTTTCCTTTGTCCTTATGTCTTCTCTAGGCTGAATACAGCTCAGCCTGACCAGTGAACTCAACCCTCTTGTACTATCATCACGTACAAACAGGATTTGTAAAGCAGTACTTTAACCTTATGAAAACCAGAGTTTTCTGACAAAGAAGCAAAGCAGACCATCAGGATCCAGCCCTGCCTGCTTTGAAGTCAGGGGAATTGGGGATGTTTTCTGGCAGACAAAATACAGCTCACCCTTCCTGTGTGAGTTTCCCAAACTGCTGAGAAACTTGAGTGGCAGCTTCATGCTGTAAAAACCTAAAAAAAAAGAAGTAAAAATAATAAAAGACCCAAATCCTGCCGGATTAAGCTGGGGCCCAACTTCTAAACTTTTGGGAACTCAGTCAGTATAAAAACTCCGCTAACAAAGTCACAATGCTTTCCATCCCAGATCCTTGGATTCTGTTCTGGTTTATTCATTATCAGCCCAAGTTTTGTAGCTGCAACTTTATTATCGTTCTCATTCCACATGTAGTTTGCAGATGAAAAAATGTTGAAACTGTACCAGATGTGATCTGAAAGAAACTGAGAAAAAAAAAAAATCCAGACCACCATGGCACTGTAACTATGATTTTAGATATTGTAAACCTTATCCTGCATTATTGCATTTGACAGTATTACACTGTAAGCGTCTCTATTGCCTTAAACTAAGAAGTGGAAAACCTCTGGTTTAGTACAAAATTGGTTAAAGGAATCCAAATCATCTAGAAAACCATCAGAAAGATCAGAAACCAGCATGAGCAACACCATTTCTTTTTTCTCTTTATGTCTTCCCATGATCCCAAGGATAACGCTGAGGACAGTTGAGTTCTGTAGGATTTTGGACAGAGGTACTGGCAAGGCAGAAGGAAATAAGGAGTGGGAGGCCACAACCCTTAGCACAGATTTCTCGCAGTACGTACAGGGCAAACGCCTGTGGGTGCAATGTGTTTAAATACTTGTGCTGCCATCATGGGGAGTGAGAATACAGGTGATGTGGACAGACATGGCCTTTGAAGGACAGAAGATTTCTCATTTCATGGACATCTGAGGGGCTGAAAGGACAGAATACCTCCTCCTCACACTGGGAAAAGCCTCACATTTTGCTGCTTTATGGTGTACACATTGTGAGTGTGGGTATCGACTGGGAAAAAAGTGCATTGGTGCCGTGTAAATCTCCTGGGGGTCAGCAGCAGGGTGGCACAGGGCTGTGGATGTGCACTGGTACCGTACTGTTGTTTTTCTGGTTTTGAATCAGTGAGAATACAGTTAACACTTTTAAAAAGTGTTTCAGGTTGGTGTTTTTTTGTGGGTTTTTTTAGGAAAGGGTTTTGTGGGATTTGTCATATATTATTCTTGTTTGCTTTTGCAGGGAATTTCCTAGCTATAATGTTAGCAAATGGTGGGCAGTGACAGAGTGAATGGAGCAACGGGCTTCAGAGGAAATAGGGCTGTGAAGCCAGCCAATTTAATCTTCTCCATATAAAATCTTGTAGGTGAGGAGAAGGAAACTCCAGCTGATGGCCATCTTTCATCAGACATTTATATCATTTAAAGTTTCCTCTATAAGGATTAGAAAGTATGGAGTATAACGGATTTGGTTGTTACACTGATCTCTATAATTTCCTTTGGGTTTTCTCTGCTTTCAGAACACCCAAATTGCTCTAACTTGCGCTTTAAAAGCAAGATGAAAATTACTCTTAAGAACAGGTTGTGTCTTTCACTATAGGCCTTTATAAAGAACTCTTGGCAAGTTTGTCTCGCTTATTAAATAAAACATTTCTTCTACCTCACTATTGCCTTAAAATTAGCAGAGATTTTGTATCTTGGTCATTTCTGTTTCTCCTAGATGGGGCTGGGTAACTTGGAAGGTGCATGCTGGAATTTCTGTCATCACAGGTATCAGGGTGGGAGGACTTTGTCTACGAGAGAGCTGATGTCTTCTACTCCAAATGTCAGCAACTGAAATGAAACAACCGTCAAAACCAAAATCACCCAGAAGTCCTGTGGAAACCATCTGACTGATCATCTCCTCTGATCAGTCTTTTATCTCTTGTGATGTCCTGACTCACCAGCTGCAAGGCACCTCAAATTTCTGGTCCAGCCAGGCATTGGATGAAGAACTATAAAAAAAGAAATAAAAGCATACACTAAAAAATTTCTTGTGAAGCCCAGACTGCGTAAATGCAACAGAATTTAGGCCTTCCTTGAATATCATGAAGAAGTAAAAAGGATACGAGCCCAATCTAAGGGAAAAAAACCTTCAGGTAGTCTTTGTCCTTTAAAGGGTTAATTCCTGGACCATATTCAGGCTGTTTTATCCCATTTCATCCTTTTTTTTTCTCTCTATGTGTGCATGGTAATACATGTTACTGTAATGCTGATACCCACAGAATGATTTGCACAGTAGTCAAAGAACATATACATCTGAAATGGCTTAACTGGGAGAAGCCATGATAGGACTGTGTGAACTTTTGGCACCAACTCCCAGTACCATGGAGTAGTGATCATTCATGGGAAGGTGTGGGATCACTGGTGGATTTTCTTGGGTTTAGTTACATGGGGTCAGATCCATTTCTCACGGTGCTCTTGCCTTCAAACCTGTGGCTGAGCATCTTCACCATGGCCCTGGAGTTGCTATATCAGGTTGGTGCACTGAAGCAGCAGAGATGGGTTTGAATCATGTGGGACAATCCCCCACACATGGGAATGGAGGAAGACACGGAACTGGGTCACTCTGCAAGATCTCTTGCAAGACCTTGCATGGCTTCAAAATGGTAACAAAATCCATAAAGAGCTGATTGTTTCTGATTGCTAGCTAACGATCATCCTTGCTGGATTTGCATTTCAAGCTTTTCTCTAGAGCCGTGGGAGCTGTAACCGTGAAAGCTGGGACTCGCGCAGCGTCGCTTGCTCTAGGAGCTGACAGAATGGCAGGGAGACAGAAAAAGGGCAAGTTTGGGGCTCAGACTGTGGTGATGGTGTCTCAGTGAGAGGCTTCTTTGGCCAAGAGGCTCTCACCCTGTAGGAGATGGGTTTATAACTCAGTGAAATGCTGAATCACTCAACTGGCAAAGCTGAAGTTACTCCTTCTGATGTTACCTCTGCTGTTCTCTGTGTGACTTGTCCTGGAGAAAGAGAGTGCATAGCTTATTCTTCATCAGAAGTAATTAATACAAAATCAATTGTATGATGCAATATTTGCCATGAAAAAAAACTTATGACAAACTCATTTGGAAAGTAGTTTACAACAAATACATTTTGGGAAGAGTGTTATACGGCAAGTTCTGGCACGTAAAACTGTGGTGACTCTATTAAAGCCAACATTTACACATCAGTATACCTTAAAATAGTCTATGTCATAGATTTTAGAATAATCTACAAATGGGTCATTTTTCAATCTACAGACCTCAGAAACTATTATTAGACAGATCCAAAGAAGAATTTTATTTGCCAACAAAATTTTCCAAAGGAACTGCTTTAAAAATGGTTAGAACATAATGTAATAGCTTTGTCTTATATTTTCAGCTAATGGTTTTGTTTTCCTATGACTAAGAGTTTGGGACAGAGACTTCTTATTCATATATTACAAAATAATTTAATTCCTATTTTAAATGCAAATCTCCATGGAAACCTAAGTATTGGGTTGCCTTTGAAGTATTTGTCATCAAATCCATTAATCCTCCAAATATTAAGTCCATTTGTGATCAGATCCATTTGTTACATTAGACAATGTTTCTTCTAAAATAATAATCAGTGGCCCATTAAGTGACAACATCCACATGATGATCTGCAGATTGTAGAGGCAAGGCACGAAAAGATATTACTGAAGCAACTTTCAATCTTTCCCCGAACGTACAAGATTTTTAAACTGCCAAAATTTAAAAATAGCATACTGCTATTGCGATGAACATAATTAAAAAGGAACAGTAAATCCAAGGAATAAGAGATGCTACATTAGCAGATTCATACAACTTGAAGGTACCTTCTGCCTTTGTTTTACTACAGTCTAGTAGCCAGATTTCTAGCAGTAAATCTCTGAAATGTTGTATTTTATTACCTTTAACACTGCTTTTCATATGAAGGCCTCAGTACAGGGTAAACATGACCAAACCCTCATATTACTGCTACTAATAAAGAGAAAAACAATGAAACCCCGAAAGAACTATACTGATATTCTTATGTTGTATAAGCTGTTCCACAAATGCATTTGTAAATGTTCAGACAGCTTACTGTAGTCAACTACAACTTTCTGTAGTACAAAAATATCTAAATTCCTGCTTTAAGGGCATATTTCAATGAAACCTTCAATGGAGAGACATTTTGGTGGATTCATATTAAATGGTGCCTCCAAAACTCTATTTGTTATCTTGTCATAGAAATCAATTGCACAAGATAAATAACATGACAAGTCTTGGATTTTTTTTTTCAGCACAAGTTGAGTGCTAACTGTGAAGGAATGATGAAAAAATTAAATAGCTAAATGAGCTCATCCAGCTTTAATGCTCAAATATTAAACATTAATATTCTAGTTCTTTTGAATGGTGGAAAATTGCACCATTTGCCACCTATGGTCTGATACTAGCAGGGGTCAATATCCATAATTCCTATGAATTAATTTAGTCTTAGTAGCATCATCACTACAGAGGTAACACAATTTATTTTCCTTTAGGTTTCATTTTTTGAGCTAGCTTCACTGGAATTGAATTACCTGTGAACTAACTTTCAAATCGTGCCTGTATTCTTCTGCATTTATTCTTTTGTCTGACAAAGCTGAGTTTTGGAATTCACAGCACTGGTAAAAACTGACCTGCTCAGCAACTTCATTCCTAGTGAACACGGAAGAACTTTTTTTTTTGGCTCTCACAGGATTTGTGAGAAGGCCCTGGGTGAGTGAGGCTGGTCTAGGTTCACACTACCTAGTTGCTGTGGAAGTACCAAGTGTGGACCAGGCTACTTCAGCATTTCTACCCCAGTGGCCTAACCAACTTGAGTTCAATGCATCATCTCACTCAGTTTAAAAGTTTCTATGTGTGGGGCCTGACTATGACTAGAAATTACATTTCTATGATGACATCAGCTAACTTTGCTGCAAATACCAGCTGTACATCTATTTTCTTTTAGTTCCCCAAGTATTTGCCACTTGGTTGCCTGAACACCACTAATAGGGGCTTTTTTGAAGGGTCGTGGATTAAAAATTAAAAGTAAAATATTGACAAATAGAATCAATGTGGGATTTCATAACTTCAGCATGTTTGAACATGAACAATAGATAAACTCACTGCAAAATTACTGACAGCATTTTCAGCTTTATAGGTTAAACTTCCATGCTAATGTAAACCTTTGCAATCCAGCCCATTTACAGGAAACAGGACACAGATCCACACGGAATTCTGCTGGTCTCTGTTAGTGCTATCCTACTTGATCTTGGGCAACATGTGCAGCCTGCCTTGTCTCTTCAGGGGAATAAATACTTCCAGCCTCCCTTCACTCTCATGTCTGTTAGACCCAAACTCTCAAAAGTAATGGGTAGTTTTTACTACATTTTCAAAACCCAATAAAACTCCAGTTTCACAAAGTCTATAGATGATCTATCATGTTCAAAATAACTTGAATTCCTGACATTTCTCCCTCTTGCCTTGGTTTTCCCTGTCTGTCACAGTGGATGTTTTTACAGCCATATTTCTTGATTTCATATTGCAGCACTTGATCACGCGGGCTCCAGCAGTGCTGGTTGGTGAGTGTTTTCTGATCATCTCTTGCACTTTGTTACAGTGATCTGTTCATCATGTTGCACTATTGAATGCAAGGTTAAATACATTATATAGACATTTTAGGCATGAGACTTGCAAGGTTAATGCACGTACAGCAATAACTGCTCTTTGAAATAATTATACTTTCTCTGTATTCACTCAGATATTTTGGTGTTTTTTTTCCCAGATAACCAGGGTTATGCAATGGAAAATGTTACTCTCCATCAAGCCTTATTGTTGAACTGTTTGAGATCAATGTTCTTAACATCAAAATACAAACTACAACAGATGTCATGCCTTGGGAAATTGTTACCAGAGATACTTTCTTTAGTAAATTAATGATCAGCAGTGACATATTGCTACCATATTAAGTGCAGCGTGAGACTGCTCTGCAAAACTGTCATTCTAGGAGCAACAGTCTGAAACTAAGTAAACAGTTTTTCTTGAGTTCAAAAGTTGAACATATCTGTAAAATTTGGTTCCCTTTCTAGTCTTGCATACTAGATAGACAGTGGACAGTGCAGGGCCAACAAATACATATCAAAGGCTGTATATTTTTTTGTACAGTGTAGTGTTTTGTTTGCTTGTGTGGCTCCTGAGGGCAGGAATTTTACCTAGCAAATACATCAGTCTGGTGCAGAGTCAGGCAGAAAGATCAAACTTTATCTCAACAGTTTCTAAAAATAACTTAATTACAACTAACAAGCAGCTAATATTCAAGATCTCGTTGTTCTGTCTCTATAGCCAGATAAGTAAATACTTGAAGGTTATCTGTGGCATACTACCTGGTGACTCCCAACCATGTTAAACATGCCACATTGTTGTAATTTAAAAATGATTAAAGTGGAGGCAGGGGATTTAGTTAGCTGCAAAATAAATAACAATAAACTTCCTAAAATCCTTTAGCATAGTCACCTGAAAATTTTTAATACCATTTGTAAGCAGTAAGGAGATCAGATGCATGAGCCAGTCTCCTTTTGAAACAATTTCATGACCTTCTGTTCACTTAAAGTTAGCTTTAAAACACACTATTTCCAGGAAGCCTTCCAAAGATAGTATACTCTGGAAACAAAGCCTATTTAAAAAGCTTTATATGAATAAATGAAAATAATAAGGGGACTACAGTCACTGATGGCAATTAACCTGTATATCTTTTACTTTTTTTTACTTTTCCTCTGTTTAGGCTTTACAATACTTTGGATGGTGAGGAAAAAAACCAAGGTCAAGTTGTCTGTCATAATCTGGCTGCTTTGCAACATTGCATTTCCCTTAAAATGACTGTAATTCCGGTTTAGTGAGGAAAAACTTCAGTCAAGCAGAACTTGTCTAAGCTGAAGGGCCACCAGAGATGTTCTCTAGCGCCTGTCCAGTCCAGGGCCTGTCTTGTACAATATTTCTATCAGTGACTGTGACACACACACGAGGAATTTTCCCACAGTAAAAGGTTGAGAGGTGCTGTCAATACCGAAGTGAATCTAAATATCCATCAGAAAGAAATCACTGAATAACTGAAAGTACTAGAATCCAAAACTGAGATGGAATTTCATCCTGCAGAAGTGTCCTGCTTTAGGGGAACCATCAGAGGAACTTCTGCTGTGGATGGAACTCATCAACTGAAAATGTCTGAGGAAAAGGAAGATCAGGATGTACCAGTGAATAGCAGGACTATTAAGAGACAACATCATGCAAATATGAGAAAAGTAAATGGAAACGATGCATTTGAAGGTGCTTCAAAGAGGGAGTTTCACTATGACACGGGAGAGCTGCTCTGCAACACAGCACCCGGTTCTGGTCAGCCATGGTGACAAACAGGGCGAAGAAGAGCTAACAGGGTGATGAAGGCAGTGGGGAGCTGATCTTGCGAGAAGACACAGTCGGTGCGGTTCCTGGAGGTGGCCTGAACCAGCCTGGCTTTGACCACTTGCCGAACTGATCCTGCTCACGAAGCCAGCAGGAAACTCTGCATGTTTTCTGCTGGATTATTTTAGTCCTGATTTAATCAGCTAAATCGAAAGGTCAGACAAGATCCAGAACTGGTTGCACAGGAAACATACTTGTGGCCAGGAGAGAGAGGAGGAGTAGGAGAAGAAAATCAGGGATCGTCCCTTTCAATGGCAAGGGGCTGATACTTGTCTCAGCCTGTTTCTGGCAACCCAGCTTCAGGCAGCAGAGCAAGGCTTGTTCAGCCTGGCAAAGCTCGATGGGGCAGAAAGAAGATTTTGTCTAGCAGCACTCAACCAGAGGCCAATGCTGTTGCAAGAACTAATGGATATAAACTGGCCATGAACAGAGTTGGGCTGTGAATTAGAGGAAAAGTTTTAGGCTCCGTATCAGCCAGATTCTGCAACAGCTTCTGATGGGATTAGTCAGGAAAATGGGGTGGATACAAACACTGAGGGACAACCAATAAACACTCAAGCAAAAAAGATTAAAACAAACAGAAGGTGTTACTTTATCACCCACAGAGCATTTATAGGCATGGAGCAACAGGATTCTGCTGCTGGAGGATGTTACAGAGGCCACAAGGATAAATGGACTCAAACAGAGACTGGACAGATTTTGGAGGGGGAAGCTCATCAGTTTCTGCTTCAAACAGTTGAAGTGTTCCTAGGATGGAGCTCCATAAATTTGTGCAAAGGATTATACATGTGGAGCCTGTGGTAGCAGGGGACTGGAGTGCATGATGTAGGATGCTTTTTCAAGTCCTACATCTAAAGTGTATGGACCACTGCAGAGGCAAATGGATCAAATTGTGTGTCCTGTATTCCACAAGAGACCAAACCAGTGTTCTTATTTGGCCAAAATATTTATTTGCTTAAGACTAGGGTACCAGATAATGTAAAGCAAACAAAGCTTGTAGGCAAGTTTCCATTTCTCAGTTAAAAGTGTTTTGTTTTGATTCTCCACCATCAACCACTGTTACTGACTTCAATCGCTGCAGGGACTAATTGGTAGGCAGAGACAATGGAAGTGATGAAAGTAAGTATATAATTAATACAAATCACGGTTTAGATGTTGTTTCAATTCACATAATTTAATTTTTAAATTATAGGTTTGTGTTCCAGAGATGTATAATACACAAAATCTATCAAATGGTCTTACATGTGTAACCAAGTTCCATAAAATATTTTATTGCCAACCCTAAATATTAAAAAAAATATTAATCAGACCCCAATAATCATGATACATCCTTAAAAAATACATTTTTTAAAGGAATCAAGAAAATTCTGACTGCATTAAAGTCAATGACAAACCTTTTGTAAAGTCAATGACGAAATCCACATGGGATTAATTTTAATTGCCTTTTGTTTTTTATGAGCCTTCAGGACTCACCTACTTGCCGTTTTCAGTCTCTGTAACTAGAAAATTAATTTTCCTCTTTAACTGATTGCTAGAGTTTTCCTATAGTCTAATAACTCCAGAAGTCGAGGCAATAACACAAGGTTTGTGCTGTAATTATGAAAGTTATCTGGAGGACAAATATTTCTTCCCAAGTCATGCTGAAGGAAAAGGGTAGAGTGCCTCCCAGGGAGATGTGATGAATTGGGCTGGAGTGCCCTTGGGATGAAGGGCTGGGAGCTGGATGCAGCCACCTCTAAGAAGGTGGAAGGACGAAGCTGGGAGGGAGAGTGGGATGCAGATCCTGGTTGAGCTGACCTTGCCACTGCTCCTCAGGTGACAGACAGGTTGGAACAATGACATCTACTTTTGGGACTGTCCACCTCCTTCCTCATTGCTGTCACATTTATGCTCTGTGCCCTCCTGCAGAGGCAGGAGCTGATGGTCTTCTCCACATAGCAGAGGCAAGTGCACAGTGACAGCAGAGCTGCTGTCCTGCCCTTCGCAGCTGGCTGCCCCAGGCAGCCATTGACTTCATCTGTGCCTGGTGTCAACTCTGCTTGCTGGGCTGCAAGTGCAGAACTACCCTTGGAAAATATTTAATTATCAGGCCACTTATGTTCAGATTAAGCTTGACACCTCAAACAATGCCAGTGGACTCAAGGTCATTTTACAGAAGATGGATTTATCTTCTGATGTTAGCTGACTTTATCTTTCAGACTTGACTAACTGTGCATTGCTGGTTGAACCTCCTGGGAGCTGCTTCACAGAAGAACAGTGACAGTGGAGCAGTGAAGGCCTGTCTTGAGGCTGGAAAAAAAGCATGGAAAATAGCTGGAAACATCTGTGTGGAAGATAAGAGCTCAGCCTAAGGAGGGAAAACCAGAAATCTGCAAGAAACAGGAATGGCAGGAGGGGCCCAAGAGGGGCAGAGGTTTTTCAAACTAAAAATAAACCTAAACTCTCAAATATATAAAGCTGTCTATTAAAAATGGTACCAGATTACATCTCTACAATGCCAAATAATTAATGACTTTTAATAACCCTAATTTGGATTTCATCAAATAAATTTGGATTTCATCAAAACCTTGTTGCATATCATTGACTGTTTCAAGCAAGGACTGTGAGCTCTTAAGGGAGACTAGCACCTGTATTAAAGCGTACACTGCTGACATCTTTCCCAGGTACATCAATTATAATTAAAGAGTAATAAGAATGCCGGGATGGACTTCTTAGGCACTTTCATGCAGGAGCCCTAGCATTTAAAATTAAATCCATTAATTGTAACTACTGTACGTTTGTGATCTCTCAGATAGCGTACAAACTAATTCATTGCTTTTGCAGTCATGCCAGTCTGTGTTAATTAGGTTCATGATTTATTTAATTTGAGCAGGGATGTATCAGAGTGCCCCAAACTGGACTGATAAAAGGTCATTAGTTCACACTGTTCAAGACAATTTGGAATCTGATAATGAAAAATGTTTCTAGGCGCCTGACAAAAATTGATTAGCAAAATGGGCTCTAATTGTTTAAAGGAAAGCTCCATATTTTCTTCCACCCAGCCATCTGAAAGTTCATGTGTTAAGAAGCTCTTCTCACTCTGAAGTGGCTCTGAAATACGTTTGAAGATAAAAGGCTTTTTTAAAATTATTGTTGGCATTGCTTAGGAAAGAAGGGAGCCACAGTGCTGTCATCATCTGGAAGACTTTATTTCTTTTTTCTCTTTCCATCTATAGCAGCCAACACCACAGTCTCTGAGCGAGACTCCCATATTAACAAATGTGCTCCTCCAAAAAAATACAGAGGTAGGAGTATCTCTGCTTTACAAATGCGAAAGAGAGGTAAAGAGTGTGGGACTGATATGACTAAGTCATTGTGGCTCAGAAGGGACTCTCCTTTGTTATCAGAAAGATCTTAGCAACTGAACAATATTACTGGTCATGGACTGGTACGTCTCATCTTAAAATAAGAGTTAGATGAGCCACAACACTGATGTCAAAGGGAACCCAGAGCAACCAGGTCATATGTAAATGACCACACTGTAGCTATTAGTCAGGTGAACTGAATCACAGCATCAGAGAACAGTTGAGGCCAGAAAGGACCTATAGGCTTAGTCCAAACCCCATGCACAAAGCAGGGCAACACATTGCTCAGCACTCTGTGCAGTTTAGGTTTGAATATCCCCAAGGATGGAGTTTTCACTAGGTATCTATTGGGGTCCCATCCCAGTGTCTGACCACCACGACCGTGAACGTTTTCTTCCTAATACCTACTTGAAAATAATGTAATTTCCCTCATTGCAACTTGTGTCCATTGCCTCTTGTTTGCAATTTGTGTCCATCACTTCAAGAGGAGTCTGGTTCTACCTTCTCTATACGTGCTCCCATTAGTTATAAACCGCAGTAAGGTCCTACCTTCAGCTTGTTGTCTCAAGGCTGAACAAACCCAATTAACAAACCCAATTAACAAACCCAATTCTTTCACTCTCTTTGTATTGTACAGTCCAGCCCCTCATAATCTCGTCAGTCCTCTAATGGATTTGCTCCAATATTTCAATGCCTTTCTTCCCAATATTTCAATGCCTTTCTTCCCCTGAGGAGCCCGAAATTGCATGCAGCTCTCCAGATGTAGTCTCGTAAGTGCCAAACAAAGCGAAGAGTCACTTCCATCAACCTGCTGGCTATGCTCTGGTTAATAGAGCTTGCTACACTGTTGGCTTTCTTTGCTGCAAGGGTACACTGCTGACTCATGTTCAAATTCTTGTCTAGGAGGAGTCCAGGTCCTTCTCTACAAATACGCCTTCCAGCTAGCTTACTCGATCGCGATTACACAGAAGGTTAGTGGAAGTGCTGGTCATTTAAACTACATCTCCTGAATCCTGGCTGTGGCATCTTTTCCTCTTCCTAATGGTATTTACCAGCAGAGATCAAAGGCAAATGTAATTTCTATGTAGCAGATGTTAACTACAGCCTTTAGAATCAGTACTAAAGTAAAATGGGAATTACTCAACAGTCTCTGGCACTTCTCTCAACATCCTTCTGTGACACTAATAATAATCCTGAACATTCTTATTGCTCATTCGTCATCTAGGTCTGGAAGACTGTTTAGAATTCTCTAAGCTTCATTGCTCCTTCCTTATGGATGAAGGATAAATTTCTTCTTTACTATGTGGCTTGTCTTCAGTCATATGGAGGGTGAACTCACCTCAGCTAACTTCAACCATACACATAGCAAGTGCCTAATCTTGTAATGAACTTTCAGTTAATAAACACATCCAGTGAGCTGAACCCTTTAAAAGAGAGAGTTTAGAATAGGAAGGAAGTGCCTTTCTGTTGAGACGTCTAGATGAAGAGGCTAGACTAGATGCCTAGTACTTAGCCAGCTAAAATTAGATTACATTGGTCTTACTTGTAAAGAATTCTCATAGTAGGTAGGAGTAAAATTCAGGAACTTTATTCTAAGGTAGCATGAACTATCTTCACCCCTACTGATTTCTGTGTAGCCACACTGATTTTTATCAACTGCAAAGCTAAATCAATGGATCTGAGCCATGCAAAATCTAAGATTATAGAAGAACCTATACAGCTCATTTAGGATTAAGCTAATACGCCCATGGAGAAAATTAATTTGAATAACTTGAATGATGCACAGACATAAGTCAGAACAATCTTCTAGGATTTCAAGGTGTAGCTGTAGTAAATTGCCCAGAATAATTTTACATATCAGAATACTATTGTTTTCTCTTAGTTACCTGAATTGATTTTTTTTCCTTGATTTCTCTTAATTATTTTCCACAAGATCATAACTTTTGCCCCTTAAATGATTTTTGGAGAAGTCTTCAGGACTTCCTCTTCCAGGACAAGAGAAAATGGCCTCAAGTTATGACAGAGGAGGTTTAGATTGGATATTAGGAAAAATTTCTCCAGTGAAAGGGTGGTCAAGCATTGGAACAGGCTGTCCAGGGATGTGGTGGAATCACCATCCCTGGAGGTATTTAAAAAACATGTAGATGTGGTGCTTAGGGACATGGTTTAGTGATGGACTTGGCAGTGCTGGGTTAATGGTTGGGCTTGATAATCTCAAAGGTCTTTTCCAACCTAAATGATTCTATGATTCACAATTTAAGCTTATCAGGGGCCTTTAATTTCCACTGTTTCCCATAGGTTTTGAAGGTCACTTCCATCTCATAAGAGCTGGCCAGAGAAAAGCTATCTTCTGAGAGGGCATGGTACTGGCATGTGTTTTTCATTACTTTATGTCACTGTTACAAGAGCCAAGGCCCTGTACTCCAAACAACCCATCTGAGGTTCATCCTTAACCAACATAGGTTGGGATGTACTGGGATCTTCTTCTTCAGACATTCAAGACCTTTAACATTTGTAATTATGTTATGAAGGACCTCTTTGACTTCTTCTGAGAACTTCTGCAAGAAAACACTTCCATATATCCATTTATCAATACATACACACATACATACATACAAGTGCGTGCGTGTGTGTGTATGTGTTTTTCTGGATCGCATGGAAGTTCAGGTGACCTAAACCAAAGAAATAATCTGGTCTGGTTTTCCTCAAACCACATGAAAGATGTGACTTCGATAAGGCTCTTGTTTACATGGGCACCAAGGGAAGGTGAAAATGCTCCAACCAATTTAAATAGGAAATGAAGTGGAACACATTTTAACAACAGCTAGACGTGTACTGGCCCATAGCACATATGTTTCTGTCAGCGTAAAATGAGCATATTGGAATTTGCTTGGAATGGCATCTTTTATAATGCTTATATATAGGGAAAGCTTCCAGGTATATTGAAGGTGAGCCAAAGATAACAAGGTAAATATGAAGTTATGTTTGTCCTCACTTGAGAGCAATTATTATTTGCAACAGGCCTTTCAGAGGCACCTAAGGATCCTGACTGTTCCATTCCTATTAAAATAAATTGATACTTCAGCTTTTAGGCAGACTTGGAAAAGAGCATCCTAACCTTTACTTTATTATTTAGCTGAACATCTTTGCAGCACTAGTGTTGGAATTAAATATGTTTATAGTTTTTAACCCCAGAAAACAAATTAGGATTTATGGTTAACTAACACTTGCCAAGTAACATAATCATGTCTCACAACCATAGCTATAAAACTATAATAAGCCCTTACCCCCACACTCCTCCCAAGGCTGGATGCCTAAAATAAATGATCTTGTTCAATCAGAAGCTGTAAATGAAATGTGGGAATCTCTGGGGGGAAATTTTGCTGTGTAGATCTTATAAAGGAGCTGAGACCATAGGGTAATAACTTTTTCATCTTAGAGACTATTGAAATAAGGTTCCTTATCCTTTTCAGCCCAGCATTCCTATAGAGGTATGAAGTGTCAATATTAAGAAAGGTACCACCTGTTTGACTGTTTTACAGCCTTGAGAGCATGGACTGCAGACAACCTATAGGTATTGACAGATTTCTAATAGAAACCCCCAAAATCTCATTGAACCAAGCCAACAAAACATGGAATGATCACCCCAGACTGGAATCCAAATGCATCACTGTCTGATCTGATTAGCTCTGTAGTACAGGATGGAGCCCCTCCATCTTTCAGAACTGGGCTAAAGCCTTGAACAGTTGTTTTGGTAATGTAGATGAGGTTTTAGGTCCTAATAGTTCCTACAATTACTGCTGAATCTGGCCTTGGCTCAGGAATAAACTCCTTGTATTGAAAAGATTTACTACCCTAACTATATCTGTATCTCAATTTAATGAAAATGTTAAGGATAATTTGATGGTCTCTTGCCAGTGTAATTTTAAATAAAATGTCTTCATTCCTTGGCAGTGGCTGTTGGCACTCAGGTTTAACTGAAGGAAGTGCTTAAGTGAAGTGCTTTTTATGTTACAGTCTTGCCAGTATCTTCTCTGGTAGAACAGATTTAATTTTCAGTGTTTTACCTAGAGTAAATAAATTCTAAAAAAATAAATTACTTCCCACCATCAGTCTGTATGATAGCAAACCTTACTAAAACATTACTAGAAATCAGATATTGGCCTATCACAGCATTTGGACTAATCTCAAGCCTCATCTCCTGTAAATTAAAGTATTTCTAACTTATTTACTGTTCATTTATTATGCAGTCTTGTAAAAAATGTTTCTGCATCTTGGGAAGTAATGTAGCACATAATGAAGCGCTGTCAGTGCATCTTAGATTTTCGTTTGGGTTCAGCAAGTCAGCATAAAAGTTTAGGACACTTTATTGTAATTGCATAGGGAATGGAAAGTAATGATAAGGTGGTGACAATTTGGCCATCATACCTTACAGAACTGAGCAATTGCCAAATACACTCTTGATTGCTTACCCTGTCTAAATCAGGAATACATGCACAGAATGGGGCCAGAAAGACAATGCATCAGAAGTTAAATTGTTTGGGGATTAGTCTGAGAATAAAAAAGACTGTAGATATAAAATGGTGCTCATTCAAAGGGTAAACCCAGCATGTATAGTATTTATTTTCTTTTTAAAATGTAAATTATGTTGATTTGTTTTAATATGTAGAGTGTATACAAAAACTTTAAATCACCAAGGTGTCAACAAGCTACGCTTAGAAGATGGCTTTGCTCTGAGTCCCTCATAGTGAAAAAGGAAAAACATCTTACAATAATCAGATATGTACCACAATTTTTTTCCTGTGTTGTGGTTGTAAGAGGCAGGCCCAGGAGAGAACCTATAGATAAGTTTCTCTGTAATGTAGATTGAACACCACACTTCACCCGTATTTTTGACAAATGTGACCATCTTTGTGGTGCTGTTTTAATTTCTGTGGTGTGCATTTACAAGAAAAAGAAGGTATTTACACACCCTCAGAAAACTTGATTGTGAGGAGTGAAGAAAATTTTAATAACATCTAAGAGACTGTCATCTGATGAACAACTGGACTTCTGCAGTCCAGCTGTACCTGGAAGCAATGTGTACATATGCCTGTAGAGGGAAAAAGGAACAATTAGAGAGCAGAGAACTGTGATTAGGAGAATGCAAAAAATCTGCTGGAATGTGCAGTAAGAAGGAGGTGAGAAAGATGGGGAAACTGTATGGAGCAGCTAACTACACTGCAGCATGTGAGGCAGGTGCGTGTTAACACAACATACCTACAAGAGCAATATCCCTAGATCCTTGAGTCTGTGTTTGTCAGGGCCCTGAATGCACTGACATGACTTAATTGCCCTGAACAGCTTCAGCCAGGACCCATGCTCACCCGCTCCGTTGCTCATCGGTCCATCTAAGCTCAGGCATACCTGTCTCCAGCCCTGCCTCCTGGATGGACCTTGGACCTATGTCTTAGTGCTGTCTTCTGCTCGTGTCTGGACTCTCTGGACTCATCCTCTTGGCCTGCTGGAGCTGTTGGTGGACCCTGTAACTGTTGCTGGGCTCTGGCCACTATGTCTGGATCCTGTGTGATTATGTCCTGATCGGGGAGGGCATGGCTTGTGCTGAGGTCATGCTTGGTGTCCACTTGTCTTCTTTCACGGAGAAGACCTGTTCTTGCTGTTCCTGAGAATATTAAACCAGTCTCTGCTCTGACTTTTTTTGACTAAGTGACACTAAATTTTCTGACTTCTGTGTATTTTCTCCACTGTGACATAAATGTAGATTTTGTCCTAAAAATCATAAAAATAAAACACATTTACAGTTTCTTTTATGCTTCCATAAATTCACTGTGTTCAAGATACAAACACTCAGTTTATTTTGTTACGTAAGTTTTCATTTAATAAAATTACACCTAGTGTGGCCTCTAGGGGCAGATGCAAATCACTAAGACTTCTCAGACAAACATACGTCAGTTGGGCGCGTGTCATTTACCAACTACTTCTTCAGAAGGTAACAGCCAGGGTCAGCAGAGGATCTTGTGTCCTTCTGACATTGAAGCTGAAACCTGTCAAATGCGTAGCAGTCCAAAACCCACTTCACAGAAACCCAGCTCTCTGCAGTTTCACACTTCTTCGGCTTATTAGATGAGGAGGGATTGAATCCCTAAATTGGCTTTTCTACCAATAAAAAATTGGCACAAATTCATGACCTAACAGTCGCTTCTGTGCAATGAAAATCAATGAATTAACTGCTAGGGACACCCAGACTAGTCCTTTTCTGTATGAGACTTAAGAAAGTTTGTCAAGGATTAAGTCCGCTTGAAAAGAATGCTGTCAAGCTTGGAAAAAAATTTACTATCACTCCCATATAGAGCAGTGTGATATTACATCAGCAATGCAACGTGTTGAAACCATGAATGAACATTTGATGTGGTATTTTACAATGCCCTAAACCTCAACTGCCTTCGTAAACACTATTTATTTATAGGAGGCCAGGCTTGCTTATACTGGAACTATGCTATCTTGGGAAATGCAGGGCTAATGCTTACTCTTGCCAAACACTTCTTCCCTTACGAAAAGTTTGAAATTTTAAAATTTAGACTCTTCTGAATCATTCAGATCCAAAGGAATCTCAGTAAATATTTAATTTGTCAGCTTGGCAATAGTTAAATGGCATTGTGTTCATGGTATGAACAGCTGCGAAATGCATACACTGTCTCCTGACATGGGTCCTTGCCATTTGTTTGTTGTGATACGCCTATGTGAGAATTCACAAGTCAGGGCTCAATCAAATTTCCACCAAAGGAAATGAAAGCTGGATTTGGCCACCTATATTTATTTAGCAGCTCACAGCTACAGACTGAATAACTGCTTTTTGTTATTGCTGTTGTCCGTATCACCTCTGTATCCGGAAAGATGCAGTCACAGTACTGGAAAATGGTGAACAGGCTAAGACGTACACAATAAAGGAGCCTTAGGTGCAGTTTCACCACTCAGGTCTGCTAAATTTTGTATCGCAGCCTTTCTCTCTTTCCAGTCTTCATTGACTGCTGAGACCTCGATCCCGTGTGGAGCCAGCTTGCATCGGGAACTTTCTCAAGTGGATTTTCACCCCTGTGTAAGCACAAGGGCCTGCATGTGGTGGTCAGTGTTGGGTCTTTGCACTGGTCACGGAGTCTTTGCAATGGGGTAGCATCCATCATGTGCTTAACCTACAAGAAGGACAAATTATATATATGTATATACGTACATATATATATATATAATGTACAAAAACAAAACCGCGCCGTATGACAGCCCATCGGTGCCGGGGAAGTGGGGAAGGCAGCCCTGGGCCGAGGCCGAGCGGGACCCTCAGCTCAGGCCCGGTCCCTCGTGCGGCCCGGCTGGGGCCCAGCCGCTCCCGCCGCCCCCAGCGCTCAGATTCACAACGGGAGCGAGTTTTAGACGAACCAGCCGCAGCTGGGACGACCCGGACACGCTCAGAGCCGTGAGCGCGGCGGCTCCGGGGGGCGCGGGGACACCCCGGGCTCGGGGGGCCCGGCGGCGGGGGCAGCGGGGGAGGGGCAGCCGCGACCCGCCGCCCGCGCTGGGGCCGCCCGGGGCGAGGCGCGGCCTCGCGGGGGCTGAGGAGAGGCGCGCGCGGGCGGCGCGGCCCCGGCGGCTGCGGACGGCGCTCGCGCCACCGCGCCCGGCCGCCGGGAGCGCGCCGGGGAGGCTGCGGGCGGCGGCCATCTTCTCTCCACAGCCGGCTGCTCCCCCAGTGCAAGTGAAGCAGCCCCGCCAGCCCCCTCCTCCGCTCCCTCCCTCCTCCTTCTCCTCCTCCCTCCCACTACACTCAGCCGTTGCCGCCGGTCAGAAGGGGGGCGACCGGGGAAGCGAAGGCCGCGGGGCGGGGAAGGCGGGGGGGGGGGGGGAGGGGGGGAGACAGGCCGGGCCGCCGTGAGGGGAGAAGCCCCGCGGGGGCGGGCAGCTGGGGCTAGCCGGCGGCGGGCGGGCGGGCCGCGGGGTGCCAGCCCGGGGGGTTCGCGCCTCCCCGGGGCCGGCGCCGGCCCCTCCGCTCGCCCCTGCCGGCCGGCCGGCGCCCCCTTTGTGGGGTCAGCTCGGGGGGCTGGACCCCGCTCTAGATGGGATAAGCTGTAAACATGTTTAGCTTTGAAGGGGATTTCAAAACGAGGCCCAAGGTGTCTCTCGGAGGAGCGAGTAGGAAGGTAAGAAACGGCGCCTGTCTCCGCGTTTGTGTCTGTGTCGGTTTCCCTCGGCCCCCTCTGCCTTCCCTTCTTATCGTTGTTTTTGCCATTGGGCCTTCAGAAATGGGAGCAGCTATGACTAAGGTTTAATAGAGGGGGAGGAAAATCCTCCCCTCCCGATGATGTGTTTCTCTCATCTCGGCTCTGTGTTGGATTTTTTTGTGTGTTTTTTTGTTTGTTTGTTTGTTTTCTTGTTGTTTGTTTTTTTTTTTTGTTTTTTTTTTTGTTTTGATCAGGCCCCACACACCATCCCAGGTTTGCAGCGTGGTAAGAATTGTGGGAAGCGAGGAAATGTCTCCTTAGCTCGTCCCGTGTGTCCCCGTCCGTCGTCCCCCCCCCCCGTCCCCGCCCCGGTAGCAACCCGGTTTGTTGTGGCTGGGAGCACCTCCCGAGCAGTTCGGTTCGAGGGCTCCCGGGGTGAAGGAGGGAAGGACTCGGACACCTCCTGTAATTTCTTTGCAAAGGGAAAGTCTTGCGTGGGCCCGCCTCGTTGGAGAGATGGGGGGAGAACAACAGCCTTACACAACTCGAGATCAACGCAGATTGCTGGGGGAGGCTTCACCCACGTGAGTGAGGGTTGCCGTGTCACAGCTTTAGCTTTTCTCTGTCAGGTTCACGTTCAGTTCAGTTTGTCGTGTGCAGGGTGAATAGCAGTTAATTGTCTGTTGTACCAGACTATTGTATATCCTTGTGTTGATGGCAGAGAAGCGAAGTGGTTTATTTAGATCTTGCTGACTGGACAGAGCAGTCAAATGTTTAGATGAGGACTGAAGGGCATAGAGCGACTGAAGAATAAGCGAAAGGACAAAGTGTTTTTAGAAATGGCCTGACTTGTAAGGGTTGCTCTAATTCACTTCTAAAATATTACTACCCATGTCGTCATTGGACATGATTGTGTGGGAAGCTGAGTGTTTCAATTAATATGTTTGAACCTTAATACGGGTAAAAATAAAATTTATGTTATTGTGCACTGTAAGCAAGTTCGGCTCCCTGAAACTTTTAAGGTTTGGCAGTACAGTTAGGAAGCTAGTTTAAAATACTGCACTATGTGCTACTAAAATCACAGTGAAGTTTGCATTTTGGTGGATTGTTTTACATCATTTATTAAGGAGAATGTGTAACAGAACTGTATTTAAATTGTGCAGCTTTTCATCTAAATAATCTTCCGTGTATCTTAAGACATTTCTGTTCATTAGATTACATACAATGGCATTACATGAGTGAAAAATACCATAAATATTCCCCAGCAGAAGTAGGAATTGGCAGAACATGCCCTGGCCCTCAGCTGAACGATTTAGGTACTTTGCAACTTCTAACACTGACTTTCTAATAGTGTTTCTTGCAGAACATACCTCCTTCTACAGAAGTAAACAGCTGTCATAATAGCTTTTTTTATACCTACTGATTTCTTCATCAGAGTTCAGCAGAATTCTATTTTATTTTAATCATAGACAAATTTATTAATGTACAGGTGTAAATTTCCAAGGGCAAATATTAAAAGGTAAAGGAAGTGGAAACCGAAGTTGATGCATAACCTTCACTCTGTCCAATACAGAGGTTGTGTGTCATGGTCTGATTGATACTGACTAGTGCACAGATTTGATGATTTCACATTGGTACACTGAAGTGCTTGTGCTGCGTCAATGCAAATCGGTTAGTTGTGGCTTTGTATGTCATGTTTATATGGATGTTGTAGAATAACCTTGAAATAGCTGCTTATTTTCAGAAACTATGTGCAGTACTAATGAAAAAAATTGTTTAAAACAGTACTAAGAAAGCAGTTTACCTGAATTTATATGTAAACGTATTACAGCAGAGATTGGTGTGGCAAGTGTTTACATGGATTCCAGGAGCTTCCATTATTTCACGTCCCAGGCTCCTTGTGATCATGTTTTCTCATACCTATAGACTTCAGTTTTACAGAAGGCTAAATTATAAAATGTTTCCTTTTAGCATTTTGGGCACGTGGAAAAAATGTTCTTTGATGAACTCCCTTGCCTTCCAAATGTGTATAATTTTAGAGAGATACAGTTTATAGTTCCAAACTTGCACCTCTGTGATGCTTTATTAGTTAGCTGGGTGCTTAGTTGATTCCTTTAGTAGAATAAAGCACTACCAGAAATACAGGTGAAATCTGTATACAGGCTGCTTAATGCTAAGAATAACTCTCTGCCCTGTTTGGGGAAGCTTCGCAAATACTGTTGCACCTGCATAGATAGCTCCATTAGCAAAACCCTCCCAGGGGCTGGATATGAAAGCAGGGACTCCAGTTCAAAGAGCTAGTCAGTGCTAAAGATGCCAGCAGTCTTCCTGATGTGGATACAACTATGCCAAAATAAATGATCAGCAAAACTGACTATTAAAAGTATGATTGTTTGCAGCTGCAGTTATATCAGCAGAATAACTGTGTCGGGCACAGGTCACGTGTCAATGCCCTGTCTGACATTGCATTGCCTTTTTGTAGTGTTTCTTTAGGCCTTGCAAGAGGCTGACCTCAGTAAGTCCTTATTATAGGCACAATAATAGAAATACAGCTGGGGACTTGTGGCTACTAACTTTTATGGCATTTTTTAATTATAAAAGTAGAGAGCTTCAGGTTGGTTTTTACTCTGTTTGCATCTTATGTTCATATGTGTTATGATGGTCTGACTGTGAATGCTGTAGAGGGCCGTTTCAATCCAACCAGACCTTTTGCCAGAAAAGTAGTATTTTTGTTAAAATCCTGAGTTGCAAAATTAGTGTTCTCAAAATTGCTACCCCTGTGACTGATTGTAACATTTTAATGTTGCATTGTACATCAGTGTAAAAATACAGATGGTATTGTCAATGTTTGGACTTTTCCCTCCATATCTACTTTCAGAAACTTGCTGATACGTTTGGGCATTAGTTGTATAGGAGTTTGAGGGTCTAGGTCTTATTTACAATATGGTAAGTTTGTTTAATTTTTGAGATTGCTTGTTGTTACCTTTAAAACAATTTCCTTTATGAGGCCCTTCAAAAGATATTTTCAGATTTAGTTTTAATTGTAACTGGCAAAACATATTTTTTTACTTCTGAAGTAAAATAGCCTCCAAAAAGGAATACTGTTGTTGGAGTTCTATATGGTAATGCCTTGAATTACGCATGGACTTTTTGTACAGGACTGTAATTATTGCCTAAAAGGCTGTGGCTGCAAAATTTGTGTGGTATGTCAGGCAGGAAAGAAGACATGCATCTGAAGAGTTGGTTTGGGGTGCAGTTCAAATTGAACTGAACTAACCGAACTGTGCAGTGGAATGAAACAGGTGGTTCCTACCTCGTCCTTTGTGTCCCGTATAGTGAACATGTTTTGCAAGGTGGAGTGTCACCATGCCTTCTGGTGGCAGCTGTTAGGTTTCATTAATTTTATCATGAAGTTGGACTCTTGGTGGCATAGCACAGAATCTGTTTAACCATGCTTGATTTGGTACGGTCAGGCCCAGTGTTCCTTTATTAATTTTGCCAGTGTTAAAGAGAAACACAAGGTGCTAGTCCTTTAGTTTATCATGCAGTGGGATACCCATGCCTGTGCTGAGATGCACAAAGGGCTCTGTAGCTCCACATTATTCATTTAGGTTGTGAAATAGGTTAATGACATCTTGTAAGCCTTTAACAGGAAAAAAAGTTAAAAGACTTTTGCTAAGTCAAATGTACAGTATCACTTGAGATATCCAAAACATGCTTCTATAAATTCCAAGACTGTTTTAAATAGTATTTTACAATTATCATACTGGTATGAGATAGTTTAAAAATAAATTCCTTTTCAGGAATTTGTACTACAGATGAGTTAGCACTGTTGTGAAAGTGAAACCAACTTCACTGTGTTTCTTTTTGTGTTTTGGTTTTGTTGTTGTGAAATGTGGAAAATTACTAATGAACCAATAGTGATGATTCCATCTGTATTTTAAAAAAGTCTCTGTAATTTTAATATGGACATGTTTAGTAATAAAAGATCTCAGTTTACAAAGTTTGTCTATGTTTTATTTTAGTAGCTACTGACATGCTTTCTTAAATAAATAGCATAACATTAAGCATTAGATTCCTTTATATTCCTCCCCCCAGCTGAAGTGCAGACATAGAACTCCAGAAGCACCTTGTTTGGTCTTTGTTTTCTATATTCTATATATGAAGTAACTTCTTGTGGAATAAGAATTAATGATTCTAAACCAGTAGGGTATAAGATTGCCAGTGAATGGAGAAATCTTTGCACATGTTGGAATTGCTTATGGTGATAGCTGTCTGTAGGATTTAAAAAAAAAAAAGGGACGTATTTAAAAAATGGTTTTGTTTCTGTCTTAATGATTAGTTGAAGAAAGTTGTTAATTTCAGGAAAGGAGAATTACTGTTTTGTTATACCTTACTTGAACCTACATTAGGTGGCAATGGAAATGAAATGATGCTAGGGATTTATAGTATAGGATTTCTTGATTATAATTACAAAGTTACAATTTATTTTTGAACGGTGGAAAAGAATTGTACTGCTTTGCTCTGTAAGACTGGTGTCTCATAAGGCACATGGTTAGATATTATGCAAGTACATACTTCATTGTGAGTCAGGACTGTATTTTGTCCAGATCATTCGAACGTCAAAGCCTACGTCCTGAAATGCTCTTTGAATTTCAGATCTGTGGTGTGGAAATACGATGAGACCATCATGTTGTAAAATAATGACTGTCAATAGGAAACTATTATCAATGTACACTAGATTCTTTTGGATTTTTCTCCTATTGGTAACATTTTAAATTCTCCTCGTTTCAAAGGAAGCTACAAGTGATGGAGTTGAAGTTAGCTGACGTCAGTGATTACACTGCTGTTTTCTCAAATTCAAAGAAAAAATTTCTGCTTTTATAGATATATTTTTCCCCCTGCTTTTTTCTGCGAAAATGAAAAGTCACTCAACTACAATGATGCATACAATATGTGTCTTAAAAATCATAATAGAGACGAATGAAGTAAATTTAAAGGCAATTTGTTTACATTTCATTTGGCCTCTAGACCCTTCAGTCAAGTCCTGATTCCACTGTGCGTGTCTTCGTAGCTGTCATGATAAAAGTGGTTTCAGATACTCCCTACATCCTACAGTAAAAGTTGAGCTAAAATGCTGAGATGCTTTCTAGCAAGCACTATGACATGGATTTCCATGATGCCAGGCTTTCCCTGGCCTAATGCCTCTTCTTGGCTGTATTTTAAGTACTTTAAAATAACCTTTTTTCTAGAGGAAGGTCTTCTCTACATGTAAACTTAATTATTATGTGAATAATCAGAGATAACAAGGAGCCACAAACTGTTTTAAAGCGGAATTTTCCAAGCTGCTGAACTTGTTTTACTCAGGCTGGCTGAGCTGCCTGTCCAATGGAATTTAAATTGTTGAGGTCCAGTTCAAGACACTGTGTGTCTTTAAAAATGCTAATTTATTTTAATATTCAGAGAAACCAATAGAAATGGAGTTTATCTTGTCTGAAATAATGTTGGGAACTAGAAACATTGTTGAGAGCCACTTTAGAGGGGGATATGTCCCACTGCCCACCTTTGTTCTCTACAAATAAATGCTACAAAATCTTCCTTTTCTTTTTTGGACTTGATAAACACTTATGTTGAAAGGAATTTTGTTCTGTAAACTGCTTATGTCACTTCATTTGCTTTGGAAATTGTTATTGATTTTTATGTGGTTCAACCTAAATTCAGCTGAAAAGTCACATTCCTCATTTTAAGGAAAGAAAAAAGATGCAAGTTCCTGGGTTTTGTAGATGAAAACCATACAAGATTTTACAATTGTCCCAAAAGTTGAAAGATCAAGTGCTTATTTGCTTTTCCATGAAAATTTCTTAAAAGGCATGCCTTGTACCTTGCATGATCTATTGTAATGTTAAATAGAATAGCTTTCTCAACTAAAGAAAGAAGATGAATTACAAATAGATCTCAAAGGTTTGTTAATATTTAATTTTTTGCATCAGTGTATTTTTGTTGTTTTTTTTTTTTTTTTTAAATTGTGCTCAGTGTTTGGACAGTGCCTGAAAATTAATTAGTCAATTTCACCTTTGCATCTGGCATGTTTTGGTTTTAAATATATTTCTGTGGAACTTAACATGACTGCTCAGGAGTGTTTCAGATTTTAAATTTCAGATTTTAAGAGTCAACAAATACTGGAAGTACTTGAAAAAAATAATACTCTTTTTCTGAACCTGAATTTTGAACTAAGAGGGCTGAAAGTTTATTACCACTCTCAATGCAGAGTGTTAAAATGACAAAAAAGAATCATTATTTGTTTATTTATGTTATTTGGGCTTTGTGTAGGATGTGTAAAGGGTAGGAGTTTTGTAAACATACTTTTGCAACTAAGACTGTATTTCAGCAAAATGAGGAAGAGAAAGCAGTCTGAATTACATTTTTTTTTTCATTGTGTGTTTAATTGGCATTTTTAAAGCACTGATGTTACCTTGTTGGGTGTGGCTTTTCTCATCATCTGGTGTGTTACAGCAGTGGTGTGACTTTGAACTTTGCTGTGATGAATAATATGGTACATAGCAGTTTCATCCTGATGTATACATTAACATTTCAATATTACTTAACATTTCTTTGATGTTAGTTGCAAGCTTTCCTTTCTATCTACTGTCCTCCATCTGCTTCCTTGTTTTTACCTTTTTCTCCCTCCTTGTCTTACTTTTTAAGTTATCGTCCATAATGTCACATTGTGTTTTACTGTCACATACTGTTTCTTTGTGTCATGCCTCATGTATTTGGTGAAGAAAACTTCTCTAATTGGGCTTTTCATGGTCCTGGAGCTTGAGCAACCTCCTTGCTAGAGCCTGAGGTTGGTTGTCTTTACGATTATAAGCTGTTGGAGGAAGGAACAGACAGGAAAGGGGCTGCTAGTGAAGCACTAAACATTGTATGAAACCACAGACAGTGTATTCCCTCTTCTGCACTTTGGAGGTCAGCTCCTGCAGAAAGACTACATCATAGGAACTGTCAAGAATTTTATTCAGTAAATGGCTTTTTGGTCTTTCTGAATTAGGGTTGAAGGAATCCAAGACAAGCTGATGCTTCGTTCCCCCTAAAAATGTCTGCTTGCCTGCCTGCCTGTCTTAATAGGTAGACTTGATATCTGACATCTGCCTGTCTGGCAGGTGAAGAAAGAAGAGAGTGTGACCATCACAGAAGTGAAGGAAGGAAGATGGGGGGTAGGAATGAGCTAGGTTTGATCTTTGGAAGTTACTGTTGGATGGATCCCGTACTGTGAGTTGCTCTGGCTGTAACTACGCAGGAAGAGATGGTGGAATGGCGGCTGTAGCTGTCAGCAGTCACATGACCATATAGATAGGAGTTGTCAAATGTACATCACTTTCTGTAATGCTGTTGTCATTCACAACCAGCCACAGAACAAAAGCTACTGAGTTTTGCTCTTTTTCAATGTGCTGTTTTATTAAGAGGCAAGGCAGGGAGGATTTTAGAGATGACAGTGCAGTTAGCTGTTTGTGAGAAATGAGTTTTTTAGAATGCCCTTTGTAGGCAAAGAAGATTATTTCATAGTTCTTTTCATCTCTTTTCCACAGCAAGTTTATTTTCTATTGCATATTTACTGTTACTTTTTAATTTCTGAAGGGGCAGTGTACTCCAGTTGGGTTGAAAAACTCTGAAGGAGATATGTTTTTCTTGCATTTAACTTAAATATATTCTTTAGTCATAGTTATGATTCCATTTCTTTATGTTTCTGATCTATGTGTGTCTTGTGACCAATAGTAATATTTGACCCATAATAATTTTTTAAAGTGGGATGTACTTACCTGAATATTTTGTGTTGTTTTAAGACAGTTCCTCTACTGTATTTATTTTTTACTTTAACAAGTTGGTGTTTTTCTTTAAAAGTACTCAAAGCAAGTATGTGTCATTGACTAAAAACTTAGTTTTGCTGTTTCTTTAAAGAAACAGTGGATTGTTTAAAGAGTGCTTGCTTCAGAGACCCTATTACCGATCAATGCAAAGTCGGTGATACAGTATGTGAGGATACACTGCCCTCTTAGATCTTCTCCCCTCCCCCCAGTACTTAAAATTATTTTTTTCTGATAAGCACTCTGGCTGCTTATTTTCCTTTCTCTACTAATCTCTTGCATTTACTGTGTGTGTATTTTTTTGTTTTGGTACTGTTCAGTTTGTTTTCCCTTTTCTGTATGTTCTTTTGCTTTTTCTTTCAATCTGCTCTGTAGTGTAAGAACAAATTCAGCAACATTGCTTCTAAGCAGAAATGCTCTTTCCATGGCGCTGCTGCAGAATTAAACTCTAACACATTGAAGAGAGACCACTTTTTGGTACACTGATCACTTCTGAATAGGAACATTTCACTAACTTCTTTAATGCATTGGGTATCAGCTGTTGAAAATGTAGTATTCGATTTAAAAATGTCCTGAAACTTTAAGCCATCTGTTGATTATTTCTTAATTTAGTACATTATTTTGTCTTTTTGTGTGTGTGAGGTCAGAATCTCTTGCCTCATCTTACCAAGCAGGCTGGGAGTCTTTCCTATTGCTTGAGTGGAGATGCATTGTCTTATGTATGGATTTTGTTATGATTTGTTTATACTGTGTTTAACACATGAAAAAAACCCTGTCTTTAGAGGGCAATAGCTGTAGTTAGTGGTGTCTTTGGCCGTAAATGCTGTCTTTAGAGGAAAAGATGGTTAACCTTCTTGTGGGATTTTTTTTCTTTACGCTCCAGTAAGTGATCAGAAATATAAACCCAATTTTAAATTCCTTTTTTTGCATCTATGTTTTTCTCTTTCAGTGACCTGCGTTAAAGTATCTTCTATCTTAAAGAAATCAGGAGAATCATGACCTTGTTTCTTCTGTATTGTCAAAAAAGAAATGCAGAAGACTTCTGCCCTCAGTTTTTGTATCTGCTTATAGACATTGAAAATATTCCACCACAGTTGTTTTAAATGTGGTTAAATATTTTATAAATTTTTGTTTGCCAACTCCAAATTTATTTTTATGTATTCAGATATAATAATTATCATCTTGAATGTGTTTTATTTCTTAACTTCTCTAGACTAGCAAGGGCATAGGGAGAAGAGGAAGTAGTTACATGTGTCATAGAGGCAAAAGACAAAATGGGTTCCTTAAATCTCTTGTCTGTTTTAGACTGGATTTGGGAAGGTGCTAGGGTAGTTTAAACTCTTACTGTCTGCAGTGGGAGCTGAGTACTCTGCATCAAAAAGGGATTATTTTGTATATTTCCTTGGAAACTACACAGAACCATCCAGTAAGAGATTCTTGCAAATAAAGCTTTGTTTATGTTTTGAAAACAATGTGTACTGATTTAGCATTGTGGTTTAAAAGCTAAGGCACAGCTTTTCTATTATAATGGTATTGTTCTTTAGAGGCCTCATGTACTTAAGTATTCTTTTTCTTTTTCTCTATTGGAGAGATCACAATCCTGAAAGTTTCAGTTCCTAGCCTTTACCGGGGTGAAAAGTTCAAAATTTTAAAAGACAAAATTCTTACTGTTTTTGTTATGTATGTCTGTTTTGGCATCTTTTCCGGACAAGTTTTGAGGAAAAGGATAAGTAAATATAAGAGCTTAGTGCTATTTTGCAAGTGAGACAAAAGAATGGGGGCTTTGGTACAGTGGTTACTTTGAACATGCCACAACTTGCTATACACACCTGGGCCAGTGACTTAGTGCGCTTCAAGCAAGGAGAACACTCTGTAAGCATTTGGTACTTACCTGGTAGGATTGAGACTGTTCTGTTTCAGCTCCCCCATTTGTAAATGTGTGATACTTGCCTGGATAATTGGGATGCTGAGAAGACAAACCTGGACAGGCATCAGTACAGTTCACTGCTATTTGCTTCTCCCTTTTCTTTTTACATTACTTCTCGCTGTTGCCGTGCTTTTGAGAGGGCTGCATTGTCTGTATTTGTAAGCGTGGAAAATGATTAACGCTTAATTTTCTCAAATGTTTTATGTATTGCAAATTAACGAACAATCTCCAGAGTTAAGTCTATATTAAATATCATAAACACATTTGAATCATGTTTGAATGAAAATGCGATAGTATCTTTATTTGTGCATTATAGGAAGAAAAGGCTTCTCTCCTGCATCGTACTCAGGAAGAAAGGAGGAAACGAGAGGTAAAGTAGACTGTAAGCGTTTGCATGCACACTGGATTCTTTTGGCTTTTTTTTGCTAAGGTACCATTGACAGTCCAAAGTACTCCTGCAGTTTACTTAGTTCAGGAATATTTTGTTGCAGTTTACAAGTTCTATATAGTCTTCAGGTATACTAGAATTGACAAACTGTTTGACTGCTTTTAAGACGCTTCCCAGAAGTGATTTTAATCTCAAAAGAAGGTACTTAAACATGCACTGGGTGCAAAGGGAATTTTTCCCTTTTGTTTTGGTGCTCATTGAATCTAGTCTTTGTCAAGAAGACAGGTATTTGGCTAGTAACTGCCTTTTTTTTGCCATTTCTGTAATCTGTTACTATGGGTTGATCTCAGCAAACTGTCTTCTGCTCCTGGTTCTGCTATGGTTTCTTGAATGACCCTCAGTAATTGACTTACCCAGAGCGTGCATCCTCAGTTCTTTGGAGATGAAGTCAGAACAATGATACTTGAATGCATCCTACAGTGCATTGAAATCACCTGATAATTGAGGAGCAATGAGGAGCTGATGTGTGAGGCTTTAGGAGACCTTAATACAGGTTTATAATGGAAGCTTACTGCCATGGATTATTCATTCTGGAATGATGCAAAGGAGGAATAGGCATTGAAAGGAAAAACCACTAGCTTTAAACATTAATAGACGTGGCAATATCAAAATAAAATTTAGTAGTATGGAATTAAAGTGAATATGTTCATTTTGTTGGATTTTTTCCCCTCCTCCTGATATGAGCTGAAAAAAATTTGGTCTTAAAAATGATTTAACAAGTATAACTGCATAGGTTTTGTGCTGATTAAGAAAACAGCTGTTTGGCGCTTAAAGGTGTTTTTGACCCTTGCTAGATTAAACACAATTTATGCAGTGGCACCTCTCTTTCTGAGAATAGTTACTGCTTTTTTTCCTTTCCAACCTGGGTGTATAGTTATGGACCAAGTTTAAGTATGAAGTTACTAGGGTTTTGCTAGTTAGTTCAGAATGCTGTGTTGCGCATCAAATTTATGATCAGTGAGTCCTTACCAATATATGCAAAAGTACATTTTTGTGCTTCATAAACTTTTTGCCCTATATTGAAATAACCCATTCAGTTGCTTAATTCTGCCTGCTGCTAAGCTGATGCAGTGTCATGTGCTCATAGTTGTATATGTGCATACATACACACAATGGTTTTCTGTGGCATGTATCAGATTCTTACAAAATGAACGGCTCCTCTGAGAATAAAATCAGTTATGGCTTTTAAAAAAATGCCTGTAGCAGAATCTTAGCAATGACTTCAGACTTAAAACCTTTGCAATTGTGGGTCACTAATTGACAATTATGTATTCTAGAATAAAACCTGTACCTAGAGAAAAAGAGAATGTATCTACTTTTTAGTCGAGCATTACATTATGATTATGGAGAGATAGTGCCTCTCTGTAATTGAAACTCTCTCCTGTTTGCCCCCATACTTTGCACTTTTACTGTTAGATAACTTTGAAGAGAAGAATATCCTTTGGCTTATCAAAATTTTGATTTTGGTCCGTGCTTTAGAGATAATTGGAGTCTTTCAAGTGTATGCTTATTCAGAGAAATTGCTTTAGGAACTGGGATTTCCGAGAAAAAATAAAATAGGCATTGGACAGCAGTTTCATCTGGTGTTTCTCAGATCAGTTCAGGTTGTTTTTAAGTTGCATGTCTTTATGGATAGTAAGTCGGAAATCAAGGTTTTGCAGGTAGAAAGTTTATGTGAACTTTCCCAAATGTATTTTATTGAAATCTAGAAAAATGTTTTGGTGTTTTGTTTGGTGTTTGGTAGCCCTTAGAATTATGGGCTCATTCTAGTCCATGGATTGGTCAGGATAAAATGTCTTTTCTTAAAGAGGCTTCTCTGATTTTTGCTCTTTGTACTTCCTCAACCACTGGTTTGTAGCTCTAAGTTCATGAGCAACTATTTTACTTCCCCCTTTCATCCCCTAAAAAACTATATGGACATTGTTAGAAACCTAATTACAGTAGCCACTTCCTTTAGGTATTTATTATGATGGGGTATGCTGGGGGTGTTGTCAAGGAACTTACTGACTGCACTTTCTGTATTGCCTTAAGCAGGCTGGGTTTCAGTTCCTCAGAAACTGATACATTGTAAAGGGATGATTTTAATTACTCCTCCTAGGTACTGAGGAAGAAATCTTAAAATTACTCACTTAATATGTCTTGTTTGAAGGAGAAAGCAATAATGTTTATTAATTTTTGTACTGTGCTCCTGAGCTTAAAGCATTTAGCCTCATTTTCCTTTTGACAGCAGTATTGTTTCCAAATAACTGATGGGGTTTTTTTGCAGCTTCCCCCTCCCCCAATCTAAACTGCACCAGCCTCATAATACTGATGTATTATTTGAATGGAAACAAATAAGCAAGGCTTCAATGTTAGCTGACATATGCAGAAAGAGAAATGGTGTAATTGAGTTTGATGAATTCTTCAACATTTTAGTATTAAGACTTTGTCTAATGAAATACAGAAGTGTTTATTTTGTTTTACATAGTATTATATACTTGTTGAGTATTAAAAATTATTTTGCGGTATCTTAATGGTAAATCTACACTTAAAAACATAAAAAGCTTTCTCCCTGACGTATGTGTATTGGATGCAAACCTTCAAAGATTTTATTTTACTAACAATTAGTGCTTAATTTTAATTTAAAAAAAAATCCTTTTGAATACAAATATATTTGTTAAAATGGTAGAAATTAGAGTCAGTTCCACAATGCTGATTTCAGTTTTCTCGCTTTGATTTACAGGAAGAGAGGCGGAGGCTGAAAAATGCAATAATAATCCAGTCATTTGTAAGAGGGTACAGAGACAGAAAACATCAAGTAAGTACTTTTTTATTTAGGTAGATGTAAAATAGTTTTGCTGAAAATGAGACTTTCTAGTAAAGAATAATTCCATTGGTAAATCTTCATCTTTTTGAGTATTGTGTGCCCACAAAGTGGAAGTTTTCTCCCTTTTGATGTTTTCATTTGAACCTCAATATTTTAGTAGATGGACATTTATTCTGCAAAGCATGTGTGTGACACTGGACTTCAGTGGGATTACACAATGTTTTTTTGAGCTGATAATGCAAATGAAAACAACTGGATATCATCAGTTTTCACACGCCAGTGGAGCTTTTTTCCCCCAATATGGCTAAGGTGGTAGTTTGAGTCAAAAAGATGCTCTTTCTAAGCTGCTGTTCGGTAGATTATTCTAAGAGTTGTATCTGTTTAAACTTGCTAATATTTATTGAGTGAACTAGATGAAAATGCGTGATGTGATATTCTTTACTTGAAAAGCAACAAATTTATTGCAATGTGTACTTTCTGAATTATAGAAAGCAGTTATGGCTTTAACTATGATATCGTCTGTATGTTTTAATCTCTTCACAAAAATATGTTGTATCCATTCTACTACTTTGTATCCATTTTGGATGCAAAGCTGAAATGAAGTTTTAAAAATGTTGCATCTCTGTTTTAAATCATGACCATTATTGATATATTGATGCATGTCTTATTTTTAAGTACTCTATCCAAAGAAGTGAATTTGATCGCTGTGCTAATTTGGCCCAATCTGGAGGAACCTTTTCCACTGCTAATGGAGCCAATTTGACTCTTTTAGTTCGTCAGTTACTCTTTTTCTATAGACAGAATGAGGATTCTAAGCGTTTGGTGAGTACTGTTACATGCTTTGATCTGTAGGACTTATGTCGTGCGCTTTTAAAGTACTTTCACTTAAAAGATTTTGAAGGAATGCAAAAAAGTCTTTGGCCACTTTAGTAACTTCATTTAAGAATTCTGGCTTTTGCTGACGTGTACTCTGCTGTTTTTCATTTAGTCAGAATAAGTTAAGAGTTAGATTTCATATGTATACGCACACACAGAATCTGTGAAAGAAAGCTTTGAAAAATCCTGTTTGTATTATTATTTTATCAAAATTAATATACTTCTATTAGATTTTAATTTTTAAATAATATTTTCCACTTAGCTCTCTGGTCATTCCAAGGGTGTTTGGGTTGTTGTTTTTTTTTGTCTGGGTGTTGTTCCCATCCCCTGTTGTGTCGTCCGCCCCCCGCTCCCCCCGGTCAGTAATGCTGGCATATCAGTTACAAAGTCACTGCAAATTTCCCAAACAAATGAGTACGTATGATTCATAGCTAGTATTAATAATGGACATTAAAGAAATATGGCTATTTAAAACCAAAAAACGTAACAGATAAATTTGTTGCAAGAGTGAAGTTATTTGTGAGTAATTAAGTCTTAACATTGAAAATTTAGTACTAGCAGTCATGTATTTTATGTTGTATAACAGTTTTTTTTTCTCGGCTGAACAGAATTGTCTTCGTTTATGTTTTGCAAGTCCTCCAAAGTTCTCCAAAACAGGATTGAAATATTACTCTCTGTGTTGTAATAAATAATATAACTTGTTGTTATAAACAGTAAACTTGTGCGGATCTTTTCCCAGGTATGGATGTGTCAGAATTTAATTAAACATAGTTCTCAGTTTGTTAAGCAATTGGATGGTCCAGACAGACTCACTTGCTTATTCCAAATAAAGAGACTGTTGGGGCTGTGTTGCAGGTAAATTCTTTTTTCTATGTGCTACTATCTAAAACAGGGTCAGAGATTATGTTGGGCACTTGTTGGCTTCTTTTTGGAGAGGCAAAGTATTAAATATAAATTTATTTTATGGGGAGGACTTTTTATGTTAAGTATGTGTATAGGCCATGGTGTAGGATACTGCTGTAAGACAATGGAATGTTCTTAAACTTCATTTACTTTCAAGTTCAACATGTACTTAAGGGATGCACTGCCTAGGAGCAGGCTTAAGTATGTTCCTACTGCATATAGCAATATTTGTGGAAAATAGACTTTTTTTTGGGAGCCAATAGTAATTAGAAGATGTTATCTGAGTTAAGACTAATGTTCCAAGGATATGGTTTGGATATGTTTTGTTTTAAAACTAGTATTCTATAAGAGGCTTTTCCTCACACTTTATTTTGGATTTAAGGCATGTTAATCAGTTGTATTACTGGCTTCAGTGGTACATTTATTATTTGTAGCGGGAGGATCACAGGAAGGTAAATCTGTCAAGATGACTTGAATATCTGGCAGCTAAAGCATAGTTTTAGAAGACAATGTATTTGCTTTTACCAATAATAGGAACTGGTTATACTTTTCAGAGCCTTAAAACAGGTTTCTTTTCCTTTTAGTGTTGATACTTCTTTAAAAAATTGTTTCATTCAAGTCACTGAACCTTGTGTTCTTACAGTTGTGTATAGTGTGTGTATAATAAACACCAGATACTAAAGGAGACTTGAGTATTGGGCTTCAAAGGAACACAGCTGTGATGTCCCTGGATTAAACTGTACATTTTTGCTACAGTTGAAATTGTGGTTTCGTAAATGCAGCTCTGTTAGTATTCCCACTGTCCCTTCCTGACTGGTTGATTTGGGGAGAAAAATGCAATGGAAGAGGTATCCCTGCCTACACATACAGGGAAAATGGAGGAAGAAGCTGCTCTTAACTTCACCTTGCAGCATGATAATGCGTGTCTGTATTTGCTTTCTTGAGCTACTTTAATTTTCTGCAAAAGCTCAGAAAGTGTGCAGTGGGACAGTTAGCCAGAAATGTTGTTTCCCTGGGATAAGTTCAGATGCATGAGGAGCTGTAGCTTTTGATCCTGTGGAAAAAAAGTGACCATGTAATATCATAGCAAAAAAAAGTAGTTTGATCGCAGCTGCAAAAAAGGTCTTGTTGTCAGAGTATCTTTTTTTCTGTTTAGTGAAATGTCTTAGCTATGGTGTCAAAGTAATTTTTGCTGTTAGGTCCCATTTTTCAGAATGGCTGAAAAAGAAAGCATAGTTAGGACAGGTATGCCTAGATACCTCTCATACTAACAAATCCTTTTAATTCTAAACAGGCTCTTAATATTCACCATTTCTGTGGTTACTGGTAGCTGTTTCATAAGCAACTTGCTAAAAAGACAGGATGGTTGTACATTTTCAATATTTCAGTCTGTAATTAAAGACATATTGTTTTAGTTACACATACGACATTCCCCAGTGTTTGTTCCCAGCTTGTATTGCTCTGGGGCTTTCATGGCTTCATTTTTAATATGGGTAGTAATACATGTTGGAAAAACATGTATTACTCTCTGCTTCTCATCCAGTTTGGGCAGTAGACCTCCCAACTTTGAAGTCACTGAAAGCTGGAATTTAATAGGATTTAAAGAGGCAGTGCTATAATATTCATAGAAACCCTAAAATGAGGAATTATTATTATAAAGGTGTCTACAAAAAGATGTAGATAAACTACTGAGAACACTTGGCAACCAAGTAGAAATAAGTTACTTTAAAGTGAATGTGAAAGGTTTTTTGTAGCTCTATTTTTAAGTCAGTGTACATATGTCTGTGGTGAAGGAAGAGAAATATCTTGTTAAATAATTTTTATTTCATTTCATTTATAGGCTATTGCAAAATTGCAATGATGACAGTCTGAATGTTGCACTTCCTATGAGAATGCTTGAGGTATTTTCATCTGAGAATACGTATTTGCCTGTTTTACAAGATGTCAGCTATGTGACATCATTAATTGAACAAATTTTGCACTACATGATTCAAAAAGGTGAGTAGCTAGGAATTAGAAGTTCTGGGAAATACGCAAAAATTAAACAGAATGTGTAATACCTGAGGACCATGTTGTTTAATGACATTTTAACCTTTACCATAGACACAATGAATTAAGTGCTGCACACATTAACATAGCCATTAGATGGATATTTTGTTTGAATGAGATCACTGCCTGAGAAATTACTGTTTGATTTCTTTGGAAATTCTGGTTATAAATTGAATATTCTACCAAATTACTTATACAGAGTTTTACCACAGATTTTGGGAGTAGGTGGGTATTACCTAACAAAAGTTTTATTCCAGTAGCTGTTCACACACACAAACACATATACACATGTGCCCGTGCACACCCGCATGCACACTGTGGCAGATCTAAGCTTTAGTTGTGTAAATGTTGGGCATTGTGTTGCATTACTGTTCTCTAAAACTGCTAATATTAATTATTATTGTCAGTTGGCATTACCTTTTCATCCTGCTAACATAAGACACCTTAGCAAAGCGATGGTGACCTAGCTTTTGTTTCCCTTGTACCATCATCATCAAAACTGTTTGCTGAACTGCAGTTACACCTGTGCAAACATACTGAAAGTTAATGAATTGTGTAGTTATCACCAAAATTACGTTTTGCCTCAAAGAAACTATATTACTCTGCGAATGTGGGGGGAAAAAATAAAAATTTGGATTTCTGATACCATAGTTTGAGGTTGCAAGACTTGTGGATGAGGAGAACAGCCAAAAACTTCATGAAATAAACATCTTGGATCCAACTTCATTGATATAAAACACAAAAAGAGCATCTTCCAATTTGTTAGGTAATTGTTGGAATAATTCTATGCAAGTCTTAAAAGTACATTCAGTGGACTCGGCTGTTTTACCCCGTTACTAAGGATTTGGTTTTAACTGCTACAAGTTGACAGCACTATGAGAAAAAAAACCCCACCCTCTTATTCTAGTGCATTTATTTTACTCGCACCAGCATAGCTAAAACTACAGATGTATTCGTGTTTGTCTCATTGCTTTGTGTGTAGTAAATATATCTTCCAAAATACTCACATTTGCTCGGATAGTATAATATTCAGTCCTCGCAACTGATATATGAAACTTTATCACAATGTTAGATCATACATTTTAGTAAAAATACTCAGCTTTCTGATCACTTATAATGAAACCAAAAAGAAGCGTTTGTGTGTACCTACAAATGTTCTGTTTCCTAATCATTTGTGATAGTTAATTTGTAAAGAATCTGTAATCAGATTTTATTAGTATATGCTTTTGTATTTGTCTTCTGTGTGTGTCTTGTCAGCATTGCTAAGTTACTCCTTTATTGGGACTTCCACTTGTTGCATTGCATGTCAAGTTAGGTAGTTCCCAACAAAGGGTCTTAGGCTGGACCACTCGATGATGTGACATTATTTATGCATTTATAGTGGTTCCAGTAGTTGTGGAACTTCCGTCTTAGTTTAGGAGTTCACTGAGCAAGAGGAATTTTTAAGAAGAATGAAATAATATGATTCCATTTGTACTTTAATGAGACAAAACTAGGTTACCCTCTACACATCTGTGATTTGGGTGGTAATGCATTTTATTACTGAGAGATCCCTGTTTTGGAAATCTTAATTGTATCCTTAAGCTTGCTAAGACAGGGTGCTTATAGAATTGAGATACTCTGCCAACAGGACTCTTACCTGTATGATGCAGTCACGTTTTGGTGTAGAGGGGAGAATTCATAGTTTCTGAATGGGTGGAAGGACAGCTGTCACAAACATGACTAGAGTCACTCAGAGGAGAAGAGAACATCTTTTTTATAGGTCATAGTTTTTAAAAACCCCAAATTATTCACTTCAGCAGCAGGAGTGATTGGTCTCTGAAAATCAGACTGACTCTGAATGCAGTTATCAATTTGTGATTTTTATAAAGCGATGTTTTCAGAGAGGTTGCTAGTATATTCTGTTATGTGAATGTGACTTGGGCTATTGTAAAATGGCTTCCAAAGTAAAGCTTCATGCAATTAATTGTGAATTATAAGTTGTTTTATACAGAAAAGGAGTAATACTGTATTTAAAAAGTGATATTTTTTGTTTGCAGGCTACTACAAATCGCTTTATTTGTTAATTAACAATAAGCTTCCCTCGAGTATTGAGTATTCTGATGTTTCTCGAGTCCCTATTGCAAAAATACTTCTGGAGAATGTTCTGAAGCCGTTGCACTTTACATATAGCTCCTGTCCAGAAGGTGCAAGGTAAATAAAGATAATACTAGGTGTTTGTATGCTCACTTGTTACTGTCAGAGGTGTGCAGTTTGCTGTTGAGTGTCTAGCTGTTCTTTCAGTGCATTTTGTTGATTTATTTGCAATAGTAATGATTTTACTGGTAATGCTGTACATTGATGAAACAGTGTAGTTTTAGGTGCGTTTAAGAAAAAAGCCGTAGCATACTGAAGACTAAAATAAACAGAGCACAGCGAATAGCAGTTACTAGAATACATAGAAACATAGGTGTGGAAAAAGTTAGGTGAGAGCAGAAATGCAGCTAAGGGCAGATGAAGACTTAAAAAGTTAAACTTCTTGACAGAGGAGCTGAGGTTTATGGAGCGAAATAACTAAGTCATAGCTTAGGAGCAGAAAGAGTCAGGTATGTAGAAAGATGGAACAAAAATCACTCTGGTTCTATCACATGTTTTGTGTTAAAGTAGTATTTAGGGGGTAAAAAAGACTTAATTGTTCTTTTTTAATGTATTTTTTTATTTCAAGATTATAAACAATGACTTTAACTTCAGAATAGTTTTCTGTAAGTTCAGGAAAAGTTTAAAGGGTAAAATTACATGTAAGATCACCAGGAAAAGGGTGTGGTATAAGAAGTTTATTTTTGAGAAATCTGAGAAATTTGGTTTATTAGCACAGGATTAATGGAGTGCATCTTTGCAGCCATCTTGATGGACATGTTCAAACTTGCAAATTGATCTGTTATTCCATGGATATAACTGTGGGAAATTTTGCCTATATTTTCTATAAAGACAATTTTTCTTCATTTCAGGCAGCAGGTTTTTGCAGCCTTCACAGAGGAGTTTCTGGCAGCACCTTTTACAGATCAGATATTCCATTTCATCATTCCAGCGCTTGCTGATGTGCAGACCATTTTCCCTTACGAACTCTTTCTGAATGCACTATTATTAGCAGAAAGTGGATGTTTGAGAAGAAGTGATCAAGCCCCGTGGCTTTTTTACTTTGTGTTAACAGTTGGAGAAACATATTTGGGTGAGAAAGCTGAATGGCCATTTCACTGTTTTTTCATGTTTCAGTTAGTATTTTATGTGTTTCTACAACATGGTTCATTGCCAAGCAAAAAGGACAGTTTGTGGATTAAAGTGTTGGAGAGAGCTATTTTTTTAGCTATTCTTGCCCTTTTCAGTAAAAAATACACTTAATTTGGGAAGATCTGGCATAATGTGTTTTGGTCAGGTATTTCTGGTAAAATATATTTTCTATTACAGTGCGATCTGGCTAATGACTTTTTCTTTTTTTTTCAATATACATGCTATAGGGTCCCTTTCAGAGGAAGGACTTCTTGTCTATTTGAGGGTACTCCAAACTTTTCTCTCTCAGCTGCCTGTGTCTAGTGCTGGTACGAATTGTCAAGATGCAAATAGTGATTCTGAAGATGAGGATGAAGAGATCAGTAAAATGACATCTACAGCAGTAAGCAGTACAGAATTTCTTTGAATGAGTTTGTATTATAGCAGCAGCAAATAGAGGCAAAAAGATGATCATCATAAGTCCAGTATTTTTCTAACTAAGTGCAGAAGGGAGCATGTTTATTTTTTAAAAATACAGGGCTGCTCACTGTAAACAAACAGAACTGGTTGTTTACGTTAAAACCAAAACTCTTACTATAATAACAAATCTTAAAGTATGGGCAGGTATTGGGTTTGCTGAAGAGCAGAGCTTTTATTTAACAAAAAATATTTAAACTTCTTTAAATTTGTATTTTACAGAGACTGTATTACTCGCTATATTCTTTTAAGTTCACGATGATGCTAAGATATCATGAGATGTTCCAGACTGATCTTCCAACTTAGTATTTTATTTTTTTTCCTCTCATGGAAATATTAGAAGTTCAACTACAGTCTTTACCATGTAGAATTAGCTCTGCATTTAAATGCATCCACTACCTTGAAAGCCTTCAAAGGGAGAACACCCACTTTCTATAATGATGTATAGAGACTGTATTATAAATAGAACTTTTTGCTGTAGTTTAAACTACCACCAGTACAATGAATCTGTGCTGACTTTAACCTCCTAACACTCTGCTTGAGGCTTTGAACAACCAAAGTTGGAGAGATGTAAATTCAACAGTTTCTTACTGGCCTTTATATAGTCTCTCAAAAGGCACTACTGTTCAAAGGATTTAGGCAGTGTGCCGTCTTTCCTTGTGGAATATGTGAAATGTCACCATATAAAAAAGTCTCATAGACTATTTTGCCTCTCCACACTGTGCTGGGATTTCTGGATTTCAGTCTCTCAGGCATTCTAAGACATACTGCTATTTTCTTGCCTATGTCTTGGAAGCAAAAGTATACCAGCTCTTCTAAGAAATACTGTTCCTATAAAGCATGCTTGTATAACACCTTACATGAAACGTATTTCTGAAAGACGCAGCATTTTTAAGACTTCGATATTGAGAGTAATCTCTTATAAAGAGCTGTACTGCTGGAGAATACATGCAACTTTTTTTCACTTGTACATTTTTAGATGCAGTGTGTTACCGTTACCCCCAAAATCTTTACCAAGATAGTGCGAATAAAATACTTAATTTGTCAGACACACACATGCTGTATGTGATGTAAATATTGGCAGATTCTGCTTGTGGCTTAGAGATGTTGGTGATGTTCAAGATGTGATTAGGTGAAAAAAAACCCGCATAAATATCTGTTCACACGTAACTTACAGTGATTTTTAGATCAGAGAAAATCTTCTCTGATGAGGCTTTAATGCATAATACTATATATTGCAATGTTGGTTTCTCTTGTGAGATTTTATGTATTCCATATTGCCATGCATGCCTGTCTTAGAAAGAAGAAAAAAAGAGGGTGGGTGGGGAACCCCTCTTTCTTAAAAATTCGTAACTGGATAACTTGTATCCTTCAGTGATCCAGACTGCTTTGCTCAGTTGAGGGCAAGAAAAAGAGAGGAGATAAGGAAAAGGAAAGGCTGAGCTCCACTCAGAGAAAGCATTCTTCATTGTACACTTCTGTACTACCCAAATGTGTATTAGACACACTGAAGTTTTTTGTTGTTTGTTAACCCATGGATTATGAATGTGAAAATACTGTTTAAAAATGAACTTAACAGTAGACATCCAATTCTGGATTTTGTGTCCTGTGCTGGCTGATGTCAGTGGGGAAGAGATGACTATTTGCATATCTTATGCCAGTAAATGATCTTGCCTTATTGTATGCAAGTGTTGCAGTACATCATTACGTTAAAGGGAGTCTTTCCCACTGGTCCAGGTGAAAAGACCGGTACCACAACCCATTGGTTGCCTCCCTAGGGATTTAAGTTGGCTCTTGGGTCTGATATTTGTAAGAATAGTACTGGGATATACATACGTGCTTGAGTGTGCTTGATCATTAAAAAAAACTTCTAGCAAATTTTTCTTTGTGTTTGTAGGGTGATGGGAGAATATCAGTTCAGTACATAACTGAGGAGTGTCTAAAGAAATTGGATACAAAGCAGCAGACAAACACTCTACTGAATATGGTTTGGAGAGATTCAGCTAGCGAAGAGGTCTTTACCCTGATGGCATCAATCTGCCACACACTAATGGTACAACATCGGATGATGGTGCCAAAAGTCAGGCAAGTATAAATAATTGTGATGTTGAACTGCAGTACGTGTAAAATTTGTTTTATTAGCTAGACTTGTTTTAAATACCCTGTGGGTTTTTTTCCCCTGTGTTTTCCTTCTGTGATCAGCTAAAATAAATAAGAATTTCAGAATTTAAATAATAAATCCAGGCAAACCAAAGAGTAGATTCTTTCTTATTTTAATTCTTGTTAATTATGCTCTCTCTGGAGTAATCATAGAGTCCAAAAACATAAGCTCTTGGTTTGTTTAGTGAGTTGCAAATAAGTTAGTATTGTATCACCACATTTGAGGACTGTGGAGCAGGTAGTGTTTGTAACCAGAAAATGGCACACAAATAGGGATTGCAAAGATGCTTGAAAGGAGTTTGTCTGTTCCCTTGCTTAGAGGTAGTGAAGTGTCATTTTAGCAGAAGTTTGTCTAGCTTGTTTTTAAAAATTTTAATGATACGGATTCCACAGTCTCTGTAGCTAGCTCAGCACTGAAACCAACTTGTTCTCTACCCTCTTTAATTTATAGCCATTGCTACAAATTAAAACGATTCCTAACTATTGAAGATCACTGTTGTTTGGGAAGGGCTTTGGCACCTGAGGTGGAGATAAAAGACTTGTTCATTTGTATGCATTCTTTTACAATGGTTGCAAACCACAAATGTCAGTAACAATTGAAGAAGATTTTTGACCTTTTTATTATCAGAGCCATAAATATTAACACTGTTCTGGTGTAAGTAGTTTTGAATAAGTATGTAGTTGCCGGTAGTAAAGTAAGTATTTAGAGAATGTTGTAAACATAATCAATTTAAACTGCATTGTAAACAGTGATACAGAAAACTAATTAGGTGGTATCTTAGCCCAATGGTGTTTATAGCTGTTAGAGGAAGTAAGATGTCAGTGAAACTGTGATTGCTCGATTAGGGTAATTAGTTCTTTGTAGACTAATTGCATTAGAGCAGGATGTGAGACCTGAAGATCATAGCAGCAGTTGAATTAGTATGCCTGCTTTATTGTTGCAAGTAGTACATTGCCTTGGATAGTAATTACTGAGTTTAAATGCATCACTGCTTTGACTTGAAGTTTGCTGGTTAGCTGTGTGGAAAAAGGTGTTTAATGAATAAAGAAGTCCCACAGAACTTCAGTTGTATGAGTATGGCATCTATTTCCTCTGAGACACCATATTGGGTCTTTGTAATTATTTGTAATAAAAAGCTAGTTACACATTGGATAAATTCAAGAGTTATGAAATCTCTACTCAAAATCTTATAAGGGAAAGCAATTTACAAATTGTAACTTTTGAATAGCTCCAAAATAATTGAATGCATCAATTTTAGAAAAAAAGTAGTACAGATACTTACATTTTTGTCAGTAATACCAATGGAATTACTTTCATGGTCAAAATGAAGTTAATTCATACAGGTATTTGGTAAATTAAAGCAGACATTGAATTACTAGTTCTGACTTCCAGGCCAATCATAAGTGTTGAGTTTGGCAGGCATCATCATGTCAGGAGGTGCCAATCTTTTGTCCTATCCTCAATCCATTTTAGACCTGGCCTAAGTTACCAAGCAGCTGTTCTAAATGTTATTTTTGAGTCTTTTTCAAAGGACATTTGGTGCTTGTTTTAAAGGTAGTAACGTTGTGTCATTTTAAAAGACAATTAAAAGATTTTTCATGATTGATTTCCACTTTTTTTGATTACCTGGTGATTTTTTTTTTATTGCCCAAATGATTTTGTGAAATTCAATGATAGACGTTTGAAAAATGCTTGTTTTGAAACTAACTTAAATGACTTAGACACACTTTCCTTTGTAATATTCTGTAATTAAACTATGTAGAAATAGTTAAGCAGAAATAATTAATTTAAAATTATTTTTGGTGTATTCTAAGAGCTCAAAAATGCTCTTTTCTGATTGGAAACATACTGGGTCAAGTGGTTTGAAAGATAGAGAAAGATGTTACAAAGGCTTTGCTTATTTAACAGCATTTACAACTGTAATAGAAAATAATGATAATTAAAACCATAGACTGCAAATCTGCAAAGTGGTATGATAAATAAAGACTAATAATTGAAAATAGCTTTTCAAGAACTGTAAAGAAAATTAGGCAACAGTTAACACAGACTTTGGAAGGGAGGAAATGACAAATGTCTCTGTATTGCTTTAATAGTTCTAAGGCTTTTTTCCTTCTTGAAAAAAGAAACTTGTAGCATAGACTTATGGCACTCCATTAAAGCTGAATGCATTTTCCTCTTGTGACTTCTCAGTACATCTTTGATTTGACCAGTGCTGATCTTGTATAGTTGCTGCATTAGCTCAGTAGTTTCTTTGGTTTTGCAACAGAGACCAAGAAAGAATAGAACAAGATGCCCAAAACTGCAGTGTAGTTCTGAATGGAAGGAGCACGCCTGTAAAGTTTCATTCTGATTTTCCACAGAGGGTGGTGGGATCCAGAGATGGATTACTGGAAAAGCACATTATTTTGGGTTAGTTGTTAGGAATTTTGATAAAATCTGAATGAGTTCTGGAAGGATCCAGTCAAGCTCAATTGAAGAAAAAGGCTCAAGACGGGAAAAACCTAGCTATAGCTAGTGTTCAGTAAGCCAGATTAGAGGTATAGGATAAGATCCTGATTGTAATGAAGTCATTGGGAATTGTACTTGTTTTCAGAGGGGCAGGGCTTTCATCTTTTCACTGTAAAGTTAACATGTATTATCAAATACAGTTACTACAAAGAAAAAAAAAAAAAGAACCTGAGTCTTGGAGTGTAGTTCTCATTATAAAGAGATTTGCAAGACTTATTCATCAAAATAACTAGTAAATTCCTTTTCTGCAAAATGTTTAGGGGCATAATTTAATACCATAGACCTCAGATCATCACTGTGGCTTGATACTAAATAGTGGTGGAAACTGTGCTTGTACTGGCAGTTGCTGTCAGCTGTCTGATCAGTGCCCCAGAGTGATTGCTCATTTTGGTTTAGCAGTTTCATAGTGGCCATATATTGCTACTGTTTAATTAACATAACATTGCTAATCTTAATTTGCAGTTGAAAATTGTTTGGAAAATTGACATTACCATGTAATATGAGCAGCTTGTCTTCATACATGTGTTGAAGATACTTGTTTTACATGAAGCAATTTTAATAATTCTTCAAGGATGTTCTTAACACCATTGCGTTGTTCTTAAAACCAGAATCATTGTATATGAAGCTTTTAGTCTTTTTGCTGGTTTATTGGTTGGTTTGGTGGCTTTTTTTAAGGTTTGCTTTACATTCTTGGTCCAATACAAAGGCAGGCAGAACCATAAAGCAGCCTAAAGAATGGTATACTTCATTTAACGATGGCTTTGCATGCTGTCTGGTACCTGTGACACCTTGCAGTTCTGAGGTGTCAAAATCTGCTGCCCTGGCAGCGGTGACCTTTCACAGACTGTATGAGCTCCTCTCATTCTAGTGTATTCTCTTCATTAACTTAAATGGTCTCAGTGGGAAACTGGGCCCAATTTATGACCTAGACTGAAAATCTTGCCTTTAACTAATTAACTTGTAGTGGTGCCTCAGCTAAATTAAGCTTAATGGGTCATTTAATCTGTCCCATTGCGCAGGAGGAATTTGACACTTTTTTTTTTAAACCAGAGGTGCACAAAATACTATTCTGGCAAGTACACATAAATCATGTGGCCTTTGTGGACAATTAGATACCTAGGGAGAGAAACAAGGCTCTAAATAAATGATCGTTATGTACTTACTTTTGGGAGCAGATAAGTTAATTTGGTATGATTAAAATAGGTATTTAACAGAAATCACTGGAGTGAATTTAACTCCATCATTGCCTGTGGCTGAGATAGTGTTCATTTTTCTACTTGAAAGGAACTTACCCTTTCTGGTAGAGAAATGGTTTTTCTCCCAGACTAGAGTGCTAAATCTGAATACTGAACTTTACAGAAAATCTATCAATGAATCCATTATATAAAACCGTGTATAGTGATCTCATAATAAAGATGTTGGTGGTATGCACTGGTATTTTCAACAAAATGTAGAACCATCAGCTGGGAAAGGTAAAAAGCCAGGGTTTAAACTTTAGCCAGTTGGTTTGTTTTTAGAATAATACAGATATTGAAAGTGAAACCCCTGAGTCAGATTATAAAAAATTTACATAAGAGGAAATAATCTTAATAGTTTTATGTGCGTGGTCTTTTTTTTTTTTAAGGAAAAAGGGATCAAGATTGTATGGACACTCATACTTTACGTTAACTGATCTCTAAACTTTGTGAATTGATAATGCTTTGTCTTCCGGGTATATAAGCTGTCTTTATAATGCTCTGCAGTTTATCAGGATTTACTGTTTTGTGCAGTGTCATTTTAATGTAGTTTTATCTGGAAATGCTGTTTTTTAGCAGGTGCACGTCTTTTTTCTGCCAAAGAAAAAGACCCGGTGAGGTAGATTTTGACCTGTTTTAATTATAAACATTTCTAATTATTTACCTTCTGATTTTTTTTAATTAAAAATTTTTAGGCTTTTTCATTTTTTTCAATGTAAAGCCAAAAATGTTGAAACTACTTAGTACAGCTGATTTCTTGAACGTATGCAGAAGTAGGACTTTTCAAGGCCATCCTTGCATTGTGGGTTTGTTTGGATTTTTTTTATCGTTGCAATTGTTACCTACTACTTTGAAAGGCAATTTCTATGCTTGAAGTGGGAGGGTAGTAGTTGGTTTCTGCTCTCATTCTTTTCGCAATTAATTGTATTTCAGGTGAATCTAGTGATGTAAAATTTTTCTAACACGAGGCCTCCTTCACCCTTCTGTGTTTAGTTTGCAGTTTTATGTTTATTTTCTGGTAACAGTATGGAAACTAGAATTGATGAATTAATCTGCTTCATATTTCATAGGTATTTCGTATTGACAAATAGGTTGTATGATAACATCTTCTACCAAATTTGCATTTTTGTATTTAACCAGATTTTCAGGGAAGGGAAACATGAAAGTTGAATACAGTGAGCATTTCTGGAATTGGGCCATGAAATATAGCAGTTGCTACAATTGACTGCCTGAATCACAGATGTGGAATAAAAATGGCTAAAATGTAGACAAAGGTTATTATTGTAAGCTCTTAAGGTTTGTCCTTTTTCCCCCTTCATTATTGCTGAATATTGCTAGAATGAAAAAATGAATTACATTATGATAGGTTCAGTGTCCATAATGTTTGTTCATTTCTGCTAAAACTATTACATAATTTCCAGGGATGATTGTAAAATTAACAAGTTTTTACTTGGAAGCCCTATGAGACCTAATGGCACTGTGCCAAATTACAAATGAGGAAATGTCTCATTTCAGAAACCAAGACATCTGAGCTATCTTTCAGATATGTAAACATTAAAATACCAATCCTTATTCTAAGTTAGCTAGATACAATTCCTTACATGATAATGCATGATTTCCACCCAAATGTCAAAATAATGTGACATTAGGAAGAAGTAAAATTCCCATGTATGAAATTCAGGTTGATTTTTTTCAAAAATTTGAAATGTTTGAAGTAGAACTTAATTTTACAATAAAACTTACTTAAACTGGCATTAGCTGCAGTTACTTCAAATGTAACTCAAGCTTAGCAATGACCACCAACATGTAAATTCTCTGGAATATGTGAAGCTCCCAACTCTTTTTAAAGGTACTGATCTATGTATTTAAAATTCAAAATTTTTGAAACAGGAGGCATGATATTTTAGTAAAGACACACTGCAGACCAGAGGTTGATTGTATGTAATTTTCCTTTTTGCATGCCCCATTGTATTTCCAGAACTCCCCATACCTGTGAAACTCTATCCTTTCTGCTTAGTGAAGAGTTCTGCCTTTCCTCATGCTACTTTATCTTTGCATAGTTCCTTGTCTGTGCAACTGGCTTTTGGTGAATGTGTGTGAACCGAGAGCCTGAAGAGGGGAGTAGCTGTGTAGATGCATGAGAGAGGTTGGACTTCAGTGAAGGCAGTAAAAAGGGGCTACAGGGCTTCAGCAGCCAGGAAGCGAAGACCCAGGGGCAAATGGCACTATGCACTATTCATTTGTGAGTGGGCATGTAGATTTTCTTGTGGGTTTTTTTTGTTTTGATGTCTTTAAATGAATTGCCACTTAAACCATTCTCAAATATTTTTACACGTTTACTGATATTTTACTTTTTTCCTTAACAAAATGTGTGCTTCCTTTCCTGCTGCCATCTGGCAAATTTTAATTTATCCATGTGGTCCATAATACTGTTTTTTCAGGCAGCAGCTAGTCTACCCTCCCTGCTCTCATTTCCCAGCCTCTTGTATGCATGGTCACAGGCAATTTTGATACTATGAAGCTGTTCACTTCTGAGATGTGGACCTGAGCATCTGTTTTACATTATTTATTCTAATAGTAATTAGGAGACCTAGGAAGTAGCATTTAGGATAACTAACTGAATATAGTTCTTCAATATCCAAAAAATAACAGTTTAGTTAGTCAGATCTTGTTAGGTTTCCTAGAAGACATTAATTGTTTCAAATTATGTTTGTCACATGTGTTGATTCCTGCAGGGGAAAAATTAGGCTGGGGGAGACTTCTTAACTCTGGAAAGCTTTTTATTTCTCGTTTCTATGAAAAGTGTATCATGCCGTAATCATGCCTGAAATAATATGGTTAAAGTCAGTCCTATATGTAACTGACTTGTGAACATACGTGTTTATTTTTACAGGTGTATAAACCATGTTTTGTCTGCGCATGGATTAGTGTTTGTGTATGGGTAGCTGTCCTAACAGACATTGTTCCATGATGATGATATATGTGCCATACAGAATATACCAGTAAAATTGCTACATAATTTTAAATCAATGGCTGTTTCTAGTGTAAATTAACTTTAAAGTATTTTCAATCTACTTTTTGCAAAAATTGCTATGTTAATGTTAGAAGAACCACGGAAGTTAGCTGTTAAGTAGTTGGTGTGACTTATCTGTTTTTTTTTAAAATTCTAATATAGAAAACTCTGACTGTATGTTATTTTCATTAATATGTGTGCAATACTGCAAACTAGGGTTTATGTTGTGTGCTTTGTTGCTGAGTTAATGAAAACTGTATTTTGGGTATCAGAATTTATATGCTTGTTTTTCAGCTTTTGGGGCTTTCACCACATTTGATAAGAATAAGAACCTCCATCCTGAAAAAGTAAATTTAAATTGTTTGAGAAATGCTTTACAGAAAAGTTCTCATAGAACATTGTGTTTTGTGAATACAGTATTTGGGAAGACACAATTTATTTGAACTTCCTCTTGCAGGCTTCTTTATAGTTTAGCCTTTAATGCCAGATTCCTGAGGCATCTTTGGTATTTGATATCTTCAATGACTACACGAATGATTACAGGGTATGTATTATACCATTTCTGAAACTAATGCTTTGTTAAAATAGGGTGTATCTAGAGAAAAGAGAATAAGACAATTAGTGGTATGGCACTGCTTGCAGAAGACGATGAAATCCAACACTGTCATGGTTACTTAGCCCCTATGATTTCATAAAACTGAGCTAAATAAACTGTTTCTTTAAGGTGGATATTTTGTAATTTTTCGGAGTGCTTACTAGCCTCAATCTAACAAACATCAAAGCCCCGAGTATGTGAGGTTTTTTATCTTCTATACTTTGACTAGTTGTGAAATTGATGATGGCAGAAACATGTTCCCAGAAACCGAGGCATTGGACCTACAGATTTGTTTTGTGCTGACATGCAGAATAGTTGCTCTCTGTTTTGTGTCACTGTTCTAAACCAGAAAGTATCTGCAGTCTGTAATGGTTAATGGCAAAGTTTATATATTATAAAGACACTGAGATACTATACAAGACAAGAACTTACGAAGAGTAACCTTATTTTGCAAGGATGGGAAACAGTAGTTACTTAACTGAGATCTTGTCCTTATTTTGCTGTAGGAACTACGACTAAATATTTTTACTAGAATGATGAAGTTAATACTTTTTTTAGTGTATTTAATTAACAATCTCTTTAACTTTGCATTTTATATTTTAAGGTCTATGGTGCCACTCCTTCAAGTGATTTCAAGAGGCTCTCCAATGTCTTTAGAAGACTCTAGTCGAATTATCCCTCTCTTTTACCTTTTTAGTTCTTTGTTTAGTCATTCACTTATTTCTATTCATGATAATGAATTCTTTGGTGATCCAATAGAAGGTGAGTTTCAAGCATATTTTACAAAATGTTTTTGTGTAAGGCTACAGAGTTCCCTGTGCAATGATTTGCTGATATCCGTGGGGAAGGCTCTTCTGGGTTCTCTTGCTGAGGGTCCCCTGAGCTCTGAACTGTCAACTGGCTCTTTCATGGTGATTGCATTTAAAAAAAAAGGGGGTGGGGTGTGAAATGATGGCTGCACCTTGGAAACCTTGGCGTTACAGGGTCTGATATGGAAGTTCTTAATCATGGTAATTTTCAATGATTTAGTGAAGAGAATGAAGTTCCTCTGGACTGAACCTGTAGTCTAAGGTAAAAATTTAACACATCAGGAATCACAAAAGCAAACAAGAGAATATTTGATTAAAATAATTGTGACTGCAAACAATTACAAGACCTGATCACCATTGTAAATGTATACTTGTTCTCTTTTTGGGGTAATGTTTCTTTCCTCTGCCTTTAGAGTTTGTGTGTGAATATTAAAGTTTCAATGAAATATGTTTATGTAGTAACAGAATTATTAAGAAAAGGTCATTTAAGGAAACTTGTATTTTATGTAGTTGTAGGTCAGAGACAATCATCAATGATGCCTTTTACGCTAGAAGAGCTTGTAATATTATCACGCTGCCTTCGAGATGCATGTTTAGGAATCATAAAGTTGGCTTACCCAGAAACAAAACCAGAGGTTCGTGAGGAATATATTGCAGCATTTAGAAGTGTTGGAGTAACCAAAAATACGGAAATGCAGCAATGTATACAGACAGAACAAAAAAGGTGGATTCAGTTATTCAAGGTAAATTGTGTCAATTTCCAGAACATATTTAAATAAAATTCTCAGCCTTCTGCTGAAGATAGATCGGGAAGTTTTTTTCTCTCTGAGTACACTTCTAACACAGTTGTTACAAGGAATGTGGATTTGGGAAGGTTGCTTTTTGGCATGTATGCTAAACTGAGTAATTCTGATAACTGCAACGATTTTTTTTTTTGTGCTTCTGGCAACATTTTAAGTTTAATTTCTTGCTTATTCTGTTTATCAAAAAGTTACTGTATAGACTATAGGCTTTAACTTGGATTCCCATTCAGCAGGGTACCTAAGCATGTCATTATAACTTTATTTAGGTGTGAAATTTTAACTGAATCATACCATTACTCAAGTACTTCTGTATTAGAGGCTTCACTAAATTCGTACCATGCCTTACTGGTTTTGCTAGTATTTTACTAAAATTTGTTGGTACTACTCCTTCTGGGTTTGCTGGAATACTCATGGAATAGTGAGTCCAGCTTAGCAAATGTAAACTTAATGCATGTTCTTTCTGGCTATCTACCAATGTATTTCTGCTAGTTTTATCCATGGTATCCTACCTAAGACATGAGTTAAGAGAAGCTGAAAATGTTGGCAGGAAAAAACCTAATATAACTGTTGCCGAGAAAAAAAGAGTGCTTGACTTGTCATGAAAATCCTGCAGCAAACACATCTAGTCAGCTAAAATTGCTCATTAAAGTGGGAGCAGAAGAAATGCATTTTCCAAATTGAATGCTAGATTTACAGTCTGTTTAATACTGGCGACCTCTCGCACACTAATGTTCAGATCGAGTCATCAGCTGTCCCTTCAGGTCTTTTATCACTGCTTTTGTCAAGCTATCTATTTAATTGAAAGAAGTTAATTGAATGAAAATGATCAACTAAGCTTGTATTAATATTGCTAATGGAACTTTCTTCTTGGCCATGTTTGGAGAAAGATGTCATGCTAGACTTTAGGAAAGGCCCATTAAGGCTTGCACTTAACCTGATGGGCTAATTAAGGAATGCTTATTCATTCTACAAGTCTAAGATAGCCTCTATCCAGCATATTCTACCTGATTTTACAACACATTTCACTTATGAGCATAAGCATTAATAGCAGTGAGAGTAACTGATAATGTTTTGATTGCACTGAATACAGTCCTAATGCTCCACTGAATATGTAATTTGCATGATTGATCTAATATATGTTTGCACAATTTAATTTAATTACTTGTCTTTAAATTGCCAAATAAACTTTCGATTTAAAGGTCACAAGAGAAAACCCCAATATGTCTATTTTTCTAAGAATAACGGCATGCTAGGGGTGTTTTGAAGTACGCAGTTTATATCATGCCATCTTCCATTTTGTCTCTTCAGTTTGTCACATATGTTTTTATAAGCTGCTTATATTTCAGGTGAATTTGATCATATTTTGCAGTCATTCAGAAAATCCTGAGTTACTTTGTCCCACTTTGGCAGTCGGGAATTAAACTTCTAGTGGAACTGTCTAAGCTCCCTGTACTTTTACTATTTTCAGGAGCCAGCGTTGCCTTCCATTAACTGAATTACAAATATAAATCTTGAGGATATCTCGAAGGCTCTGGTTCTATTAAAGAAAAATGTAGCTAATAACAAAGCTTCTCTTGTTTACTCCTTCAGAAACATATTGTTAAAAGTAAAAATTCAACACGGCTGAAGTTCGCCTTGTCGAGAAGACTACTGTACACAGCACTGAGTCTTTCCTGATGGCAGCTTCAAAATACCTTCTTGCCAGTAAGCAGGCAGGAATATCTTCTTCCAAATCATTAAACCAAAGCTGAAGTAGTCTGTCATAACTTTAAGTATAAAATACTTTCTTTTACATTGTGTCAAATATGAGAGATTTATCTTTGCTAAAGCTTTTGCAAGCTGCAGAGAAAGAGGCATGTTCCTTCCCTATTATCAGTGCTTTTAATTTCTCGTTTCTTTTTTTCTCTTAAATTGTCACGCTAGTTCTGCATGTTTTCCATGCCACTGGTGTATAACGAAATACATTCCTGTATATATATATGTGTGTGTGTGTGTGTGCAAATACAGGCTTTGCTTCTGCAAGGTAATGGTAAATCTGAAAACAGTGAGTCTGCTGACAACAATGTGCATATTTACTAACAGATTGGAGATCTTTGGTAAGATTTAGGTGTGAAAATGTCTTTATTCAGCAGAATCCCCCTTTTTTCTCGGTATAATATCGAATAATGTATTCAACTGTAACGGATTTAATAAAGGACTTAAGTTATGAGTACATGAAAATGGATTTTGTCAAATAAAATAATTATTTCACTATCTTGAGTCAGTCCTATGAAATTAAGTTGCTAATTTTGCTGAATTTTAGTTTTTGAATGTTACTTGAACTTGACACTTTATTGGAAAGAAATCTCCATTTTAATATTATTTATTGAAGTGGGTCTTTCCTTTCAATAAAATACATACTTATAAAAAGATTTATAAAGGAGTCCTGAATTTAGATTGCTAGTGTTCTCAGTACCCTTTCATTATGTAGAAGGGACTCCAATCTCACTGAACTTTATTCAGTTTCCTTTAAGGATTTTTTAACTGCTTGTAAAATATTTTATTAGCGTGGTCTTCACAGGGATAATTTTTTCTGATTCTTTTTTTTCCCCCTTTATTTTTTAATCTTTCTCTTGTGTATAGTGGTAATGGGACCACAGAGCTTCAGTGAGGCACCTAACCCACACTGAATTTTATAAGGGCAAGGTGATGAAAATTCCTGGGTAATCAGACAGTTCCTTTAATAGCATTCTTTGTTCTGCCTTTATTCAAGACTTTACAAACTGGATGTAAAAGGTCTTTTGTGTAGTATCTAGAGATAGAATCCTTTAGAAGGCCCATTAAACTCTTTGTTGGTCTTGACACCTGCCCATTAAGATTGTCCTTTAGCAAGATTGCTTTGTGTATTGTTTTTTTCTATTCATTTTTCAAGTGCTGTAATTCTGAGTTGCAAAACAGATGGTTGTTCATTGTAGCAGTGATAACATCTTTTTAGAGTAGTAATTTAATATTCTATTGATTCCACTTAATTATGTTTTATGTAGTGTTGGGATAAGTTGGTTCCACTTTGGAGAGAAGGCATGCAACAAAGTATGACAATTGTGCTTGAGGATGGAGTAATTGTTAGCCTGATATCTCTTCTACTTTTTCTTTTTTCTTTTCCTAGATTGGTGGAAACTGCCAAAAAAATTACTAAAATTGCAAAGCCACCCTAGTGACCATGATAACCACTTTTTTCAGCCTCCCAATTTTGTTATGAAGATGTGCATAAATAGTTATTTATTCAGTTTTCTCATTTTCTGACCGTATGGTTATAATAATGACAGAATTACAAAATTTTATCATTTGAATTGCCTGTGAATAAAAAATAATTAAGCGTAGTGGTTTAAGTTAGTGTGCTTGTGGTTGGGTGCAGTATGGGTGTACACATCATCATCCACTATGGTCCACCTAATAAGCTGGTATTTGTTAAACCACTTTTACTAGGTGGTTTTTAGGTAAATACTTACACCTTCTGTTGGAAAAAGGTTTACTAACTTAACACACCAAAGGGTTGTTACGGAATGCATTTTAGTTTGTAAATAAGGTTATGATAATAAAGTATATGTGTGCATATTAAATGAAAATTGCAACCAGCCACCCCACATGTGTATTTTTAGGTCTGTCGGTGCGTTTTGTGCTTCTTGTGGTGATCACTAGAAGAGTATTTGGTAACCATCCTTTCTGGGAAAATGGTCATCTTGTAATCTGCTTTCAGGCATGTTTGAGCTAGGCCTTTCTCAGAAGTGATTTTATTTTCTGAAACTGATGTGTTGGATCTTTTAACAATCTTATGGTAGGGTTTACTGTATACTATAAACAGCTGATTTAGTCACACTAGGATCTGTTTTAGTATAGACAAGAGCTTTGAGGGTACAGTTCATTTGATAAATTGCTAGCTGCTTCTGGATGAGATGATCTTTTTTTCTCCAGCCAACTTTGAAAATGCTAATAAGATATTGACAAAAAAGGGAGCCTGTAGTATCTTTTCAGATGTAGACCTTTACCCTTAAAAATAGCAGCTTTTGTTTTTTACATGGATAATCACCTCCGTGTCTGGTGAGGTGGTATTATCAGCAGACACTTAGGATTCCTTTGAGGCACCTTTAGCTGGAAATGTTTTAGTTTGTTAATGCAGCAGCCAGAAGTAGTCAACCTTTTGCATACTTCAGAGATGGAACTTTTGCTGTTTTGTTTTGCTGCCAATTTAATGCTTCAGCCCTCTCCTTTACTTTCTGAAGTTGATATTGGCTTTTGAGAAGCACATCACACCATCTTCTGCTGGTTAGTTAGTTAAACTTATTGACTATGGGCAGAAATACCCGCTGTTTATTAGATATCCCTCAGATTTGACAGGTGTGGAGTGATACATGTGACCTTTGTCTTGAGACGGCAAGCAAAAATTCCATTCTTCTGTGGAGCATTTTCCTTGAAAAATGGTGCACAGAAATTTAATAAACTCCTTCCTTGTGGACAAAGATCGACAAATCAGCCAAGTTGTTTGGAATCTGTTTTAGAATAAGAAGCAGTAAGGGATAGCTATATCTGTTCACATGTTTAATTTCTGAAAACTTGTATAAGCAAAAAAGACCATTGTATAAATGACCTGGTTAGGTGTTACTTACTTTAAGTAAGTAATTTAATGCTGGTGATGATTTGATTAGGCTTCCCTGAACTGGCATATAACTTTTTACGTGTGCAGGGTATTCCTAAGATTACTTAGTCCTAGGTAGTCCTGGTTCTTAGGTTTTTGAATAAGACTTTAATAAATCAATTTTTTTGATGGCTTAGAAGTGAACCAGAATTACTTATTCATATTCTAAGGTATTTAAGTATAAGAGCAAGTTTTTGTAAGTAAAAAATAAGAATTTCATACGTTACTGACAGATTTTTTTTAAAAAAGTTTTTGCTTGTGGATTATACAGTTTCGTTCGCAGTGCTAAATGTGTGTTGAATGTATGTGTTTCTGACACCTAGGTCATCACAAATTTAGTGAAAATGTTGAAATCTAGAGATACCAGGAGAAATTTCTGCCCGCCAAATCACTGGCTCTCGGAACAAGAAAATATTAAAGCAGATAAGGTAAGAGTAATACCCTTTTTCCACATAGCCTTACAGGTACTGAAGTTTCAATAATAAAATGTTAGGTTCCTGATAGTATCAGTGGTGTTGATGTTGCACAGATTTAATGTGTTTTAAAACCTGGAGTAAAGCTGCTTTTTTATAATGTAAAAGTCTTGCACTTGTTAAACTTACGGATTGGAACTGTGATTTAACATAAAAGTGGAACAATAGTGTAAGTCATCTGCATTTACAGAGAGGAGAACTGAAATTCTGGGAGCGTTTTGTTGCGTTTTATTTTCTAGTTACTTTAAGTACTTCTCATAATAAAAATGCTAAATAAAAGAATTGGTCTATAGTGGGGAAAAATGCCTCAGAATTATCTTCCAAAATTAAATTCAGCATCATTACCTTGCCTAGAAATTATTTTTTTTCCCGAGAGCTTTTGAAAAAAAATGTCATTGTTTGAGCTTAGAGACTGTGTTTATGTGTGCAGAAGTAAACAGTAATATGAATGTGCAAGGACGTCCTTTGAATCACTGAAAACTTGGATCATAAGAAGCTCGTTACACCTCAGAATACCTTGCACTATTAGATGTCTTAACAGTTGGAGGTTTTGCGTGGAACAGTTGACGGTGAACTCTTCTGGTTTTGATGACTGCACGTTTGCTTGCCTTGTGTTCAAGATTTCCATTTCTCTGTGTGACAGTTCTTTATAATTCTTAGCAAATCGTGCCTACACACCTTTATTAAAGGACTAGTAGTCTTAAACTGTGATGCTAACCTCATTCTCAGTACAAAGTGAACAGAATTTATTTGACATCTCAAAATTCAGACTCGGCTTTAGTATCTTAAATACTGGAACTTATTTGCATGGTATTTTTAAATGATACATGGACTTTATATTACATTGTTAACTTTGCAATGCAAATGCAAACTTTAAGGCACGAGTATAAGGAGGAGTGATTAGAAATTAAGATACTTAGGCATTCAGATGCATTGGATGTGACAGTTCTATCCATTTGTTGTGTAATAGTAAATTGTAATATGTAATTCAGTAATGTGTAACTGTAAAATACTGTTAATTTATTAGGTTACACAGCTGTATGTGCCATCTGCCCGACATGTCTGGAGAGTCAGAAGAATGGGAAGAATAGGACCATTGCAGTCTACGTTGGATGGTAAGATGCTTCTATGCAATTTTTGCTTTACTATGTCAAAGTAACAGTTTGCCTTATACAAAGAAAAATCTATCTTTTATAGATCTCAGTTGAGCATTTTGTGTAAAAGTCTTAATGATAGCGAAAAGCAAGGCAGTCTTTCATAATTTTGTTTCTGATGCTTTAAAAATGTGTATTTGTATACATACACATTTGTGCATATGTCTTTAGAATATTTAATGTATAACAGCTTTCCCTAAGCTGTTTCTGGCATTGATGAGGGGAAACGATGAGGTGGACACGAGATGTGTTAAAAATAAATGAATTAATATGTATAAAAGGCAGTTGCATAAGGTACACGATAAAGTAGCAGATGATGTAAAGCACTAACATTTTGCTTTTACTGTATACTATAAGGAGACTTCTATATTATATGTTAAACTGTAACAAACAAGCTTTAGGTACCATGATAAGTATTAATTACTGTTTATAAATATTTTCTCTAATTAGATAAGGCAGAAACTTAACCCTTTGAATTACTCAAAATATCTGGACTGTATGGAACTTCCAAAGAAAGATGAGAGAATTGGACCAACTTAGCAATGAGGGTAAATTTACGCTAGTTTAGTTGTGCCAATATGCTTTCTCGCATAGACAGTCTGTTTCAGCTTTTCATACCTTTGTAGCTTCAGTATTCTAGAACTTTACCTTGCTATGCTCAGGTAAAATACTCATTAAATCACTCATACTTGTGAAGATTTAATAATGAATTAAAAATGGGGCCTTTAAGTAGGAAAATCATTCATCTGCGATGGTCCATACTCATTCAAGATGATGTAATCTGCTTGAGTATCTTAGCCAGATACAGTGGATCACTTAGAGAAGACCATAGCCTTTGAATACTGCCTCAGAGTTGTACAGAATTAAGGGCTTTGTCCAAGGTCAAAACCTATGGACTACTTATAATGATGTTTTTTACTGGAATAGCTATGATGGTCTAAGTTGACTTTGATTACCCTATTAGTCTAGTTGCCAGATAACAACTAGCTTGTCCGGTGTAAGTACTTCTCAGAATTTTAAATTGAATATTTTTTCAGTTTAGCTTTTCTTTTTGGAAGTTGCATATTCTAAGTGACTGATAATATGAAATCTTTCAAATAGGTATTTTAGCAAAAATTGCTAGGCTTCAACAGCCCTGTATCCTGTATACCTTGCGGACTCTAGACCAGTAGTCCCTGTTTCTTCCATTGACCTCCATGGCTCTTGACAGCTGTACTGCCATGATGATCACTGTCAGACCTGTTGCGCATTTACTACTTCCAGATTCTCTCCCATGTGTATCGTCTTATTGTTCTTACATCGTCTTACTTAAAAGGGTCTTACTGTTCCTTGCCTCATACATACAGCATCTTGAGCTCTTTCCCTTGTCTTTCTTCTCATAGTAGCCCCAGTTCCCTCTGTTTCATTAGTTGCCTTGGTCTGGGCAGTTGGTGGATAAAGGAATGTATGTGCTGCGGTTGGTGTGGAGCAGCTACATGCCCTCGGTTTGCTGGCTGGCTGCCGGACAAGCTGACACACTGAACAGAGCAGATAACAGAGCTCTCCTTGCTGTTTCTGTGATCAGGTCACTAAAGGAATTTCTCTTCTCTGTTGAGCTGAAAATTTTCACAAAACTTAGTATTTTTGAGCTCCTCTGTCAAAGCTAAAATTCAGCTGGGTAGCTCAAAAGGGTGTCTTGGGGGCAAAATGATGAGGCAAGATGTCACTATGTGTTCAAGTAGATGCTGTTTTCATACAAAATCGGACTGAAAAAGATGCAGCCAACGTGAATGTGTGAAAATGAGCAGGTAACAGTGTGCACGACTTGTTTAATCCCTCTTGACTCCATATGGGTTAAAGCCAATTAACATAAAAGTACTGCTGAATCACATATGGTCATGTTTATTTGTGCTTTTTCATTTACTTAAATGGCAGACTCGTTAGTTCTAAATGCCCTCTGTATTGATGGCTCCATCCCATATTTCTCTTTAAAGAAAGAAGCTGTGATGGAGAAATGCAGATAAAATTGACTAATTGACTGGAATAATTGAACTGTCGAAGTCATGTAGTAGTTTACCTTTGCTGTACACGCACTTTTTCTTTAAAATGCTTTTAACTGTTAGCTTAATAGCCTGCATACATTGACTTTAATTAAAAATGTTTACTAAGTAAACTAAGGGTAATCACAGATAAGCATTTTATCAGAAATTCCAAAGGCTTGCAATGTTGAAACCTGCCCCAAATGAATATAAAGTTTTGGGTCACATCATGTGTAATTGGTGCTTAAAATATCCCTACTTAATGTGCTTTGAGGAGTGGGGGGGGAAAAAAAAGTAAAATTGAAGTGATGTCTAGTTGCAGAAAGGCAGCAAAATACTAGTCACCACAGGTAGGAACCAAAGGAAGAACCTGTAACTGTCACGGTAAACTCTGGCTTTGTAATATGGCCTGTAGATAGTGACTGTGGATCCTTTTTTTTTTTTTTTTGCTAAGGTAGTTCTTAAACATGAAAACAACTAAGGAATTGTGGGTTTTGTTTCCTCTGTAGACTGAAGCTAGGTGGACCTTTAGCCACAGCATTGAGTCAGTGAGCAGTATCTTTTTCTTTTTTTTTTCCCTCTGCATTCAATTATTTTACAGTCAGGTATGTGCTCGGCAACTGAGTTTCTTCCATGAGGTTGGAGCAGGGTTGTCACTTCTACTGCGCATCACCCAAAGTTGAGTTGTTCCCTAAGAACATTCTCTGTGGGTATGAGAAGGTTTAAAGGAGTTCTATGGTAGCTTGGGAACTGTATGTGACGAAGTGTATCTGTTGCTGTGGCTTCTTGAATTCTTTTTTAATCTTCTTTTCTCAGGCACATTATAAATACAATTACGGTGACCTTGCTGTTGAGAGAGAGAAGCCATTGAAATAAATGTTATCTTTCTGTTGGTTTCATTAGATTTGGTTTACTCCTTAGTTTTTATGCCTAAAATTATTTGATTGAAAGTAGATGTAGTTGCAGGCACAATTCCGTTAAACTATTTTGCTTGTTGAGATGGGAATATTGTTATTCCTGCGATGAAATTTCTAATTGCTTACAACTTCTTAATTGTCTTTTAGAATGAATTTTTTCTTAATTGAAAAATTAAAATGTCAATAATAAGAAAATAACTTTTTTCTTCTAAGATGAAAAATACAGTAGTACTTATTTTTATACATGTTTTGTTTTCAGTGTGTTTTTACTACTTGTATTTCAGTTTGCCTGTAGAAACCAATCTTTAAAGAATGATAAGGCTTTGTTTAGTGAGTAAATTATTTTAATGTATTTATTGTTATACAGAGTAAATTGAGTCACTTGATACAAAATAAACTGTTTAAAAAATAAATGTTCTTTGCAAAATTTTAAAAATTATTATTTTTATTTTAAGTGGGCTTGGAACCAGCACCTCTTTCTGTATCTGAAGAACGACAACTTGCAATTCTGACAGAGCTACCTTTTGTAGTTCCTTTTGAAGAAAGAGTAAAGGTACCTAATTTCCAATTTAATATGCAGTTGTTTTTTTAGTTTTTTATTTTCAGTAAGTGTAAAAAGACCTCTTAAGTAGAAACTGGATTGTTTCCCTACAGAAGGATACAGGCCATGCTGTTTTTCTTCAGTACTCATGTGGCGACTGAACATTTAATTACTTTTATCTTCTTTTATTAGCTGTATTTTATAATGCATTAAAATTAGAAGCATGTATTCCAAGTGGCATGAGGTATGTTTACAATCAACTGCAGTCCTGATTCAATGATTGATCTACATGATTGCACCCTCTTGTGGTAAACAGAGCACTAACTAGTTGTGCATCTAATAAACAGCTTGCAAGGTCAAGTCTGGAGACTTGTGCAGTGGGTGGATTTACAGAGAATGAGATGGTGGATATCCGTTTTGGAAGAGTAACACCTAGAGATTAAATTTCTGCATTCATAGCTGTGTAGCTGAATGATGGAGTATATAGTTTAAAACTTGGAAAATTCTTGTATTTTCCAATACAAGAATTACCAGATACTGGATACTCTTACAAGCAGTTACTGCGTTCATTTTCATGGTAGACTCTTCATCCTCCTGACCCCAGAGGATGTTACCCTCTTTAACCTTAAAGCACATTGGTGTACACCTTTCAATCTGTTATTTACCTGTGGAAGGTAAAGAAACTGATTTGTATCAGGTGTCTTGGTTCTCACTTACTTAACCCATACTTTTGACAGCTTGCCTGTGATGATGTTACTTCTTATGGTGTGTACTTTAGTCAACATTGCTTACTTTTCCATGTGTTTGTCTGAATTAATTTTAAATACCTCAGTTATGTGTTAGGGTTCTTATTTTCAGGTCTAACGCATGCATGAACATTGGATTATGTAGGAGTCCAGACTCTATATCAAGAAGAAATTTGCTATGAGTTACACTTGTGTAGTAATTGTAATGAGCCGTATCTAGCTGTGTTTCAGAGAAGAGAATGGTGGTGAGCATATTCTCATGCCCTGTACATAAAAATAAAGTGTCTGCGGCTGTGTGTCTTGATGTTGTAGAACTGTAGAAAAATACAGGTCAGAAGGGACCTCTGGAGGTACTCTAGTCCGCATACATCCTCATACAGGAATAAATTCAGAGTTGGATGAGGGTGTGCAAGGACTTGTCCAGATGAGTTTTAACTATCTCCAAAGATGACGATGGTTTCACAAACTCTTCATGTAACCTCTTCTGATACTTAATCACGCTCATTATGTTTTTTCTTTATGTCCGTTCAGCATTTCTCTTTCTACAGCTTATGACTATATTCTCTTATCTTCCTCCTGTGTACCTTGGAGAAGAACCCAGCTTTGCCTACACTGTAATCTTCCTGGTTGGAGAGCATCCTCTTCGCTAGCTGCAGTTGTCCATAGAAACAGTAGATTTGAGGCCTTACTTACAGTAGCTTTGTCTGCTGTAGTCAGATTTTCCTCTTTCGTGGCAAATTCGTTGTTTCTAAACATCCCTGAAGGCTCTTAACCTTCTAATTTAATAAGGCAGTCTCTAGTATTGGGAGATTGCATCCCTTGGAAAATGTACTAGGCTGTTTACTGAATATGGAAAAGATGCAAGAGAGGATGTAATAAACAGACACTCCCTGTGTTGAGAGTATATTAAACATTGTTACACTTTAGGCAACCTGCTTCCATGCTACATATTGGCATATCCACTTGGCTATGTGCTATTTTGCCCTGGATTATTTGCTCATTGCTCCTAACAGGAGAATCTTACCCAATTTCTTATTACTGGGAAAGTTCCTAAGCATTACAAAACCCAATAAAAAAGTATTTACTATTATTGAGGATAACCTCTGTATGTGTAACATACTCATGGCTTTTTCCTTTTGTTTTTGAATACTTTGTATTTCAGAACTCTGAAAGTTAGGGAGCGAAGTCTGGAATCATTGATACAATGTCTGTAGATGTGTCTCTTTGTGTAGAAAGAACTGAGGATGGTATCTTGGCATGAAAAAGTTTTTTGCATGTCTGTCCCCTCTCCTTCCCTCCCCTGGGATATGGCTCTGTATTATGTTTCTGCAGCTCAGTGGGAGAGAAGACAAATTGCGTGAAAGTGAGTGCCCAAAAGCAACTCAAAGGACAGTAATAGTAGTGAATGAGTATTTAGATCTGACAGGATTTCTCTTTTCACTTACTTTAACAGATTTTTCAAAGACTGATCTATGCTGATAAACAAGAAGTTCAAGGAGATGGGCCGTTTTTGGATGGAATTAATGTCACTATTAGAAGAAATTACATTTATGAAGATGCTTATGATAAACTTTCTCCTGAAAATGGTAGATTTACAATTAATTTATCATCAGCTTGTTTATAACATTTAACCATTCTTAACATGTACTGACATATTTGCTTACTTGAGTAGGGTGTTAGAAGTGCATCAGCTGTGAGGTGTGAAACCTCTTACAAAGTTAAATTTCCTGATTTTTACATAAAGTGATTCTTCTCCACGTTCTTTCTGATTATAGCAGTCTCATCCTCTTTGAACTAAGGAGGCATGTGTTAAACCTAATTTATGGGGCTTTTCTCCCCATTTATTTATTCAAATAACTTTGTATATTTATGTATGTAGTTCATTAGATATTTTCTGCTTTGGTAAATCAGTGTCAACAAATATATAGACTGCACAGAATTTGCTAGGTACAGTGTGACTGGTAAGGATAAAGCAGTGTACTTAGTAGTGGTAGTGTGTACTAGTATGTATTTTACCACATCGATTTAAATCATACCTTAGTGTGAAAGCAGCCTCTTTAGAAGTAAAATTCCAATATAAAGGCAGCCAGACTAAAGTCCTTATTATATTGTATTTTTGCGTCTAAAAAGAATAATTGCCAAATACTTTGCCATGTGAATCTTGTCTGCTGTGCCATCTCAGCTTGTCCTGAAGAACTGCCTAGTTTAGAGAGGAAGAAGGAGTGGTGCTGATATTCTTGCTTAGTATAAAATTTCGCGAGATCATGTATTTTCTTAATTTCCTTTGCTCGGGCAGTATTAAATATACTTTTGTATTTATAAATAGGATTTTGTGTTTCAATACCTGAGTTTAAAACTAACTACCTAAAAGAGATACATTTAGACTTATTTTTTTAAAAAAATAAAGTACAAATTATGGTACTAGTAGATGTACAGACATTTGCTAATGGGAGAGTATAAGTAAGACACTCGGTGGCTCAGTCGAAATTCTTTTGCTACCAGGTGCTAAAGATTCTTTCATGAATATCAGCTTCCCATAATGTGTGCATTTTTAGCACATGGAAGCAGTAGAAAGTTTATTGTTACTGGTTTATTACTGGTTGCTTTGCCTGGACAAGTGTAGTCAGTGCAAGGGTTTGCATAAAAGCTGTGTATTTGGTTAGATCTTTGGAAGACTGCAGTGAATTGAGCAAAAAGGTCCTCCTTTTCTGTTAGGTGTACATAGTTCAGGGACCTAAATACTGCTTGCTTTCTCAAGGAGCAGCCTTCTATGGAACAAGCAGAACATCTTCCTTCAGAACATGTTCACCTTTACTACACCTTGCTCATTGGAATTACATGACATACAATAAGTCCAGAGTATCAAAAACATAAAGTTCAGTTTCAAATAATATTATTTAATGATGTAGCTTAATATTCAGCCCCTCTAAGTGGCAGTGCTTATTGAAGGTTCCTTCAGACAGGAAAGTGTTGAACCTTGCAATCACAATATTTTATATAAATAGAATTTTCAAATTATTCTTGGGCCTCTCTACAAGACTCTAGGATTTCCTTCCCCCTCCTAGTGTCTTTCCACTGCCGCCTTTTGATGCTCTTAAAGCAAGACCCTTTGTACAAAGTGAGTTTCACATACTGAATATTCCCAAATCCAAGCCAGTAATAGAATTTTGATCTTATGTACTAGTTCAGTCTTTTAATATAAAGTTAGTGTAGATGTTTGTATAGTTACGTGTGTGTATCCAAACAAATTTCAAGCAGATAGTTATGTTTGAATTTGTCTGTCTCTTTTCTCTGCAGAACCTGACCTAAAAAAGCGCATTCGTGTTCACTTACTTAATGCACATGGTCTTGATGAAGCTGGTATTGATGGTGGTGGAATTTTCAGAGAATTTCTGAACGAACTACTTAAATCAGGATTTAACCCTAACCAGGGATTTTTTAAGACCACCAATGAGGGCCTTCTTTATCCTAACCCTGCTGCACAGATGCTTGTTGGAGACTCTTATGCCCGACATTACTACTTTCTTGGAAGAATGCTTGGAAAGGTAAAGACAGTATTGTATAATATAAAGCTACAGCAGTACTGAAAATAGTTCGTAATATTTTTTTTTGGTTTTTAGATGGGGGTAGATGGGGAAAAAGTGATGATTTTTATAGAGTTGGGGGAAAAATAACTTTCAGATGTTGGATCTAAACATTATTTCTATATATCACCCAAGATTCTGGTTCCTTTTAGTAAGTTACATACTTGACAAGTACAGAGGATTTGAGATACTTTTGACTGCCAGTTGAGCAAAGCGTGCATGTGTCTGCTTCTGTGTGTGTTCTGTTGCTTAAAGTTAAATTGATTGAACCCAATAGAACTACTGTACTTATGGTGATTTTTGATCTGGAGCTTTCTGAATTTGACTACACTTAAATTTCCATCATTTGGGCTATATGAAATTAATAATTTAAGGAACGAACAGTTTCTAGTTGTATGAGGTGTAAAATTCTTGCTAGCATTTAAAATTTGCCATATGCATTTACCATACTTAAGAGCCTTATGCAAATTAACTGTCACTTAATTCTGGTTGGGTTTTTTGTACATTTTGCATCTTTATTCAGTTTTAGTGCTTGGTATTTTGCTGTGAATGTTGAAAGACTAACTAAACATGAATGTTCAAAGACTAATTTGAGCTAGGTGGAAGATGGGGGAGGAGAGAACAAAAAGAGAGAAACCATTACAGATACTCATTACATTCAGTTTTCTTTTATGGTCTGGTTCAGTCATGAGGCTACTTTTTTTTAAGCCCTCGAAATACTTTTTGTAAAGCTAATAATTATGAAACAAAGTTTGGAATACAAATTGCATTTCAGAAAAAAAAAAGTATTGATTGCTCCTTAGCTATCTAAAACTGAAGGTATTTAAGATGTAAAAGTTCCCTTTAATTGCCTGAATTATTTTGGAGGCTAAAATCCTGCTTACTTGCAGTGAGATTTTTATGTAGAGTTGGATGTCCTTTTAGTGTAGCTGGAAGCAGTTTAAGAGGACGTTGTTGGCAAACTTGAGTTGTTGAAACGGAATGCTGTTCTTCAGAGTTGCCAGTCAACTGCTATAAACTGCCACTTTGTAGGCAAATTCTCTGCTAAGGCATCCTAGCTTTTACAATACGCAAAATTATTCAATAATGAAAATTTCAATTTGGCCATTTCAATAAAATAATCTTTGAAGGATGTTCCCACTTTTAGTGCGAGACTATTTACAATAGTTTGTAATTCTGACCTATGTTACATATCCAACTTTTCATTTCCTTTCTGCATCTGTAGATTTTTGGAGTAGGGAAACACATACTGCTGTGGTATCATAAGGAAGTTACTTCACTATAAAAATGTTGTTTTTTATCTAACATGGAATGGGGCAGGGCTTAATTGTCAAGGGGAAGTTTGAAACATTGTTTTAAAGAAAAAAAGACTGTAATTTTGGATCCTTGTATTTCTTCTGTCATAACAACACATTGCCTTCTGTAATTGGGTTTCAAATGCTAGTGTAAAGACAGAAGTTAAAAAATGTGTTTTTCCCATAAAGTGCTACAAGTATAGTTCTGGTTTTGTCTTTTTAAAAGCAGAGGTTCTATTATTTAACATTTGGAAAGCATAAATTGTTTTTGTATTCGCAGTATATTTACATAAGGTAAGAACTGACAGTGTTACTTATAATTATCTCTACCCAGGTGGACAGACATGTTTTTAGTAGTGTGTTTAGAGACTCGATGAATTAAACAGAAAGATAAGGCACGACCATACTATTCAAAACCTGCCAGTATTGCGATCTTGGTTAAGTTATTGAATACTCACTCACCCGTCTTCAAAAATGGTCCATTTTATGCTTTGCACAGGGTTATTTGAGAGCAATAGTGGATTATTAAAAGCCCCTTTGTAAACAAAATAGATCTAATGCAAAGGAAGCAATCAGGCATCCACAGCAATTTCTTATTTGTGGAAACCAGTATGTAAAGAGCGCTGCCACCAAAAACTCTTAATGTAAGAAGTTTCAATGTTATCAGAAAACAAATACATTAAAATATAATAATTTATAGAAATTCTCTGTCTCTTGGTAGCCATTTCATACTAATACCCAAATGCATTTAACTTTCAGTACCATAGATACACACCTAATTCATTTTTTCTTCTCATCAGGAAGTTTCTAACAGCTTGACATCTTCTGTGGTAATTATTCAGTTCAAAAGTAGAAAAGCCTAAAAACTTTAAAATTACCCTTAAAAACAGCCTATCTAAAAATTTAAATTCTTGTAACCCTACAAAAATTATTGACTACTTGGGGTGTATTTTTGTAGTTAGTGAAGAAATTGACATTATATACTATACAAACTGCATGGCTGTCCATGCAGCTTTTACTGATCACTCGATGAGGAAAAGGCCTGGTAGAAATAATACCATGTGATCATGCACTTGCATATGTTGTCTGAAATAATTCTTTTTTTAAAAAAAAGGCAAAAAACCAGACATGAATTTGCTTAAACAACAGCAGCACTCAAACACTTCCAAAGTTTACATTTCTCAACTTTCAGTGACTTTACTTTGTAATGTAAATATTATTTTAACTTTGGTGCCTTTTAAGCGTTTCCCTTTCTCTTCCTTAAAAGTAAAAGCTCATCTTACTGTGCACACCTCTGGTAGCAGTCTGTCACCACTGGTGGGGTTTGAAACTTGAATTCAAATTCTTTTTTTTTTTTTTTTTTTAATTAAAAAAAAAAATATTCAAAATTCAAAAATTCAGTTTTGCCCACTGGAAGGATAGCAGTGACTTTCTGAGGCCCAGGCTTTGCTTGAGAACTGTGGGTGCCCTGGGCTGTCAGGGACATTCAGACAGGTGTTCTAGCCCCAAATTCTTTGTTGTCCTCCCTGGAAAGTAAAGTCTTGTCCCATGTGGTGTCCCGGAAGTATGGATGTGACAGTAAAATTGGGCTGTGGGGAGGCACCTGATTCGGTTTAACTTCCTTTCCATGGGCAGAAGTTCTGGCAGCACTAAAAAAATCCTTCCACATGCAGACTTCCCTGCTGCAGCTTTGTCAATGTAGTGGGCTTGGCTCGGCAGAACACAAAAATTGTCATTTTTGACAGGCTACCAAAACTAAAACTCCAAGTGACATAGCCAGAGAAGGGAAGTTTGGAAGCAACACTTGAGAATCTTAAATGAGGATTCTCTCAGTGCTGATTCTTGAATGGTCTGCTGCAGACCTGGAAAGAGGGAAACACTGGTTAACCATTTCACCAGAAATAAGGATTAGTAGAACAGTGACAGATACAGAAGTAAAATCTGAACTTTACCATATTATTCAGACCTAAACTCAGTCTTGTATACCGTATTATCTTTCTCCATTTCCAGTTTACATTTGCATGTATTATATGATGTTCATGTGGCAGATGTTGTTGAAATTCTTTGCATTTGGAATTATTTGACATCAAGTAGCTAATTCTTATGATAATTTACTTACATTCAAAGAAGTATCAGCATTAGTTTTAAGAATATGGCAGGAAGTCCATAGGAAGATTAGAATGATAATTGTAATGGTTTCCTCTTATTCCTTTTTGACATAAACCTGTCTAGTTCTTGTATGTATTATGTTTTGCAGTGATTATCTTTACACCTCCAACAAAGTGACTCTTTCTGACACTAAAGATTTTTGTCTAATACGCTCAGTATTTTTGGTTATACTGAATTCTACTGTCTCCGTTTCTCTTCTCTTACTCCAGCATATTGAAGAGCTGTAGCGAGTCACACATTCATGTTGCTGAAGCATATATGCACTATTTTTGAAATATAAAATTAATTCTCTTTTTCTAAAGAAATAGAATCTGCAGTCCTTGGAAGACACTGGAGTTTTCTGAAATGCTTTAGGTTTGTTTTGGAAAGACTTAGCTTTTGTCTTAAATGGGTGGGAAGGCAGTATGAAGGACAATTTTTTTGAGTTACTGTTGTTTTGAACTGAATCCTTCCTTTGTGGAGCCAAGTAAAGAATTTTGATGGAAGAAGCAGCAAGGACTGAGCAAAAATGATGTGTTTATTTTAAATGTTTAAATCCATTATTTTGATGATGGATAGGTGAGACAATCTAGGATTAGTCTTTGATCATTAATATTTAATGTTACATAGAATTCAGTAATTTGCATGGCCTGGTGGATATTATGTTGATGAAGGTTTATGTCATATGACTTCTTATAGGTACTGTACTGATTTGAGATATAACAGACCGTTCTGTGCACCTATCTAAATGTTTTTAGATGCATAATTTAAAAAACGTTATAAAACGTGTATTTTCGTAAAACTGAACATTAGAAAGGTAATAGTAGATCACATACCAATTTAATTACCATAGCAGTAAATGTGAGGCCGTTAATTACTGATTTGATTAGTTTTCTGTATCTTGAGTGTGTGACTTGTGGTTACTGTTTGTAACTTTGAATAGATCTCTGATAGGTCATTTATTGTGTGACACATTATTCCTGGCTGGAAGGAACAATTCTTAGATTAGCAGTGTCTACAGTAAAAACCTAAAGTAGTTCTTAATCATCTTCGGGCCTTATCTAAAATAGATCGAATCAACGGGAGTCTTTTCACAGCAAGATCTGGATCAGATCCTAAACTCTGAAATCATTTTTAAGCTGCACATATGGAGTTAAAACCTTCAAGCAAGTGTTTCCTATAACATATTTGTGTGCCCTTTTTGTGCCAAAAGCTTGTAGAGAGAAACAAAGCAAGAAAACTCTATAATGAGAAGAACTGGATTTTGTATGCTTGAATATTTGATAGGGTGGTGCAGCAAGCATTGTACTGCTACTCTTCCTTTGTTTCTCTGACTGTTGAAGGGTTTGCTGTGGGTTTTTTTTTTCTCCTGATTTTTAGGCAGCCCTTTCCCTTTGCTTACTGTCCATTTAATTAAGATCCACTTTGACTTGGCTTAAATCAGTACACTTGATTGATTTGTGCTGCAGCCACCATTGATACCTAGAAAGGTAGGTATGGAATTATGGTACTGGTACAAAGAGGAGGTAATTTGTGTGAACTTTTTGGTTTATTAATTTCAGTTACCCTCCACGTGATTTTGTAGACTCAGCATTTTGCTTAAAAGCAAGTTAGTTGACTATCATTTGTATCGGAAAATCCTGAATCATCTGAAATGGAATCAAAACAGAAATTTACCATGTAAAGTGGCATGCTCTTTTAATTATAGTTACAGTGCAGAAGCACAATCGTAAGAGAGCAAAATTGATACCTTATGGAAGTTATTTTGTGATTTATGAATGTAGATGTAAACTAATCTGAATCTATTTTCTGACACAGTTACTCAGCTTGACAATTCCTTTGTGTACTGGTTCATTTAACATAACCAATTATCTTTTGATTACAAATAGCTACGTTAGTACTAAACTTGTAAATATATGTCTAGCACTAAAAGACTACTGAAATGTGGTATTCTAACTCTAAATCTTTAGGAAGGAAAAGTGTGTATTGATGGATTGTGATATTTATTGGGTCATAATGTATTTAAATTTTCTTTAATGCATATGTTAGTGATTGTTTACTGTGATAAAGTGCATAGAGGTCTCTGCAAGGAGTTCTGCATGGAAAGAATTACCTCATGTCAGTGGTCAGTCCTCAATTAAAAGTTCCATTAGCAGATGATTCCTGCTTCTGGTTTGTGTACTGATTGCATTTTATTGCCTCTAAATCAGGTTCCTAGACAGGGAATAAATAAACAGTTAGAGTGTGTGGTAATGGTATCCTTATCTTTTTTCACAGTTGGGAACACCTACGTCTATTTCAATCAATTAGGTTTGGAATACTTACTGAAATTCCTTATTCTATTTGAACTGTTTTCAAAAATGACTGGTTTTACTGCTATTAAAATAGAGATTTATCTTAGAAGCATATCCAGAGGTTAGTTATATAGTAGTAAATGTTTCAGTTTTTCAGAAGACTAGAACCTGAATAAGGAGGAGATGTCTTCCTTTTATCTTCAGTTCTTAATAAATTATGCTTAAATTTGAGACAAGAAAAAAATATATTAAGCCTTTACTGGAACTTCAGTAGTGAATGATAACTATCAGTTATCCAGCTCATCCACAAGTACCTCTAGTCTTTCCTTCTCCCATCCCTCAAACCCCCCAAATGACATTGATTGCAATTTATATCGTATGTGTGATATAAGTTACAGAGAGAACTGTTCCTGTTGGAACGGAAAGAAAGTACTAAGCTGATGAAATGGTGGTTTTCTGCAAGTACTAACATTTCAGAAGTACCCTATTTTGGTAATAAGAACTCTTGTAATAAAATTAAATGCCCTGTATTCTTAGAATAAAAATACTAGCATGACTTCCCATTTTAAAACTAAAAATTAACTCAAGGTCATTATACTTGATATGCTCCAATGGAGTCTTTGGAAATGGATTCCCACATTTTTATGGTAATGAGTCAGTCGAGGGTTTCTTTGGTGCTTATCACACACTTGCAATCCATTTTCAGGTATTTACATGGATCGTAGCAAATCTGACAGGCAGGCCCTTTGCATCTGAGTCTTCCTACCCCAGTTCTCTGGAACTTCTGTGAACTTGTACTTACTGATCTGCAAATTACCAGTGAGTGGGAAATCAGAAGTAAAGCCAATCTACAAAAGGCTCTATTTTAAAGTATTTTTACATCTGAGGTTGTAGCACTGCTGCAAGAGTGTTAATAAAGCACTCTCAGAAGTCTAATTACTGGCATCTAGTTGTGGAATTTTGGCCTCCTGCTCTTTCAAAAGGCATCTAGTATTTGAACAGAAAATGCACTATGAATTTTTGCAGCCGTATAGGGAAGATAATGTACCAGATTTTCCATTACTATGGTGATATAATGCATCCAGATGTCTCTGCTATTGTCGAGCTCAGAAAACTGAGAAACAGTGACTTAAAGCTACCAGGTAGACATGTTGCATTGTGACACAACACCTGATAGAATTAATTTTGTCATATTGGCGTTAGGAACGGTATAAATTTGTTTTTGCTCACTTTAAAGCACATTATTAAGTATATCTGTAAGAAATTTTTAGCTTTAAAATTACTAAATGCTAGCTTTAAAAATGCTTCAGATATAGGAATGAATACATGTTAACTTTAATGTAGCTTATATTTTTTAGTTTTATCTTTTTCATTAGGGTAGAAAAGGCTTTTCTGGCCCCAAAGGCTTTGTAAGTGTGATATTTCTCGAATATAAATAATAAGGTAGAAGGAAGTTCTAATGGTTTTGCTATTTTTCTATCATTTTTATTAATGGTTCTGTACAGCTTTGAAGATCTATTGCACTCTGTAAGTGCTAAGTATTATTTAATAGTAACTGTTTAAAATGACTGAAATAGAAAGGGTTATGGTCTTGGGGCCTGATTAGGGAAATACCTGAATTTAAGCTCAGTCATTTACTGCCTCAGCCCATAAGCCTTAAGTGTGTCTCTCTAGGGGTATGACTTTAGCATTGTTTAGGTTTTAAAATACAGTTCTGGGTTGTGAAGGACTAATGGAAAGTAGGAACAATGACTGATTAATTACTTAACTAAAAATCTTTCTTAAGTAGAAATAATGGAATTAATTGTAGACCTGAAAGTATAAGTAAAGGCACTAAAGCTGCCTTACAGTCAGGAAGGTTTAGTTGGTTCATCTGTGAATTTGTTTATGCAATTTGAACCTTATTCAGCATGTTGTAGTGCTCATGTAACCTCTACTGTATACGGCTAATTTGTCTGAAATAACTAGCTTAGATTTTGTCCAGTTTTAAAACATGGCACAAAGTAGTTTCTTTCTGAAGAGTGTTGCCTAAATCTTGGAGTGTTACACCTTAACAATACCTCATGTGACCAAATAGTGCTTAAATAATACTGTGATAGTTACCATATATAGTCCCAGGCAGATGTTATTCCCATTGTGTTGAAAACAAGGAAAAAGTCCTTCTTGCCCAGAGAACTGCATCATTTTTCTTCCTTTCTTACTATGCGCTGTATACAAGTGTCCTTCCAGCTGAGATCATGCTTCTATGATACATTAAAGCTACTAATTGCATGCCTATATTCTTAAAGTTGCTTGCCTTAAAGAACCATTCCTTGTTTCCACACATCACAGGTGCTTAATGAATGCATTCAGGATATTCATAAGTATCTGAACATATTTGTCACTTTAGATGACCAAGTTGTGATCTATATACTGATTTCTTTTGTAGCTACTCTGTTGTAATCAATTATAGTTGAACTATACTGTAATCACAACTAGCTAATATTTAAAAGAGGAACAATAGGCTTCAGTCTGTGCGCTTTGTGTGTGAAGTCAAAACCTATTAACCAAGGCAGGCTTTCAGTTACTCTGCTAGTTTTTAACTTTCTGGTGTGTTCTACAGGCATTCACACACAGAGGGAGGGAGGTGTATGAAGTTACTTTTACTGAATACTACTTCTTTCGCAGTGAAATAATTGCTTGGCCTTTTAACCAGAAAAAACTTCTTTTAACCCATAGATGTTAAAAAAAAATAAATAACAAAAATTAAAAAGCTAGCAAGGCTTCTTGGATAATGGGAAAACGCTGGGGTGAAGAATACCGAAAGTAATTTGTTATCAAAAACCAGACTTCTTTGTTTGTTCTGTTTTGTTTAGTTGTTTCAGAAGCTTTTAAGTTATTTTAATGGTTATCTAGATATGTCATCACTGCCTAAAAAGCATCCCTTACCTACATGAGTTTGAAATAGGACTGGGAAGTCCAGATTGGCCCTTTTAGCAGGCATAACCTTTTAGCTTCTGGGAATGTGTCATCCTATGAGCATTACAGTGCGTGTGTGATTGCCCTTGATGTAGACATCCCTGTCTCTGCTTCAGACTAGCCTCTCGCCCACAACTTGCATATGCAAATTGCACTTCCATGGAAGTGGAATGCTAATAAATGCCCAGCCTTTAGAGGAGGCAGAGGTATATGGGCTCTGTTAAGGTGTTTGATTCCCCTTCCCCCCATCAAAAGGTTAAAACCTAGGAAGTCAAATGTCATATTTGACCACTAATTGCTCCTTTTGTGACTCCCTATCTGGATTTTTTGCTTTATGTAAGTTGCTTGCAGTTTATGGGACTGCAGGATAGACACAATGAAGTCAAGTAAGGGGCTTGGTAGATAAAAAAGTGGGGAATGTGAGCTCCCAGAATTCATTATAGAATGGCATTATTCCCATCAGTGACGATTGTAAGAGTTAAAGGAAACTTGCCAAAGGGTGAGAGTACTTGAAGTTTGAGAAGAGTTTAGTATTAAAATGTATATTGGTTAAACTTGCTGGCTTTGAGTTCTTGAAGCAATGTATGAACAAGAGCTTACAGTCAAACGAAATTCACCTCCCTCCGAGAGCAAGCCACAAGCCAGTTTCTTTGTCAGCGTTGTTGCCTGTTGGCTACTGGAGGAGAAAAAGAGGACTGCTTCTGTGGGGAGGGTGTGATTGTATTAAAAAGTAAATATATAAGTATATTCTAATGCTGCAGCTTCATATTGCAGCTGATTAACCTGACAGCTGGTTCCCTCTGTTAGAGGTGGGCACCAGTCCCTTGCCTGTCACTGAGGCTGGGCTCCTGCCTCCTTTATGTTGATATTGCAGAAGGCCTGTTCAGAGAGTTCAGTATTTCATCTCAAGTAATTTATAGCTCCCCAAGACAGTTCACTAAGAAAAAAGAGGAAAGGAGTTATCTCCCGTGTTGGCCATTAGATTAGCTGCAGTAAGAAAAATACTGTCAGGGTGGACTTCCATGGGCAACTGGCTGCTCTAAGGTTGTGCTCCCGTTGAAGCAAACGGTCTTGCTCTTCCTTCCTGGTTTCAGCCGTAGCAGTGAGCTGGATCGGATTCTGATTTAAAAGAAATCTCAACTTCAGTGTCTATGCTGTGGTTTAACTCCAGCTGGTAATTAAGTACCATGCAGCCACTCGCTCACTCCCCCCTCACCCCGAGGGATGGGGAGGAGAATTGGAGAGGAATGTAAAACTTGAGGGTTGAGATAAGAACAATGTAATAATTGATATAGAATAAAAATGAAAGAACAATAATAACAATGATGACAGTAACGGTTATAATGAAAAGTGGAAGGGAAAGAATAAAATCCAGAGGGAAAGGAAGAAAGGAACACGTAGTGCACGGGGCAGCTGCTCACCATCCACCCACCGATGCCCGGCCAGTCCCTGAGCAATGACCTGCTCCCCCGGCCAACCCCCAGGTATATACACCCAGCATGGCGTCCCATGGTGTGGAACACCTCTTTGGCTAGTTTGGGTCAGCAGACCTGGCTGTGTCCCCTCCCAGCTCCTTGTGCCCCTCCAGCCTTTTCCCTAGCAAGGCCTGAGGAACTGAAAAGTCTCACATCAAAGCCAGAGCACAGCACTGTACCAGCTCCTAAGAAAATAATTAACTCCATCCCAGCTGAAGCCAGGACAGTCCACCAACACCCCCCCCCACCCCCAAACCTAAAACCCAACATCACAAACAAAGCACAGCACAAATAATCTGCAACTTTTGAACTTTATTCAGCATGTCATAATGCTCATGTAACCTCTGTACTATACAATTACTCTACCTGCAAACAAACCCAGTTGATTCAGAAAGCTGGTTTATTTCATTTCTGTGGCAGGAATGGGTGGAATCACACCTTTTGGCAGAGACAGGTAGTTTGATCAGTTCATGCTGACAGAGAAGCAGGGAAGTTAGAGGGGAAACTGAAGAATACAGTTTCAGTTTGTTTGGTCATGTTCAGATGTACACAGCATTTCTCAGCATCTTTGTGTGGTGCTGGAGCTGTAATGGTATAATTTACCTCTTTGAAACAAAACCAATTTTATTTACCAGAGTGTTAGTGCATTTTTTATTAAACTTTATTAGGATAGCTTGACTTTCAGACTAATTAAAACATTACTGTTTGTCTTGTTTCCAAAAAGACTTTTTTTTTTTAATACTGCAATTACTTGGCTAAGAGAAGGAGTAATTAAAGTTATTCTCAAGTTGCACAATTTATTTTATTTAAAAATGCTTTATATAGTTTTTAGATGAAATTATAAATGTTCACTTTGGAACTACCTGAAGATTAATAGTGATGCATTTGAAATGCATTATTTTTTTATTGATTCTTAATGTAGTAAATTACTGAAGTTATTTGGCAGCAAACAGAAGTAGCCAGTGATGTTGTTCACATTTATTTTCCTGATAGCGTCACAATTTGCATTAATTGCATTGCAGCTGCACTCACTTATATTAAAAAGCTTCTACTATAATTAATCCTTTTTATTTCAAATCATTTTGGCACAATTTCTAGCAATAAACACTCATAAAAGACAGACACTTGAAAAATAACATACAAGTTTCTTCAATATACCTATTGCTGTTTTTTCCTGACAAGGAATTATTGATAGGCTTCTAGGATTAAGTGTTGCAAGTGGCTAAGACTTAAGACCAGTTTGAAAAATGCTAAGTGGATTATTTTGCATAAAAAATAGACAGGTTTTGAATTTGTGTAATTAACCTGTGTTTAGAAAATACCTTGATTTATGTCTACATTTGTATTTCAGTTGCATACATTATGGAAATTTAATTTATAATCCATTTAGCTGATGTGATCATAGTTTTTAGTGCTATCATTTATTAGTCCTTGTATATTAAATGCTCTAAAGGCTTAAACCTGCCTTGTGTAAAAAATTACACCTCTACATTTACATTTTATGAGTCATAGATGGAATTCTATTTTAAATTCGGGTAGCTTTGATATATTTAAGGAATTACAATAGCTTTATTGTTACTAATGCAGGAACAGCAAACAGTGACCTTATACATTGCAAATTAATGATTTATCCCTCTAGTTTGCTTTTAAAGTCAACTATACAAATGAGGATTTCGACTTCTACACCTTGAATAAATCATATAGCTCTAAATATAATGCACCCTCTGGCTTTGAACTCGTTATTCTCAATTCTTTCTGCAAGGTCTAACTCACCTCATAGAAATGTTCTTTCAAAGGTTTAAGGAATTGTGTATATTTTTCTTAACGTTTTTGTTGGAATATCATTGAGTGATTACAGCTACATTTATTCTTCTTTTTTCCTTTTTTCTGCTCATTGTACTTCCTTTTCTAAGCTTGCAGCAGATTCTGGAGGAATTAAGGAATGACAAAACACTGCTCTTGAAGACTAAAAAGAGAACAAACGATGTTACGTTGATGATGCCTTTTCTGATCAGCTTGGCAGGGATATTAATGATACTGTAAAGATTTGGTTGTCATTGTTAAAGATGCTGATGTGGCAAACAAACTAGACAATGGGAAAGGCCAGGCACAGCCAGCATGTTTCAGGAATGGCAGCGGTCTCTTATTTTTCCTTTATTCATGTAGGCTTTCTCTAAATAATACCATGCTTTCTCTTTCTAGTGCTGAAGTCTCAATCTCACCTTGTTTTGAGAGCTCCATATGTACTTTTTTCTTCCCATGAACAAGAAGCTGTTACTTATTGTATGAAAAATATGCAAAGTTGCTATGCTTTACATTGCAATGTGGTCATACAGTAGATCAACTGAGAGTGGTATTGCTGGAGTTCTGTGCATTTTTGAAAATTGTTGAGGAAGCTCTCAGTTTGCAGTAAAAGTATATTTTTTGTGAGTGCTGCATATTCAGGTCAGGCTCACTTTTGGTTCAGCAATTTTTTGACAGGTGTAACAGTGTCAGGCATAGGAAGGGTCGGATGTACGGTACTGTCATGACTGGTAAGCTCCTGGTGGGGAAATTAGGATGGTTTGACGATGCCATTAAGCAGTAGAATTCACCAAAAAGATACAGCCATGAGTCTGTATAACATGCAAGAAAAATAGTTTATTTGGATTAGTTTTAACTGTACTGGTTTTACATAGTTATTTTAAAGGGGCTGACTATTTTACATGTAGCAATTGTTAAGAATGAGAGGATACTGCTTGTGAAATGCTAATGAAGGTAGGGATGCTAACTTTATATGGAAGATATTCTTGATGCAGTTGTGTTGTCCTTCAGCAAACTTTGCTTTTCTTGCCAGTCTATGCAATTAATACACTTCCTGTTTGTTATCATACTTTAGGCAAGAAGATTAATGTAAGTCACCACATAATTAATTTGTAAAATTTAGGAGCTTGGTATTTCACAAAAATACTCAGTTTTCAAACTTCAGATGAATGCTTGTAAGTTCATGCAATATCTGGGCTATTGCTATACCAGAAGATCCTATTCAGGTACCAAATTAAGAAGGAATTACCAAAATGTTGAGAAATAAATAATAGCCTTTAGAATTCCTGCATGTACAACAATAAAATATAATGTGCTTTTCATTGCTGTGTTTTTCAGGCTCTTTATGAAAATATGCTGGTGGAGTTGCCATTTGCTAGTTTTTTCCTCTCAAAATTACTGGGGACAAGTGCTGATGTGGACATTCATCATTTAGCTTCACTAGATCCAGAAATGTACAAAAATTTGCTTTTTCTCAAGAGCTATGAAGGCGATGTGGAAGAACTTGGACTAAACTTCACTGTGGTAAACAATGACCTTGGGGAAGCCCAGGTAAGAATAGCTTTCACTTTTTTTTACTACTGATGAATTGTTACTACCATGACTAATTAATTTTTAAAGTGATAGGAAATAACTGTTGAAGGTGCTGTGTGTTTTGAGGCATCATAGGGATTCTGACTCAGTATTGGGAATAGACAATAACTAATGTGTGCTTAAAAAAAACACTTTTGATGACAAGTTAAAGGTCTGGTCTTTTACGTAGTAAACTATAGTGATTATTTTCTAACAAACATACATGAAAAGTTCTGTTGCCCAAGATAATTTCTTCAACAAAATATTTTATGGTGTTTCTTTAATTGCTCTTCAAGTAATTGCAAAAGTTAGAGGATATGTAAACTGTAGAAGTACTGTCTGGTTTTGGAATCAGTTAGAAATCAAAATAGTTTTAAATGATAATCACCCTTTATTGTGAGATAAGCATTGTCTCCTTTAGCTGTCATTTTCAAAGTAGAGGTCCTGAAATCAGACCTTAAATATTTTGGGGTTTTTTTGAGGGGTTGAGACACCAGGTGAGTCAGGAGGGAGAAATGGGCATTCAGTGCTTCCAAAAAGCAGTTAGTTAGGGCCAGTTAGTTAGGTCCTTAAGTGTGAGTTTTAATGCAGTTGTACTATATAATTTGATTATGGCTTTTATTTGCTCTGTGTGAGTACTAAAGATCACTTATGTTCATAGTAGAAAATAAACGTCACGAGAGCTGGAAAAGTGTGCCTTTATGTGCTCTTACAGTTAATCTCCTTAGTTAAAGTATTTGTCGTACTTCCTTTTTAATTTTTGAGGATTTAAAGTTGTGTACTACTTGTGGTCTACTTATACTTGATTATGGTATTTAGTTTTTTGATCCAATTATTAATAGACCTGACCACATTATGACATGCAGCATCATCTGAATTCAGCTTTGTTTCTAGTGGAAGAAGCAGAGACTGTAAAAGGGGTAAGCAGTTCTCTTGAGTTTGCCTGGCAGGGAAGCCTGGGACTGTGCACATCTTACAGAAGCAGCAGCGAGATGCAGCAGCTAGTCCTGGAGATTGTTAGGTGTTCTCTGCTGCTGCTTAAATCATAGCAAGTTTGATGTCCAAGACTTCTGCTTTAACAACATCAGGCTCAGACTTTATCTTGACTTTTCTGTCATCCATTTCCTGTTGTTATGGGAGATCCTAAAACCTGGACTGCATTCAAAACAGTACCCTCAGGTTTGCGGTTCATGAATGGTACTGAAGGGGAGAGTCAACAATTGCCTGGTACAATACATCTTTTTTTCCCCTGGGTTACACTCCCTATATGAAAACTTCTGACTGCTGTCTTTAGAGAAACACTCAAAAACTTGAAATAAAGGCATGTGATACAAATGTATGCGAAAGCACGTTCTAGAACGCCTACTCTATTGTACAGTATTGTACAGAGAGCGCCTGCTGCGTTGCAGCATGTGCTGTAAGTGACGGATACCAAATTGTGTTCTATCTGCGTATTTGGTTACGAGGTTGCAAAGCACACAAGACGGTACTCTGCAATATAACCTAGAATTTTTGTGGAGGGCAAGAAAAATCTTTTGTTTGTATTCTAAAGCCATTCATTTCAATGCACTTAAAGTAATAGTTTTGTTGATCACAGCTAATATAAATGCAGTTTAGACTCTAATTAAAAATAAGTAGTAGTGAATATTTTTGGGAGAGGTTTTGGTGTCCATACTTCATACATCTACTCTGTATGTCCTCAAAAATTAGCCACACAAATTAAAACCTACCTTAACAAGTAAAGTAGAAGGATATAGAAAAGAGGAAGTAGCTCAGAAATAACATAAAAGGAGATCCAAATTAGAGATGATGTCAGTTCTACCTACTGCAACAAAAAACTGTAAAAAGAGAATTTTAACAAACAAATTAGGCTTGGCAAGAATCCCTTTGAGGGCTACAGCTTGTATTATCAAGGCTTCTGATTTTTAATTGTTTGGAATTACTTTAAAAGGAAGATTAAATAGTGAGTTTCTGAGTAATTAAATGCAATGTAAGTTAAACTAAATATTCTTATGCTGTTTTGCTATGTTTACACTTGGAGAGAGAACACTATAACTGTGAAGTATTAATCATCTTTTAACGAGACTGCATGTTTAGTGTAGTTCAACTAATTGTTTCTTGTCACAGTCTTCTGTGTTTTAATGCAACAGGTTACTTTTTATTCTTTGTTTCATTGCCTTAATAAACCTTAATAAATACATTCTGTCTAGTATTTGACTGGTGTAACCATTGCATACTAATATAATAGTGTCAAGGTAAGGCTAATTCACTTTGGGAAAAGAGCTTAATTTGCACTCCTTATGTTGAATGCACATTTTCTCTAGTTTTCAGCTAAACAACCACTTTAGTGTCTAATAAATTAGTGCCCAATAAATGCATCATAAATCTATCATTGTAAATAGCTATCCTCATGACAGTGTCCATCCAGCAACTGTGACACAAAAGCATTATCTGCAATGAAAGACACATTCAAAAGAGGTTCTATTGCCTCGTGTCAGTAGTAGAAGGTAAAATTCTATTATCAGCATATTGATTCCAATCCTGTAATGTGCTTTTAGATCCCATTAAACTATTGTCAAAGTGCATTCACCAGAAGTTGAAAAAGGTACTTAATAATTTGCACATTAGACGGCTAATTAGGGGAGCTATGCCATCAACCTTATTTTCCAACCCCAAATAGCTTTAGTTTTTGATAAAGAACTGTATAATGCAGTGATACCAGTTGAGATTTCAGTTGTTGGATCTGCTGCATAAAATGGTGGCCAGTAAAAATGTCTCAAAAGAATGTCAGCCTACAGTTACAGGTGCCTTCAGGAAGCTGTGTATATTGATTTTATTTTTCCTTTTATCTTGTAGATTAGATGGTGATAAAATAGTTCTAAAATGCTTATAATAAGTGTAAGGTTAACAATTCCAAGAAAATACCTCCTCTTTTCAGACCTCCCCCCACCCCTGCAGTGAGGAAGGTGAGTTTTGTGGCTGTCCAGGGGAAGAGAGTAAGATTCAGACATGTATTCCTCATCCTGCAAAAATGTTAGGTTCTGTACTGCAGGGACTGTTCTAAAACAGTGATTTTTGAGATTACATGGATTGGAACAGTTGAATGTGATCAGAATACTTCATAATCAGAAGACTCCATAATTAAAGTGTAGAAGAACAAATCCACAGTAAAGCACTATAATATATATAGTAGCAGTTTCTATGAAATTCTATATAGTATAGAAGTCAGCGTCAGGACACCTTTGGCTTTTTAAACAGATGTGATTGCCATTGCTGTTGCTGAAAATATGTTGACTCACTAAAGGAGAGTTTTTTGACTTTAAATTTTCAAGCCTTAAAAATAATTCTGAAACTGGCTGTCTTGGCGCCTTCTTTTCTAGGATACAGTGGCTTAGATGAATGATTTTGGAAGTGTTTCAGAAGCAAAATATTTAAGTTGAGGCTGATCCTTCTCAGGCAGATTTATAACACTAATGGCAAATGCATTCTTAGGCATTCAAATGCAATCTCCTACCTGGAACTCCTGCCTGAACATCTGGAAGGCAGATGACAGGGAAAGAAAGAAAAGCTTTATTGACTTGTTTTCAGAATGGGGAAGAACTTTAGGGGTGATGTGAACAAAAGTGATCAGAGTCTAAGAGGGAAGGTAAAATATTTTCATCTGTCATAAAAACAAGTTTGTAGGAGTTCTTGACTGTCTGTAAGAGTGCTTTTTGAAACTGTACTGGAGATTCTATGATTATTTGAAGACATACATGTTTTCACGCACAAGAAAAGAGTACCTAGGTGGCATGTCCATTATCCTTTCTTGAAATATTTCCTACTTTCTAAATGTTCCCTTTTTCTCTGTTAGCTTGGGATGCAGCTGCCACTGCCAGATCTGTGTGAGCAGCAGCTGGCATGAAGTTTGTCTACCAACAGAGACTTGCAATTTTCTGTCCATAATCACATTAGAAATCAACTTTGTGTGACAGATTATTATCAATAAGCTAGAAGATAAATACTCCGAATTCTTCTTGACAAATAGTTACTCACTGTTTTCCTCTTCATTATTGTGATAACGTTCAAAATAGTAGCTATAATAATGATTGAACTGTTCAGTTGAACTGAAGCTATACATAAAATAATTTACTACTTTTTTTTTAATAAACTGTGGTGGTTTTCTTGAATAAGAATGTAAATGCAAGTGGATCACTTTTTTTTTTTTTAAGTAAGCGTGTACCTGGAGAAACACATAATTGAATTTGTAGCCACGAAAACCCTAAGTGCATGTAATTGTAGTTCCAACTGTATCTAACCTTCAGAGGCCTAATGCAATACTTCTGTCTATAGTACTAAAAAAAAGCAAAGCACCTTTTCTTGCAGATTTATAGAAATATGGGACTTTTTGTATCCTACTTTGATATTTCGCCTTTATTTTGAACACATACTTTGTGAATATGGAATCAAATGCAGTTATCTGTGGTATTGTCTGAATGAGCTGAATACTTATCTCAATAATATGCATGAATTGATTGCTTTAAAAATAAGTAATTCTGATAATGAACCAAGTTAAGATGATTTTTAATTTTTTTTTTTAGATTTACAAAATAGAAAATAAGGTGATGACACCAGTCTACACGTTTTGGGTAGTTTTCTAGTTTTGCCCATCCTGTGTAACCTGTGTTATCATCTTGCACCATCTAGTGGTAAAAATTGGATGGATAAAAATAAAAATGCAAGCTGAAAAATCTTTCAAGATGTAATAAATTGTATTGTGGCCTTTTTAAAAAGGAACTCTTCAACAATCACAGTGTGACAATTAATTCCTGACATTTAGAATTAGATGGGAATTCTACAACAGTTCCTTTAAAATGCCATGAAAACACTGAATGAGTAGAAAGCGCATTGACATTTACTATGGTTTTACTGCTACCAAGTGATACTACTTTCTGTCTTCTGTTTTACATCTGTCTTAGCTTTTATGGCATAATATATTTATTATTCCTGCTACATTAGCCTTTTTGTATCAGACTGTGATGATACTTTGACAAAACGGTAGTAGGAAAAATAGGATTTCTTCAAGTATTTTTTCCTCTTTTCTAAAAATAGTGGTCAGAAAGAGTACAGTGCTCGTTCTTCCACAAATCAAAGGAAAAAATCACAGGGAGAGAGAACAGCTTTTACATACAATGATTACAGCTTTCCCGACATCCGTAGACCACCGTGGAGACAATACTGCTATAATGCAAACATAAGCATAAATGAAACTGTGCCCTGATTTCTATTTGCTGACACGCAAGGAAAGTCAGATGTTTTACTTCACCTAGTGCTGGCATGAATCTTAAAACACAACAGTTGTCTAGAACACCCTGCCAGTAGTTCCCTTTGCTATTTTAGGAAGTCAGTTCAAGCATCCTTTTATGTAAATACTGAGCTCACAGAAATTATTGTACACAAATGGAATAATAACTATTACTTAAGTTATTGTTGGTGTCCGTATTCTTGAGAGAAGCTTGATGAGTTAGGTAATACAAATATGCTTTAATACGGCCAAATTCCATGTGTCCATATGTCAAAGAGAAGAATTGTATTTGGTGAAATAACGACAGAAGAACAACAATTACGCAGTTCTGCAAAACAAATAGAGAAAATTTGTAGTTAATTACTATTAGCGTTGAGGTCTCAACAGTGATCAGTGCATATGGAATAGCATTGGTAACTCTGACCCTGTAACACTGAAGAGAACAGGAATTTAAATAATAAGTAAGAGAAAGCTTTCTGATCTTGTTAGGCTTTGTAAAAAGGGTATTTTCTAGGAGGAGATTGAAGGAACTTGACTGACATTGGTTCAGTGAAAAAAGATCCGGGAAGATTAATGAAGTTGCTGCCTGTAAGTAATATGTCATGGATATAAGCTATAGGACAATATTGAAATAAGAACAATAGGTATGAACAAACTTTACCCATTTGACTTGAAGTGGAAATTAGAAGTTTCTAATCATTAGATGAATCCCATTATTGACTAACTTTCCAGGGACAATAGCAAAACTACTATGGTGGGATGAAACGCGCTACATTTCTAGACTGCATTGTTGGCTGCAGTAGCAGAGAAAGCTTAGCAGTGACCCCTTCTCATCAGATGTTTCCACTGTGGTATGGAACATGTCCCATACTTCCATTAATACTCCTTTTGGACTTTGACCAGTAAAAATATCCTCACCCTCTGGCCAGTCCGTGGCACCAGGTACTGGCTGGTATCCCCTAGAGCGGCCAGCTGCATAAGTGCCAGGCTCCACAAGGGCTGGGCTCCAGGGAAAGTGTGGTTTAACTCCAGCCAGCAACATCCCCTGGGGATGGGGAGGAGAATCGGGGAAAAATCAGGGAAAAGGTGAAACTTCAGGTTGAGATAAGAACAATTTAATAATGGAAATTAAACAGAAATCATAATAGCAATTGTAATGAGAAGGAGGGGGGAGAATAATAAAATCCAAAGGGTAGGAAAGGGAAAAAACCCCAAGTGATGCACAGTACAGTTGCTTACCACCCACTGACCGATGCCCAGCCAGTGCCTGAGCAGTGATCAGCAGGCCCCAGTCAACTCCCCCAAGTTTATATATTGAGCATGATGTTCTATAGCATGGAATATCCCTTTGGATAGTTCAGGTCAGCTGTCCTGGCTGTGTCCCCTCCCAGTTTCTTGTGCCCCTCCAGCCTTCTCACTGTCGGGGCCTGAGAAACTGGAAAGTCCTTGACTTAGTTGTTGATAGGTCATTTTTATACTAAAACATCAGTGTGTTATCAACATTATTCTCACACCAAATCCAAAAAACACAGCCCTGCACCAACTACTAAGAGGAAAATTAACTCTATTCCAGCTGAAATCAGGACAGAAAGCTATTCTGCCTCTTGTGTTGGTGGCTCTTGTCGAAGGGAACTCAGAAGGGAACCAAGCTAATGTGTGCAGGGTATGAAACAGTCAGTTAAACTGACATCTTTGTTTTATTTAATTCTTCAGGGAGTAAGGCTTAAGCATAGTCAGTACTGCCTGCACACAGACATGGTAGAATATTAATTAATTTTTTTCTATGGGCGTAACAAAAGCAAGAAGCTCTCAGCTGAAGGATTAAAGTGGGAAGTAAGACATATTTTTAACACCTATTGTAATTCAGGTTGTTCTAGCTTATCAAGGAAAGTGGTAAATACTCTATCACATGGAGTCTTTATACGAGGATTGCCTGTCTCTCTAAATAATGTGCTGTAAGTCATCTGTGGATTTATTGAGTTAAATATAGGAATCTTCAGACAGAATCCTCTGGCCTGTTATCTGGGAGGTCAAATTCACAGATCAGAATGTTCACTTTTGGCCATAAAAAACTATTAATCAAGTGAAAATCTGAATTCTCAAAAGCACTGTGAATTTTTAATCTTACCGTTTTTCATTTTGCTTAGTACTGGAACAGCTTACATTATTGGGAAGCATATTAAAAAGAAGCTATTCACATGTTTAATTCTCTGTGCTTTAAGGATGCAAACATGCACAGACTGAAATGCACAGTTGTTTAAAAAAAAATTGAAAATTGCCAATTCCAGAGTGCAGAAAACCAAACATTCTTTTGAAGGGTTCAGAAGGTGACAGTATCTCAGCTTTTCAGGTTTTTAATCCTCCTCTTAGTTCTCTAATAATTCCTTCCAATTGGGCTGCTACTCTACAAAATTATCCTCATGTAGTAAAGAATAGAATATGTAAGGGTCTTCAGTGTGTTAGTAATAACAACCTTTGATCCTGGTTTATATCTTGATGCAATTAACAATATCTTTGGTTTGCGGTTGTTTAGGTTTTTTTCATTAAAAATTCTTCTGTGTTGAGGTACCTTGGTACTTGAAGGACAAAAGTTAAGCTTTCCAGTAGAAAAAACAAGGTTTGGGCTTGATATGTTTGTTTGTTTTTTACTTTTGCTGAAAGTACTGAGCATGTATAGCTTGGATTTTGAATGGTAGGAGTTGTGAACGCTTATCATTCTGTAAATTATGCTTGTATCAGAATCTTGATTTTCACTCAGCAGACATTGCTTTTACCATAATGTGATCGTGTAGAATTCGTGATCACTGGACAGTTAGAGAAGAGCCTAGCAAGTCAAGCACAGCTTTCCTAATCCAACTGGAAGGAGAGTGCTCTGTGTGAGCTCTCTGCTTACACAGGCTATCGTCTCTTCCAGGTCCCTTACTAGTGTAAGGGAAGCTGGGGCAAGCTTGCCAAGGGGCAGTTTTTCACCCTAGTTTCTGTCTGACTGGCAGTGGTGAATTTAGTATTGCATACTGACTGCTATAAAAGAGATCTGTCTTTGCCAAATGTGTTTTCTGGTAATAAACCACAGGGCCATGCAGTCAGCTGCATTAGCAGCTGGATGTCTAGTTCTAAAAACCGGATGCTATAGAATATGCTCTTATGAGTAAACAGAAAAATCAGTACCTTTATAACTTGTTGTAGTCTTCTATCTTAGTTTGAGGTGAATATTCTTGAGTATATTCTAGTAAACTTCAAATATATACATCACTTACTAGAATGTTTTGGAGTTCAATTTTATGGTTACAGCACACAGAATTAAAAGTTTACCGAAGTGATCAAAACTGTTATGTTTATAGGTGGTTGAACTGAAGCCAGGTGGAAAAGATATTCCTGTTACCAGTGCTAACCGAATCGCGTACATCCATCTGGTGGCAGACTACAGGTTAAACAAACAAATTCGACAGCATTGCCTTGCTTTCCGTCAGGGACTGGCCAATGTTGTGAATCTTGAATGGCTTCGAATGTTTGATCAACAGGAAATACAGGTACTTCTGCTTAAAACTGCAGAAACCAATTGCTTTAAAGTGAAATAAATGCTAATTTTTGCCTGTAATTAACTGTCTAATTTCCTTCACTGTTAGGTTCTGACTTCTGGTGCCCAGGTTCCTATTAGTTTGGATGACCTTAAATCTTTCACAAACTATTCAGGTAAGCATATTTTACTGAAGTAAAAGAAAGTATTATGACTGACTCCAGAATAAACAAACTTGCTTTTTATCCTAGCTTGTAAAAAATTTTGTAGGGTCATTCTTGTTAACTTTGGCCAAACTCTAGATGGGCCTGAATTTTGGAAGACTGGGTAAAATTACAACCTAATTTTATGAATGCTGGGAAATACAGGTATGCAGTTTATTTTATTCAGACACTTAAATAGAAGTTTAGAGCTGGATAATAAGAGGACACGTAATTCCTTTCCCAAATGCATGTTAGTCAGTGATGGTGTCTGCCATGAAAATAAGTCTGCAAATGCCTTTGGGATAGTTGGTTTTTTTGCTCTGCATTTATTATGAATGTAATCAAAAAGTAGCTGCTATATCATCAGTTCACATCCGGGCTTACCTCAAGGTAAGTTGATTCATTAAACAACATCATGAGTCTTGCAGATTTTGGAAACTCTTGGAGTAAAAGGCAGTAGTCCAGAGTTACTAGGTAAATGCTAAACTAAATAAAATTAATTTAAAATAAGTAGGATTCAGTGAAGAAAACTGCAGTTAAGAAGCTGAGGGAAATAGCTACACGAAAGCAATGAATGAGAAACCCAAAATGCAGTGATCAAAGAGATCTGTAGATACTGGAAGTTAGCAATGTAAGCCCACTGGTTATAATATTTTCTCCAAGCTTTTCAAGACTGATGCTAGGTTTTCTGAAGAATTTATTTCTTACATGAAACTATTCTACCTATAAATCATTTAAATCTCATTACAGGTGGCTACACAGCAGACCATCCTGTAATCAAAATATTCTGGAGAGTTGTAGAAAGCTTCACTGATGAAGAAAAACGCAAACTACTCAAGTTTGTAACAAGCTGCTCTCGACCACCTCTTCTGGGGTTTAAGGTATATGTCTTCCCAGCTTCCTGGCAAGTTTTTGTAAATGCTGCAGATTGAGACAAGCTTTTTTGTCTGTGGGAATTTACAGTTTGAGAAGAACGTTCCTCTGTGACTACAGAAACAGTTTCAATGCATTTGCATGTATGATCAGTATAGTTTTAAAATACTTAATGAAATGTTGTTCTCTTGTCTTCTATTTCAACTGCAAAATTTGATAAGCTACAAATACATCAGTTAGAGCACTGAACTCTTTGTCATGGAAGATCCTTGATGCTGTTTCATGTTACTGTGCAGAAGCAGTATTGCTACCAGTTTCAAGGAACAGGTTGAGTTAATGATGTCTTTCAAACCAGGCGAAAGAGGATTTAGGGTATAAAAGCAGCCATTAAAATTGAACCCTTTAAATTAACCATTTGAAGCAGGAGATGTTTTTCTTTCTAATTACTGTTTATCTGTTTATAGGGTCACAGTTCATTAGCCTTTGTATCTACATATTTTGCTGATGTCATTAACAATCTAGTGAAGCTTAAGTATGCAGAAAACTTGTCTACTGCTTATAAAACGAAAATGCTGATGCAAGTTGAAGGCATTTTGAAACTGAATTCTGGAGATACTCTACCTATGAGTTTCAGCTGTGCTGCAAAATTTTGGTTAAGAACTGGTCATGGACTTTATTTCTACTAAAATTTGGGAACATTCAGTGCTTTTCTGTAAGAAAATAAAAGAATAAATTGATTCAAGGCAACTTCTGGTTGCCTCACTTTTAGTACAATAGTCAACAGTGTGTTTGCTGTTGTACTGTTCAGTAAAGTTAATACAAAGGTGGGATTATGTGGAACAAATACAGGCATTGCATCATGCAGTTCCTTTCAAGTAAGAATAATATTTGTTGCTAAACAAAATTTGAGTACATGTACTTGTAAAATTTTCACATCATAAGGTACTGTGGTACACTTTTTAATTAGCAGTGGATAGTAACTAATTTTCTACATTTATAGGTAAAATAGGTAGATCAACCCATAAGAAATAAATTGCAGGTATTGTCAAAGTCCTGAAGGCTTATTAACTGTTTTGTAAAATAAGTGGTGTTGAATTAGCATTTTCTCATTATAGAAATACTTCAGGGACAGACACTAGCATTTTATATAGGAACAAGGAATTCAGGTAGACATAATAGCCTGGAGGTGAAAACAACATACTTTGAATTTTGCACAGTTTTTGCTTGAATTATACTGTGAAAGTTCATTCTGGTGGGTTTTTTTTGTTGTTTTGTTTTGTTTTAATCAGCATTTAAAAAATACTGGAAAGGCAAATGCTAGAAGAATATTTTCTTAGCTTGAGGAATTGGGCCCTTTCCTGTGACATGTCCTGGGGGTGACACATGATAAAGGTGTCAGAAGTAAAAAATTAAACAAAAATCCCCACCTTCCTCATCCATACATACAACTTAGATACTTGTAGTACTTACCATTTTTTTCCTCTTATGGAATTAAACAAAATTAATTCTAGAATTTTTCAACTTTGGATTATTGAGTTTTTTCACGAATACAGTTTTCTTCTGGAAAACAAAGATGACACTCCAGTATTGAAATGATGGTTAGTCTCAGACACAGCCCTCTGAAATTTGAATGATTTAGAATATATAAAAGCAGATGTGAGTTATCATACAGTAGTGTGTGGATCAGTTACGAGAAGTGATGAAAGAATACTCCCAGTAGCTTAAACAGCGGCTTTTTTTCCCTATGCTGCAAAGTGATTTTGGAAGTGGAAGAGTTGTTTCTAGTGCTAAATTCTGCAGGGAAGCATGCCCCTTTTCCCTTGACTTCGATCTATCCCCTTATGCTGCAACTTTGTGATCTCTTCCCTTTCCAATTTTCCTATTTCTTTGTAAGCTGATGGAGGTATGCAGCACTGCCACTGCAGTGTGTGATCGCTCAAACCTCCGTTTAGTACAGTCGTGCTGTAACCCTCTGTGCAGTCTCACCCTCTGCATTATCCCCTCAGCTGCTGTAGCAAGCTCTCTGTGGTGGTGTTAGCATGTGGATAGGCAACATATCCTCCATCTTCAATACCTGTAACGTATAGCTCAGCCACACTCCATTTACAAGCACCTAGGAGAGGAATTGGCACTTGCTGTTTGTAATTTGTCTGACTGTTCCATGTGTCTACTTCAGGGTGAAATGAATCATGCCTTAGACTCCACAAGACATACTAACTAGATCCCCTTGAACAGTGAAGAGTGTCTGGGTTGACTACATTTGGATATGCAGGCAACAGAGATGGCTGTTTGATAACATGAATCCTATTTAGGGTATTCATTGATCGATTTATGTGATTGATTATTTAAAAGCCTGCAAGCATTTATCTTTAACTCTCAAGCCTGCAAGCTTTTCTCTTTAACTCTCCAGTCTATGTGAATATCACTGTACGCTACTCTTGCAACAGTTTTATAGGACAGTGTGGAATGAGACCAAGAAAGAACAGTGCATGAGACATGTAGTGAAGGGAGAGCTGGGAAGGAGTTGTATGGAAACAAAGTAAACAGAAGTCACTTTTTATATGTTTGTTGACATATTTTTTAATTACAAGGAGAGAGGAGGAAATGCAGATGTAGCTAGCCAGCTTTGAGGTAACCAGCGTGACGTTTGAAGAGATGGAGGAAATTAATCAAAAGTCTAAAAAATTAAGGCTGACAGTGACATATTAGAAAGAAGCCACATGTGGAAAGCTGAAGTTTGTGTGTGTACTTGGGTGGTAGGCCACAGACTGACTTTAACATACTTGGCTAGGAGAATTGGAAGTAAAATAGTCATCAAATTTTCAGCATGATGGCAGTAAGTTAAAAGATTAATTCACTGTGCAACGGACTTGTGAGCTCAGCCATGTGCAAGAGTCTTGGCAGCAGCCAAGTAGAAAGGCATGGCTGCCGCTCTGCTGGCAGCACCTAGCAGGAGCTAGGTCAGTACTTGCATGGTGCTTGCAGTAGTATCTTGTTAACATGTATTTACCCATGAACCAGGGGTTTGCCAGAAAAGGAAGTGGGTAACTGGTGTTGTCATCAGTAGTAGCATCTTGGTAGCCTACTGTTTATAGCTCTGAAGGAGAAGAGTGCAAAGTGGCAGGAGTGCTGAATATTGCGGGCCAAATAACTGTCTGAATATATTTAGATGTTAACACAAGCTATCTTCAAAATTTGTTTACAGCTTTAATATAAGTACTGTATTTTTCTGAGGAACACAGTTGCTGGTTCTCACTCTGAAACCTTCTGTACACTTTATATTGTGGAACCTTCACATTTTCTTAAAGTTAATGCATGTTAATTTAAGATAAGGCAATGTCTTGACATTCATAGCTGATAGATGACACAGTTTAACTTTGCATCATTTAAAAATTCTGAACTTTCACTGCAAAATTCAGACTCAGAATAACATTTACTAAAGCTAATTAAAGTTTAATAAGTTTAATAAATGTGATTGTTATGGACAAAAAAAAAGCCCCAACATTAAAGCATGGTTAAAAATTGTTAAGTTCCAATCAGGTCACATAATAAATTGATGATACTTTTCACTTCCAAACTATTGCAGTTTCCTGCTGTACAGTATTTAATTATGCAACAAATGGTGCCCTTGGCATGACACTTCAATTTAGAACTTCATTTTTCCATTTTTAAAGCTAAAGTAGGGGAATTCAATTAGCATTTTGAAAGGAACACTAAAAATGCAGCATTTTAGCCATGAAATACTTCTAAGGCCTCAATTTGAACAATAATTTAGCTTAGAATCTCATTGACCTTTTGCCTTTGGAGCTGGGATTTTTTTTCCAGTTTTTAAAATCAGAACTGTTTTACCTCAGGCAAGCATTTGATAAAATGAATACTTTCTTGCCAGCAAAGTTCTTGCAGTTCTTGCAGTGATCTAGAGGTAACAAATATAATTTTCACTATACTCTTTTTCTTAGAAGAAAAAAGATCTGATATTATTGAAACAGATACTACATACAAAATGTCTTACGAGTCTGTTCCTCAGATCAATAGTTACCACATCACTGTGCACATCAATATCATCCCAATAACAGCCAAGTGACTTTAATAATTACTCTGAAGAAACACTGAGTATTATTACTTTAAGTAAAGTTAGACCTTTATTTGGAGCTTATAAAGTACCTCTCATTTCAGAGTTCTAGACATAGTAGTGTAAATACTTGCTTAATCTTACACATGAACAGGTCTACTGAAGTCATTAGTACTGTTCATCCTGAAGTTCATAAACTGCAGGCTTGCTGAAAGATTAGTTTAAACAGAAGTCTCCTGAGGGCAAGAAATGCCTTTAGCATTGTATCAGATAATTGATTTCAATGAAGAAAATAACATTGTATATTGTGGTGAGTAAAGGAAAATGTTGGCTTGATACTCATCCACTGGAAGAATTTATTTTATATATCTGGGGCATGCTAACTGAAGTTCTAAAAGGAAAACACTGAAAGGGTATGTTTGATCATAGTTTGTTTATTCGGGATTTTTTTTTAATGTCACAAATCGATGTAGTATTACAACTTTATAAAATTTGTTCTTAGAATTGATCACTTATTCATCCTTTTTCTTAGAGCATCATTTGAACATGACAAATGCTCATGTAGCATTTGTGCATAAAATTGGAATACTTTTAAACTAACAGAAGAATGTTGTAACTGGCATAGCACATCATTTCATTAGCTAGAGCAAAATTGCCTTTGTTGGGATTTTTTATGTATACAGAAACAATGTCTTCCCTGCCTGGAAGTATAATTCTCAGAAGAAGCTATGTCATTATACAGTGACAAATATTACATGTCATTCAAGGACAGAACATCCTTTTCCACTTACCTCCATTACTGCTAGTGGTCTGTTGTTCCCCGTGTTCAGCACGTTTCACTATCGGAAAACATCACTGTAGCAGGGACCCGTCATTTTCCTCTTCCTACAATAATAAACAGCATCCATGGGCATTTGAGAGGTGGTGAGGAGAGTCTGAGGTTGTGAAACCCAGTTGTTTCTCCCAAATACAACAAAAAATTTCTTGCATGCTGCTGTATTACTTTTTCCATTTTGGGGTTCACTTTTCTTGTGGGATCACAGATTTGTAGAATAGAATGTACAAAAAGTAACAACTTGTTATTTTTTTTCCTTAGAACTAAATTGCTTTGTGTTTTGCAATTTAATGGATCTCAGTGGGGACAAGGGTAGAGGAAGGCACTATACAATTCAAGAGCTCTTTTGGGGCCACCAGGAATAAAAGAAGATGCCACTTGATTATGTCATTGTGACAGGCTTTAATTTCATGATTTATTTCTTAGGAGTCTTTGCTAGCTGTTATGGGGTAGGTTTTGGCCTGTATGTATTTTTTTATACGTTTCTTCTGTTGCATTTTTCAGGAGTTATATCCTGCCTTTTGCATTCACAATGGAGGATCTGATTTAGACAGGCTACCTACTGCCAGTACCTGCATGAACTTGCTGAAGCTTCCTGAGTTTTATGACGAAAATCTTATGCGAAGCAAGCTTCTTTATGCCATTGAATGTGCTGCTGGATTTGAATTAAGCTGAGTCGAACTGATGCTTATTTGGATGATCTGCAGAGGAACTAACCAGTGCCTACTCTATAAGCAGCACCCTACCCAAGCAGTTTTAAGGGAATTCTGTCTAGATTTCTGCAGCTCTTGTGTCTTACCGAATGCCCTCAAATAGGTTTCATTTTTAAACATTTCTTAGTTAGCTTTCATTAATTAATATTACATTGACACTGCTTTATGATTGAAAACAATGAATGCTGTGTGCAGTGTGGCTGTTTTCTGTGTTTATGCGAAGAAAGAGCACATTTAAAGAACAGTGACATCTCAGTGAAATTAACCAAAGATGAAGCTTTGGCTTTGTGCTGTTCAAACATAAATAATTTCACAAACTGGCAATAAAGTTGTGTACCATGCAGCGCATTGGGATGAGACAGGGCTAACATCCTGTAATTAATCTCTTAGAGGGAAGTGAAGCAGATGTTTGCAGATATCCCAGAACTGAGAGGATGAAAATGCTCATTACTGATAACCTAACATCTTTATCTTTACTTATGTTGTAGAATTGTTTACAAATCATAGTTTTTGCAGAACTGATTTTATTTTATACTACCTTCCCTCAAGATGGTAGGCACTGAGATAAATAGTTTATAATATTCCATTTGTGCTTTCTGAAATACCTTGGAGAAATTGGATTTACATTATTTTAAGTTCAACCTTTGGCTGTGTCATTATCACTTGAACACTGTCGTAAATGGATGTGACTATCCATGTTTGTTCTGTTTCTGTCTTTTGTGCCTGTACAGATATTTTTTTTTTAATGTATCAGACGCCTATTGCATACACAGTACATACAAAAGTCATCACTTTGGAAAAATATACGTGTAACAACTATTAAAATTATTTGAACCAAAGTTATCAGGCTTTATCTTTTATATTTGAAGCCTGTGTTGTTCACATTCCTTTTCCCTATGGTTTCTTTCCATCTTAAATATCATATCTGTGCTGTAGACACTAGTCAAATTCCTTATTTTTTTGTGATTAAACAGCTTTTACATCCCTCTGCCTGCAGTACTTCTGCTAAGAAAAGTAGGTGGGAATATGCTGCTTTAATGTAATTTGATATCTGGGAAAAAATTTGCTTTCATATGTGTGGGAGTCATCTTGCGAGATACGGGACACAGCACACCAATATGATGCTCTGTAAAGTCAGTTTACTCTATCAAAAGGCCATTCTTTTATACAGTTCTGATTTCCGTACATGTGCAAACGTTAATGTTGATTGTTGCATATGATGTACGCGCGCTTTAAAACCTCTCATTATTGGCTACGTCCATTGACGTCTATAAAACCTCATCCTCATTTAACATCCTCGTTCTAACATTTTACTTCCTCCTTATCTGATGTCAGAATTGCCACATCAGCGCTTTGTGACCGTTCATTAACCTTTATCCTTTACCCTAAATCTTCTTCCATGGCCCAGGCCACTACACATATGGAAGGGACTGATCTTCTAGTAGTAGGCACATTGTTGGGTATTCATATGCAAACTGTAGTCAACTAAAAAAAAAAGGAGTTATACTTTAAACTGTAAGATTCATAAATGCATCCCTCTGAACCTTAGTTTTATATTCTAAATCATCAAAATTTACAATCAAATTTGTATTCATCTCTTATGCAAAAAAATATTTTGCTGTTACTGGAAACTGTTTGATTTCATATTTAATAAGCAGTAACCAGCAATATCCTTTTAAATGTGGGGAAACTGAGTGATTTAAGATGTTTACTAGTAACCATATAAAAATGTATAATTTCTTAATTTGGGTAATGAAGTGTTAAAATACTATTTGTAGTCTTGATGTACAGAAATAAAATGATTGGTTTTCTTTTTGGTTTGTTTTAGGCTTTTTATTTATGTTAAATGTTACGTACTCAACCTATTCTTTATCCCAAAATTCTTTTCTTGTGTATTTTTCTATCTAAATTATAGAACTTGTAAAGAATTTGAAAAAGGAGATCAGTAATAGTGGAACTGCCTCCTCCCAATCACAAAACCTGAATGCTTCTTTTTAGATAGCATTATTTATTTTAGATCCTAATGCTTTAAATATTTTGAATTTTTTCAATTCTGTTATTTTGTTACATTGGGTAGTGTTGTATCTGTGTTTTGTAAAAAAAAATTCTCAATTAAATATTAATACTTTGAAGATTCTGTTGGAGTCACGTCAAGTAATCGTGACTGGTAATGCTTTCTGCTTTTGTAAAAGGAGACAGTGCACACTATTCCTGTTACCATGAATGCAAGTTCAACAGAGAGGGTAGGCTGGGTAAGTGTGAGTTGCAGATAGGTATAGTCATGTAATTGCAGGAATCACACAGTTGCAGAAATCTTCAGCAGAGAATTTGAGTTTGCTGAAAATACTCTTATTTCTTCAGTATGTAATAGTTGGCAATCTTGTTTTGTGTATTCTGTACATTAAGTATGCAATTCTGATGTACTCAAGTCAGTGGGATTGTAGCCTAGATTTCATTCTGCAGGTGGTCGGGTGAAAATCTGTGCTGCAACAGCTTACACCACCTTCTTCGGTATCCAGACTGCAATAAGAAGAGTGCAGGGTTTTCCTTTGGCAATGAGTGCTTTCCCTTCTGACTGTCAACTGTTTTCATGTAGTCAGGATGAAGCACGAGTCCCTGCTTTTCAGTGATCCATTGCTGGATATTTTAAGGAACAGGAGGTAAAGGTGTAAGAAATAATATAGGTATAGTTAGTCACGTCCTGAGGAGCTAGGTCATCTACATGATCTCTTGTAGCTCTTACGTAGCAAGAGTTGTTTATGTATGAAAATGGATTTTCTGTTTTTTAGAAGAAGAGCAAACTCTCCATTGTGATGCTCCCAGATTTTAGGTAGGCAGAGGCAGGAAGCACTTTGCATGCAAGTAACCTGAAATATTATCGTAGATTTTGATAATCAGAATTATAGCAGTAATAATTATAGGTTTGGACTTGTTTTCTATACAAGGCAACCCTTCCTAAAAGTCAATTGCTGTACTTCACTGTTTTGTCTGCCTAGTTGAGTACGTGCTTTTTGAAAAAAGACAGCATTTTCTGTTTAGTTTTTGTTTTCAAATAATTTTTCGTTTATAATTTTGTAATCTGTTTTAAAAACATTTTGTCAAAGTTTATCTGATGGGAGAGGTCACAAATCCTTTATCTCTCCAAAGTTAAACGGCATAACAGCATAATAAAAAAAGAAAATTAGCACTTAGTCTGTTTCATTTTGGTGAGAATTCTTCCAGATGTGGGTTTAGTCCTACTAGCTGGATTTAAAAACAAACAAACAAACAAAAACAACCAACCAGAACATAGATTATTTGCCTTGTTCCTTAATCTCAGTTGTCTTCCATCATGGTCCTGAAAGCCAGGCTTCTATAAATGTCACAAAACTCACTTGTGATTTCTGGGGAGAATTTATGTCTACAAAAGAGGAAAGATTTGGCTCACATGTAAACACTGAGCTGACAGAAGTTTGATTTGAACAACAAAGATATCTTCAGTTATTTTTGTGTGGGGTGCGCCATAATTTTTTTTAAAAAAAAGCTTCCTGATGCTGTTAGTGGCAATGTGGACAGTTCTTTTGGCATCACTTGAGTAATCTAGCACAAACATCCTAATGTGACCTGTAAAGGGGTTTGGAATTCAAAGAAAACACTTGAAGGAGTTCAACCCAAAAACTACTTGTTAAATGCCAGTGAGACAGCACATATATACTCTACACCACTGAAAAACAGTACAGCACAGAAACAAAAAGGAAAGAACAAGAGAGCTTTTTTTCTTGGAATGTTTTGTTGGACCTGTAATTTTTTTTTTTTGTATTTATAATTATATGCAAAAACTTTAAAATGTTTGCTCATATACATGAATCTGTGTTAATAATGGTTTGTGATGTAAATGCTTGTTACAATTTTTTTTTCATGATGCTTTGCCTGTCAGTGAAGGAGTGAAGAAATTAACATGGTCTGTAAAACTGATCAGGATATCTATATTTTTATCGACTTCTGCTTTTGTGAATAAAATAATTTGAGTTTTCTTGAAACTTCGCGGAAACACTCTTTTTATTTTTTCGCAGTAAATTTGGCATTCTCTTGCTAAAGATTGATAGTACTGAACAGATTCTAAAAGGGAAGGTAGTATTAACTGTTTGTTGGTCTTGAAGTTACTACTGTTGGAACAGGCTGCCCAGGGAAGTGGAGGAGTCACCATGCCTGCAGGTATTTAAGAGGTGTACGTGTGGCACACAGGGACACGGTTTAGTGGCGGGTTTGGCAGTGTTAGGTTGTTGGGCTCTGATCTTAAAGATCTTTTCCAGCCTAAATGATTTTACTGCTTCAGGATGATCCTAACTTCAGTTTTTGAGCAGTGAATTTCCCACTCTGTCAGTCAAATTGCAGCGATAAGATTTAGCTTTTTTTCAGTCTTGTCTTTCAAACAATATAGCTAAGACCACGGATGTACTTTGAAAAAGCTCCTTCAGAATCTTTGGAAAGAACAGAACTCTGTCCTTGGATAAGAATATGAGAATTTGTAATTCATGGTGAAGAATGCTATGTCAGCAAACACAAAAACATCTCTTTCAGCTTCTGGAATTTTAGCACAAATGTGGCCCCCTCTGAAGGTGTAGTTTAATTTTTACTTCCTTTGATAATTACAGTTGTCTGCTTCCCTTTGCTTTTCTACTATTTTTATTGCTAAATACACTTCTGGTTCCATGATAGCATTTATGAAGTTAGTATTGTGCACGTTTCTTTTGGAATACTTAAAATAATACCATGTATTCTTCAGCTTACAACCCACTAAAAATGTGGTAAACAGAAAATTACAGAAAATTCCTCCTGTAGGACACTTCATGAATAGAACACACATGCTGAGATATGTTGCCTGTTTTTCAGTATCTATCTGATAGTCTGGAAAGCTCATAACATTTCTGATGTGTGTAGAGAGACAACACAGGGCAAAAAGTGAAGTTAACAACAGTTGAATCTATTTCGAAGAAGACTGAATGGTTGAGGTCAGCAGGAATGTCTGGAGATCACCCAGTCCAAGCCCTCTGCTCCAAGCAGGGTCACCTACAGCAGGCTGCTCAGGACATTGTCCTGGGGAGTTCTGAATGTCTCCGTGGATGGAGACTCCGCAACTTCTCTGGGCAACTTTCTCCAGTGTTCAATTACCTTTACAATGAAACATATTTAATCTAATTTTTTCTATTCCAGTTTGTGCCCATTGCCTCTTGTCCTATCACTGGGCAGTGCTAAGAGGAATGTGAGCCTTCTCTAGGCAGAACACCTCAGCCTCTCCTCATATTACATGTGCTCCAAAGCCTTGATCTTCTTTCTCTCTGACTTGCTTGTTAGTGAACACAGCAGCATCTTCAGAATATATGTTGTGGACTTTGATGTGACTGCTGAGGCCGCACCTTGACTCCTGTGTGCAGTTCTGGGCCCCTCGCTTCAAGCGGGATGTAGGGGTGCTGGAGCGTGTCCAGAGATGGGCAATGGAGCTGGTGAAGGGTCTGGAGCACAAGTCCTATGAGAAGCAGCTGAGGGAACTGGCGTGGTTTGGAGAAGAGGAGGCTCAGGGGGGACATTATTGCTCCCTGCAACTACGTGACAGGAGGCTGTAGGCAGGTGGGGTCGGTCTCTTCTCCCAGATAACAAGCGACAGGACAAGAGGAAATGGCCTCAAGTTGTGCCAGGGGAGGTTTAGATTGGATATTAGGAACAATTTCTTCACTGCAAGGGTGGTCAAGCGTTAGAACAAGCTGCCCAGGGAGGTGGTGGAATCACCATCTCTGGAGGTGTTTAAAAAAAGATGCAGTGCTTAGGGACATGGTTTAGTGATGGGGTTGACAGTGCTGGGTTAACAGTTGGACTTGATGATCTCAAAGGTCTTTTCCAACCTAACCGATACTGTAATTATGTAATTCTCTTCCTTGTCAGATGCCTGTAGATGTCTGTAGTTGTTAATAAGTGGCACTTACCCGGTAAGGATGGATTTAAAATGTTGTAGCTTTGCTTCCAGTGCTGCTTTGTGTTTTCAAGGATTTTGGAAGTTGGTTATCAACTGCAAAATAAGAGACTCAGTAAAAACTGAGGTCTCAATTATTTTCACAACTTTTTATAGATATGATGCTAGACATGGATGCAAAAAACCATCAGACTAATGCTAAATTTTATGTCACCTAAATATATATTCACTTCTTCCGCCACCAACAGTATCAAACATCTGGAAGTGCAACAACTTTGACAGACTCCTGTAACTTGACTGTCTAGAAGACAGAGGTTGTGTAGGCCAGCGCTAGGTGCAGTCCAGCAAAGTGTGTCTGACAGTCCGACAGGAGAAACATGGGAATTCTGACTGGCACCAGCGGAACCGCTTGTACATAAAGGCACACACGGATGTCCTGCAGGCCTGATTGCATGCTGTCAAGGTATGAACTTTTCCTGTGTGATGGTTAAATCATTGCTATGTTTCTTTGCCAGAATAGTTGCTCTCCAGTCTGGGACTAAGTTTACCTGTCTACAGCTCTGTAGGAAACATATGTCTGTTTGCAGCGTTTGTTAATATATTTATAGGAACAGCTTGCTCAAATGTCCTACTATATTTAAGATCATTCTTTTCTGCATTCCCAGAGCAGCTGTTAGTTCATACTGTGTAACATTTGACTGAAAATTAGTTTTGCATTATTTCTATTTTATTCTCTGTTTATAGTTACACATAGTTCTTGATCGCTGAAGAAGGAAACAGGCATTCACCAGATGGTGTTATTTCAGATCATCTTGCTACTTCTGCTTACCCAAATGTTAGATCTAGGAAAAACATCTCTCATCAGTTGCTATGTAGTTTTGCTCTGTGTTGTTAAACACACCTTCTGAAGAAATTAGTTCCTTCTAGCCCTTGTAGCTTTAATTAAGAATAATTCTTTTCATTACAGCTCTGCTTGCTGTTTTTCCCCTCTGCGCTTTCAGGCAAACAGCAGCCAAGCTCAAAGTTCTGCAGAGATATTTTTAGGTCTAATTATCTGTTAGATCCATCTGGCTATTGATGAAAAAATGCATAGAATTAACTAATATTTGGCATTGGCATATGGATAAGAAAGCGTATTCCTGATCCAGTTAATGAACATAAATGCTGATCAAGCTGTCCTTGCAAGGAATAAGCACTTGCCATAAGCTGTGAGCTCTTCTGACTGCCTGCAACAGTTCTTAGGTTGTTGTCTGCACACCCCAAATAATCCGTAGAATACATCTAACGCTTCAGAGGAATTGGCAAAAGCACCAGCTATCCTGAAATGTTTTAACCACTCTCAAAAGCATCCACTAAGCTCAAGCCTTTGGTTAGAAAGAGTCCTGATAAACTTGCAGCCTCTTGATTACCTAAGAAGCATCGTACCGATGAAAATTGAGTTGTCCTCAGCAGAAATGCTCTGGAGAATGCTAATGAAAATTGGTTATTTTGTGCTTTTAATGCTTCTACTTAAAGTTTTAAACTTTAGGTGTATTGCCCATATTTCAAGTCTAATTGTTTCTGATAAGCTATCAGCAAAAAGTTAATGCTTACATTTAATTAAGTGGCACTTTCCAGAATTACTTTGCCAGTAGTACTATAATTAAATGATGTGAGAACAGTCTTTGACACATATGCTCATATTCGTTGCTAATACCAAAAATAGAATCTGTAAATCTGTAAATAGAAAAACTGGATGCATTAAGCAGCAGGCCAGAGCAGCAGGCTCAGAAGGCTGCAGCCATTACCACATCAGAGGGACTAACATTAATATCTCTCTAATGCAGCATTTGCAAGCATTTCTTGTGTTCTGATGGGCTTTTCATAATTGACCTCCATAAGTCATAAAAAATGATTAAAAAAAAAAGAAACTGGGAACTATGTGAATTGCTAAAACCTCCTGGAATGCTGCCACATTATTTCCATCATGAGGTTATAGCTACCAGTTAGGCCTGAATTCATCTCACTTAACTTCAGCCATCTGTAAGGTGGCTGTCAAGGCACTTCCGACGCAAGAGGGAACCCAGAGACAAAGCTCCAGAGGGTGGTTCGTTCTTTACTAAAATACATCTCCGAAGTGGATGGAATAAATTGTGCCCTGGAGATGCCCCCTCTTTTCTCTCTCTCTCTTTGTAGTTGGAAGCCTTAAACGGGATGCTTAACTTTTAGGCAGTTGAAGTGAACCAGACCTTTCCCTCACGTTCCCAGGTGAGAGCTGAAAATTCTTGAACAATGAAGATCCTTTGATAACAGAATTTATTCTGACTTATGACGCAGCACTTGGACACCAGCCCAGGTCTGCTTGGATCTCTGATACCAGCTTCCACAGATCCACCAGACTTTATCAGCTTTTGTTAACTGGAATGTTGATCCTCTGCCAGCAGCATCAGATTTAATGCTCCTTCACACAATGCTCCAGGCTTTTGCTGCAAGCAGCTAGCCATAAAAACATAGAACACTTTTGCAAATACCTTTGAAGAAGGTTTTCTGAATCTAAAAGCTTTTCTGTTTTATGAGCCCTGTAAGTAGATCTAATTAAACATGTTACCCATTTCTATGAGTCCTGCCTCTAACATCTTTCCCATCACATTACCTCTGATGAGGAGGAAGGTGATTTTGGCTCTTTACCGTATGCAGTTCCCCCTCTTGTTTATCTGTGTTTATTTTTTACACAGAGACTGCAGGGTCCTCCTGTTGCATGGAAAACACTGATATGGATAGGTCTCATTTAAGGGCTTCAAACTATTCTAAGATTTATGTATGATTAATGCTACAGTTTAAAAAGAATTGAGAAATCTTAAATGAGTGTGACTGAATATACAGATCAAATTGAACTATGGGGTCAGATAATTTTTAATTAATTCTTGGGGAACTAGTCAGTGCTGTTCTGTAGTACTTGAACTATGTAACTGAAATGAGAGAAATGGTGGTAAAAAGGTGGTTCCGCAGTACCTGGCTATAGTTAATGAACATTGCTTATCAGAGTGCTGCTCTTTAAAGCAAAGTAATCACAGCCACAATATGTACTTTGAGCTTTGGGAGAAGCAGACTTTGCCTGGACACATACTGATAAGATCAAGATCACATTAGCCTGAAAAATCTTGGATGCTGAGCTGACCTACTGAAGATCTGAAAGGGTAGGAGGTGGAGGCGCTGCCAGACTGGGCTAAGGCAGCAAGTGCACTGGCAGAGCAGCACGAAGGCAGCCCTTCCTGCGCTGCTTACCAGCGACAGTGTTCTTCTGATCAGAAAACAAACAGAAGCCAGGAAAACAAGACCATGAATGACTGGTTTTGAAACTACTCTTTAGTTTATATTTCTCTGTCAAATTCTACAGGATGCTGATCAAAAGGGATACAAATCTGTCACTCTTAACGTTTTTATAGATTCATCCTGTTAGTCTTGCACTCCCCAAATTAGTGTTAACCTGTAACCCACTGCTGTGCATGAAAAAATGCAGAGGGTTAAGCATTGTCAAGATGACATCAGGTGGAATGCTTGGTCATGTGCCAGTGGGGGAGCTACAACCACAGGTGGGAGGTAGAGACTTCTTCCTTTGGCAGGAGCTGAGCAGTTTGATGGACTCTGTGCTAGAGGCAACCTCAGCTTGGACTCTCCAGAGTTACTTGTCCCCACACCTTAGACCTTGAGATATAATCAGAAATCCCTTGGCTGCTACCACTATCCCGTCACCAAGTTCGTGGAGGTCCAGTAGTATTCGATGCCAGCCGGCCAGGCTGAGCTGCCTCCTGCAGAGCTGGTGAGATTGGCTTCTGCCAGGGTACAGTTCCAGAGCTGACCAAACCTTGTGCTTACAAGCATAGGGTAGTTGTGAAATCTTTCAGAACTGGAGCACTGGGGACAATCACATAAGCAGCTCTACAGAAGCTGGCTCAGGTCTGGTGAGGACAAGCTGGGGTCACATTGTACTGCAGGAGTTTTGAGGATACTGACTTTGCACAATCACCTGGATCTCTGCTGTGTGATCTTGGTATACCCCACAGTACCCCTTCCAGCTGACTTTGGCACGTGCTGTATTTATGTATTTTATATGCCTTCCCTGTAACCCAGAGAACAGAAAATTGAATACCAAGTTTGCAATATAAACAAACTTCAAAAAAAATATACTACTTCTTGTTACCGTCCAGTGTTAGATAATCTGAGATATCAAAGATAGTAAGTTTATAAAAAAAAAAAAAAGTGCCCCAATAAATGCTACTTGTAATTGCTGGCTGTGCAAACCACCTGTTCTGCAAAGTCTTAGGAAATGTGTTCCTATCCCACTTCAAAGACAAAGACAAGCATAGACCAATTAAAATATATTTTGGATTTTTTAATAAATGCATAATCTGTTGGGTTTTTTTTTATAATTTTGTTTGGAAACGTTTATTTACATTCTCTGTGTCCTGCTGTAGAAAACTCAACTGGATCTCACACTGCTAGCTGGCCCTCAGCTGAGAGCAACACACTTTACCTTCTCATACCTCCCTTTCTCAGAGTGCAGAACTGGCCTCTAAGCCTTCCCAAACATTACTCTGATATCTGAACAGTGCTAACACTTCTGTTACCTGATAACTGATATCAGAACAGTGTTAGAAAATCTGTGGGCAAATTAATGTAATTCTATCACCCATACAACAACTGTGGTAAAGCAGCAGTGGTCCCGGTTGCATTGATATAGGCAGCGTTGCAATTTCAACCCTGAAATTGCATTTCAGGGTTGAAATTGCATACAGAATTATGCTGCTTTGCCAGTATTCTGCTTTGTGTGGATAAATAGAAAATTATATGGTTGGCATCCATCGTACCATAACTTTAACATAAAATCTACTCTGTAAACCGTAACTTTAACATAAAATCTACTCTGTAAACAATTAGAGCAAAGCAACTGCCTCATGCACAACTTCTGGCTTATTTACCGCAGGTGAGATTTTTTTTAAAAGACCGAAGACTTTTCATACTTTGTTCTCACTTGTCATCTGTCATGAAAGGTTGAGGGAAAACCTCTTTAATTCCACATCGAGAAATGTTTAAAGCATTAAATCAAAATTTGTTATGATCCCCTCCTGAACTGCACAGTGCTGACCTGCTGCTTGTCTTTGCACTTGCTACGCTGGGAATCTTCAGAGATGATGCCAAAACGGCACAGAGTAACTGCTCAGAGACGAATTTTGTCTTTAAGCAGCAAAGATACTTATTTCATGCAATGTTGGGAGCTAGCTGATTTGCACCGGACATAGTAGCTCCCAAGTTTTCAGTGAAAAGTCAGGTAATTTATACAATTTTTGTGAGAGGTAACAACATCTTTATATACATATTCATTTGATTTCAACACCTAATCATTCTATTCTTAATAGGTGGGATCTAGGTGGAGTAAACCTTTCAACTTCCTCTGTTCAGCGATTTCCTGACTCATGGTCTCCTTATCTCCTTCAAGTGCCCACTGTATCTTTTCTAATTATTCAGAGTACTTTGTTCCTTTACTTTAACATCATCAGTGGAACCTTTTCTAATTATTCAGACTACATTCCTTTCTCAACACAAACAAAGCATCACCCAGAGCATTGTACCAAACTCATCCTGACTAATATTAAGACCTTGCTCTGTTTCAGAGTTTTGCAGTTTTAACTTTTAGAAAGAGCCAGTCTAAGCTACTGGTGTTCTTCCTCCCCCTCAGCCCCTGTGGATAAAACAACTTGGACTTCACAGCTGCTTGCTGATGGGCAGGTAATAGTGGTGCAAGGTGTCTCTTTGATCTAATTCTAAAGACTTGTTTCCACGACCACAATTTAGCATCAAATCTCACGGAACAGTACTTCTTTTGAAGCTTGTATTTCCCCCAAAGCACCAAGCCTATACTTTTCTTGGGATTGTCCTACTACTTGCCTTGCTGATCCGTGTTTTATTCCAAGCTTGCTTTTTTGTTTCTCAACTGATCCCACTCCCGTGTTTTATTCCAAGCTTGCTTTTTTGTTTCTCAACTGATCCCACTCCCACATACACACCTCGAGAATAACGAGTAGCCTTTTATTTGACGGTATTTGGGGAGCACGCATTGTAGGTGTGGAAATTCATTTCACCTTGGTCGTCTATAAATCAATGCCTCCTCCAGCTTTTAAAATAAAGGGCAAGAAAAAAAAAGAATTTTACAGCCATTTAAGTCGTGGATAAAGTCCAAATTTTTAAAATAGAATAATAACTTGGCTGCTTATACTTTGCTCTCAGCCATGACACTCAGAAAACCACATGCTGAAGTGTAACCCTGGGGATGCTTAAATATATTCATCCGCGTAGGTGCCAGCTGGAAAACGGGGAATCTGGCCTCAGGGGAATTGTGTGCGAGCGTTCCCATTTTGAGACTAAAATGAAGACACACACAGGGGAAGAAAGTTTGTCTTCTCGCTTCTAGCAGCCAAACTCACCTATTCAAAGAGCGTTTTTTAGAATTATTAATGTTTTTTTTCTCTTTTTTTTTTCCCTCAGCAGCACAGCTGGACATCGCTCCGCCCATCCCCCGCCCGTCTGTTCCCTTCAGAGGCGAGCCGCCCGCTTCGGGGGGCTTAAACCCCGCCCCCCTTCGGGGGAGAGCGAGCGCTGGGGGAGGCCCCTGCCTGGCCCTGCCCTACGGCCGGGGCCGGTGGCGGCGGCTGTCCCTGCCGGGACTGTCCCTGCCCGGGGGCCGCGTGGGTACGCGGACACGGATGGCGCCGGAGCCACCCGGCCGGAAGCCCCGTCCCCACTGCAGCGCCGCCGGCCGCCGCCAGGGGGCGGCCTCTGCCTGCGCGGCGGGCGGCGCGGGGCCGCGCGCCGTTCGAGAAACTTCCGGAAACAGCCGGCCGGCAGTGACGTGAGGGCCGCGGTGACGGAGCATCCTGTTTGCGGCTGAGGTGAGCTGCCGCCGTTGTCGTTGTCCCGGGGTGCTGGCGGGGAGGGTGGCGGCCGCGCTGCGGAGGCACCGGGGCGGGTGAGTGCGGGGGGCGAGGGTGCTCAGCGGCGGGCCTTGCTGCACTGGGCCGTGTGAGGGGAAGGGACGGGGGAGAGCGAGCGGGAGGGGGCGCCGGTTTCTGGGCCGGGCCTCAGCTCTTAGCAACAGTGTTGGTGGTAACTGGGCCTCCCGGCGCGGCCTGGGCCGGAGTGTCCCCCGTGGGGAGCCGGGGTGCCGCCTGCCTCGGCGTTTCTCTCCAGGTGTCGGGGCGCTGCGCGGGGCGGCCCCGCGGCGGCGGGTGCGGGGCGGGCGCGGGGACCGGCGGCACTTGGGGGCGGGCGCCGCGGCAGCCTGGGACTGAGCCTGTAACCCACGGCGGAGGGGTCCGGGGGGATCACCGGGCCGTGCGAGCCCGGGTCGGGTTTGCCTCCTGTTTGCCGCAAGCAGAGAAGACCTGGAGGGGAAAAAAGTACCCGCGCTTCCACTTCTGCTTGCGGTGGTTTCAGTCACGGAAAGGTGAGGGAGAGCTGCGGTTCACCCTTTGCTCCTGAACCTGTTGGACAGACCTTTTCCTCGGAGACCTTTTCTTCGTGGCGTGCTTGCAAATTAAACGTGGCGCCCCCCCCCCTTCCGCCGGTAGAAGTGGTTTAATTAAATTCTGTTCTGCATTGTTTCTTAACTTAGAGTAGGGTCAGTCGTAAGGTTTGTTGTGGGTGAAGACGGTAGTCGCCAGGTGTTTTGAATTCGCTGTTGGCCAAGTTCCAAGGTGAGTTGAAAATGGTCACAGGTGGGTAAGGAACATAGTTTGTTGTCAGTGTTTGCTGGACTTCTGAGAAGGCAGTGAGTTAGGAAATGCAGTTATTTATGAACGGTGTTTCTGTTTGTAGCAACACTCTGTCCTGTTAGAGTTCTACTGTCAGAGCTCTCGTTGGCTGCCAAAAACCTGTGCTGCAGGATTGAGCTATTCTAATGAAGGCATTAGAAAAAATTCAAAATCCTGAGCAAATTTGTCTTGAATCCTGATAATAATAAGGCTGCTTGTTTGCTTTGCATTTGGATACGGCAGCATTATAGAAGCTAAATTTGTAACAGTGCTGATGTGCAAAATTGTCAAGCTTGTGATATTGCATAGTCAATCAGTGATCAAGTCTTGAGTTTTTAGGATATAAAGCGTCAAAAAGTGTTAAGAACAAGGTGTTGACACAGAACAGCTGGAATGAAATTAGGCTCTTCCTCTCCGGTCCTCTGAGGTTGCAGTTACTGCTGACCTTAATTTTTGTTTACTCTTCGGGGATCCTTGTACTCTAGTTAGGAGGGATTTTATGTCATGTTGATGATCAAGAGTCTGGTGGTTGAAGTGTCATTTGGTTTGCTGGATTACATTGTCAAAGAGGATTTATTTGAGTCAGTGAGTAAATGTATGTCCAGATTTTGTCTCTGTGATTATTTTTTTTGTAACTTTTTTTTTATTTTAAACAACCAGAATGTTAACTATTGCACAATACTGGTCTAAATTTGTTTCTCTCTCTTGGCTCTCGTGCTGGCTTTTCAGTGGAGAACAAGAGACCATTCAAAATGGAAGTTAAATTAGGATTAAATTCTCTTAAATAGTCTCAGACGTTGGGGGAGAAATTTAAATTGCTACTTGTACTGGCAGTACTGTTTAAACTGCAGTATTAATTTCTGTCTGTAAACTGTGAAGTTCCTCTCCTTATCCATCAGATTCGTCTTTTTAGCACTTGTGCTTTCTGACTACCGCATGTTCTTACCAAAACAGCTTTTCTCTCTGGTGTTTTTTTCTGTCTTTCCTAGATGGATGCAGTTTGCTAATTTGTCTTGGCTGGACTTCGGGAGAAAGCATGCAGGGCTTCACTTTTGTGTAACACACAACTTTCAGTTGGGGGGATAATGTGTTTTGCTGTTTATTTTTTTTAATAGATATATACATTTTTCAACCTACTATATTCTTTCATCCACTAGGAGTGTTGCAATTTACATGGAGAGAGGAAACAATTTGCATTAAATCATGATCATAGTTGCAAATGTATATGAGTTCCTAATAGTATTTGGACTGTACCGAGGAAAGAAATAGCTGGGTATGGGTGGGTGGTTGTTTTTTTTTTATTGTAGAACTTTCAGGACTCCTTCATCTGTACTTAATTCTTTGAGCTGAGGTTGTGTGGGATGAGGGTGATGATTGTGTTTTACTGTAAATCCGGAGGCACTGGAAGTTCTAGCCTGGAATTGACTGAAATTTCACACCAGGTTGAATGGAGTGCAGCCACCCATGTTAACTGTGTTCTGCTTTTGTGCTGCTGGCTATAGAGGATGGTACATCTCTTATCATGTCAATATATTGGACTTCCAGACTTTAGCAGACTGTTTCTTACCATATAAATAGTGATGTTTTGAAGGGAATGTCTTGTCTTAATTTTCAATTTAGTTGTGTGAGTTGATGTTCTAGTATTTTGTTCTTTAAGTAGGAAGTAATCCATTTCTCTAATAGCATTTGTGAAGAACCTTGTCAGCTGTGTCCTGAAAACATTTTCTGTCAACAGCTTTTCCTTTGTCTTGATTTATTGAAGTAACGGAAGGATTAGTGAGAAATTACTTAATTTGTCAAAACTTTTTGTCTTACATATGATGATCGTTTATTTCAAGATAGATTTAAATTAAAACTGTAGTTGATGATATCAGTAGGTTTAAATTGTATTTTCCTTGCTTTTCAATGAAGTGCTACTATATTTGAATGGATGTTAGATGTTTTTGTAAGCTTTGACTTAAAGCATTATTTTGATTCTGTTTATTTAACTGCTGGAAAATAAATAATGCATATGAATTTCACTCCTACAGTTGTAGGTTTCATTTATGTTTTTTATTTGTTCTAAATAAATTCTGAAATCCCACTGAGTGAGGACTCAGCACTTCACAAGGATCTTAAAGCTCATATAATGGCTGAAGTCATTCATAGTTACATTGCAGCCAGATTTTGTTTAAACTTTAATTCTTTTGATTAGAAGAAATTATTTTCTGTCTTAAAATGTAGCCTGAGTCTGTGATAGTTTGTCATTGTTTTTCTGAAAAAGAAACAGGTGTTTGCTTTAATGTAACCTTTTTTTTTTTTTCTGGTTGGCGTAAATAAAACTATTGTGACTCCAAAAACTACTTCAGGGGAAGTGTGTAGAAACTGTAAACTATTTTCTTTCCCCTGAAGAATCATCTGGTTGCATGTGATTGTTTGACGGAAACTTTCTGGACTTGATCTTTGCCAGTTGAGCCTTTTACTGTTTTTAATCGCTTAATCAAATACAGATCATACATTTTTTAAAATGAGTTAGGAATATTTTTACTTTGTATAAAATAGCCTTTTATGGTTAGTTTTAGGAGGGTGCCAGTGTTCCAGATATTTGTATGACACAGTTCCAAATTTGGGCACCTGAGTTGTTGTGTTTTGGAAAAATGCCCCTTTACTTTTTGAAGAAACTTTGAATAAGTACCCCTTGTTTTAAGGCGTGCTAATAGATCAGACAGCTAAGCTGTAGCGTTTAAGGCAAGAATGTGAGGGTAGCCTATTCACAGATCTACTTCCTTTTCCAGTTTTTATTAGCTAGTTTACATTTCTTTCACAGATGAAGATTTTAATTTTTTTCTGTTTTTGGTAGGTTAATTGTTTTTTAATGTTTTTTTACTTGCTGCCCTTTACAGGCTTTCCATGTGCCAAGCAGTAATACAGACTTGAAAGTTCTGTATTTCTTGCGACAGTTGTGTCTTGCTCCCGTTGGGGAGGAGAGGCAGGGACAGTTACTTTTTGTAACTTCTTGCCTTGAGGGGTGAGGGAGCCTTATACAGGAGGGTCTTTATTTGGTTGTGGTGGTGGGGTCTTGGTGTTTTATTAAAAAAATAGAACTTGAACTGCAAGGTAAAGCAGTCGGCCTAGCTACCTTTTCCACTGTATGAACTGCATCCTCTTGTATAATAATCGCTGTCTTAAAGTCTGTTCTGTTTTCTGACATGAAAACAGGATGTTTAGTGTAAACATGAGATTAAACTAAGCTTTTTGGAATGTTGATTTTGTTAAGATTCATCTCATGGGGATGCTGTGGCAGTATTAATGTAATGAATATAAACATTGCTATTTAAGTACATTTTATTAACTTTAATTATATGGTAAATTTACTTTTTTCCTTGCAGTCCATTTTGGGAACCTGTGAAATTAAATTGTGACAGCTTTTCTAAGCTTAGCAAAGTAGAAGTTAAAAGTACTGAGTTTTTTAATATATCTTAGTCTGTACCCCACCATGCATATATCAGTGGGAAGAAAAATTCAGTGTTGCTGCATTGTGTAAATTATGTCAGCTTAATTAATCACAAACTTTGTACAGGGTTTCTTGCTCTGTATTATTGCACTCATCAAAATGAAAGTAACTTTCTTTTGATTCCTTAATATTCTTGGACTTCCTCTGAAAACACGGTGCTAGGGTGGTGGACCTTTGCTAGTACAGCCAAGAGACTGCTCATGGTCTTAGCTCATATGGCTCATCCCAGATACTGTTGTTAGAACGGACAGAGATCTCTGTATTTGGGATTTGGCCAAGGTTTTGGGACTTCTGTGACTTCTTTGCTGAGTTGTACTAGGTAAAATGCATGTTACTGTTGCCAAGGTGGTGGTCTGCTCTGAAGGGTTGTGATGAGAGTTTTGTCTTTTTTTGGTTAAGGCGCAGGATGACGCCAGAAGGCAGTTTCTATAACCAGTTATCTGTGTGTTAAAGGCAGTGGCCTCTTCAAGCCGGTGAGAACTCCTGAGCCACTGGTGCAAATGTGTTTTGGAAGCCTTGGCAAACAGTGCTTTATGGCTGATTTTATTTATCCTTTTAGACAGGTAGCTTGGGGAGATATAGGCAAGTAATCACAATTCATGGATTTCATTTGAAATCTCCAGCTTGTGAGCAGATGAAGTGGCTGAACTTGATCTGAGGTTTGTTACTTTAAGACTGAAAATATTTGCATATCTCTGAATTTACGAGACTGTAAATAATAAAAAGCGTAGCAAAGGTGTCTTAGCCATATAAAAATCAAATGAACAAATACTATAAAACTTTGAAAGTGTGTGTATGTTGCTTGGTATTTTTGTGGCTCTGGATCTACAACAGTATTAATGCTACTGTGGGCTAGTTCATGCTTTGAAGGAGTGTAAAATTTCATCAGGTCCAGCTGACTTACTGTTTTCTAATAAAACTCTTGGAATGTGGAAAATCATATTTTTTTTAATCATAGGTTGCAGTTCCCAAAGGTCCTTGAGTGTGTGCGTCATCTGTTAACATACCAAAGACATCTCTAAGTTGCTCAGTTGCTGTTGAGGAGGTCAGATGCAAGCTCAGGCTGAACTGGGATTCAGAACAGGGTGCTTGCTCTTCCTGTGCTGTCAGCAAGGTGCAAACCTTTGGGTATGTTCGTAGAAAGCAGGCAGGTACTAGGAGTTGGATGGCCCTGCAGCTTGCACAGCGTGTTGATGAGTGGCTGCTGCTTTGAATTGCCTGAATCAGGAATTTGGAACTCCATCTCCTTCTGCTGAGGTGACTGCTCTAGTAGCTAAGCTTGAGCTGTTCTGGCGTATTTCAGGACTCTATGCTGTCCAATTGCTTCATGGCCAGAAATAGATAACTTTTTCTGACTAGGCTGACTGCAAAGGTTACATGCCCCTTGCTGTCTGAATTCCCTCCTGGCTGCTTTAAGAATGTCTTGTTTGGATACCTTCCTCCCTTCCGTATTTAGTTACGGGTGCTGCTTTGTCATCCTTGCAGGTTGTGCATCTAATTTCTTTTTTCTTTGCCACCTGATCTTATAAAAGTTTATATCTCTGTACATACTTATCTACTGTAATTCTTCTCATGCCTTTTATCTAGCTGCAGACTTTGCTGTAAAAAGAGTTTACGAGTGAGTTTTCAGGATAGCTCTAAACTGATCTAGCTTTGGGCAGTGCTGTGAGAGGGAGATCTCAAGTCTGGTCATGTGCTCCTGTCAGTTGAGCATTCAGGGTTTCTGCTCGGTAAGCCAGAACAAAGCTGACTTCTGTGATGACTGAGAAATTTGTAAGCTATGGAAACTCCTGCAAAATGCATAAACATTGGATGTTTGATTTGTTCATGCTTTAAAGGAAGAGTTAGAGTAGCTGATAGCATCCTATAAACACAGTTCAGTTATGAACACAAGTAACTGTAGATTTTTGAAAGCAAACATGAAGGCCATGAAACAACTTTTTTTTCATCTGGAGTTTTTTTGCTTGTTTTTTCTTCTGAGACTTTGAAGATTTTCTGTGGTTGGAGGCAGGAAACTAACAAATTTGGGCTGCCTTCTTTGTGGTTTTGGAAAAAACCTGCCTAGTTAATGAGCCTTGCTTGTGTATTCAGACACAAGTTGTTTGACAGATTCGGGGTTGAAAGATGATTTTTGTCATGTCATTTTGGTTGGGACAGTTGAATATTTTTGCTTTTCGTTTTGCAGGAAGGCGTACTGTTTGCTTCTTTGAAACATCTAGGTATTTTCACTGTGCAGCTTCCTACTAGCCTTAAAACTGCTGATATTTTCTTTTTGATCAGCAGTTTTCTGTTTTGTTACAAGTTGATGGTGGTTGTTTTCTTGAGTCAATATTTAAAGTATTTTGTTCCTAGTGTCATGGTTTAACCCCAGCTGGCAACTAAGCACCACACAGCTGCTTGCTCACTCCCCCTGCTTTGGGGAGGGAGAATCTGAAGGGTAGAGAGAAAACTCATGGGCTGGGATAAAGATAACTTAATAGATAAAGCAAAACCTGTGTCTGCAAACAATGTGAAACAAGCAATTAATTCGCTACTTGCCATCTGCAGGCAGGTAGGGGTTCAGCCATCTCCAGGAATGCAGAGTTCCTTGACTTAGTATAAACATTACTTGGCAAGAACTGGAAACATCAGTATGTTATCAACATATTCTCATACCAAATCCAAAACACAATGGTGCACCAACTACTAAGAAAAAAATTAACTCTATCTCAGCCGAAACCAGGACACCTGGAAAGATTAGAGACAGAGGTCTTTTCTAGTTCGTGAGTGTTGGGTTGGGATTTTCTGAGTTTTTTTCTTAGTTGTTTTTTTTGCTTTTTGTCTTACTGGGTGTTAAGTATTTCCAAGCGGCTAAATATTAGCTGGCACTGGTTTGTGTTTTTTGCATGTCTTGCTTAAGCTGACAAAAAAGGCTGCAGATGAATTTTCTTCATGTCAATATTGCTAAAGTGTTTTTGTGCACAGGAAAGATGTTTCTGTGATACCAAAAATTGTAGCAGTGCAGTTTGTGCTTTATGGTAACTAGCAGGTAGAAATAATGATTAATTGGAACTTAATGAACTCTTCTTGTCACCCGAATGTTTGATTAAGGGAAGAATATAAACAGTTTATTTTCTTTAGAGAGCTGCTGGCATGTCCTAATTCCAGACTTTATATTAGTAGCAAGTGAAAGAATAGAATATGCAACCCTCAGACATCTCTGAAACAAGTAATTCCTTTGTTCGAGGAGGAGTTGCTTTTTAGGGTCAGAGTAATCTCTTAAGAGAGCTGGCCATGTTGCTGCAGCACTCTTTTGGTACCAGCTTCAGGCTTCTGTTATTTAGGATATATTGGTGTATATATTGAGTCTGAATTTAAAAAGTACTGCAGCACTGTTTTTAAACAAGCAGTCTACATGTTTAAAGAAATATATGTTGAAATCAATATGACTGCCAGTGTGCAAATTTCTCTAGGAAAATGTGATTTATTTTTTAAATCAAAGTTGCTTTTCCTACCTGCTTATTCTAGCTAGAAGCTTGAGTTTTGAATTTTCCCTTTCTGGTATCTGCCTAAATTGACAGGAATGCTAATGCAGGTCTCTCTCTTTTTTTGTAAAAAAGGAAAGAATGTAGAAAAATCATAGTATCCCTTGTTTGGAGGGACTCTGACCTCTTTTTTTCCTTGACTCAAACTAGAAATCCCCCCTGCCCCCCATTTCTTTCTGTAAACTTTTCATATATGCCATTACCCATAAGGATTTGCTACAGGATTTGATAACATACTTAACCCGTCCTAACCTTTCTCCTTGCTGGTATATTCATAGAGCTGTTTTTCTAATAGTTGTTTGGGAAACAGCAAAACTAGTGAGGCTAGTTGACAGCAAATATTCTGGGATATTTTTGGATAATCTATGCTTACATATTGAACCCTGCCATTACCACATTAGTATCAGCATTCTTAATGTACGTTTTAATGCGTGTCTCCCAGCTTCCCTTGGTGTTGGTCACAATATTCTATACGCTTACTATTTTTTCAGTAGGGAAGTTTCTTCAAAGGGCAAAGTCAATTAGAGGTCTGTTTACCTGCTACACTTTAATTTTGCAAGTGTTTGTGGGACTGTGTGGTTAACTAGACTGCTAAAACCACCTAAGTTTTAAAAACACATACCTTCTCCAATATGTTTGCTTCTGTAAGTAGCTTGGAGGGGGGAGGTAGCATGGGAGGGTATTTCTTAAACTGGTTTTGCCATTTGAGGAAATGTGTGTGTAACCACATCCCTAATTAAAGTAAATTAGGCTTTAACCTACAACAGCAGTGTATTTTGAAGATGTATCAGTTTGTTTTAAAAGGAAGGCTCTCTTTAACGTTTATATTCCAGGATGTTGAAAGATACATGTAATACTAGTAAAATAAATCAGTTTAAGAATATTTTACTGGGCTGTATCATGCTTGATTCTTTTAGCATTTATGTGAAAGAACATGAAAATGAGACTTTGCCTCTGGTGAAATTAAAAATACTGTCTGACTTGAAAAAGGAAGTGATTTCAGTGAATTTTTGTTCTTGATTATGTTCTTGATGCATGGGATAAGAAAACGTGACTAAGAAATTGTTCTGTTCTAAGTGTATCTGGGTGACTTTGCCCACAATGAGTTGGTAGCTCATTGAAAAGGTCAGTGTTGCCTTGTTTGTAAAACTTGAAATGATCCAGCCGTAGTGGTAGGATGGAAAGGTGGTTGGAAGTTTTGCCAGAATAGAGACTTGTTACAGTGGTGGGGAGGAGAAGCCTTTGCATGGAGACATGAAATGTTCTTGAAGTTTTTAGAAAGATTCTTTCACCTTAGTGGTCATTTAGTTGAAGCGATGTTTAGTATAACTGCTCCTTGGAACTTTTGTCTGATACTGACAAGAAACTGTCAGTATTTGAGTAGTGCAAATTTTCTTTTAAATTTCTTAAGGCTCTTTTGGAAAAACTTCGTTCTCTATACCAAGAAACACAAGGTGCCTCTGTACTTGAGTTGGTTGGTTAACCTGGCTATTTGAGCAATCTTGCCTGGCTCTGTACTTAATGTTGGTAAACATAAAGGAAATAAATGGAATTCAGTAGCTTTGGCAATATGGGAGTTTTCTGTCAAGGTTTAAGTACCTTGGAAACTATAGGTGGGACTCTAGATTTTCAAGACCTTTACATATGTTGCTTTTTTGGAGGGAGCATCTCGGTGGAAGTAATGTTCTAGACAGTAGATATGGAAGATGTGGCCCTTCGTTTATGCTCGTATGTGCTTAAGACATTACATAGTTGTCAGAGATGGCATAAAGTGAACGTGGTACATAGTTTCTTTTGCATTCAGTTATTAACGTGTATAACAGAATGGTGACATACTGTGCATACTCTTCTTAATGTGCCAGTTAAATCAAGCTTTTCAGTCTGATTTGTTTCAGGACCCTGCTCTTTACCTATGTCTCTGTACACTGTGTTTTAGTGGGATTAAAGAACGTAAACAAAAATCATAATCAAGGTACTTGTTTGATCTGTTAATGTAAAGTGCTTTTATTTTGGGGGAGTTTGGAACATTCAGATTCCTAAAAAACAAACATTGTGCTCTAGTCAGGTTTGGTACTGGCAGGTACTAGGCTCCTACCTGATTTCTGTGAAGTAGCATTAGTGGACAAGCTTTATGTACAAGTTCTTGTTGTTACAGGACTGAAAGACTTGGCTGTTGTTAAGAAGATAACTGCTGAAACATGGTGGATTACTATGAAGTTCTGGGAGTGCAAAAGCATGCCTCAGCAGAAGATATTAAAAAAGCGTAAGTATGACTGTAACACATATGTTATGTATTTTGACAAACATACAATCACATGGTTTCTGGATTCTCACTAAACAAACAGTTCTTTGTTTAGATTTAGCGTTTATGTACTGTTTTAAAATGGATGTATGTAACATTTTCAAAAGATATGGTTCACTTTTCTGCAAACAATTGGGAGGAGACATTTGTGGAGTACGCATTTCTAGTATACCAAAACTATTTGATAATAAATTGCAGTTTCAAGTGACCTGGAAATACTGTGTTTCTCTCTTGCTCCTGGGCGCCTGAGCTTAATTAATCAAATAGCACTAGTGTGTGGAAGTTTAATTTATGGTTTTTTCCTCCCTTGTTCTTTTGCCAATTCCTGCGCATACTACTTTGTCAACACCAATGTTTGAACTGTGATCTTGTATGACTGAGTAAAACACTCCAACCTAAGTGCAAGCTTAGCTCTGCCCCTTCACAATAGTTATGAATGCTGCCTAAAATACTTCATTTGAGGGTAGGAATTGTGTGCAGGTGTAGCAGTCAAAGAAGCCACTGATGTTAGGATGCTGCTGCAATTTGGTTTCAGAGTACTCTTGGAGCTTTATTGTCTTTGTACGAGAAGAATAGTTTTGATGCTTCCAGGTTGGCTGTAGTATTGAAAAATTACGGAGCTCTAAGAAGCAGCCCATAGCAGAAATGTTACAGAATTATTTTGTTGAGACGTGCCAGATGTTGATCATCAGACACAATCTCAAAATAACTAAAGAACCCCAAACCCACCTTTTTTTTTTTTTTTTTTAAGCAAATCTTCGTGTACCTGAAGAATCTATTTATACTGTTTTAGATGCAAGGTACAAAGCACTGGGGAATTTCTAAATACTTTAATCCCTGATAACTTGTTTGAAACATTTTGTCTTTATCTGTATAGCATACCCCTTCATTTCAGAGTAAAATATCCTTTGTTTTCCTTCCATTTAGGTACCGTAAATTGGCACTAAAATGGCACCCTGACAAAAACCCAGACAATAAAGAAGAGGCAGAACGGCAATTTAAACAAGTGGCTGAGGCCTATGAAGTTTTGTCAGATGGTAGGTATTTTAAAAGGGCTCTTGAACTGCCTGCCCCTAGTCTGGGTATCAGACTGAAAATGCTGATGTGTGATGCTTTAAAGGAATATTGTAACTTTGGTTTACTGCCCAACTCAACTACTTCCTTTTCAAAATAAGGGAGAGAAAAAGAAGCTTACAGGTAAGACAGAGTAAACAGAAATTTTGAAACAGAAATTTCAGGTTCTTTCTAGGTGAGTAACCAAACCAGTTTCCTTCTAGAAATTGAAATGCTTTGTTTGCCAGGCCCTCTTCCGAAATTTCTGAAGAGATTTTATCTTAGGGGGTAAATCCAATGTTACCATTGGTACAGAGTAATTACTGTGTTTATCTAATAAAAATCAGGCTAGACAAACTGAAGTATCTACTGCTGGGCCTGCTGCTTCTAGTTCTTGTAACAGTAAACTATTCTTGACAAAGGCCAAGCGTACTGTAAACCTTGCTGAGAATTTGGATTGTGTTTGGGTGAATTCCTTCAATTCAGTCAACTGTGATACTGAGGGGAGTGTTTATTTTGAATTGTTCTGAAACAGTTGCTTAGCATGATCCATGTGGTGCAGGAATTCAGCTTATAGTTCACCATGTCGTTTTGCTTGAAAAGTATCATTAATTTTTGCTAGTGTTCTGGCAAGAGCAGTCTGAATCATAACAAAGTACTTTATTTTCCTGTGTAATTGACTGCAGCTGTCTATGCTATTTCTGAAGTGTCCTTGATTTCACCTGAGACCAGTGAGCATGGGAAAGCTATATTTAAAACACCACCAGCATCTAGATTACCCTTCTGGATTTTGCCTGGTTTGTCAAGATGCAGTCTTATACACCCTGTTTTGATACATAATTGACATGGGAGAAAGTTTACTTTATGGTCAGTTCATTGTATACTCGTCTTCTAGAGTAGTTTAACCTTCTTAAGCAAATCTTTTGAGCAAGATAAAAATAGGATACTGGTCTGGTTGTTACACAAATCTTTAGTTCTTTGGATACATCTTCTGAAAATGCCTGTTTTTGGATCTAGACCAAATCTTAAGTTACTGGTGTCTTAATCATTTGTGCAGCAGGGGTATCTTGACTCCTGCGCGCCGTGGTTGAGAGGCAATGAACTGTTCTGCAGACTTAACGAAATTTTCTGACACCATTACAGGCTTGAATGAAGACAGATTTTGGCAGAGTAATAGTTTTGTAAGGGGTTACATAAGCAAAGAATACTGAAATTGGATGATCACAGAACACACTTCCCTTGTGGTTTCAAGAACGTTATATTTTTCAAGATGAACTTCAGGCTTTGTGAGCCCTCAGGTTTTCCTTGCTGTTTCCTGCTCTTTCTGACAGTTTGTCTCCATTAATGCTTTGATCTTTTTACACTGGTGGGTAGGTTAACCTCCTTTCTTCAAAAGTCACTTCCTAGACGTGTGTACAGGTAATGAACCAAGCTTTCCTTGGGAGTGTGCATGTATGTCAACCTATTACAAGTTTCCATTATTTGGAGATGATGACCAATACATAAAATTGAAATTTCTGTTGGAAGTATTTTACTTTTCAGCAGCCATTTGAGGTAACTGCATGTTCTTTCAGTGACGCTACTTAAATTTCAAAAACATCTTTCACTGGAGAGATCCCCGTGGGAATAGCATGTTAATATTGGGTCTAAAATCAAGTGCCCTGACTGGTTTTTGGCTGATGCATCCGCACCAGTGCAAGCAAAATAAGCTAACTCTCTGCCCATTTAAGCTCTTCAGGTTCCCTTCCAGTACCACAGTGCAGTCTGATCTTGTGCAGTAATGTAGAGTTAATTTTTCTTCCGTTTCTCATGAATATGGGAAAGCTGGGCTGTAGTGAAATTAGGTGAGCCATTCCATGCTTTCTAAAATAGTGAAGAGCAAGCAGTTAGTGTCAAATCCTTCCATGGTATCTTTTTTTACATCTCTTCATTTCCCTTTAACTAGAATTGATTGAATGGATAGAATTGATTTGAGGGGTTTTGCAGTCACTTAAACACTTTCCATTTTGATAAGTCTGTCACACTGGGCTTGGTCTGGTGCAATAAAAGGAAGAGAGGCAATGGTCAAGGTCTGCAACAAGGGAAATTCTAGTTGGATAGAAGGAAGGGATGGGAATGCTTACGGTAAGAATGCTTGAGCACTGGGACTTTTTCAGAGAGACTGTGGAATCTTCTTTTCTTGGATATTGATGAGATCAGGGCCTTATCCAGGCAAGTTTTGACCAACTTTGAGGTTAGACTTCTTCGGAGGAGAAGCTTGAATTCCAACAGTCCTTTACAACCTGAAGGTTTCCATGGTACCTGTGTAAAGGTGAAGACTGCAGTATTCTTTTTGAAGGCAAACTTCCTTGTGAAATTTGTCCTTGTACCAGAATTTTTTCTGATACAACAGGACTGGAGCTTCCATGACTAATGATAGGAAGTGTAAAGTTCAGTACCTGTTCTTTTTGAATCTAATTGCTTTGGCAATCCTTGTTAAAAATGTTCCCTTGTTATATGCCAGAACTTTAAGTAATCTAGCTTTGTGATGAAGTTTAGCTGAGAATACCAGTTAAGTGGTCTTGTTTTTATTCCAAATTCGATGTGTCTATTTACTGACATGTACAACTTCTCTTTGTAGCTAAAAAACGTGACATCTATGACAGATATGGAAAAGAAGGCTTAATAAATGGAGGCGGAGGTATGTTAATTGGCAGTTCTTTGCTTTCTCTATTCTGATGGGAAGCAGTTTGCTGCAGATTTCTTTTAAGATGGGAATCTGGAAATGCCTATACTAAGGCCTAAAACGTAATCTTCTGAAAATTGAAGTTACAGTTGTTTTCACAATTTTTCTAGTTGTTGTGAAAGGTATTAATGATGTCTGGAAATAGTGAAGAGAATTAATTACAAAAAGGGTATTGTGTGTACTTCACTTGAGTTAACCTGGGAGAGAAAATTTTTAGAAATGTGTTTGTATTTCTAAATTATTCAAATACAATGTAGGCCTGAATTTTCTTATTAGTAAGAATGTGTGAGGGTTGAAATTTAATTTCTCTTTGTAGGTGGAAATCATCACGATAATCCATTTGAATTTGGATTTACATTCCGTAACCCAGAAGATGTCTTTAGGGAGTTTTTTGGTGGAAGGGACCCCTTTTCATTTGACTTCTTTGGTAAGTAATCCACTTGAAAAAAGAGCTCTTCCTCTTCAGTGTCTTGATATTGCTTAATCTCTATAATAATGTATGTAGCAGTTTTAATGTTTTTAAAAGTAATTTTTTATCTTTGGCAGCAAAAAGGGGCTAATTCAGCTTAGATTTTAATTACATCTTTCTCTTGTTTGCTATTCTGGAGTCATCAGTTGTTAGATGACTCTAATGAAGGATTAGAAAAGGGATTGAAGGGCTAGTGGTTGAATTAAGTAGAACGTTAGTTGATGAATTAGATGAGTACCTAGAGGAAGAATCTGGTAGAGGATAAGCAGCAGAGTTTGAGCAACTAGATCCAGTGAGAAATTAGCAGTAATAGTAAAGGACAGATTAGAAGAAGTGTCCAGCAGAATGCTAATAAGTGAAACTGGCTGAACTGGGAAGATGCAACTTCTTCACTGCAGGGGGTTGCATCAGATGAACTCTAGAGGTCCCTGCCAACCTCAGCCATTTTGCGATTGAGTGGTGGAAAACCTAGAAAAATCTGAGCAAGATGTTGAGTAGGATAGATAGTGAGGAGGAACTGAGAGAGAGTGTTTAGCTCTTTTGTTTGTTTTTTTAATCTAAGATACTTTAAATAGTTGGTTCTCAAATCATGTATCTGCATAGTAAGGGTAAGGCATGTTCTAGCTACAGGGAGACTGACATAGGCTTTGTTTGATTTTGACTGTATTTACTTCATCAGCACTAGCAAAAGATTTTAACTTGCTGTCTCTAAAAATGTCAGTGTTCCTGACTGACCTTTAAAGCCGTGAAGTCAGGTTCTCCCTGTTAATAGTTGTGAGCTTCAAAAGAACCTGAGGATTTACCTTTTGGATTCCTTAGAAGGAAGGCTGTACAACATAGTGCATAGAGCTGTGTAGTTTATCAAACAGAGGTACCACTACTGCCAAAATTTTCCTGGGCTATTGCAGCTACTTTAGCCTCTCCTCTTTAGAGGAAAAGTGTTACATCTTGCCCTGTGGAAACAGAGGACTTAACAATATACCTCTGCACTGGTGACATTGAGGCGTGCTTCCAAAAACATTTTCCACCTGCTTAACACCCAAATTTATTTATTTATTCAAAAGCAGGCCATTTACTTCATGTATTGATCACGTCATTGTCAGGTTTAAGATACGAGTAATGTGGCACCGGCACACTTCTGGCAGAGTAAGGTTCTGACACTGTCAGCAATGTTGCGTATACTCAGTTTGATGAAAACATCAAGCTGCCTCCACTTTATGTGGGTAGTTGCAGTGTTGGTGACCAGAGTCCTAAAACCTGTGTTAAGCTTTGAATTCTGACTAAAAACTCTTGTAATTTTTCTTATCAGAAGGCTTCAAGGTGAGCATCTTTTTTTTTTTTTTTTTTTTTGGCTTTAAGATGCTTAAGACATTCTCTAATATGGGAATGTGTAACTCAGAACTATTATTCCACAATTTCTATTCAGCAATCTCTTGTTTGCAGCAATCTGAATGTTTAAGGTAGCACAACATGAAAATACAGGTGCTTTCAGCTGAATGTAGTCCATTAAATAATGCCAAAAGCAAGCAGTAGAATTGTGTGTATAACTTGAATATTTGTATTGGTGAGCTAGAGCATTTGTAATATTGAAACCACTGGTAGGACAGAAGCTTTCCTGAAGAATAAGGGAATTTTTTTGTCTTCTAAAAATGAGAAGTTTTCAATTTGTTAATGAATTTTCTGTGGAACTGGAAACTCTTTGAGATACTCACGTTATAATCAGTTTTATAAGCAATTGAATAAGGACTGAGGTCATGCTTTCTGAAAATGTACACTGGTGGAATCGAAGATGAAATTGAATAATTACTTTGAAATGTTTCCACCTTTTATCCAGTTTGAAGTGTCATGTAGTGAAGCCCACAGAATGTAGGTGGGACTCTGAGTCCTGATTGCCATTGAATATGTAAAGAGCAGCATTCAGATGCATAATCCCTGGATATCTGTGAATATGAAGAATTTCTAAAATTGTGCTATGAATTGAGTCTGTTAAACTCCACTGAGCTATGTTGCACTGCTATTGGAGTTTCAGAAAGTTTTCTTAATAAACAGAGGCATCTTTATTCCTCTGTAGAAAAGAGGAGAAATGTGTGAAGACTTCTGTGGTGATTTTTAAATGACTCCCTTCAGACTCTTCATACGACAATTTTAATACTGTTAAAGACAGCTCTGAACGCTTCTAAATGGGGCAAAGTTAATGTTATGTGCTGTATGTTCCGCTTGAATTAACTCAGCCAGTCACTATTTCTCTTCACTGATTTTTCAGGCAAATTCTTTGTAAAAATAAGGATTTTTTTAAAACTCGATCTGATAATACAACAGATTGTTAACTCTCTTAACTTTTGAGACTTGTGGGCTTGCCTTCTGTGACATCTGGTTACAGCAGAATCTGCTTTTTCCTAGTGGGCTCTTGCAATCATAGTGTTCAGTCTCTTTGACATATAGATCGATGGTAATCCTTTATAGCAGGAAGAAAAGGTGATGCTTCCTATGTAGTACTGCTCTCTGCCTTGCAAAGGACTGCCTTGCAGTATCAGCGTCTGGTTAACTGGTATTCAGCACACTGTACTATATACCACCCTGTTCTTTGACTGTCCTTTGACATTAGAACTGAGTGTTTACTGTTAATACAGGGATTGATTTCTCCTTTCAGTAAGTTTGTTTTCTGTTTAAAGTTTATATATGATGCTTGCCTTGAATTGGTTTATTTGTGCTCCATGTAGTGTTTTGCTCATATTTCATTTGTAAACTTTTCAAGGAATTTTTTTCTGCTATATTTTAACAGTTTATAGTGAGGGAAGGATCTTATTGTTACCACTGGTGATGGAGGTGCATTCATTAAAACTGTTGCTGCAGGCCTTGTGAGGAACAGAAACTGATGTGTTTTGCTGTAGGCCAAACTGCTTGACTGTGTTTCTGGGCTGTTCAATAATTGACTTCGTTTTGGTTTAGATAACTTTCAGATTCTCACTTCAAGAATAGGGTATATGTTGGAAGGGATTATCAGCGAGGAATTATATTGCAAAATGCAGTATATATCACAAGAGCATAACATTACCCAACAGGCAGTTTAGTAGTTCAGCCAACTCCTTAAGTAATTAAGTCATCTTTTATATAAATTGAACTTCACATAGGCTCTAAACCATCTCAGATGTCACCAGTTGTATCTGAGATATCTGAGTAATTTCTGTATGGGCTAGAAAATACAATTGTGGACCTACAGCAGATTAGTATCTTCCAGCAGCGGTATCTAGAAGCTCAACAGGACATTTCAGGGCATTTCGAACAGCTTTAGGTGCCTGTATGTCTAGTTAAATTAATGCCACAAGGTACCATGCTTTTCTCTGTGGTAGAATGTGTTAATAATGTGCCATGATAAATTGCTCCAGATGGAAGCCCTCTCTAGATGTTGATGTCAGAGAAGTGTCTGTTTGTGGAGTCTCAACAGAGATCATAATTGTGACGGCTTTGCTGTAGTTCTAAACACTGCAGTGTTCTCAGCATACATTCTGAGACATTTTTTAATAAATGTCTTAAATGTTTTTCTTACCTTGGGAAATAGAATTCATGATGTGTTTTAATTTAAATTTAATATCAGGTGATGCATATAAAGCCATACACATTCTGTGGAGTTTCCTTTGAGAATTCTGGTTGCCTGCTTTATGTGGTATTTAAAAATCTGTACTCTTGGAAACCAAAGGTAAAATTAAACTTAACATTTTTATATGACTAGCTAGATACAAATATTTGTCACAGAGAACATCAGCTAGCAAGTTACATGGTATTTAGTTTGATTTCATCAAACAACAGAGTTGATGCACATTGACTACTGAGGTATTGATTACATACAATGAAGCATGAGTGTTCTGCAGAAGTATAGTGAATTTCTTCAAGCATCCAGGCTAAAGAGTTTTCACCTGACAAGAAAGAGGAATATCTATGTGCAGTAATCATTGCAAACTCTGTTTTACATGATCTGTGTTTTAGGGTGTTGTTCAGGGGTGGGATAACTTCATCAACCTTTTAGTCTCAAGGACAGACAGTTGTCTTACTGGGACAAAAGGTTTGCCTAAGGGTCAGATCACGGTTTAATCCATGTGTAATCCCATTTCTGATAATTATGATGTGTAGATGTTCTAATGCAGAATGTATTTGTTAGTCAAATAGGTTCTTAAAACTGAAAATGGAGGTGGCTTTCAGTTAAAGCTATCTTGCACAATGTTGTACTCTTTGTAATTAGTCTTTTGTTGACATAAATTTGCAGGTTTTGGTGCAAATGAAGTGCTCAGAGATTTGCATGCACATTCATTGCTTTGGTATGAATGTGCACAGTTGTATTTTCCAAGCACCAATCTTAAAACATAATTATCTACCGAATGGCCAAAATCTCACTCCTGTAATTTTTTCAGAAATAACTTTATAGGTTTGAAGAAGATTTTTGAAACGCAGGAATTCTCACACAGGCAGCATTGTATAACAGAAATAGGTAATGCTGCGGCTCCAAGGTTAGCTCAACTAACATACAGCTTCTGCTGCTGAATGGTAGGAGGTCCTGCTCCAAATTCTTGTGTCTGCCTTAAAACTTTAATCTTTGATTAATGACCCATTAGACACATTGAGAAGCTGTGTGATAGTACATTGGCCAAAGAGGAAGCTTCTTGGGCATCCCAAGCCAGTTCAGCTTGTTAGTTCCCAGGAAAATGCTTTTGTTTTGTTTCATGTTCTTGCATGGCTAGCTGGTTAAATTGGTCAGAGGACAAATGCAAGAGAGACATGAGGAGAGCAGGTCATACAGTGGTAGTAGAAGATTCCTCCATTTTTAAGGTCTGTCTGAATGTTAGGATGTTAATTTGATAAATATGAAATGCTGATTAGAGTTGGACTTACTAGCACCTTTGTAGTCTTGCTGTAGATGGCATTCAAAGGTAATGTTTTAAGTCTCCTTTTTCTAGAAAATTACTAGTCCCAGGATCTCTGCTTTATATCATTAGAAAGACTTGCAAATGCTTCTGCTGGTGTATTTTCTTACGTGGCAAACATGAAACTGAATCTGATCCTTTGTCCTCCCATAAGCTTCTGGTAATACGCAGATTAGAATAAACTTTGAATTTATCTCCAAGCAGTATTTAGTAATACTCTAGTCCAGCATTTCAGTTTTCTGAAGCTTTTAAGTTACATAGTATTTATATGCTATTTTCACTTTTTAGAAAGGCCTTCATTTTGTGTGGTGGTGTGGTTTTTTTTTGTTTGTTTTTTTTCCTGCTTAGTTTTGTTGATATGATATGCTTCTAACATTCAGTAGGAAAATTACATGGATTATAAGCACCAAAATGACTTAGCGTAAGAGGAGTCATTAAAAAAAATAACACCCTGATACTGTGCTGTCCACTGCATTTGAACTGTTTGGAAAAAAACATCTATGTGAAAAGGTTATCGTTCATGGAAAGGGTCTGCTAAATCACAAAAATAGACTACCAGGCTGAAATGTTATTACTTTGCTGAGTGGTACTATTAATCATCCTGAGTTAGGGACTAGAAGCATAAACAGAGCCTGAGTCGTTGTGGGGCTGCTATGTTCATGTGTATTTGGTGGTGGATATAACAAATTATAATGCAGGAGCCTCTTGCTGCCTTCTTTCCTTGGTGTTTTTGGCAATTTATTTTTTTCTTCATGTGTACCTGGATGGCTGTCAGGAATCTAAGATTCCCTCAGGGAAGTCCTACACATTTTCCTGTGTCTGCATAATCCATTTTTGCTGAGAATTCCACAGTCCATTGTGGAACACTGCGGAGGAGTGGTTTGAGTATCTTGCTGGCGAGACTTGCTAGAGGAGCGCTGGAGGGTTATTAGCAGAGCTGCTAGCAGAATTCACCTGAGGTTAGAACATTTGCTAATACAGAGTGCTGACCTCTTTCTTTGGTGTTCAAAGAAAAACACCAAAGGCTTGCTAAAGGCTAATAAGGCATGTCCGAGTCTCGGTTCGGTGTTTGTGTGACTAGGAGTAGGCAATAATCCATTTAGAAGCTGAGTTGATAGTAGGGATCTCTGGGACATTCTGTGGTCCTCCTTTAAAAACCTTTATGTTGCTGCTGCTGTTGTGCTGAGGAGGAGAGATTAACTTGCAGAATAGGCTGACACAGTGGGAGATTAAAACCCCAAAGCTTACATGGTAGGTTGTTTTGTTTTTATTTGAACACCAGGTAACAAGAAAAATTGGACTATAAATAGAAAGATTAACAGTGGGAGTAATATAATATAGATCGTTTGTACACGTGAGTGAATGACCTTCATAACTAACTTATGAGTCATTCTAGCGAGAATAAATTGGACTACAAAACAATTAACTGCAGTGATCTTACTTGCTAGTTAATATGCTAGTTGACAAAAAATATCCCCTCATCTTTTTAAAGGGACATGCTGCCTGTTTTGGAGATGGTAATTTTGGTGGTAGGTTCCCATATTTCCATGCCCAAGCATTTGTTTAATTTTTCTGTGGTTGAAAAGGTAACAAGAAGTCATTTTTGTATTAAAGAATACTTGTTCTGCAGGGTGTGTGTGTGTGTGTGAGACAGAGAGAAAGCACAAACAAAAAACCACCTGAGTAGAAAAAAAAAAACATTCTAACCACTTGCTTCTCTAGTGTGTATAAGATAGTTTAGTCCTGCCTTGTTTTATTCCATAATTTTGGAAGCTGGTGGAAGGATAAGGTTATTATTATGTTCTTGGCATTTCATGTCTTTGCTGATGGGCATGTATGTCTGAACCCCTCAGTGGCTGCCTTTGTTCAGCATAAATACATGTGACGTTTCATTTTCGTTAAGTATTTGCACATAAACCAGATGGAAATTAATCTTTTTATCATCATATTGATTGTTTTACTATTGTCACTATTGCATTAACTCGGTGATTTATCATAAATTGGCTTGGATTTCTGTGGGGGTACCACAGGTGGTATAAGGACTGCACGTCTGACCTTCAGTTTGTCAGTTTGTAGTTTTGAACAGTGTTGCAGTTACAAAACTCTGCTTGCTTTCATACTTTTATTGCTGCTATCATCAGTTTCTGATTTTCCAGTAAGAGCTTGTTCTGAGCAGTGTGTCAGACTGTTGTCTTTCAATATTGAGTCCCCAGTTGTAAAACTTGGGTAAAATTGTTGGTACTGTACAGTACTCATTCTGGGAGAGGTCTGGTTGATGAAGAGAGTGGTTGAAGTTCGTAAACTTTTCTGATTTTAATGTATTATGTTTATTGAGTATCTGTTTCATGGTTGCAGTTTTATATGTTGGTCTTTGTTTTAAGAGCACTAGTAAAAAGCAGCTTTCACATAATTCTAGTAATTATTTTTTGGGAAAATGTGATAAAGTGAGTAAGGCTTGCTTTTATAGGTGTCTGGTCCCCGCTTGTGTGGTTTTGTTGTGTGTGGTGTGGTGTTTTTTTTTTTTTTTTTTTTTTTTTTAAAAGAGTATTGTCATCTTGATGGGGATGGAACAATAGCTGTTCTGAATGACATAACAGTTGTACTTGAATTTGAAATAGCATTCTATCCATGACCCCCTTTCTCTTTTTCTCCCCTCTTCCTCCTGCTTGGTAGGGACCGAATGTTTCTTTAGGACACTGTTTGTAAACCTCCATACTTTGGTGCCTAAATGTGCATCAGAATACATGTTTGAAGTACCTAATGTGGCAAGTGCTAAAATAAACTCTTTGAACACTTTGAGGTTATGAGTCATCAGTCCCTGGCTGCTGTTTTTATATTTCAATAATGGACACAATCTGGAAGTTACTTTTCAGAGACCTCATCATGGTGATCCACAATAAATCTTAAATAGAAATAAGCTAGGAAGTTCAGGTACCTGTATACAGTATTTTAAGACTTGTTAAATTCAAATTCTGAGAGTTTAAATTGTCTGTCTGTGGTGGTCTACACCTTGGAAAAACTTAGTCTGACAACAGGGAGTTCTGTAGAACAGCTGAAGGGTTTGCCTTGTGGTGACTTGATGTAGGGAGATCATGATTATGCATCTGAAGAGTGTTAAATCTGTCAAATGTGAAGTGACTGGACATAGTTAGCCTCAAATAAGTATTGATTTCACTTTTTATCATGCCTACAGTGTATTATGCTATATGAGCATGTGGTGGAAATTATATTATTTCTATAGCTCCTGCCATTTCTATTATACTAAAAAATACAAGAGCGTTTACATTAGGTATACTGGTTTTTAATACTAAACAGCTAAAATAAGGAAATAGAATACTACTTGTAATTACTTTTTTTGATCCAAAAGTGAGAATTTAGTCCAGAAGGAGCATAGGAATTGCCTTTGATGAACAGTTCAGTAGCATCAAATATTTCAAAGGAAGAATCTTACCTGTAACAGGAAATTTCTTTTTTCAGTGAAGAATCCGTGATGATTAACTACAGAATTGCTCAGTAATGTTGTCTTCTGTTTTGTAGAAGACCCTTTTGAGGACTTCTTTGGGGGCAGACGGGGTCCAAGGGGAAGCAGAAGCAGAGGCGGTGGATCATTTTTCTCTGCCTTTGGTGGATTCCCTGCTTTTGGAAGTGGCTTTTCTTCATTTGACACAGGTAAATTTCACAACATTTAACAAAGAATGCAGTTTTGGTTCACAAGGGATCTCAATATAAAAGCTGATACATGCTTTTTTTAAAAAAAGTTGCCTTTTTCATGTAGGAAATTTTGACACTGATTTTTAAAATTTAGCGGCTCTTATAAAGTCTGAATGTAAATAATGCTATAATTACAATATTTGCTCTGCTTGAAAGTTCATGAAAAGTAAACAGACCTCTAAGAGATAGAACTTTGTGTTCTTAATTTTGGTGCTACAGTTCTTTTATAGCTTTAGAATTGGTTTTGTTGCATTTGCTTTTAGGTGTTGGGGTGTAATGGATTTTAAAGTCCTGAAAATACACTGGGAAAAATGTGTGCCTAGAACCCAGGGTACTACTTAGCATTGGTTCTGGGGCAGTCAGTTTTGAATGCTGATGGCTGTATCTCAGAGGTTGCTGAGAGTTGCTGGTAGTCACCATCCTTTCAAGTGTTAAGAGTCGAGGTATTAGGTGATACAAAACTTGGGTTTTTTTCTGCTAACTCTGGTCATTGGAATAGTGCATTAAAGCAAATAATTGGATTAATTAAACTTACTAGCTTTACCTTGAGTGGAAAGAATGGTACAATGGTTGACTTCAGCTGACAGGCTTGAATGTCTTTTCTTCAGGGGTGGAGGTGACAAATGGTTTCTGGACAGTGCCGTGCATTTGGAATTTGAACTATGGGTCCCTATGGGAGAAATTGATGGGGTTGGAGCCATGTTTTTGTTCTCACACTGGTTTTTTATGCCATTTAGTCACTGAGGTTGCGTTGATGCAACCAGCTAAGGGCATCCTGGAGGTAGGATGTAGTCTGAATGGATGATCAATTTGGATCCCACAGTCATGCAAAAATACATTTTTAGTCAAATACCTTATTTCCCAACAGGTTTTACTTCATTTGGTTCGCTGGGACATGGAGGGCTTACTTCATTCTCCTCTACGTCATTTGGTGGCAGTGGGATGGGTAACTTCAAATCAGTTTCAACCTCAACTAAAATAGTTAATGGCAGAAAAATTACTACAAAGAGGTAAGTGATATAAATATATTTGTATGTCTTGACATATGTCATGCATAGCTATAAATACAGACATAAAAATATATATACACACCCATAAATACAGTGGCACATGTATGTATATATAATTTTTACTTTTGTTGTTATGGTTATCACATTACTTGGATTTCTCTGCTTAAAAAAAATTGTAAAGTTTTATTTGACTCTGACTTCTTGGCATTGCTGAGTTACTTAAAGCTGTAGCATGTGAAAGTGGCAAAGATGGTGTTTTTGTCTAAACTCTTCATATTTGGGGAGGGTTCAGATGTGTAAGCCATGCTTTTAGAACTGCGCTGATGAAAAATGTAGGTTGCAGCTGCTTTGCTGACAGTGGAGCTCTTCCAGACCTTCAGAACCTTATAGCCCTTGACTACTGTCTGCCAAGTCAGCTTGAGCTTCTGGAAGGGAAAAGTGCTCTTGGTTTCTGTTGATTGTGAAGCTTTTAATTGGGGACTGGGAGAACTTTTCATTTTGCAGACTTTATGAAACATGAAACACTTTTCCCTAACATCTGCTCTAGTTTGCTTTCCTAGACAGTGTTTGAGTGAAGCTCTTGTGTGAAAAGGAATTTTCTTTTATCTGTTAAGTGACACAAACAAATGCAACCTGCTTTGGGGAAAACTCTTCCTGTTTGTTACAAAGTGAATTTTCAATTACTATACATAGTGTACCTTCTCACTATTTCATGCTTTTGATGGTGAAATCACTGCATTTGGGAAACTCAGATTAGTTAGCTATGGAGTAACCTATGTGGAATGTTACGATCAGTAACTTAAGAGTACTGAACAAGTAGTTAAACAATTTCAGTACTTAATAAAAGCTTATGGGAAAACAAGGGAGAACCGTTTTTTTTGTTTGGTAACTTGTGTCCCATACCAAAGTGCAAGGTTCTTCTGTGTCCTGTTGTACTGGAGAGATCTTGTCATCTTGACCACTTAATTGCAGCCTTTGTCATCACACACTACTTTGGTCATATTTTTCTGTGAGTGTATTCCAGAAAAATCTGAAATCTGCCCACTTTTGAGGGAATTGTGAGAGAGACCAAAGAAAGTAGAAAGTGTTTATGCAAAAGAAGATAAGGCACCATGTTTGTTTTAATATTAAAAATATAGGTTAAATCAGGTGTGCTGTTGTCATCTCTCTTGTTACCGTATTTAGAAAGAGGGGAGAGAAGCAAGAAATGCTGTTAGCCACATCTAGGAAGATGCACTATCTTCGAGAAGTGTGTTCCTTTGTAGAATGTCTGCCCATATGGTAGCTGAGTCTAAGGAAGATTCATATCTCAGCATACCTGAAGAAAATCTTCTCTGAGTAATATTTTGATTTGGGCAAGAAGCCGTTCCCTCTGTCTTTAATATGGGTGTGTTCTCTTCATTAAGTCTGATCTCCAGAAAAATTTGTATTCATCCTTGTGGTTTCCTCATTTGAACCATGAGGGGAGAAACCCCAGACAGTTAAAAATTTAGGCATAAATTAAATGCTTTAAAAATAACTTAAACATTCCTTATATTCCATTCTTAAAACAAACAAAAAAAGCCCAAACTCACAGAGCTCTTTAATACAGGGATACTTAAATTTTGCAGCATATGTGCTGGTCATAAACTTGCTATATGGTAGGTCTCCAAATTAATTGCTCTGATCAAATTAAAAGTGGATTACAAACTGTCTTGCATGCCATACATCATGCAAAATTGTGATTTGATCTAGAATATTATGCATTTAACAAATGGGTAGGTACTAAATGCAGTGTCAATTTGTACAGTTCATCTGTCAAAAGACATTTTAGTTCTAGATCACAGTTGTACTGACACTACACCCTGTAACAATGTATGAGGTGACAGCTGTAACTGTGAACTCTGCAAATGGGAGGATTCAAACCTCCAGAAAGCAATTTTTCTGCTATAAATAAGCGATATCAGTGGGGGAATGCAGATGGTTACTAGTTAGAGCTTCTGTGCTGTTAAATACAAAAGTTTGCCAACTACAGTTGCATTAAGCAGGCAGTGCTCAGCTATAGTTCATTATATGAAAACCTAGGTCTGGTGTGCATTCTCAGCTGCTTACAGAGCTTTGAAATGGCTGTGTTTTTTATCTACAGAATTGTTGAGAACGGACAAGAGAGAGTAGAAGTTGAAGAAGATGGCCAGTTAAGGTCGCTAACAGTAAATGGTAAGGAGCAGCTGCTGCGCTTGGATAACAAGTAATTCAACGCACGCATTTAACAGAAATTTTAAGCTATAACAGCCACCATTTGAGGATTGACAGGAACATTTTTTGAAGATTTCAAATGAACTCAACTTTCTGTATATCCATACTTAAGTAGTATAAATAGCTCACTGAAACTCGTATTTGTCATAGACTTTTGAGTTAATTGTTGGGACCACCTCAATTGGACCATTTTTTGTCCTTAAAATTGTTGTAAATTTCTGTATGCACTTTTATTTTTATTATATATGATCAAGGTGACCATGATCCTTCAGTAGTGCTAGGGCGAGATGTACACTAACACTAGCATGAATCTTGCTTTTTCCAATTTGAAATGTGAGCCAATTAGTAGTTTGAAGTCTGCTGTGAAGTTAACATTTCCAGGATAACCTTTTTAATAATTTCAACTTTTTTTTTTTTAATGTTTAGTAGTGAACAATGTTAATACATTTCTGGTAATGCATTTCTGGTTTAAATAAATTAAGGATGTTTTCTAGTTGTGCATGAATGCAGACAACTTAGTAAGTTTTGACAAATGTTTAAATGTGTAATGTAAGCAAAGGTAAACAAAAGTGAAGCCAGTGAGCAGAGTCTTTTGTCATTTGCTAAAAAAAAGAAAAAAAAAAGATAAAAAATATTCAAAATGAATAAATGCTGATGTTTGTGGTGCATTCTTTCATGAATGGCATTTGTAACCTTGTGTCTGTGTGTGATTTGGGCAACTTGGGAAAACTGTGCACTGCTTTTTGTTTTTTTCCTCCTTCCCCTCCCCCCCCACCTTTTTCTTCAATCTCAAGGTTGAGGGCCTTTTTTCTTTGCACGTGTTTTCTTCAGTGTGACTGAAACATGATATTATTTTTTTTTTAAACCTGTATTTGAAGCACCTGTTTTTAAGAAGCATTCAGAGGCTGTCTTAACTCCATCTTTAGCCCTAGTACTTATTTTTTTGTGGTCTAGGCCTAAAGTAACTAAACCAGAAAAAAACCTAAAAAATAGAAGAAGTTTTCTAAAGTTTTAAGTTCTGAGATGGCTTCAAAGAATAATCTGTAGTGAACATAGATGCACAGGAAAACGTTTAATAATTAAAAAGGCTTTTTAAAAGATAGGATTTTTTTTGCTTATTTTGAGAAACATAATTGCTTCGAAAAAGATTTGTACATAATTAGTAGCGATAAAATATCTTGCTCTTATATTTAGTGATCAACCAAAAATTGAAAGATTGACAAATGCCTTTTGTTAAATTGAGTGAAGCAAAGTGTTAGTTTGTAGCTAAGACCAGATTTTCAAAGTTTAGTGAAAGATGACTTGATTTCTGTATGTCATAGAGAAAGCATGCAAATAACTATTGGCATATGTTAACACCTGCCAGTCTCTGGGTAATTTCATGCGTAAATCATGGATGTGCAGTTTTTATCTGTGCCCCAGCTTTGAACATCTGGCCTTCACGGAAATCATTAGGGTGGCTTAGTGGTTTGTGTTTGGGTTTTTTTTTTTAAAAAAAAAGGCATGGTGTTTTAAAATGATCACTTAATGCCTTCTTGCTGAACACCAACTGCTTTATAATACTAACAAATGCATTGATTGTTAAATACATCGAAAAGATTTGCTCTTGTTTTTCATGCAGGAAAACGGATTCAACTTAACCCAAACCAACAATCTAACAAACTGCTACAACAGAGTTCGTATTTGCAGCAGACTTAGTGTATCTTACATTCGTCCCTCTACCATTAATGCTAATTTCATAGAACCAAACAAAATAACAGGTAGAAGAATAAATAAATATGTAATTTGGTTTTGGGACTATAGAAGTTATGTACCTTTTCCAGTTCTTTGCAGAGTTCTTGTTATTTCAGTGTTGTGGTTTTGGTGTAGAAGCACAAACTCAATTTAGAATTAAGCAGTGTTTTCTTGTTAATGCTGTTTTTTCCTTCCCCATGTATGTTCCTTCTTGATCCAGATAACTAAACAGACAATTTATTTCAAAATCTGGCTCTGTTGTGATGTCTTGATTATTAAAAATGTTAATTTATATTTATAGGACACGGTGTGCTCCTTTAAGTTTATGTAAACTGTAAAAAGTGATTCAAAATTGGTTAACCAAGTCAAATAAAATCAGGACAATCTGGACTTGAGTTTGAATTCCTTCCTGTGGATACCCATAGTTTTTTACATTGAGCTGCCAGACTTCACCTTCTATTTTAATCCCAGGTAATCTTTTAAAATTTAAATTGCCTAGCTCAAGTTAGGAACATAATTATGATAGCATAGCTGCTAGTGGTAGATCTGTACCCACATGCTTGCCTTAGCTATTCTTACCTAGAAAAGTGCGGTCCTTCTCATAGTGTTACGTACAAACAGTTCACTCTGGGGTTCTGTTAACAAAATCTTGTAACGCTGTCAATTTGCTGAAGATCCAGTGTTTTGGATAGTCTTGCCTTTTTCCTTCAGATCCCTGAAGCTGCTTATTGTCAGAACTGGACAAAATGCAGCATTAAATGGCAGCGCTGCACCTTCTTGGTGTAGAAACTGGTGAAACAGAGAAGAAGAAATGAGTCAGCAGAAGGCAAAACCCATCAGTAAAGGTTTCTCTAGTAGTAAGCAGATACCCATACACCAGTGTTTGAATAGGCTGCTGGTTGTACTGGGTGGATACACGGTCTTGGTCCAGGTACATAATTGCACTGGAAGTTCCAGGTCCAGATGTAAAAAAAAACAAACCAAAACAAAACCACCAAAATGGTCATCGCCTTACACTTGACCAAAACCTGGTAGTCTCCACCTGTTTCAATATGTAGAACACAGTTTTGTTTTGTTTTTTTTTTTTTTTTTTCTTAAATAACACTGCATCCAGCATTCTTTTTTAATGCAACTTCTTGCATCCAGCTTCATTTTTAATACACAAATCCTTATTCTGTGTTTACTGTGGATCCAATTTAAATTCTTCACATTATATATTATATATTCAGAATTTCCTCTTATTTGGGCTGTTGAAAGGAATTTCTTCTCTGTTGAAAACCCACTTAGTATGTTGCTCTGAGAAATTTTATGTTGTTCCTTACTAATACGTAATTTGCATGGATGAGCCAAACCTACTCACTAGAAGTAATGTATCATCAAGGGCAGCAAATTTCCCCAAACTTCAGTTTTGGCCAAAATAGCATAAAATACTCAATAACAGAAAAGGTTCTAAATTCTAGGAAATGCTAGGCATCATATGTGCAGTGGGCTGAGGTAGCCTTCAATACCAGGTGCTGTTTGATTAAAAGTACCATTTCTTCATACAGGAGGGATTAATGCTGAATCTTTAGGGGCACCATCCCATTTAAATTAAGCTCTCCCAGTGGTCTGGAAAAAATGAAGATGGAGTTTCTGAACCTGCTAAGTCACTTACTCTTTCATGCTCTGCTTCAGAGTTCGTTGTAGAAGGCAGTAACTTTGTAATGCTTTTTCTGGGAGCAGCCTTTGGGTCTCTGGCGCATGGCCGTGATTTCAATGCAGTACACTGTAATACATTGCATGGCATCTGCCCCTTCCGCTTGGCTTTACTGGAGAACTTTGGGATTTTGCCTTAGAATGCTTCACATCTTAACATGGCTGCAGCTACTGGAGTTCTCAGTTCTCACAATACCTTCTCTAAGAATCACAGACACTGTTTTGTGGTGGAAGTGACAAAGCTGTCAGAAAAAGTGAATTTCTTTCAGGGGTGTACATTGCAATGGGAAGAGGCATACTGTTTCAACTTGTGATTAATTGATGGACTGAGTCTTAGATTGCTGAAAACAAGATTGTAAAAGACTTAGAGCCCCCATTGTCCCTTAAGCCCAAGTTTAGGTGTCTGTGTCAGTGTTTGTGTTCAGCTGTCCTGTTTGCTTGCCTCCTTCAGTATATTGGTGTTAAGTGTAAGTGGAGGTTTGTCTTCTGTATTTAGCTGTGCTTCTGTGTTTCAGACCATCTCTGGGATGCTCTACTGATAAAGGAAGTTAGATTTTACTTTTTATTTTTGGAAACTTGAGTTCTGTTCCTGAATCGTGTTTCTGATTTGTTTGAGAAGTGAGCTTGTTTCGTACTTTGTCTTAGTTTAAGCTGTGATGGCAACAGAATAGCACTTGCTTCTAAAGATGATGGCATTGCAAAGTGCGTGCTACAGCTGTGTGATGCTTAAGGTCAGGGACCTTTTGAAAGGTGCTCAGTGTTAGTGCAGTGCTTTAATTTAGTAGTAGAATACTTGTTAACCTTTCTGTGGAAACATTTCTTGGTACTTCTGGAAGACCTGTGTCTTTGGTCGTGATTTTTGGATGTCTTAGTATTCAGGTTTATTTTTGGCGTGGTGTTCTCATACAAGGTAGCTGCAATACAGACACCACTAGTCTACCAGTCAGCAGTTATCTGAACTTCAAAACTTTACTGTTTTTAAGGTAAGAAGGGGAAGCTTGTTCGCACTGCCTGCTTCCTCTGGTCTTGTTTACTTTGGGACTGAATTGTGACACAGACTTGCTTTAGGTAGTACTCAGCATAGTTTGGGTTTTCTGGTTGTTACTGCTAGTCTTCAAGTGGTTGTCTTAAGTAAAAAGTTTTTTATATTCCACCAGAAATGCTGAAATGGTCCTTACGTTGCCATAGTTGGAATCAAGCATATTTTCTTTGTCGGTGTTACAAACTGTACCTGTTGAATTTATAATTTTGGTGGGTTTACTGCTTGATCTGCTTTGGTTTTGGAAAAGCATACCTCGACTAGAGTTGGTGGTGAGGTGCACTACTGAAAAGGTAGAGCACAAGATGGTTGCTTTATACTCTTGCTGTATAGGCCATACATTCACAAAACAGTAAGCTTCACTTCTGAGATGCTGCTGTTAGGTTAAAAAAATAAATTAAAATGCTGTGACTGTCTAAGCTGTAACCCTGACCCTATGCAAGCTGACTGCTGATTCAAACTCATTGAAACTTCTCTGAAAAACTATGTTCTGGCAGACTTAGCGCTGGGTTAGGTGTTATCTTACTTAAAACAGCTGGTGGAAAGTTAATTGAAAACCCGCGTGAATACTATATGCCCTGTCATGCTTACCATCTCTAAAATAGATGCAGTAGTTTGGATGTGATAGTACCCAGATCTGAAAGCTATGAAGTCCTGGTGTGAGGTAGATTGCGCTGGTGGCCCGAGTGCTAATTATCTTCCAAATAAAGGAGGTTGAAGACTTCTGCCTGAGAAGATGTCAGCTTTGAATTGTAATGGTGGGGATTAAAGTAAATTTAATTCAGAAGTGAAAAGTTTTATTAAAAGATGCTATTAAGTAGAATTGTTTCTTTAGATCTTTAGCTTTTTAAATAATGCTAGCTTTTGCAGCATAGTGAGTTCATTTTAAAGTCACTAAAACTAATCATTTTTGAGCTTGACAATCAAGAAAATAGGTGTTTAGAGGTTTATGGCAGTAACTTAAAAGTTTGGTTTGCCCTGGGACTTATCCTTTATACTGAATCACAACTGAGAGCTCTTTCAGCTGTTCTTTTCAATGCAGCCAACTTCAAATGAGCTTCATAAAGACAGAAAAAAAGCCCTGTAGCTGCTGGTTTACCAGCGGTCAAAATAAAGCTGAATCCTTTCATACACCTGAACCTTAGTTAATTCTGAGAGAGACTGAGTGTTATGTTAACAAGTTTGTAAAGACTATAGTAAGGATGCTAGTCTTGTAGTTGATGTAACAAATGCCAAAGTACGTTTAGAAAGCTTCAATTCCGTCTTTGATTGACTGATAAAAATCAGATATGAAATCTTCTGGATTGTTTCTCATTTGTAAATTTATTTGCATGAGTTACTAGTATGGGAGAGGCAACCAGCCTGGGTGAGTGGTCATAGAATTCACATTGTGGAACACCTATTCCTGATGGCTGGGAGAGAGAATTATTTTGGCAGTGTCTGTAATGGAGTTGCTTGAAGCAGTTACTAAGAGAGCTAAAGATGCAAAGCAGCAGCTCTGGATTAGGATTCTTCTCTCTTGTTTGCAGTCACAGGCTTGATTGAATTTTGGCCCAGGAGGGGAGTTTACCTGGGAAAACAAATGATGAGCCTGCAGAGGGTTTGACACATCTGGTGGGGAAGCTGGGCAGCTCCAGCAGTCTTGGGTTTCTTCTCAGGAATACACGCCGTGTCTGTGTTAATCTTTGTAACCAATACGTAGATTAAGATGAACTTGCTTATTTATCACACGTTTGCGTAACTGTCACCATAGGCACCTCTGGCAAACATTTTTCCTAGGCATGTAGTTGGAGGCTGCCTTTTGCAGAAACTAAATGTGAATTTGTCATCCTGCAGTGGTATTTGTCTAGCTCAGCAGCGGAGTACTATGTCTTGCTTTTGTGAAAGGCTGTATTCTGTAGTGTCAGTCTCCCTCGTTCCTTTCCCAAAGGCAGCTAGACTGTGCGTGTTTTAGAACTGCTTTGGACTTGTCTGTGAAAGTATTTCTGGAGGAAAACGGAGAAGACTCAGACAGCCAAGGTTCAGCCTTTCCTCCAGTCTCTCTTAGCCAGAGTCAGAGGACAAAGTCTTTTGTGGTCAGAGGACTCTGGCCAGGTTTTCCGTAACAACACTGCCTCTCATCAGAAGGCACCCTGGTACTTCTAATTTACTCAGACATGCTCTGTTAAGTAGTCAGTCACTCAGACACCTCCCAGAATTAGTCTGCTAATCTTGATGTATACATTTCTTACTACTGGCTGCTTATGGGAAATATGGTCAGGTCCTTATCACCAAGTGTACCGCACTTCAGTAACGACAGGGCATTATTCAGCTCTTCAGTACAAACTGGGAGCGGGACGTTCAGGAGAAATTCCCTTAAAGCTGCTCTGGGTGTATCTGGCACTGCCTGCAAGCATGAGTAGCATTCACAGACCTCCTGCCCTCAGTCTTTGAGCTCCTGACTGAGTGTGAAGAGGTGGAGGATTTTTCTCTTGGGAAGATTCACCTTCTGAGGACAACCACCAAAAATTTATTTTTTGTTAAATACCTCTAGCGCTGTTTCCATCTTTTCTGGGGCTGGGTGTTGTAGCCCCAAGAAGAAAGGCAACTCTTAACATCCTTGACAGGCACAATGCTGCTTCTCAGTGTAATTTGCAGGGCATGAAACCAGTAAGGGAGAAGCAGGAAACCAACACAGCCTGCTTTGTGTTGTTGACGTAAATCTCAAGGACTTTTTTCCTTGTTTGGCCTTGGCCTTTCTCATCAGGAAATTGTGCTCACCAGTTACTGCATGAGTGCAGAAGCCGTGGGTGTTTGCCTGTGTCGCCTCTTCACCCAGCGCAAACAAGGAAGGTGCTTCTGCAGCCTGAGGGTGGTGTGCCAAACTCCAGTTTGATTGCAAACAAATGTGTACACTGGTAAGATAAAACTGCGCATATTAAAGGTCGCCTTGTGTGGAAGAAGGGTATAAACATTTGTATAAGGCTAGACATTTCCAATTGAGAAGATAAACATACATGTTCAGCACATGGGTGATTCACTGTTGGAAGAACCTGCCAAGAGAAGTCGTTTCTCCAGCCTTCAAACGTCTTAAAAGACGAGCTTTCTGAAAAATACGGTTTGGTGAGAAGCGAGTGTTTGAGCTTTACAAAGAAGTAGCGGAAACTTGGGAGCCTGGGGCACAGATCGGGATGCAGCATAGGGCGCCGTGTGCCTTCAGGCTTTTCCTCGTAGTTTGTGTCTTGGCTTCTTCCCTCCCTCTCCTAATGTGTTAACGTTAACGCGCATGACATGTTCTCTTGCTGTGGTTGTGAGACTGGGGGGTGCTTTCACGATGAAGGAGTTTGGGGGATGGTTGAGGCTGTGTGCAGGGACCGTCTTGCCTGTCAGGAGGTTCTGGGGAAGCCGGGGAGCTGGGAAGAGAGGAGACAACGCGTGCATCTAGGGCACAGATACTGTTGCCTGATGACTATCGCCCTAAAGTGTCCAGTTTGGGATGTGTAGGTGCCGAGAGGGGACTCCATGTGGCAGAAGACGTTCTGGATCTGTTAAGGTAAGTAGTTGCTTTAGGGTAGTGGACAAACTGGGTGTTAAGTGATGATGAGGAGCCAGGGTGAGGGCCATGATGACTGTCCCCAGGGAATTTGATTTGAAATTTGCATTATGGTGAGCCCTTGCACATCTCTTGTCTTCTCACCAACAACAGATTGCAGAGCTCGAGAGCGCCTAATCTCAGCTCCTGAGATGAAGGTTAGGAGGTCTCTTGTTAAAATGTAAGGTTGTGACAATGATTCATTTGGCAGAGGGAACTATTGATTTTCTTAAACATTTTAACAATGGGAAGTTTTTGGTTTTAGTGCATGTTAAATCTTATGTGGATAGCAATATACATGTTTTGAATTTTGAGTGACTATGATGAAAAAAGCTGGCTTTTTGTTATTTGGGTCGTCTGTGGTAGCGTGCTGAGCGCCTAAGACTGCAATATGTCAGAAAAGTACTTCTGCAGGGAACAGGCAGAGAAGCATCTCCTACGGGGCTTACGTGCATGAAAAATAGGCTCCGTGGACACTTACTTGGGTTTGGTATATACCCAGAGCTGCATTTGTTAATCAGGTTTTTTTTGAAGAGAAGCTTGAGGAAAGGCAAATTCCTGGAATCATAATTCAGTAGCATTTGGGCCATATAACCATCAAACATAGTTTGGAACAAAACCAAAATGTAAACTCTTCTATGGCAAAGTTCTGATACCTCTGCGGTCCTTCCTCATTTTCTGAGGAAGGTATCCTGCTTGGAGATTGCTGGAACTCCAGAAGAACTAAGTCTTAGTTCTCCTGTGGTCAAAGTTAACCATATTATGAGATCTAAATATTCAGCCCTTAAAATAGCTGTTGTGGAGAAGTCTCCTTTCTGTACAAATGGTAAAAACTGAGAGCAGAGTCGGGGAGGGCACCTCCACCAGTATAGACACAGCCAGCTGCAGGGACAAGGAAACTTGTTAATGGAAGAGCAGAGGAGTGTGTGTGCTGTACTGCTCTGCCCTTCTCTGCCTTAGAAGTCTCGGGCATCAATCTTTCTGTGGTTGGCAGAGTGTAACAGCCAATGTACACCTTGTGTGTGGTGACTGTTCGTTAGCAGTAAACCACTTCTGAACTACTTCCTTTTAAATGTATCAGAGCTGTAACTTGTCAAAGCAAAAGAATTGCATCCCTTTTATCCGTATTTTCCAAGTAGATTCAACGTTTTTGAGTTGCATCCCGCGTGAAACCTGTTTCAGAGTTAGGAAATGCAATTCCGTTCGCTGTACAGCTCGAGTCGTCTTACATTGCTGGAAGAGACATCACCAGGTGTTCTTAGGCAAAACACGGACGATTTCTCTAGAGAATTGGGTAAAAAGACAAAGTAGATGATTGGTTTTGCTGCTGTTAAGTAAAAAAAAAATTATGCGTACTTTACTATGCATATTCATATTTTTGATGTGTTATATCATTGCTAGCTACTACTACACGGTATGGAACTGGCAGTGCCTGTTGCCAGGGGGGCTGTCTGAGTAATGTCCAAAGTATTTCTGAAACATTGGTGTTGTCTTCGTTTTGATCCATCTTGAAAGTACTAGCCCAGAAGAACTGGAAGATAGTCCTGTGTGAAAGATTTAGAGAAAGTTGAGTGATCTTTCCTGAATCCTAGTCACAGCAGTTCTGTAGCCATTAATACTTTATTAACAAATATAACTTTGTCTTGAAGAGTGTAGAACAGAAGGTGAATTTTAAGTGCTTTCTAATGCAGTGAATAATCAAGATGATGATTCTTGTAATCACTCCTTAAAACAAGAAGCTCAACTCGAGGAAATAAAAATGTTTTTCTAAGAAGACACAGGTGTTTAAGCTCCCTGCTCTTCTTGATGAACAAAATCAAGAACGTAAGATTTAATTGATTGCTCTGATGTGGTTTCCAGTCTTCTCTCTCCTCTAGCACTTGCTCTGTGCGCTTTGCTCCCGAAATGTTTATAGAGACGACAACTGCATCCCTGGTAACCCTTTTTGTAGAACAAATCACAAAGCCACGTGCATGCCAGTGCTTTGTGCCGTGTTGCAGGGGAGGTGCTTCTTTCTCTGGACAGAACAGTTTCCAGCAGTGGAAAGCCTTTTTCTATGAGAGCTGTTTGACAGGGAGATCTTACCGTACGCCTCCTGGCTTCTCCTGAAACAAAAAGTCAATACTTCGTTCATGCGGGGCTCCAGGTTCAGCTCATTGTTGTGTTCTCTGTGTGTGGCAGCAGAATTTCCCAATTTATCAGTGTCTCTCGTCGTGAGTGTGGACCTGTAAGTGTCACGGAGCCAAGCGAGCAACTTGTGGTGTGGGTTAGACGGTACGTTGCTAGCAGAGGTCAAAGCCTCTCCAGTTTTCTTCTTTTTGTGACAGTTTTGGCTAATCTTCCTTTAAAATACAGGCCTTTGAGATTTTCAGCTGAAGTTGGGATGGAGATGGGCACTCTGAGGTTCTGGCTGAACCGTGTCCGATGTGTCAGTGTCACAGCAGCGTGGATTTAGTGTTTTGAAGGCTTTTGCAAACGGATTCCACCTCCTGGAAGGTGACCTGATTGCCTTGCCTGCTGTAATTTTATTTCCAGTCTACTGTTCAGTTTGAGTAAGCAAATGTCTTTAGAATAACAGTTGTTAATTCCTTAATTTAGTATTTTTAAAGTTACTGTAACGAGATCTTTTTTTCCTGCAGAGGTACCAGGCTGTATCCAATACCGGGAGTTCAGGCAAGGTCAGAATTTTATTTGGAAAGTGATGAAATGCTCTCAAAAGTGCAAAGTCTGGGCCTTTTTATGGGAGTTGCTGACTTGCATGATAACAAACGTGAAGTGAACATCAGTTTTACTCATTGTGTGTCTGTTCTAGGTTTCCTTTCGATTTCACAGTGCTGACTGCAGGACACTCTCAACCCTGCGAAGGGAGCAATAAATGATCTTAGAAGGCCGAGGAGGAATGCTGTAGGGTAAATGAAGTTTGACATCTTCAAACTTAGTAAAACCTCTTGGCAAGTGTTTCTGAGAAGATTTTGAGTTTGCTGGTGTTCCAGGGGGAGGTGGAGTAGCTTTGCTGGCTCCTGCACTTTGGGCTGCTGGTAGTACAGAATTGTCTTTGTAGTTAAACAGTTCAAACCTCTGCAGTTTTGATGATTTGTTTTTGAAGTGTTTCAAATATTTGTACCATGGTATAATGAGTCTGTTGACAAATGGTCACTTGAATATTTGGAAAAGCTTTTGGCTGCCGTTGCAGAATTACAGGAGGCGTGGGGATGTCTGTACGCCAGGTGATTTTGAGCAGAAGCTCGTTACGGCAACTTCAGGTGTTGAGTTGTCCTGTTGTGTAGTTTTGGTGGGCCCATCCCTTCCACAGGTGCGTCCACCTCTCCAGCCAGAGCTGGTGGGCATTTGGGTGCTTTTTGCTCCCTTCTGGTGTTCTCCAGTTTCTCTGCCTTTGTGGTAGCTCTTAAATACTGGTCTCCCCTTTTTTTGCTTTGGCCCCAGAAATTGTGGTTGGAAATGGTGGTTGTTGTCCTTAGTGCTTCATCCCACCTCGGAGGTGTGTTACAAGAGGAGAAGGTGGGGTGGTGCCAGTGCAGCAACATAGAATGGGAACAGCCATCACTCCGGGCATGGGCAGCTCTGGGGTGGCCTTCCCAGGGGATGCGTGGCCACACTGGGTACACCAAGCAGGTACTAATGCTGCTCTTCAAACTCTCCTTCTGTTTCCAAAACTGACAAAGCTCTCTGGGTAAAACATTCCCTGTTCCCAGTGGATCTCTGCAGAAGGAACGTATAAACTGACGATACTGTTCCCAGGCACAAAAGATAATTGTAAGTATTGTTATTCTTGGATGTTAGTCATGTGTCTGGTTTGGTGTTTTGTTTTTTTTAATTGAGAACATTGAAATTTCTGTGCTCTCCATTGGTTAGTTTAGTCAGAACCTCAATTTGAGCAGAATACATGGAGAAATTTCTTTCTGTGTGTATAAATATATGTATGTATGTATACGTGTGTGTATGTTTGCATGTATAAATACTTAGTTATTGATATGTCTTGGATTTGAGAAATCACCTGTGTTCCTAAGCTATGGTGGGTTTTAAGACACAGGCTGATGAGCTTGACTGTGGGTGGGAAAGAGTGTGTTTGGAAACTCTGAGAGTTCCCTGATGGATTGGAGGTGCCAAACAACAAAAAGTGGAGCAGCTTGGGAGGTATGGCCCCTGTAAGGCCATTGTACAGGTTCCTAACGAAATACAGTATTTAGTCAAAATTAATACTGAATGTCAGCTTGAAACGCTACTTTTTAAAATTCAGACTTGTCATTAGCGTGTCAATATTATGGAACCGAATGCCAGCTAACAGCTTATTGTTCTTGTGGGGAAGATGTCAAAAATAGGATTGGGTTTTGTGGTGCAGGTTCATAAAGCACTTTGAAACCTACTGAGCTGCGAGAAGAGGGAGTTGTCCTGTTACTATGAGCCCGTGTCATTTTTGGGGCAATTAAAAGATTAAGGTCTTTGGAGCTCTGTAAATCAGGGATGTGTGCAGGCAGTGCGAGCTGGAATCTGCCCACCCCAGTCCTGGTAATGCAGGAATGGATGAGGAATGAATTACACGTTTTGGGGTATAATTGGAGAGGGCACGTATCCTTTTTTTGGTAATTAGTATGTGAAACAGTGTCATATTTAAGGCTCATAGCAGAAGGAGAATATTTTCCGAACGATTAACCAGAAAAGATGAGAGCTTACAAACAGCGTGGACGATGCAATATAAACATGGAGCTTGCTCTTCCTGCCTTGTGTCTGTGAGTTTTCAACAGCGCTAATAGCCATTTGGTGAAAATATAAACTTGGTGATTTTGTGCTTTTGCCAAATTACTATGGTAGTGTTGACAAAACAGCTGGGGAAGTCATTCATCACATTTTTCTGAAGTCACTCATGGGATTCTTTTTAAATTTAACTGCATGGCTTTTTGCTTTTTTTTAAATATATATATATATAAATAATATATATATAATTTCTTTTTTCTCTTATGGTAATCTGGGTTTGCCGTACATTAAGGTTTTGAAGATTGATTTAAAGCTGATAATAATGACAAAATGTGTAACAAAGCTGTAGAATTTGCAAAATAGGGCTTGCTCATAACTGCTCTGGAGATGCTCTTTTTAGTGAGGGCCACTAATGGAAATGTAAGATGACATCTTGATGCTTTCACTCGGTTTTTAGCAGCGATAAGATCTGTTCGTTGTGGAAGGGCACGTTCCCTCTGCTCGCTGTCTGAGGAGTTTTCTAATGAGTAGCCCAATTTTGCTTGACCTGGTGGTGGCAACGCCGACGAGAGTTGAAGGCAAGAAGCAAATTTTGACTTCAGGGGCAGTGAAGGGGCTGTTTTGTCTGGCGCTGGGAGGTTCTGGAGCACGAGTGTGAGAGGTGGGAAGGTCCGTGGGGCTTTGCTCGGGCACGAGAGGAAACCCCAGTGGAAGGCAGCTTGTGCCTGGGCGTGCAGTGGAGGACCTGGCCAGGCTGCATGTAGTTGTGCTGTGGATTTTTTATTTACTTATTTTCCTCTAGTGTTGAGTATGTTGAGTTGTGTTGTGAGGAGCTGGTGGTTGTTTTTTGTTTGTTTTTTTTTTTTCTCAATAGAATTTTGGTTTGCACTTCAAAACCAATTTCAAAGGCAGAAATGAGCTGTAAGGCTTCCTCATGGTGGAGGTGAAACCTGCAGGGATTTTTGCCTGAGGTTGAAATACAGGTGAGACAAGAAAAAACTCTGAATATTGGACCAAATCAAGTATTTTGATCTTAGTAAAACCGGTTCTGGAGGAAGAGGGGCCATGTAAAAGAGGGAGACAGTTACAGTGGTCTGAGCCCCTTCTCACCTATATGTTGTGTAGGGACTGTGGTGGGGAGAGAAGCCCCAGGAGTGTGAGCCCCTGCTGTGACTTTGTAAGGGGGTCTGGTGGGCAGCACTGCAGCATGGTGCCTCACCACGGGGCCTACAGGAAGCTGTGACAGAGATCTGACATGACCCTGAAAAGTGTAGAAAGCCTCATCTTTTAAGTAACCTCAATTGCTGTTGAAAAATTTGGTCCATTTTTTCAAACTGAGCTTGAAATCTTGCTAATTTGTATTTATATATCTCAAGCTGTGAAGCTTGTTCCTCGTTCTTTGCTTCCTTTCAAAATTCATGCAGAAATGAATAAAAGATCCCTGTGTGGTAAAGTCTTTTAAAATTAATAAAATTCATTTTGAGCGGCAGCAGCATGCAAATGGGGTTATCTCTCTGCTTGCTGGAAATGTGGGGATTCACGTTACCTCCTGTCACTTGCATTTCCCACATCCCAGATCTTTAAGATGAGAGCCGTTGGCGTCATCGATACGGATGCCCTGGCGTGCTTCAACAGAAACAAAATGTAACTGCAGAAGTCTGGATGCGCTCAGCCATCACTTCTCTCTGGCCTCACAGTTAATGTGGGACCATTCATTGGGCTTTAAAAGATCTTCCAATGAGTAAGTTGGCAGCGAGGAGGTAAATCCAGGCTCTCGGCAACTGCCCCGTCCATACATCAGGCTGCAGAGCTCTGAGCCACCCCATATGGCCAGACAGGAACGGCTTTAGCCATCAGTCCCCATTAGCCGCTCAGAACAGCATGATGGCATCCCCTTTAAACTACCTGTTTGCAGCACTGCTGTAGTTAGCGTATGGTGTGGACTCCTATAATTTTCCCAGTTGGTTGCAGATTGGGGTATCTTCGTGGCAAAATACTGGTGCTTTGAGTAGCTTGATGCGCTGGGAATACAGGATTCGTGTTGGTACGTGCTGGGCTGAATGCAGGATATAATGGGGTTCTTGGGCATGTGTGGGGGTGGTAGGTAAAACCCAGATGACTAGAAAAAATATCATTAAAAGGCTGAGCTTTCTGATGGAGCCTGCTGTGGGGTGGGGAGGGTGAGTGACCCGCTTGGGGGTCCTTCCCTCCCCTGCCCTGTGCCACAGGGCTGCGGGCTGGGTGGGAACAGGAGCCACTGGATATGAGGGCAAAAAGGAGCAAGTCCATTGCCAGCTTTTAAAGCCAGAAGGGCAGAGGTGTGTTGAGCAAAATGTATGAGCCCAGCCCTGTCCTGGATACTGGATGTGCTGCAGCCGCGGCTGTCCTGGGCCAGAAATAGCACTGCCAGAGCTGCTCCATCAGACTTGCTCCTTTCTCCCAAATCCCACCCCCTTTGTTTTCCATCAGTTCCCTGGACTTGACCACCACGGTGCGGGGGTGATGGCAGGGCGGGCGGTGGGAGCCCGCGCAGGGTGTGGGATGGGCAGGGGTGAGGGGGGACACGGCAGCGGTCCTGCAGAGCCTTCAGGCTCTGACCAGCTGAGCACTCCGGACACCACTTTGGCCAAGTCTTTCCGAGCATTTTGCAGGAGGGATGTCTCGGGCACAGATCGGTTCGCTGTGCCAGAGGAAACCCTGAATCTCCTCATGTTCTCAGTATCCAGAAGAAAAATAATTGCTAGTAATTGGTGAAAGCCACTAATTTTTGTGAGATGGCTCAAAATGTTGTCCTTCATCCTGTGCTTTAGCTGATAAACTTCAGTGTTGAAATAAATTCCCTTTATGGTTTTCACAAGCTCTGCCCCAGAAGCGGTGGTGCAGATGGGGCAGCTGCTCCGGCATTCCCTGGATAGTTTCTGAGTGATTTCAGGCTCTTTCGGCTTTCAAGACTACTTGCATTTTTTTTCTCAGTAGACTTTAAAATGGCTGCTTTTTCTCATAAGTATCACATCAAACAGCAAGAGGGAGGTTCTTTTTTTTCGTTTTTGTAAGGCTGTCACTGTCAAACTCAGTGACATTTTTCAAAGAGGACCTGATGCAAATTTCGGTTTCTGTCGAGTCTGACAAACCCAAGAGAGCACAGGCTGAAAGTGGGTTTTATAGCTCCTGCTGTTAAGCGCTGCAGTATTCGTGTTTCCTGGTATTTGGAAACAAGTTTAAGAACAATTAATCAGAAGAACTTGCTCAACATAGCCTCCAGTAATGGTGAGGGAGTATTTTCTTGGCTAAGTGTGTTGCCTACAATTTCAGGAGGGGGGTGTGCGTTTGCGCATGTGGTTTTGGAAAATACCCTGGGCTTGGTATCTTATAATGAGCATCCCTCGTTCCCAACAGAAATTAAAAGAAACTGTGATGGTTCGACAACTTTCTGAACACAACTTTCAAGTTCATCCCGTGAATTAGACCTCTTCTTCTATGTTTTAGTAGAGTTACTTGGTCTCCTGATGTCTTCTCTGTGCTATAATATATTGGGTTTGGAGCTTTTAAGAGAAGAAACAAAAGAACCAGTTAATCTCCAGAATTTTTCACCCCAGGGTAATCCTGGCCTGTAGATGGGTCATTTCCATGAAATAAATTCGTGCATCCAGTGGGCTTCCCTGAAGTATGAGATTTCCCAGCAAATGTTGGATGTTGGATACCAGAAGAACCCTGGTATCTTCTGCTAAGGTAAACATTAGTACTGGAGCTGCTGTAACAGCAGAAAAGTTTATTCGTACTGAAGCCTTATCAATAGGTTATGAAGATTGTAGCGCTGTCTGCTTCAGATGAATGTATTTAAATGGGGATGTTTGTTCTTTCTCTTGGGGTTGCTCCTGCAGTCACAGCTCAGCACTCCAGTGCAGCAGCGGGTGTAGTTGAGTCATCAGAAACTCCGGTGCCCTCCGTAGGCGCAGGGGAAATTCCAAGCCCTTGTAATAGAAGAGGGGGAAAAAAGTCAAGCAAAGCGTTTTTTTTTTTTTTTTTTTTCTTTTGCACTCTTGTTCAGTTGTCAGTCAGCATTGGTAGCAGTTCAGACTAACATCAGACTTCCAGTTGAGTCTTCTCTAGAAGCAGCAATAGTGTCCTGCGCTAAGCGTCAGAAAATACATCACCTCTTAACTTTAAAGTCTTAAAATATTAGAAGGACGCTTTGCTGGCCATCATGCAAGAAAGATTTGAATGGAGTAAGTTTCCTGCAAGCTGTCCTTCCACAACTGGCTGTCTGGAGCTTAGCTGGGAGCACTCTCGTGCCATTAGATAAAGCCAGACATCCCCCACCGGCTGGATCTGCTGGTGCTGGTTGCAGGGAGGGCTGTGTGGTGGTTGCAGCCTTGGGGAAGTCTTCCTTTGGACTGAGCAAACCGGTGTGCCTACTTGCTGTTTCTTAATACAGGGCAAGTCCTGATTATATATCTGTATGTATATATATATATATATCTTTTTTTTTCTTTTGGTTGGGTGTGCAAGAAAATACCATGCAAGCAGCAGGGCTCTGTGTGGGAACCACAAAGGCTCCGCTTCCTTTTGTGCGGGAAGTGACACGGCAAGTGTAAATCAGTGGTTTGACGTTCTCAGGATGTTTGCCCCGGTTGGTTCAGCATGTTTCTGTTTAATTACTATCTTGCCATTAATTACTGCTGATTCCTGGTAGGATTTCGGTTCGATTCCAGGATGTACAGGGATGTTACTTACATGTAACACGAAATAATAATAATGCTAGCCTGTGCAGGGCTGCTTTTGTGCAAAGTGCTCTGGGACTCACCTGTCCCACCTGGCCCGGAATATCCTCCGTCTCAGCGGTTTAATTCCTGTGTGTTATCTCCGTTTTCCAGGAGCACACACGGACCCCTCGGTGTAGCTGGCGGCTCCCCTAAAGCACCCGTCTAGTCCAGGCATTGTACTCGCGGTTTGCCTTGGACATACAAAATCGATGTATCGCCGGATGAAGCGGTTGGGGAGCCTCGTGCCCCTCGCGCCAGGCAATGTTGCCCTCTGCTGGCTAATTACAGGTTAAAGGAGCCAGATTTTCCCCTTTCCTACAGCAGCGCTTTGCTATGAGAAACTGTTTTTCAGCCCTTCTTGCTTGCAACAGAACGCAGGTTTTTATCCTAATGCAGCTCTGTAGGATGCTACAGCTCACGTTGGATTTCTTTTTCCCCAGAAGCTGCTTTTCGTTTGGGAGAACCTGGTGCACCAGAAAACCAGACTTTAAATTACTGTTTTTAAATGTTACTAGTAATGCTGAATCCTCATTTTCAGCATTAGCCCTTAGAAATGTAACTTCTCTGAACTAGTTTTGCAAGTGAAATAACTGCAAGGTTTTTAATTATTATTTGCATTAGCACCGTAAGACCTTTTGCTTAACACTGTAATCTGGATGCCGATTCCAACAGCCCCAATAATTGTCCCCTTCCCTGCCCCAGCTGGGGCAGCTGCACGATGAGCTGGATCCAGGCACTGAGCTGGGTTAAAAATAAGCTTGCAAAAGGGAGTGTTATTTTTAACCTGGGTCAGTCCCCTGCCTGGGTTCGCAGCACGGCTGCTCAGGCTCTCACATGGGTGTGCTGGCTTGGAGGTGTGGGAGGCGGCAAGAAGGAGCCATGGGGGAGAACCAAGGGCTGGAGTACCCCTGAAAGTTGCTTCTCCAGTGGATATTCCAGCTCTGAACTGGGCTATGGACCCCTCCCTCCACACCAGCTGTCTTCCTGAAAGCCATTTCCAGGACAAACGTCACTGCTGATAAAGCCCCAGCAATGTTCAGGCACTGGGTGGTGATGCCCTGTGTGGCTGGCCTTTCCCGGAGTAAATTCTTTGCAAATTCTCACAGTTTGCAATTGGTACAGCTAGTTTTATTCAGAGTCTGACTCGAACGTTTAAAATATGTTAAAATAAGAGGAACATGAGAAAAAAGTTGATGCACATTACACATTTGTGGTGCTTTGCAAGGTGTGCTAAAGATAAGATGATCAGAGGAACGATCTGATGGCTCATCCCATGCATAGCACTGTCGTAGTTTCAACATTGAATCACAGCTGATGTGATGTTACGACATTTAACTAATTTGTGGTGCCATCCTGCTCTCCTGCAACTCATAAAGGCGAAGAAGTTTGGATGATTTGTTGGGGTCTATTTGTTGAACTAAACCTTGTCTTTTCTTTGGGGGAGGTGGAAAATGGAGTGACTGTTGGGTGATCGAGGTGGATTTAATCCTTTCAATATTTAAGGGGGGCTTATAAGAAAGATGGGGACAGACTTTTTAGTAGCAATAGGACAAGGGGTAATGGGTTTGAACTGAAAGAAGGTGGATTGGTTTAAAACTAAAAGAGGATAGATCCAGACTAGATACAAGGAAGAAATTTTTTACGATGAGAGTGGTGACACACTGAAACAGGTTGCCCGGAGAGGTTGTTGATGTCCCATCCCTGGAAATGTTCGAGGTCCAGGCTGATGGGGCTTTGAGCAACCTGATCTATTTGAAGATGTCCCTATTCACTGCAGAGGGGTTGGGCTAGACAACATTTGAAGGTCCCTTCCAACCCAAACCATGCTATGAATCTATGGTATAGCTGCAAAATGTGCTGCTTGTGTAGTGGCGGGGAGCAGCTCTGCATCCCCCCTAGGGCTCTGCTGTGGAGTGAAGGACAGATGGAGGCAGGCATGGGCTGCCCAGAAGTAGAAAACATAAATTGTTCTTCTGGAGATAAACTGTGTAACTTCATAGTTTAATCAAAGTAAATAAAGCATTTGACTTAGTTGCCACTGTGTTGTGTTTTGTGGGCCCCTCTGGTGTGCTGGTGCTTTCGCCCCAAACAGCAGAGTGATGCCAGTGGCAGCCGGACAGGGAATTTTCTTGCCATATAACACAGGTCAGCTCCGCTTAGCAAAAACGCTGCTTTCAAATCCTTAGTGACAAAGTTAGGGAGCTTCTGAGGAAGGGCTGAAGACAAACTTCCAAAGGGATGCTGGTTCCCCAGGTCCAATACCGAGGAGCTGTGCTCAAGGTTTTAGCACAGGTTGTCACCACTTTTGGGGCAGGCAGTGGGTTTGAACAAGTTTGCAAACAGCCCTTTCACCATTTGTGTATCACTGGACGGTCCCTCTGCGTTCCATACTGATTCCCTTAGTCACCTGCCTCCTCCTGCGCTGCAGCCACAGCTGTGTTGCAGAGATAAACCCCGAGCAGGAGCTGCTGGTCCAGTCTCAGGCGGTGCTGGCGGAGCAGGCGGCGGGCACGGGCGAGCCAGCGGCACCGAGCACAGCCAGGGCTCTCCTGGCTGCCTTGGGCTGGTGCAGCACCTGCAGCTGGTGCGATGGTGCAGTGCGAGGGCCAGCTGTGGGGGTTGGTTTTGGATTGGTTTTGAGGGGAAGAGAAACAGGTATTACAGGAATTGTCTCTATGTTGGTTTGTTTTTTTGTTTTGTTCCCCCCCGCTCCCCGATGTATTGTCCTTGATGGAGCAATTGAACTATGAACCCTGCTGGAAGAGGGGACAGTTCTTGCTTTGAGCTGTTTGCAGAAGAGCTGCAGGTGTGGGATACCCCAGACAAAGCCCTGGAGAAGGCGTATCGTGACTTTTCATGGACTAAAAGCAGCATAGTTGTAAGGACTTTGTCCCAAAACTTGCAGGAGGTGTGTAACAGGCAGGTATCATCATTTTCCAAAGTCAGAGCTGTGCTCATACCGTCAGGAGCTGAAGGCTAAAACCAGCTCTAGAGAGCAGCGTTCATGGGATTTGATAAAGCAGGACAGGCTCTCCTGCCTCATCTTTAGACTGCAGTTGATTTAATTGGGAAGTCTGGAGTATGGAATGTCTTTAATGGTTTTGTATTTTATTTTAAGCTGGACTCAAGCAGTGAGTGCTTGCTGGAAGGTCTTTCTGCGGCTTCGTTATGTGCTCAGTGGTGTGGGGCTGGTGGCACTGCTCAGCTGCCAGAGCCAGGGAGCTCTGCAGCACCGTGCGCTGCAAGCAGCAGATCGAGGCGGCATTAGGGTGCAAGAGGGCCAGCACTCAGCGATGCGGTGGGTACATCACTAGGCAGGAGCAGGGTTATTGTGATTTCTTCCAGTCTTAAACAGTTCCTTTCACACTGGCTGAATTAGACTAAAATTGTCAAGATTGATTGCTAATGTAGTTAGGAGTAATTTATTGGGGTGTGCGTAGAGCATCTGGTTTGATACTTAACTGTATTGTGTTAGTGCGTCTGATCGGGTGGTCTCCGCGATGCGCACACATGGACACAGAGCTTTGAGAATGGCCTCAGAACATTCCTCATTCCCGCATCTGGTGGCCAATATAGATTCTAAATCTGCATCAAGCCAGACTTTGCACATCAAAAAGAAAGCCACGCGGTTTGTTTCCATGGAGGGGAGGGATTGCCTGTTTCTGGTGTGCTATAATTTGTTAGGAAGTGAACTCTCTTGACTGGTTTTTGTATGTGCAACTGGTGTATGTGTGTTTCCTATGCTTTTTTTTTTTTTTTTTTGGTTTGGTTTGGGGTTTTTTTTGGGTTTTTTTTTTTTTGTTTTTTTAAACTCCAGGCACTTTATAGGCTTATCTCCATAGACCCGGTTGATATGATAATAGCACCAGGCTGATACATGCTTCAGTGCTGTTTGTATAGTGTGTAGAATCCCGTAGCCTCTTATGGGAAATGACAGCTATTTTGTATCTGGTGTTTTCCGAGCTTTGCCTTGCCTACCACCTCCCATAGCTGAAGCGCTGTACCCTGTGTGTGTGGGAGGGGAAGCTGCCAGCCCCCTCCTACTGCAAGAAGAACGACACATCCAGAGTTTACACTGGTATGATGCAGGCAGGTGGTGTCTTATTGCAGAAATCCTTGGTGGTACCATCACTTGGGTTTTTGTCTTGTTTGCTTGTGCCTTTGGAAATGCAGGAGACTCCGGGGTAAAACAGTGTGAGTGTTTGGAGGGTGGGAATGGGCATTTAACCACCCAGGAATAAGGGTCCTCTGCGTGCTGCCCATGCACATCAGGTGCTCCGACGTGCGCGGGTGTGACACGAGGCACATCTTGGAGTCCTCTTCTGTGAGGCCTCAGGTGCTGCATCGTGCTGTGAAATGACTTTTTAAACAAACCTTGCCTCCTTTTCCTTATGCCCTCGGAAGCATCTCCCCATGTACGATTACAAGGTAAAGACAATGCAGCCTGTTCTGTTTGAAAGTGTCAGTGGCTTGGTGCACACAACAAAGTGGGTATTACTGTTCTTGCTCCTTACTGCATACGTTGGTGCTTTTTCCATCTTCAAAGCATTTTCCAGCCATGAACTAAGAGCACACGCATTAGCTGGGAGCACACACCCCTCCCTAAGCAGCTGATGCCGGGCACATCCCAGGAAAAACTTCCAGAATGTGACACACCACTTTTGATGCAAATAAAATGACGCTGTATTTCATCAGCTCTATTAAAAGTACTTAAGTAATTGAATTAATGAAACTTTAAAAAGCCTTCAAGACACAAATGTTGTACACACCTTTCTTCTCTCTCTTTTTTCTTTTTTTTTTTTTCTTTCTTATTTTCCCTGTTGATTGTCTTTGGTTGACCTCTTTATTTGTTACCTTATTGTTTGCTTTTTGATGTGTGGTTTTGCTTGGTTTTTTTGTGTTACGGTAGCTGATTTCTCTACTTTGCAGCATTGGTACTGTTACAGTTTCGTGCAGCAAAGGAAAGTGTCATCTGCAAAACAGCATGAGTATGACTGGGGTACCTCATTGTTCATGTTAATTTTTGCAAACATTGGGGTTTTGTTTCCATTGCATTCATTCTCCTTTGCTGCGTGTGCCTGCCTTGCCCCCTGGACTGTGCTTACCTCTTACATCTTCAGCCCAATTTCCCATCTCCATGTGATCCTTCACACTTCTCTACCATTCTTCCAGCTGTGGATGTCCAGCATCCAGCCCCTCTGAACCCACGTTGGCTTTGGTTTTCTCCCACCATCCTTGTAGCCAGCTTAGATATTTCTCCCTTCTTTCCCGATAGTTTTTCCTTGAGCTGGGCCAACCCTTCCTAGGCAAGATAGTCTGGCTGAGGTGGGATGAGATGACGTGCTCTGCACAGGACAGAAATATCATCCAGGGCCGTGGGCTCAGCTTGCTCACCCTGCCTTTGGGAAAAAGGAGACAGTGGCCCCTGAGCTGTCATATCTAGCTGACTTTTTTGGGTGGCTTCAGTGTGGTGAGAAGCCACTGATGGAGCTTTCTGCTCCAGCCGCTCCCTGGGTGGGCAGGTAGACAGGACTGTCTGAGCTAACCACAGCCGAGGCAGTAGTTCTGTGACTCCCCGTTTCCAGCCTAGTTTTGAGTTTTGTTCAGGCGATGTGTAAGCATTTTGGGTGCAGCTCACTTCTCTTGCACTCTTTGCTGTTTCAGGTGAGGCAGATGAAGAAGCCTTTGCTGAGGAGTGCAGACGGAGAGGACAACACGCCCTGCCTTTCCAGCCCACCAACCCGCGCCTGCTGAAGCCTCACAAGCCTGCCAGTTCCCCCAGATATGCCTATCATTATAATAGCGATGAGGTGGAAGAACAAGATAGAAGCTGGGTTACAAGCAGCTTGGAGACCCCTTTTTATTTATCAGGTGTGCACAAGCATGTTGATGAGAAATGCGCAGAAAAGGATCCGTCAGCTAGTCAAAAGCCAAAACCAAAGAGCCAAGCAAGAGGTTGTTGCTGTGTGTTGACTTAATGTTAGCTCCCTGGTAAATAATCAGTAGCAGCTTGTGTGCCTTAGTCCTGCGTTTGCTCTGCTCTTCAATTTAGTGTAGATTCACAAATGCCCTGGGATATTCAAGGATCCAGGGCAAATACTGTTACGCTGCTGGAGTGCCTGTGATCTTTGTTCTTAAAAGTGAAGGCCTTTTAGAGATTAACTCATCACAGTACTTGGAACATTCATTTATTTAAATTGTACGCGGCTTCCTTGTTGAAGGAGAAGTTCGGCAACTTGATACTATTTCTGGAAGCTGCTATTTTAGGTGCCTAAATCCTAATAGAGGAGAAGGCTGAGACTGTTCAGGCTAATGCAGAAGCGTGGCAATTGTCCTGGTTATTTTTGGAAGTAATTAGTCCTTTGATATATTTCCTGTCTGTAATGTTTCGGCACTATAGTCCAGAGGCTATCTTGGACAACAGAGTCCTCATAACTACTTGATTTAATTGGAACCTGTGGTCAAAAGATCATCCAGGACTGCCGGGACAGGTTTTCCTGAAACGTGAGGATGCCTTTCTACGTGGATGCCCAAACCAAGGGCCCTTCTCAGTAGTGCTGAATTAGGTGAGGTGCTGGGAAGTGTGAGCGCATGAGGCTCCTCGGGGTAAACACAGTGCATGAAAAACATGCATCCTACCCCAAAACATGCGCTTGAATGCTCCCAGTGCTGTACCAACTTCTGCTGTGTTTATGAGCCTTTAAATCTAACACTGTCTTCTGTACGGAAGACCTAAAGATATCATGTAGGATGACAGCTTGAAAAAATAGAAACACTCAGATAAATGTCTTCCTGATCAGTTGTTGGAAGTTTTGTTTCTTTAGGGATGGCTAAATTGGATCTTTTCTTTAAAAAGTTTAATATTTCTCTACAGAAGCCTGAATGTAACCTCGGGACTGATGTCCTGATATCTCCTGTGCAGGGGATGGAGGTTTTGTCTCTGGTGTCCGCAGCCGGCAAAACAAAACCTTGGCTCCGCATTTGGAGACATGAGGTCCTCTACAGTCATAACAATCCTTTGGTAATGGTTTCCAAAGAGCATCTGAGTTTGACAGGCACCTCGCAATTTTTGGAGCAATTTTTAAGATTGCTTAAGACTTTTTGCTGTGAAACTATTTATGCTCCAAGGCGCACAGGTTTGCAATTAAAATGAGTTTCCAGAGAAATGAATTTCCAGAGTTATTTGCACAATCACAAAATCCTGTCTCCTACCAGTAGATTGTGAGTTGCCATAAAAGATTCAGGGTGAAAACTTGATTGCAGTAAGACTAAGGTTTTACTGTTGCTTTAAATATTTTGCCTACTTTTCCTCTGATGGACAAGGCTGCTGAAGGACAGGTCGAGTCAGTCATACAAACCTATGTGAGTGTCTTAATCTCTCCCTGGGAAGCTTGTGCACGAGCCCTGGTCAGTGATGCTGCTCTTCTTGGGTGTTCACCTCTGCCAACTGCCTTGCCCAGCAAGCAGCTTCACCGGCGCAGCTCTGTGATTACACAGAACGCTTACTTGCTCCCGTTTGGCTTCTCATTGATCACTGCAACAGCTGCTGTGCTTCCATGGGCCAGCGCTGGGAAAGAGCAGCATCTTTTTTTGCCTTGGTCCAAAGCCCACTCAATTCAGTGGAAAATAGTGAAGTTCAATGGCCTTAAGCTGGGCGCCGTTCCGCCTCGAATCAGACCGTTTTGCCACCGTTGGCATGTGGCCCTGGGCAGCGAGACCGCCTGGCAGTTTGAGATGTTGTCCTGGGTAGAGCATCTCAAGCAAATCCTCAAGTCATTAATGATTCACCTGCAGCGATACGTTTTTCTTTTCCCAGCTTTAAGAGTGGGAATGTTTTGAGTTTTAATTTGTAAGTCTGTAGCAAACTGAAATGAAGGAGAAGGGATAGGTTTCATCTTGACTGTGTGGTTGGAATCCCTCTGGAAGTGGCCATCTCTCTCTAGCGCCCAAGGCAACCAATACCCAGAGATGAGATGAATCCTCTCCTTAGTCAGGATTTCCAGTCATTACAGTGGGCATTTAATAAAAAAATTGGAGTTTAATTTGATTCTCCATATTGACACTTTGTGTTTTAGTATAAATTGCTCTGCGTTTCCTGCTGTTCTCGGTTTCGTAATGGCCTTTTAGAATAAAATGTCACCTCTTGTGCTCTGAAGTCACTGCATATCTCAAACAGTTCTCTAGCTCCAAACAAGTTATTTTTTAATAAGATTTCAGATACTGCAAGTAATGTGCTCCCTGATAGGATGATGTATGGCTGCCTGGTGGTATCCAAGCTGTGTCAAAGTGGTGTTAATGCCAGCAGAGACCTGGGAGTTGCAGCCGTTCATGGTAGAGGTCATGGTAACTACCCCTAAAAAACAGCTGCTCCAGATTTGAGTTTTTGACCTTTACCTAGCAAGGATGGTTGAAATGTTTAATTGTTAAAATACTGAAAAATACACAATACAAAAGATCGTTATTTGGAAGAGAATATTGCAAGGTTTGCTTTTCCTTTTGAATGAAATAGCTTGCATTCACCTAAAACTTACAACATTAATAATTCATTTTTGCTGCATTTTCATCCACTGGCATCCCTGAAGAGGAAACCACTTTAAAAGAACTAGCTTAACTAATCTGGATCCTTTCCTGGCATGGATTCTGCTGCTGGAAAGTTGAGCTATTTGTGTGTTATTTCATCTTTAATGCAGTCTCTGTTCTTTTTACCACCATATGGTTTCCTGAATTACGCTTTACTAACTAGTAAAATCGATATGCTTGGTTGTCCAAACTAATTACTTTATAATTCCCTCACATGTATTTGGGCATGTAATGGAAAGAGAAAGGAAAGCAAAGCCACTGTTTTCTGTGGAAATCTAATATGTAAGGAATGCTGGAGGTGTGGAGATGGGAGGGAGTTTGCTCTCCCTTTGCTCCACATCCCCTGGCTGTAACGGCATGTGAGTGGGGTGGGGGGAAAGCCGTATCCTTCTGCAGGCAGAGGGTGGGAAGATTGGCTGGTGGATTTGGAGGCTGGCTGGTTGCTCCCTGGCTTAGCCAGAGCTGCCTTCACGCATGGGTTTTTGGCTGCTAGTCCAAGAGCATCCCGCTACCCATTTGCTTCCCATAGAAGGTAGCTGGGTTGCACATGGAAGGGCTTCCAAGGCTGCATTGCCTTGCAAGCTTTTGCTTGCCATGTGGGAGTAAAACCTTGGACTCTATTCAGTAACAGTATTACCTTAATAGCAGGCAAGCAGGTTGTATCTGGCTTGGTATGTTCTTGTAGCAATTCTAGGCAGAATTGGTAATGAAAATAGTATGATGAGCAAGCATGAAGGAAAGCCCCGGTAAGTTGGTAAAGCTTTTCAGTCCCCTAAAACATCAAAGTTGGAATTACATCACTGGGTTGGCCAGTGAAACTGGAGAACTCGCCCCTTGGATTTAACAGTGCGGATAATTAAATAGCAGATTGGCATACCTAGACAGGGTGGGATGTTTTGTCACCTCAGGTCTTTACGTAAAGGCAGGTTCTCTCCCTGTGATGCTCTGTGGCATGGGCAGGAGCTGTGGATGTGGTGAGAGAATTAGTAGGTCAGGTTGTGGTGTGTTGGGCAGTGGCTTGGGCTGAAAGGAGGGAATGTGAAAGTGTAGCGTAAAGCTGTAATTGGAAATTGAGTCACACACGTGAAATTATACTGAAGCTGTGATCCTGGGTGAATTTTAATAATGGTATATGCAAGCGTGTTCAGTCTAAAATAACAGATGGTGGCTGCAACTCAAAGTAAGCTAGCTACCTTTGAAGAGAGCTATTTCTAAGAGCAGAAAATTACAAAGCGCACTACAGAACCCAGGCTGCGCATGCCCCGCTGCCCTGTTAGAGCTCTGTGTGGATGGTGGAGCCGTGACGGCTTCCATGGCTTCAAGGAGGTCAAAAGACTGGCTGCAATCTTAGCAAAAAGTTAGTAGGTCTTGAAAACCATTTTCTCTGGAACTTGAGCACAAAGCATGAATCCCTCCCACCCTCTACCTCAGCGCTTCAGAGCCTGAAAGGAGGTTCCTCCAAAGTCTTCACCCTTGCAGGAGATCCACAAAAATCAGGCCATGGCCTTTATTAGCGATTAAAGTGGGTCAAGAAGCAGCAGTGCTGCACATTAATCGTCGGTCATGACTGACCTTGTTTCCTTCTGCTGAGTCCTGTGCTCTCCTGTGCTGGCAGGAGAAGGTGGAGCAGAGCCGCGGCTGCTCTCAGCATCCTGGTAGAGCAGGCAGATGTCAGACAGGGCAGGAAGAAGTGGGATACCACAGACGGGTTGGGTGGGAGTGTTTTGCCCAGGACACTTGTCCCTTTGGATCAGTCACTCAATGTGCACACCTCCCTTACAGTTGCTGCCCAAGAACATGACGAGTTTTGTAGTCAGTGGGTGAACAAACCTGTGACTTTGCGAGGTGCAGATGGCAGAGAAGTAGAAACACAGAAATAAAGTCAGAGACGCAGCAGGGAGGCTTCCCAATTTGTTTTGGTCCTTGCTGAGTGCTTGAGGGAGTTGCTACTGAGTGTTGCTGGAAGTTGGTTTCAGTCATCAGCAGCTTTACAAAAGCTGGAATAGCTTTTGTGCTCTTTATGGTTCTTCTGGAAGTAGAAGAGAAGGCGATGAAACGGATGGAGTGGGTCAGCTAATGCTGTTTGTTTTAGACAAGAATTTTCCAGGTCATAAACCAGGTGTAACTCCAAATGCTGTGGCTTCTTGCTTCATCTGTCTCTGCTCCTGGCAACTGACAAAAGCAAGGACATAGCAAGTTAGGGTGATAACCATCTGTATTTGAGTGATTCTGTTTTCCCAATGTCAAAGCTTGGGGAAGCTCTCAGCAGCCTGTTCTCCCTCCACCCTGTAGTGTGTTTCTAGGGTTTAGGTGGCTAACCATGCTTCTGAGGGTGGAAATTTGAACAAGCCCTTCTCTGAGGTCAGAATTGTTTGGCTGAAGCCAGTTGAGCCAGGCACCAACTGTGGGAAGTTTCTGTGACCGCTTTGTGACGCTGACGGCTCGTCAGGACACAGGTTCGCTGCAAATGAGTCAAATAGTAATGGGGCTTCTGCTTTCTAATTCAGATTTTGTTCTCTCCTGACTTTGCGGCTAGCCTTGTAATCAAGGCAGCTAAATATGCTTTTAATTAGTGTTGGTTGGAGTATTCAAGTGAAATACACACCAAAGGGTTACATCTTCAGTGTGCAATTTTTATTTTTGTTAGGAGCTGCTTCGCTTGTTTGGATCAGGTTTTTGGCTGTTATCACCCAGCGTAGCATCGCTGGAGCTAGCAGACAGACAAAGTTTGACCTGTCCTTTCTTCTTAGCTGGGGTAGAAAAGGAAACAGTTGAGAGTGAAATTATATATCACAGCAGGCTCAAAACAGAAAAGACATGGCAGTTTTCTCTTGAGGAATACTCTGTATTTGTGTGTTATCTCCTCCTCTGGCAAATCTGTTTCTGTGTGTCAGTGATAACACTTGAAAGATTTCCACTTTTTCCCCTTATCATTCTGGAGGCTAGTAGGAGACAGTGTTGTCAAATGCCTAAATATCTTCATACCACAATATTTTAATATTTGAGTTATTTGATTTTTAAGACAATGAATTATGTGGCATTAATTTAAAGTCATAATTTACATCAACTCACAGTATTTTTAGGGAAGAGTTACATTTGAGGAAAATGGACTGTAGAAAACAAGAAAGTATTATGATATAAAACAGGAGTATCAAATGCTATCATACGTGTATGTGGAAGCCTTTTAGAAATACTGACGGTGTTTTGAGAATGAAAAATGATAAAATCATGAAACTAATAACCTGTTAGGGTTTAATGATCCTTTCCCAAATATCTGTGTTAATGTTTCATAGTTGTTACATGAAGTAGTTCTGATCAGCTGATATGATGCTGTTTTTCCCCTCAAGTGAAGGGAAGAATCCTTTGAATAACAGCCCTTGGATGACTGATTCTCAAGAGTCAGCACGTCTCTTCCGCCTCCGTGGGCCTTTGTGGGAAAGCAAAGAGATGTCTGACCCCTTCCAGGATTTGTGCCTTAACAGCAGCAAATTAAATGCCAAGGGATCCTCTTTTTGATGATGTATAGGTGACCGAGGGGCTGACACTGAAGTAAACTTCATGGATGGGGTTCTTAGTTAGGAGATGTTCATGCGGTGACCTCAGGGAGGGGGTTGTAGCTCAGGAGGGTGGCAGGGTGCAGGGAAAGCAGCGTCATCTGCAATCCTGCAAAGCAGTGCCTGTTTTTCTCTTCCTTAAACAATAAAACAGGTTTCCACTCTAACTTCGCGCAGGCTAATTGCTCATGGCAGAATTTCTAAATAAATATCCTGCTTCTTGACTCAGGTGATTGCGAAAGATGAAGTCATGCTGTTGATACAGCATAGGAACTAGAATGATAACCTAGGAACAGTTTTCCTCGCTACAAGGGAGTGTATTTCCTCCAGTGCACAGGCTTTTGATAATGTCTTAAAGTGATTTTAGCCCAGAGACCATCTTGTGGTTCTCCCCAAGTCTTAAACCGAAGACCTGCAGTTCTGCTGCGGGCACAGCCCTGATCGCGCCCGGGAGGAGCTCTGATTAGGAGCCAACTTCAGCCACCACGTGGCTTCATACTCCTCTGACCTCCCGCCCCTTCCTCTTCCCACTTTTCCCGTCTTTATTTCGCTATTGGTGCTAAATTGGTGGAGAACCAGGTGCGATGGTGACAGAGCTTCCTCAGGGTCGTTTTGCCTGCCTGCAGGGAGAATGGAGGAAAGAAAGAGATTTCCAGACAGGCCAAGCTGGGCCGTTCCTGTGATGCGTGGTCCTTGCTCCCAGCTTGCAGGGGTCCTCTGCTCTGTGCTGGCCCCGTCACCGGACTGTGTCAATTCCTAGTGGCAGAGCACCGCTGAGCTAAAAGATCCTTTCAGCTATTTCAAAGCATCACAGAATGATTATCTGAGGGAAATGTTTGCTAGCTTTGAGTTGAGATTTGCAAGTGCGCTTGGGTAGATGCGTGGGTTCTGCACCGTTTGCTGGCCATGCAGGTCTGCTAGTAAGTTGTGTTTTACTGCAGGTTTGGAGGAAAGGGCATGATGCAGAGCACAAACTGATTTTCACACATCTTTGGGGGGGGTGTGGGGAAAAACACATGAGGATGGTGATCACATGGCTGGAAGCTTGTGCCTACTGAACATGTAGCAAATAATTTTTACTTGAACTCGATGCTTCCATGCACCGTTGCAGTTGCAGTAGAATATAACCTATGGTGCATAGTAAAGCATGAGTAGGCTGATGATCCATATATAAAATGTGGAATGGTAAACACTGAGCATCTTCTTATTTACTCAGGATTCTTGGCATTCCCTAGTCTTAAAGTGGAAATGTAAATATCGTAGTAACTTGTGACTACTACTGTGAGCAGGAAATGCCAGTAGTTAAATAGTTCCTGCTGTATAAGTCTTATTTATTACTTCCATTCTGAAAATTGTTCTGGTTTTGCATGTGCTCTAATATTGAAGCTTTTCCTGAATGGCTTTGAAGTCTTTTGAAAGTTCTCCAGATCTTTTCAGACTTCAGAGATTGATAGTGTTTTCTTTCTATCCTATGTAAGGGATATAGTAGAACTGGGGATATAGTAGAAATGATAATTTAAAAACCACCTTAGAAAGCCAGACCTTTTCTTTAAGATTCCTTAAACCATTCAGAGAACGTGCTTTTGCTAGAGGGAATAGTCCATGAATGCTGTGAATAGTGTTTTACAAGCCATGTTTCCTCAGGATACAAGGAAGGCAGCAAGAGGAGGAAGCAGAAGCAGAGAGAGGAACAGAAGAAGAAGAAGTCAACCAAAGGGAGTTACTAAAATGGACTTCTCTGCTATGCCAATACCTTTATAATAATGACGATTTAATGTTACATTTGAGCACACCTCTTCTTGTGTATATTTTTTGATTGTTCACACTGCTAGCAAGGAAGTGACTCATGTTTAAAACTGTACTAAAATTGCACTATGTTATTCTTTTTAGTTTCACAGAGTGGCTTTCTTGCCAGCCAGGTTAGGGAATTTGAGTGAGGCTGATCTTTGTTGGAAGTGTGTTACATTTGAAGATTGGAAAATGTTGCAGAATTTCTTACCTCTTCCTTCCCTGGGACTAAAATGACTCTAGTCTAGTGTTTGTTTATTTGTCTTGTAGGATATAAAGGGTTGTGCAAATGCCTGTTTGTTTGGTCACTCTAGCATCAACATCAGGCATGCTGGAAGAAGAGTGCTATTCGCTCATGTCATTGGGAATGGGATGGAGACATGAGCTCTTCTAGTGCAATTTATGCAAGTGACTTTTATGGTTGTTTTTTTTCTCCAAGCTGGGCAGTGAAGGTTTGTCCCTGCTATTAAGATGTTTCTTCATTTTTAAATTGTATCATGAAGTTATATCCTCTGATTTTAAGAAGCTAAGTGTAATGATGGTCTCCTGTAAGCACTCCTACTGATTTCCTTAAGCATAGTTGACTCCCGATGAATCATTTGGTGAAATCATTCCTTATTTTAAAAGTTTATTTTCAGAACCTAGAGACAAATGATCTAAGTGCTACTTTGAAACTGCTTTTTGTTTCTGCTGAGTAGGTTTGAGATAACAAAACATTTTTTCAGCATCCATATATGACTTCAGCGAGTCTACAAGGAACTTACACCTTTATGTACGAAAGCATTTTGCATTGGTTTTATTGCAGAACTAATTTTTTTAGCTTGAAAAGATGTCTTCAGTTTAAAAGACATATATATTTTCTGACAAGATTACTTCCTTGCTTCCCATACTTGTCTCATGTGCATGACACATCGCTTCTCTTAACCATTTAGTTTGTACAGAGCCCTTCTGTTGCCTTAAGCATTTACCTGCATGTTTCTTGTCAGTATGTTGCCTCCTCTTTTTAACCTCCGGGTAGGAGTTAGCAGCTTATGGGTTTGTTTCGTTTTGTCTTCCTCTTGCCAATCAATACGTTGTTGATGTAACAGACTTAAACCTGGCAATATTGAAAGTCCACAGTTCCTGGAGAAACTCACTCATGCTAACATTTAAAAGATCAAGGAATGCACGCATTGGTGTCAGGAAGAAGCTAAACAGAAACATCAAGGCGGCATTCTAGCATGGTTTGGTGTAACAAATTCTGATGTCTCTGGTATCTGAACGGTTTAGCTTCAAATGCTTACGTTACCCAGTGTAACCCTATGCAAACATATAACCATACATGAACTCTGTTAGGGTATTTAAATTATGGTTAATACGAAATAAGACTGAGTACCATTTTCTGTCACTTAAGTACCACTTTTTGTTTTGTGCAGTGTTACTAATATTTAAAAATAAAGAAAATTATCCTTTATACTTTGTCCTCTTGCACTGTACTGTAGACTACAGCTGGCATCAGTTGTTCTTGTGTAGCTTTAATTAAAGTGTAGGCTGGAAGCACAAGGGGGAGAGTCCATATTCGCAGACACCCACAGCGTACCAACTTTTTCCTTTTGCTAAATCCATGAGCAAGTCAATCCAGTCCCTGTGTCAAATGGCTGATCCTGGAAACATTCACTGTAAGGAGTGTATACCTCAAACGGAGCTTGCACATTTGCCGTGCAAGGAACATCCATCCTGGACAATACACAACACTTTGAATTGCATCCCATTTAGTATGCTTTCCATACTCTGGGAGAAGTCCCCCTCAGCACGTACGCTAATTTGAAGCTATTAGTGCTCCTCATTTGTTGGGAAAATGGAGCATGCTTTGGAAAAGCCGGAGAGGTAGAGGGAGGGGTGACACCAGCGCAGGGCTGGACTCCCCAGGCTGTCCCTGTGGTGTGAGCAGCCCCATGTCATAGGACAGAGTGGCTCTGGATCAGGAACGTGCCTTGAAGAGTTCGAGCAGACTGGGGTTTGGAACATAAATATCTTCTTGACTCTGGTCCCTGTGTTAGCTTTGAAGGAGGAGGATAGAGCATTAATTAGTTAGAAGACCTGAAGGCAGGCTCTGAAATAGTTGGGAAGCCTGGCTCACCAAGGGCATCCTTATCCCACTGGAAAGGTGCGGGCGTGCTGGCAGCTGGGCTCCTACACCCTGTGCCTCCCGTGGGGAGAAACTCCTGGGAAAAAGAGTCCCCAGAGGAGGGAACCACAGGCATAATTTTTCCTGTAACTACCTAGAATCTGCCCAAGCTTGCCTAGAAATTAAGAAATGTGGGCCGATGGCCATTAAGCCTCATTCCTTCGTTCTCAGCCTGATTATTTCTGGATTGTAACCCCAGGGTAACTGCTTAACTGAGCACCACGAGGTAAGGTTGTCAGCCTGGGTGCAGCACCGTGCTCCCGTGGCTGTGCTGCTTGCTGGGCAGCCTGGATGCAGGGCCACAGCTGCCACGGATGTACGAGCAGCCACGTACGTGGGGTCTGGTATCCCAGCGCATCCATCTGCCACAGGTGAAGGCTGCATGATGATAGGGTTGGTTAAAGTATGTGTTGGGGCAGGAAACATGCAGGTGGGTGTGAGGCGCCACAACTGATGACAGATGATGCTGGCCCAAGAGTGGCTGTGAATAAAAGTATTGTGAAAACTGGGAAAAGATTCCCGACTGTCCAACACTTCTGTGGAAGAGCTGAGGACAGAAACAGAGCTAGTCTGAATACAGACCTTACATGATTTACAAAACGGATTGCAAAATGATCCTTTACAGAGCAGATAACCTGGGCTCACAGACCCACAATGTATCCCGTGAGAAAATTAAATTATTAGGGTAGAGAGCAGTTGAGTAACAGCATAATTAAAACGATACACTGAAAACAAAACAATTTTATCTTGAGATGGGGGACAATCACAAACAAAATATTGTCAGATAAGGGTTCCTGCTCCTCACTTGGAAGCTGCCACTATGAAAATGGTTTAAATTCAGTTGTTTTTCCACACCTTTTAGAGATGTGCACAGTCTGCTCTTTGAACTAAGGTTTGGCAAGACTTTGATCTTAAATAAAATCTCAGAGCACGTAGGTGTCAAAATGATAAAACGTATTTTTCAAGTTTTTGCCCAGTCTCTGCTCTGTGCTGCTGCCCACCTTCATGGGCAGCTTGCAGACCTGTAGCAGCTACTGTAGAGGTAACACAAGGCTCTGTTTTTCTCTGTCAGCTTAGCTGCCTTTACAGAGTCTTGCTTTTCCCTCAAATTTTGGAACTATCTCGTGAGCCTTTGTATGTATTTATTGAAATAACACACTAAAAAGATGCCGCTTTTGAAAAGAAGAGAGCCAGATACCCAGAAAATGTGCAGTAAATGTTGTGGAAGTGCTAAACTGCCTGTTTTCCCAACGCCATCTGAAATGTGTGACTCATACCCACTTGTTCTTCAGGAATGTTCCTAGACTTGTGCCACTGAACAGGTGCCTATCAAGTGGTGGGATTAGCTTGTTACTATATTGAATGTCATTGTTTAATTCAGCCTATACAGAAATGTAATAATTTCCATTTTTTCCCCTTTGCTTGGTGTGCCAGCTGCACAGGACTGTTTATTCCTGGGATGCACAGGTTAGTCCTTCCTGCATTTCAGATCTCAGTTATCTTTCTTCGTGTGCAGTTCTGCTCATTTTATGTCCAAACTTTGCTTGCATTTTAGTGCTTTCACACCATCTTGCCTGGGGAGCACCTTACTCCCCTGTAACTCACATATTGGTGGAGGGGAGGGGTAGAGTTGCCTGTGATTAGGTATATTTAATTCTTCTCTTCCTAATGAGCAAGGTGGAATCTGGTCTTAAGAGACTTTTTATCACTATTTGCAAATCTTCACTCATTGCTACCTGCAGCACTGAAAACTAGACAAGGCAAGGCAATTTTCCTCTCCACTGGTGAGAATTAAAAGAGGCCACTTAAAGCCACATACAGATCTAAATTTTAATGAATGTTCATAATTGAAACCATGATTGATACAGCTGCCCTGTGCCAGCACACTGACTTCTCACATGTTTTTCTAGCCAAAAAGGTTTAGGCGGGGTGTTGGGAAGTGTCATGTTTGTTAAGTACCGTGTTGGTGCCCTTCTTAGCCACCAACTGATATCTACTGACAGGAGGAGAAGCACTTCCAAAGTGGCTGAGCTGACCTGAGATGACATTTCCAAGTGTGGGGTAGGTTACCTTGCTGCTCTCATCACAACAAGCAGAGACTGCTCATGTCATTTGGCACATCTTGAACTATGTCATCAAGTATCCCAGACCTTCCTTCTGCCTCTTCCAGGAGGCCTCATGTTGTCCCTACAAAATCATCCCCAAAAGCAAGAAGTGAGCGCGAGAGGAAGATCAAAACACACACTCTCTTAACGAGCCTGAATGCTTTGATTTTAGGAAGATGCCTCCATGTCTGCCTGGAAGTGATCACAGATTTTCTTGGATGTTTCCAAGGAAGGAACTGGACCTCAGAGCACTGCCTGGATGTTTAATTGCATCTCTTCAATGTCTGTTTCCGTTGGCATGCACATGCATCTTTCTACTTAAACAGCATACATAATTTTTTCCATCCCTTGTTTAGGAAGTGCTCATCCTTTGGTCAATGCAGGGTGGCTTGCTTGTTCTTTAGGCTGCCGGTTGTTGCAATTTAATGAAGTCTTATAGTATGGCGGGGGTTATTTTTGCATTATCTCAATATTAGAGAGTTGCGGTTGGGAAAATTTCTTGAACTTGAAAAGCAAAATTTACTTCCAGGTTTTAAGATATGAGCTAACAGTGCAAAATGGTAGATCATGCCAAAGCTAGTACGCAAATAAACCTCTTAAATGTGTTAGGTTAAAACTTATGAAATAGGTTAAAACTTATGAAATATATCTTTCTGCCTGCTTTTTGGAGTCCCAGTGTGTGACATCTGTGGATGGTTTAATACGTTGAGCAGTGCGCTGGTTGCATATTGCTACGTGAGACCAAGGGATAGTTTGAAGCTTCTTTAATAGACTGCGTGCTCAGAACCGGGGAAGGGAACGAGCTCTAAGGAAACATTAGGGAGCACTAAGCAAACACTTCCCACAGCACCTGGAAGGGACACGCACCAAAGGTGCATGACTTGATCCTGGCAGCAGATGCAAGCTACAACCTGCCATACTGGTAGTGTTGTGACAAGGTGGGTTTCACCACTTTGGGATTCAAGGCGAGGAGGTAACCAGCACTAGAGCCTTCCCAGTGCTGTGAGTCACGCTTTATACCCATAAAAATGATTTGTCAGCTGCCTGGCCCGCTGTCCTGTCTTTGATAGTGACTAACAGTGGATGCCTAGGGGAGAGCACAGCAACAGGCTAAGCATGTAATTATACCTCACCAAAATGTTTTCCCAGCTGCGGCTCCATGGCCCAGAGGCTCCTGGATCCAGAAATGGGCTTTCTCTTGCCCAGTATTTTTTTCCCATCAACTCGTTCAATTGCCTGCTCAATACCCAGTGCCTTACGGCAAGATTCCTCGCCTGGCTCTGTTGGGTAATGAGATAGCCCCTGTGTTTTAAACCTCTCTCCTACAGCTTCCTTTGGTTTCCTCCCCTCCTCCATCCTGACGCTGGAAGAGACACTGAACACCACAGCCTCATTCACCTTTTCCATGCCACTCATGATTTTACAGATTTTGCTCATGCCAGCTTTTGGTTAACTCTTTTATGGCTCAAGAGCATCTTGGACTATACCTTGCAGAAAAGCCTCTTCCTACCTTTGATGGCCCTCTCGGGTCAGGAAAGCTCATTAAACAGCAGCTGTCGCTCAGCTCCATAAACTGTGACGACTGCCTGGACGAGCATGACTAGCATTTTACCAACTTGTAATACCCCGCTCTCAGTCTGACAGGAAGAGAAGGCGGCCGCGCCAAGCCCAGGATGCAGGAAGAGCAGAGCAGCACTTGAGACCCGCCTCTGATGCCCTCAGTCTCACCAGGCTCTCACGGGCTCTGGAATGAGAACGCATGAGCTCACGGCAGTGATGGTATCTCCAGAGCGTCGTGGTCCCACACACCTTCACCCTCCTTCCCACCCCCTCAGCCGAGACCGCGTCACGGGGCATTCCTTGGCAGCCGACAGGACGTGCACCTCCTGACTCAGGCACAGCTCCTGCCACCGCTCGTCCCTCGGGCTGCAAGCGCTAACTCTGTAACTCTGCTTGGCTGGCAGCACGCGGACGGTGCAGTCAGTGGAGTAGGTGCTTTATTCTAAGATGTGCCTGGTGTTCCTGCTGCCAGTTTGCCTGCTCCCACGGAAAACCGGCATTGGCTGTATGATCCCTGCCGACCAGGGAGACAGGTCCAGTAACCTTGGGAAGACACAGGGTGTGATGCATCCCTGTGGGCACTGCCTGGAGATGGGGGCAGCGCGACAATGTGTGTCCCTGATTCCTGCAGCACTGCAGTGGTTTCACTGCCACCCCCAGTATGTCCAGTATGCAGATGGTATTTCCCACCTGTAGCGATCTGGGCTGTGACTTTCCCTATTCCCCTCAGCATCTTTTGTGCAGGGGCAGCTGCATGCAAGTGTTCACTCACCAGCATCATTTGGGAAATCTTAAACGTCTGGGGAGTTAGTTATGAGGAAACAACAGTGGTGGCAGGGAGGATCCAGACAGACGGGCGGGCGTACGGCATCGAACACTGACAGCGAGAATTCAAAACTGGCCCATTGATCCGACCCCCCAGAACGTTGTGTCCGGACCTGTCAAAGCTCAGAGCGTGTCTGGCTCCGCAGTTCTGGTACCCATCCAGCTCCATGTTAAATACGATTTTGCCCAACGGATTTTCGACCTGAGCGCAGACACAGGCCTGGGGGACAGGCAACCCCTGCCCGCGGTGCCCCTGCCCCAGCAGAAGCCGTGCCGCACCTGCGGGAAGGATTTTCCATTTGGGTGCGCCTGAGCCTGTGGCCTCTTCTTTCTCAGCAGGATTCAGGTTTGGTGGGGGCAGTTTTCTAGTCAACAAAATGACTTCCCTCGGAACCACAGATTTTTCTACCACGAATACTTCGGAAAATATTATTCAGTTCATGTGTAATGTGAGTCTCAGGTTGCATTAGGAGATGGGATGTGATAGAACACGATGAAAATGAGTCACTTCGTATCATGTTTTATTGTGATGTGTCAGCTGAGAAAGCTAAAGAGCTATAGGTGTTCCTACCAACCCAATTATGAAACAACCACTGGTTCATGCAGAGATTACTAAGTTTTTCCTAGGCTAGTTAGCAGAGAGGTTTAGGTCTGCTGTTTAGCAATGTTTTGTTTAAGTTGCTAACAATAGGCTGCCTCAGAATCTATTTTCCACCCAGAAAAGTCATCAGTCTCATTAGCAATAGCTAACCTTGCTCAAAAACTCCAGTCATCAGGACCAGACTGTCTCTGTTGGCAGAGGGGAAAGCCCGTGAGATTGCCCTTATTTGAGGGCTACTTTCCACTGGTGTTGACTAGAAGGGGGTAATGGTGCCACCGCCTGCTGCTGCTGTAGAACTGAGAATACGAAGGTGTGATTTGGAAAATCTGCAGGTTAGAGAGTGGCCCTATACTTCGCAATTTAATCCAGAGAGTGACAGATGCCTTGACACAGGCAGAAAAACTCAAAGGATTTTCAAGTTAGACTTGTCATTTCCATTCCTGCTGGCTGCATTGCTGGCGGTCATTAAGAAGAAGCACGCAGGACCCTTCAGGACATTGCAGCAGCCCTGGGTATGAAATTGTGTCTGTGGGATGCGGGTGATGGAATTGGTGGAGACCAATGGTCTCAGTCCCTCTCCACCACTGGTCTGGTGAGACCTTCAGCTGACGGCTTTGCCTCCTGCTGCAATGCCCACGGGCTTGCCAAGGCTGCACAAGCCAAGAGCCACACAGCTGGGCAGCCTGGAAGTACCTGGTGTACACCATCTGCTATGGTGATGCTGGATGAGGAGCTGCTTTTGTAAAAGCTTAGGTAAATTTTGAGAATAAGGATTTATAAGTCCAGCTTTTCTTGTGCTATAATTTTGAGTATGAGCGGACTCATTGGGGGGGCCCTCACCCAGGGGGCAGATTTGGGGCAGGTATATGTGACTCCTCTCCCCTGCTCTGTGCCTTCTCCTGACTGTGACCCTTCAGCAGTCCCCGTCCCTTCAGCTCTATGTCTCTCTGCCACAGAAAAAGTCAATTCAGTGAAATGCTCTGGGGCTTTTGCTGTGTCAATACACAGAGGCCAGGGTAGGACCTTTCCCTTCATTTTTATACTAGGGTTTGAACTCCTCGGTCTCGCACCATTAACCCCTTGCAGCCCTGGTTTGAGGAGGAGGAGGTTTCCTAGCGGGGTTGTAAATGCTTCAGAAAAGGCATCTGGGGAGGAAAGCTGAATAATGGAAATGTTAACAGACCTTTCATTACACACCCGATACATCATTACTTAATTTCTTTGCTTCTGTCTCTTGTTTTTATAGGGTTTTTTCCCCCTGATCAATAGCATTCATCCTACTCAGTGAACAGGCTTGATACTGGTTTTATGGCGCAAAAATTACTGTTGCTTTGACTGGCTGCTATTACCGGATGACATTGCTTGGCAGAAAACAATGAATCTTCCTATTATTTGGAAAATAAATGTGATTTATGGGAGCAGAAATTGATAGTGGTCTGTGTCTTGCCGTCAGAGTGCTTGCTTTCTTGAAATAAGGCACCTTTGGAGTGTGAAGGCTGTTTGTCTAGTGCTGTGGAGCAATTTATAATATAAATTTTTTAACTCAGTTTTGATTCAGATTTTTTTTAAAGATGATGATAAAGAAAACATCTGTGGTCTTTTTAATGGTTTGATGCCTATGTGGAAAGCAGTTGCGTAGGTGCTGGAGTTAAGCACGCTGGCAGGGAAGGACATGTTGTGGGTGGTGGAGGTGATGGAGGGAGGAGGAGGAAGGGGAAAGCTGGCCATTGACCACCTGCTGTCATTTCCCTTCACTCACTGCAGGGATGATGGTCAGCACGGAGGATTTATTATTAAAATCCCACAATAATGGTAGATAAAAATGGACCACTTGAACTGCAGGGAAGCAGAACCGCTTCACCTGATAGCTGTGCAAGACATTGCCTAGGGACATCTGGGGGGGCCTGTGAGGCTGTTCCTGTCTTTTCTGCTCGTTCTTGCTCTTTCACAGCAAACTCTCTGCTGCCTTCCAGTTGGCCTCAGCTGTGGTGGGCCAGCTCTGCTCCTGGACAGCACGGCTGCGGGCCCTCTTCCCCTAATGCCTGTGCCGAATATGTCTTCTGCTTCTTGAAGGACTAGCAAATAAAGAACTTACCTATTTGGGGACATATTTTGTGCCTCTCTTAGGGCAAAGGAACTAAGGGAAGTCCTCATCACTTTGGAATTTTTTTTTTTTTTTAATTAAAAATACATGTGGTCTCCAAGTCCAGTCCCCTCAACTCTTTGGTTTATTCCAGGCTTAACAGTGATTTAAGCTACACTTATGGTATATTTACACAGAGAGAGGATGTTTGGCTGAGTGCATATATCAGCACCTCTGCAAGCAACTGCAGTTGAAGCCAAATGCTGAGCTCTTCCATGTAATTGCATCTCCCATGCCAAGGAAGAGCGGGCACAGCCCCCAGGGTAGCAGAGCTATGGGTCTCCTCAGCTAGGCATGGGGACCCCAAACCTCCACGGAGGGATCCTTTGGGAGAGCTGCGATGCCCCAAACACCCAGATGCTGGAAAGCCACCCAAGTAGTTCCAGTCCGGAGTGGAAATTTTCACCTCTGGGAATCAAATTTAACCTCAGCAAATGATTCTGCCCCACAACATGCTGCGTAAGGGGCCACGCTTTTTGTGCAATCACTGGTAAAAGAGGCCCTGTGTCCAAAAAGTACATCCAAAATATGTACATCTGCACGTTTGCACGCGAAAGGATGACCGCTGAATATATATACCTATTCCTACTGCACAAATGGCCAAAACCACAGTGCCCAAATCATTTCTCTGCATAGAACTGAGCTGCTTGGAAAAATAGTGAAGCGAGAGATTTTCGTTAAGGTATTTTGACAAAGACGAATGTTCCCTTAGGAAGCAGGTACATCAGATGGGAAGAGGCTGATCGTTAATTTTAAAAAGTCAATTTTCTGTCAGGTAAAAGTTGTATTTCGGAGATGGTTTACCATCCCTGCCTGCCAGCCGCCTTGCTCTGCTTTGGGGCTGATTTCTGGTCAAGCTGAAGTGAACACCTGAAAGTTTTTTATTTCTCCATAGAAATAAATACGCATGCATACATATATGTATGTGTATGTACCTTTAGCACCCTTCTGGATATTTTTAGCTACTTTTCTTAGGCCAAGAGGATGGATACTGTACTAGCTAGGAAGCTGAAGCAAACTGTAATTACCTTTATCAGTCTTAAACCAACGTAATCAGCAGTTTTCTGAAAATCTTTGTGCAGAGCGTTTATTTTTCAGGCCTCTGAGTGTATGTTCAGGCAGGGCCAAACACTGCGGTGATCTAAGCCCGATTTGGGTCTGCTCAGTGGAACTCCTTTGTTTTATGGTCAGGACAAAAACATTATGAAAATCTGCTCTGCTACATTACATGGGGCCACATAATTTCACTTAATGGTGCCTGCATTGAAGTTACGATCTCACGGCAAACCCAGAGTGTATCTCATAGAGAAACACCCAGCCACAACTGGAATAATTATCTCTTTTAGGCATCATTCCTTGCAGAAAGTACTTCCATTTACTCAGTTCTTCAAACAGCAGCTTCTTCCAAGCAACTGCCTGGCTGGCTGCAATGTCTTTACACAGGTAGGACCATCTCTGGCCAGGACTAAACATTGAGTTTGTGCCGAGTTAGCTCCAAGGAATAATGGGTTTCAGTGGGTAAAATAGCATAAATACAGCTGCCAGGGTAGCTAAAACTATACAGATGTTGGTAAAGATAATTACACTGTTGTTAAAGGGACTTTGGTGCAGTTTATTTCTTTGACTTGCAAGAGTTGTACAGAGATAAACAGCTGTCAAAGGGAGTCCATGGTTTTGTTTCCTTATCTGAAATCAGAGCCCCAAGACACAGCCATATTCTTGTACTTTGAAGATTAATTTAAAATAAATACCATACTTTTTGTATCAGACTCTTTCCTTCTGTCTGGGATTTGTGTCCCATGGATGTACTTACTGCAGATGCAGCTTCTCCTGCTGTCCCACGTTGTAGAGAACATATTTGTGTGCGTTTACCTGGCTGTTGGTGCAGGATTCAGCACTGTGTGTTTTAGCACTGTATTTCTAGTGGTAAGTACATTCACTGGGATAATTACACGTGAACTTGAAGAGGTGTTAGACATTAATTATACCAACATAGATAATCTGAGGTAAAATTCTGGACTTATTTAAGGCTTCACATAGGTAACATAAATAAGCTATTGCTATGTGTATCATTACACTGAATCTCACTCTTCAAGGACATTTTATTTTCATCAGGAAACTGACTAGCCAAGTAACACTAGTACCATGTTGCTACTTCAGAATCTGGTCATAATTTGAGGATATTATCAGGATGCGTCCTCTATAAAAGATCCTGAAAAGGTCTTCCTATTTAAAGTAAACCTTGTGGACTGCACACTGCTTTTCTGAATGGAACTAGCCATTCCTTAATTTAGCCCTGGCAGTTACTGTGCTATTTGCATTAATATATACTGATATTCAGTGAAGTAAATCATGATGCACCCTTCCAAGGGGCAGTGGTGAAGAAATCCCATCAACCCACATTATGCTAAAGTAGCCTTCACCAACTAATTTGTGTTGCTCCAAATGTGCAGCACTTTACTGTGATGAGTTAACTCCAATACTTACACAGTAAACCCCCAGATCCTTCTACCATTTGTGAGCCTAGAAGGAGCTGTGCTCCACAAAGCTTAATGTACTTCCATCAGGTTCCTGACTTCATAAATAAAGCAGTTCTTTGTTTTTCCCCTGTTGTGTTCCTGACTCTCTCATCAAATTGAAACCGTTACTAAACCAGATTTTGGTATCAGCCCAGAGCTTTCTGTTTTGCAAGATAGCTCATCCTCATTTTTGATACAGCTGAATTTCCTAGCACATTAGCTTTATAAAAAATCTGTTACCATTTCCTCTTCAGAGTCCCGGTTTTCTGCAATTCCTAAGGATTTGGGGCTGCAAAGAGTATTAATCCAGAAGCACAACTTTTGCTGGAGGAATCAGCCCTTACAGATATGAAGTTGGAAATTTGCTGGAGTGAGGGTGGGCTGGAGGCAGAAAATGGTTTGATGTATGATGCATGGCCACTTTACAAACATAGCTTTGTACTTGAAAGGTGGCTTTCATCATTAAGAGAGTAGCCTGGGACCTAGAGGATCTGCATGCAGTTCTTGACTCTGCTCCTGCCTTGTTGAGTCAATCTTAAAATGATTACTAGTCAGACAATCTCTCTGTTCCCCGTCTATAAAATAGAACAAGTTAATCCAATCCTCTTCTCCTGCACTTCATTCAATCTGTTTAGCTCATTAATTCTTCAGACTAGGAACTCAATCATGCTGTTTCACAAGGCAAGCACACAGAGAAATAAAGTGGAGCAATGCAGATTAAACAGTCTTGTATCTTATAAAAATGAAATTCAACCCTACAGGGTACTCCCCCTTACTACCAATACCAAGATGACACATTTCTCCCTCTCCCTGAAATCCAGACATACCAGAGATGGAGATGGGTGAGGTCGGCTAAGTGCCCCGCTCCACTCTTCTGATGGTGACTCTCCTTGTATCCCCTCTCATTCTGCCTAATTGTATTTACAGTGCAAGTATTTGTACAAACACAGCCATACCTGAGGGCTTTCCCAGAGATAAGGGGGTTTATTACATTTCCATCCACAGCTATCTGCAAAATAATGTAATTAGTTTATCCTATGTTTGTCAAGAAAAAACAAAACTGAATAGCGTAAATGGTATTTGGAAGAACGACGCATTCCTGCCCTTTGGCATAATTCAGCCTATAATTCTTTATTCAGCTGTTGGTGTGCTATGCTGTCCACCGCTCTGGACAGAGCAGGGCTATAGGAAGATACTTTCTTGCTTTGGAGGAAAATTTCAGCATATCTGTCACAGGAAAAGTTATTAAACTCCTTCAGTTATTTGCCTTCCGCATTTGTAACCTGCTCTTCTGCAGGTACTCATATTTTGGGGGCACAGGTTAGTGCAGGGGCAATGTAACCAGTTCTCCTGGATCTCCTTTAGCTCTGCCACCAGCACGCTGGACCTGCGTCCCACCGGCGTGGAACAGACCCTGTAACTGTCCTCTGTGAGGAGTTTAAATATATTTGCCCGTTTATTAGACAAACTTAATGTAACCGTAACTATCCAAGCCAACTAGTGTAGTAAAAAGATGCTTTAAGATCTCAACAATCCAGAGCAAAAGGAGAAATGTTTAAAAAGGCCCCCAAACCAGCTACCTTTAATGGAATTAGATAGTTTAGCTATATAAATAAGAAGCTATTGCTCGTGGAAAAAAAAAATCGCAGTGATTTCCCCTGAGGTAAAATCAGTAGAGCAAAAGAAAAAAAAAAGAAGTAAAAAAAAAAAAAATCCCTCACCATAAACCTGAAGGGACTTGTCAGCTTTACGGCAGAAATTGGAGAGACCACTCAAGCAAGGAAAGGATTAGGCTATCTCCTATCAAAGCATGCATGGACTGGATTTTTACAGCAACTTAAACAGAAAGTGGTGGGGTTTGGGCTTTGATTTTTTTCCATTTCCAGCTGTGGCAAAGATTGGAAGAAAAAATGCACACAATACAGTCCGTAAAGTAGTGCCTTTCCAGTGGAACCAGTGCCTACGTCCTCCTCCCAGGTCCATCGACTTTAACAATTACAATACTGCTCCGTTTTGCACACTGACCCCAAAGGCAGTGTGAAACATTTATACTTTTGGTTACGTCCATGAAGACCCATGTCCCACAGCTCTGAACACAAGAGTGAGCTGGCCTGGCTGTGAGAAGGAAAGGATGTAGTTGGTGACGAAGGGTCTTGGGTGCTGTCTGATGCAGGAGAGCTGGAAGCAGCTATGCTACCACAAATCCTGCCTCTTAATCCCCTCTGACCTGAGCTCCTGATCCCAGACACATCAGCACTCAGCTATTGTGAATCTGCTCAGTGTTCCAAAAATACCATGCATGCCCTGAGCATACTCACATTAGTGCAGCCTCCACCATGAGAACATGGTACAAGCTTGTTTGCTCCGTGCTAGGAGCCTTGTGCTCGCCCTCTGCACCGTCTCCCTGCTGCCGCAAGACAATGTGACTGTATTTACAAGTAGCAGAAGATGGAAAATTATTGCTGGAGTGTGAACAAATAATTCCTTATTAAAACTCATTTTTTTTTTCACTGAGTCTTCAGCTTTTCAAAGCGTGCCTTTGCTCGTGCGTGTAGTTGACTAAGCATTGAGGGGAGGGGACTGATTGCTGTATAGTCCTCAGCTCTGGCACGTCATCTCATTGCACTGGTTCTCTTCCTCTTTACAAGGTCCTACCACACACTGTCTCCTCTAAGGTCAGTCCAGCCCCAGTCCTCTCTTCTTCAGTCCTGCAGTGTAGAGGAATTACAGAGGAATGAAGGCAGGTTAATTAACACTGATAATATACAGCTGGGGGCTGGCTTCAGGGGCGGTGGGTTGGCTGACGTGGACAATGTGCAGCTGTGGCTGGTTCCTGCTGAGTAGTTAAATAGCTCTAAGGAGGATGGGAGAGGAGCTCTGGAGGAAGAGAGACCCAGAAGAAGGAGAGGGAGTGCCCTGGGTACAGGAGAGACAAGGAGGGGGCCTAGATGAGGAGAGGCCAGCTGGAAGAGGAGCCCAGAGGAAGAAGAACATGGATGCAGCAGATGCAAGAAGCAGGGTGGACTGGTCTGAAGAGGGTAAAGAAACAGCACAAACATTAGATGAAATGTTTTGAAACCGTGTGGGGCATTGGTGGCTGTGCTGGGGCAAGGTGGGGGAACCACTTTTTGAAGTTAACCTGGTACGGGATGGTGAAAGCCTTGTTGCAGCCAGCTAGTTTTGATAGTGCTGCAACACTGCAGCTTCTCAGGTTGGGCTGGTGGCAGCTTTCAGGGGGTACAGAGAAGCTCATCTCCATTTGGTGTGTCCCTTGCCTTTTTTACTACACGAGTCCTACAGTCGTTTTATAGTAAAGTATGCCAGGGCAGGGTAACTGGGCATCTTCACTTGCCAATCTTCAGACTTGCTGGTGCACTGTGTGTTCAGTGACTGGTCCTTCACAGTCACGCTGTGATTTGGCTCTGCTCCCACTTCTTGTCTTTAACCAGTTTTCCCCTAAAGAGAGAACAGATACAGTTTTAATTTGGAGTCTACTTCTGGGCTTTCAACTCGCTCTTCTAAAAGTTTTTAAGTCAGGACAGACACAATTTTATCTTTTTTTTTTTCCCCCCCCCCCCAGCCTCAGATTCTGATACTGTTGAGGTAATGTGTCTCTGTCTAGCTTTTAGTTATACAGCCTTTGCCACTGAATAACTGTCTCCCTTTCTTTTTCTATTTTTTTAATTTTCCTTGCCACTCTATTGTCAGCTGGAGAAAAACTGTTATCTCCTTCCTACAGGCAGGATGTGAAGCGATAAAAAATAAATTCCAATGCCAAAGCTCAAAGTCTACCTACCCAGCCTTCAGCCACCACCCTTCCTTGGCTAAACCTGACTGTGTCAAGCTTGGAGCCTCCTCAGGTTCTCCTTGGAGATTTCTATAAAAACCCCTACGTTTTCTGCATTGAGAGACACAACCACCAAGTCCAGGCAGCAACCTGTGTTCCTGCTGGTAGTCACTAACAAGGTGCTCTGTGCCCATTTTCACCTTCAGAGCCTACCCTGAAAAGGGTATGTGCCTAAGGATGGTCTCAATTTGTGCTTAGCAGATGACACCTTCTGCTGGGATGGAGTATAGTATCACAGAACCATTTAGGCTGGAAAAGACCGTTAAGATCATCAAGCCCAACCACTTCTCCCAGTCTTCCTGTTCCTTCTCCTCCTCTTCTTCCAGCTTTTATTTCTTCTATTTTTTTGTTAAACACTTCTTTCTGATTTTGTTCATCCTCATTCTTTTCCATCTTTCACCTTCTTGTGTTCTTCCCCTGGTCCTCATTTCCCATCTTATTCTCATCCTCCTCCTCTTGCCTCCTGTTGCCTTCTTGAGTAGTTACAGGTTCACATCCCTCAGCTACCAGAGGGCTTCACAGCATTATCTCCTGCTCACAAGGCTCTCCTCTTGGAGGGAGGAGAATAACTAGGCATCTTTAAAACAGCTATCCACGGATTTCATACAGTGTAGGAAAACTTCAGCACAACAATATACCTGATTCCAGACCTGGTGAGTAAGACTCTGTGAGCACTGTGGGCACCATGTAATGGGCCCCACAGGTCTGCAGCAGTAACCTTGCCTTAGAGATGTCATGTTTTGTAAAAATGGTACACTTGACCTTAATGTCTACCATCAGTAGAGTCCTCTCTGTAGGACAGCTTCATATGGAAGTGAATTTTCTCAGCCCTTTCCCCTACAATATTTTGTGAGGTCAGTTTACCTTATCTGGATGCTGTTCCTGAGGTGTCTGACTTGCAACAGTGCTCTTCTTAGGTATTAGAGTGCCTGAGTTCTGCTTATAAATCTCACTCACTCAAGTTAAAATAGGTAGTTTATCCTGAAGCTAAAGTATCAATCCAGTTTGAATTTACATCAACCCTTTTTAATCTCAAGACTTCTAAATACAATTGCTGCAGTGTATGAACATTATGTTATCAAATGGTATTGAAAGATGCTGTTAATCTACACATGGCTGTATCAAGGCTAGCTGTAGTACAGAATTCATTGCTCAATATGTGGTTAAAACGGATTCCATATCTTTGCAAGTTTATACATTTATCTTCAGGCATTTCATTATGACTGGTGCTAATGATAAGCTTTCAAAATAAACACACACGTATTGTTCTATATTGTTAGTAAAGTGACCATAACCCCTCCTCTGTCTAGTTTTCCTGTTTTAAAAACTCTTCTAATCAGGATTTTGCAGACCAGTACTGCTTTCCTTGAATTATTTCAGATGAATAATTCTGATACAGGGGAAATATTTTACTGGTACCTTCCTCAGCTCCCAAAAAATCCATTCATATTTTAAAAACTTAGAAGAAAACCAGAAATCTGCCAGTTCCCAACTGTCATTTGCTCCTTATAGCCTACTTTTGGAGTGTTGCCAGAAGATCTCATCAGTCTGCTCGTGATGTATACATGGCTCTTTCAGCATAATGTATGGCTGTGGACACGAAATAGATGCATGAAAATAACGGCTGCTGATTTTGCTATCAGTGTGCTCTTTGACCTTCACCCCTGGCTGGAAACCACTATGTTATTAATTCAAGTCTCATGTTGTCTCTCCTCTTTACTTGTAATACATGTTCTGTATAGGCTTTATTACAAAGTATGGGTTACAGATTTCATAAACTGGGAATAAAATCACACTGTTAGCATGACACCCCCAAATACCAATCTGTCTGCTAGGTTTCTCATGGGACCTAGTTACTCTTGGCATGATCTCAGCACCTTCCTACTGACCCAGCACAGGAGCAGAACTAATATTAGACAGCACTAAACTCACTGCTAGTGTAATATAATTTTATTTAAAACCACTAGCCTAAATCCCAATTGAATTTATTTGCCGAAACATGAGCCCTTGGTGTAGCACAGCTACCATCTTTTTGTGTGAAAGCACAGATTCTTGCTTGAAAGATTTATCTGATATTAATGACATAGCTGCATTTAGATTGCATGAATCAGTACGTGCCATAAACTGCTTGAACACTCGTTAAACCTGATGAATTAAATAATCCTCCTGGGTTGGAGAGAGATGTTGCTGTTATAGTTTATGATATATCATATATCACATCTGTTTGTTATTGTTCTACCCATGTTATTTTATGTTTAAAAGGGATAATGTCAGCAGGAGTAAGTCCTGCTTATTTTGGAAGAAACAGATGCTCTGCAAATAGAAGACAGTACAAAACGCCTGGAAATTGGAAATCTGCTGGAAATCTGATAGCTGAGGAAGTGCTGGAGGACTTGTCTATATGGAGAAAAGAGCCTGAAGAATATTATTATGGAGTAGTAATTAGACTGCGGGTTGTTATTTTTTACAGTAAACCAACTTGTATTCTGATTTTAATTCATTTTGAGTGCTCTCCCTTTGGAAGTGTTGCCATGGGGCTGCTTATCTGCTGCTTGGGTCTCTTAGGTTGGAGCCTGGTACTTGATGATACTGAGATGCACCTCTTCTTCTGTTCCCACGGAGCACTGGACTGGGGCCCAGATCTGCATTTCAGTAGTTCTCTAAACTATTTAAGGCTTGGGCGAAGGTAAATCCTCCTAAAATCGCACACCAAACATTGTTCACTTTGTGTGTTATATATAAGCTCATTTTATTTTTTATTTTTTTTTTTTATTAGCTGGTAGCACGATTCCTCCACTTCTCAGGTTTACACTTTTGGTCGGTCATGTATGTGTTGGCTGGCTGAGAGCAGTTCCTATCAGCCTGACCCAACTCCCAATGGAGTGCATGGGTTCTGAGCCAGGCCAGCTGCCCTTGGCTGTGAACCGTAGAATAAATATTTCTTTTAAACACAGAGCATCTTGACTATTCCAAGAATGTCTCAAAAGCCGATCTAGGCTATGTCAGCTCTTCTTCATATGCAGAGGGGAAAAATCCTTTCAGAACTGAGGCATGGGAAGTATGTAACGCTGAGATGTGTCATTGTCTAAACTTTGGGCAGGGTGGGATGTTAGGGAAGGTTTCCAGGGAACCAGAAAAACTTTCACAAACTTATTGGCTGACATCCACGGCAAATGTCATTCCAGATATGGCAGAGAATTAAGCAGCTCTATAGCAAAATAAAACCACATCCAAAAATAAAGATCATAACACTTATATTTTAATATTAAATGATAAACATTTGAGTGCTGTAAAAGTCAGTGAGACTGGGGAAGAGATTTATGATCCCTGGTAGTATTTAAATGAATAATTTTCTGTGATTTCTGGTTAAAACCAAATTAAGTGTTTAGATACATGTAAGTGTGTGAGTTGTTTCCTGGCTTTAGGATGGACTAATCTTTCAGTTGCATACAATGTGCTTTGCTGAACTGTGGACAAAATTTCTTTCACGTGGCTAGTGATGGGGCCATGCCATGATGAGAGCACAGTGCCTCTGGCTTAAAGTGTATATTTTCAGTTTAATAGATAGATAAACAAAGAAGAAAGCTACAATTCAAAGAAGTCCACACAGGACTCCAAAAATCCTTACTCAGACTACATAAAAATTATAAAAGTAAACAAATAATCAATACCTTTGATAGCCAAAACTCTGCTGACCTAGAACCATATTTTTAAATATGAAATTGGTCCCACTCTATGCAAGACATTGTCCTCTACTGATTCTTCTCTTATATGTCCATTTCTTCCTTTCTCAGCTCTCTTCCCATCCCTCTCTGGGGCATCATTGGTCTTGATCCCCAGAACTGACAACTCTTTGAATTACTGGATCCCTTGGGTAGCAAGCACCTGCAGGGAGCAGTCTCGATGGAGCCTGCTGTCTAACCACCTATTGCAGACAGTGCAGCTCCAGTCAATGCAAACCATTGATTCCCAGGAATATTTGAGCTCATCCTAAAGCACTGACCTACCTTTGGCCAGATGACTTGCCCTCTGGGCTCCAGTGGTCAGACTGACCACTGTAATGGGGCGCTACATACCAGCTACCCTGGCAGACACCTTGGCTTCTGTGTCCTAAGCAGGAGCTAAATCCTACCTTTGCTGTCCAGACTAAAATCCTGGCATGTCTTTGTGAGTCCCCAGTTGGTTTTGCTTCAGTTTCTAATCTTTCCTCCTTTCCACATCCTTTCCTAATCATGGCAGGTGATAAAGCTTTTCCGTCTGTCACTCAGACTCCCAACCTGGCCATCATATTAGCTGGGATTTAGCCGCGCTGTGATTACTGAAACCTCATGGTTCTTTCTCTAACAGCCAGTCCTTCCCAGCAACGCACACAGGCAAACCTCTCCTCCAGACACCCAGTGTTTCATACCTAGATCCTTGCAGGTTCCTTTCCCTTGCCCTTGAGAAACTCAATCCTACTCTGCTCCTACCCATGGGCTATCAGAGGTCATCTCTGGCCTGGATCGCTTACCCTTCTTTTCCCATGCTGACACCTTTTTCTCAAATACATTGAACATAAGCTTCTTGCCTTGGCTCCCTGGTGCAGCCTGGCCAGTTCCTTACTATCTGCATCAGCTTTCATTGCCTCTCAAGGCAGTTGCTCCCTGCTGGGTGCCATCATTCCCTTGTTAACTTTTCCAACAAGAACCTGTATACTTTCTTCCAGCAGGCCCTCGGACTTGGGAGAGACCTCTCGCAAACAGCCACAAAGCTACATCAGTATCTGCTTTCAAATCTCTTATTTAAATTCTCCCTTGCCATAAGGCTTAAGAAAAAAACAACTACTTTTAACATTACACAAACTCCAAGAGTATATTAGACTAAATGATATATTTGTTCCTGATTTCCCATATGTCCTGTATTATTTTTTCTTATACTTTGATTATGAGCTCTTTGGGGTAAGAATCACATTCAGGGGTTTGTTATTAGAGAAGACATACATACATCATAAGGATAAATAAAGGAGGGTAGTAACTCTTCTTCATTCAAGAGAAGGACGTGCCTTAATTTCTTGTCGGTCAGATGTTGTGGACGCCATTAGGAGCCATGAGTGGTGACATCACTTTGCCTAATTTAATGCCAGTTTTTCGAAGGCACTACGGCATGTTGTTAGCTTTGGGAGACGTGAAAGCACCTCATTTCAGTCAGCAGTAGAAACCACCAGCTGCCTGTTCGATGCTGCATTTTTTGGAGAAGCCACTGGAGGGACACCGCCGCTACAAAACTAAACCCACCGCAACCCGCTCCAGCGCTTCCAGCCTCCTCCGCTCCTGCTGCCTCTTGGGTGGAAGAGTCCAAACAGGCATTATTTTGCTGGCTACAAATTATTTCTGGTTTAATCAAAGACCTAACATGAGCTGAAGTTATTCGTTCTATAGACGCAGGAGGAAAAGAAAGAACGGAAAAAAAATTGCTACCGTCACTTTGGACCAGTGTTAAGGCTCAGAACTCCACGGGGGACACGCCAGGCGGCCTGTCCTGCAAAGCCCAGCTTGCAGATGAAGTGGGGCTGGCTCACACAAGCAAAGGCTGCAAGACTGGGCCAGAAACAGCCCTAGCACAAGCCTGCAGCCGCCGGACACGCTTAGGCAGCCAAGACATCCCCGATGGCAGGCCTGTTCCTCTGGCTGCTGTGGATTTGGGGGAGCGATGGCCACAGCAAAGCGGAAATTGTCTCATACCTGGGTCCCCAGGAGCTGCGGAATTACCCTTTTCCACAGCAAGCCTACTGTCATTGCCAGCTGACTCTTGCCAAACCACCATTTTTTCTAAGCTACATAAACTAATATTCATGGCTATCGGCTACTTTTCTGTAAAAAAAATAACGGTCACCAAGAAAACGGCAATCTGGGGAAGACATGCCAAATGTGTCTAAGGCATACCTCTGTGCAAAAACAATTCTATTTTTATCTGAAACAGAAGGCAGGAAACATTTATGTTCCTGAGTATCTGAATTTATCTTGAAAAGAATATTTATTAACATCACCATAGAAACAGAAATTTAGAGGTGTTAGACTTATTCCAGTTGTTACAATTACTATTTCCTCCACAGCATGTTCTGTTATACAGCAAATAATGAACAACTTAAGATCTCTTATGATCTTCCTCTAGAGATTTTTTCTCTTTGCTGGAAAAACTCCCAATTTCTGTAGCATGTAAAACTGCCCTTTCACATGCCTGGTTTCATTTACTGAACAAAAAGAGAAAAAAACCTCAGAATATTTGCCTGGAAGTAAAGATGCAAGGAAGAAGTTTGAACTTGCAGTGCATAATTTTAGGGCAGTATCCAGGGCTGTTTGTCAGATTTAAAAATGCTTTTTAATGTGTTGATTAGTAAGCAGGATCCAGGCTATCCGTATACAGTTAACACAGAGTCTGCTCTGCCTGGTGGTGCAGTGGTCTCTCTAAAATCGTAAAATCATGTCAACAGTTGTCACAGCTACTGCTATAAAGCCATTTAAAAAATGAACCCACCACTGATTTGCAGGACACCATTATTGTAGTGTGTCTTCTTTAACTACAGCGTCCCCCCGTCCTTGCCTGGGACCATTCCCTCTGGTTTACGAAGGGGTTTACACACACCATGTTCCTGCTGGATTGACTTGCATTGACCATTGCCATGCGGATGCGCTCAATATTGGAACTATTTTGGTGAGTAAACTTTTTATTAACAAGCATCCTATAAATGCCAAACTCTGAAATAACTGTTTTCATGTGCTAAAAATGCAAATTTCACCATGAAAAATGTTCTGTAAAATATTAAGCAGTATATGCTCCCACCCTTGCTTGGTACAATCTTTCACACTAGCTATTTAGTACAGTAGCTACTCCAGATTAACAATAAGATTTTCATAGTTTACAATATGGTTGATATAAACATCCTATTATGGAAGCTTCACCTTTTCTTGTTGTATGCATTTTCTAAAAGCAACAATGTAATGCTGTATGCACAGGTTATATTTATCACAGCTGGCTTAGGCAGAGACAGAATTAATTAGGAAGTGTCTCAAATGTCAGATCATTAAATGAAATTGTAAAAAGGTAAATTGTAGTCTTCAGCAAGCAAATATCTCACAAAATGATCCTTGAAAAAAATTGCAGTCGCTCTAAAATATATTAATTTCTTCTTTACAATTGCTTATAGGAACAATGTATGTGGTTCTACATAAACAAAAAAACTTTCTAATTTGATCTGAAGGTCAGCACAGAGGTCATGATGAAGCATTTCTTTTAGTCTCTGAGGAATGACTAAACACTGAACAAATATTTAATTTGCATTTTTCATTACTATTAAATAGACTTTTCTTCTTCCAAAAATCTCCCTAGAGTTTATTTCAGTTCTTTTCTGAAATTTACAGGAATAAAATGGAAAAAACAAGACACATAATGAACAGCTAACATTTAATAAATTCTTCCCTTTTTACTACTTTAATACCAAAAAAAGTACTGTAATAGTGAAAAAAGGGAAAATGCAATATATTTCCCTCTTTCCATCCTGAAGTGCCAGCATTTCTTGCCTGAAATCAATATTTAGACTCAGTAGTAGAAATACATTTTAGTTGGAGAAACTCTTGTAATAGAGTTTTAAAATCATGGCTGTGAGGTCTGTTATTTCAATGCAGTATTTGATTCCAAGGACTCACAGGAGATTTCTGTATGAGGATGCTAACTTCCCTGCACTACAAGAGGTAACAAATTAAGACAGAAAGCAGCATGTGGGGGATAGCATACTATTTTCCTCCCTTCTCTCTTTCCTCCCCAAATCAATGTTTAGACTGAACCAGTTTTAGCTGCAGCATCAAGGCATCACATTACGGAAAGGGTTGCTTTGAAGGGGCTCCCATCCGTTTGCCGGGGTATTTTTAAGCTGTTTTGGGTAGATACAGACCCTTGTTGCTTACTGACTGCGCAGTACTGACATGATGCAGAACAAGCCAGCATACATGTGCAAACATGCACCCTAAACAAGCCTTTCTCCCTGCAAAAGCTAGTGCTGCTGAGCTGCAGTGAGGAGGAAAGTCACATTAAAAACAAGTACGCTCTTTCCAGCCACTGCTTCTAGTGTACAGAGGATGTATCAGATTCAGAGGCAAAGGACGTGAGTAGATAGCAGCAAAGGCAGTTAGTACATCAGAACAGTGCTGAAGCCGTATTATACTATTGTTAAATACAGCTTCTATAAAGCAGTGGTCCCCAACACGCCAGAATTTAAGGGACGTGTTTCTACTTAAGATGCCCCCAAGATCTGCAGCTCTTTTGTGGGCACCCAGCTGCCTGGCCTCACTGTGGTCAAAACTGTGGCTCTTCCTGACACTTCCCACACCGTTAAGTGATAAGAGGGTCTTGGGGTTGGCCATCCTTGTCAGGACCCTCCTCTGGGATCTCTCCTCAGATGTAGGATGATAGAGATTGTCCCTGCCCCACCTCCTCTTACAGAACAGGCTGCAGAACCCATTCCTGAGCTTACTGAGTGCTTGGAAAGCGAAGCCACCTATGTGGAAGGACTCATATTTTTCCCTATAAAACATTTTTAACAGTGCCATCAATGGTTCCTCCCACAGTCCCAGCAGACTTTGGAAGATGGGAGTTTTCAGCAGAAAAATGATCACAGATTCCTATGGTGCTGCCTCTGTTTCTTTTGCACAGTGCTGGGGCAGAGAACTAGGCTGTGTCCCATCTGTTTTCCCAGTCCTAAATTCAGTATGCAAGAGGAGATCATGGCTTGGAGTGCAGATGTGCCTCTGCACTTGGTACATCACTCCCCAGGACTGTACTGGAGATGGGAAGGGACAAATGCAGGCAGGGTACCGAAGGTGGCTCTGAACCTACACTCTGGTGCCAGCGCTTGTAGATGTGTAGCCAGATAACGTTGAAATTCAGATTTCAGCACTGCTCTTGTGACTCATCTTTGTTAGACTGTGTCAGCACATACTGGCACCCCCAGGCATATGTACGGTAGCTTCACCTAACATATGAGATGATACTTGCTATGTTCATAACCTGCTGTAACAGAGAAAGTGTTTCCATCTAGAACTTGGCAATTCTCCACTATGCCATCAGACTAGAAATGCTCAGCGAGACTGGCAGTATATGCGAGTAGAAACGTCTGTGTGCTTAAAGGAATCCACAAGGGACTGACCATCAGCCTCTAATCTTCCCCCAATCTTGCTGAGTTACTTTCATTCAATCTTCCTTTGTGTTCTTACCCGATATCACACTTATCCCTTCATGCACGTTCCTCCTATTGAAAGCACATGCCTTAGTGATCTGTTAAGAGGGTACAGTGAATGTTACGTGAGTGTATTCTTGGAATTTTTTTTCTTTGTGAACCGTTGAAATTGCTTCTTGAGGACATGAATGCCTTTTCTGGCTGTCTCCACTCCTCCGTCTTCGTCTTTGACACTGAGGACATTTGAGAAGTACAGGTCATGTTGCATGGGAGCATGGGATGTAGGAAGCTTAATGCACAAATCACAGACGTTCTGTTCTATTCATAAAGAAGAAATAATTGGGGATTTTGTTTTCTCTTAAATGAATCTTTTGATTAACAGGCTGACGCTAGGCATTTTTTTTAAAGTAGTGCAGTTTTTTTTGAGACAGCAGTAGTAATAAAAAGGTCTGCCTGCTTTTTGTTTCATATTATACAGTGATTAGCCTGAAAGAGGTATCAATTATATTTGTCTAAGAATATTTTTCCTCACTGTTTTTAGCCCTGTGTGTTGCACTGATTAAGGGGAATTGATCTTTGCTGCCATATGAAAATGGGAAAACAAACATGAGCTCAGTGATTGTATAAGATGTGCTCGAGGGCCACAACTTGAGGCAAGAGGAACGCTTTGTGTCTTAGTCAGACCATGCAGACAAGTCTATCAAATGTACAACGTGTCATATACAGATTTCTGTTTAGTGGACCTTTCTGTCCCAGCCTCCACATTTATCATTGTCTCCCTGACAGGAGCTCTGCCCTGTTATCCTGACTTGTATGTCATTTATCAGTATTAAGTACAACAAAAGAGTATCTCTTTAAACCCCCTTTACCCTTTCACATGCTTCTACCCTTGAATAATGATATCTGTCTCTGCAACCACAAATATTCCATTTTATCCTTTCCTTTGTATTATGTTAGTTGCTCAATGAATGATGAAAATGGCATTAGTGCACTTTAAAATGAAAATTATTATATTATTTTTGAAGTCATGTGTAAGAGAAGAGATAAAAGCATTTGGGCGCTTTTGCCCCTTTTTTAGGCCTGTCAGGTTGAAAGGACTTTGTATAACCCCCACCATCCACAAAGTCAAAACATGGCAATGCCAACTCAACCCAAATCACACAGCCCCAAGCCCAAATCTGAATTTTCAGCCATGGGTATAAATCACTGTCTCCAAAGCAAAAAGTGTGAATTATGACATAAACAGCGAAATTAAAATAACATTAATGGCCTTTGAACATACTTTCACATATGACTATTGCATTTATTTTACTCAAGAACAAAGGGGAAGATGGGGGAAATGGGCCACAGAAACCTTAAAAAGGTAACAAAAAAAGGGAAAGCAGCTGCTGGAAAAGATGTTTCCAAGCAGCATTTCATGGCCACGTCTGCTGCAATGTTTTATAACAATGGACCATCTTTATAGAAAGTTGGTAACATGCTGGAAATCATAAGCTTCACAGAATTTATGTCTAGCTACTGCCTTGCAAGATATTTCACAGAGATGTGTTAGCAGCTCTGTATAACACGTACAGTCCAGGCTCAGGTTATTAATTATAGCTTGGATTTTCAATTTATAATCAATAAAAACCCCAAACCAATTGCCAGTTTGAAACTTTGCTTCTCATTCTCTCATGTGTACATACACATAAATCATCCAGTTCTCACATGTCTCCTGTTACACCTCCCACTGTATTTTCCAGACGTATTTCCCTGTTCCTTTTTTGAAAGACAAAAAAACCCCTCGTCCTTCATGTTCTGCCCAGCCTCCTCATGTTCCTGCTCTCCTGAGCCCTGCACTGGTCAGACCTGGTTCCCAGCACACCCCATCACTGTGCTGTATCCCTTTAGGCATCATTTAAAGGATGCTGAGACCTGCAGACTTGGGCACAGCAGTAAAGGAGTATTTGCAGAGGAAGACAGCGGTGCACGGCATGGCTACTACACAGTGATTACATGGGAAAGGATGAATGGATCCCTCCACTACTCCAGATTTGGGTCCCGAGAGTCATCAAGATTATTTACATTTCTGTAACATCTGCCAAAGCGCCTCTGACAAAGATAGGTAAGCGGCTGTATGGTGACAATTCTTGATGCTGAAGGGATGCCCAGGAAGGGATTATTGGAGGAAAAACAGGTCACCAGCTCCTCAAGCTGGTAAAACACCGGGAATACAAGTAGAAATGGAAATGGGGGAGTCATTTGGAAGGCAGGGTGTCTCCGGGAGCTCTTGATTCCCAGGTGTGGTAACTGAAAAGGCTCTTGGGGAGGTGCTGGAGGTTGGTTGCCATCCCCAAGCAGAATTGCCTTTTGTATTTGTTTCTTCATGACTATTTGATTTCAATTCGGTAACTAAGAGCCTGGCCATATATCTTGCTAGTTGCCTCTTGTTTTGCCACTGAGTTTACTTGATTTCCTGTGTACACTGGTCTTAAATACACTTAGCTGAAAATTGGTGGATTTTCGTCTTCCACGTAAAGGAATCGGTTTCTGGACCTGGTTTTCAGTAGAGGCGAAAAACCACAACCCTAATAGGTTTACAAAAAGGATCATATAATGGTGTTCGCAGCACTTGTGTGCTGGCATGCCAGACTCCAGGGAGTCCGAGTCTTTCCTGGAGGTAGGGCACTGTCTGCTTCTTGTCAACAAGTTGCTATCACAGACTAGAGATCTAGGAATAAGTCTCTCACAGTGGCTGCCACCTGGCAGTATACATTTTTCAACCAGCAAGGAAGTCTCAATTCTGACTTCTCCAGGAGCATCTCTGGAGAGCAGTGAGGTGACCTGAACACTGTTTCTCTGGCTGCTCTGCAAAGATACCACAAAAAGATCTATCCCTGTGTGATCAACACAGTGTACACAATGCTTCAGATGAGCTGCTACTCAAAGCCTTACTCAAAAGAAACTATGGCAGCAGTTTTCCCAAAATGGGAGGCACTGACCTAACAGTCACTCCCCTGTAGAAGGACCTACTCCTTTCCCTTTCCCCCGTCTCTGCTCTCTGCTACACACTTTTGTCATTTACCATGTGGCAGGTCTGGGTCTCTCTGGATCCCTCTGCAAATGGATGCAGCTCATTAACTCAGAAAATATTTTTTTTTCCTCAGTTACCAAAAATTACAGGAAACTGGACTGACAGGCAGCAGAAGACCATGAGAAGGGTGTGAGGAAGCTAGAGATGGTGCACAGGAGACAGTGGGAGCATGCGACCGAGTGTAGGGAAAGGGCACAAGACTCCTGTCTCCATTTGTAAGGCAACAGCAAGCCATTAGATCAGCCCACCAAATCATGGTACTTAGCTTAAAACATCCTTAGCTTTCCTAGATATATTACTTCTGGTATAACTGAAGACAGCCTTCTCACAAGTGCCCCAGGCTGGTGGCTCACAGCTGCCCTACAATCGACTCATGACCTTTCAGTCATTTCCCAATGATGAGCTCCCATCTTCCAGAAGGTGTCTTGGGTGTTAGTTCCAGACGTATCCGTTAGTATTTCACACCTTGAATGAATTTCACCCTCTTTCCATTATTTCAGTCCAAAGTGCCATGCAATTCCTTCTGTAGAACGTACCAGTTCTTCTCCGTTTGGGAATACCTCCCAGCTTTGTGCCATCAACACACATCATCAACATGCTTCTGACATTTGTGCCAATTTAGCATTTGCACTTAGGCTACATTTCACCAAACCACATGCTACTTCATGTACCCTGATGGAGGACGACTTAACCCCACGTTGTCACTTAGTACAGCATTTGATGCTAAACATCCTCCTGGCAAGATTGTTGTAACTCCCACTGAAATCAAAAGGTGTCTTTGCACTGATGTTAGTGCGCCAGGCCACCACACCAAATAGGCTGGGAAGTTTAAGATCAATAAGTGTAAGCTGTGACCAAAATGGTTTGAATATTCCAGCGGTTCTTAGCGTAGATTTTGTAGCTTTATATTGATCAATACAATGGGAAAAAAACCACCCTGTGTTTAAACAAAATTACAGTGAATTGCTCAAAGGCAAAACAAAATTCTCTGCTCAGCTGTTTGGCTCACATTCATCTCCCTTTACTCCTATAGAAGTGACATTTTAATTAACTGTGTCAGGTGGATGTGTAACATCTCTGCTGAAAAGCCTGTATCTGCTCAGCTGTGTGTCATAGTTTCTATACTGGTAATACCTACAAGCGGTCATGCTTTTGTGGCAGGAGGATCCAAATTCTGAACAAATACTTTATAATGCATAATCTTTCTAAGCTTTTCTTCTACTTGCACAAATCTATGGAAAGTGGCGTTTTCCTTGGATTATTTAAATAAACTTTTTTTTTTTTTCTATGAGCAAGCCAAAAAATTTTCTATAGCAGGATCAAAAATCAGTTCTTTGTGGGTAATAAACAGTTTTGCATGAGACTGGCTGGCTAAATGGTAGTGATTTTGTTCAAGTGAGTGCTTTTAGCTATGAATACCTAAGTGTGCAAATGTAAACTGCTGCTTCTGCAAATATATGTGCAGCTCTGAGGTTCACTTTCTGTGAATGTTAATGGACACAGAATTCAATTGCATGAATATTCAAAGAAAGTGAACACAAAAGCAGCACAAGTGTGGCTGAAGCAAACAGATGTAAAAATATAAGCCCAGAATCAGGGTTTCCCCCTGCCCTGCCAGTGGGAGTGCCTTAAACTTTGACAGCTTTACAGTATTGACCAGATTCTGGGGTTTTCAAGTAAATATAATGTGATATGAGCCATAAGATTCCAGAGAGTCCTATTTGGAATGTATCAGTTGTGTCACAAAGTCTGATTTGGATCTGAAGCTTTCCTAGTCAACTGTCAGCTTAGACCTAGACGGGAACGCTCTGGTGTGGGAAATACTTCTGCTGGGATGACAAGGAGATGGTCAAAGAAGAGGATCACTCCCTTTATTGGAGCCCCTTGTCAAACCAGGAACGAGGGTGTGAAGTTCTGTGAAAGGTGAGGGATGTGTGTATCTGGGTTTAAATCACAAGTGTGTGGTTTTAACATTGGTGAGTGGGAGGGAGAAACAAAGGAATGGAAATCTGGATATACAGTTTATATATGTACTTGAACACATATTCTCAATCTGTCACCTTAAGATGTGCCCACTAAGCTGCAGTTGTGAGTGGGAACCTCTGAAAGAGTCAATGAAGCAGGAGTGGGCATACAAATAAAACTAAACTGCAAGAGGCTGGAGTGCTGCATTTTGTTATTCAAACTTTCCTGATGCATTTTAATTTTACCGATAAAGGAATCATGCACAGACACAATCTACAGGGGAAGAACATTGGAGGTTATGAATGAAACCAGTTAAAATTAGAGAGGCAATTCAGACCTTTGGAAAAGTTAATGGCATTTCCCCAAGTGCATCACGAGCATACGATCAGTGGGAAGTCACCATGCAAATGTAATGTGAGTAAATGGCACCTCCCCCAGTGATAACAGGGAAACTGAGGCACACAGGTGATTTGGGCTCTGATTCTGCAAAGCACTTGAATACATGCTTCAAACATGGCCCATTCTCACTGACAGCAAACAGTGCTTTCCTGAACTTAGTAACTGTTTGTCTTAAATCCTTCCTCAAATCAAATCAAAACAGGGGCAATGTGATGACTACACTTAGAATTATTCTATGGTTAGAAACATGCATATGCTTACTTTGCTGAGATAAAAGCTATGCATATGGCTGAAGACCACAACAGGAGTTGGTCAGAGATGGGCTTGGGATAGGAGTACTGTCAAGAATATCAGCACAGCTATCACTTGTTTGATGGCAGTAGGTGAGGGACAAGATGTGAAGGTATGTAGGAAGCCTCAAATAAGATGCGTTGTTGAATCTGTGTTGCTGTTTCAATGGAAACTAAATATAGCGCTTTTACTTAGCATGCAGAATACGCGGTAAGAAGCTTGGGGCTTCCTAGATACCCTTATACTGCATCAACATAAGTGGGGGATACTGGGGAAAGGCTCACTTTCTCCCCTCATTCACTCTGCAAGATGGGCAAGACACAGTGGGGTAGAAATCAGCCCAGTTTTCAGTATATTCCTTTCTAATCCTCTTAAAATCTAAGTCAGAGCTGCAGTGATTAGTGCAAGCTCAATGACCAGAATCTTCATTTCTTCATGCCACCTTCATTTCTGCCACAAAGCAACTTGTTTCTTCAATAACTTAAATGGAGTACGGATTTTATATATTTATTTAGCTTGTAGGAAGGGTTTGGGTAATGCAGTCATTCTATTAGGTCTTGATGGCTGTTCTAGCAGCTTAATAGCTGATGACAGACCCTCAATAAACAAATCTAAATGCATTTTAAGGAAATGAAATACTACCTTTCATTATACTATCTTATTGGCACTGTGTCAGCTGCTGTTTTACTTGTACTACTCCCAAAAAGTGAGATCTGATAAAAATTTGCATTTCAGTTTACATTATGTATCAGAATTTTAGTTCTAGTATTCTGTGTATGACTTCATAAATGCCTCACAACGATAGTAACTGCAACTCTATGCACAGACCTACCAAAACTCTAGCACACAAGGCCACTTGCTCTCTGTGTGGTGCCAACACAGAGAAACTCTCTCTCTCTCTATTCCACTCAGTGTCAGCACCTCCTGCCTCTTCTGGAAATGCCACCAAATGACTCGAAGATGGTGTAAACACATCATTGAAATCAATTTAATTAAAAGGATTGCAAACCTTGACATATGGGGAGATCTGCTTTGATAAATTATGGAAAATTGCTGGAAAGGCCGGTACTGCCTGGCTGCTTTTGCATTTTTCTTCAATGACAGGATCTGGTGAAAAAGCAGAATTTGAGTATGTTTCATCTCTCTGACTTGAGTCATTTAGGAAGCAGGCACATAGTGTACACCAGCCACGTGGGGTCCCTCTGCATTCAGTGGAGAGATACTTTCATCCCTCCTATTGTGGGCTCTCCCAGTTTATGTTGAGGGACCACTGTGATTTCAGACAGCCCCTCCTCAGGAAGACTTACTTTTCTTTGGCTGTGGTTTCCCAAAAATGTTGCCTTAGAAAAAGAAAACAGTGACAAAAAATTCCTCTTTAAGTGTCTTTTTCACAAACCCCTGTGTTCTTTGAAATTTTGCTGATCCTTCACTTTGAACAGTATCCAAACACTGAAATAAACAATGTCTTGTTGCTAATTTTCTTTCTCCATGTTCCAGTGCTCCATGCTTTCTCTCCATTCTTTTTATTTTCCTTTGCTTTTCCAACAGAGGGAAAACAGAACAGAAAATACAGAGAGAGAGGAAAATTAAGCCTGTTTAACTACACTGTTAAAGGTGTTCTGAACACACAGCCAGGGACCTGCTCAGGACTCTCAGGGCAAGTATGGCTTCACCATAGGATATTCTCTGCAGAGTTGTATGGGATTAGGTGAGCAGGGTTACCTCTTCACTTTCTACTCAGCCATTAACCCCCACAAATTTGCTCTTCATGCTCCTGGGCTTCTCTGAGTTGAAGGGATAAGACAGAATTTACGGTAATGGCTCATTTCTGCCAGATCTGGGCCCTGGTAGCAGATCGCCCGCTCCTTTCATCAACCTGGTGACTCAAAGCAGGCAGGATGCTGCAAGTCAGACAGAGCAGCCTGGATGATTATTCTGCAAATATTTTGCTTTTTTGAATTTGCTTACATACCAAAATATGGGTTTAGCTGATACAAGCCAACAGCTCCATCAGAATCCATTACAATCTATCAGTAATTTCCAAATTAGTCCATGGACTACAATACATTCAAGTGATCTTTATACTCTATCTTGGAAAAAAAAATCCACCATTATAAGAATTACCTAAACATGGATTTACCAGGCAGATAGCCTGCAATGTAAATGACTTGTGTTTGGATAGGTAGAATGCATATCAAAATGCATGCTCAAATGAGAGACCATATTGACTCTTTCCGAGCTGTTATGGTCTATTAGATAAATATTATCTTGGTTCAGGATTGTGGTAGTTTTCTATATGCAGTTTCCTGATAAGCCATATGGACTCTCAGATAAAATTGTGTCTTCAGATTTAGAAAGTGATATGGCTGAATAGCTGTAATGAGTATGAGGAAGCTCCTGTTAACCAATTAATCAGACTGTGTCACTGAACACCCCCTCCCCTTCTCGTGTTAGCATGTGCTATAATATATACCCAGCAAACATGCGTTGCTTAGTGGTGTTTTGACAAAAAATCACATGCCAAGGGCAGAACAACTAATCCTTGTACAACAGTTGTAGTTGTATCCCTACACTACTGTGATTCCAGTCACCTTTCTGATTATTTTCTATATTGTTCACACAAATGCATATATACTTACAACCATGGCCCATCAACATTAACAGTAAGAACTTCACTGATTCCAGAGGCATGGATTCCTGGCACGCATTGCCTTTTCTCACTTAATAACAATGCACAAAACACAGCTTTCAATCATCAATGGCAGAAACTCAGTGGACTTGCATTTCATCTACATGTGATGTGAGATCCAGGGATCCCTGCGTAACTTGTAAAAAGTTTGCATGAACTAACTAAGGCTGGGACACAAACCAAGAGAAGAACCATTAGCTGGAGCCAGGTCCTAGCTTTGTAGGTGACACAACAACCAACCTCTCTGTGTTAATAAACACAGGGATTTGTGCAGTGCATTTGTATACCACGCTGATGTGAGAAATTAGGTGGTGAATTCCAGTTTGTTTAAAGTGACTGTGTATCTTAGAACGGACTGTTTTTTCCTTCTTTGTACACTTTGCAAAAGAGTTTTCTTGCTGCTACGTAAACTGCTACCTGAAGAGGACAAAAAAAAAAAAAAAAAAAAAAAGGCATTATTTCTGGATAAATCAAATTTTGTCCAGATTCTCCTTATGGTTAAAGGGGTGGATTTTCTCCTAAAGAGCAACACAAAAGTGTACCTACACAGAACAGTTCAGTATTATGCAGAGATAACCAAGGTACTTTAGGGTACCACAGGCCTTATTAATAACCTCTGGGGTGTTTTCCCAGAACTGTCACTCAGAATGGGCAGCATATCAATGCATGAGTATCCCGTAAAATGTTTTTTGAAAGGATCTAAAGTTTTCTCCCAGCAGAATAAGTGCCACATGGCTGCTGGTTAGGATGCTGCCAGATAGGGGGGGGGAGGGGGAGTCTCACTTTGGGAAAGGGATGGTCCAGATACAGGCAAGGCCACAGGGTGCCTTTACATTATTCCTCACAAATGGGTTAAGCAGCTTTCTTTTAGACCACTACTTCTTTTACCTCTAAGACCTTAGAAGCTAAGGCAACATTAAGGTATATTAAGAATGTAATTTTAGCAGGTGAGGAATGTGACTTCATTTGGTCCTCTGTTCCATAACTTTCTTGTTATCTTAATATTAGTTAAAAGTAGCTCTGCTTTGAATGGCTAAATTCATTCTCTGAAGCACGCTGCTAAAATGTAAACATCATACAACTTTGATTTCTTATGAATAGAGAACACATGCTGTTACTGAAAAGAACATACAAGATTGCCACGCTTTTGGGAAATCAAATGTTAATTATGAGTCGGGATTGGAGAACACAATAAGCTTTTGCCCATTCATTGTGGCCAAAGACAATTTCCAAGCCTCTACAAAAATCATACTTTTCAGGTCTGTTTGGATTCTTGTATTTTATCAGGAAAGCAGCATTTCCAGCTCCTAGTCCTTGCAGAGGAAGCTGTGGCTGCAGGCATTGTCTAACACTGTTGCCTAACTTTGCAAAGAGGACATCAGCATCTTGCCTGTGCTCATGTTCACAGCCATTCTCTATGAATAAGTGTTAAGTTGTTCAGCTTTACACAGCTCTGCCATGTTGTAAATGTTGTAAATGTACTGTTAACACTTTTATAGGCCAAATTACATGACAGCTTTTGGTTTTGGTGGTTTTTTTGTTTGCTTTTTTTTTTTTTTAATGAAAACATACTTCTTTCTGTGTATATTAGCCTGTATGTCAAACTTGGAATGTGAAAATAATGCAGTTATAAGCCTGAAGCATCAAGACATCGAACAAAACCAACTGCAAAGAGTTGCTTTATCTTCCCAAAAATCTGACCAGAGACAAGTGCAGATGAAGCCTGGCTTACAGCAGTGATCGGATCCTCTCAAACACGCAACTTACCAAACCAAAGTTGCACACTTAGCAGAAGTTTTGGCTTCCCTTTGCTTTTCCAGGCTTTAATGTTTTATGCGGCTTAATTTAAACAACTGAAAAAAATGGGAAAAAGTAAGCGTTCATATGTTTCAAAGTTCTCCTAAAAACCACCGTGACTGAAACTGTTGACTTGCAAAACCCTAGGTAAGGGCACAGCCTCCTCCATTTCCAGCACGTAAATCGTCTGGGAGGCAGCCCCAGTGCTGCACAGAGCATAGCTGGCAGGAAATACTGCACACTGTATTCTCACTGTCATGATGCAGGTTATTACAAGAACTCAGCTTGCTTTATTCAAATCACCATTTTGAAAATAGGCTAAGTTTCTGCACCTTGTGTTTCTGGGCACCTTTGGCATTGTCCGACTCCACAACCAGCAGAGCACTCTGTGGCCGGCTGTTCTGAAGCCAGCTATCCCCTCCATTCTCCAGGACACACTGTTCTCATGAGATTTCCAGCACAGTCCACGGTCTGTTCAAAAGGCTTGGATAGGCTTGAATAAACATCTGACCTTCTTGAGGAAGAAAATGTAAACCTCCCTCTCCTCCCACCCCAGCTGTGATTCTTTTGAGCTTCTCTTCTACTATTTGTCTTTATTTACCAAGCAAAGACAATATGTTTGACCCTACATAAAAACAGACGACTTCCAGATTTAAAAGAAGCTTTCAGCTATAATGGAAACCAGTGAAGAAGTTCAAAATTGTGAATAAATACAAAGTTTATAGGAAGAAGTTTTAAAGTTTTTTACACTGTGAAGAATACACAGAATAAATAAAACCCCTTGTGTTTCTAGGTACACAGCATATGACGAGCCCCATTCCCAGCTCAATGTGACAACTGCTCCTGTAATTATATTGCAGGCTTTGTGGAAGAAGCACAGAACTGTGGCTTGATCAGCCATGATTTGGAAGGTCTTTCATGTTTTTATTTTACTGAAGCATTGCTATTTCCAGCCAATTTTAATGTGTGCCATCAAAACCCCAAAGTAACTTAAATAGATGCGGGTTTTCTTTTTTATTAAATGCCTACTTTTCCACTTGCCTTTTTTCACTGAACATTCCATGTCCTCTTTCAAGTTGTTCTAGGTTCAGCCTCCAAGAGAGTAGCGAGGGAAAATCAGGCCATTTAAAAATAAAATAGATTACTTCTGCACAGCTTTCTTTAATCAAAACCATTATAACTGATGGCTCAGAGCCTTGATTACACCTCTTCAGAGGGCACCCCTTGATTTTGTGCGACATCCCTGATTATTTTATTTATTTATTTATTTATTTATCTATTTAATTTATTTATTTATTAGCTTTTACTTTCTGCCTTGATTTCTAGGTCACTGAGCTGAGGCTCTTTCTTGCTTTAAATGGACTTGCTTGTTTCTCAGTGGCAGGTTATTTTTCTTACAGGGGCTATGAAGTAAACATGCCCCTTTTTCAGAAGAAGACAAAAAATTCTCGTGATCCCATATTCTTGGAGTTCTTTCTCTTTTTTTTTTTACCCCCCTAGCTCCTGTAGAGAGCAAGATTGGACCAAGAGTTATCTCTCCCGACCTCCCCCAAGCCCCCGCAGAGCTAAGGGCCAAAAGGTCATTTTCTCAGGTTCCCTCTGGAGGGAGAATCCAAAGGTCATTCCCTCCCACCCCAACACACCCCAAGTGCATCTGAGAGACATTTAAAACAGCTTTGAAGAGGGAGGGGAGAGACCAAGGCCATGTGCTTTACCTACTGCCCCTCAACAGCCAGATGTGAACCAGGGCTGTGCATGAAATGTTTATCATAGAATCCTTTAGATTGGAAAAAGGCCTTGAAGATATTTGAGTCCAACCTTTAACGTAGCACTGTCAAGTCCACCACTAAACCCTGTCCCTCAGTGCCACATCCACACGCCTTCTAAATACCTCCAGGGATGGTGACTCAACCACTTCCCTAGGCAGCCTGTTCCAATGCTTGACAACCCTTTTTGGTGAAGAAATTTTTCCTAATATCCAATCTAAACCTCTCCTGGTGCAACCCATTTCCTCTTGTCCTATTGCTTGTTACTTGGGAGAAGAGACTGACAGCCACCACAACACACCCTCCTTTCAGTTAGCTGTAAGGAACACGGTCTTCCCTGAGCCTCCTTTTCTCCAGGCTAAACACCCCCAGTTCTCCCAGCTGCTCCCCATTTACCTTGACTCTCAAATCTACTCAGGCCTTGCCTCAAATTCAAGGTTTGGTGCTCTGTGAACTTCATCAGGGATGGGCACAAATTGCTCACACAGCTGTAAAGCGGGCCTAACCGTTTCTGCTTCCTTTTCTATCTCTGAAATCAGCCTTCTCCTTCCCAGAGTCCTGGGATTCACCTTCTCCCAGATCTGGGTTTCACTAGGAATTAACCAGATGCCATTAGGGAGTGGTGCTGAACAGCTCTGAACCTCTCAGTGTTCCTGGTTCTTGGGAATGGAGCTGCAGGGATCATTTTATGAGTGTCCTTGGAAAAGAAACCCAGACAGCCTCACACAGGAGCTGCTGCCGCTGCTGCGTGCTGCCCTGTCATCCACGAACCCTCTGGACCGGTTTTGGACTTGCCCAAGACAGAAGCAAATAGTTCAGGTTAGCACCTTTACACTTCCTCCTCATCCCTTCCAAGGAAAAAGACTCTTTTTTTTCCTTGCTTTCCGAATGCTGAAGTAAAAGAGATTCCTCATCGTTAATTTCTTTGACCTGCCCGAGGAAGGAAGAGAAGAGCAACAGTTATTTCACAAGGTCCCCCGCAGAAGGGGGGCACCAAGGGTCACTTCCTCTCAATCTGTCCCCTCCGAAGGCGAGCACTTAGGCTGTGTCAATGCCATGGTCCCTTTGTGGTGGATAGGCAGCCGGAGGTCATCCCCTGCCCCAGCCCTGCTCTCGCCACAGACGCACACGCTTGCTTTCTCTCGCACATGGGGGGCAGGGGAGATTAGTTCTTTTTTCCTCTCTCCGCTTTGTATAGGGGGGAACTCACAAGTCACTACCTGGGCCCCTTTTGGAAAGAGACAATAACAAAAAGCCAGTTCCTAGGGTTCGTTTTTTTTTTTTCTGAGGATTTTTCAGGCTGCTGGGGCATAGTAGAATTAGCTGAGCAAAGCTTTACAATCCAGATTAAAAGGGAAATGCTGAAGTATTGGTTTTGAGCCACTTGGAGGTTTTGGTGATGCTGCCCAGTGCAGCTGCAAATCCACAGCAAAATTTCTACTGACCTCTGGGTAACACGCCAGCCTTAAATTTGGGGAACACACTAAGATCCTGTGAGGCACTGTAAGAAAGCAAGGATCATGTGACATACACTGGAAAATTCAGGTCTCTGTTATCAGATTAGGAACAATAAATAAAACCACCTATCCTGCTTATTGTTGGAGTTTGAATTATCACAGGTCACTCCTTTAGGGCCTGAGCGAGATCCTTTGAAATAATGCAAGCGTTCTGGCTTTTCTGTTTCTGTTTTTGAATTTCACATGGGTCAGGCCATGACCAGGCTTCCTCTTCACATTAGTCTCTGGAAAAATCTTTAAGGCGCTAATGTGGAATTAAGAGTTCTTGTCAAAAGCTACCTTTTCACAGATGGTTTTCTGATTCTTTCAAGTCTTGGGGGGAAAACTTTGTTCTGAGATAAGAGTTTGCAGCTCCCACTGAAGTCAATGAGCTGGTCTTCGACACCTCCAAAACAGAGCCAAGGGAAATAAGCATTGTGTGGCTGCTTACCTTGGAACAAGAATCTGGCCCTAAGATTAAAGTAGAAAGCACACTTACGTAAAGGCATCCTACTATTTCAGCCTTTGCTATTGTAAATGACAGGCACACCAAGCTGCTCAAAAAAGATGCACAGACTTTCTACATACTCATAAGACTGAGTAGAGAAACTAATTCGGCAGCATAAATTAACCTGTACCCAGAACCTCTGTGTGAACTTCTCAGCAAGATGCAAAGCTCCTTTTGACACACTGCAAGACCATTTACAGGAGAACAAACTGTAGCCAAGACTGCTTGCTTGCTTTCTTTTCTCCTTCTCCCCCCTCCCTCTGCAAAGTCAGAATGACTTCTCTCAAGGCAGATGTTGACCCCTGGTACTGTGCAGTTTGCGCATTTCAGCATGCTGGAATAGTTCAAGACTTTCCCATCCAGCTCTTGAGATAATGCATTGTTTCTATAGAAGCAGTAGCACTTAAATGGGGAACAACGTCATTTTTAGGCCCTAGGTGAAAAATATGCACTGTGAGGCAGTAAATGGCTACAAAATGCTTTGAGATCCCTGTGTAAGCGTGCAATATGCTTATTCTACAGCACCTCACCACTGTGGAGTTCAGGACTGATGCCGTTCATCAGTGCTTCAGATGACCCCGCTTACAAATGAAGTATTTAGCCTTTGCAAGTAGCAGTGACATATTCTACACCCTGGGTTGCAGGTAGGTAGCACACCGGCGCCCTGCACAGCACTGAGCCTTTCTGCCCACACCCAGAGTTATCCCTGACTGAGGAGGAACAGGGTCCACTCCCCTGCACAGAGGCATGACTCGCCCAAGCGTGAGCTCCTATTTCCAACGGTGCCCATGGATCCGCGGCTCTGCCTTGGAGTGTTCCACACTTCCAACGGAGCACGCGAGGATTCTTTATTAATTGTGATGATTCTGTTATTGCCACACAGTGCTGCTTGTTAAGAACACAATGAATGTAAGTCAGTGTAGTATCCCTTCCTCTGCTCCTTCCCTAAATGCAAAATACAAATCCACTTGAAAAGTGGAGATCTTTTGACTTCTAACAGAAACTTTTATCCGCGTAAGAGGATAAGAAATTCATTAGCTTAAGTTGTGTGACTGTAACAGCTCATTAGAGAGCACTGTGCTTTTCAGAGTAAGCATGCCTCCAGCCCTGTGTGGAATCTATCAAAAAATCTATCAAAGTTCAGGATAAAGGTATGGGACAACTTAACCATCTTGGAAAGCAATTCCTTATTTTTAACTATGCAGACCACAGGGTTCATGACGTTATTTTAATGAACAGTCATAGGCCTGACATTCAAATCTTCATTTTTGTCTAATTGCAAGCAAAATATGAAATTGCTAAATTGATCTTTCTTGCCAAGGAAAAAAATACAGATTTTAATTCATGGTCAGTAATTATGTTTTCAAATTAATTTTGACTAATTTTTTTTTTTAAGGTAAAATAAGCATTTTGATTTCAGGTTTGACTGCTGCAAAATACTGCTGTAAAAATCTTAACATGGCTTCTCTTCAAACAAGGGAAAAACTGCCACTGATAAACAGAAACATATTAATTAGTCCTACCAATTTGTTGAAAGAAATGAATGATGAAGCAGAGTTCTCAGCCATTTGTCTGATCAAAAAAGTTAGTGATAGGGCATTTTTTCATCCATGGAATCTCAGAAGGCATGGCCTTGACAAAGCAGGTCGTTTGCAACATTTTATAAAATATATGAGGGGAGATTGCAATGTATTTTTCAATCTTCCCCTGGCAGCCTTCATGGCTTTAGTCAATTTATGCTTCATCTGTTAAAGTTCAATATGGGGCACTGGGTCCCAAAATGTACTTTGAAGCATCCATAGCAAATCTTCTAATCTCCATTTTCACTATCTGAGCAACATATGCATTAGAGTGGAATTTGGGATCAGCTTTTAGGTTGAGGGGTGAAACGCTTACTGAGATAACCTACAGTATCTTGGCTTCAAGTGTAATGTTCAGGTTCGGATAAATGATTGCTTTTCATTTTCTCCAAAGATAAATGATAAAAGATATAGTTTTATACGAGGATTTATAGACCTCTGTATCCACATATACATGGACGTCAAGTATTTGTTTTAAAATGTACATTAAATACAAATCTTGCAGAAGCAAGTAGTTTTTTATGCCATTCTGAGAAAAATGACACTATTTTACAGAACACGATGGTTGCAGTAAACCACCATCATCTGCCTTTAGTGATCAACAAGCTTTTCTGGCTTCACTGTACTTATTTAATCTAAACAAAGCTCAGTACCTTTGCTGCCCCTCAAAGCAAGGAAATTACACATTTTTGTTCGTAGCAGTACTATGACATTAAGAGTTAACAAAACTTCATGAAAGAATTGAATGGGAAGGGTCAATGCTTTCCGCAATTTTGTTTCCAAGTCTGGCTTCTACTACAGGGATTTTTCGGTTTTTGCAACTATTCCGTTTCCACACTTACTGCATTTTTGCTTTGTTCTCTCCTATGTCATTTGAGAACAATGACTGTGTCGTATGAGGTAAGACAAGCTATTGGCATGAAGGGGCACAGTCACAAAACAGTAATTATTGTTGTAGGGTGCAACTGAGAGAGGGAAAAATATCTGATTTTTGTGCCGATTCTTTAAGAAGTGATCTGCCATTTACAGCGATCTGTTGCGGAGTATTTCTGCTTAGTAAAGACCAGCAGAATGTAAACATTTGTTTTTCAAATGATGCTATTTGCAGTTCACGATCTTTATTAGGTATAAATAAATTAAAAAAATGTATGCAGGTTTTGTGCTAGGCAGGTACAAGGCATTTTTTCTCACAAAAGCCTTTCTCAAGGTACAAGTGGGCTTGCCTGCCGCGAAAAAAATAAATAAATCATATTCCCACTTCCTGCTGCTTACAAACGAGCCCGTCTCTCCGCGCCAACACGCACTGTTAAGGTCTGGCTGGACAGGCTTTCAGAATTACCCAGTTCCCCTCAAACCAGCTCGGCCGCCCGCACCGGAGCGGCGCGGCACGGCGCGGCGCGGCACGGCGCGGCACGGCACAGCACAGCACGGCACGGCCCCGACCCGCCGCCGCCGCCCGCCCTCCCGCCGCCGGACCAGCCGTTAACGGCGCCGCCTCGCGCAGGCTCGCAGCCGGCCGCGCGCCGGGCAGCGCCGCCGGCGCCTCGTATGTGCCGCCCCGCCGGATTGGCTAAGCGGCTTCGGAAAGGTGGCCGCCGATTGGCTGGGGCCGGCTGCTGTTGCTATGACTTTGTTGCTAGGGCCTCGGCCGTCTCCAGGCCCTGCAGGAAACATGTAATGAATTATGGATGGTTGATTTTCTCAAAGAGGCCTGATCTGTAATGCAGATTAGCTGCATGCCCCCCCCTTTTCTTCTGGGTTCTTAAAAAAAAAATAATTAAAAAAATATATTAAAAAAAAAAGAAAAAAATAATCTGAGTTTTAAATCAGAATCTGGCATTTGCGTTGTCCCCAGTCACAGCAGTGACTCCTGAATACTGATGTTAATTCTTATGCAAAGACAGGGCTAGAGGTCACTGTCTGTTATTTGTTCAGGAAAAGCTTGTAGGATTTTCACTGAACTCTGTGACCTGTTGGGGTATTATTTTTTTGCCCCTATTTGGTTCAGAGATAAAATAGGATACAAACACCAGAAGTGGTATTTTCTAACAGTTGGAGAGGAAATTGTCCCCTTGGAGCGCGATGGAGCTGTAGGAATCCAGCAGCCAGGCTGGCCAGCACACTGGCTTTTCTCACCTCGTAAAAGATATTTTTTCCCAAATATGACCTAAGACCTTCTGTCGGCACAGTTTGTGCTGCTCGGGCCTTCATTAATGGTCTCAATAGCCTTTGGCTGAAGAGAGGTTCCCTGTGAGTGCCACATCAATAAGATCCCCGCTTCACACAAGTGCAAAATGGGATGTTGTTACCCACGGATAACTCCCCAGCTGGACTCCCCCAGGAGCAAAGCCTCTGATGCTTCATACCTGAATAAACAGGATGCTACAATTCATTTAATTTCCCTAATCTTCATCTATTAAGAAGTATGGTGGATGTTATGCTACAGAAGTTTTAATATTTTCCTATTCCTAATGAATACCAATGCCAAAAGAGACACCTCTCTTGTGCTCATGCAGAATTTAGTTCTGATTTTTTTTTTCATACTGGTGACAAATTATTTCAATCCTTTCTGTGTCAAGCCTCTGTGGACAAATGTGAATTGAAAAATTATGAATTTTAGAGAAAATAATGAGCCTGATCCTTATTTTGAGTCAGATTGCGTGATTTTGGCCAGACTCAGCCAAGCTGGACATCCTCAGCTGTCCAAGTGATGACCTCAGTGGAGGTCTCTTGGTACCCTGAAGGTTCATGACTGATGTGAGGGACAGTGCAGGCTTGCTCCTCCTCAAACCTCTGTTTTTCAGACAACTGCACACTAAGCAATTTACTCAGCAAGGAAATGACTGGGTAATTAGATAGATTCCTACAGATTTTGTATGGTGGAATTTATACTTTTTACACCTCAAATCCTGACCAGTTCATAGTTCTTTCTTGGGGAGAAGTAAATGGCTTAAGCAAGAGCTCTGAGATGAAGATGAAATATATCCAACCTCCTGTGATTCAGAGGAGAATGATACCTTATTTCTAGGATTATTAAACAAAATGTTCTGTTGTGTAAAAACCAATGAGCACTGAAAAAAAAATAATTTAAGAAAGTCTGAAACACTGCATTCAAGAGTAGAAAAAACAGGCTCAGCTCTGGCCATCAGGCAGTCCCTAAGAGCTTCAGCTGCAATGGCCCATATGTTTTATTATTTCCTGTTATTAAAATGCTTTCTATTGAAGAACATGGTTAAGGCAAAACTGTATTGCCTATCCCACCCATTCCTGACAGAGCATTCATCAAACTCCATTAAAAAAAATATTCAGACTATAGATGTGTCATTAGAGACCCAATGATGCTTATAGCTCAGAAATGTCTGAGATGCAGTTTGCTGAAAACACAGTATTAACATTTGTTTATATGGATGTGTTAAATTTGGGTATTTTCCTGACAGTGGTTCTGTGCAACATACATTAAAATGAAAAATATGTTAATAGTTTGTACTTGCAGGAAATGTAGGTCATGTTTTTGTGAACTAAATTGTGTTTTCAACTTTTCATTTAGTTATCTTTATTTTTATATATAATACTGTGTCTAACCCATTGGAAGATGATTATTCCTGCACCTATATAAATACAGCATGCACCATGATATTTGGAACAGCTTAAGTAGTCAGCAAAGAGGCAGCAAATGACTTCTTAAGCACATACGTAATTTAAGCAAATACATATTTCTAGTGCTATAAATGTATAATAGTACAGAGTTAGTAGCCCTCTATGCTTTATATTGAGGAGGCACATGAAATTCAAACAGCAGCAGCCAAGCTCTTTCGGTAGCTACACTGTCACATTGTGGAAAACTCCCAGAGCTGGGCATCCTGACAACGTCTGCAGCACAGCTTCTGCCTTTGTGCATTGGTCTCAACTTCACTAAAAGAGTGCTTGAAGCTACAGGACAGAGAGGCTTCAACTCCAGTGAGCCTTGCATCTGAGGACATTTTGTAGGTAACTCCTCACGAGGAACCTTGCTGAGTTTTCCTGATTAAGATTTTATAATTCTCTTTGCTGTGTTTGTGTGCTGAGGGGCAAAGGAGGGGCTAGAGGCCTTTATGGTATGGACCTCACCACCTGACTCAAATGGATACAATACATACTGGACAATAGCTCAAGTGTGAGAAGGTCTAGAGTCATCTAACAGGGAGAAAAATGATTCAGGAAGCTTTCACAAAAGAAGCAGCTCTTAAGGAGATCGCTGAATGAGGAAAGGGAACTTTTTGGTGCCTGATGAGTCGGAGATTGGTGTGTGGTCAGGGTGGAGCAGGAGGCAATCTTCAGAAAGCAGGAGTGGTTATGAGAAAGGAAGGAGAGGAAGGAAATTGTATTTTTTTTTGTCTTTATATCTGTAGCATCTGAGTGAAAAAAAAAAAAATCACATCTGTTTCCACAGAAAATATCAAAGTTTTGGGTCCCCCCCCCCCCAAGTTTTCAGTGTTATTGTTTCAGTAGAAGTTTCTTTCTTTTAGAAACAAAGGGCTTCTTTCAGTTTGCTTATAACGAATGAAAATTTTCTAAGGGTCCTTTTCTATTAGGGACTGTATAAACAAAAAAAGCTTTGCATTTTTAACAAAAATAGTTTTAAAATGGGGCTTTAGCACAAACATATTATTCACAAAGATCCTTCTATAATTTGAAACATTTTCTGTTGAAGTAGTTTCCACTGGTTTATGCTATCGGTAATCTTCATAGAGTTTACATTAAATCCACAAACGCTGTATAGTGTGATGAAGCTGATGAGAATCAACAAAGGATAAAGTAGAGTATCGCAGCCCAGATAAAGAAACCCACTGTTTAATGCCAGATGCTCAGGAAATGTCAAAAGTAAAGTGAGTTTCAGGTCAAGGGCACTGGGAACACTCTGTTAGCAAACCCTAAGAGAGGCAGCTCTTGTTATTAGTATGTGCAAGGATATGGCGAGTCCTTTTTAATCTATCCCTGGGCCTCCTTCTAGCTTTCCAGACACGAATCCATCCCATTTGGGTTCACCTCTGTGGGATTGCTGGGAGTTTTAAAAAATACTCTCTTTGGTCTTTCTAATGTTCTCCATCAGGTTTGCTAAAGGCCAGGATTTCAGTGAAAATCCTGCTCCTAGGAGACGTGGGCACACTGCCAGGCCTTGAAAGTGCAGAAAACAGTGGACAGCTGCTCTTTTTTTAACTTTCCGTGACAGCAAGGTTCTTTCTTCACCCCTTGTTTTTCCACCACAGCACTTAATAGTACCTGTGCCAAGCTCATTTCCATTTTGCACACCTTTGCTTTTGAGCACTGTTCTGAAGTGTTTAGATGGTGGGTGGTGAGTTTACCTTGTTTATCACCAATTAAGGGAGTTACTTGCTACAATGCTAAATTGACAGGTGAAACCTGAAGAAATAGGACCAGGGTGCAGGCAGGTTAATAGCTTGAGCAACCTTTATATAGGTAGCTCTTTCATGGAGAATGGGGCACTATTTCATGTAACTAGGAAGTAGAGGATCTGGTTTGGGAGAACTAACATGATACATGCTGATACTGCTTGATAAATGTCCCCAGCAAGGTGCTGCAAAATTGGAAGAGTGTTGACTTCCACTCAGGTATGAGCAGCAAGGGAGTTTGGCCCTGTAACTTCAGAGCCATAATAGGCACTTTCTGTATTTTAATTTCCTGTAGGTGTGCACCAAGTCTGCTGTGAAGTACAAGGAATTTTGCAATGATTGTTCAGAATTTTGCAGCTTAACAGCATGGTTTAACTCTTTCCTTACTGATGGTTTTAACATCTCTGAATTTCCAGGGATCCCCTAAATGCATGTTTAGTCCTTGAATGCTATGTTTTATACCAGAGGAAAAAGCCTAATATAACACTGTGCAATGTACTTCCTAACATGTGTGCTATTAACATGCTGTGGGATGTGGCTTATACATTTTTATGATACAGCGCTAGGAAACAAATTTATTCAGTACAAAATCTGTACACTCAGCCAGAGAATGGGTCAAACTGGTGAGGCCTACCAGTTGTCTGGTACAGAGCTCTTTTGAAGGAGACATAGTGAGTTTCCTGAAGAGCCTGTGTCACCACAATCCATCATTACAGTATATTGTCATAATATACAAGTATGTTGTCACATTTGTGTTGTCTGAATAGTGGATATTGTGAGATACAGATTGGGAAGAGAGAGATGAGTGACTCAGACCCTGCTGGTGCCGCAGAGCTTTTCAGTTATTAGAGCAAGGCAGTGTTTCAGATTTGGCCCAGTTTGCAGAGTAATTGTCCTGTGTCTTGGCAACAGGATGGAGAAAGAACGGCAATGTGGAATCATCTACTATGGATCCAAACCTTGCTCTTCATGTTGATGGGATTTATCTCATATGTTAGATACTTACAGAATAGACATCTACAGTAGATCTAGCCCAGGCATTGGAGATAAAAAGGTCCTTTTGCATATAACTAATTTGATCTATTTAGTTCTGTCTTCCTTAGGTTGAAACAAACCCATGTCCTGGAAGTATGTGTGCTGGGATCACAAAGCCCAAAATAATATGCTGTCATGATGGATTGTGGTGACACAGGCTCTTCAGGAAACTCACTTCATGTCTCCTTCAAAAGAGTTCTGTACCAGACAACCAGGTGATCAGGCCCAGTCAGTGTGGGTTTATAAAAGGCAAGTCCTGCTTGACTAACCTGATCTCCTTCCATGACTAGGTGACCCACTTAGTGGATGAGGGAAAGGATTTGGATGCTGTCTACCCAGACTTTAGTAAAGCCTTTGACATTGTTTCTTACAGCATTCTCCTGGAGAAACTGGCTGCTCCTGGCTTGGACGGGCTTATGCTTCCCTGGGTAACAAACTGGCTGGATGGCTGGGCCCAAAGAGTGGTGGTGAATGGAGCTAAATCCAGTTAGTGGTTAATCACAAGTGGTGTTCCCCAGAGCTCAGTATTGGGGCCAGTCCTGTTTAATGACCTTATCAATGATCTGGACAAGGGGATTTGGCACACCAAGTTGGGGGGAGTGTTGATCTGCTGGAGGGTAGAAAGGCTCTACAGAGGGATCTGAATGGGCTGGACCCATGCGCCAAGGCCAGTTGTATGACGTTCAAGAAGGCCAAGTGTGGGGTACTGCACTTGGATCACAACAACCCCATTCAATGCTACAGGCTTGGTTAAGAGTGACTGGAAAGCTGCATGGTGGAAAAGGACCTGGGGGTGTTGATCAACCATGCTTAGCGCTGGTGAGGCTGCATCTTGAATACTGTGTTCAGTTTTGGGCCCCTCACTTCAAGAGGGATGTAGAGGTGCTGGAGCGTGTCCAGAGAAGGGCAACAAAGCTGGTAAAGGGTCTGGAGCACAAGTCCTATGAGGAGCAGCTTGGGAAACTGGGCTGGGGGCGGGGGGGTTAGCCTGGAGAAAAGGAGGCTCAGGAGAGACCTTACTGCTCCCTACAACTACTTGAAAGAAGGGTGTAGCGAGCTGGGTGTCAGTCTCTTCTCCCAAGTAACAAGCAATAGGACAAGAGGAAATGGGTTGCACCAGGGGAGGTTTAGATTGGATATTAGGAAAAATTTCTTCACCAAAAGGGTTGTCAAGCATTGGAACAGGCTGCCCAGGGAAGTGGTTGAGTCACACCATCCCTGGAGGTATTTAGAAGGCGTGTGGATGTGGCACTGAGGGACAGGGTTTAGTGGTGGACTTGACAGTGTGAGGTTAGCGGCTGGACTCAATGATCTTTAAGATCTTTTCCAGCGTAAAGGATACTATGATTCTGTGAAATATATCAGTCATGCTGGTCTTTGCTCTCTGCCGCACAATCCTCTTCTACACAGAACTTGTTTCTGAGCCTGGAAAGAGCCTTTTTGTGAATGAGCCAAGAACAGCAAATCTAAAGCAACTCGTTACTGGCCTTCCCTTCTCACTCCTCATGTAGCAGCTGTTGGTAGGATCATTGCAAGTGTAGCCACAGAAATTGCTTAAAAGCAGCTTGGTAGCTGCTTCAGCTTTCCAAGTCAGCTGGCAGCTGACTTGGGAAGCTGAAGCCAGCCGACAGTGGGATGTCTAATACATCTCCAGAAGCCTCTGTATTTGCAGTGATTACCATAGTGACACACCACTCTGTTTTGTCCATGTTCTGTGGTCAAATAGAAACGGTCAAAATGTTGCCATTTATCCAAAACAGATAAAACAATGACATAAGAGGAATAATGGGACTTTGTATGTAGATCCCATATGGATGCCATAGTTCTACTGGTTTTAAAATAGCTTCTATTATGTACAACCTGGGAAGAAAAGGTACCATGATGGGTAGGACTTTTTCTGGAGAAAGAATCATGATATCAGAATTGTGGATGTTTCATAAGGAGTAATCACCCATGTTGAAGAGATGTTGATACGTAGCTAGGTGTGTGAATAAAAGTAGCATGGTTAATTAGCATGTAATAGTTAATATTACTCAGTTTATTTGCAGTAAAAGCTCCAATTCCCCTTCAGCGAACCCTGTGTAACACAGTGGGCTGCTGTGTTGTATATTGTTTGAGCTTTTCAAGAAGGTCTTGAGCTCACAGCTATTAACAAAGTTAGCAAGTTTGTATCTGCCTATGCTAGCTTTGAATTTATAGGGATGTTGTTGGCATTGATATCAAAACTCATATTGTGATCAATGGGAACAGCATTGAGCCTTGATTTCTTAAGAGTAATTTCCACTAAGAAAGCACCTAGTAAGGTCATCTAGTTTGATCACCTGTATAACACTGTCTATTCAGTTCCATGATTCACGTGCATTTTCAGCATGATGATTTTAATTAGATTAATGTCTTTAGGAGTAGCAGTTGCATGCCACAGGCATGGAACGGAAAGAACAAGCTACAGTGCCAAGTATGGGTGAGGCCCCAGCGATGACGGAGAGTTTATTAAATAGGTCATGCCTAATTGATCGCAATTAGTGAAAGTAATACCTTCTCCCATCTTTTAACTAATTTCTTTCCAATTTGACCTGAGAAATTATTCCCAATCTTAAATCTGCTGATCAATATGATTCTGTGCATGTAGGCCAGAAATCAAGTTGTACTATCTAGGAATATTTGTCTCTATCTGCTCAGAATTCAGATCTAGTTTGGTGCCTTTTTGTCAGTTATGGTAAGTCTGTAAGTAAAGGGAAAAACCAATAAAATAAAAGAAAAAAACCCACCCAAACCATCAAACAGGTACAGAAACAAAAAATCCCTGTCTCCAAACCCCCAGACATCTCTACCTGGCCAGTTGTGCATGAGAGGGAAACCTTCCTACCCTGCCTTGCTGTGAGGTTGTATTAAACCACATCTTTTAGGAAGATATGTGGTATTGCCTTGAAACCTCCAGCCAATAGTGAGACCTTCACCTTCACTGATAATCTTTTAGTGTTTAATTACCTTGTCTGGAAGAAAATTACATCTTGTTTCAAGGTTGAATTTGTCTAACTTCAACTTTCAGCCATTCAATCTTGTTCAAGCTTTTGTCAACAAGATTGAAAGCCCTTTATTAGGTATCTTTTCCACCAGTAAATACCTATATAAACTGATAGAGTCATTCTATAACTTACCTGAAGTTCTGCCTCTAAAAAGCACTTCCCAACTCTTGCTTTCCCCACATCTCCCTGACAGAGGTTCCTTTCTTCTATATGCTGCACGGTCAGAAACCAGTACTGTATTCTAGCAAGTCATGAGGAAAGAGGAAGAAATTACCGAAGAAAGAGGAGAGGTTCAAAAGGAATTCCTTGGTGATTGTTCTGTTTGTATATTTGGAAGAGGTATTTTCTCTTGAAAAGCAAAACTCTGCTAAACATTCCCAGCCTGCCCCCAAACAGGCCATCAGCTCAGTTCTACAATACTGATACTAGAAGTTTGCAGAACAGTGCTCTGTACTTGACCATGCCTGATGTAAATCAGCCAACCTCCTGGGAGGTCAGTTCCTGCCAGTGGGGCTGTCGCTCTTTATATCATTTGAGGATGTAGAAAGCACTTTACAAAGAGGCATGTGGATGTTAAGGAACACTAGCTAAAGCAGTAATAACCTCTAGCATCCTGTAGGTGCTCGGTGCCCTTAATTCTCCTACCTGCAGTAAAAATACAGGGCCCTTCAAACCTTGGGTGGAGAGTGGACTCATGGTGAAATCTTGGTGAAACCACTCAATGTAGCAAGTCCATGTTAAACATAAAGGAACAGTAAAAACTTCACTAGCAATCTTCTGTTGAGAAGTCTAGTTTCTTGCCCTACTTGTCCAGTTATTCATATATTTAATTAGCACTTATGTTATGAAAACATCAAGATAGATGCCAGTCTAGGACATCACTAGGTCAGGACAAAAATGTAATGCAGTCCCCATCCCAGCAAACCTGTGGGACTGTAACATAAGCTATTTATAGCTGACCAGATCAAAGCATTTAGTGTAGAAGGAACAAGGGATCCTAAACAAGAAGGTGAGTACAGATCCTCCCCAAGGAGGAGCCATGATCAGAATTCAACATTTTCCAGTGGTGCAGTTTCTGTGTGCACCCTATGGGGGTAAGTTTATTATCACTACAGCAGTGATTTATTTCAAACATCTTCATTTTTTTTTCTCAGGATGAAGCCAGTGTTTTAAATTACAGCTATAGCGTGGAAGAGAGAATTTAACTAAAGCATAAATATGATACATGAAAATATTCGTGCCTTATTTTCAGGGTAATAACTAAACACCTGCTAAATTACATTTTAAAAAATTACCCAGTATTTCGCAGTGGGTTTTATCCTTTTGTTTGTTATTTTCTCTTAAGCCTTGCTCTGGATCCTTGATCTGTGTGGGAAGATTGTCTCATCCATGCAGAGCTCTGCATGTACTGATGCTCTGCCCATGCAGGGCTGATTACAGGACGAGGCCTGAGGTTTGTGCAACAGGGACAGCACTTCTCAGGGCATTTAGGTTGACTTCTGGCATAGCATGGCGTGCACCAACAGAGCATGAGAGAAGAGATCATTACTCAGAGGAAAAAAAGAAAAAGACTTTTTTTGAAAGCTTGGGCAAAAGGAATAAGAAGTCAAAAGTGACTCATTCATGTTGATTCTGTCTAACCTTTACTTTCCCACATGTTGCTGTTTTCTTCTGTCAGCGACTTAAGTGTAGTAAAAGCATCTCATTGAGGAGAATGCTGTAGATGGGCATTATCTCCCCTGAGATGTGAAGTGTATATTCGGTTACTGAGCCTCTTGGAAACATGGTGGAAGGCTCATGCTCAGTTGTCTGTTTTGCTTTTTTTGTTTTTTGTAGTTGTTTTTCATTCTGGCACTGAGTGGGCAGACAAGACTCTTGAACAATCTGTAATTACATAGTGTCACAGTTGATGAGGTTACAAAGGAGTAAATATGTAGTTGGTATTAGAGAGGGTATTTTTAACAATACTCACTCTACATCTAATAGAGTGCATCTGTGTCCTCTGTGGGCACTTTGCCTTAGATAATATAAAAGGAGAGCAATGGGGAAGAGAGCAGCATAATTATATCTGCATAGTCTTCAGTGGAATCAGTTTCTGCAAATGCACACTTGACTTTTGAACCCTTTCATACCAGTGCTGCTCCTATTGATGCCAGTGGCATCTTTGCCCTTGAATAGGAATAGGATTGAATTCTGACTATTGAATCTCTTATGACAAGAGAGGTGGAAGTTTCCCAGCATGATCTGATTGCTGTAGTCAAAGAGAAGAGTTTTATTAGACCATCATGTCAGTAATTCTTGACCTGGGGTCATGACTATGTCTCAAGGAGGCGCGACAACTCTCCCTTCTTTTTTGGCTTGCAAGGGGACAACAGCAATCTGATATATTTTTCTGGTGTAACATGGGTCACAGAGCAGAGCAGAATGAAATAGTTTCATCAGCCTGCCTCTGCTGGGTTGTTACCTGCTGTGTTTCCACTTCTGCTAGCCAAATTTTAGCATCTCTGTGATGCAGAACAGCCTGCTCTGGACAGTACCACATGTCTAAAGTAAGGAAATTGTATTGTATTTGTACCCCTCAGAGCTGAGGGAAATAATTTAAAGAGTCAAGGGCCAAGTTTAGTTTATCATGGCAATGTGAAAAGATTTGTTTAAAAAACGCTGTTGCATACTGATGCTTGATGTTCCTTGGCTGAAGCAGTTACTAGACACAGTCTTGATCATCTTTATTAATATTTTGTACTCCAACAGCACCTATGGATTCATGTATCCTGTCCAAACATAAAGGGTGACATTACTTGCAAGTTTGTCATTTCCAGCCTTAAGGGCAGATGTGGTAACAACAAGACTGACTTCCAGGGAACAGTGTCAGTTCACCTCAGCCATTGCTCTACTCATGCAACCTGAGGATGTGACTCAGGTTGCTGCCAACATCCCTCCACCTCTTAGCTTCAGTATTCAAAGTATTGCAAGCATACTGATCTTTACCTGTGACATACCTTCTCCTTGCACTTTACAGTGAAATGTCAGCACTTCCCTGCGTATGGGCATATTAGTCCCTGGCTTATAGTGCAGCAGTAAAGGAAAAAGTATTTTTAAACTGCCTTTAGGAAAATACAACAAAATTGAGAAGAGGCAACAGTACACTGTTTGCCAAAGCCTGGACAGAACTGCAGACCTGCACTATTTTCTAAAGTCACTTGCAGAATTCCTGAAGATATTACGAATAGTTTGTATTCGTTTTCCTTGCCTTGCTCTGTCTTTCTTCCTCAAATCCTAATGGCCTTCAGCATCTGACAATAGCACCACCTACGCAATACACCAGAAATGATCAAGAAATAAGGGGAGTGGTTAGGTGATCTGCTTCTTGAGCAGCCTGCTCTAAGAGCCATCTTCTGTATGAATGAGAAAAGTCAGACGCAGCATCAGAGAAATCCAGCAGAGTTTGCTTGCTTTTTTTTCTCCTCTTTCCTCTAGCCATAGGAGTGGACCAAAGCAATCTCAATCCCCTGAGCCTGGTACGTGGAGGGATTATCTCTTCCCCCAACATGAAAGGCTGTTTGTGACTTCTTTTTCTCTGCCATTTACTCTATTTTCCCTGTCTTGAGGTGTTCCCTCTCTCGTTTAAACAGTGTTGCTCTCTTTTTTGGCAGAAAGTTGTTCAGGACACAGAAGAGCCAGGCCTGACTTCAAATGAAAGACAGAAAGAAAACAGCCTTTTTCCCTTTGGCTTTAGCATATTTTGTGGGATCTCTGCCTGACCTGCACCATTCGCTTCCTCTGCCTTAGCTCCTCCTTTGGTCTGCCCACTCAAACATTCCTCTTGCTACTCTTCCCGCGCACCACCCACCCCCACCCCCCACCCCCCCCCGGCGCCCCCCTTGTCACGTAAAACCTCCACATCCAGGTAATGAATGCCATCTCACCTCTTTCTCTTTACTCATATTTCTGCAAGGTGAATGAACCCACTGACAATGGAAGGAGGAGATAAGAAATCCCCCATGGAAATATTGCAGATACTGAAAATAATTTGGAGCAAAAATCCCTGCGGGTTTATTGAAAACACCCCCTACCCTGCCAGCCCCCAATATACAGATTTATTTATCTGCTTTGCTGCATTTTGCTTATGTCAAGAGCTGGATTGCTCCTGTACAGCCCCCTTGCCAGGCAGATAATTGCTACATACTCTTTTGTATTGCTGCTACCACCTCCACCATCGGGCGCTTTCTCAAACAATTGCCTGCGCAGCCTCGGAGCAATCCATCTCTCTGCAGACAGTAGGATAACAGTGCTTTGATATTAGGGGTCTCCCAGGAGCAGGTGAGAGTCTTGCCTCTTTTCTTGAAAATCAAATGAAGTAAATACCGTACATTTCTCCTTCCTTTTCCAGATCATTAGCAAAGATGTTAAATAAAACCAGGCTAGCTCTCTGACAGCCCCAGCCTCTTCTTGATGGTATCTTGTTGGCCGTCACTTGCACTCAGACACACCGACCTGATGCAGTGTCATTTATCATTACCTTTTGTTTACAGCCACTCAGGCAGTTGTCACTCTGTGTGACAATGTCCGTATTCAAGCCAATATGAATTTATTTTTCAAGAAAGACATTTTGAGAGTAAAGTTTATGTCTCACTAAGGATCCAGCTATACTGCATTACTGGCAAGACCTTTTCCTTCACCATCATCCGTTATATTTCTGATTAAACAAATCATACTGTAGCCTGGCCTTTCTCGTTATTTACTGCCCAGGGTTTCTTTCACATGCTCATGCTTATCTTTTCAGCTGGACAGTCATTAAATTCTATTGCTATGCATATAGACAATAACAATTTTTAGGCTTTCTTTGATTTCCTCCACCTGTCTCCAGCTCCTGAAGGCTGGTTTCCTTCTCAGTTCCCTAGACATGGGACTGTCAGGCCCTGCTGGCTGCAGGCAGTGGGAGACTCCAGCAGTGCAAGGACTAACCATGGACCCCAATTTTTATCTTAGGAGAGGGATGCCTCTGACGAACGAGACATCAGTATGCGTGAGGCAGGAGATAAACAGCTTTTTGTAGGTCACAGTAGCCACAGAAGTGGATCTTTGTTTTGAGCTGCTTCTCTCTTTTCTACCCTTCCCTTTCACCTTGCTGCTCAGTGAAGGTGGAAGAATAAGAGCCAGAGGCAGGGGGCAGCATCCCAGGGGGAGCTGGGCCACATCTGGTTATGCCTCCCCTCCTTGCAGTGGTGTGGCAGCGTGTGGGTAGCAGCCTTTTTGCCACTGCCATGGACAGAGGCAGGAGGATGTGCTTCCCGGCTGGGTTTGCAGAGTTGTCTTCTGGGCAAAGGCAAAACTGCGTGGAGAAAACCTGCGGGAACTTGTTGGCCATGATGCATGTCAGAAGCATGTTTGGCAAAATAATTTGGTACGCTGTGGACAAGTAACAACTTTCCTTTCACTTTTTTCCTGTCAATATATGAATTGCCAAAATAAATATTTGATTTTCCAGTGCTAATGCAGCCCAAGTACCATACATTACATATGCATTCCCTCCCTTATTGTCTCCTACTTCAACAGCACAAAATATATAATTGCACAATAAAGACTGGGGGACTAGGGACATACCTTAAACCTCTAGTCTGTCTACCGCTGCAAAATTACAACCGGGACCAGGTGCTGGGCCCAAAAGACAGAACTAGATGAACTATTCTATGTAAAATTTCTGGTGAACCAGGAAGGTTCCATCATACTAAACATTTACTTCAGAACAAATTTTATCTCACTGAGAATATTTTTTTTTAAATTTCATGGGAAGTATGCTTCTTTTTAATACTGTCAGGGTGTTATATTCTATTTGTTATTGGAAACTTCAGCTAGAAATGACGTGAAAATTTATTTCAAAAAAGATTTAGATCCTTAACATCAAAAGGAAAATAAACTATTTTGGTACGTGAAGCATTTTGTTCTACCTGACACAGTGATTTTAAAAATATTTCTGTTTGCTGATAGCTAACAAACCAGTTTGGAATGACACACAGTTATTTCAATGACATTTTTCTAGAGCTACTAGTGAGACAAAAATCCATTATCTGTAAAGCTCAGAGTAGACAGTCTAAGTCATGAATATTATGTTGAAAGTATCTTATGATCTTTTGATGTTAGATGCTGTGCACTTATATATATATAGATAATATATAAAAATATCTATATATACATGTGTGTGTGTTTATATATACACACACATATATGAATGTGTGAGTGTATATCTGTAAACAAGTACATTTTGCTGTAGCAGTTTTGCCCTCAAAGATAGTATCTCAATATAGCTTATGGAGAGGCATGCGGTCTGCATTGTTACGGATATTATTTCTTAACAGCTTGGATCCAGTCCAAGATTTAAGCGCATACTTATGTTCGAGTATATCAGTAATTGCACTGAGCTTTGCTTGAAAGTTTTCCTTAAGTCTTTCCCAAAAGTCGTCAATGAATATACGGTGTGGAATTTTGTTGCTATCCCTTTTAACAGTCCCCAGTATCTCTCATTTTCTTCTGTTTTGGAAACCACCATGACATGACGTGTGTGTATGCAGCTTAGGCTCGTGTGCTGGATGTGCTAGTGTTTGGATCCCAGTTTCTTTGGTTCCCCCAAACAGGACCACTTCTAAGAGCAGACAAAAGAAGCAGGGCTGTAGCGTGCTGTGTAAGAGTCATGCTCCAGATGCCTCAGAGAAAAGACCTACCGCTGTGCTAACGGTGTTGAGCGCAGTAGTTACTATTTGAGGTGAAACACACAGCTCTTGGAGCTTGGAGGAGGTGTACTTGCCCTCGGTAAATTCAGCTCCAAGCCTTCTATGGTGGGCATGGATGCAGCAACCTAGCCCTGATCCTTCATCCTCAAGGCCAAATTTCAGTTTTGCCTGCCCCCTAAGTCAGACTGAGCCATCTTTGCCTTTATATATGTATAGTGTGTGTCAAGCAAGGGGCGCAGCAAGGCCAGCACAGCCTGCTCAGCAGTGCCTAATGTGAGCGCTCCATCGGGGCTCAGGTGCCACCTCCGTCTGCAGGTGACTGGAAAGCAAGTGAAAACAAGCAGATCAGCCTTTGGCTGCACAGAGCTACAGATCAGGTCCCCGGTGGCCAGCTCCCCACTGATGGACAGAAACGCGTTGTGGAGGCAGTGTAGCATAGCTTGTTTAATGCTGCATTATGTTAATGCATACAGGAGAGCCATTAACATGGGAATCTTAGATTTAAAATATAATGAACCACACAATTCAATGTTCTGTAGCACTGTATACTCTGGAGTCATAAGCATGTAATTTTTTTGATCAAGTTTCAGCCCAAAGCAAATATTCTCAGCTAAGCAGCTCTCTAATCTATCTATCCACAAATATATATATTTGTTTTTAATAAAATGTGATAATATTTACCAGACACATAATGGGCACTGTTATTTTTATCCAGGGTTCATGCTTTACCTATTAAATGTTATACAACCTTTCTAAAACCAAACTAAGCAAAAACATTAGCATCAATCCATTGAATGCAGGCGCTATTTAAAAAATGTAGATGTTTTCAAACACTACAGTAAATGGAAAAATATTGCTGCCTTGACTGTCAGATTACATTTCTTTCCTATTGAAGCTAAGTGGGTTAAATTAAGTGATTAATTAACTATGCATCTGCACAATTAGGTGGGCATTTTTATTCTGTTCAACTTATACACTTACTTCTAGCTTCAAAAGAAAGGAACCGCAACAAGACAAAGAGAAGAACATCCACCAGAATTAGGCATTTCCAATAGCAGTATTGTATTATGGTTTTTATTATCATTTCTGTTGTAGTGTTGTTAATTCATTGGGTTTATAACTCAGGCATGAGGATTTGGTTCGTGGTGGAATTTCTCAGTTAGAGGAATTTTTGCTAGGTTTTATTTACTGTTGGTTTTTAGACTGAAAAGCTGTAACAATGTCTAACAAAAATAATCACCTTTGTTGCAGGTTTTCTGAGTTTCTTGTCATAAGACAGCTTGGCCCGGTCTGTCATTGAGGTGCTGTTTCCAAAGCCATTTCCCGAGGTGCTGCCTGGACTTCTGTCTGCAGTGTGTATGGAGGTGGGTGAAAGCTGCGGGTGCTGCTGCACTTGTGGGGACAAGGGCCAGCACCCTACTACATCCAAGGAACATGGGTGGCATTACTGCAATACAACGGTACCCTCTTGCTGCTCCCACTACCTAAAGCTCTGCATCTGCTTTTGCAAACTTTTAAGTAGGAATAAATAGCCGTCATTATAAGATCAGTGATTCTTCCTTTTTTTTACTGTTTCCCTTCAAACCCACCCCCGTCCTGGCCTGCTCATATGGTGTTCCTACAGCTTTACACTTTTAACAGCTGTGTTTTGTTCAAAGTGTCTAATTTTGCAATAACTGGCCAAATGTCCCACCTTTTCCACATGTCCACGGGCTTTAACTTTCTCCGTTTTTCATACTTAACCACTCTTCTCCTCTTACCCTCTCTCCCCGCTCCACAGAGCACAGTAGACATTAAAGTATCGTTTTTTTGCATGGCATGTTTACTAGCAGCTAAGGGGCTGCTCAGATGTCCAAGCCAGTCTGGGGCAAAAGCAGCAATCACAAGTTCAGTTTCCTCACCTCCCCCTTGCAAAGTGCATGTGGATGTCCATAAACCTGCCGCTAACCTTCAGTGGAAGAAGGGCACCTATGGCTTCTCCTCTCTGGGTAAAACTCTCTCCTTCCACGCCCTGCAGTGGCGCCTACCCCAACTGAAGCTGGGTGCAGCCTTGTGCTGGATTTCTTGTCAAATTTCTCACCCTTTTCCCCCCTCTCCAGTGAAAACAGAAGTGTTTTTCAATGCTCCCATTCACCAAACCTCCTTTCCGAGATGGTTTTTATCTTGGTCCTTGCCAGAATCTTGGTCACTGGCGGGTACAAATGCTGTAAATGGACTAATGTGGACCCAGCAAGCGCTGGCCTTCTGCTTTGAGCTGTGCCTTTGAAAATAATGAGCTGGATTGTCAGAGCCCTTGGTCAGCAAGGTGAGAGAATGAGAACCCTGCTGCTCCCCTGCTCAGTTTGCAACTCCAGCTGCTGGCAGTGGCAACTATTCAACTGAAGTTCCCTTCAGTGAGAAAGGTCTTTGGCAACAAGGAAATGTTGGGATTTTTTTATTCCCTTGTCTGTAACTTTTGTTTTTTGGCATCAGCTGCCATGTGTCCTCATACAAAAGTTCTTTTCTTTTTCTTTCCCTTTTTTAAGCTGACATTTTGATTCTGCTTTAATTAAACCACTTTGGAAGCAGCATGACTCTGTTTTGTAATGAGTTGCACTAGTACAAGTTTTGTGCGGAGGCATCTTTATTTCAGAGTGACTACATCCCTTCTGACAGTCCTCCCACAGCTAGCCCACCTTGCCTTGCTTCAGGCCTCCATCAGTCTGGGGTTTTTTAACCTGCATGAACTCTACTGCTCTACAAGCATCCTGGCCAGATGTCACAGGGCAGTTTTCATGCCAAGAGGCAATCGCTTTGACTCCTTTGCTTTTCTGCTTGCATGACACCCCTCTTGCTCCTTTCCCCTTGCTCCCTTCTCCCACTCAGTTACTGACCCAGTGAGGATGCCATGGCCTAGGATTTATCAGGGCTTTTTTCTCTCCCAGAAGAGCATGTCCGGTCCTGGCTGAATTAGCCAGTGCTTTGCTGTGACCTACCAGTGTCTGGGGCAGTGTATGTGGGAGGAAAGCACTTGTGGGGACAAGGGCCAGCACCCTACTACATCCAAGGAACATGGTGGCATTACTGCAATACAACGGTACCCTCTTGCTGCTCCCTCTACCTAAAGCTCTGCATCTGCTTTTGCAAACTTTTAAGTAGGTATAAATAGCCATCATTATAAGATCAGTGATTCTTTTTTTTAACTGTTTCCCTTCAAACCCACCCCCATCCTGGCCTGCTCATATGGTGTTCCTACAGCTTTATACTTTTAACAGCTGTGTTTTGTTCAAAGTGTCTAATTTTGCAATAACTGGCCAAATGTCCCTCCCGCCTTTTCCACATGTCCACGGGCTTTAACTTTCTCATTTTTTCATACTTAACCACTCTTCTCCTCTTACCCTCTCTCCCCGCTCCACAGAGCACAGTAGACATTAAAGTATTGGTATTTTGCATGGCATGTTTACCAGCGTAGAAAAATCCTGGCTCAAAAAACCCATGAGTGAACACTGTCTTAGGTTTTTAACTACATTTATAGTAGAGGAGGTAAATTGCCAAAATCAAACCATGACAACATTACAAAAATCCGTGGAGATGATAAGGCAGAAATTCCCAGACGTCCTCTTTTGCAACTCCACTTCCAAGCCCATGAGCTCATCCCCACCAACATTTCCTGCTTGGGGTGCATGCCTCAGTCTAGAAAGCACCATTATAAGGAATTCTTGGCTATTTTTACTGAGATTCTTGGAATTTTTAACAATTGAAATGCAAATCTGTTATTATAAAGTCCAGTTATTTGGGAGTGCACTTTTATGATGCATAAACCTATGGGAGAGGATTTAAACACAGAGAATTAGTGCTCAGTTTCAGTGCCTGGATTATGGAATAATTCACAGCCTCCTCATGGGGCTGCGTTCATTCAGTGTTTCCTTCCTACCCCAGTACTGCCTTTCTGAGCCCCAGCATGGTACATGACCATTGTTCTGTTTTCCAGGTCTTATAGAGCCTTTCAAAGCAATATCCATTTCTGTTTTGCAGCCCAACATTTCAAGAAAGCATCCACTTACGGAAAAGAAATCCATGGAAGTTAAGAAATAATTACAAATTAACTACTACAATTGAAAATATTTTTACCCTGTGCTGTTGGTTAGTGGATTGAAAATTGAGCCTACTTGGATGAATTAAATCAAAGGCAGGAGGAAGGCTATTGGGAAGTGATTAGCCGGTCCTTGTGTCCTAGAAGCCCTGTAGTGCACTACTAGGAAATTCATAGCGTCCCAAAGCCCTATAGCTGGATGTTGGATCACAGGGTATCTTCCTTGGACACCGCACAGTTACTCTGAAAAAATCCAACACTACAATAAACATGAAAATGCTCTTAAATTGGCATTAAAAATCTCACTCAATATGTTCAATGAAAATCTTCTATCAGATATATTTTATTAGGGATGGGACTAAACTGAATAAGAAGGTGGCAGGCAAAATTAGGTAATTTCTGGAGTTCTGGCTCCATGATCCCTCTCTTATAAGAGAGAGAGAAAAGAAGCAGTTTAATTCCAGGAAAAGAGGCACAGCAAATGTTTCTCCTTTGAGTAAGCAAAGAGAGGAGGGAAACTGTGATCATTCCCCGTCCTGCCTCTGCTGTGGGGCAGCTACAAGCCATCGCCTGTTCCAGGCAGACAGTGAAAACCTAGCATAGCCTAGTGGGCTTGCTCACTGCCATAACAGCTATGTTTAGTGGTGGCTATTTTCAGAATCAGGGTTTTGTGTTGTAATCCACGTCACACAGCACCTGGCTGGCAGATGTCTGGATACACAGCAAGGCTTGGAGGAATCAGTAGCTTGGAAGTGCTGGGGATTGTGTGGATGTTACTTTTTTGATCATATTGTCTTTATTCCAAAAGTGAATTCCTAACTACACCCACAGTTCTGGGTCAGCAAAAAGCCACAACTCACATATAAACAATCTAATTTTTAAAGTTGTCAAAATGACAAGATCTTTAAAAATATGTCAGCTCATTAATATATAATAATCCCATGCCAACTTGCCTTGAAATAATTTGATAGATAAGATCTCATTTTGTTGATAACTAAATGAATTTTAGAACACTGAAGGTTGTTTTGTGGTTTTTTTTTTTTTTAATCTGGTTTTTATTTGTGAATGCTTGTAACTGTTTATATCCATTTAATAACTAAAAAAGCATGTCCACAATCTGTCCTTGGCTGAATTCCTCCAAATAGTTCACTCCTTCAGTGTGGTATTGGGTTAGCTTGTTGGTTCAGTGATCAGCATGATTTTTGAATCAATGTAACACAGGAGAGGGTTTACATTACTGCTGCCACAAAATGTAATCAACTGCCTAGCATATTTGTCTGAAGAATTATTAAAGCATAGAATGCAAAGTGGCAGAAATAGAAGTATAATTCTGGTAAAATCATCAAAGGATGCAATAACCGAGTTAGAAAATGCAGTGACAGATCTAATTAACGAACTAAATTACAATTCAGTCCAAAAATAATTGTCATTAGAAGTAAAATCACATTTCTGTCTGAAGCGTCTCAGCATGTTTGCCATACTGATTGGTAAAACTAGAAAGAAACCCACTCTCATTATTTTTTTAATGCAATTATTATACACAAAAATCAGTCACGAAATCGAATATGCCAGTTTAGCAAACCATTCTCAGCTAAGAGCCTTGCCCCTCACACTGCGATGTAGAGCTTTAGGCTCTAGGGCTGCTGCCTTACAGCACTCTCCTTTTGTGCCCATGTTGGAGTCAACATTATTTTTGGACCGACTCCCTCCTCCCAAAGACCTCTTCAATTTCTGAATTAAAACAACAGACCGTTTAATTTTAATATTGACCTAATTGCACATCTGAATCAGTTGGAAGCCATCTCACAGAAGGAAAATACTAATAGGACATGTGCCAACTGCAGTTTAAGTTGGGCTGCTTTTAATATAATCTGAAGAGCTTTTGCATTAAGCTCTAACAATGGATAATACAGCCGCTGAGCTGATTACTTAAGCAACTTCTAGATATATTCACACAACAAATTTGAATTCTAAGTATTTTGCATACTGTTTCCACCTATATAATTGTCCACTGGCCCTTATCATTTTTTATTATGCAAAACTGAATTTTTTTTGAAGCGTGAAGAATGAAGTAATTTAGTATGCAAACAGTTAAAACTCTCATGTGGATTCCGATTTCATATGTGTTGATAAATTCACTTACGATGACTGACAGTGTGAGATTTTTTAGGGTCATATCGGTCACTCTTTCCATGACACTGATGAAAATGATAAACTAAATGCCAGAAGTGTCCCTGGCGCATCGTGGGATGAAATGTGTAAAATGTCAGTGTCTAGCCGGTGTCTATTAATAACTAAATATGATTGCATGTAATGAGCAGAGATTTTCATGTTGATTGAAGTATGATTTCTTTTGATCTTCCAGATGTTGCTGCTTAGAAATTCATATTGCTCTTTTGCTGCTAAATGCATAATGACCTTTTAAAACCTTTTAACTGTTAAAACCCCTATTATTTTCAACAACCAAGTCAAGCTTCCAGCTTTTTTAATGTTGATTGGAAGTTCCTCTCTCTTCCCATTCTTACTTTCCCTTTTTGCTTTGTCTAGTCCCCTCTTCCTCTCTCTTTTTTTCTACACTTCTTTTCCTCTAATACATTTCTCTAGCAAAGTTTCTGACAACACACTGACTCCTGTGCTCGGAGGGGCTGATGGCATAAGATAGCTGGACCCCATTGCCACTTGTGCCACTGCTACTCCCTTAAAGTACCAGGGAGTTACCCAGCATCGCTGGGAAATTTGGCCTGAACAAATATTTTGTGTGAATACCCAGGTCATCTCGCTTCCGTGGTAGAAAAGAAACAAAGGCAGGTGTCAGAAGTAAAGAATTGCATAGCTGGTGTTGATAGCGGAGTGATCCGCTTGAAGAAAGAAATCGGGGAGCATTGTAAGCTTTCTGCATGAATAATGCATTTGTGTCGCTTGTTTTTGGGCTTAGTCACACCCTGCCTTCCACATTTGGCCCCTTTATGGTTGCACCTGTGTATGAATGGTGACTGCCTGAGAGCTTGCAAGAATAAAACGAGTCCCAGAGTAAAGGCGGCAGCAGCAGCAGCGTAAGCTTCTCTTCATTATTCAGCTTTTGTGCCAGTCCCACGTTAGCGGAAGGCTGTCTCTGGCCTGCGTGACTCAGCCATGTTAATACAGGGAGCTGCTTCTGCTCCATGAGGGTGTTTTAAGTTCTTAACTGCTTCGGTTAGTGGCCGCTGGATGAAGACGCTGAAGAAGGGTATCTCCACTCCTGGCACTTTTGGCAATATGAGCTTTAGGATGTTTCAAGACCTCTGAATGGGCTTCATGTGCCCAGGTTTCTTCCACATCACCGTGCCGTCCCAGCATTGTTCACAAAGAAAAGGGTCTTTGGAGACCACCTAGGCCAAACTCCCACTTCAAGCAGGGCCAGCACTGGCTTAAGACCCATTTGAAATATTTTGGATCCGTATGGAAGGAGAACGTCATCTGGCATGTTGCGTTTGGTATGGTGTGTACTCAATGGGTTAAGGGCCAAATCCTCTCATAGTCTCTTCAAGCAAATGCAATGTCTTCAAGCAGTACTCCTGTAAATTAGCATAAGGACAAATCTGCCTGGAACAGTTTGATCAATTCACTGTGAAAGGCTTGTCCTATCTAGTTACCATCCTTTGGGCCCACTGCCATCCAGCCTAGGAATCGGTTCAAGTGCTTCTCATTGCCTGGACACTGGCAAATGATGGGAGGCTGCCAAGGGACAGGCTGAAGTACAAGGCCATCCTGAGGTGTTTTGCAGCCTTTGAAATGGGGACATGGCTCACGGATCTGTTTTAGCTGCTGTGTAACAGCAGGAAAATGTACCACTTTTGCATAGGCAGTATGTAGATGGAAAAGACAGTAAAGACAATCGAGCAGAGTAAAGCATCTAGCAAAATAAATCCCTTCTGAACAAGTGTTTTTTTACACCTAGATCTGTTCCTGCAAATCTTCAATATAAAACAAATTATTCTGGTTTTAATTACAGACTCTGTGGCAAATAAGCCACACAAAGCCAGACTCAAGAAGATCCTAGACCCTTGGAGGACCAGTCCAAGTCTACCATGGCACAGGTAAAGAGTGGCTCCAGTGGTCGCTGTACCAGAGCATGCCAGGTTTTTTGTGTTTGTTGGTGAAAAATGCTGTCCATCGTATGGCATCTTTGCATTGTCTTTGTGAAAATGGCTGCATCTTTTACTGACTTCCCTGTGGATCTCTTTGTCACTAATGCAATAGTGACAGTCCTGGGGCTCTATTGCTCTCAGCTACCTCTGGTTCCTGTGCAGTGTACTGTGTCATTCATTATATATGCTGGTCCCATCTGGTCTGACAAGCCTTCTCCATCCTCAGAAGCGATTACAAATAATAATGATGACAAAACCCAGAGAATTTTTGCTTTATTTTGAAAATGATTGTCTTCTGTTGCATGAGGGCGCTTCCCGCCTATCTCTGGGGTCACCTGGCAACCATTTGCTAGCCTCCTGCCATCAGATCCATATCAAGCAAGGGCATCTGGAAGCTCATTTGGGATGGGAACTGCTCCCTTTCACTATCCTTGCTGGCCTTCTATGGGCTGAGGTGAGATTACTGTGCATACGATGGATTCATGACCATTTTACTCTGATAGAGGCTACTTAAACATATTGTAGCAGTTTAATTTGTGTTCTGCCAAAATATTAAAAGAAAAGCTGATGCTAATACAGTATCAACCACCAACACTGCATAATTAAGCATGCGTTATTTGCAGTTGATGTTTGTCTGTTTAATAGAATTAAGGATAATTAACAGAAAACAGTGAGAAGACATCACTGCACAATATAACAATCTACCAAAGCAAATGAAACGGTGAAAGCAATGTCTCTGAGTAGGACTGTTCCCCTTGTGTGTTGTTTGCTGCTGTGCTTCTTTAATGGGTCACTTAATAATATAAATTATATACGTATAATAATATATACACTTAATACATACAAATAGACACTATATTTGTATGTATTAAGTGTGTATATGTGTATTAAGTGTACAAATGTACAAATATTTAAAAATTTAAACTTTAAAAATTAAGTGTATATTTGTATGTATTAGGTGTATATATATGTATTAGGTGTACAAATGTACATTTGTATATGTACATAGATACTTATATGTGTATATATATGGATTAAGTGAGAACGTGACTGCACATGGCTGGGACACATTAGGATTTTAAAGGATCTGTTTAAAGGGTGTACTCCAGTTTTGAAAGAGAAGAAGCATTTGTGACATACTGGGCTAACATGGACACATTCCAACTTTCTCATCCAGCATCCTTTCCTTTTGTTTACACTGGAATGCCCTGTGACTGTTCCTGTCTGATCACATTCCCCACTTTCACCCTGAAGCTGACATCTCTGAAGTGGCTGGAGTAAGTCCAAAGGACATTAAACACTGGTTTGGCCACTGGGTTTTGCTGCAGGACTGAAAGCGGATGACTGGCTTGTGGCAAGCCATACCTTGGTTAAAGCGTCGTCTTTTAATATTCCACCTTGGTGCTAAACCTCCTCCCTGGCTGTGGTGTCTCAGATATAAATCACCTTTCTGTTGGTGGCTCTCTCTTTCTTTCTTTAATTATCTGTTCCTTTAATCAAAATCAGTAGGGACAGCAGAGGGAGTGTGGCTAAGGATGTATTTACTTGAAACATCCAGAGCTCTGAATATATCACCAACATGGGCCAGAATGGCCTGGGGAACATCTGTGCTTCAACTTTGCTCAACAAAGACAAATATGTCTCACTCAGTGCTTCACTCTTATAGAAGTTTCCATATTGATAGAAATAATTCAATGTATTTTAGTAATTTTGTTAAGGCAGGCTCAGCAGTTCCCCCACTTCAGATTCAATAGTAATTGGGTTGATATTACCTGCAGGTATCTTTGCAAGAAGATGCTGTTTATGTCACTATTGCAGAAGCTTTATCAATACATTAATTGGTGCTAGAAAGTTGACAGCCTGCCCATATGAGTGTCTGGCTTTGAGCAACCTGAAACTTAAATTACTATTTGAACTTATTTTTTGTTTGGAAGATAATGCACTACAGAGGGACAGTAAGAAGCAACATCCTTAGATGGCACCTGTGTTTGATGAATGGATACCTAATGCAATCACTATTTTTATTTGTTCCTGTAGCAAGGGCACACCCAGGGGCTTTGGTGAGGATTAGGGCCTCTGTGCTCAGTACCATGTACAAACAGCTTGCAATTGAATGTGGATTCATATATAAGAAAATGAAACCAGCCATTCCCTTTCAGAAAAATTGAATTCCCCTCCCAACAGGTCGATAATGCAAGCAATGATGGTGGTGCTTGAGAAGGATAGCTGCCATGGTGTGCAGTGGAGCTTCCTTAGGAAGGTCCCACATCTTCATAAGGCTCCAGCAAGATGAATCTCTGCACCAACACAGAGCTTTTGGGAAAAATTGTGCTCCAAGAGAGAAACTTACTGCTCTGCCTCCATTCCTCCAGGGCCACCTTTACAGACAGGCATGGCTGGTGGTTTGCTGCAGTAGCAAGGGCCAGCTGACTGCCTCGCTTGGACAAGGTATGTGACATGGCACTGCCCCAGTCCCCAGTCTGGCACAGCTGCTGGCAGAGACTGTAGGACACCACGATCACTATTCTGGGGGGTCAGCTTCCCCCTTTCCTCCTCCTCAGTAACAACTAAAGAAGCAAGTCCAGTTCTGTCCCTTCCCTCCCTCACCTGATCCAGCATCTGAACCCAGGCTGTCTAATCTGCATGCATGGCTGAAATTTTAGGGGCCTGGGAAGAAGGATACAGCTACCCAAATTTCTTTGCCAGTCAATGCAGAGGCATACTCAACTCTAAAGACTTGCAGAGGTTGCTTCTGTCTCCCTTACTTGTGAGATGTAAGGAAAGCAAAGGGGAACCACTGGAAATAGTTGTCTTCATGCCTTCGAAATCTGCTTGGTCATGCTTTTCTAAAGGCAGGAGTGTAGTACAGGATGGTGTCATTGCTTATGTTTTGAACTATGTGGCAGTAGAGCAAGCACTGACTTAGGGTGGCTCTTCATTTCAAGCCAAGCCATGGTACAGCCAGGCTGTCAAGAGTCACATGGAGGAGACAACAAGGAGGATGCAACCAGCCAGCAGACAGGCATTCACTGGGCATGCAAGAGCAGAGCTGAGTTTTGCTGTGGCTTTCTCCTGGTTTTTATCCAGTGATGCTGAACTATAACAGCAGAGATGCCACAGCGTGCTGCAGCCATAACAGCAATAGGGGAATGACTGCACCCCCTTGGTGGTTATCAGAAGCTCTGACTCTTCTGGAAACTGAGGCAGGGTGTAGGTGCCTGTTAGCCTACACTTGGGTTGCTTTAGAATCGGTAGCCCCAGCCATGCCACCTGCACCAGCAGCTGCAGCAAAGAGCCTGGGCAAGTGTCACAGTCCACTCAGTGGACTTGTGATGGTTCGTTAACTATGATCTTGAAGCGCAAAAATCAAGGCGACCACGCCAAGAGGTTATGCTTCAATCAAACAGCACAATTTTATTGTTTGCCCGTAAAGCAGTGTGCGATAGGTAGAAAGACAGAAAGTGAATAAAAGGTAAAGTAAAAAGAAAAGGAAAGAGGATTATAGCTACGGCCACGGGTCCAAGGCATCCCTATGGTCCCAGGTCCAGGCAGCGTCCTACCGGTCCTTCCGATCGTCGTGATCCTTGGTGGGGAATATCTCCAAAGTTCAGTTGCTAAGGAGGCATCTTTTTGTGCCAAGCAACACACCTTGCTCCACCTCTGGTCCATGGACTTCCACCAGTCTCCGCCCTCTCGAGCCAGGTTATCTTGCCCCAGAGGCGGGTAGCTTCAGACCAGGAGGCGTGTTCTTGTATTGTTTTCTGGTTCATTGTTATGACCACGGTTGTGATCCATCTTCTGGACAGCTGTTATGTGGCCTTATTTAATCCCAGGTGGCAGGGAACAGCACAATACTCCTTGTACCGTCAGTTCTCCTTCCCAGGGCGTAGTTGTTCCTTTCAGCCGCAGGCTGCAGGGAGCAGCATAGTACTCGTACCGTGCAGTTCTCTTTCCCGGGGTCTTTGTGTCTTGGTGTCCATGAGGACCACATTCCATCTCCAGGTCTCTGTTGGCAATGTTGAGACAATATTGTTCTCTTTAGACCGACTCTTACAGCTAGATTCAGGGTAAACCTGTGAGGATTCACCTATAGTTGAAAAGGATCAGTTTTGACAGACTGGACCAATGTCTGATATTTGTAAACCAGAATGTGTCTGTGTTCGTATTTATTCACACTGTTCTCCAATGTTCCAGTTCCTAGATTGGTGTGAGGATAGTTCCTCGGAAATTAATAACTGTTAGAGCTCTGTGGCTCAGTGAATTGTTTACTTCTTTACATCATTAATACTATCTTTGTAGGGAGAAGGAGTGTTGAAAATAATAAACAGTCTTTCCCTCATTAATATTCTGAAGACTATGGGAGCAAAGGCAAGACATGACTGCTAGCTACCGCGGGGCCTCGAAATACACAGCTTCCAGCTGGTGCTGCGGTCCACGCTCAGGTCTTTTCTAGTCACCGTAAGAAAAACGTGTTATAATTGCACAAAGCCAAGTTTGCATCTTTCCCGGCATACTGACTCTTCCGTTGTCTGCCTCTGTATATGCGTTTATATACATCGCTCAGAAGGCGCGCTGGATTTTGCATGCTGGGCGCGGGTCTCGGTGCTGAGCGCGGCTGGGAAGCCCCGAGCAGCGGCCCGAGCAGCGGTGGCCGCGGGGCAGGGCTCAGTAGGTGGCGCTATTTCCTCTTGGTTTAGGACCAAACCCGCGACCCAGCGCCATGTGCGGGGAGCCGTCCGGCCGCAGTGCCCCGGTTCCGCCTGTTAGCAGGGCTGCTTCTTTCTCTACAAGCGGTGAAGCTGCGTTTCTACCCTCGGATGGCAGGAGGACTTACCTTAGCATTGTAGTTAAAATTCATTTCTGTCATTTCATTCGGATTCTATACATCTCTTTTGCACGTTCAGCTGGGTATTGTATTGGTTTTTTACTTTCCAACCTAAAAACTGCTGTTTGGTATCCAATATGTTGTAGTAACTCTCTTAAACAAGTTATTACCATCTACTGCAGCGATGGCTGCCTTCCTAGAGTGGCAAGGAAATATGTCCCTATAAATTCCTTCCCTCACAATATTGAACCTTAATTAATTGCCACTTATAAAATGCTTTGAGATCCCCAGAGGAGGAAAAAGAAAAAAAAAAAAAAAGTACGGAAGTGCAAAGTATAGTTAATTGTTATTTTAGCACTTTAAAAGCATGAACCCACCCCTGGAAACTAGCCACAAAAATGCACTAATTCCAAATTCTGCATGAGAAAACTCGAGGCCACAAGGGAATTTGAAAGGTTCCTAATTAGGCAGAATTCACAAGGCAGACAAAAACTGGAAGACAAAGGTTAAACAAAAGAGGCAAGAATATATTTCATAGGAAACCAAAAGACAAGTAGAGAAATGCAGTGACAGACAGCTACTCTGTCTAGACCACAGACCAGGTGCAGATCCACCCAGGGCGATGCTCATGCATTAGCACACACTGCACTGGTACATGTACTGGGCAAACCCATGCCTGAAGTAGCTCAAGCAACTTCCTTGGAGTGACACCAGGGACTTGCTTGGCCCCTTTTGTTTAGCTGATATCACAAGAGCTGAGACGAGGAATTAGACTGACATAGATAACTGCCTACCATGCAGTCAGGGGAGGGAGTGATCATTTGTGTGCTGCTGGCTCTGCCCGATAGGGTCTTTGGATCTTGTGTTTTTCCCCTGATATTATTATTCTTACTATTTTTAGAAAAATCTGGAAAGAAGGAGCAAGTGGTTAAAAACACTAACAGAATGAAAAAATGAGAAACAGTTTTGGGGTTGTGTTTACAAAGACAGCTCAGGATACTAACAGCCATTTTATGTTCTAAGTCCAAATGTAAATTTTCTAACTCTCTCCTCTCCCCTTATGGGAAACATTTAATTCCTTAAATACCAAAGTTTCCACTGGTAAAGTTTGTTAGGTGCAATGGCACTGGGTTTGCACAGATACACCTTCACCTGCAATTTGATGACTCTGAGTTTCTTGGCATCTGTTTCACTGATGAATGTTCTCTCTTTCCCAGAGGAGGGGATGCTGCAGCCACACCTGGAGCCTGCTTTCCCTCCACCTCCCTGCATCTTCTCACAAAATGCAGCCAAACGCTCCTCCCTGCTACACACCCTTTTACCGGTTCTGATAATCCTTGAGATCAAATCCTTGCTCTGTCTGTTTTGGGGCAGAAACTCACAGCTAGATCTGTCTCTTTCTGGAGACTCCACCGGTGGGGTACTGAATGAGATAAAATGTAGCTGTCTCAGTCAATACCATAAGTTATTTCCAGTTTCATAGAAGCCCTTTCCTTTGCATTTGCAATTTAGTATTCACAGACTAAGGGACCCAGCCCTGCCTCTCCCCCAGCGCAGGTAAGGATCCAACCCCCAAAGCCGCAGAATCAACTCTGTACAGCTTCTTGTTCCCTATGACTTAATGAATATTTATGCCTTTATTGCAGCATGGAATAGCTCAGGTCCCATGAGCACAGGAAGCAGGAGAATGTTTGATTTGTGAGCCTGAGATAGGGAGCAGCAGTAGCTGAAATTCAGGGGCCATGGGGATTTCTGTAGAGAAGGGGAGAGCCCTGGTATCTATGTAATTTAGGTACTGAGGAGGTCTGGAGGATAGCTGTTTTGGAAGTTAGCACATGGAGTGGCAGTTAGATATCTCCAGCACCCCAGTCAATCTAGTTCCAGAGGCTTCAGCACAATGTTCAATCCATATTCACATATTTTGATTATTCAAAAAGGTTTTTGCCTTCCCTGAGAATTAAGTATGAAGGACCTAATTCTAGATGCTGCACTGATACAACTCTTGATAAGTATCACTGAAGTCAATCAGCAGAACAGCATTTCACATTTGCCTCTTTGAGAATGGGATTTGTTCCTTACCTAATCAGGTAATAGTGTTGTCATCAGACTAATCCATATGCCTGCAGAAGAAAGTATTTCTCTTGTTTTACTGTTGCCATAACGTTTCCTCTTCGGACATTGACTGCAGATCTAAAGGCTTCACAATTCACAGAGAAGATAGAGAGCTTTTCTTTCCTTGCTAGTCTTTGGCTGGTTTTACCTGTGCTCAGGGTGCAATAGTCAGTGTTCATTTTCTTGACGTAAGATATGGCAGGTAAGTGTAACATCCTTAATAAAATACCACAAATACTGTATGGAAGGGCACAACAGCTCCTTTTTGGACTGGATCTTTGCTTAGTGCATGCAGGTTTTTAATGTTAAATGTTCTCAAGAAGATGTTAAGACCAGAGTCTGTTTTCCTTTGTGAACCCCCAATGAGTGACAGCCCAGGTACTTCTTAGGATAAGGTTTTGTGAGACAGCTCAGCCTTACAGCTCGTAGTCTGCACGGACGGAATGTCCTCACTACAGATCCTGTGGTCTGTTTCCATTGTGTTCACTCTGCTCTTTGGACCTCTTAGCAACCAGTCTGTATCATTAAAAAGAAAAAGGATTAACATGGGGAAAGAAAAGAAGAAATGAAAGTTTAGTTAGTGAACTGATCTGACTCTCTGTATTCCCAGCTGAGCCAATGCGATGGACACAGTGGAGCAGTGCTGCCAGCAGTGGGAGGATGCGCAGGGACAGGGGTTGCCCCCAGAGCTGTGAGCTTGCCCCATCTGCCTGTGAAACTTTAGTCTTATAGGTGAATAGATGTCATTCCTCTGTGTGATCCAGCCCTCAAGCCTTCCAGCAGAGCTCCCTGTCTAGCATAGATGCAACAAACTAAATACCTTAATTAGAGCATGCTACCATTGCACCTAGTGCAAAGCAATCTGGGATGGGAGGGAGTGCCTAAGAAGTGGTGCTGGTTGTGGCAGGAGAAAATGGAATGCTTTCCTTCTGTTTGAGCCTAATTATTGTACTGAGAATCTGTCTTCACCGGTGTCTTGGAACTTTAGGGCTCTGTGCTGGAAGCAGGATAAGTGCCAGTAGCAAAGGAACAGGGTACTCAGTACCAGAACAACAAAAACATCATCATGAAGGCAGTGACCTGCAGGACTCTCATTAGCTCTGGTAGCAGCAGGACCCAGCTGTGATGCTGAACACAGATCTGAAGCTTGAAGAGACTCTGGCCAGCCACAAGCAGGCTTCGAAGCTGTGCCAGAAGAGAAGGGAACAGAGGAAACTTCTGCCATGATGACATGAAAGAGTGCTCAAAAGGTGTCTTGGGTTCTTGTTCCAGCTGGATGAGTGGCTGCCTAGGTACAGAGACTAATTTATGGGAAATGTAAAGACAATTATCTTTAATATTAAAACCTGTGAGTCATTTTCTTTATTTGCTACCCCAACTGCACAACCAAATGCAGAGGCTCCAATCTTCTTTCCTATGACCTTCAATCATCTGTTGGAGAGTCACATCATTAGGATGAAATTGGGAGAGTTTATTTCAGAAATTTCACTAACTGAGATGAAGAAACTTCTGTGCTGCATTTTTCCATCTTTCCTTGAAGACCAAAGATGAGGTGTGTCACCCAAAAGGCAGATTTTTCCATCATTCTGACCTGACAGTACAGTCTCCATATTTTTTTGAATGCAGGAAGCCGATAACCTTACCCTTGTCATTTTTTCACAGATCTGGGCCTCTTTTCATCTTATTCCTCTAGGCAATTCCAGATCTATTTTCTACTTGACCCCATAGTTCTGATTTGCATGGCAGGTTACCTATTCCTTTGCTTCTGCACATCTAGTTTGTTTAACAAAGAATCCCATCCTAATCTCTTGAATTTTCCCATGATTCTGCCATTAAGCCCTAAAAAAACCCCAAACAAACAAACCAAAAAAAGGGTACAAAATGTACAGAGCCTCCCAGAGCCCAGAGAAACAAGTATCACAAGGAACATCAGTGCTAAACGCTGTTGTTTACCCATGCACTCCAAATGCATTAATAGGTTACGAAATGGAGATGAGTTTAGGTTAAACAGACAGCTTTGTCACTTTGCAGAGACAGGTCTTTAGACTCACAAGATAAATAAGACAATTCAAGCATGGCTTTACCACTCCACACACTTCTTATGTTCTTACAAAAGCTCGTGCAATTGTGTATTAATGTAAAAGGCGCTTTCCTTCCTGTGATTATTTATGTAATCAGTAGGAAAAAATTCATGATGAACTAGACTCTGCGGGTCAGCCTCTGATCACTCTAATTTGAATGTTGGATGAAGAAAAAATGTCACAGGCAGCCAATATCCTGCAAAAGAGAAGATCTGCAGGGACACTGACAGGGGACTGGCAGTGAGTTGTCACAGTAGACTTTGCTGGTTATTTGCTGTCTTTCTCACTGCGTATCATCTGGTCTTTTGCTCCTGAATTACTAGCTTAAGCTCCCCTGCATGCAAGACAGATGCCTAATTTGTGGATACCAACAGGAGTCATGTCCAAAATAGATGTTCAGCTGCTCAAACCTGTTGAAACTGAGAAACTTCTGGGCATGTCTGAAAATAAAACATTAATTGCCTCAGAAGCACTGGTGCTCGAGGCTGTGATGCCTGCAGATTTTTAGGTGCCACCAGGTTTCATGAAGGAATGTTTTTGGGGCTAACACCTTTTGGGGCCTTAAGCCTTAGAAAAATTTAGTCGTGGTGTGGGCCTATAAGTCCTTAATATTTCTGTGCAGCTCACAGGGAATGACCTCCACCGTGACGGCTCCCCACTTTTGCTCACTGCCCGGTCGTGGTGAGCAGTGGGTTACAGGAGTATGGCATTCGGGCTCCTGGGTGTTGTGTGAGGAGCCGAGTTGTCTGACTTGAGGGGGAGCATTCCTTCATCTGGCAGGGTTCTGGGATGCAAAGGCTGCATCAGTGCCATACTGAAGCAAAGCATTTTACCCCCTTTCGCTGACAGAAAGCATAAATGCATTACTCTTTAGCTGGCACAGAAGTGATTGATTCCAAAGTGGCCACAGCAGCCTATATATTCATTTGTTGAGTGATAATACGCAAAACCTTTCCTAATCCTACATCTCCTGCTCTGCTGTCACCAAATCATGCAATCACAGAATAATTTGGGTTGGAAGGGACTTTTAAAGGCCATCTAGTCCAACTCCCCTGCAATGAGCAGGGACATCTTCAACTAGATCAGGTTGCTCAAGGCGCCATCCAGCCTGGCCTTGAATGTTTCTAGGGATGAGGCATCTATCACCTCTCTGGGGAATCTGTTCCAGTGTTTCTCCACCTGCACTGTAAAATATTTCTTCCTTATATCTAGTCTAAATCTACCCTCTTTTAGTTTAAAACCATTACCCCTTATCTTATCACAACAGGTCCTACTAAAAGGTCTGTCCTCATCTTTCTTACAAGACCCCCTTTGAGTACTGAAAGGCTGAGATCAAGTCTCCCCAGAGCCTTCTCTTCTCCAGGATGAGCAACTCCAACTCTCTCAGCCTTTCCTCTTAGAGGAGCTGTTTCACCCTGAGGAGATGAAGACAGGGACTCCTGATTCCGACCAGAAGACTCTTTATTAGCCCAAAACCTGCGTTTATATATCCTAATGCACCATACTAAAATATCATCAATTAATCAATACTGTTCACAGGCTTCTTGGCTATATTTCGTTGGTTAATTACTAAGCTACAAACACACTGAACTTCTTGCATTTTTTTTCTCTCTTCCTTCTTATCTCTGTGAGTTTTATGTTCTCAGCCAGCCACCAATGTGGCATGGTGCATCCGCTCCAGCCTTGCTTCATATCCCGTTTCTCTTCTGGGCGTTCAGCCAACCTTATCTTACCTTCTTTCTTCTTTAGCCTTCCAGGTCCTTCACAGGCATCGTGGCCTCCAGCACTTGCCATAAAGCTCTCTACACCACCCCTCTGATAATTTTTTGGCTGTCCTCTGCACCTGCTCAACAGGTCCTTGTCTTCCTATGCTGGGGGCTCCAGAGCTGAACTCAGCACTCCAGGTGGGGTCTCAGCAGAGTGAGTAGAGGGGCAGAATCACCTCCCTCGACCTGCTGGCAACACTTCTTCTGATGCAGCCCAGGATACAGTTCTATGATAAAGCTGATCATGCTGTTTATGCTCCATCCTGAAGCTCTCCTCAGCTAGAGGGGGAGGATTCTAGATATGACAGTGGCAGAGTTTAACAGGATCCTTACTAGAGTTCAGGAAAATAGCTTTACTGACACTTCTCAAAGGGGAGTAATCAATGGCTTGATGGCCAGCAGGTGACCAGCAACAAGCAGAGTACTGGGCTCTGGTGGGATCCCATCTGTGATACTGTGTCTGGTTTGGGCCCTCAGCTGAAGAGGGACAGGAAGAAACAGCTGCAGGTCTAATGGAGAGTGGAGAGCTACCAAAATGGCACAAGGCTGGGAGTTTGTGGCTCACAAGGAGAGGCTGAGGGAGTCGGACCTGTTCTGCCTTTGTGGAGAGAAGGCTAAGGGACACACTTGTAACAAAAATGGCTTGATGGGCAGATGCAAAGATGGAAGACCTAAATCTTTCTTGGTAGTGCCAGGCACTATAAGAAAGGCAAAGGCCGCAAAATGCAATTTGGAATTTCAGTTTGGACATTAAGAAAAAATGTTTCAGCAGGAGGGCATAACAGAGGAAGACTCACCAGAACTGTCGTGCAACCTCCATCATTTGAGTCTCAGCTACACAACTGATGGATCTGGTTCCGTGTGGGTCATAGTCCAGGTGAGTAGGAAGATGGAGACTAGACACCTCCAGTTGTCCATTCCAACCAACATTTCTGTGATTCTGTGATTTAGACAGAAATTCTGGGAATTTTTGTAGTTGTTATCTATAGCACAAATGCAGTTCCAGGCTTCTGAAATAAAACTGAGTTAGACCAGGAGACTAGAATAAAAAAAAAGTCTCAGAGCAAAAGTTTTCCTCTAAAAACCAGTACACCAGACGACTGGAAGAATTTTTTCCCTATGCTGGTATAAGATGAAGAGCTGTGCGTTCACCATGGCATTGAATGGGCTGACTGTGAGTCTCCTGTCGTGGTACAAAGAGATGGGGATAACTTCAGAAGGAACCTGCTGGAAGAAAACTTTGCATGCTGAAGTGGTGAAAAGCTGCCTCTCAGCTGACAGCAGAACAAAGTCTTTTTATGCTCTGAAATGATTCTTATAGAGACTGAGGAGCTACTGTGTGTGGGGAGCCCCATCCAACTCTTGACAGTGGTAGTGCTCTGGATTAACATGTTAGGAAGAAAGAAGGAAATACCCTGAGGAAAGAAGTCAGCATTAATTTTACTGTTACTGGGTTTGGGAGTGAGTAATACCTAAGTCTCAGGCTTGCAGTCATCCATGTAGCAATAGCCACCAATTTAGTCTGCAACAAAGAAGTCTGCTGTCAACACACACACACACGCGTGCATACGTATCTATACCATCTTTCAAATACCTTCTAGCACCACTCACCAGTTACTTCCTATGTGATTAACGTATTCCTGGTGAGCAGGCAAAAGTAGCATTTCCAGTTTTTGCTGTAAGACAAGCCTTTGACCCTATATGTTAGCTGCTGCATGGAGAGCAAAGAGAGCACTGCCATTTCACCTAATCCTGTGTGTCGAACCAAAGCAGCAGATTGAAGTTATGGCAGGCACACATCAGTGTGCATGGATATGAAATCTAAAAAAGAAATAAACTTATATATCTCCACAGATCTATTTAAATACAATATTTTATTCCATTCCATGTAGCTTTTTATACAGTTCTCATCACCATAGCAACAAAGGTCCAGCTCTTCAAAAGGTATTTAGGTACCCTTCAGCACCCAAATCTACCAACTGGGTGCTATGGCAGTCACAAAAATATTGTTAAGCTTCCACACACTCCTCTGTGTGTGTCCGAGGTGCCTGAATACAGGTGGTGCCCATGGCTGAGAAGCTGCTAAGGGCTCCAGCTTAAAGCCAAAACAGGACTTGAAGACAGATCCTCAAAGTGAGAATTTCCCCACTTGATTCTCCAGTGCCTTGGAAACACCATGGGGAGACACTTGAATGCTCACCCAGTGGACAGCTTAGGGACAAGGATGGGCATATATTAATTTCTATATCTGTCAGTGTTGCCATCTTGGCAGCCCCGTACAGCTTGTTGGTTAAAGCACTGATGTGTTGCAGACGGGTTCATATTTTACTCAGAACCATTTGAAACAGAGAAATACACCTCCTTCTCCCACATCCTACCGTAACCCTACTTCCAGTTCTCCCTGTTTAGATGAACAGGCTGAAGCAAAAACATTTCCTCTGCAGAACACCTTCCCCCCAGGGAAAAGGTTTGAATTTTGCCTCAAATGAAGCAAAAACAGGGAACTGAGCTAGAGTTTCCTGCAGCACAAGATTAACAATCATCTGTCATGGTTTGGTTCCATTATCTTTTTGTAAAGGGAGATATGTGTGCAGGGGGATTTTTTTAAAATATACATATTTCTGTGCACATAAATTCTGTACTCCTTTGCATGCTTCTACTTAGATGAATAGTGTGTGTATATTTAGCAGCATTGTACAGATACTGCATGAATAAAGGCTGTTGTGTCTAGTTTTTATTTTCCCTCTCTAAATACCTAAATATATGTTGTATACAGTGATATTTATGTTCAGACATGTGCAAGGCTGTGTGTGCATGTGCTCGGTTTGATGGGGGAAGGGGATCTCCTTGGCACAATACTTATTAGTATCATCAATCATCGGGGGTGTCATTTCCAAATTCCCTTTCCCTTACCTAATTTGCTAAACCTAATTCTTTATCACACTACAACACCCAGCATGAGAGATGGAAGTGATAATGAGAGGTGGCTTGCTCATCCATGCTCTACTGTACAGAAGCAATGTCAGCTTGGCATCTTCTAGAGGGATTTCCCATTTTCTTTCTCTTCCCATGTAGGGTGTTCTGTATCTGCTCAACTCACAGCAATTAGCAGCCCGTTGCATCCCTATTGCACTGTGGCTTTACTTCTGGCTCCTCAGTGTGCTCTTCAGCTGCTGGAGTCCCTAAATCAAGCATCTTGCTTGATCTGTCTGCTGGTGCTGTCTGCCTGTGCTTTTTTGGCTTAGATACATTTGCTAACGCATCCAGTTCAGGACACCTCCAAAATTCACTTTATTAATCTCAGCAACCTAAGGCTATGTATTTTGTTTCCAAGTCTGGTACTAAATTAGCGAAAGACCTTTATCAAAAACATACCTTATTGAATTTGCCAGTCCTGTTCTACTTGTGCAAATAATTGCATGTCTTTAAAACTTCGAGGGAGGAATACACACCAAACATGAGTGGAATCTAAAGTACTGACTCAAAACTCCCATCCCTGACATGGCCAAGGCCAGTATTTCATCCTGTATGTGCTGTCACTCCCATCCCATACGCAAGTCCTGTTCTTGTCAATGAATTTAACTCACCAGAAGTCATTGATTTCCCTGGGTTTATTCGCAGGGTTGTCCTACACAAAGACTGCTAACGGAATTAATGGATCTTCATCCTGCACACATAGATTACAGCGCTGGGTTGGGGCTCAGTTATTCATGGACAGGGCTTTGTTTCACCAGCAGACCTTCAAAATACGCAGCAGCTTCTCTCAGTTGTTGCAAAGAGGATGCCATAGAAAGAAAACAGCAACATATGAAAGCACTAATAAAGCAGTTCAGGAGCCCTAGCAGGAAATGACCTTCAAAATTTCATGCACATTAAGGGAAAAAAAAAATACAAGCTCTGTTTTTCATAAGATGGGGAAGGTACGTCCAGTGTGTAAAGCTTTTAACACCAACACAAAGAATCAGTGAAGCCTGACTTTTCTATTTGATGAGGAATGAGAAAGACTCAGAATACAAAGATGTCACCAATTAGCAGCATCTCAGCTAGAAGTGTGAATATTTTTAGAAAACTGAAAGAACGGGAGACTTGTTTTTAAACAAAGAAGAGGTTTTAATCAGATGGAGAAACAGATATTATGGAGGATGCTTTACAAAAATCCTTTGGGAATTTGGTTGCTTAGTGCCAGGAGGAATGGTATTTAAATCTTTTTTTGTTTTCTTTTCTTTTTTTTTTTTCATTTTGGACATCTATGATTACTCCAGTGACAACACAGTCCCATGAGTTAGACCACTTGGGACTCCCTGTTCAGATGCTGTCACAATGACATCAGTCTTTGTAGGAGCGCAGGAAATAACACTGTGGATCAAGGCACACTGTACTGAGGTTTGACTAAACCCAGGATCTTTATACAAGTCCGGTAAAACAGACCACTTTGGGAAGGACCTGCTGAAAAGGTGAAAAGTCACATCAGTAACTCAGGCCAGCAGCAGTCAGGATTTATCAGAAAATTGGAAGAGAACATTTTCTGACACAGAAGTTGTGATAACAGGAGATGTACAGTAAATGGTCTGCTTTGATAACTGCCTTCACAGTGGTGCACCTTACCCACCGCGCGTGTCCTCCTGAGGCAGGCAGGCAGATGCGCAGCCAAAGCTGCAGTACTTGGATGCCCCTTGTGCAGCAGCCAGAATCCCAACCATGAATGTAGCTATTTACTCAGAGGCCCGGAGACCTCAAAGACTGCTTTCTGTTTACAGAGGAGGTACCTGTTTGCTCAGCTTCCTGACTGAAAACTGTGTTCAGGCAGCTATAGCTGTAAATAAAGGCATAAACAATGGTATTTGAGATTGTTAAAGCTCCTCCAAGCAGAGACTGGCTACTACACAGACCCAGTGTTCCTTACTCTATTCTTGGTGGCATTTGGGCATCGCTGTAAAATTTATTCTTCAGGGAAAAGATGTACCTTAAAGGCTAGAAAATTGCAATATTCCTATAGGATAAGTATCAAGCACAAGGGAGAAACTGTGCTTGCTACAGCCTAGACTTTCATGGTAAATTGTACTCTGGTTGTTTCACACTCAAAAGGATCAAGCCAATGCCAATGTCCAAGGAAAGGTACCATCAGACTCCTTGTGTTCCATTGGATGGCCCTGGATTTGGGCCAATGGATTTTCCATTGGATGAAATTGCCTGATTAAGTTCTCTTTTCTGGGAGTGGTAAGCATCTAATGGAAATGGCTTTTAGCATAGGGCAGCTACAAGGAATGAAGTAAGACTTTGGCCCTGAAACTGCAAGTTGCTGGTCAATGGCTATTTGTCTTCCCAGAGTCAGCACTACAACTCTCCCCCTGAGTAAATGCCCCAATATTCAGATTGTCTGAGAAGTGTGAGCATTTTTTTAGCCTTTTGTAGCAGACCTGTAGAGGAAAGTATCATAAAATAAATTGTAAGTGTAAAATTAAATGTGATTAGACATAGGCAGTAAGCCTCAATTCCTGCATATTCCCTGCAGGCTGGGAGAAGTCATTCTCCTCCCTTAAGCTATGCTGTTGACTGTGTCCAGCTGTGTGCCTCACTGACACATACTGTACAGCTACTCCCTGGAGGAGCTGAAGGACTTGCAGCTTGAGCTCACAAGTTTTGGCAGCTCAACATGTCTCCATGTGTCTGTCACGTTATAGTACCCTCCACATGACAACAAGGTAGTCAGTCGTTCCTCTGATGCAAAGTCAGATGGTTGCTATGACAAAGCGTGGTTTTTGTTTGAATGCTATTTTGAGGCTAATGTATACCCCTTGCACCAACATCTAAGGAAGTGTCAGTCAAGATTTGTTTTAGGCTCGCTATCTGAAAGGATGTTCCCTAACGGGTTGGCCATTCCACTGTATCTAATATTTCTATGGATCCTATCAGTACGGCATGTGAGTTAGCCCTCCTGAACTTATCCTACTCATTAGCAACATCAGGAATAGCCATGCATATAATCTTATATAATATAAGATTATAAGAACATCTTACTGAGTGATGTGGCCATTTTCTCTCACACGTCTATCAGAGACAAAGGAGCAAGCCCTATACAGATGAACAACTCGAGAGCTATTTAATTAATATAGACCATAACAACCACCTGCAAAGATGGTTGAAGCTCTTACCCCCAGTGGCCAGGTTTCCACTCCACCAAGGCAGGCAGAAGTTGGCCAGTCTCAGCTTTTTTTAGTCTGTAGAATTTTAAAGAAGTCATCAAATTATTGCAGGGATATATATTTCTTGCATGCTTTGAAACTGCAAAATATATACTTAATGGCAGAGAATTTTTTGAAAGGTAAGTACCTTATGATTCTCATTTGACTTTAATCAATTACAGTAAAAGTCAGGTAAGGCCAGTCTACCATGCCTGGTAAATTTTATCAACAAGTCTGAAAGACTAAATGTTTCCATTACTGTATTCAGATAATTACCACAGCCACTTACAATTGGATGGTCTGTAGTAGGAAAGATATTATTATTTTTGCAAATCCACCAAGTTATGCACGGAGGTGCCATTCAGGCTAGGACGGTTAGGAAGGCAATTGTCACAATCCTCCTGCAGCTCAAAGGGCTGAGTAACAATTCTGGCCCAGGAGCAAGCCGTATACTGGGTTAAAACACCAGCAATTTTCACCTTGGGGTAAGGTTTAGTGGAACTCATTGTTTTTAATTTGCAGCTTTGAGAAGTGTAACCATCTATGTTTTATGGATTTTTCTTTTCCTATGAGGGAACTCATCAACTTTGATGTCTCTACCTATTGATTCTCTGTATTAAGGGATTGGTAAAACAGATTAACCACAATAGGATGTTAATTAAGACCATGTTTCAGCTTTCCAAAATTACTCTCTTTTTGCAGAAAGCTGATGAATTGACTGGCAGCAGAGACCATCCAAGCCAAGGAGTTAGAAGGTATAGATCGCAAGGGAAACGGTCCACATATCCAAGAGAAAGTCTGGAGACAATGCAATCCTGTTTTCACAATGTGCTGCGTGGGGCTGTTGCATCCGAGTGGTGCTAACAGGGTAAATAACACTTTTCAACAGAAAGGTAAATGCAAATGTCATGTGTTGTGTTTTTCCACCCTGGTGCTCCCAGAACCCTGCTCTGGAGGAAGAAGCCTCTGCCCACCTTTTACTCTGGCTCTGCTCTGCCTTTCCCAAGCCTCATTTTTGACTGCACTCTCACTGAATATTTTTATTCAGAGTCTGTAAACGTCAGTACCAGCTCGGCTCACATTAGTGTCAGAGAAGTATCTCTTGGCAGTTTACAAAAAAGAAAATAGAAAGTCAAGCATTATTTAATGTGAATGTGGTAGAGCGCCTATGCTGAGCTTCTCTTGGAGGTCTGAGGCTCCAGCTACCTGAAAAAGCTGATAAAAGCTGCTGTCATCCCGTGGTTCAGCCTCCCTCTCCCCCATGGCTCTGGCCCTGCTCTGCTGGGGTGACTCACAACACACGAGAAATCTGGGCTTTTTTGCCTCAGTCTTCACTGGCAACTTTTCTTCCCACACCTCTCTAGTGGATGGACCACAAGGCAGGGACTGGGGGAACAAAGTCCCTCCCACTGTTGGAGAAGATCAGGCCTGTGACCACCTGATGAACCTGAATATACATGTCTGTGGGACCTGATGAGATGCATCCCCAGAGCCCTGAGTGACCTGGCTGATGCAGTTGCCAAGCCACAGTGATATCTGAAAAGTCATGGCAGTGAAGTGCCTGGTGACAGGAAAAAGGGAAACGTTGCACTCCTTTTTAATAAGGGTAGAAAGGAGGACACTGGGAACTACTGACCTGTCAGCTCATGCTGGTTTTGGCTGGGACAGAGTTAAATTTCTTCATGGTAGCTAGTATGGGGCTATGGTTTGGATTTGTGCTGAAAACAGTGTTGACACATCAGGGATGCTTTAGTTATTTCTGAGCAGTGCTTACACAGCGTCATGGCCTCCTCTGCCTCTCACCTGTCCTGGTTTCAGCTGGGAAAGAGTTAATTTTCTTCTTAGTAGCTAGTGCAGAGCTGTGTTTGGGATTTGGTGTAAGAACAATGTTGATAGCACACTGATGTTTTTGGTTGTTGCCCGGTAATGTTGCTGCTAAGTCAAGGACTTTCCAGTTTCTCAGGTCCTACCAGCGAGAGGGCTGGAGGGGCACGGGAAACTGGGAGGGGACACAGCCAGGACAGGTGACCTGGACCAGCCAAAGGGATATTCCATACCATATGGTGTCATGCTGAGTATATAAGCTGAGGCAAGAAGAAGGAAAGGGATGACATTCAGCATTATGGCGTTTGTCTTCCCGAGTAACCGTTACGCGTGATGGATCCCGGCTTTCCTGGAGATGGCCGGACACCTGCTGGCCCATGGGAAGCGGTGAATGAATTCCTTGCTTTGCTTGCATGCATGGCTTTTGCTCTACCTATTAAACTGTGTTTATCTCAACCCATGAATTCTCTCACTTCTACCCTTCCAGTTTTCTCCCCCATCCCACCGGGGGGAGCAAGCAAGTGGCTCTGTGGGGTTTAGCTGCCGACAAGCACTAAACCATGACACAGCCTCACCTCTGTGCCTGGGAAGATCATGGAACAGATCCTCCTAGAAGCTATGCTAGGGCACATGGAGGACAGGGAGGTGATTCGACAGAGCCAGCATGGTTTCACCAAGAACAAATCCTGCCTGACCGACTTAGTGGACTTCTAAGGTGGAATGACTAGATCAGTAGACAAGGGAAGAGCTATGGATGTCATCTATTTGGACTTCTGTAAAGACCTTTGACACGGTCTCCCTCAGCATCCTTCTCTCTAAATTGAAGAGATGTGGGTTTGATGGAAAGACCGTTTGGTGGATGAGGAATTGGTTGGATGGCCCCATCTAGAGGATAGTAGTCAACACCTCAATGTCGAGATGGATATCAGTGACAGTGGTGTCCCTCTAGGGTCCATGTTAACACTAGTACTGTTCAATATCTTCATCAGTGACATAGACAGTGGGATCAAGTGTACACTCAGCAAGCTTGCAAATGAAACCAAGCTGAGGGGTGCAGCTGACAAGCCTGAGGGACAGGATGCCATCCAGAGGGACCCGGACAAGCTCGAGAAACAGGCCCATGGGAACCTCATGAGGTTCAACAAGGCCAAGCACAAGGTCCTGCAACTGGATCGGGGCATGCCCCCAATATCAATACAGGCTGGGAGGTGAAGAATTTGACAGCAGCCTTGACAAGAAGGACTTGAGGGTACTGGTAGATGAAAAGCTGGACATGAGCTGGCAATGTGCATTCACAGCCCAGAAGGCCAGATGTATCCTGGGCTGCATCAGATGAAGTGTGGCCAGTAGGCTGAGGAAGGTGATTCTGCCCCTCTACTTGCTGTGCCGAGACCCCACCTGGAGTGCCAAGTTTAGCTCTGGAGCCCCCAGCAGAGGAAAGACAAGGACCTGTTGGAACCGGTCCAGAGGAGTGCCACAAAAATTATCAGAGGGGTGGAACGCCTCTCCTAAGAGAGGCTAAGAAAGTCTCCTAAGAGAGGCTAAGAGGCTGAGAAAGTTGGGGTTGTTCATCCTGGAGAAGAGAAAACTCTGGGAAGACTTGATCTCAGCCTTTCAGTACTCAAAGGGGGTCTTGTAAGAAAGATGAGGACAGACCTTTTAGTAGGACCTGTTGTGATAAGATAAGGGGTAATGGTTTTAAACTAAAAGAGGGTACATTTAGACTAGATATAAGGAAGAAATATTTTACAGTGCAGGTGAAGAAACACTGGAACAGGTTTCCCAGAGACATGATAGATGCCTCATCCCCAGAAACATTCAAGGCCAGGCTGGACGAGTCTCTAAATAACCTGACCTAGTTGAAGATGTCCCTGCTCATTGCAGGGGGGGTTGGACTAGATGGCCTTTAAAAGTCCCTTCCAACCCAAACTATGCTACGATTCTGTGATTCTGATGCAGACTAGAAGTTAGTGGGGCTATTCACTCAAGTTTCACTTGCATTGAAGTGTTGGCTTTTCAACTGCCCAGTGCTCTTTTAAAGCTGTATTTAGTCAGGAAAACGAGGAGAGTTTGCTTTTTATGCAGTGATATGGATTGCTTTTTGGCTATTCCAGTGTGAGTGACAATAAATTGGATTGATGCCCAAGGGACATCTCTGGGGCTTGGTCAGGCTGGTGTGGTACAGTTTCAGAAAGAGACAGTACCATGTGGGCTGAGTCACCAGAGGCAAAACCCCCATTACAAAGGGATCCAGCAGACTCTTGTGCCTCATAGCATCATGCAAGCTGGGATCCATCTTGTAGTTGGGTTTCCAGAAAGAAATGTTGGCAGCACAGCTCTTCAGAGCCATGTACATGCTTATACCCAGTTAATTTCATTTTCTGTGTTGAAAAATTGAGGAGCATGAGCTGTACAGCTTCAGAATACTGTTTAAAAGTGCATCTTTTCTGGATAGGTGGAGTATGCAAAATGTGGATACCTTTTTGAAGAAGCATCACTTTGATTATTGATATGATTTCCTACTTTCAACATTTTCTGGAAGGAAGAGGGATATTTGGTTCAGAGGCTGTTTTAGCTGGTTCTATCCATTTTGCTGAACCAAGTTCCTCCCCCCTCCCCAAAAGGCTTTCTTTTTAATAACAGCTGTTATTTCTTTCCAGGTGCTGGGAAGAGAAGTCAAATAAACCCCTCCTTGGGTTCCTTCCAGAAATAAAAAAACCCAAAACATTTTGGCTGTCATTCAGGCCTGCCCTTTCATTAATTCTATTTCAATGTATTTTATATGACCATGCGTCTGTCTTTGCAACAGCAAGGAATCTCAGTGGGACAGAACAGCTTAATCGATCAGCAATCCTGGTCACCCAGAAAGAGTGTTAATTGGCCTTGGTACTTGAAGCATGTGACACCGCCTGACCTAATCATCAGAACTGGAGAAGTCAATAAATTAGAGGAGAAATGCAGATGGATAAAATAAGGACCCAATTCCGTACAACGTGCTGTGAACATCATTCCTGAAACCAGTAGCAGTATATGGAAAAGCCAAGTCAAGCATTCACTGGAGAAGGCCCAGGGGAGCTAAAAGCAAGAATAATTTTATGTTTTCAGAGTTTCACCTTTTAGTCTTCCATCATGTACATTTGATATGTCTTAGCAATTTGTCTGAAAGCTCCTAACCGAATCTGTGGAAATTATTCATTCTCCCACTCACCTTGCCCCTGCACTCCCCAGGGAGGGACTGAGGCCAGCGAAGCCAATGTGACCTGGTCAGGGGACTGGCAGGGACATGCCAAGGCTCACCTCTCTCTAAGAGATGGGCAGCATTCACACAAAATTTGGTGTCTCTGTTAAATGCTGCAGGTGAGATCTCAGCTCCCGCTGCAGCAACAGGAGCAGGTTTGCTTAGCCCCCAGCTCCCGCATTTACCTCCAGCCACTGATGTGCTAATAACTCCAAGCTGCTAATTCAGGCCTGTAATTTAGACACATGAAGAAGCCAGTGCAAACACCTCCCATGGCACCTGCAGCATTAGCCTGGTGAGGGCTGAAGGAGAGTGGATCACCTTCAGAGGCAGGGCGGTGTCCTTTCAGCCTTAATAAAAGTGCTCCCATCCCTGTGCTGCAGATGAAGAACTTCAGTCCCTGGAGCTGGCAGGGGCGACTTTCCAAGCGTTGACTGCAAGGCATTAGCATGTGCAAGCACACGGTGCCCATGAGCACGGGGAAGGATGACCCTACATACACAGCCAGGTTCAAGCATGTGGGCTTTGGGCAGGCAGCCAGCCCTCTTGTGCAGTGTGGCTGTGTGAGTAGAACACTTAACGCCCCTCCCGTGGGGCTAGGTGGTGTCAGGACTGGGTCTGGAGTAAAGCAGCTCTTCATCCTGCTTGCTCCAGAGGCAGCATGTACTGCAGTGAATCCTAAACCTTCTATTAAGCATTCAGAAAGAGGGAAATAATCAGTAGACATGTCTCACAGGCAATCTGGTAAAAGGAAGATGGTGTAGAGAGTACCCTTCCCTGTTGCATTCATGGTGAAGCCACAGCACTGGGGGGCACGAGCCCCTTCAGGGACAACCACCCTGGGACCCTCCTGCGGCAGATGCTATGAGAAAAACTAATGCACACCCTGCTGGGGGTATGGTCCTCCCGACAGCCAGCTGTGGATGCGAGCAGCTCTCTGGTGTGCTTAATGCCCACTGCTGTCCTGTCAGGACATGGCAGGTGGCACAAGATCCTCAGATGTGGGACAGGGAACCCAGGAAATATGTCAGCCCCCAGGTATGGAACCATTGGGACTGAAGTCCCAAGGATATGGATGATTAAAATGATGCCTATCACAACCTTTTGAGCACCCATTTGGATTCTGAATTACCTTCTGGTTTTTGTCTTTAAGGGTAATGGTAGGCAAAGTATTTGTGACTGTCCCTGCAGCCATGAAGCTCCTCAAAAGCTGAGCTGATTTTATGATTAAATGTTTCTGGACATAGTAGATGGTAATTTTTTTCCCTTAGAACCCAGCAGGTGGGAAATGCACAGAATCCAGCCTGATTTTTTTATGCAGTGAAAACTGAAAATGAAAATGAAGAGTTTCCTATTCAAGCCAGAAGCTGCAGGGACTGGGCTAAAGTCTCCGTCTGGGGTAACAAAGTGTCAGAAAAGGGTCCTTTGAAGTAGAGGGTCATGAAGAGCAAATTTTCAGTGAAATTTTTTCCATCTTTTTTTCACCAAATATTGGATTTTTTTCAGTAGAAATCTGTCAGTTTTGCTGCTGACTCTCAAGCTAGTTTGAAGCTGGACATCTTCAGTTTTTTTTCAAAAAATCCAATTTCAAATTTTCCAATTACACCTTACATTAACTCTGGGCATCCTTACAGCAACTCGAGTATCTCTACTTTGTATTTTGCACCCTGAGCCACTCTGTAGAGCCACACAAGGGATGGAGAAGCATCAACTGCAGACTGCCATTATCTACATGCACATTCCCATACTCAATGAAAATGAACATCACCATCCCTATTTTATAGGTGGCATAATTAAAGTATTTATCCTTGGTGTTCCATTAGGAAACCAAATCTCCTGACTTTCTCCTTAGAAATTTGTCCCTAAACACCTCCCTTTTATTAATTTAAACACATGAAAAGTCACAGCTACAACGAAAGAAAGCTTACTGGAAGGCTATCAGGTTTGCAGTTTCCAACCAGTTAGAACCACCTTGTGTTGGTGCAGTCAGTGGAGGGAACTGGTGGGAGAAGCACTGCTGCCAACCAAGTGCAGGGACACCAGTATCAGCAAAATGACTCCCAGCTCCTAGCAGAGCCAAGATGGTAGTGAAGGGGTGGACATCTCCTACACCAAAAGCTATAGATGCCCACCCATGAGCAAGCGAACATGTGCCTGGTAGGAGTGCTGTGACACTATTTTATCCAGTACAAATGTCTGGAGGTACACTTATCCATCTGTTGGCTGTCCGCATAGCTGTGCTCTTATTCCCCGCCCCGTCATTATTTATGTATATATAGAGCTGTGATATATCTCACAGCTCCAGAGATAGTTGCACAGATAAACATCTGTAGGCAAGGTATGGTCCACAGTGGGAAGACTCACTGTGTTAGCAGAGAAGTTAACATAAATTTGCAGTCAAAAGTCACAGATTCAGTCCTATTAGTTGCAACTCTCCAGCAAAATGCATTTTAAAAAAATAAGCAAAGCTTAAAAAAAGATATCAGGAAGAAAGTTAACAAGGCACTAAAAACTCATTTTGTTGCCCTTCAAGTGCCAGAAGGTGTTCAGAGACAGCAGAGCTATTGATGTTAACTCAGATACGGGAGGAAAGGAGACCAGATTACAGTAGCCTGGCAGACAGGAAGGAGAAAAGACATAAGGAATAGGAGCAATAAGGATCAGGAGCAATAAAGTCTCCAGACCAGCCAGGTGAAAAGTGCAAACCTGTTTTGTCCCCTCCTTCCCATAGCTCACTTTTTCCTATAGCCAACAGAAGTGATCTGTACCACATCCTTTATCTGCTGGCCTTTCACTGGAGAAGACAGGGTTTTTAAATAACAATAATAAAACTTTCCATTTGTATTTTAATAAGGAAACATTTCTTTTTATCAGATTACCAGGCCTGCCATGATTCACCTCCAAGCCCTTCATTTGGCTAATGAATTTATGCCTCTCTCTAGAGGGAGAAAATCTTGTCATTCACAAAATGATGCCATTATCAGCATATCTTATACCGAGGAGAGGCAGGGAAAGAAATCCCTGCTCGGCTTCATTGGTGCTGGTCTCTCCTTCCTCCTGTGCTTGGCACTATAAGAGGGAGGGTCATCACTTAGCTTGGACACTGCTCTGCTTGAGGGCTGCTGCCCTGTCTCAGAGCCTTTAAGGTCAGAAGGGACCACAGTGTGCTATGACCCCCCCCCCCCCCCCCAATTTGTCGTCTCTCAGATCAAGGGCTGCTTACTTCATTACAGCGCAAAAAGCTCTGCAAACCAAGTGGGATGGCCTCCCCAGCCCTTCAACTAAAGGTCAAACAAAGGTGAAATTCTGGCCAGAACATGGTCAAAAGAAGGCTGGACTTTGGTTGCTGTTGGGCCAGGATGTTGGGCTCCTCTGGTGTGGACAGGGAGCTAACCCATATGGCCACAACATCAGTCAGGTGGCTTTGAACTTTATTAGACAGGCTGCCTTCCATCCCCACCGTTCTCTGAGCCATTTCACACCACGCCAGGGCAGCTTCACAGATCTGGCTCAGGACCCTGGGCATCCTGCTCACCACCTGCACTCCCATCATGAATATCTGGCAAACAAGTTTGAATACAGCAGAGAAGTAAACCTGTGCCCCAGCACGTGGGACAGCTCTAAGAGCTGCAATACAGTCTGGTATTGTTTTTATAGTCTCTGGCTAAAAAACCCACAAAAGTATTTTTTTTCCTATGGAACTTCAGAATGTCTGTTCTTCATAATCCTCACACAAACTTAGCCTAGGCATGGGCAATCCTTGCTTTCAGCTGTGTGTTGCAGCCCTCCTGGTGCATCACGGAGGGTCTGTGGGAGCTGGGTCTAGCAGTTGTCTGTCAGTAGCCCAGCACTCCCATGAGGGATGCAGTTTCCCTGACCAGTGCCCCAGGCACGCTGGGGAATGGCAACTTTCAGGGGAGACCTAAAGCCCACAGCCAGGTAGGAGTCCTTCCAAATCTTGTGATACTTCCCTTTCTGCAAGAGACACTATTTCAGTAACGTCCTGCCTACCTAACACCCAGCCTGTATTTTCCACTGGGAACAGTATTTTTCCACTTTCAGCCCCAAACAATTCTGGGCTAAATACTGTACCACTGCTTCTCTCTGCTGACCTGGGAGGAAGCTGAAAGGATTAGCTGGGACTTCCACTTAATTTTTAGCTGGTTGGATTAGGGAAAGCAAATCCCACCCTCTATGCCTACATTAGAGACTGAGCAGTTGGGAGCAGATGGGACCAGGAGAGGAAAGTGTGTGTAGAAGTGAATACTTAGAGGGTTTATCAAAATATCTGTTAGTGGTACACTGCCACACTGTTATCTGCTGTCTCCTGGGAGGTCTAACCCACACTGAGGCATCAGGCATTCCCTGGTCCTGGGTACGGGCAGGAGAAGCATATCAAGATCGTGGTGCTTCCTTTCCCTCTTGCCTAACCCTTCATATCTCACTGTATATTAAAGGGTAACTCAGACAACTAATTAAATTACTTTCCCCTGACTTAAAAAACTTAATATTAAATAAGCTTTCACAGATGCCAAAAGTAAAAGCTGTAATGGCATTTTCAGCCAGCACTAAATGGATAATTCATTGACATACACTAGAAGTAGTGTAACAAATGCAGCATCAGCCAGCTATTCAGAACAAACCTTTAAAATTGTCTCAGTGACTCATACGGGTCAGACCCAGCTAGACTTGTATATATAGGTGCAGGAGTCTGCTTTAGGATGGGGGGGAAGCATTGGTTATGCATGGCAGGGCTGTTTGTGCCTGCCATTTACATAAGCCCTGCTTTTGCAGGGCTGGAATTCACCAAGGAAAATTGCAAAAGCTTTTACAAGCCAGCATACTGCTAAAAAGAAGCCTTGTGAACATTTATATGGTTTTGTGCACATCAGGTGTTGTGTTGGCTACTTTCAGAAAAGCAAGTTTGGGTGGATGCAGAAAAGGCAATGCTGGGAAGGTCTCCCAGGGTAGATACCTACAACACCAACAAAAATTACGGTCTTTTTTTCTCCTCACCGAGAAGAACAAGATTATTAGAGACTAGAACATGTCCAAGCAGTGAGATGACAATACTGGCAGATCACTACAAAGGTGTCCATCCATCCCATTCCTTGGTGAATGTGACAATACAGGGCTACTGCTGTAACCACTCTGCTCTAAAGCAAGGACCCACACCTTTCCTGCAGAGAGCGTGTTAACAGCAGGCTTATCTTCAAGATTTCTATTCTTATGCCATATACTCTCATGTCAGAGGAGCACCAGCCTACAAACCATGTCCATCTCTATTTGGCATCTTGGCCATGGGGGATAAGGGAGGTGGAAGTCAAGCAGGGAAGGAATTTGGCACAACTGAGATTCCAGGCAAGACATGGGATGGAGTCTGTTTCAGCAAGCACAGCTGTAACAAATCTTTCAGAACAAAATACTTGAAAGTGTATGAACCAGCAGTGCATCAAAAATATTTTCTTTCCCAAGTCATCTCATTATCTCATCATGTTGTTATAGTGTCTTTACTCCCTCAGCTGCATGAAAAATAGAAAGAAGGTGATTTAACATAACAGACATAACGTAAGGGTTTCTCCAAAGGGCTCAGCATTCAGTGCTACAGCTGTACAGAATGCCAGATCCTATCTAACTGCTTAGGAGCACAACTTGGTCTGGTTGCCTGTTTTGCGGGTCCTTACAATGGAAGTGCATGCAATGGGCATAACTGCAATTCTTTTCAGACTAATCTTAATAGATCCCAACTTGTTACTTCACCTTCTATAATACCTTATTTTTTTAAAAAAATAAAAATGCAGGCTCTCTTAGAATGAGCAGTAGAACAGACAAAAAAAAAAATCAATGCTAAAGACCTTCTGTTCTGTAAGGAACATCTCTGAGTCAGGTCACTTACCCAGCTCCTTCAACCATGCATGGCTAAACACACCAGATGTTAAATTAACCTCCCTTTTCAAAAAGACATGTGTATTCCTGTTCATGGAAACAAATCTATAAATAATCAAAAGGTAATTTTGGAAAAAGTGGTGGTTTGTTTTTCCCCTTCAGCCACTTACAAGAGCTTCTTTTCAGCCTCGGCAATGCTTTTATCAGGATTGCAAAGCTGTGGGTCCACTTTGGCTTCTGCCCAACAGATTAGGTGCAGCATCAGTAACACCGCAAGAACTGGTCTTGCTCATTCTCACTCTATCGTAATATCCGTGCGCAGGAACAAACATTTCTGACTTGGACAACACAAATGAAATCTGCTGGAAAATGGAGCAGATTTCCTGCGTGAAGGAAATGGATGCCACATTTAGAAACAAGTGCTACTAGAACACTGTTCACTATTTTTTTTTTTTACATGAACTCAAAAGTCTAAATACCATGTTTTTGGCCACTTTTCCCTTTTTTCCCCTCTTGTGCTGGAAAGCAACAGTGCCTATGCTTCCACACAAGTGTCACTGGCTGTGAGGCACACAAAACCACTAAGCACTACCCAGCACCAAGGCTACTCTCCAGTTATGCCCTGCTGTGGTCACCGCAGCACCTCCTGCCCAGGCTTGGCGTATGCTCAAGCAATGCTATCTGCTGCTGAAGTTATAGCCCTACCTGGAATCCAGTACCGATAGATGTTCAGACTGGCATAATGAGGGGTTTCAAACGGTGCTGCCAGTTTGAGAGTGGCGGGTTACACCTGGGACACTACTGCCCTGTGAAATTCCCTCCCATACCTTGAATTTTGGTAGAAGCTGTAGAATCCAACTAGTAGGCACACGATGTGGGAGTCAGTTCCCTGAATACAGGTATCCAAAGTCATGTGAGGCACCTCAGGAGATTTAAGCCACCAGCACAGGGCTGGCAAAGAAAACACAAGACTTTGGTCCCAGCCATGTGGCATGAGTGCCAGAGGCTAGGCAGGATACTCACAGCATCTGCAGTGACAAACAAGCACTGAATCCTGCCCAGAGGATAGGATTCAGCTTGTGGATTAAGACACTTAAATATAAATGCTTCCATGTGCGCTACATGCCCAAGTGTCCACTACAGTAAATTACAACCTTGTTGGTGCAGCCTAGAGAGGGATTTATTTGTCCAATTGTAGGTGTGTCCTTTTGGGAAGCTGATTAGTAATCAGTCTGCATCAAGGGAAACTTCAGTTAGGTCTTGAAAAGATACTTTTAACAGAGAGGATGCAGAGGAATCTGCATCTCTGGAGACACTTGAAACTTGTCTGGAGATGACCCTGAGCAATGTGCTGTATTGGGTGTGTGTGTGTGTTTGCACTATCTGAGCTGCAGAACTCCACTTTAAAGACCATTCAGTAGCTCTCCACTGACTTTGAAAGGATACCTAAGCTATTTTAGTAAGTATCTTACTCTGTAAGCTGCATCCACCCCTTCTTGTCTAGATCCTACATAACTGATGGCATAAAGCAGAGGGATGAGCAACATGGCCATGGCTTTTGCAGGGGGAGGTCATGTCTGAAAAGCCTACTAAGAGGCTTTGAAGGAATCAGTGATCACATTGATGTGGGTGATTTACTTGATATTTTGTATTTGGCTTCCTTTAAAAGCTTTTGGCAAAGGCTGTCCCATGAAAGATTCTTACAGAAACTGAGCTGCCATTGGATTAGGGGGAAGTTTTTTGAAGCTTAATGAGTGATTAAGAGATAAGAAACAGGTTGTGAGGGAAGAGACAGTTTTTGCAGTGGTAGTGGTTCCCCAACAAGGAGGTGATTGCAAGGCAGCAGAGTGTGAATAACACGTTATGTAGGGTCATAAAAACAAACATAATTTAACCATGAAGTGTCATGGAGAAACCTTGCGATAATGCAGAACTGTGAAGATGGCAGATGGAATCATTGATGACACAAAGTAATGCACATCACGAAATACACATCCCTAACAATAAAGACAGAAATATGACCTCCAGGCAAGCTATTGCCCTGAAGAAAAGGATTTGGTATTGCTGCGGATGAAGGTGGTTTGAGCGCCAGGTCTGTGCTCAGCAGTGGAGAAGGGTACTGGAGTGTTAGAAATTCCAAAGAAAAGGAAAAAATATAGAACTACACTACTTGACAGTAGGCTGCAGCCTGGCCCCTGTGCACCTCAGGGCACACACAGTAGAAACAGAAATGGACAAGATAAGATGAGAGGTAGCAAAGGTGACCAAAGGCAGGGGACAACTTCTGTGAGGAGAAACAAGTCTTCAGTGTGGAACAGGAAGAACTGAGGAGGAATAGGATAAGTATGTCCATAAAATCAGAAATTACTTCCCTGTTGCAGCACTATCAAAACTAGCTGGCTGCAACAAGGCTTTCACCATCCCATACCAGGTTAACTTCAAAAAGTGGTTCCCCCACCTTGCCCCAGCACAGCCACCAATGCCCCACAAGGTTTCAAAAGTTCACCTACCATCTGCACAGTTTCTCCATCCTCTTCAGGCCAGCCCACCCTGCTTCTCCTGGGGCCTCTTCTTGTCTCTCCTCCACCCAGGGCACTTTCCTCTCCTCCCTCTTCTTCTTTCAGGTCTCTCTTCCTCCAGGGCTCCTCTTCTATCCCCCTTAGAGCTATTAAGTACTCAGCAGGAACCGGCCACAGCTGCACATTGTCCACATCAGCCAACCCACCGCCCCTGAAGCCAGCCCCCAGCTGTATGTTATCAGTGTTAATTAACCTGCCTTCATTCCTCTACACTTCCCCTACACTTCCCTTTTTCTCACAAGTGATCCAAACCAGTTATGAGGGAATGGGTTTACAATATCAAAAGGAAATGCTTTTCTACGTAACAGTTAAATTTTGAAACTCCCCATTTCAAGGTATGGGGTGAATAGGATGAATCACCTTATGGTAAAGCAGACATCTAAACTAGATCAGATAAATCGCAGCCTAAAAATGCTCGTTTTCCTTCACTGACTACCAAGGAACCTTATGATGAGTTGCTAGTCTGCAGAAGTCCATGCAAAAGCTACTCAGAGGTTGGTCAAGATGAATCCCACCTCGAACATCTGCTGGAAATAACAGACTAACACATTCCTGTATCTTTGAGAACTGTGACCAAAGCTCCTGCAGGGAAAAATCTGGTGCAGGGCAATATATGAGCCATATAGCCCAAAACTTAGCTTAAGTCTGTGTCTCCCAGGATGGACGTCCATGCAGACCCTTTTTTTGGTGTTGTTGATTTACTTCTGTGTGTGGGATAACTGGTGCATTCTCAAGGGAGGAAATTAATTTTTGGCTTAACTCCACTGCAGTAAGAATTTCCCCAAGGATTTGGTTGTTTCAAGCACACGGTGTGCTGGTCCTGTCACTAAACCAAGAATAAACACAGCATACCAGTGCCCCCTCCCGCTGGGTGCGCGGTTCTTTGTATTTGTCCACCATGCAAAACAGAAGCACCAATCTCATCCGCACTGAACTTTACAAGTTTTAAAAATGAAACCCCCAGGAACTTTGGGCAACTTGAACTGGGTTTTACACTGTGTGAGGGGCTGCAGTGGTTCAGCTAGGAGCTGCAGAAACGAGTCTCTCCCTTTCGCGCTGGCACCAAGCAGGGCAGCAGATGGGCAGCTCTTTCCTCCTCACCCCCTTTGCTGGGTGCTGTCTCCCTGCTCATGCTCAGCTCATGCTCAGAGGAAGTGTGTTACCACAGCACGGGCTGTGCAACAGGAATGTTCAGGTGCGCTAGGCATGCTCCAGGCTCATACACCCAGCTCCTTCCCAAGCCCTACCAGAAGCCAGTACCCAGATAATGAGCTAGAGCCAAAAATACAAACCAAGAACACTGCCACCAAAGTAATGCCCCTAGCAGCAGCTGAGACGCTGTCATGCAGTCAGAGCACTGGAGAGCCGCGTGTATCTGTATAGCATGAAGCAAAGCAACTGCTGGCTGCATGAATCGACGTATGAGCAGCTGATGGCTTTCGTGTTTGGCCTAGAAGATACATAATGCTCCAATAGTTATATAGTTAAATACATTTCTCTTTTTGTCCTCTATCTGATGTTACCAGAGGCTTCAGAAAGCTATCTTGGAGATGAAAGACCTCCTAAATTACACCACTAGGAAAATAGTGGTAATGGTGCATATATGCCACTTCCAAGATGAAAGTCACCTTCTTACACTGAGCAAGGCATAGATATTAAAATGCACAACTACTTAAACAAGGTTAAAGAATGTAAAATGTGATTCTTCTGATGGGAAGGGAGAGACCTGGACCAGGATGTTTTCTACCTCTCTATTTACATTTTTCTAGTGATTTCCAGGTAAGCAGAAAACTATTTTAAGTCTTCTTCAAAACACAAGTGAAATTTTAACACACAATATAGGACCATGAAAATTGCCATACCAGGGCTGTCTAATCCCAAAGACTGCCTCTGATAACAGCTAACAATAGATATTTCATGGAAAAATATAAACCTTCATGTAACGGGCAGTGCTTATGGGAAAATTACTTCCTATCCTCCAGGGAAAAGAATGGTTATTTTATGCTGTGCTTTTGTAGGAACCTTAGACTTTATTCCTCTTAACCTTATTTAATATAACAGTGAGTATTTTCCATCACCCGTTCAAATCCTTCTGTGAATACAGCTACTATTTTAAAACTATACATTCTTGGGCAGTCTGTACCACCCATTATGTGATGCTGAACCACCAGCCTTCCCTCCCCGAAACCATTTTCCTGCCTTTATTTTTCCTGAAAGAGGGCATCACTTACTCCGTTTATTAACTGGTACACTCTGTGACACACAGTACAGGCCAATTTTTTCACTTCCCGGTTATACAAGGAGGGTCACTGTAATTTAGTCATTTTTTTGCCTGCTTCACATTCTGGTCTGAACACAAGAGTCTGCCTTGATCAGAATTCTGGAAGCTGCACCACCACAGCCACACAGCCCAGCCAGGGGCGGCTGCAATGACTTCTGCTCCGAGCAGATTAAACGTGCACCTCTAAGCTGTCAGCAGGTGTCTGTGCCCTCTCCGTCAGCCCTCTGAGCCCACCTCGGGTAGTCACAATCCAGCTCTCCAGCAACAGACGGAGGTACCACTCCCACCCCCCAAATAAAAGCAAAGCACCAGCTGTTAATGCTGTATTCACAATACCGTACTCCACAGACAACGTGACTTTATTCACAAATATGATTTTTACAGAGGTAGAACAAAATACTTTGTATAATCTTTTTTTTTTTTAAACTATATACATATAAAGAATATAATAGAATGACAAGAAAGAAAAGGTTGTAAACAAAACAATATTATGCCATCAAATACAGTACAAACAGCATGCAAGAACAGCTTCAAATGAAATCTTGCTGGTGTAACTTTATTTTATTTCTAATGTGGTAAATGAAGAGTAGTAAAGAGTCATGCTCTAATTGGATTGAGTATGCCACAGCTCTGCAATTTTGTTTTAGTTTTTTTTTCTTTTCTATTACAATAAACCAACAGGATAGCTTTCTTTTCACTGTGGTGGGAAATGCTTTTGTAATGCCCAATGTAATCTCAACAGAAAAATATAATAATCAAATCTACAAAGTGTACTCTCATTTAAAAAGCAAAACCATAGAAACTGTACAGTTTTAAAAAGCGAATTATCTCAACTGCTTCTTAAGAGAATTTTCTAAAGAAAGAATAAAATATGCAGAATAAAAATTAGGAGAGCTATTGTTCTGTAACAAAGCTAATCAAATACTTGTTTTCTATTCCAATAAACAGTTTTTTTAATTAATTACTATTCTGGAAATTATGAAGTGGGCTGGGTTTTATTAATGTTCCACTTGAATAATAAAGCATGAACTCCTTCCAGGTACTATAGCTGTCATTCCCCTGGGGATGGATGGAGATTGGTTCTGCATGCACGCTAGAGACAGGAACAAGGTTTAGTCATTGGCATAGATTTTAAAAATATTTTAAAATACTTCAGATTTTAGTAGCATCTATAAAAATAATCTTGCTTGTTTTGCTACTGGATTGAGATCTGGATATGGGATTTTCTGCTGAAATTCATTCTTGGCCTTTGCACTTGCCAAGGACTTCCACTGGATGTTCCCTGGGCTGCACCAGGTCCCCCAGATGGTGGTCAACAGCAATGGTTGGAGCTCACACCTGAAACACGTGAAGCCAACAGCAAATCCCACGCTGTCTTCACTGTGTCTAGGGCTGAACCTCAAGGACCTGGCGTTTGGGGAATGGTGCTGTCCTGCCCCTCCATCCCCCTAAATTCCAGCCCACGGCATGGGAGGGGCAAAGGCTGGAGAGAGTCCCATGAACTATATCAGTGCTGCTGACAGCCACCTCCCCGTCCCTCGCATCTGCACTGTGACTGTGTCAGCGCAGGGTCTGGCCAGCTCGCTGCCCTGCTCGTGGCCAGCAGCTGTGCACACTGCCGTGCCTGTGGAAAAAGAGAGTTTTCTCCTCTGCCGCAGGCTTTGACCAGCAAGGAAGGAAACTGTGAGCACTGGAGTTAAATCACCCTCCCGCAGCTCCCCCCTTTAAATGGCATTTAAAGATTCAACCACACAAGCACTTGTAGATTCAATTTGTCTTCATCAAGAACATGAGGATGGTCAATTTTAAACACATGCTGTTTATGGCTACGGATCAGGCACCGTCCCAAGCTTCAATCGCAATGAGTTTACTAAAGATCAAGCAGAATATTGGACAGGGAAAGACAGTGGGTCTCATTTGACTCTGGGCTCTCAGGTGATCCTGGCTTCCAGAAAGAAGCTCAACTCCACCTGCCAGTGAACATGGAGCAGGACCCACGTCCAGTGCAAGTGGCTGTGGCTGGCCTGAACAACATCCTTCATGAAATCACCAGGATTAAGTTAACTGCAGTGAAAAGGGTAAAGAAATACCTGCCCTGCATGAGAAATCCATCTCTGTGGCTTCATCCATGGCTTTGGCATCTTCCCAGGAAACGGCCTGTCAAACCCCTCCGGATTGCCCTGGTGCAACTGAAACCTGCATTTCCCTATTAGGCCCTGCAGAAGATTATCACCCCCAGAAGCAGGGCGTTTATTGAGAGGTGTGAACAGTATACCACCTGCACAGACGAAATACTCTGTGTGATAGTTTACAGTCAACAGAACAAGCCTGGCACCTCTTTGTGGAAGAACTGTACAAAAAATGGCTGAAATAACAGGATTGTCAATGACATTCAGTGGGAGATACTCTAACCCTCTGAGTAAGACTGCATCTTTCTGTTGTGTAAACTGGTCTACAAGTATGAATAAAACAATACATCCCTGCCCCATTAGCCTTGGGGAAGATTAATGCCCTCTAATCTACGCTAAATAAACTCCGAAGCATGAAGAGCAATATTTAAGTCGTACACTCAGCTGCTTGTGAATTAATAGGGATTACCCTGAAATTGCTATTATGAAATGCAAATATTTGCAAAAGAACAATTAAAAAATATTCCTGAAGTGCGAACGAGAGGCTCGTCAGCCCTGTTTGTGGTATGCACAGGGACAGTCACAAGGCGAACGCTAATGAATCCCAGGGCAGAAATCTGTGCTAAAAACCCATCAGCCTGTTGGCAGCAGGTAATGGCACAGCGTCTTGCACAGGGAAATAATTCTACCTGGTAATCAGAGGGCTTGGCTTAGGATGCCCTAATTTTTGATTCTTTGGACAGTTTGTTTGGATATAACTACCTGTATTTTCAGAAAACTGCAGTACATGGCTCACAGTAAATCTACTTCAAACACTTGCTGATACTGCTCGAACTGATCTCATCTGCCCGGATCTGCAATTTTGTGTTAGCTAAAGTAATAAAAGAATCCTGCTAAACCTAAATTATCAAATGAAAAAGGCAATTTTCTCATTTATACTCCATTAGTTTTTTAGTTATTGCTAGGAAAGCTCTAAAATGCTTAGGCCATAAAATAAACATGTGGCTTAATGTACAGTATGTGTACTTAAGAGGATGATGGCATCTGTAGTAACTGCTCTGTACTGCTATAGTAACGGAATGCATGAATTAAGCAACAGCACATACCAAGTAAAGCATACAAAAACGTATGGCAAAAAGTAACAGGAGTTCTGCTTTTTTTTTTTTTTTTTTTTTTTTTTAATAACTCTTTAATTGCTAAAAAGAAGAAATCACCAATATCCACACCTACAACACAAAATTGCAACATGGTTGATTTCGATAGATGCCTGTTACCTCTGTGTCAGCAAAAATCTGTGATACTGTTCTAACATTTCACTGATTAGAAGTTTGTAAAAGCTTCCCCTTCCCAAACTAAATTAAACTACATACTTCCCAGTGCTAAATTCAAATGATTAACCTAATATGGTTTCAAGCCCACAACACTGTTAAGATTTTTGGAAAAAAAGCACCCCACATTCTTAAATCATGGAGATGTAGGATAGCATAAAAAAGCATCCACATATTCAGTTTTGAAAATGAAATTAAAAGCCTAGATCACTTAGGTAACTTGTAGAATTTTACTCCCAGACCCTTCATTCAAACGTATCAGTGTACTTTTTATCAATAATGGAAATTCCTTCACAAGAGTACCACAACTAAACCTGTGAATTCACATAAGCAAGATTGCAAAACCAAACTGTTTCTGGACATATTTTAGCATTACTTTGCAACAGTGGGCATTAGGATTTTGTGAACACAAGAATCTCTGAAATTCAACCTGTGTGCTTCTTTATCCCTTAATGGTTAATTAAAATAGGTATCATTCAGAACAAGGAGTGAGCAGAGCCTCTGCAGAAAGGTGCAACGAACGTCTGGATCAGACAAACTCGATGAGGATCATAAAACGCAGACTGGAGATTTCTCCTTCAGCCAGGCTTTTACAGAAATATATTTTCCCGGCTACAAAGGATGGCACAGCACAGTTTTACAGAGGGAAATGCAAAAATATAAAGAGGAAAGTCTCATTTTCTTCCTCAGTAATCCCATAACATCAACAATCTGTTTCCGTAACAGCTCTGGACATTTGCCTGACTGCTGCCAGGGCCTTTCCCCATCACCCGAGGTGAGTCTATGCTCTCCTTTCCACTGTCAGTGGTAGGTACACGTCAGAGTTGTGCTCCTTATCCCCTGGCTTCCCATTAATGTGACCAACTTGTTATCCCCAGTTGCAACAACTGTGCAGGCCTATTTACTTATAGTTCAGATTTTCTTCCATTCACGGCACAAAGCTGAAAAGTAAACAACAGTTAAGAAAACATTTGCTTGCCGAAGCCCAGCATGAGGAGGTGCAAGCTCTCTTTGCCTGAGCCTGGACCTGTGTTTACTCACACCCTCAGCACTGTTTCATGCTCTAGCTTGGCATTGTATAGGAACAATCACCATACTCTTCAGCTCCCCCCGCCTCATTCAGAGAAGTTACGAAATATAACAGAACACTGTTTTCTGAGACTATATTGACTGCACTAATTACCCACAATACTGTATATTTGCTATTAAGAACATGAATGTGTGCTTTCAAAGTGTGACTGACATTCAGGGCTTTGAGGATGTGAAAGGCATTTGATGGATTGTTCTGTCACTTAATCCGAGGCTTCGATGTACTTTTAAAAATTTGTTTAAAACCCCAAAAAACAGAATACACATTTTTAACTGTTGAACTTTTACCAGCTAAAGGAGTTTTTAAGGACCCTATCACTATGTGGTTACAACAGAAGATACACAGTTAAGGTCAGGTCACGGTTTCCAAGAACATTCACAGGGACTGAGGATGAGGAAAATGAGGGACGGATCCTGCGGGAACCTTTGGGAGACTGAGCTGCTCACTGGGGAAGTGCCTTGAGTATTGCATTCACTTCCTCTGCAACCGCTGTCAAAGCAAACTCAAACTGCTCCTGCGGAAAGAACAAACACATACTCTGAATAATAAAACAAAACACTTTCCAAAGCGCACTATTCTGCAGCCGAGAATCCTCAAGACATTGTTAAAAATATGAATATGCAGGATGAACTGTAGACTGCAACGGAAAGGAACAAAATGTTCTGGGATTATTGATGCCATATAACATGTTTGACAGCATCTTGAAGCCGGAGTCATTTTAATGGAGAAAAATGTTGGTAGCAGAAACTAAGCTATTGGGACACAATGATGTATTGCAATTGCGTGGTCAGAAGGGTTTGGGAGTAGTTGATCGCCAGCCACTTCCTTCTGACACAGAGATGGAAACTCGTTAACATAATTGAGATATGAAATAGGTGAGATGCTGCAAAGCAGAGCCTTTGGCTTTTCTCAGGACTGTTTCTAGGTGAAATCAGTTAGAATAAATACCTCCTCACCTTATATCTATTATATAGAACAGTATCTGCTTTTTGGTTTGCCTGTTATTGCTCTTGCTCAGTCTCCCTTTTTAACAGCCTTTCTGTACCTACAAATCGCCTAATGATGTTTAGCCCACTCCTATTTAAGAAATACCTGGGATAGCTTTTCCCTGCTATTAATTTACTGTAAGCATAAAACCAAAATTACTGACAGGCTTCTGTGCTGGGTTGGCAGAAATGGGAAGGACATAGCCGTGTATGGCCACCTCTTCTAAGTGCAACCCTAACACGCTCCTGAACAGTATAGTTCTATGGAAGGATGACAAGTTTTACTTCCTCAAGGTTAACAGGTGTTACATTTTCTAGGCAAGTAATTTTTCCCAGAAATTTAGCTTACTGAAATATCTGACAGGATGATTTGGCATTTATGACTTTTCAGATGAAAAAAGATATGTGGACAGTTTACTCAGAATAGCGGCAGATCAAGGATACCAGACAAGGACTGTGAAGATGTTTCTGGATTTTCTGTAAGTACTCCAGTGGGTTAAGCCAGCTGGGCTCAAGAGCTGCTGAAGAATTGACTTTGAGAATGAAGGTCAGAGACGCACCCTGCAAAGCATCCTGAGATCACTGCTGGGATACTGTCTGTGTTTCCAGTTAGAAAACTGGTGGTCTGGTAGGTACCTGAAGCCCCTCAGTCTGCACTGCCAGAGGCTGTGTGGGACGGCTGCAGGCATGTAAGCAGCAGCCGTGGATGGCTGCCGAACACAGCCAGCCCCCAAAGGTGGTTACTGGACTAAACAGCATTTGTTTTCCAAGTGTTTCACCTTCCTGCAGAAATCTACAGGAAGGATGAAAGAACAAACTACAAATGTGCAACTCAGAGTTCAGAAAGGCAGCTGACTTCTAATTCCTGCAATTCAGTGCCAGTCTCCTCTGCCTTCTCTTACCCCACTGCAGAGTCATCTCTCATGTGGAGATGCCTCAGAAAGAAGCAACGAAGGGCACAGTTCCTGAGCAGAAAAGAAGAACAAAGCTCAGAATAATTTCTCAGAGACACTGACATTCAAGAATTTTGCTGTCTGCTTGGTGCTGTCAAAGCAGCATCCTTGTACATTTCCTGGACTGCAGCCAATAGCTTTTAATCAGACATCAATTCACCCTAAAGAGTAGGACTCATCCTCGTTAGGCACAGAAAATGGTGTCTATGCCTGCCTATGCCTCCCTACACTCCACAAGGTCTCTGCAATTAAAGAAAAGACTGGAAATGCCGGTGGCCACCCGGGAGCATCGGCTGTACTTTAACTGGAGTACACTGAATGTGTGAGAGGAGCTGGAGGGCAGGGGAGGCAGAGAGGGCATTCATCTGGACATGCTGTGCCAGAACCAAACCAGGTGCTTGTACTAGCTCAAAAAACTTGGAAATTTGCAAGGGAATTTGGAAATTTGGAATTTGGAAGGAAAAAGGAAATTCGGGCTTACGCATGAGAAGTGCTTGCCTCCAGGAAAAAGAACCTTGGCAGGGTTGGAGACCCTTGTGCTGGGGCTGGTAGCAGCAGGGTGAAGCAGATGCTCCCGGGACGCTGGTGTTCAGATATGAGTGGGAGAGTTGGTCCCCACTGCTGCCAGTCCTTGGAGCATGGGGAGCACAACAGCAGAAGAGGCTGATCTGAGCACTATGGGGTTGACATGGTGATGCAGCCAAGTTTCAGAGATGTGCAGATGCCTCTTCCAAGATGTGGGCGTCAGTTCGGAAGAAACTGGTGCTGCCCATGGTAAAGAGGCTACCTAATGTGCTCTTCATCTGATTTTTTCATAGTCAGGAAAAATTTGTAAGATCAGGGACTACAATACATTGATATTAGTCCCATTGGCGAAAACAACTCCTATTACTCTGAAGTTATTCACTGAGCAAATCTGCCCTTTAACCTTGTTGTTCGGAGATGTGTTCACCTTATTGTGAAGATCTGTCAGCCCTCTGACCTGCGAGTGCCTTTGCCCCTCACGGTGGGGAACCCCTCCTGTGAGCACAGGGTATCACTGCATTGCCCGAGGAAAAGTCTGTCTCCCCTGGAAGATTGACAGACTGATCAAGATGAACTCCAAAGTTCAGTATGGATTTTGAGGCAAGTTTGGTGGATCCCACCAGCGAACATTAGGTGTGATCTTAAATTACTGAGGCAAAACAACTTACAAAGCATAATCTTTACAGCCAAAGCTCAACACTGACTGCCGAACACTGCAGTAAAGGGGACAGCAGAGTAGACACATGAGATACGTGAGGACATGGTCTTTCTGCGATGGTGCAGCTTTTCCCTTTCCTTCCTACTGCATAATATGCACAGGTGAAACACAGATAGTGCAGCTTCCACTGATGTGTATCACCACCCTCCAAAGAAAAGCCTTGACACACCTTCTGCACTTTTCCATGAGAACAACCACAGTTAAAGCAAATTAATTTCAGAAATTTTTCAAGGAGCTCAGTTTGTTGTTTTGTACAGCCACACTGTCATTCACATATGATATTTGCCTATACAAGACTGACTGGAGATGAATTTTAACGTCTAGCTTTGCCTAGAAAACAGAGCCGGACAGGCATTTTGTGGACTCAGTCCATATATAACACAGAGGTGACAAGAATATATTTAATAAAAAATAATAAGCTATGTTTCATTAAGTCTACAAATAAAAATTCCTAAGAAAACAAACAGAGTACACGTAGCATACATGAAAGAACCTTAGCTAATTATTACAGATTACAAGAGGAAAGATAAAGGAGAAGAGAGAAAAAAAGGAAATATATATTCCTCCCATCACACAGAATGCACTTCTGCCTTCATTACTTTTTCCTCTCACATGTGGCATATCAATTCTATTTTATGATTCCCCTGAAAAAAAACCCCACAAAACCACAAGCCCTCTTATTATGCTTCTCAGAAATGTAGAATGTCGTTATGATAATTTCATTACCATTTATTTATATACAGTGCCTTTGAATTAAAGATCCCTTCCAGAAGACAAAATGTTGCAAACAAATCTTTCACATGCCTATTGAAAATGTGGAGCGCTGCCTGCTGGAAACACAATAACATTGCTGAAGTAAGTTGGTGTTTATTTTGCCTAGGGATATTCTGTAATTGGCATTTCTAACCTGACTTTTAATCCATCGTTTTAAATTACTCCAAGAGTCTAATATTCCTCATTTGTATTCAGTTGGGAGAGCACAGGGGTTTGTTTAAATCCATCAGAAAAATTCTCTGGGGATGCTGCATTGCTAGCATGTAACCAGATATTTATAATTTGCAACACATTAGCTTGAATAAGTGATTTGGGTGGTTTTGAGAAAATGACAATGATGGAAGAAGGAGCAAGAGGAGAGATAAGCAATATCCTGAGAAAATTTTTCATCCTGGATGAAAACACAGGATACATTTCTTTTCTGGAGCTCTTCCAGATAAATGGCCGAAGGGGAAAAACACATCTTGAGTGAGATTTTCATGGGACTTGAGTAACTATTTCTGAGTTAAGTAAGAAAAGTTGTTCACATAAACTCATTCTTTGGTTCTGGAGCTATGTTTTTTCTTTTGTTGAAGGCAACAAGCTGTAATTTCTCTGCCCTTAGAGGGAAACTGGAATCTGAGCTCTATATTTTTGCAGAGCTGCCACGTATTTTGTATGCATTTACAGGACTTGCATGTTTCCTCAGAGTAAATATATGTGACATTGGGTACTGTGTGTTATATGCATTTTTCTTCCAGTCTGAATAATCAAAGCAGAAGAAAGATTTGTGCAGTGCTATGTCCTGCATGGAGATAAAGATTAGTTAGCTTTGACTGGCTCATCTTTATTTTTCATGCACTTAGTCTATTTGTAAATAATAACTAAATGTCCTCCCAACTGTTCTCCAGCACCACTTCTCCTAGTATTAGTGGAAAGATAAAATGATTATGAAGACATTCAAGAAAAGTTATGAACCAATGATTCCTGCAACACACATTTATTTCACCTTCGTCCCTCAGCAATTTCAACTCCATAAATGCTGCAGACTCTCCTATCAGTTTCAGCCTGGCCAAGACAGAGTGCTGCCACATTGCTCTTGCTACTCAGTTTGGGGCTGTAACTCTCATTCGATACTTACATCGTCATATACAGATTTATTTTGTCTCCATGCCATGAACGATTTTCTTTATTGTCATACTTGCAGCTCTTAACTTGCAGCAAATACCCCCAAATATAATTCCATACATCACTGAAATTGTTAATAATAGAAAGTTTCATTTCTAATTTAAGGGACTACAATCACACCATCAGCTATCTTTAAAAGTTTTACATCGTGTCAAAACTATTACAACTGTCCAGAAATATAGAGAAAGATACTCACCTTACCAAAGGGTACAAGTATAATTACCATGCTACACCCATAAAGGACCTGGATTTATGCAAGATCTTCTGTTCAAAGATACTAAAAATGACACAATTTCCTATAAAACCCTATTTCCTTTAATTGTAAATATTTTTTTCCACAAAAAAAATCAAATCAGCAGTTACATTCTCTTTAATAACTTGAAGCTTTTAAAAAAATACCGCATTCAGAGTTATGAACAGATACTCTAAGAAAATAATCCATATTTCAGGATGAAAGCAAGAACATTCTTTCAAATGCACATTTTCTTTAGTAGGCTATAGATTGTTGTCTTGACTGCCTTTCATATATGGTAATCAAGATAGATGCTGGAGATGTTACAAGAAGGAGCAGTAAACACCAAAGAAAGTAGCCTAGATAAATCTTCAGCATAAATAAACCTCAGTTGGTAGGGAGCCAAACAGAGTAATCAGCAAGCGACCTGCGTTAAATTAGGTCATACCCTCTCTCTTCTGTCATGAAAACAACTACTGTGAAAGACCTTTAATGTATTTAAAATCCCAGTGGATTTATTGACAGTACCTTTGTCTGGACCATGCCTGGTCTCTGGTCCCTCAAGTGCTCCAGGGTAGCAGCAATATCAATCTCTTTAGCACCTGCAACAAACCACAAATTGGGCTGAGTTCAGAGCACAAGATAATCCATGCTGCATCTGTCAATCTCTTGCTATCAGGTTCCCTTTGGGCTAACAGTACAATTGAAAATTATTACATCCATCTCTCAGCAGACTTGGCAGGCAGCTGCAATTTTTGTGTTCATATAGAAAAATAAGAGGTTGGGGCAGCTTTTATTAACATTAATTCAAGAAAAGCCAGAGAAAAACAAATTCTTAAAAATGCCTCTGCACCTAGAGCAGAATACATTTTGCAGAACCTAAGGGCCAGTTGTGGCAATGCCACCGAGTGCCCTTCTGTCACTTCTAAGAGTATGCACTGAACCAAGGGCCTGAACCACACAAAGATTTATGCTGTTAAAACAAGATTTAGGTGAACTTTTGTCATTTGCAGCCGAGATCCAGAAAACCTGTCTGTGGTTTCCTAGATCAGGACGTGCCAGACCATCTTGCTGCATGATCACTCTTTCAGCCAGCAAATCCATGGCATTTTCTTTAGGTTATACTTTGGCTGTCTGGACATCGCTGCTGTGTAGTGATCAGCAGCACCAGGATGCAGAAAATAGACATGCACAGCCTGACTGCCGCAGGGCCCGGCTCCCTTCTTGGTGCAAATGAGAGTGTTTTCTTTTAAGACATGATCTGTGGAGATCAAAGCAAGTCCTTGGTGCCTCTCACCTTTTTTAAAATAGCCCAGACCCTGGAGAACCAAAGGGGAAATCAGGGATGCTGGTTTCCTGCTCGATTTCCTCCGGTTTAAGATATTTCAAAACAACCCTCCTCATTTTCCTCAACTGCCTAACTTGAAACCTGTTTTTGAAGGCATTGAGAGGAAATTCGGATTTTGGTCCCTCCTGTATGAAGTTCATGAGTAGAAAACTGACTGGAAATCCTTGGAGCTACACTCCAGCTACAGAGTTTGGCTCCTTCGCATCCTTCCCTTTCTGCATCTTTCAGGAACATCACACAGTGCCAAAGCATCGGGCAGATGGGCAGAGGGTCAGCCCAGCCCAAGTGCAAGTGCCCCATCTCTGTTCCCCTATCCCCTACTGCCCTGGTTGTCCATGCGTTCTCCAAGGGCAGATGTGGGTCCACAGCTTCTGAAGCTTAGAAAGATGCACACCTCAGGTCCCTCCTTTGTTGTACATACACTTTCATCATTAGATGGTTTATCAAGGACAGGGATCAGCTAAAATTCTGAAATCTGCTCTGTTTTAAAGGATACACAATGGTGTGCTCCAAAGAAAACTGTGGCCCTTCAATAAGAACTTTGACAGCTGTTTCCCATTGCCTGGCCCTAGGAATCTCCTGGCCCAGCCTGTGCCAATTTGGAACTTCCTTCTTGAGGTATTTAAATCTCCCCAACTTTTCACACGGGTCTTGGTTCCTAACTTGTGGGCCACGCACCTAAAGCACTGCTGCTGCAATAGCTAACTTGTACACATGTAGAACATATACTTGTTTAGCTCCCAGGACAAGATTTGGCCCAATGCTTACCACTCTTCCTACAACTTTTGCAATTTAAGGGCTTGAGTCTAACTGTAATTACGTTTATGTCAATGTAAACATCATGCACCTCCTCATTTACCCAACTCAGCTTGATAACTCAGCATCATCTTATAAAAAAATTCAGAAAAGCAACTAATAGTGAACGATTTAATTTGGTGTCCTTTGATATAAGATATAAGAAGATATTTTAGAATAACATCAGCTCTACAAGAATAACTGATTTGCAATACATTGTTCATATCGATGAAAATATGTTCTTCAGCTGCATCAGAAATTGAATGAATTCATTCAGTAAATATAACAGTGACAATTTAAAAGAAGTATCTGACAGATATTTTTGATGATTACCATGGGTTGGGGCATTGTATGGCTTTTGCTTCCTCCACTGCCCCCCTGCACTGTACAGGAATTTACTGGGATGAGCTTTGGAAAAAATAGAAAGTTTTATTTTAAAATAAAACCTCTCAGACCTCCTTACAACAGAGTAAAGCAATACATACTCATATATGCTGTAAAGTCTGCTAACAGGGACAGTAATTATACCTTAAGTCTGTTGCAGGTTTTGCAGTGGCAGATCATCTGGAAAGCATCAGTAAAGGTAAACTCTTTGTAAACCCTAGCACTCGTGTAACATGGTAGCTCATTTCAGTGCTTAGTATCACACATGCATTTGCCATTAGGTGGGATTTTCCTGTTCCACCACAGATGTCCATGGGAGCAGAGCTGTGTGAGTACTGTATACACTTAACAGCCTTACTTGTGGCCTCATTAGATTACCAGGAATTTGAATGTCCCAGTAGCATCCTGGCTCAGCGTAAAAGTCATTCTCTCCTTCAGAAATTAAGATATGAGAAAAATTTAAGACACCAACAGCCATGGATGAGGTTAACCACAGTCCTGAGCTGGCCTCCAAGGTGTGCTGCGAGGATGAACCTGGAGATCCCCCAGTGGAGCTGGCAGGCTTGAGTGCCATGTGGGCTTCCCTGTGGTTGCAAATGAGTACATCCTCCCTGCAGTGAGGGACAGTCTTTATTTGAAAACACTTTAGCCTCAGGTCAAAAAGGGAGAAGGTTCATGACAAGACCTAATAACACTTTAATGGCCAGACAGGCTTCTGAGCTTACCTTTGAAAGAATTCATTCCTCCATTTCTGTGATGCAGATTGCAGGCATTTGCTAGTGAACTGATGCTTGCTTTTTCATCATCATTAATGGAATGACATGCCTAATAGTATGAACAATGCCTGGTTATGAAATCCCGATTCTGTGAAACACCAAAGCATATGCTTTCCCTGGAACACAGGAACAGTTCTAGTGGGCCAATGTGATTAAGGGAAAGCTTGTTTTGAAGTGTTTTGCCAGTGGAAGTCCTTGAAACATCAGTTCTTACTGATTGCTGTCCCCCAACCATGACCCCCAGCATGTCACCCACAAGCACTTCTGATGTCCACAGCCATAGGTAATTAAATGGAAAAGGAGAGTGAGTATGATTTTGCCCAAATCACGTGCCTTGTTGAGAGGCCAGAGGGTCAGAGGCAGAGATTAGTTTGCTACCCCCTTTTTTCCATTTTTGAATGCCTCTGATACTATGGTGATGGGAACTACCTAAGTGCCTAGAGAGGCTGACCAACAAAACTCAGTGCTGCAAAGATAGGCAGCTCTTTTGGAAGAAAAATATCTTGAACAAGAAAATTCACAGGAAAAAGGATGAAATCAATGGCACAGGATAAAGCCAGCATGACTTGTTTTCTCTCTACATAAACAAACCCCCTTTTGCTACTTATTCTGCATCTACTCCCTTATTGTGCCTAAAACAAATGAGTTTAAATATATATTGCTAGTCCACTATTAAATCTCATTTTGTGATGAGGGCTTTTTTTCTATTCAAACTTACGCTAGATTGCTGTTATATTATGTAAATTCAGCTCACTTCCACTGATGTGTGCGATAGTAGAAAGTTCTCCGGTGACACAGACAGACAAAGGAAGAGATTCTCAAGGCACAAAGAGGGGTCTGAACCCAACCTGCCTTCACAGGTGAGAGGAGCTCAGTGTCTACTTGCAGCATGAGTTTTCAACTCTGGAATTATTTGGTTGAAATCTGACACAAACTCAACATGTTCTTCACCACACTGAGGCTTTCTCTTTAATCTGAGCATACAACAGTATGCCATAACATTCTATAGTACCCAAAAATGCTTTATTTATGATTTTGAGCCATTTCAAGTGACAAAAAATACAGCATATACTACATGACACTGGGAGAGAGGGATACTGCAGCTAAGGACATTAGGGTCAAATCATGCTCTTACTGAGATGGCTGCAAAATATTCACACGCTGCTAAGGTATTTTAAGCATTGCGTATCTGCAAAGCCCACATACAAACTAAATTTGATGCAGTGGTTTAGAGTAAAAGCTGGAAGAACTTGATCCACTGATTCTAAGGATATCCCATTATTGGAAGTGGTTTTGCTCAGGCTACTAAACTATGAAGTCCAGTAATAGATGGACACATACATTTATTGTCATACAACAAATAATCTAGGGGAAACGTTAAAAATACTAGGCTGGAGAACACTGACAATTGGAAAAAAGAACACAAAATATGTCAAAAAGGCAATATTTTCTATCTTTTCTCCCCACCAGTATGTACGTTATCTGTCTGCTTAACAGTGCTACTGGTTACTGAAAATGAAGAGGGGGATAAAAGAGGAAGCATTTAAAGAATAAAGAACTGCCTTTTCACCTTTTGACTGTATTTTACTCTGCAGGGAATAAATTTGGCTTGTGCTTGTGACAGGTTCCTTTTTCACAATGGATTTCATTGCTTGTTTTAAATGAATGTACGAATGTAGCCTAGTGTGAGACTGAGCTAATGTTGTACCAGCAGTATTGTGAAAAATGACTGTGCAATGTGCGGTGGTGTTTTTTTTAACCAGAACATGCATTTGCAGAATTCACTGTGAGCTAGATACTACTAGCCTTCCCCCTGCCCTCAGCAGCTCAGTGAGCTAGCTGAGTAAATACCTCCAAAAGCACTTCCACACCAGTGCAAGCCAGATTTTAACTTCAGTAATTAACTATCATATTCCTAAAGGCTTGAAGCATTCACAGTAAGTGCACAGCAACCCACATCAGGAACATTAACTGGATAAACTAAAAGAAAACAAGAGAAGACGCAAGCTGAATTATATTTTGCCCCCAAGGAGAGAAGTGGTTTCTGAAGTTTAGGGTCATATCCTTTGCAACCCTTTCTCTCCCCGCAGGCACCAATGCAGGATGCACGCTGGCACTTAACAGCTGGTGCTCCTGATTAGCAGATCTCAAGGGGTTAAAGTGTTTGCCCTTAGATAGTCGCATAAGTGGAGTATCCAGCATGTCATAAAAACATAGGTAAAAGTTGAATTCCCTCTTCCTCTTGCAATAAATAACAAGCTAGCCAAATTCTGCAATAGGCTCCATGAGGTGACCAGCAGCTCCCACTATTTAAAACCATCATGAATTACCTAATGTTAGTTTTATGACTATAATAATGGAAACTTCTGTCTCTTCTCATCCCCCTAAACATGGCAGGGGACCTATTTTGATAAGCACAAGACACATGGGAAACACCCTGTGGAGGATAATCCCTTCCAGATTGTAGCAGCGCTGCTGTCACTGTGATGGTACAGGAATAGGACAGACAAAGTTTCTCGAGAGGTGTAACATCTTTTAATATATCAGCTGGGAAGAAAAAATGAAGGCATATCATTAAGAAGTGGGTTTCAGATTCAGCAAACTACAGAGCTTCTGCACCTGAAAACGTGCTGCGGTTTTTATTTTCAGTTATAATAACAATCAGCATTTGTTACGTAAATGTACGAAAATTTTGGCTTAATTAAAGTAAGCACTGAAATTTTATTTTTTATGTAATAGGCTTGAACATACTTGCATTGAAAGCAAAATCCAAAGTCCTATTTTATTCATTACTAATGAAAATTGCAGCGTAGATTCTGTGAGACTGATAGAATTTTATATTAAAGCACTGTATTAAAAGGAATATTTTAGATGCTAGATGCTCTGAATTTTCTGTATATTTATAAAAATAAAATGATTCTTAAATACTTCATCAAAGAAGTTATTTGTGGGGGGTTTCTTTTTGAATAACCCAAACTGAAGAGTTTTCTTTGTGAATGTTTCACAAATACATATCACTCATAAATATTAAATTAAAAAGGATTTTTCTAGTTGGGAACAACTTTCAAATCTACCGACATATATGCTCAAAAAGATATGATTATAACTCTGCAGAACAGCTATGAATTTGTTACTGTGAGTTCTAAAGGATGGCTTGGTCATTAGAGGGCTATGTTTAGACACATTTAGATTCTCTTTCAGACTAAGACTCTGACTTCCTGCACCACTTCGGTTAAATCATTAAATTCACCCTACGTTTCACACCGTCATTTATAAAACACACCATTTTTTCCTACCTAGTAAGTTGTTATGAAGGCAAATCCACTAACGATTACAAGGTATTTGGACACTAGAGAGGTGAGGACCTAGATAGATACTCTTATTTTGTTTCTCCCCAGTACCCTTCGCACCTTCCTTAGCCCTCTTTCTGTTCCCCTCCATCATAAAGTGATCACAAAGCTGGATATATGATGTAGGAGTCATGCTGAGCAGTTGTAAATGTGGGATTATTAGCACTGTTAGCTTTTCTCCTTAAGGAGATGACGATGATCTGTATGGGAGTAAGCATTTATCCCAACAGAAAAAAATGGAGTACTAAGGGGAATACAGAAGTGACCTGTCAAGTGCCTCTTTTTGCAGCAGTAAGTATTCAGTTTCATTCTAGTCAGATATTACCTGCTTGATGCATCTTTTTATATTTATTATATTGTATACATTTTTGAATTAGGCCTTGAAGGGCAAAGGGACTTGTTAGGTCAGATTAAAAACTGGCTTGTTAAAATCTCGAAGGAAGAGTCCCGAATACAGTTCTTTCCACTCCCGTTGCTACAAGCTGAAAAAGATCCAATTATTATTTGCAAGATGCTGCTGATCGGCAGCCCTTTAGTCTCAGAGTCATACATGGTGCAGGATTCGCAGGCAGTCGGGAGTGCTGTGGACGAATCACTTGTAATATTACGAAACAGCAAAAATACATGTGAAAAAAACTAAGGGCATAAACCACAGTGTCAGCAAGGACAATGAGCTGTCTCATCACAGCGCGTCTGTGTTTAGGAAGACTACAAGTGTTATTCATGTTTGGGTGATGACTGCATGACTCATGCCTAAAAGCAGTGCTTCATGGTCAAAGCAAACTCTGCACAGCGGCTTTATGCTGCCTTTCTTCCCTCCCCGTGTAAAGCCTCTGACAAATAAGCTTTCTTGGGTTTAGTACAACATTTTCTGGCCCTTTTCCATGTTTAGCTTTGCCTTAGAAAGGAGGTAGACAACTGAGCTGGGAGATCCAAGGACAGAAGGCTCCGGCTGGAGAAGGACAGGCGATGACTAGATCCAGGTCTGCCAGGAGCTTAACACACAGAAAGGGCCCACCTATACTGCTGGCTGTGACAGTCTATAGAAACAGGAGCAGGCTCCCTGGGGAGTTAGGAGGGTAAATCAGCACTCATGGACTATTACGCTGTCGTAGCTATGCTGCTTCCAGTGCCCAAGCTAGCTGGATGTAGCACAGATATCCATTAGATCTGCAGTGCTCCTAAAGCCCTAGATGACTCCAGCTTCCCACTGGCAACTTCTAAAGGACGGCCCGGGTAGCTGCTCCAGCAAGTGTTAGCCCCATTGAGTACTTAATGTTGCAGCAAAACATTTAATCACACCATATGAGGGGCAAACTCAATCTGATTAAAGAAGAAAGGGTCATAACTAGGGGGAGTGTAACACCACTTCTTCACTGACCATTAGTTTTAATGGCATACCGGTAATATTTACTAACTAGCTCAGTCTCAAAGGCCCAGCCTCATCTCATCTACTCCAGCCATCCTTGAAGTTCGAATCGGAGTTAGTCATCTTCTCTCCCAACAGCTGAGAGAGAGGGGAAGCTCTGATGGGCAATTCATTTGCCTGAGAATTACCCTCCAGAGGTGCGTATCATTCTCCATTGATGACTGAGGAGACCTGGACAACTAGGTTAGGAGAGATGCTTAATGCTAGATGGTTTATATGGCTGAAGTTAGCTGGAATGAACCTGGGCTGAAAAAAAGCGGACTTTCTGCTCTGCAGTTTCGGGCTCACGAACGCTAGAATCTGCTAAATCCAATGGTGTTTGAGATCTGTGTTTTGTGTCTGTTGCCTTCCCCTCTTCCCTCACCTGCCCAGTTTGGCAATTTTGATGAAAAAGACAAAAGAAAAAGCTACATGCAACCACAGTGAAAAGATAAACCAGTTGCAGTATTGTGTAGGGAAGGCCGTGGAAGTGAAAAACGTGCTGTAAGAGTAACTGCTGTTTATACAGTGCTCTGCTGCAAAGAAATGAGTATTTTCTTCCTTCAACTTACATTGTCTGAATGCCCAATAAATAAAAACACTTGTAAATATTAGAGTTAAAAAAGGGAGCTGAACAACAGCTAAAACCTACAAAAATAAAAGCGATTTTCATTTGTAGTTATCCAGATGTCTGCTGCTCTAGCTGCTGGAGTTCTGCTATTGGCCAGGAGGATCATTTGATGCTTTTCATGGAAAGAGAGAAGCGTCAGCAAAAACCTAGTGAGGGACACACTTTTAAAGATAACAAAAAAGAGAAATGTATTCAGGCTGGCATTTTCATTAAAAGCTTATTGTCTCTCTGAGATGAACAAATTTGTGTGCATGTGTGTATGCAGTTAGGGACTGACCCAATGCATACCTGAATCAGTGAACTGTCTGTAATTTCAGACAAAATATGTAAGTGCTTTTATACACCTAACAATGACCCTAATTAAAAATTCACTACTTTATTAAAACAAAAGAACTCAATGGGCAAAGCAAGCATATCTATGAAGAAGGGAGTACTTACAGTAATGAAAATGAAGCAATGAAAATTATTGTGACAGTCATACACACACAGAGTATACATTGTGTGTTATTGTTTACACATTTTACATTAATACTTGAAAAATGCATGTCATAGATTTATAAATGTAAGTGATACCGCTTTGTCAGTGCACAATCCTAAGGAAGGTGATATGGAAGATGGAATACAGCCTATTTAAAAAAAAAATTCCAAAGGAAAATAATGCTTCTAAGGTTACACTAATTTTAACAGTCTTGCAGGGATAGAAATTCACTACTGCCATTTCAGCTTTTAAGCTAATATCCTTTGTCAATGGAGAAAAAACATGCAGAAACCACTCACTGTAACTGAATGCAAATGGATGCTAATTTGAGGACCAGTCCTCGCTCACTTCCACTGTGCATGAGAATATGTCACATCACATTCCATACAGTATAGAAACTGTTTCTCTTTTACATCTGGATTTCCTCCATCCTCCCCCAAGTTAAAAGTAAAAGGAATATGCCTAAATTACTACATGCAAGAAATCGAAGTTAATGAGTTATATTCTATATAGGTTAAGATACCCCATAATCACCTGTTGTCACTCTAGAAAATACCAGTGCACACATCTAAATTCAACTTACACAGGCATGCACACACACACATACACACAACATACAAAGTCTACATGTAGCAAGAATTGTGGATGTGCTGCTACTGCCTACTTAAAGGTGTTCCCCAGTATCAGCTCCCATAGAGTTCTACACAATTTCCTTCTTTTACTACCTCTTCCAGAAACTACTGGCAAATTACCTAAAAGGCAGTTCATCTCCACATGCTGAATCAAACATGAATAAAGTTAAGATGCTGCTTGCAAAGATGACATTTCTGAAAACGTGCCTCAGCTGGCCCTAAAAATTCTTGGAGTCCCCTTTGGAAAATGTGAATTTTCTTCAGTGGGGACACAGAAGTAGCTCACCCACATGAATCTATTAAATGGTAAGAACTACATTTTACATTACTTTCATTTTACGTTGCACGTAGGTGGCAATGCTTTCACAAGACAGTACATGCAGTGACCTAAACAAAAGATGAATTCATTCTTTAATGAAGTTTATCCTTAAAAGTGACTAAACTGGTCCAGCTATAGAAGCTGTGGAATAATTACACTTCAGTTAGGTCATACATACATTGTAGCCTTTACAGCCAGAAGACTACCATCTGGTCAATTAAATACTTCAAATCCTTCTATGGACTGCTGCATGAGATTAGCTACAAAAAAAGTAGTTCTTTGCTCTGTATATAAACCTCCTTTTCCAAACATTTGTCTAGCTGCTTCTCAAACCGATAGCACAGTACTTCTATGACCAGCTTTTTCACTTTTCCATATTCTAACCTACCCATTGTGTGAAAAAATGCCGCCCAAATTCCTTATCTGCTTGTCTCCTCCCTAGTTTCAGTCAATGACTTCTTGTTTTCAAATTAGTGACTATCTCAAGCTGCTTACTGACATCAATACATTCCTTTCAAGGTCTTCTAATACTCTATGGGGACCCCCCTTCGTGTTCCCTTTCCCAAGGAATAGCCCATGTCTGATCAGTCTGTCTTCACAATTCATTTGCCCCAAACCCTGGATAATTAGGATTGTTTACAACCACACTTTCTTAGTCCCAATTCTTTTCCAATAAAATCCCAGAACAGCAAATAACTCATGAAATATGTCTCTTTTAGAGTAATCCCTGACCACTAAACTATATAAAAAAGAAAGAAGCCAACGAAATTACATTAATAACTTGTTTTGTTTGAAATCTCTAGATGCCATAAAGGAAACCATCTGAAAATGCAGTCCATACAACATACACCAGGCAACCAACACCTTCCCCGTGGTCACTAATTCATTTCACAACAGAAGCTTGTAGAACATGCTACATTTTTATCCTCATTTGATGAACCAGTAATCGATGACTCCACAGTGTCAATAATGTGCCAAAAGCTTTAAAGCTTTATAAATCAAAAATGTGTTTTGCGAAGGAAATAAACACTGTTTTATACAGCTTGTTCTAAATCGTGAGAGTTCGCTAAGCATCACAGGCTGGACCATAAAAAACTGTCTTACACATTCCCTATACACTTTTGCATGTAGCTGGGGGCCCAGCTCTCACTGTGATTAATTATCTGCTGGGAAAGGCTGCAAGAATGAGCACTATTTGCCTAATTGTGTTTCCAGGGTAACTCATTACATAAAAGTTACAATACATAAATGCAGCTCATTTGAAAAACCGGCCTTATAACATATGATATGTTTACATGGACACTAAGAGCTTCCATCAGAAACTGAAATAGCAACATTTCAGATTTACTTGGTTAGCATTATTGCTGCTGAGAACTGAGGCAGCCTTGTGGACAGCAAAACAGTGGACAAAGCAAACCCTAATTTTTAGACTTTACTGGCCTGCATTCCCCCCCCCCCCCTTTTCCTAGAGATAATAATCTATCTCACCCAAATCTCAAAGACCATCTATATGATCAATTCAAACTTAAAACAGGAAAACAACTGAATTTTTAAGTCCTGAATTTTTCTCCAGAATACCACCTATTTCTAATCCCACTTTTTACTCTCTTAACCATTAAAAAAAATCCCACCAGTAATGTCTCTTTTATACTATATATTTTTTCAACCACTGGATGACACACAGTATGTTAAGTTTTATTTTCATGGGAGAAGGTGGATCCTCAGTGAAAGAAATATCCCCTTGTTCACCAAGAGCATGTCAGAAATAGTCTGGTCTAGACTTGTATCAGCACAACTGAACAACAGAATTTTCTCAGACTTTGCATAAGGACTCAAAAATAAGCAGATTGAATCCATTTTAACATGAATATGGGCCAGCATTTTCTTTCATAAAATCCTTTCAGAGAGGAGCTAACCCCACAACTTCATTATGATTGTTAAATCCACACAGCAGATAAGCAAAACCTCAGCAAGGGTTCAGATTAGCCAAAATCATTTGATCACGATGAGTCAGAAGGCGAATTAAGGAATCTTTTGTTTTGCCTTAAAATGTCACGGTATAAACTGCATCTGCTCAGGAGCTGACTCACAAGACCCTCAGACAATAGGGTAGCGGGGGCAAGGAAAGGACTTGGGGAGATAACCTCCGCAGCCAGCCCAGGCCAGAGTGTGTGCTCATCAATTATAATCCCAGCTTTTGAACGCGAGAGAATAAACCGTTGGTTCAGCTTTACTAAATCGAATCTTTTTGCTGGGTTTTAGAATTCGGAAATCAATACTTTAAAAGGATTTTAAAATTCATATTCGCCTTCCCTTTGACTCATCTCGTTCCAGCTAGTTCAAACACAAGAAAATGGATGGTCAGCAAACCCTAAGCAGCTGCTGGCTGGATTAATATCTAAAAATCAAACTATTATCTACCCTATCCTAGCTTCTCAGTTCAGAAAAATGAAAGTAGGAAGACTCATAATCCCATTTTTTCTCTTTTTTGTGCCAGAAACACTCAATAAAAATGTCTTGCAATATATCAAACTTTTAGTCACTACAATAAGCCTGCAGGAAAGACAAGAAATGAGAAAATTCTCAATTTTTCTCTAGTTCACACAAAAAGAAAAAAAACTGATCAGCTCACAGTTACTGTGAGTTTGGGGTGAGGAAAGAATATCAAGTAGACTAAATCTAAATCAGCTTATCTTCCCTAGTAACAAAGGATAAAACTTGTAAATACAAGAATGTTGAAATTCTCAGCAGAAATCAGCCTCAGAAAAACAGTCTGTCAAAAATCCAGCAAGCATTGTTATCTACAAAACCAATCCAATACCATTTTCTGCATTTATTTAAATCATGGAAGCACACACGGAGTCGAAATAAATCACTTCTCAACTTCTCATTTAAAACTAAAGCTTGTCCTAAGCTGTCTGTCAGGGAAATGAGAGGTGACTTGGTAACTGCCTTAAAACTGTAACACCCATGTAAAAATCATTAACATAGTTAATTCATTATCATAGCTAAAACATGTCAAACAATTTTTTAAATGTCTTACTGTAAGGCCATATTCAACACCACTTAGTTTTTGCTATTACTTTGATGAGCACAGGATCAGGGTTTTGTAACTACTCTGCATATGAATCTAGCAAGAAAAATAAATCTAGAAATAAACTACATGATCAATAGCAGCATGAAGTTACTGGAACAACTAAACAAAAGGATACACTTGCATTTAAAACTTTTTGCTGACACAACACAAGAATGATAGTACTGAATAGACACTGTTGTTCTCTGACTGCCCCAGGAACTAATAAGATTATTTAATGTGGCTGCTTGGAGTGAATGTGCACAGATACAGACATTACATTTACTACACAGAGGACAGTGAAATTCATTAAAAAACCCAACCCAAGAGGAGATCCTTCCTGATGCTGCGCAGAGCCGGAGGGAGTCCCGCAGGCCAGTGCTGTGTGGCTCTCAAAGGCAGCTGGGGGCCAGAAAGGTGTTTGCCGAGCAAGGGTTCCTGCCAGCCCTTGTGTGCCCTCCTGCCAGCTCACCGCACACACACACACACCCCTCCCAGCACACCAAGGGGGCATTTCTACCCTTGGCACCAACTTTTAGCATCCTGCAAAGTGCACTGACACAGGGTGCTTTGGTTTTTTTTAAGATTTCATTCCTGCTTTCTCAAAGGGGCTGGGGCCGTCAGACTGACATGGTGGGTGTCGAGCACAACCCCCTCCCCATTTTGATGTCCCCTGCTTTACGCTCTAGGAACAGAGCCCTGGCCGGTGTTTTTCAGCATCTAAAATAATATGAGGGACAGCAACAGGCAAGACAGTAGAAGATATGAATTTATAACGTGTTTAATAGAATAAGTATTAGCATTAATTCAATGAGCAGTAGGAGAAGAAATTGTAAATGACAAAGGCATTTACAGTTAACTGTCTAAGAGAATGCAGGGAAGTAAATCATTACATGAACAAGGAGCTCCTTTTCTCAACCCACCCTATTAAAAACCCCACTAAAGAGCCAAGGCATTTATTGATTGCTTTCTACTTTCCCACTGCCGAAACTAAGCACTCCTCTATTTACTTTGATTTAAAAATGCATTATTGTCTACTTTCTAATAAACCAGACAGTGGAACAAGAAACTCAAATTATTCTAAGTTTATTCCTAAAAGTCCGTTTTTTGGGGTTTTTTTTTTTTTTTTTTGAAAGACTGAAGGCCCTAATCCTTAAAAGCCTTTTTGAAAGAAATGTTACTAGATGCTGGCCTTGCAGCTGGGCCCAGATTGAAAGTGCACTTATGTTTAGCACTGAAGGACTCTGAAGTTAGCCCTCGCACTCCACATAAAAGCTTTGGAAAGGGCATTCTTTGCCACTCGTGCAATTCATTCTCTAAGAAAAGGAAATGGAAAGAAAGATTTCATGTCCAGGGCTTCAGGCCTTTGATCATTTGATGAACATTGGATCCTCAACCTGGGCCTCCAGCTTCTCAGGCCAGACAAAGAGGGCCCCGGCCGCACAGGCTGGGCCTCGGTTCCCGCCCGAACAAAACCTTTGGCGGCCGCACAGTGTGACAGCCTGGGAAAGGCCCACCTCAGCAGGGCTGAGATGCCCGCTCTGCCCTTTGATCTTTCATTTAAACCCCGGCCAAAGCACCAGGTCAGGGGATTTCGCGTCGCACACCCCCATGGGCAGAGGGGAGCAGGTCAAGAACAAAATGGGGGTGACCGATCTCCAAAAAGCCCTGTGACGCCTTTCTCTGGCCAGTTTCACATGACTTGTCTGGTATTGTGAAGCGCTAAGCCCACACTTAAAATGGAATTTGACATTACATGGTACAATGGAGTCAATAAATGGCATTCTTCAGTGCTTTTACAACAAAGTCAACCCTCCCTTAAGTGCCTGAAAGCCCCAAGCTAGAAAATACTTCTCATTTACTTCTTTATGCGAGTAAATTGCATATACTTTAAATCTAGTTTTCATCATGGCTTCTCATTGCTGATGACTGAAATGAGCCGAACAAATACTTAACAAAAGTCTACATTAATTTTACGATGTACCATTGCTTCTATTTTTAAAGACTAGGTTGTCACGTGGCACGTAACAAGCATTGGAAATATCTCCATATTCCTTCACAGAGAGAAAACCTGTTTTCCAACGAGCATGAAAAACTAATCTCATCCCACTGAAAAATTTATTTTCAGTACAGTGCTAAGGAGAAGGCAAACACCTAACTTCTTTTAACATCAGCAGCCAGTTCCACATGGTGCTCGCAGGCAGAAAATTGAGTCCATGTTTGATGAGACACGTTAACAGAATCTGGAGAGAAAAAAAATGCTAAACTCTTCTTTCTAAAGGGATGGGACCCTGCTACGCCCCACAGGACTGGGACATGCAAGATGCAAAAGCAGATGACTGCAAAGCATGGAGTGTATTTTTAAACTAATATACAAATATGTCTATGTTAGAAAAGTTTAAACAACTGTAAAGTGGTTAGAACTCAAAGAACTAAATATTGTTTCTCTGTATAAATTAACATATGTTTTTACAACTAATTCTTTCTTTAAATACACATATGTGCATAATGCCAGATCAAAGTGACTTAAGAACACAGGTTAAGAATTAAGAAAGGCAAATGACTACTTTCTATTTACTTTCAACCTCATAAGATTTCTCTTCCTCTTAAAATGCAGTTCTACGAAACTGTGATACAAACATGGCCGAAGGCACGAAGAATGGGTACAATAATACACAAATAAAGTGACTATGATGTCTTGACCTTGGTCAGGTTTACATGCCCACTTTTACCCCTCTTCCTTTTGAAGACACAGTATCAGTATAAAAATTTTGGTTTAGCTCTAACATACAAAGATTATTTCAGGGTATTTCAAGTACTTCCCACCATGAACCATTTAACAATAAATAAAATGCAAAGGGAATGGTCCCAATCTCTAAAGAATCTACAGACTTCATTTTAAACAAACAACAGTATAGATTTATGTTGAAAGATAACTCCCCACTTCATAAAATTACATCTCACAGATAAGGAAACTAAGGAACAGAAAAATTAAATAAATTGTTCAATATTGAACAGGCAGTAGCAGAACCGGGAACAGAGCATTAACTGATTTATTTTCAGTCCTCTGTCCTGTTCACTACAGTCTTTTTCCTCCTAAGAGACAAACCTGTGCAGCGCAGGAGGCCCTGTCTGGTACCAGGTCTTCTAGGCAATTTAGTGGCAACGGGCAGCCACAAAATGAAGAGTTAATGGTTGTTTGACCAGGTGACAGAGAACCAGGCAACAGCCATGAAGCAGTCCAGCACCTAACTCATGTAACCATCAAATAAGGATTGTACAGTCCCAAGGTATCTTCTAAAAACTCTAAGAACTATTTTAAATTACAAATTTTAAAATTCAAATACTTCTCAGCAGCACAAATCCACCTGCTCATTCACAAAGCATTTGTGCTTGGGTTTGTTGTTTGAAATTGCTATGAAAATAAAACTTAAGAACATTCAGGAAGGAGTACAATTTGCCTTTAATTTATTCTCAGATTTTCTGTGAATATTGTTCCCCGCGTTGCCACGGCAACACAAGCACATCTTCCAGTACTGAGGAAGTAACAAGCCTTTCGATTCTCACCTTTGGCCATTTTATTGAGAACCATGTCAATTAGAATGTAGGTTCCACTTCTTCCCGCACCATTGCTGCCAACAGAAAGGGAAAAAGAAAAAATAAAGCCTATCAATGTGTATCTAGACTCAACATGCAGGTACCTGCCCTCAATGTTTATACTTTTACACATGGGGGGGAGAGGACAGAACAAGGGGCTAAAGCATGGTACTGAGAGGGGAGAGAAAGCTTGCACTGAATTAATGCAAGCTGTTTGTGGAAGATTAACTATTAGTCTGCACGGATAACAGGGCTTTGTTTTGATTTTTTAAGCCAAGTTGTGTTTCTGCAAGAAAGCATTTTAAACAACAGTGGTAAAGCCATTAACCCTAAAACAGGATGCCCTTCTGTTCAAGAAGTGCCCATACAATGAGCTTAGAGTCACTTGTATGTGACATCAAGAACCACAGAATAAGCTAGAGCAGAACATTATCCAGAATAGTCTCAAAATGTCATGGGTTGCATTTGAACACAGTGGTCAGAGGGAATGCATACCGACACGCATTTGAGAACCAAAATATTTGACTACTGAGGAACTGCAGTCTTCCTTCACTATACATCATGAGTAGTTTGTTTATTCTTTTTACCTTTCCCTTGAATTCTTCCTTAGTTGCAATGACCAGAAAAAATATTATCATGTAATTCCCAAGACACAGCTTTAACTGTTGTGTGTCATCAGCCCTTCCTCAGAGATGTGAGACCAAGCCTGGGGAGGGGGAAAGCTCCCTAATCTGAATGCAGCTTGTGTCCCTTTCAGAGAGCAATGTGTAATTGCCAGCGTGATGCTCTTTTAGAGCTGCTGTTAGCAAACATAATTAAGACTTTAAGTAAAAGCTTTTTTTCTTTCCCTCCCTAAAATTTTTACAAAGGTGCATGTGTGACCAATTAGACTGGTATGTAGTTTTATTAATTAAGCCATTATTTTTATTGATAGCTCAATTTGTGTACAAGAATTAATGAAAGGAAAAATAATAGAACAGCGTGAAGCGCGTTATTACATTCTGTTTACAGGCAGGCTTTGAAACTTAATTTTTGTTAAGTCTCTGTGGACAGAGGTTTTTTTCTTTCAGTTACTAGATCACTGCTTAGAGAAAAGGAGGTAATGGTAATAATTTTTTTTTCTGCGTCCATGAAAGGAACAAAGACACAATCTTATTAGTTAAACTGAATAATAAGAGACAAAGCAGCGATCAGGCCCAATAAAAACAAAAACTACTGAGCTGATGGCAGGCACTTCCATCCATCACAGTAAGGAAAAAGCAAGAAACTTGAAGGTTCTTCATTCTGCATCAAATGTTTCTTTTCCCAGGCTTCCTCAATGCAATGCAAACAAGCCTCCTCCAGAGCATTCACCTCTGCAGAGGGCCTCCTAGCATCCAGTGGAAGCTAATTCTGCTGAGCCACATGTGAAACATGTCCCCTTTCTTCTCACTCCCACCCGAAGTGGAGTACCCCATGTTAAACAACCTGCCTCTTAGCAAGGTTGTTTTTCTGTCTTCCTTATCGATAAGAATATTTTTGATAAATAGGTGCAACATTCTCCTTACAAGTCAGAGCATCCAATAAGAAAACCAACCATTAGTGTCATTATGGCAAAGTTTTCCATTGACCTGCCTGATAGCTTTTGTGTGCATCTATCAGACTGTCAGGCCTAAAGATAATCTACGCTTAAAGGATCACTTGATCTCTGGGTAGATTTCCACTCCCTGACATTGCCCTCTTCTTACCATGGTCACTGAAAGCAAGCAAAGAAGAAATAAAACGTAACTGAGTGTTAATAAAATAAAGACAACTGAATTGGGAGGAGATGCAAGGAATCACTATCATTTTGAAGGAGATTTATGAAAATGAAGTGCTACTTATATTGGAAAAGACAGCCATACATTGTTAAATTGTGGCACAACATCTATGAAATCACAGGAAAAGATAATTTTGTTATTAAAACAGATCCTCAGTATTAATTAGCATTAAAAACAATTGAATTATATTTAAAACCTTCAGCCTACCTCACTATCTGTTTAGTGATTCATTCAAAGCTTTAATTTGCCCATTAAAAAAAAATATTAAATTCTTACACATACAAATCTCTCTAAAGCTATTTTAGAAATTGTACTTGCCTGCAATGAACAACTACTGGACAAGAGCGACCCCTGTAGCACTTGTTTACTTTTCTGAAATAAAACAGACACAAAAAATTAATTAAGCATATTACTATTGTTTCTTTAGCCAACTGTCAAAAATAGGCAGTAAGAAAAAGTCATATTAACAGTCTTTAAAGAAACAGTCAGGTTGATAATTTGCTAGTACAACAAGCAGTTGTTACATACATGATCGTTTTTAAAGTTTGATTCTGTAGAAATTTTGCCACTGTAGAAATCCCAAAAAACATCCCTGTTTTCAGTTATCACTGTTGGCTAGGCAAAATAAACGATCTCTTTTCTCAAATGTCTCGTCTTAGCTCCAAAACTAAGATTATCTTGAGATGCTTTAATTTTACAGCCATCTTTGAGTTCATGAGCTTGCTCAAAGAAGTATCGAGGGGCATCAAACTGAATCCAAAATCAAAACTGGCTATGTCACTATACTTTGTGCAATGCGTGCTGATTTGTTAAGCCAGTTCTCCCCAGAAAGGCAAATACCAAATCTCCTGAAAAGCTTCTCACAAAATCCTAAAATGTAATCTATTGTGATAAAAATAACTAAAACCATCAGAAAGCTTTACTGCTTTGGTTCTAGTGTAGAAGTCTTGTATATTTAATATTTACAAATTATTCTCTTCTACAGCTTCCTGGTTAAACATTCTCAGTGGCAAGAGAATATATCCGAAGTCAATCAATGAAAGTACAGCTATCAAACAGGTCTGCTGATATGTAAAATCAAGGAAGGAATTAACCAGTGCTGACAAAAAACCAAGATATTCAGTCTAAGAATAGAGCCCACAAAATTGGTTTAAATCTATTTAAATTGCCTTACAAAAACCCAAATCCCAAACCCTGTCTTCTGCTCTAGGATATATTTTGCATGTCAAGTATGTTACAGGCCCCCAAAAAAACATAAAATATGCACACATATGTTATCAAGGCAAGCTGAATAAAGGCTAAAATGGGAAAGCATTGCTTCAAGAAATCAAAACCTTTCATTCCATTTATTTGGTGAGATGTTTGAGGTTACCAGAGCTAGAAGGTCTCCTGTGAAACCATTTCACAGGGCAGCTTCCAAGGGGTGCCCAGACCCCCTAATAGTCCCCAGCTCAGCACAAGTGTTACACAGGATCCTGACTGCTAAACTGAAGTGAGCTGCTGGAATTTGGCAACTGCGGTACAATGTTATTATGAATTTTAAAGCATAACTAACCTACTGAATCATTTAGTTCTTGGCTGTTCATCTATTCACTAACATCTGTGCTGTGAAAACATGCATATATCTTTAAACATTGCTTACAGTATAGCCTGAAGATGCCTAAACTTCTAAATCTGACAGTGAGTCAGGATACCTGGAACTCAACCCAAACAGGCTACAGAGATGTTGGTGATGTCCCATGAAACTGCATTATCACATTCTGCTTTTTATTATTTAAGATTCTAACTGGACTTGATAACAATATTAAGTTCTTGTAATGAATCCTTTAAACATTTGAATTCAGGAATTTTTCACAATTCTTACTCTTTTGCTTACTGATGTAAATCCTACTTACAGAGACATTCTGTCTTTATTCATAATCCTTGGATATAAGTAATTAATGCAGTAGAACAATGTTCTATGAAATAAGTGGTAAGTCATTGAGAAGCACCTGACTTTAGAAGTTAAATGGACCATTTATAGGTCCATAAATGCATATATACGCAGGCACTACCAAGCAAAATTTCAATGACTTAAGCTGCAGTAGAGTTTTCACATGAATGAACCATTCATTTCTTGATGGTCGTATCTGAGGACCAACTCCTTCTACACAATATAAACCCTGATATTTATTTTTTGTATTGTACAGTAAATTATATTTGAAATGTCTGTAACAACATCAGACACAGTCAGTCTGCATTCCCCTACGTGCAGTGCAGCTGGTCATCCTCCCCCCACCTCCCACCATGTGCATTAGCAAAGTTGTTTCTGCATTTAACATCTTAAATAAAAGCTAGTAACTATGGAGGGTATTTACCATTTCTTTTTCTGCTTGTGTGGTTCCTTTGTTCCTTGTATGGCACCACTAATATGATATTTGCATGTTGTGACTAGCCATCTACCAAAGTCCTAATATAATTTCAATGACAAACTCGATCTAAACCTCTCAGTAAATCAGACCTCTCAGTAAATCAGACAGCCAGAGACACATGTTAGGGAAAGACACCTTATGTTTGTCAGTTTTATTGAAGGCGTTTCAAACATTTTCATTATCACACATTTCAGAAAACACATTAAAACAAAGGGTTTCAATCCAGCTGCTTCATAGCTTTGTCTATATATAGCTTATGAAAATATTTAGAAGTGCAGCAACATCTCATTTCGTTCTTAGTTCTGGCTAATGAGAGTGAGCTGAAAATTCATCAGTAAGCAAAGTTCTTGAATGTTGAAGAAAATATATATTTTTATATATATATACATATACAGGAAGAATTAACTTAGAAAGAATGATTAGTAATACAAACCAACCCTTGGCTCATTGAGTGAAAAAGAAATCATCATGCAAACCATCAGCAAGCAAAGGTCAGAGGTCGTTAGAGGCTCAGAAAAGGGGTTTCCCACATTGTCCCTGCAGCAGAGTCACAGTTTCCAATGATCACTTTTGTGACTATGCAACTGGGCTCATATTACTAGCTGCAACATCACAAAAATGACACTGGCAACCGCTAATTAGCTGGCAAAATAAGAATTTGTCCATTTTTAAAGTGAGCAGTGTTAGTAAATGCCATTGCACACAGCGAGAAGTGATAGCATAATAGATATATATTTTAAGCAAAGCCCTCACATGTGATGCTAATTATCTTTTAGCTTAGCAGTCCCTCTTTAAAGTGTAAATGTGCTCCCTCTGGGCTCAAGAAATATTTAATTACACATATCAGTGCATGACTAACAAGCTAGTCCAGAGCAATAATGATTGGTCTATTGTTCAAAATGAAATTAGGACTCCAGAAGCATTTAAAACTGACCAGTGGTTTCTGTAGTAACCTCACCTCTCAGGGACTGTCTTTTGTACAGATTTTTAAAATATATAGAATAATCTCTTTTTGGCAATTTATACCTACATTCTGAAAGTACGATAGATTATTCCATAAGGTTTAATGTATCTGCTAGATGCAAAATCATCTAAAACACTGATACATAGTAAGAGAACTGTAAGCTTTCAAGTTTTCAAAGAGACTTGCAAAATTTACTTCAATAAAAATTTTAAGGTCCATATTTCCACAGACTCTGGGCAAGGTAATTTTGGGAATCCAATTTTTCTTGGTGATGAATTATAAAAAATAGAGGGTTGGTTATGTATATGCTTAATTTCATATATGTATGTGAATATATAAATATACACACATATCCATATATATATACAAACACACTGAATGCACATAAAAACATAGATAAGATTAAAAGAAATGAGAGCAGCCCCTTCCTAGCACCACCCTCTATGAGTATGGTAGCGCTGCCAGACATTTATTCTGGGGGCTTTATGACTCAGCTGTCGTAATCCAGCGGAGTTTGTACTTTAAATAGAAAGCTTCAGGTGCAAAACATGTATTGTATAAATGAATTCCAAATACATTATTTTGGCAATAGTGCATTAGGTTTTTTTGTCATTAAAAAAACAGCAACATCAGATGACCAAGAAAACTGAGATTCATAGACCAGCTATTGTGCATGCCAAAATTCCTTTTCAGACGGAATTTTACTATGCATTCAGTATTATGAGTTCATTGTACAAAATCTGCACGTAGCAAATGATTACAGTACCCTACACTGGACTGTGAATACATATGAAACGAACACTCAGAATTCAATTAAATCTTAACAGGTTCATTCCCATACTGGCTTTAAATACAAAGAATGGCAGCTCCACTACTTTTCTCTATCTACTTATAAATTTTCTTTTTCAAAGTATCTGCAACAGTTCTTCAACATGGCTATCTAACCCTTACACAATGTCACTTTAAGAAGTGCTTTCTTGGTGATGTGAACTGTGACTTACTGTGGATCTAATCCTGCAGCTCATGCAGGGTCCTCAGTTCTTACTGTAGCAAGTCGGAGTTGAGGTGCTCCGAACTTCAGATGTCCTGGCTGTACAGGCTCATTTATAGTCTAGTTAGAACTGCTAGCAGCTTTCCCACTAACTTCAAAATGAGCAAAATCAGACGTTGTGTTGGCTCCGTGCTGCAGCCTCACATGGCTTGATAGAACCAATTCAGAATTTTCGCTACAGAAATTCACTACAGGCAACTTCCTCGGTACCACAAGCAAAGGGAAATCAACCTATAAAAATCACATTAAAGTTTGAACTCAGAGAACAAAACCTTGAATACTCAATTACAATTTCAACTCCATCCTATGGCCATGCTTCCTTCCCCTGCTATCACTTTTGCATTGCGAATCTGTAGCATATCCTTATATTCTTACCTAGCCATAGCTCCTAGTGACTCAGCACAGCTGTACTCCGTTACTTGACCCGCACCATGTCAGATGACTCTCTGCTTTGAGAAGCCTTGCAATACGTATGAGAATACTGATGGATGAAGAGTGCCATTTAGTCCTAAATTTTTGAGGGTAAAATTCTGCCAACAGGCAACCAGCTTCTCCGCTCAGGTGCAGATGCACAACTCTGGCATCAGTCAGAGCTCCTAGCATGTATTGAAAGAAACAAGTTTGGACCCTTTGAGCACTGAGCCCCTTATAATCACTTTGGGGGGTTGTATATAATATTGTAGTACAGAGGGGAAAACACGCGATCCCACAGGCCGCTTGCGGATTGAGAACCGACTCCCCAAACCTCCTGGAGATTCTTTTCATTAGCCATAAGCACATCACTGTGGATTAGCTGGCATACGCTAACACCTACACACGATGCACTGGGCACGGTTTGCAATCAAATGAAGATTATTTCAGTCCAGTATTTATCATGCATGGCTTTAATTTTCAAATTAAAATTTAGATAGACACAGCAAACATTAGAGAAGGTGGCAAGGACTTTCACAGGTTTTGCCTTTGTATATTTGTATTTTAAAGCCACGTTGACTTCCCTTAAAATTCCAGAGGGTATGCTTTGTCAACATTTTCATCTGCTTTCTCAAATTTCCACCTTCCTGCAGCCACAGAAGGTCTACAGACCTCACTGTCTCATCCTTACGAGCAAACGTTCCCATGGGAATGCTGTTATTTCCATATGACTCCACCACACTGTTTTTTTTTTTTTTAAGTGTACTCACACTACACTATTTATTTGTGAGATTCCTGCAATAAGGATCATAGGGGAGACATATAAAAAAGCCTGGAAGTTGCAGAACGGATACAGAAGCACCAAAGGGCTGTACAGAGGGAGGAAAGGTATCGATCTCTAAATGGGAAATGAATACGTCTTAAAACCAGGCAACATCTACGCGTGAGACAACACTCAACATCAACCTACTGCAGATTTTGGTGTTAGTTTAGCATTGTGGCATCACAGGCTGAGGAACCTCCTTTCAAACCAGAAACATTTAAAGGACAAGTAAAAGGACTAGTTTAGTTCCTCAGATCCGGATTGTCTTAAAGAAACTGTCATACTTTGTGCTTTACCTGCGGAAATCCAGAAGTGATCTTGTGGAAGCAGGAACCCTCTGATCGTTCCAGCTGAGGAAGTGGAACTGCGTCACTGTGCGGGTCTCATTCGTCTGCAGGTTCTTCAGATAGAAGCTTCTCACAAGGAAATCCTCGCACCAGATATGCTCAGAGACAAGGTTTACCTACACGCCACAGGAAGAAACAAACGGAGATCAGCAATTTTGGTTGCTAGCCACATCTTCAGGACTGCAAGTGTAAGATGTCTGGGATGAAGGAATTGCATGAAAGTTTTATTTTTATTAGCAAATTGGCGAGTGCTGGGAAATTATTTTTTTTTTTAGTTTAGCAAGCAGTGTAGTTGTCAGGAAAGGGTTAGCTGTCCCTGCTAGTCTATTGAAAATGTAAGAAAAATTCTTGACAGTTTTAATGCAAAAGGAAAAATCACTGAGTTGAAACTTCATATCATTATGTGAATACAAAAGACACTGCCTGAAAATATGTTAAGACTTCCAGTCGCTTTCTACTTGGAAATGCCCAGAATGCATTGCCCAGGTCACTCGCAGAGGTCTTAAAAATCTGAGTTGAATTCACATGAGAAGTTAAAAGTCAGCTTCTTCTGCTACGTAGAAAAATAAGCATTAAAAAATGCAGCTTATTTGCACAGTTCATCTTTTCAGAAAATTAGTTTGTTCCCATTTTACTTTAAATAACAGTATTTCCTCACGTTTTCCTATTCTTTGTATTGTGGTATTATTTTCTCACTCTACTCAGCTGGACAACTGGGAAAATCTAACAGCCATTGTCAACGTTACATAGCAACAAAACTGGTGATGTCAAATTTTGGAGTAGAAATGTAAAGCAGAAAAGAAAAATATATATTTGCTGTTGTGACTGAGGCAAGAGGTAAAAATAGATAGCATTAATTACTAAAGATATAAAGATACTAAAGATAATATAGGCTTTTCTACAAAGAGATACATATGGCTTTCCTAAGGCAAATTTCACTAGTTCTAAAAATACTATTTACCTATAAAATATAGATACATTTTTTCATATTTCAAACACTTGCAAAACCATCTGAAAAACATGATTATTGTCCTTTTTTCATTGTAATACTTGGCTCATTATTTATGAGATCTTATTCAGCAGAAACTACATGGCTATTAAAACTGTGTTCAGATTTTCTGCAAACCTAAAACTACTCGAAGGCACACGAAGTGTATTTAAGAGCCCTCAGCTCAACCTCCAGGTTAGATCAGCTTGAACCCCATTTTGCCCTGTATAAAATCAACCCGTACACTTAGTGTCACATTTAGAACCAGATATTTTGTTTAGGTACCTCGTAGATGTGGTAGAGGTTTGACCCTTCGTCTGGCCAATAGTGGTAGCACTGTTTGACTCCGTTTTCCACGAGGGGTGTCAGCATGACAATAACGACACAGCCGTTCTCCCAGACCATCTGCAGACAAAGAAAGACACCGTGGCCACATTGTGACTGCCTAATTACTGCGTGACATGTATAATTACTGCACTCAGACACACAATCAAAATTTATTCCATTCACAGGAAATTTATTTCATTTTCATTAGACACTTTTACTCTGCAGCTGCTTTCAAATCCCTGAATAAACTGGCACCGTATTTTGCAGGCGTCCATGAAATATTAAAGAATATCCTGCTATTTCAATTCGGGTCTTCCACAAAATCTCTCCTCGTTCCCGGTACCGTGTTCAGCTGCTTTTCTGTCAAACTTTTAGATCCACAAAGGGAACACTGAACTATGCTCGCAGAACATACAGATATTTGGGCTTTGATATTTAATACTAAAGCAGCATGGACCTACTAAAGTCACATGTATTGAAACCTGTTTGTGTCCTCAACCCTGTGTCTTTTTACAGCTTGCCATGTAGCAAAAGCTATGAAAGCGCTGCATTGCTGAAACAATCATAGAAGTTGCATCTGAACAACAGTAATGAGGAACAAGCAGGAAAAACCCAAACCAAATCTGTCCTTCCAGAAACATTTCAGATGGGGGAATCGTCCCTCCAAATGCACATTTACAAAAGATTTGTTGCAAATGTGCATTATTTTCTTTCTTCTTCCTCCCTTTCTTCCTTTTTTGTTCCCTTCCTTCTTTTTTTCTTCTTTTCCTTTTTGTTTTTCCTTTTCTTTGTCTAGCTCTGTTTTCCCCTTTTACTTTCCTTTTTTTCTCTGGAGGTAGAATCCAACTCCTGCTGCAGACTGTGCACTCACAGAGCACAGGTACAGCAGGAGCAGAAGAAAACAGTGTATCTTCACCACCAGCATGATCACTTAATAATTGAGGCCAGCCACAAAGTAGGATACAGGAATCCAGTGCATCCTCAACTAAAGGATTTGTGGATGCCTCCCACAAACAGCAAACAAGCAGAGATGCTCTGGTCTGGCGTATCTCTGTTCCAAACACAGCCCATGGCTGAACAAAAAGGCTCCTATGAATTAATACCAAGCAGCATAATCACTAAAAACTGTTATTATTATGCTGTACATTGATGTTATATTTGCATACAACTTTCATTGTCTTTTTGCTAGCATATAAAATTACTGAATGAAGAGTAAACTGCGCTTTTTGTGAAGGGTTATGTTTATTTCACAGAAATATTTAGAAGCAACTGTATTGACATGTAAATTTTGTAAACAAAAAAGGCCTTTGTCTAAACTGTGCAAAGATGAGATGACACATTCAATTCAAGGATTATTTTTTTTAATTACATATCAAATAAAAAGGTTTCCCATTCATGGATAATGATGTTGTCTTGTCTTTTAAGAATAGCTTGCATATAGAGAAACAAATAACATTTCTCTTCCTTTTTTTTTTTCCATTTTGCAACATAATTAAAACAACTTTTAAAACAAGCTTAGAATTATTTAGAGAAATTAATCTAGGGTTTGCACAGAATAGGGTTATTTATAATTTTGAACAGAAGTGGGGAAAAAAATTACAGTTGCCTATATGGAATAAAAATAATCTTTATCTTCTTTCTCTTCTCCCCTTAAAAACATTTTAAAAATAAAAATATCTATAATCCACCCATCCTCCTGTTAAAAACTCATAATGCCACAAAACCAGCAAAATTACTTTAAACTGATAGATAGCTTATTTTACAGACAGACGTAGATTTATCACTTGTATCTTTTTTGTCCTGCATTTGTTTTAGGCCACAGCTGGGAACCTTCTTTGTATGTAAGGAAGATGATAAGAGATTTCATTCATTCTAACGTAGTTTCACCTTTTTCAGTCAGCAATCAGACTAAGATAAGAATTCAAAACATGCATCTTACTTTAAAACTAGCCCCACTAAATCAGTACTTTCATCACATAACGATTTAATGTGCCTCTAGAAGGTATAGAAGCTCATTGAAGCCATTACGAAAATGAGGAGAAACACAGTTTTTATGAGTGTAATAAAAATACAATGATCTAGACCATAAACTAATCATCTAGCACTCTGCTTGTGCCACCCAAGTGTAACATTATAAAAGCCCACTCATTTAGAGAGGAATCCTTACAGTTTGGCAACCCTGTTCATTGGTTCAAAGATACAGCATTTCATTAGAGAGGGGCTGTCTGCGTCTCTGAAGATTTCATTAAGCATAAATCCAAATGAAAGTTAATTTAAACAAACAAATTCAAAGTTACTCTGGGGTATAATATTTCTTTTAGGTCATTGTGTGAAAATGTAGAAGTCAAATCTACTAAATCAAGAAGGCAATACAATCTAGTGCCGTCCTCCCTGTTACATGCAATTGTCACTGCATCTCCTGTGCTTACCATTGAGACAGGATTTTCACTAAAACTCCCAGCCTGTGACCGGAGGAGTACAGCATTTTCTTTGTTTCCTTGATAATTTAAATGTTAGACCATCAGGCTGTTACCTGGATTTCTTCCCAAATAACATAGAAGTGGGATGAGTCAAAGGCAGTTCACAAAGTTTTATACTGCTGCCGGTTCACCACTCCATCTTTAACCTGCTGATGGGTTTTTGAGAAGCCGCTGCTCCCAGCACCTAACACTTTGCTGTGCTCACTGTCAGACACAGCCACGTGCTAGAAAGCGGCCCCAAGGAACACGTCTTTGTAATGAAGGAACAGGTAGCACAGACCTGGCCTGCACAACCCCTTTGGAGAAGCACCTCTGGTAACCTAAGACACGTTTCAGCTGGGCTTGGAGAACAAAGGAGGAAGTTTGGTTGCAAATCCACAATAATGCACGTAATTCTGAAATTTGTGTGCTTGCACAGTAGAAAGTGAGTCAATGAATGTGATATAAGCATAAAGAGACTATCTGGTCCTCAGGGCTGAGGTTTTTCTTTTTAGGTACAGCCTAGCAAAATTAAGCCTTAAACTCTATGTGTCCATAAAAACTAAATATATTTTTCTATATATTATGTTTAGTATATAATATATACATATATAGCTCTCTAATATATGAAACTAAACTTATTTAGACCATTTAGCCCAGGCAGCTTCATGTTTGTAATTTATGGTAATGCTTTCAGGAGAAGAAGAAATGTTGAATGGAGTCTCCTGAATGGAAGTGATAAAGTCTGAGTTACATATAGGAGCTCACTACAGAGCTCACAATACATGCTTTGCTGAAAAGGGAAGGTAGCGTATAATTTTGTGTGACACGTCTACCTTCAGCCTATATGCCTAGAGAGTAACATGTTAATGATCTTTAATGAGGTTCTGCTGTATGCATCATTCTCAAAACATTTCTTAGACAAGAATAACAGCATCCCATTCCATTTATTGCAAATGAAAGGCTGAATCCTGCAACCCAAAGATGAGCAGTGCGTTTGACATCTGCAGGATTCCCTGTTGATGAAATCCACCACGTGTAGAGACCTCATGCTGTGGTTATCCAGCATGCCAGTCCTATACAAAGGACTTCCACATTGGGATGAATTATATTTAATAGGAATTACTTGCAAAGGAGCACAGAATTGGTTTTTCAAGTAAGGAGAAAAATAAAGCCATAAATAGGAGAAACAGTGTTGCAACACTGCCACAAAACTGATAAAACACCAGGTTTTGAAAGCTTGTATTTTAAGATGTCCTTTTTTACTAGCTTGTAAATAAAATGGTTAATACAGATCCCTTTATTTTTTTCAGACATTTCATCATTTTGAAGCTTCTTTTTTATAATGAATGATTCTCCTGAACCCTCTTTTCAGTCATTTTCTTCTTTATTTTAGTGATGGGGAAATGACAAGATACATGTTCTGACCAGACACTTCTTTTGATGGGGACTGGTGGAGAAGTTTCTAAAATGTGATGATTTCAAAGTAGAAAATAGATGGGATAATCAGTTAAATCCAGCCTGTTCACTAAAAATAACAGGCTAATCACACCAGCTGCTTTCTGGGGGAGATCTCCAGCAAACTAAAGAATTCACCTTTTCAGTCTTTTAGGCTTCCCAAGTAACTGGTAAATGCAACTACTTGGAAAAGCAGACAAACAAGCAAACAAAACCCAAATAATTTCTAATGATAATAAAACCTCAACATGAATAAACACAACACCCAAAGCCACAACAAAGCAAGGTACTAACTCTTACTGGATCAGATAATATTCATCCCATGACATGTCTTGGAAGTAATTAACACAACCGTGACTTCTTTCATTCTCCACTGGAAATAGGAAACACTGTACTGAATGGAGAGAGTCAGAAAACGGTATTTTCTGGAATATTTTAAAACCAAACACCAATGTTTTAATGGGTTAAAAAAAGGGGAGGGAGGAAACTTTTAACTAACCACAAAAAAAAACATTGGAGGGGCATTTAGATGTTTGTTGTTAACTAGAACTTCACTATGCATGCCAGTCAAAAAGCAAGTTCTTTTGCAAAACATTTTGGTTGAAAATGACTTATCATCTTGATAGGAAATGGGTCAAATCTGGCAAAGTCAGAATTGCCATTTGCAGACACTACTGTGCTGGATCGCTAAGCAAATCTGTAGGTTGAAAAAGTGACTATCAACAATCTGTATTTAATTAAAAAAATAATCTGACTCTTGCACTTAAAAAGACGTCTCCAGAGAGGACCATATATAAATACATGGTCATCAAGACTGGCTCCATGTGTTATGTCCCTGGTGCTGCAGCAACACTTGTTTGGAAGTCAATGGGAAAGGCAAACTCAAGATGACTGTATGTGCTGCAATAACTTCTGCTTTCTCAGAGAGATATAAAATGCTCTTATTCTTCTCAGTAGACTCCTAACTCAAGCCTTATTATTAAATAATTTAAATATGAGCCCTATTTAGTATTGCAGTGCTGACAAAACCACGTTAAGGAGGGAAAGTCTACCAGAATTGCCAGTAATTAGGTTTTCACCTTAGTAGTGGAAAGGTGGAACCTAAACAATAAAGGGATAGAAATTTAAAAAGGATCACCCCTAAGTACCTTCCTCAACAGAAGCCATAATTAGAAGTGAGCATAGTAAATGCACACTCCTTTACTGAACGCCTATGGAATTCCTAATGCTATATTTATTTCACATGGCTTGACAAGTTACTAGAGCTCTAGGGGCTACTGTTCTGTGCCTATCTCTCCCTTGCTGTTTTTCTTTTATTAAATTAAAATATGCATATTTTACACATTGAATTGCTTTGTGTCGCTTTTCATCTGCTCCTCTTTCTGAAGGTGAGAACTGATTAGACATGCAGGAAGTCCCATTCCAGGCAAGGAAAATAAAACTTGGGAATCAAGACTGCTTGAAAGCACTCTGTTCTGCACAGAACAAAATGCAGGAAAATAATTTAGTCTGTAAATTAATTTCAGCACTCACAAAACATGCTGAACTGGGAGCACAGAAACCAGCAATTAGAGCAGAGGAGGGTTTGGTACAGTTGTTCCTACTCTGCCCATGGGCTTGGAACACTGATTTTGCAGGGAGACTCATTCAGCTACTGGGACGTGGTCTCCTGCCCACTGGGATTTGCCCTTGGAGATCACTGATGACTAATCCCTTTTTACACAGGAAACAATCAACTGACAGTATTTTGTATTTCTTTTGCTGAATTCCAAAACTGCAAGAGAGAAGCAAGTGTTGCCAAACAGACGTGCAAAGATTTATCACATCCTCAAGACCGCAACTCAGAAATGGGGTTCTTAACATGCTGGTGTGATCTGGGGGGGAAACAACAGTCAGTTTTTGGACTGATGCTGGTAATACACTCCTAAATATGGGTAGAGAAAAATTATTCTAAAAATAGTTATAGATTAAGAAATGCAGGACTGAGGACAATGAAAAGCAAAAGTCAACTGAACTCCCTGGCTCACATTAGGGCTCGAGTCTTTACTCTCGGGGTCCTTCTGCACTTTGCATTTAACAGTCTTGCAATAAAAATAGAAAATAATCCAAGGAACAGAGATGACGCCCTATAATCACAACAGCGTAAACCTCCACTCCATTCTTTTTGTTTGTGGGCAACAGACACCTAGTTTTAACAAGGGTGAAGAGTGTTCCCAATTTCAAGACTATTTCAAGTATTGGTAACAGTGAAGGGAAGATGGGGTACTGAAAGCATGGGTTTGATTCAGAACACACAGGATGAAGCTTTCCCACTTCCCAGAGGAGCATCCTAAACATGAAGGGGCAGCATCTGAAGTCTGTCTTTCTGGTCCTGTGTCAGACACAGTGCTGTTCATGAGTGGTATCTGCTTCATCACCCTTGCCAGAATGGAGCCTCTCGGGGACTAAGGCACCTGGGAACTTACCTAGCCTGAACTACACATATATTCAGGCAAAAGCCAGGGAATTTTCTGGTCCAAACTACAAGTGTTGACTGTATTTAATCTCATGATTTACTGTGGTAGGTACTTTAAACCTTACTGAACATCTGCAAAATGAGGAAAATCGTATTTATCTACTCCTTCTGTAGAGGTTACATAATGCTCATATACTTATTAATTATGTTGTTGTAATTAATGGGTTGGTAGGGAGGACATCACAGAAACACAACAAATACTTACAAAAATATATATGTCACATGTGATTTCATTTTGTAAGGCAACTAAAGGGTATCCTCTTAAGTCACTGGGCAGGAAATCCCTGATCCCTCCCTCTATTTCACTTAATATGATAAAATAAAAAAAGATACAAATGTACTTTCCACAAAGGGAGTGGAAGGAAGGGCAGATGTCGGTAGATTTATGAAAGCAAGACATATCTTGGGGTATTTTCTGGAGGGAAGAATTATGGCCTCCTACAGAAATCTCCAATTGGAGACAATGCGCTTAGCAGACACGCCATTTATAAAATGGCATAATTAAGAACAATTTTTCACTGCAAGGACAGTTGGTTCTGAATATCCTAACTCCAAGGAATAGTTTCTTGCATATTATCATCTCTTGCTTCTTAGAATACTCTGCAAGTTAAGACATGTACTTCATGTCAAATACTTCATAGAATTATAACCCAGCACATACGGAAAATAATAAAATTTTATGCCTCCAGAATTATTCACAACATAGAACTCCTGCTGCGAAAACTTGTTATAGATCAGAAATATTCTACATCCTCTTTCTTTTGAATTATGTTCAAAGAGATGTTGAATTTTAATAGCGTTATGTGGAAGAGCTGAGTGAAATCTCACTGAAGCTGCTGGACAAAATCATCACCTTTCATTCAAGATAAATGTAAGAAACAAGCAAACTCTTTTATGGAGCCTGTAACTGAAATTACAGAAGTTAGCATCAAAAACAAGAGAAATGTGAAGCATACGGACCCATGAGTTTCTCTAGAAACTGATATGCTTAATGCAGAGAGAGAGGCATTAATCAAGGCAAGATGATTAATCCAGATAAGCAGCAAAAATGTGTAAAAGGAATAAAGAAACCACCAGCACAGTTCAACAAACTAGCATTGTGATCCTGCTAGAAGAAAAGCTGAAAGAGAGGTTGGGGGTAAAACACTGGGCGAATGAGGTTTGGAATAAAGAAATTATTCCCTGTTATTTGATTCTGTCTTTGTTCAAAGAAATAAAACTCTCTACTTTCTTTGTAAATAAAATGGAAATATATCAAAGCAAAACCCTATCCTCAGGATGAATTCTCTTTCCAGCTGAGAAGAAAACAACCCACAACCTGGCAAATTGTTTAACCACTCAGGTAAAAATGGATTAATACCATGTGAGGAGAAGCATCCAGTTTTCAAGAAAGGGAATTGTGAGGTGGAATTCCCACTGAACCAAAATAGAATCAATGAAGGATGTATCACTCAGAAATAGTAATTGGTAAAAAGAGATGAAAACAAGACCAGATGAAATTAAAAGAAGACTTAAATCAGCTGGAGGCTTTTCAAAATTAATTAAAGTAGTAGCTGGAAAATTTCCAGAGCGGTCTAAGAGATGACATGCAGGCAGAGATGAAATCTCAGCTTGAGCCGCAAACACAGAGTAACCAGGCAGATTAGGAAGCCCTGTGGCAAAACGGATCAATGAGATGACTGACAACACAACTCCTGCAGGCTAGAAAGTTTTCAAAGAAATAGGTAAGCCAGGAAAGTTGGAACTAACTTGGCACTTGCTGACTTAGAGGAGCTATGCCAAAAATATAAGGAGCCGGAGAAGTAATCTGGAGGGACACAGACAACTGTGGAAGTCTGATGCCTGGAATTGTTCTTACGCCCTTAGAGAAGCCAGAGTTAAGACTCTTGCCTTTTTTATCATTCTTATTTTTACAACATATACAAATTTGAACACAATTTGAAAATGACCAATATATAGGAGTTTGGACTATCGCCAGCTCAAAGTCTTTGAAAGAAAAACTTCCATCAAGCTGATCTCTCTCAAGTCAATATGAAAACCCAAATGACTAGAAAGGTGTACAGAAAATGCTGAGTCTAATGGCCAGCTCTAGTGGCTCAATTTAGGTGGTACTGAAGAGCAGTATTTGCTCTTCTTCCTCACCTTACCAAAAAGGACATAATCTTCCAAGAAGTGGTCACTAGTGAGATGACTGAAACTGGTCCCTCTCCAGTCCCATAGTGGTATTAGGCATGGGTCTGCTCAACAGTAAGTAGTAAGAATGCTAAACAAGATGAGATTGAACAAAGCATCATAAATGTTTTATGAAAATGCTTTGCCCAGTTTGGGAAAGAGAAGATACTGAGCTAACCATGATCTTTGTTCAGATCTGGGCAACTCGAAAACAGTAAATGGGAATTTGATTGCTAAGTGTCTAATAACACTTGCACAAAAACACTGGGCACTGGATCAACATAACAGGTTTTAGAAGGGTTTGCCAATAAAACTAGGAATAAAAGATTATCCAAAACTAAATCATCTGTTTGGTCTTAAATAGAGATAATAGATATGACCACATGATCATGAAGATGACAGATATAAAGAGCAGCAGACACTGCAGAGTAGTGTTAGAGAGCTCAGGAACTAGGTTCCTTTCGGAAGAAGCTTCCTCCAGATGCGTCTGTAGCCTTCTCCCCCACCAAGCGGCATTTGGTCCATTGGACCACGGAACAAAGTAAATCCTAAAACGTAAGTAAAACCTACAAAGTACTGTGACACACTATAAATCTATCCCTAGCGGGCCACGCTGCTCACTAATGTAGATGTAGTCACTGACGGGTGGAAGAATCTAATGCAAGTTTAAGGGAAACTAAGTTTAGAAAGTGTCTCTGGAACCTGAGCACAGAATCTAGAGAGTCAGGACAAATCAGAAGCAGTCTGGATTTTGTTGCGGATACCAGCTGTGTTGAAATGCCAAGAAAGTTGTCTTATACTTCCAAGTAAAACAAATACTTTGTAGACAAGTGTTTTCTAGGAATCAGTTTGAAAAGCCTACAGGAGTTGAAACAATTTTGTAAGAGTTTCTTCCTGGGGTAGCCTTTCAGCCAAGGTAAAATGGCCTGGCTGATGTCCACCCTGCAACTAGGCTCTTGGGAATCTTAGCGGTTAAGTCGCTGCAAAAATAAGAAACAATAAATCTAGTACATATTGCCATAGAAGATGATGCCAAGCTCCAAGAGTTTCTGTTGGACTTGCTAAAGCATGACATTGTGCATTTAGACAAGGAACAGCAGAATAGTCCCAGGTCTCTCTGGAGGCAGTCACTCTTCCATCAGTCAGAACACTGCTTCACTGAGCACACAAAAGGGGAAAAAAACAACACAGCTCAGCAACAGCTGGTATTAAGTGGAGGAGGGAGAGGGAGGAGAACCACTGAGAAGACATATCAAGGATGAATAATTGAATCTTTAAACAATCCCTGGTGGAAGCACCATGGTCTTGTATAAACTACAGAAAATTGTATTCAAGGATTCAAGAATTGTATTCAAAGGATTCCGCCCTGACAGGAGTTAATACTCCATTTTCCATAGCAATTTCAGGTTTCCCATGCTTTACCTTAATATAGGTACTACCAGGTGAAAAACGGGTATAAACATTGCTCATGCATCTGGGCATACACCGCAACAACTTCAGGCCATGGCTTTTGACTTGTACAATGGACCTACTACATTTCAGTGGTTATGGATGCGGCGTTCTGTAAGGAGTTAATCTCTCTCTCAGCCTGCTCATCACACCTGGCTGATATCCTGGGCCAAGTAAAAAGCTTGGGACAGGAGCTGGCACATTGACATGTGATCTGTAGGAAGTTTAACTTAAAGAAAAGTGGGTGATGGACCAATCTGATACAGGTAGATTGTTATGTTGAAGTGACAGGCACCATCAAAATTTGTAAGAAACAAACTTTTGTATGGAACCTAATAGAAGAAACCACATAAGAATATCACATAAAAAATGGATATGTAGCCACACTTGAGCAGAAGCTGAACCACGGTTGCTGAATGGTTTCTGTTTACAGCAAATCTGGTAGGGAGATGCAGTGAACTTTCACTGAAGGATAACCGGGAGGAGAAATAGTTAAAAAGAGCAGAAAGCAAGTGAAGGAAAGTGAAGACTCTCCACTCACAAATAGCATGAAGAAAGAAAGTCAAGGAAGAGACCTTCTGAGGACAAAGTTGGAATGAAGACGGTTGGATCACAGAAGAAAGAAATAATGTTCTATCTCTGTGTCTATGCGAACAGGTTGCCTAACTGTTCAAATTAGAATGGGAGAAGAACAAAATATATCCTTCATACTATGTTTGTATGATTAATTCTGATTTCTGCATCAGCAGCAATGCTTCTTTAAATGCCTCCTTTAAAAATTAGAACATACATTTTTTCCAACACGTAAAGGTGCAGTAACAGGTGAAAATACACAAAATCTAAATACACAAATATGCAAAAATATACAATTAAAAACCCCTGGGCCTTCGGAATCATAAAATACAATTACAGAATAGCTAACATGGTCTTTGATTTTGCATGTTTAACTTAAGAAACACATTCTTAAGCATCATGCCTGTTATAAGGAATACTCCTGCCAAGGGAAGAAAGATCAGTGTTCTCAATTGTGTCTAATTACCAAATAGTGAAGACAAAAATCACAAGTTACTTGAAAATTTAGGCCAGACTAACAGCTCAGCTGACTTGAAGCAGAAAGCATTTACTCTGCACTTTTAAAAACCAGTCCCAAAATATCTCAGACTGAGCATTTGAATATCCAGGCACCCAAAATCAAACAAACTTTTTGAAAATGTCCTGATTCCTCATCAGAAACAGTAGAAAATTGTGACATGAAAAGCATCTTCAATAGGGATCAGTTAAGACTTTCTAATCATAGACCAAATGATGCAGATGAAGAGACATGATGATTTCAACTGATGCAAGCCCCTAAAATACAATGGCACTTCTGAAATTTTTACATAGATACTCTTTTCCTTCAGAACAAATGCTTCTACATTTATAAGGCAAACCAAGAAATAAAAACATACGTTTGTCTTGATAATAAACCTCAGTTGGCCTCTTCCCTTCAGTAAGCTTCAGCAAGCTTTCAGTTGCACTTTCACACTTACAAAGGAATTTAACGCAGCATATCCATCACACAATTGCATACCCCAGCCCAGCGGTGTGTGTGTATGTCCAAATCTGAGAGCTGCGTAAGCACATAAAAAACCTCCATGCAAAGTAAGCTCATATTTGTGCATCAGCAATCATTGCCTTCAGCCCCGGTCCTGCAAAAAGTTATGCACCTCCTTAGCTTTATGCAGCAGGGTCTTAACTCAGCCTTTAACTCAGCTACCTGTGGTAGGGAAAATACGTACGAATTTAAGCATTTTGGGGAACTGGGACATGTGAGAAATAGGTTTCAATGGAAAAATTCATGGCACATAGTGTTAGGTCCTTTTGATCTGGAGAGTGACAATGAATTCTGGCTACACTCTTAAGAAGGTCAGGCCCTCTGAAAATCATCCAGTCCTTGGCAGTAGCTTAATTACAGAGACCTGGCACTATTATACGAATACATCAGCCTGAGGTTTTCAATATAATTTCCAGATCAAGTATTCTTTCGCAGGGCTTGTCGTATACATAAATGGCTTGAATATCCATGCACCAGATTTGAAAAAGACATGTGAATGGAGGTTTTTCCACCTGTTGTGACTCAAGCACAACGTATTTTCATACATCTTACATTTCTAGAAGCACACAACAACGTTTGACTTGTCACATAAATTCCATTTTCAAAGAGATGTTTAACTTACCTGCCAGAAGTCAGCAACAGTAGCAGGGAGAGGGCCCTGGGTGGCAATATATGCAGGGTTTCGAGGGTCATGGTCCATCTGGAACAAGGGAAGAGGACACAGACTGGATTTATTTAGAAGAAAATCCCTTGCTGTGTTAGAGACAGAAAGTATGCGAGAGCAGAAACAAGGGACTTCCTAAAGGACTGTCATGGCCCTCCATCCTTTATTGGCAAAGAATTTTATTTCTATTTATAAGCAGAGGAGAAGTTTTTCCACAAAAGACTGATCCTACCAGATGATAATCGGCACACATGATAAGCCATGTCCTATGTCCTCAATATGCAGCATAAGATCATTTACGGTGGTTGACAAAGGCATTTATTTGAGATCAGTACTCGTGGTCTCATAGCAACCTAGGAGCCATTTGAAACATTTTTCTACACTGAGTGTTAAGAATGCTCCACACATCTAAATATGTTCTCCATTTCCACTGTGCCAGTCAAGGGCACATGTAACTAAAAAACAGCAAAAATAGGGAACAAATTCAGTTTCTGGCTTTTTCTGGTTAGCTGATTTATCTAAATGCATGGATTTGGCCTCAATAGAGAAAGTTCTGCTTAAAGACCTTAATTATTACATTTAATTCAAGGAGCAGAAAATTCACTGAGCAGAAAAAAAAAGAATCTAAGAAACAAAGCCATCAAGAGTAAATAGGATTAGTGTGTTACAATGAATGTTTTCGAACTGATGGGTGGTTTTCTTGGTTCTAAATCTTAGGACTCATTCTGCTGAAAAAGAAGATCTGCTGATAGGATTAAAAAACAAACAAACTCATTCTAACCCTGAACTGGGCAAGACAAAACTGAGCATAAAGAAAAGAGACCCAGTTCAGCTCTCAGATGAGTGGGTGTGCCTCACTGACACTGAAGTCGGCGAGAGTTAACTTATACCCGTGTAGCTGAAGGCAGAATTTGTCTCAATACACGATTCTGTTCTATAAGATCTGAATAAGAATGAATGTGAGTCACATTTGCATTAACAGGCATCTACTGAATTTATTCATAGCCTATCAAAATTTTCAGTGATGGTACATGTCAGTGTAAAAGAAGGCACCTCATAATTATGTGCAACATAAAAGAGGGAAGAACTATAAAAGAACAGATGTAAGTTATTCTAACAGAACAACAATATGATGAATGTTGCAAAAAGGAAGAGAACACTTTTATGTTTCTAATTTTCTGATGTATAATAAGCTGGACTTAATATTAAAATTCTCCATGACAACACAACACAGGTAAAATGAAGTCACTGAACCCATTTAGAATAAAAGCTTACTTCTGATTCACCACCCCTGGTTATAAAAAACCTTGACCAGGATGTCTATAATACCATCATTTTATTCTGAACTTCATTGAGATGCTTCTCTTATCAGCAAATAACTCTTCACAACAAGCAATTGCTCACAACAAATTTCAACCTGCCTTTCTCTGCCTTTTGATAAAAGCAATTTTGATAGCAGCATGTTTACTACTGTGGGTATTTTGAGATCAGGGAAAAACTAGCTTTCTTCAGAAAGCAGTATTAGCAAAAAAATCTTAGGAACCATTTCAAAATGGGTAACTTTTTCTTGGTTTTGTAAGAATCCAGACACTGAAACAAACACAGCTGAAAACAACAGCAAATGTGATTAAGCAAAGTCAGGTTTAAAGGGGTTATTTTTGCTCCATTATGGTTGAAATAATTTCCGTTGTTTTGTTTTGAATCCCACAGAGATCTATAGGATTTAATCATGTGCTTAAAGGTTTTACTGTGCTGGAAAAATCTTAGCTTAGGAGAATCGACCTGCACTGAGCAGGACTTGCTGCTCCCAGCGGAAAGCATTGCAGGCTGCATCCACTCGAAGATGATGTCAGTTGTCTGACTGGCGAGAGGCCGATTTGGAAATGTAACCAATAGCGAATACACCAAACTTTAGAAAAATAATAATTTACTTTGAATTTCTTCTTAAACTAAATTCTTTTGTATGTAGACATGACAGAAAGCAAAGGCAGAAGAAATCAAGGATGATGTAAATGGTGCTGTCATGGAGGAAACACTTCTCAACATTCAACTGGTAAATCAGGAATAGGCCAATCTCGGCATTTCAGCATTAATCAACCTCTGTCACAAAGGTGCAGTTGGAACGTGGCAAACATTACAATAAGCACAGAGTAGTGAAGTGTATCAGCAGTTTAACAATAATTCAAAAGACAATTACAATTATTCCATTTCAAGCACATTGTGTTGCACAGAAAACAATTAGGAGCAGAAACTCTTCTTGCTTGAAGCAAATAGAAGATGGCAGAAAGCCCTATCACACTATTAAATGATCTTTAACTGAGCAAAAATAAGCGCAAAGATTAAACTAATTAAATGAAATTCCTGGTTTCATCAATTTTCTATTATATGTACTGTTTTAAAGGCCACATATTTCAAGAACAGTGTGAAAAATCACTACTCTGGTCACATTCAATTTAACTTGAGTAGGTGACTGCAAGGGACAGTTCACGATGCTTTTATGTTCTTTTTTATTCTCTCAAGGTTACCAAGAACACCAAGGGCATCTTAATCTATCAAAGTTAACAAAAGTTTGAATAAAGAAATAAAGTCAGTAATGGGTTTTAAACTAACTAATCAAGGATCAAGTAAAAGGCTTTTTTTTTAATGTCAGTAGTCATTATCTTCTTTCAAGGATCCCTCAGATTTCTCACTTCATGAAAATAAAACAGAAAATGTATTCTCCAGAGAAGAACAGAGAACAGCAGGCTCCATACTATCAAGTATTAAAATAAAAATCGACTGTTTGCTAACATTTTACATTGGAACAACCTTCAGAAATCACCCTAATAGCAGTAGTTCAAAAAGACCAAGATTTTCCCCTCTGTGTCCCCATCAAAGCACCAGGTTCGCAAGGCGTACATCAGAACTGGATCGAACAGCCATTCTGGAAAGAAAAACCTGCAATTATTACAACTGTTGTGCTATGGTGAAATTCTCATTTTCTGCTGAAGTACAACAAAAGCAAGTCTGGAGATGATTGTTTCAATCTTTTTTCCCCATGATTTTCTATTAGGAAAAGAAAGGGATTAAGGATTACTATCACTGATCATGCAATTGACTGTGGTAATTTCCATCACTAATATCAAAAGCAAATGGAAACAAAAAGGAGGAGCATTCAGATTCCACCATTCCAACTTTGCTTTACTAGAGAATAAAAGTTACTTCTTTGTTTTTTCCTTCAAGAGTTCTACTGCCCCGTTGCCTTATCCTAGGACTTTGCACTGATTCCCTGAAGAACTCTGAATTTTGTTGAGTTTTTACAGAGATTGCGCTGCTGTATGATTTCACTGATAACACTGATGAAATACAGCAAAATCAATACATTCTGGCAGTAAATCCTCGAATTTATTGTATTTGGACTTGAGAGTGGTACATACAGATTCTTGTTAAGTAGTCTTGTAAAACCGTACACAGTAGAAGTGTCAATAGGCATCAATGACCATTCTGAAATCTCATGTAAATGATACACCGATTCACTCCTGCCCTTCACCATCATTCTCAGCTTGTCAGATCCTTACTTCCCACACAGAAAAATGCTGGGTGAGATGTGGTCTGACACACCATATTTACCCTGATCTAAATCCTCTGAGTCCAGCTGAAATACTCCTAAATCATATGAGATCAGAATGAGATCCAGCGTAGACCAAATATGACAGAAAGAATGTTGAACCCTGATTAAGACCTGAAAAATTTGTATGGATTCAAGGTACTGTGTGGTTTCCAGGTTTAATGTGTTTGTAATACTGATAAAATCTACTTTCAAGCATGTATTTACTACATAGTAAAGGAAGTCTCTAAAACTAAAGAGAGTATTTGTTTTTGTAAAATAAAGCATATCCAGCAAATGCAGATGAACTTTGTAATCACATTCATCTCAGCATTAACATTAAAAAGGTAGACCAGTCCTCATCTTCATGTTTGAATTAAAATTTAAAACAATTTTTATACCCTTCCTTTAAAACCCCTAATGGAATGAAAAAAGTAAATCTGGTTGTGAATGCCATTATGAATTTCAGAGTCTATTCTTGGTGATGAAATTTGTATGCTGTGTTTGAACAAACTGTCATGGTAATGACATTCCTCAGTCTGGTGTCTTCAGTAATAAGCAAACCGAGTTTTTAAATGTAGTTGATGGGATTTTTTCTCTCAGACACCCTATGAGGAGAAACAGAATTCCCATTTACTTTCATGACCTCTGATTTAAAAGCAAAGATTGCACATTATTTACTACTGGATGATTTTCCCGAAGTTTAATGAGGACTAAGTACAAATATGACAGAAGTAATTATCACAGTTTTATTCTGCACAGTCAGGGTCTTCTCGTGCTGTAATTGCAAGCCTTTCATTCAGCTGCCGATAGCAGAGTTATTATCATAGTACTTTATGTTATTTCAGAGAGGATGGAAACAGATTTCTACCTCACTTCTACCCTGCAAATTTATCGCAAGGACTCATTTTGCCTGGCCTCACGCTACAGTGAAATTAAAGACCTACGGGAAGAATTCAGGACTAAATCTTTGCCGATTCTCCTCACCTACTCTCAGCCACGGTGAGGCCATCAATCTAACCCCACTTTTCACAGCACATTGCAGGGAAAGGAGGTCTTGAGGGGGGTAGCGTTTTTTAAAAAGGAGAAACATGTGGGCAGGTCGCCAGCTCATTGTCTAGCACGGAGATTTTTTTATGGTGTACTGCTGCACTCATTTAGACTTAAGTTAAGGTTGAGTGAGCCCCAGCTGGAGACTGGACCACTGACCCAGAAGCTGGAGATACCCAGCGACATGTACACGACTGGAAGCCTCCCTTTCCGAAGCTCAAATATAATTACTTTATTTTACACTCTTCCCTCACCAGACAGCTCACACACGCAGGGAGGAAAAAGCCTCTTCCAGTCAGTACAGACCATACTGATCCTGTGCTATTAATGCCCATCTTGCAGCTCACTACAATGCTCGCTCCTAACCCAGGCGCTGCAAGGCACAAATGCACCAGGAACATCATTGTATTGACATGATAATTACTGAAGTTATTTAAGTTGAAAGGCAGCAGTCTGAAGGAAAGAAATGGCAGGATTTTTGCAAGAGCGAATAAAGGCACACTTACTGGTACTCCACATCCACCGTACACTTACAAAGATGTTGATTAAATGTGTGTCTGCTAACAGAAAAAAATCTCAATAGCATGTATGTCCAGCTCAGGCTGCAACAGCTGTACAGCCACAGTAAATATTGCAGAATCAAGTGCCCAACATAATATTCCAGTAGGCTTCTGTGGTGGGAGAAACAGAGACTGAATGTGTCTGCCACTCCTATATTTTACCTCATTATACAAAACCTGTATCAGATCAACAAATATGTTTACACTAACCTGAAGATATTTAATCTGTTTTGAAAGGAAACAGTTTCCAGGGAATCTTTCCAAACTATGGACTTGCAAAGTAGTGATTTCCTCCTACTAACCTCCCACTGCATCACCTTCAGGAAACACACATTTTATCTACTGCTTTCAAAATAGCAAAATGACTATTGACTTAGTGAAATGAACTCACAAAACCATCTGGAGCATCTCTTTCCTTGGAATAGCAGGTCATCTACACAAATGTGGGCTGTGGCACTCCTTCCCACACAATAGGGTCCCTATACTACCATGAAGAAGAGGAACTCAAGAGTTTCTCTGGGCAGTTTTTCATGGCTCTGCAAGAAACTGGATGCTTGTTCCAATCCAATGAAAGACTTGTGCACCCACTTATCTCTGGGCATAGAAATATTTCTGTAAAAGATTTAGAGACAACCATAAGATTTTTTGCTTCATCAATGTGATTTGTTTTATTGAATTAAACTTTTGAGTCTGGGAAAGCTACAAAAAAGAAAGTTTCTAACCTTGCAGAAGAAAATACCCTTATTAAGTGCTGGATGGAAAGGCAAGATTACAATCTCCTGTAAAACCATGAGAATTAAAGCTGCAGAAGCAGAGATCCTCTGCCTGCATTAGCTTCGGACATCATGACAAAGCAAATCTTTCCCAGTTATGTCAGTGGGGTATATCTTGGTCCTGTCTCTCCACCTCCAGCACTACTTAAAGTAATACTTCTCACTTCAGCATAATTAAGGGAATAGATACACTATAATCCAGAATTACAATTGCAACAGGCATACACACACATGCAAGAATTTACCCCTTCCCCAAATTTGTTTACTAAAAAGTTAAGCTGTGCCTACACCAAATTTTGTGCAGGTTGCAGAAACCCATCTTGGTTATTTGGTAAAAATACAGTATTGGTATTGCTGCCAGCATTGAACCTGGCTTAGGTTACATTACAGATGCTGTAATTCCACTCCTGCACGATACTGTAGTCATGTGAATTACAACCAAGCTCTTTCAAGAATACAGTATCTCACTTCCACTTAACACCTCCTACTCCTTTGCTTGTCACAAAACCTCAGCTTTTACTATCAAATTAAGGCTTGACCAACCATAACTCACCAAATGCGCTCTGAAGACAGGCAAACAAGAGCACTGAAGCCCTGGAGCTGGACCTCCATGAATGACTTTACAAGCAGTACACATATTCCTTGGAGGACCAAAGTATTCTGATCTCCCGATCCAGGGGCCATCCAGAGCCCGGTCCAGTCAGAGACATACTTAAAAGTGGTCCAAAACCTGCTCCAGTCTGTGCGCATCTACCCCATCCTCTAAAATGGCAGCTGGCAAGCCCTGAAGCATCCAGGTCCTTTGGTTTCCCCTCTACCCTAAGCCAAAGAAAAAAGCATCCCCAAGATATTTTCGGGTTCTGTGTACTTTTAACTCTTTGAATAAAACGTTTTTCTATGTTGAAGGAAACGAAGCTTTTGAACTGAAAGTAACAAAAACAAAGCTTAGAGAACAGTTTCTGTGTAGTTGTGGTGTTTTTTTTTAAGAAAAAAAAGTATTGTCAACAACATTGGAAGGAAGCAGCCTGTAATTTCATGCTGTTGCAAATTGTCAGCTGCCTTGCCCACACAAAGTGATTTAACTGGGGGAGTGATACTCCCCAGGAAAATGAGCCAGTAATGGCATACACAGCCCACTGCAGTGAGATCTAATTTTCCATCCTAAGTTCTTTCTCATAGTTTCCCTGTAATAACTTTTTAGTGCCTAATTAATGTGAGTAAGAACCATGAGCAAAAGTGACTCCGATACTAGCAGTCTCATGGAGGTCAAGGACGCGGTGCCTTTTTCCCCCTTCAGATGGGTATCGTGACACTGCCATTAAGACGCTATGATAGGGCAATGCTTCTGGCTGTACCATACCTGCTTTGTGTCTAAAAATAGAGACCTTTTCTCCCTATCATCTTTCAAAGACAAGGAAGGATTCATACACAGCTTATGTAGAGTGAGAAAGGGCAGCTGGGCCACACTGGAGTATTCGGATGCAAAAATTGGATTGACCTATCTTGCAGTTTGAATGAACACACAAGTGGTAAGGGACCTCATTCTTGCTTTCAAAACAGCAAGCTCTGAGAAGTGGGAGAGCTACAGAAATATCAAGCCATGCATTGGGAGGGCTACAGGGGAAGAGAGGTAAGAGGAAATTTCAGTTCCTGATGCAGAAGTTCAGAAGCCTGTGGAGCTCAGCTCTCCACGCCTACAGAAACCATTCCTCCTACAACTGCAGCTGGCAGGACAAAGCAATAAAGAATAAGCAAGTTTTACCTCCTCAGAGAAGGAAAAGCTCTGCTAAGGGTATATCATTGAATTTTATAATCTGTAAGTTAATAATATCTAATAATAGTATCTATTGACTTTGTTCTCCTAATACATAAACTTCAAGGGTATTGCATGTACATGTAGAAGATTCATTTCTCTTCGGTTTGGAAGGACAGCCTGAGACATCAGAGTTGTGAGGTGCTCACAGTCTGCGGCTGCACAACCTAAGCAGTGAGGTGCTTCAGGTTAGCATCTTTTAACAACAAGGAAAGACAGGGACTGACTATTTTGATTATTTCTCATAGGTTACCATACTTACAATTGGGCTAGCGTTGATGTAGTCTGAATTGTCGTGGCTACTTTCACCTTTTAGACATATCCTGGAGTGATCATCTGCAAAGGAGAAAATAAAAGGAGAAAGTTTCTATACAAGTATTCTACTCATTTTATGTTACACAATTCAAAGTCAGATTAATGTGCATTTTAAGACAGCAACAGTTAATATCAGAGAGGATACTTCCTTCTGGCTCCCAACCTTGCATAGCCTTCACACAGCCACAGTGTCACAGCCTGACTCAGGAACGAAACACTAAGATACCTCAGAGGCTGAGTATCAGAGAGATACGCATTATGAGATGCACCATAATGGGCTAGAACCTCTCACAGGAAAAGGAGGCATCTCTGCTGCTCAGGTAGTTTAAGAGTTAAACTAGGCAAATCACTAGAAAAAAAACAGTATTATGGAAAGCATTCCTGTATTTGCAGGGTCAGGGAAGAAGTAAGCTGATGGACTTGGTCCATCTGGCTTCTCTATAAAATGAAAAGCAGAAACATTGAAGTATGAGAGCTGGACAGCGAGTTAATCTGCCCTGATCAAAGACCAGTGCTGTGTGGTGCTAGTGACGTGGGGTGATGATATGACTCGTACACGATCGTGGGAGAGAGAAAATATTGAGAATAACTGCATCTAAAAGTACAACTGCAGCACATATATCTTACACTGCTGGTAACGTAGCTAGTTCAGACACAACTAGTAAAGAAAACAGCAGCTCCAGACATAGGAGACTTACTCATTATTCTCGCCCATTGACAAGATTCTTTTATCACTTTTTAACTTGCATTTTTACTGGTGCTAGCTCATTTGTGTTTAGAGCTGGTACACCCCAAACTCTAGTTGTTTGTTGTTTTTTTTTTTAACTTCAGGACATATGTAATGGATGGGTTTTATTTGTCTGTATTTAGACAGTGACAATACAGATGTCTGCATTTCTTCCAGTCATTTAGACTCACTTTCTGCTAAGAGAAAAGAAGTATTTCTATGTCATGAATCATCTCATCCTGATTTAGCTGTCTCAAACGGGCCAAATTGCACTCGAGAAGCGCCTGTTTCTTTCCATTGACTAAAGAAAGACCAGACTACTTTATGTGAGAGATGTCTGTCTTTACATATGAATCTTAAACAGCTTGTACCTGATTACATAATCAGCACAATTTATACTTCTCAGGAAACCTACCCTGCACAGTACATAGTGGTGAGAGATTGTGGAGCTGCCCTTTCTGTAACCATCTACAGCTGAACATGTATACCAATGCTTTGAGAGGATCTTTCCACCAATTACTCAAAGACAAAATAAGAGCACAGGAATACACCCTGTCCCCCTTTGGATCTTGTCTAGTGGCCTGTGGCACCATCCTCACCAGCAGAATTACAAGTTGGCTTTTTTAAACTACTAAGAACCGATCATCATTTTAATAACGAGGAGCAATAAACGAGCCACCAAACATTGTAAGTACCACACAGGAGAGACAGAGGATTTGGGCCCTGCTTAGTTTTATTGCCCAGTAATGTCATGGCAGTTCAGTATGTGAGCACGACAAAGGTGTGCTTGTGTAAGGGTTGTTTATAGTCACTCAATCTCATCAGCAATACTTAGCTTGCCCATGTGAGCAGCCTTCTCCTGGAATAAGATTAGAGGTGAACAAGTTAATTTCAAATGAATGAAGAGCCATTCTTTACTATTAAAATAAAATTATTTCCTCTAATAAGGTTTCAATGCAATAGGAGGATGAAGACGAGGAGAAAGGAAGCACATTCAATGCACATTATTCACTTCCACTTTACTTTAGCACCACTGCACAAAAAATCTGATACATAAAAATGAACCTGTGACATCTGAGATCTTGGGGCTACCCAAGAGTTTTTACAGAAAGCTTTACAATGAGCATTGTCACAGAGTGCTTGAAGAACTCCAGCTCTGAAACCTTTTGGCTATGTGCATTAAATGTGGTCTCTCATGTACCTCAGTAACCGCTCAGGATAAGCCCCATTCATTGGACAGCAAAAGTGTTTGAACTAATCATCAAAGAAAATGTGTGAAATTTTTTCAAATGGATGAGCGAGAGAGAACGGACATTTAGCAAACAAATGCCAGTGTGACTCTCCAATGGAAGTGTCAGATCAGTAACTTCAGGATCCTTTTTAAAAAAAAACATAATGGTTTATCCAGACCCTCTGATTTAGTGTGCCATGTCATTATCCTGCTGTCTTGGAGGGTTTAGCAGAGGGTGAGACATGTTAAGGCTTTGGTAGTGAAAAGGTGGTGAGACTTTGTATTTGCACTCAGGAGGAAAAAAAAAGTGTGCAAGAAAGGGTTGTAGATGTGTTTTCTGCATATATCAAGAGTTTGCACCCATGTGTGCTTCAGTTGCAGCATCAAGCGTTCATATTGACAATGAACAGATTGTGCTTGTCTATGCCTGTTATCACCTCAAAGCTTCTAGGAACTAGCATAATAGCTCTTCAGAAACAGGCGGAAAAAGAAGGAAAAAAAAACAAAAAAGGAATACCACGGACACCAGTTTTTTAACAATAAGAAATTACAGGGAAAATGCTGAATGTACATTATTATTTTTTTTATATAAACTGCATATTGATTACATTAGAAGCAAGGAAAGAGAAGCAGGAGAAGCAGGAAATAAAAAGAATGAAGAGGGTGACAGAAAAGGAAGATATATAAGATCAATCTAAAAAGTGAGAAAGAAAGATGGATGAAGAAATAGGAGGAGAGGGACGGTAATCAGGAAGTGAGAGAAAAGACAAATGATGTTACTAGCTACTGCAATCTGGCCGAGCTACAACTAGACATTATTTCAAATACCCACAACAGCTACTGCTGAATGCTGAAGTACTTTGCATTTGCTATTGCTCCAGCCAAGCCACAGCTGAAAGAAAAGCAAAACATATAGATGGATATGTGCGGCAGAGAGAGGCTTCTTAAACAAGAAGGCTAGTGCTAACCTATAGCTGAGGAGAAATGCAGCACTACCATATTTTATATATATATAAACTATAAAATATAAAGAACAGAGGATAAAGGACAAAATATAAAGCAAACACACATGAGTTTTATATAAATATAAAACACAAATGAGTTTTATAGCATTATATAAAAACTCTATTTCTAGACTGAGAAACCTAAGTTTTGGTGTCTACATACAGATATTTTCATGTGGACCAGGTTAGACTTAATGGAGTTTGATTTAATTGGCCAAACATGAACGTGTTGTACTGTTTGAGAAACTGTAGAGTAGGTGAGGCACTGCACAAGGCTAACGAGTACGACACAAGACCTAAAGGCTTGCACTCTATTGGACCAGCACCTGAAATTCACACAGGATACATAAGGGCATCCTAGAGCTATTAATTTCCCTGTAAACCAAATACCAACTTCTGGCCATTGCACAGCTCTCCTGATGCCACTGCACTGACTAGCCCTTCACTGGCTGTAACAAGTGCTTTGACACCTGGCTCGTATGGAGGCAGCTACATGGAAACACTTACATCTAGGCATCTTAATCTACAAGTTCACAGAATCATGCCCGGAGAACTTGACTCAACGCCTCCATATTTCTGAGGTGATATCTGTAGGTTTCTGGTGATATCTGAGGTTCCCTAAGGACTCTCAGGACAGCAGCTAGGGGGGCACAGGTCTCCCACAGGGTCTGTGTTATACCTACTGGCTCTGCGTGGGTACCTTCGGTACTTTAGGCATCTCAAATGGCACTGGATTCCTGTGTGTAAACAACTGAGTTGGGCACAAAAGGCCATACCTATCTGGATTATTTAAACAGTGACCAACACTAGAGCAGTATGCCATCTCACAGTCTCACAGTGGCCCTGCAACTCAATGAAGATCTGTTACTTGTATTGTTTTTCAGATGAGGGTCGAAGGCTTGGAAAAATAAGACTCACATCTTTTTCCTCACATCTAATTCCCTCTGTCTTCTGCCTCCTTTCAGTCAGATACTTCTGAAGGAACAGAACCAACAAAGGCTGGAAACAAGGCACATGGGTGACTTTGGGTGGTCTGAATCCAGGCATCACAGAGCAGAGCAAATCTCAAAACAATCAACCTGGCACATTCTGCCCAGATCATCATTGCTTCTAGATTTAGACAGATTTCCTTTTCCACCATACAAAGCACGGTACAGAAATACACTAAGAAAGTGAAGAACTACTGAGAAGCAAAAGAGGAGCAGTCTGAAGACTGTGAAGAATCATATTTGTTGGTTATCATTATTTTCCCATAGGTTATTTGCACAAAACGGAACTCTTCTTCTTAGATGTGAACTGAAATCAAGTTCATTTATTCCAGAGCACTATTTGTACATGCGTTACCGACACGGATAATGCACACACCCAGAGCAAGCACCCCTGTTCAGGTGTTCCCATCCTCGGCACATCCCCTGGCTTTGCTGGAACTGCACCCCAGCCTCGGAGCTGGGCTCACACTCTGCCCACAAATGCTCTGCCTTCCTTTAGAGGAAAACCAAAGCACAGAGGTAAGCATGCTGCTGTGATGTATACCATGACCCACGGACACTGCTATGGTAGACAGCTTTTGACAGATGTTCACTGCAAACAGTTGTTTGCCAAATGTTTAAAATACCTACAGGTATTTATGGTATACATAAGTAAAACCATATAGTGTTGACTCTATTGAGATGGTTTTATTTTGCAGAGATGCAAGAAGAGAAAATAAAGTCTGGAAAGCTTTTTCTTGGGCATCAACAAATTGAGCTGCTCATGTATTCAGATGAAAAAGAAAAAGGTATCCCGTTTCCCTAAATTGCATCAATCTGCCTGTTGGTTGGATAAAAGGATGCAGTTTTGTTAATCTAGAAGGCCCAAGTTACTTCAATAGTTAGAATTTTTCAAACTAGTCATTTAAGTGCAGTGTGAAGGTGTTCTGCTACCAATTTTTTAAAAGCTATTTGTAAACAGAGAAGATAGGTATATGAGTAAACTCTGATAAAACTGTGAGATTAAAGATAACATTAATCTAGAAATTATATCAGTTATGTAATCAGTAAAAAAAAAAAAGTCGTATTATTTTAAGACTGGTTAAGAAAGGAAAATGCAAAGTAAATACAACGTGATATTAAAGCTTCTTTGAAGCCTTCCTAAGACGAAATCTTTCACATGACTTGGCAATCTTGTTCTACCTTGTCAAGGTGATTATGAATATGAAAGGGATAAGGAAATGCTAACAAGGCATTACTCTGTGAGAATACTTTGCATGTAGCATAACAACTTTGTAGCATATCAAAAGCATATCAGTTTTGCTTCTTAATTTATTATTAAGCAAATCTGTGAGTTTCTGCCATAGTTTTATTGTCAAATATAGTAAAAAAAAATGGGTGAACTGGGCCCTGATCTCAATCTAATCTTAAAGTCTACAATAACCATCACCTTATCAAAACGTAATATTGTTTAAACTCTATGCCACACTTTCCACCCAATATCTGAGTAGTTTTAAGGATATAACATGACAGCTGTTTACCAGTGTGCAGCAACTTCAGAAAGTGAGGCCAGGTAATTTTGTGCAATTCAGTCAAAAAGGAAAGTTCCCAGTCCACTAACGGCTATAAGAGAAACTTCCACATTGTAACAAAGCCAAACCCCAGCATTTTACTCTTGCAAAAGTACTATGGGTTTTTAAATGTGGCAAAATACTTTTAACTAAAGCTTCAGGAAAAATTGCAGCCAGCCTGTCCATGTCCAAATACCTTCCCAGGCAGTGCTGATTCAGTCTAGGCTCAGCCATGGGAAGAACAGGCGTAACAATATGCCATGGAAGAAGCAACGGCAGAGACTTGTCAGCTGAAGGCTGATCACTGTAGGCTGTTCCATCCACATGGTACAATATAATGAAAAGAAACAGACCATCTTAGCTCTGAAAATACTTCCGTGACACCCAAGCTAAAAACCTCTGCTCTTTAGCACTGCTGCAGCTGGATTCAGAGCTAGAACTGTCTAGTCTGAGGGTCCCTATCTCACTGCTCGTTGTATCATGCAGACTCATTTCCTACATCGCCTGAATAACCAACATCAAATTCTGGCAACATCTGTGGCTCCCATGCTGTCTCCAGGGCAGCAACCAGAAACAATCCGGCTTAATTTATGAGCAGGGACTTGGAATAGCTCAAGATGGTCTGACTGTAAGCCCACATTGAAAAGAACGTTTTAAGCAGGAAGATTAACTTGGATCAATACACATTATCATGGAGTAATTTTCACTTCCTATCATGTCAGTTAAATGCTATTTTTTCAGGATGGAAAAGATCACAGAACTTGCACTCCTTTAACTCTCATTGTGACTCCTTTTAGAACTTTTCTACAGACCTGATCCCAAAACACATGGAAGTCAGCAAACTGCTGCTGTTGCCCCAAAAGGCTTTCAACCAGCACCGTATTTACTCAGGAGAATTTGTATCGCCAAACTAATGCAGTCCTCTCCTAAGCAGCAGAGTATAGCAAAAAGAGCCACTACATAAACAAGACAGCAAAACCCAGCTGAAGGTAATATGCAAGGACCGATGGGCTCAGTTAAGTTATCATGTACTTCCAAAGAATCTTCACTCTAAATCTGGCTCTGACATTTACTTAACGTGTCACCTGTCATCTCCCCATTTCTAAAGGAGGAATAGTACTTACTCAAGGCTCTCATAGGGAAAATTAATGTTTTCAGGGCACTTTAAAAATTAAAATAGCTACGTAAGTTTGCCAAGCTACCCAGCTGGATTGTGGGCTCACTGATTGAGAGCATCTTTGTTGCTGTGGTCTGTGCATATATTCTCAGTTTCAGTTTTGTTTCATTGGTTGCTTAATAAAATGTGTGGCCATAGATTACCAATGTAATCTATGAGATACATATATTTGCATAGGAAAAATATGTTGCTTTTATTTCAAGCTCAGAAAGGTGGCTGCTTACAGGAAAGAGCAGATTCTAGGAATATAAACACTGGCTGCTTTTTTTCTTTTTTTTTTTTTTTCTCTTTTTATCCTAAGCCTAGCAAAGAGAGAAGCCAGTTTGCAAGCTTATCCACTGAAGCCTAAAGGGGCTCATTCAGTACAGCTGAGTATCTGATAAACAGATCATCTAGCTCTGATTATAGACTGCTGGTATTACTGTTGGATGGACATGATACCAACTTTAAACACAAGCCAAACTTCTTTCTGTTGAATGGCTACAGATGCCACTCTTGTGCAGAAAGTGCATTCCAGCACTGAAAAGCACTCTGGCTACTGAATTTCTTGAGACAGCACAGCTGCAGCAGCAGTGCTATGTGACATAGTTCTGCATGTTTGTAACATATATGCAACTTACAAGGAGATAAACAGCATCTGATACTAGAACAGGACATGCACCCAGCCCACAGCTGTAGCTACAGTTTTCTGGTACACGTATAAGCTACTCTGTATTCTGTTTGCCTGTCATCTGCAGCTTTCAAACCCCTGCACACAGGATATTGAGAAATGTATTAAGAACTTACAATGCAATCATCCAAATTAAGCATACATACATGGTACTACAGCCTGTGAGCGATTCTTCTGGATGTTTTCCTCCTGCTGTGCAATGGCGGTGGCATTGGGTTCAGCCTGGTAAGCACACAGAGCTTCCCATTCTTTCTCCAGACGATTCTTGTTTTTCAGATGATCTTCCATGTAGGACTGGAATTAAAAGAATACTGTATTAAGCACTGACTTGTCCAGACTCAAAGCTAAGCTAAAGGCATGTATCTCAGGATAGAAAGCATGAGAATCCTGAGCTTTGGGGACAAAACACACTCAGTCTTATGGCTAATTAATTCACTTAACAGAGTTCAAGCTTATTTGTGCCATACAAAATGAGAATGCTAACATGTACCAGTGCTAACAGAGAAGAAATGCTTGAAAACCCCAGCTACCGAGCTTCAGGAGAAAACTATTTCTTCTTCAGCACCCAGAAAATGTAAGCCCAAATGTCTCTTTCATCAGGCAATGAAAAAGAAACAAGAGCCCATTGATAAAAACTACTTACTACAACAACAGCTCACGTCAAACCAAAGGCTTTTAAAACTGAAGTTCAAGCACATATGCAAGTCATAACAACGATACAGCTGTTGAGGAGAATTAAAAAATTGCCAGGCTGAACTGTCATGGCTCAAGTACCAGGTCATTAGGAACTCGTCCTGCACATGGACTGGCACAGAGGGTGCCTTGAACTGAGAAGGTGCTGTTAATTAATATTAATGTACGTTGTTAAAGATTGTAACTGGCATTCAGTAAAGTCAACAGTGTTAGGAGAAGCATCACCAAAGAAAAATTAACTGGCCGTGGCAGGAATTGTCTGTTGGAGTATACTGGTGCAGGTCACTGGTGCAGGTCTTCAGTTTTTGCAGAGCTCCCAAAGCTAGAGATTCAGTATTGTGTTGGGAATTCAGTTCCAAAGGTTTTCCAAAAGTGAACTAAAACCCTATTCCTTCACCCCACAGACCTGAAAATCATCCAGGTAAGCGAGGGGAAGGGAGCAGATAGGAGGAAGGGTGAGGAAAACCAGAAATCTTCCTTTCCCTTTAACATGAAAATTAAGAAAGTGATCACCTGGTGCTCTAAGCCTACTTACACAGCCAAATTCTGTCATTTGCTCCTAGAGTAAACACCAGAATAATCTCACATTACATCCAGTTCATATTTGTAACATCCCTACTACCTTTACAAGGTAGGTTGAAGTTAACAGCCTTAACCAGATTAAAACAGACTGTTTAGGGGGACAGGCTCAGGGTCTGGATGGGGGTCGGGAGCAGCACTGTGGGTGTCTCTGGCCCAACCATCCGTCAAAGAGGTTCCTGCTGGAGCACTCACTAATACAGCCCAATCTGCAGCAACACTTGTCTAGAAAAAGCTCCTGGAAAGGATTCACTGAAAAGTATAAAAAGCAGTTTAATTGCTTAGAAAACCTTTTTCACAGACAATCTCTGTTATGTCAAATTGTTCTTCCCAAACATGCTTTAAAGAAGAAAGGCTCTCATGCCCTCTCAGCAGGTTTAACAGAAGGTGCAAAAAAGCTTGCAGCTTGTCTTCCACCAAATGGGAGCTCTGCTAAAGCTGTCGCTCCACCACGCTTCCCACCCCACCAGCGAAGCAGGATACTGCTCTCTCTTGCAGCTTGAATGGTTTTTCGGTTATAAAAGAGCCCCTGACACACAGCTTTGTTTTGTGCAGGGTTTGTCGGGTGTGTGCGTCTTTACACGAGATTTGTAAATCAAACCTGTTACTGAAAAGCAATTCAAGAAGTGACGCTTCCAGAAAGGATATCTTTAAGGACATAGAAATATATTGTGTTAGAAGAAAGGTTTCTAAAGGAGGTAAAAAATAATGGTGGCCTAGATACAATCAAAACACCTACTGTGTGATTGCTTCTTTTCTATAATGAAGGAAAAAGCATCGTGGTGGACAGAGCCGTGACCTGACGGATGGGGAGTTGGGAGAGCTGGGCGGCCCCGTCATGTGTTAGGGGAGCAGGTCAGCCAACACGTTCCCAGCCTTAACCTGCGAGGTAATGGGAGGAAACCATCCTCCGATAGTTTCCTTGTCCTTGCCAAAAGACTTTTTACTGTGAAAAGGAGGGAGGCTAAAGATCCCATTCTTTTCTCCCAGCAAATCTGTGCCTGGATATGTATACTGAATTTAACAAAAAAAGAGATAATCCTTCCTGAGCAGAGACTAGTTGGTATATAAGAATTTTTATGAGGCCAAGGCGAAAAATAGCAAAATCTTACAATAACACTGAGCCAAGAATCCCGGCTTCAGAGAAGCTGTTTAGCATGCAGCAGGCAGAGAGCAGGCAGTCAAGGACCAGCCCGTAGCATCTTGCCATTTTAAACCACAATTTTATAATCTGGATTCATTTTGACATGCCCATCACCAATGTCCCATAGACTTCAGGGACATTTTATGCAAATATACAGATCTGCCAACACTGAATCTCTCCAAAATACTGAGAGATCCATGAAGCTGCAGGAAAAGGGGCATGAACATTTGATTGCTAAGGCAGGGCTGTATGTAGCAAGGAGCCTCCTGTTGGCTCCAACTTGTCTGTTTAATGATTTCAAGGACTGTATTAAAAAAAAAATACTTTCTTTTAAAATCATTAAATGTGACAAAGTTAAGGTTATTTGATTGCTTTTAGTGCACACAAATTTTTCAAAACCTCATCTCCCTCTAAAAAGGAATACCCTTTTCACTTTTACGTTTCTTTTTCAGGGAATCCTGAGCATAAAGATTAATGTTCAAGTGAAAACACACTAAAATCTTTAACCAGACAAGGACTTTTCATGCAGTTTCAACACCTACGCTGCATGGATCAGATTCACAGGGCACTTCCTGACAGATCTTGAAAAGGTGTTTCGACTATACGAACAGACCCATGGAAGGCTCTGCACAATATAAGTATCTGCTTTACACACATTTAAAAAAAGCTACCGAGAAAGAAGCTCACTTTAAAACATTCAGGAGTCAGACAATTCCCTCAGAGTTAAGTAATCTTTCATTTACAGTCCTTCAGAGCCCCTACGCTCATCCCCATTTTGCTAAACAGAAGCTTAGTGATTTTGAAACACTCTCTTGGGAGCCACTGGATGTACATTAAATTGAGTGGAACTTCTGATATTTTAGAGTATGTATATCTACTCAAATCCACTCCTTAATTAGGATGTTTTCATGAGACATTCTGCAGCATTTGCCTGGTACAAAAGAAATTCATTACCAACATGTCAAACATGCACATGATTTTCCATGTCCCAGAGCAGCAGGTAAAATAAATAGAGGTTGTCACCACTGTTGTAATGCTCCTCAAAAACTGCTGAAAAAGATAGAGGTCCGGTCTCACCAATATGCCCACATCAAGACAAGTCCTGTAATCCCAAGTATATGCTACTATTTAAACAAATACGGTCTGCTTGGACAAATCTCCTGATGTATCTTAAATTTCATTAAGTCTTAATTTTCCTTCCACAGCACCTCACCTGCAGAGACAACTGGCAGCCCAGTTCGTACTTACTCTTCTATACACAGATGAGACACTCTTGCTACCAAATGTGTTATGGAGATGAGGATGCAGCGACATTACGTAGGGGGGGGGGTTATGTTGTAAAATCTATTATTATTGTGTGATTGTAACCTATAATTATCATGCCAGTCATAAGGCAAAAGATGAGCTTTCCGACAGAGGATGAAAAACTGTTCCAAGGACAATGAGTCTCTGGCCAAGAGAACCATGTCCAGCAGCAAATATTAAGACAGCATGCCCGAACACAGGCACAAGGACACAGCACATAAGCTTGGCTTTGGTAAAAACTTTCTGAACTGATGTTGTAATATGGTGTCAAACCACTTTTAGTTTTCTTTACTTTTTTCTTCACTCAAGGAGTGGCATCCAGTGCATGCTCTGTGACTAAATTAACATTAACAAATTTAACAATGAAATTCTAATTGTCTGGTTGGTCTCCAAATACCTTCTTCAGAGATAGTATGGTTTGCATCTGTCAAGATATTTGTTTTTTAAACACCTATTTTATTTCCTGATGTTCAGCTATTACAAAAAGCAATTATTTTTGACAACGTTTCCAATACAGTACTTGATCAGACACTCTTCGTGACTGAGGATGTCTCTTTTAATGAAAAGATGAGCAACTGTTAAATTGACAGACCTTGACAGGTCTAATCGAATCTCAAATGTCATCTGAAGAAGTGGATGGGACATTACCTTAATCCTGGTGAATGGTGACCACTCCAATCCACACCTATCACCTTACAGTGTGACAGCCACTGCTGCCAAACTGCTGCCGCTTCTTCCAGAGATGCAGAGGGCCATGCAGCGTTCTGGTGCTTCACTGGACTCCTCAGAAGGAATTTGGAAAGCAGAGAACTAGCCCAGCTACTATATAGCAAATTGTGCGCTAAATGACCATACTTGAAAATTTGTTTTGCTGTTTTCTCCAATTCACTTAAGTAAAGGGTGTTTTTTCTCCTTTGTTCCTTGCTAACTTGTAGGCTACACTGCTCTGGCACAGGATGCCCAAGCATTTCTGCTATTCTGCTTAAACTTGTCTTCTTCAGCACATATTGCATTGACTATATGCAAGAGGAATACTTTTCTGCATAAATCCAATTTACTTTCAACACAGCACATGATTTTCTCCTTCCTTTTTCTGGCTTAATACCTTATCATTAGTGGCTTCACAGTAAATTTCTCTGTTCTCACTCACAGTACTCACAGTGCTATAGAATTTAGAGACAGAAGCAGCCTATTTGATTCAGGTAATGTCTGGTTTCTTGTACTTCACTATGAAACTTTCTAACATTTAAGTGTCCTGTATCTGATGGAGAAGCCTAAATCACCATTCATTACTACTTCTCGGGATACAAACTGTTCTAACTATACACTGTATTCCTGGAAATACTTAAATATTTTCAATAAGGAACAGAAGTCCTCATTTGAGATGGCTTTTTCACAGGGATGCCAATAGTATTGCTTTTCTATTGCAAAATTAATTTGCTACCCATTGTTAACAATCCATTTACTTCATCCCTGGTCTGCTTATACAGACCATTGCGGCTCTGTATAATTTCTGCTTGTATATATTTCAGTGTCTTCACAAATCATGAATTGATGCATCTATGCAAACTATAGACATCTCTTCTTGTGAGTCTTTTCTTCAAAGATAAGTTATTTGTTGTACGTATTTTCAGGTCTAAGGTTTTCAAACTTTTTAATTACTCCGTCATCACTTCTGTGCAGAACTTTACACTGTGGTACCATACGTAAAAGCCACTGTCAATTGCATTCACTTCCAGATCATTATTTAAAAAGTCAAATATAATTGGATCTAACAGCAATTCCTGTACTCTGCCAGACACTCCCATGCCTAGCTTTTGATCACTACTTTTTGTATATCATCCTTTAGCCACATTTCAATTCACTTAATTGTCTACTAAAAAATGGACATTAATTTATCAATTAAGTGTTCATGAGACAGTTTCAAGGCTTTATTAAAATCTGGATATATCACCTCTGTTGTTTTCACTTCATCTACTGGTTTTGTAGTTTTAGTTAAATACAAAGCAATCAAGTTTGTCCAGGCAAGATTTATTCTTCATAAAATTAGGCACATTCTTACTCATTGTGCAGCTATCCAAGGGAAAGGATGGAGGAGATTAGCAAATGCACAAAGGAAAGACTCCAGCCTTCCCCATCCTCTTAAATGAGACCCTCACACTTATCTCCCTTTCATGCCCTTGAAAAATCTCTTGCTAGATAATCAGCAATTTCTTTTTTTAATATGTACTTCCATTATCTTCTAGGGCTGGAGTCTGGACTCGGGGAATAGAAACAGAAAGGTTCATTTCTCTTCTCCTCTTTCCTTCTCCCCACTCCTCTTTTATAAAATTATGATTACTTTATTCTTCTATTTGGTGCACCCACACTTGTCCAGATGTGCTCAAATAAAAGTCCCTGAGCTTTTAGAGTTTTAGTCACTATTAGAATCCTGAGCCACAGCCAGATCATGCAGTGCACCCCAGTGTTTCTTCATATCTTCTAAGCATTTCTCACATCTCCTAACACCGTCTCATAGCAATACTGAGGTTACTTTGGGATCTTCCTTGTTTACAGAAGGTTGGTCTTTCTCCCTGAGCTGCTGTGGTGTTCTTGCAAAGACCGAAGGCTGGGAGCTCATCACCCGTGTTTCCAAGAAGAATGCTCTCAGCGGTGGCCTACGTAGAAGAAAACACAGGAGCAGAGCCAAACTATGCCCATACCTTTCCTATCCTTCTTCCTTCACAAAGCATACTTTATTTAAAGAGAGGATGCACCATCCCAAAACAATTTAAGTCTTTTGATCAACTAACATGTTAAGAAAATCAGTTTTCTCCAACAGTTCTAATTCTATGGAAGCACCATAGATGTTTCTGATGCTCTGACACAACCAACCTGCAGTAATGCAGAGCCAACAGCTGTTAACCAAGACCAGCCCCATCTCTGAAATGTCACTGCGTAACTGCTGCTAAAAGCACTAGCTCTGGTCCTAACACAGCCATTCAAGTTTTCAATGCTAACTGTCAAGTGATTTTATTGAGCTAGTTACATGAAGTTTATATACATGTATAAAAATAAAAATTCTGTTGTGGCAATTCATTGTCATTATCTCACAAAACTCGTTATCTGGAAGAAAACTCAGTAAATTAACATCTGTCTATAAAGCCTCACATACTTCCACTCCTGGGGAGCATTCTGCACCCACTACTGCCTATGGCAACGGTACTGACTTTACTGGGCCAGGATTTCATCATCTGGTTAGTCTGTCGTTTCAGGCTGAAGGCTCCTTCTTCTTTTCTAACTTGTGCCATCCCGGATCTCCTGATCTTATCAGCAAGAACTGTCTAAAGTAACCAGAAATGAAAAAATCTAGGAAATAAACACCTGGGAATTTGTATGTCTTTATAAAATACACCGAGAAATTATTTTTCCTCCTCAGTGTTTGCAGCCACATTACTACCATAATGTGTTCTCATCTAATTTTTCTCGTATTTCTCAGTACCTGATTACACCAGTGAGAGAGCAGTTTCGAAGCCTTTTCAATTAAGTATTGAAAACTACGATGAAACTTTACTAGTAATTTGCAGTAAAACGCTACTAATATCATACATAATATGGTAGGTGATGAAGGAAAACTAAAGAAAACAGAGGGAGGCAATTCTCTGACAAAGCAGCTATTCAGCCTAGTTGAGAATAATATCCCTAGATTGTTTCAAATAGGTTGTATTATCCAGAAATAAATTAACTTCCATGGTGATGTCAGCCAACAATAAAGAATGGTATTCCGTAGTTTCAATTTTATATTTTTAGATGTAAAGATTATTGTAAACAACTAAGCATGTGCACAGAGAGCAGTCATGCTTTAAGCACGCCATCTAAAATAATTTTAAGTGATTGTCCTTGTGTTTCCAGAGAAGTGTCATCTTTGCACGAGCAGCGTATGGCATTATCTACCAGACTAGACTATTGTGCAACTTTTGCAAGAATGACTGTAATTCACAAGTACATTAAATGGCAACCTATGTTCTGTTTACCTAAATTAATATACCCTTGATGTAGCGTATAACACTGCCTCCCCCTCTCTTAATGCTTTGATAATAGAGTTTTGTAACTTGTAAAAGGATTACTTCAATCCAATCAGCAGGTGCTGGGATCAGTGTGTGTCAGACAAACACTCGCTAATCCCTTTTCTTACAGCTCCCAGCTGCCAAAGGTGCTCAATGAAATCCCAATGAAATGACTGGATACAACCTGGTGTGGACTGACGCAGGTTTTCGGCTCTGGAGGAAATCTTGGAAAATACATGTGATTGCTAAACATTGCTAGAATTGGAATGATGAAGGCAGATATGCCTTTGAAAGGAAACGTAGCCAAGAAATTAAACATTAAAAAAATTTAGAATGCTTAACTATGAAATATTTACTCTACCTGGCTCTCTAAATTTAGCAGAAGATAAAGAAATTCACTCTACGAAGAACTCCTTCTCAAGGATTATCAGCTACTTAATGGTGTCTTCTAGGTCTTAAAATACAACCACCCCCATCTCCTCCTCCTTACCCCCTTTCTTGAAATCAAAATTATGCCTATGAAGTTTCACCCCTGCAATTACTTTGCTTGAAATAAACCTCAAGAAAAAGGAGAAGATGATTACCATTAAACGAATATAATTTGCCCCCTTACAGTCTCTGTATTTCTATAGCTCCTTCTGTCCCACTGTCTGAAAGTACTCACATTACTGGGCAGGGGGGCCAAGTATCATCACTGTTTACAGATGGGAAATGAAAGGGCAGAAACGTCGAAGTGAATTTCTCAGGGTCACAGAATATGATCCTAAACCACTTATTTTTCAGGGGAACGCAGAACTCAAGTCTTCTTGACCGCTGGTTTTTCTTTTTCCCATGACAATTTTTATAGAGAGGACTGAAGGTCGTGCAACCTTCATGAATCCCTATCTGATAACATTTTTGTAATTAGACCGCACCAAATGTTCTGACTCTAATGGAATTAGAACAGGTTTTGGTTTGGGGGTTTTGTTTAGAAATGCAGGGTTTAAGTGGTTGATGAGTAGAAGTAGAGGAATTTAATTTATACACATGTTAAGATTCTATTTATACAAAGACATGCCAAATGAAATAAAAAAGATTTAAATGATGGATTAGCCAAAATTTCACAACAGATTTCACAATAAAAATCTTAAATAATAAATAATCTTTAAATAAAGGAACAATATTCTTTCAAAAAACAGAGGACTAAACCTCTTAGCCAAATACTACCATTTCACAGCACGGGATAAGTCTTGACATTTCCTAAAAATGAATATAAATCCGAAAACAAGAAACCCCAAACCTCCCCATTAAAGACAACTCTGCAGTATAGAAACTGATGCCAAGGACAGTGTCAGCTGAGTTTGTCAACTGAGACATTTTGGTAAGGGCTTCTGGTAGCTCTGTTAAAAAGTAAAAGCACAAGCTACACAGCTGAATAAAAACCAGCAGAAAAACTGCAGAAAAAATATACAAATCAAGTCCTTTGCCTCTTTGTCATAAATACTGACACCCAATTCCATTCTCACAGGAAACTGCTATTTTCTTCTTACACATTAAACCTATTTTTCAGATGATCCTTCTTCTCAATTCATTTTTTTTTACAAATGGTTTGAACACCGTACCACAATCCAAGACACATTTGTGATTCATTTATATGCCTGCTAATGATGTTGTGTGTCTGAAACAAAAACTTTAAAAATACATTACTACATGTTAATTATCTAGCTGAAAACACAAAACCAAATTCCCTGCCTTCTTCCTCTCCAACCCCCGTTAACTCAATTAAGCATCTAAATTTGGGTTCCCGGTTGGGTACTGTATTTGCAAATTTAAAATTTAATGAATTAAAGTCTGCGTTTCTTTTCAGAGCACTTCTACAGTCATCTTCATTTACTATATATAAAAATTACCAAGAGATAAATATAGAATTCTGAAAACGTCATGTTTAAAAATAATCTCTTCAAGCCTGGTCAAGTTCTTCAGAGATAATGAGACTAGGAAAACCCAGGCAACCATGACCAAGTACATCAAAGAGATTCAGCACATGATTTATAGATAGTCTGGCAAATTATGCCTCTGCTAGACAGTAGCCATCTTGAGGGCAGAAAGGAAAATATTATTTCTACAGACATAACATCCCTGCCACAGCAAAGGGATAAGCAGTAATACTCTTACTACTCTTAAATATGTGAATGAAAGTGAAAAGGTGCTTCTCTAGGAGCAAATTATGACTCATAAAGAAAAGCCACTCTGCTTCTCAATGGTTTTTGGGGAAAAAGGAAAAAAAAGGTATTAAAATTGATAATGAGAGTCTGTACACAAACACACAGAGAGGTTTGTGTGAATATTGAGAATATGCAAGACGAAATCCAAGAACTCTTGCAATCCACGCCATACCCACAGCCTAGCAGCAGAATATGCATAAGCACAAGTGAACATATGGTCACCTGTGAGAAAAAGCAGGGAAAGAACAGACTGGATAATCAGCCTTTTCCTTAGAAAACATCCATAACAGTCATAGACAGGAAACTTTAGACTCCATGAACATCTTCAACGGTCAAATCCTCACACTCAAACCCATTTTGGAACCACATACCTGACCTAGGAAGTTCCGTATTTGCATGCTGCAAGCTGCAGAGAAGCAATCCATTACAGTAGCTGCCAACGAGGACAATGAGCAGTGAAGGAACACTTTTTTCCACAGATGTACTTTCAGGACTTAATGGAGATGACTATGGGAGAAGACATGCCTGACTCCTGCCCTATCCCTTCCACGTCGCACATTGGTTCAACATGGCTGTGAGTGTAGCAGGAGACCAAGCAACGCTGGCCATGAGAAAGATGCAGCTGGCATCTACCCAGTTCCCAAATCTAGGGGAAGCGTCCCATTTTTTAGGTAACCTTTTATCTGTGCTCCCTGGGATTCTCAGATGAGGTTGGCCTAGCTCAGCGATTCTCAAGTATTTTTCTCATGAAAGGATTCAAAAGGGATTGTGAAGAGATGGTAGAAAAGCTTTAGAAGTGCATAAACTGAAGACATCCTACCTACTCCTGGGACTTTTGGGTTTCCATGGAAGCCAATAAGGGTTAACACTTTAAAGACGTTTGAGGAACATTGGTCTAATCCACAGATGAGAACATATGAAGTGACAGAGGGCAAAATAAAAACAAGAGAAAGACAATGTGAAAGCGGACAGAAAGAGAAGCCAGGAACAGACTGTAGAGGTCAATAAAGAAGGCAAATGATGACACTATACTGCAAAGAAAGACAATCAGAAGAACAAAAACCAGAACACAGCAAATGAAGAAAAAGCTATGGGAAGAAGCAAATGTTGGTCATAACTGGTAACTGTCAGCATTTCCTCGTGTGCTGTTTCTTTTCCCTGGAACACTTCCCTTCACATGCTGACCAAGGAGGAAACATTGAGAGGGCGACCGCAGCAGTTTCCAGGAAACAGTACAAGTACGGCTTACTGCTAAATGGAAGGAAAAAGCAAAATAAAGAACTTAAAATTCAGCGTGTGTGTGCAATGGCTAAGGATTTAGCAGGTTGGCAATATATTCTTGAAGAAAACTGTTACCAATTCAGATGAGACTAAAAAAGTGAGTAGATGGCATGCTTTTCTATCACAGAGGTAGCAGACCATAGATTGCCCATCCTCAGTTTGGTTTTCACAAGCTTTTCCAATGTGTATTTAATACCTTTCAGCCGGCTCTCCAAACATGGAATAGGTTGCTCCTAGATAACGAGGCCAAAACTAAACCTGCAGAATCAAATCTGACAAAGCCAGGTGCAGAACTCCTTTATACCTTCATGTTTTAAAAAAGACTAATGAGGGACAAAAAAGGGCAAAAATATTACCCTTCGATACAATCCTTTTTCTATTAAAGCCAATATGATTAGTCGTGAAAGCAGAGCACTGGGACACCAGGGAATGGAGGTCTACTGGCTCTGCTTCTGACCTTAAGGTTAGTCTTGGTCAAGACAGTTCCCTGTCTGTGTCTGAGCTCCCTGGACTAAAAAGACAGGATAATGATATTGACCTTTAAAAAGAGCTTTGAACCTACTGATCAAAAGTGCTATGTAAGAGTTGGCTTATTATTATTTTGGTTACTGAAGTGAGTTGAAAGGCTCTGGGTGACTTTAATCAAAATTTCTTATATCAGGCCCCAGAATCCTACCTGAAGGACAAAGTTTCTCAAAACTCAGTTGTGAGGATACACATATGGTGTGTCCATGGCTGGTGCATAACCTCAGATACTGCAGAGTTTTCCTGACTCCAGCAGAACTTTAAATGACACAAAAATAATTATAGGACTTCCAGAAGAAATAACGTAGTAGGCACCATGAGTATATTCACTAGCAATTAGACACTACTATAATGCTTTCAGTCAAACTGGTCTAATGCGAAGACACTGAGAGGTGAAAGGAGGCAATGAGGAAAGAAGAGAGCACTGTTCTCAGGTATCACACATGCCCATGTGAGCAACAGCAGCTCATCCCTCCTGCTGCGAGCCAGCACTGCCTGGGGGTTTTATGCTGCTGCTTCTGGGTGGTCGCTGTGGGCACCAACTCTTCTGGGCGCCTTCCTACTAAAGCAGTAGATAAATACCTGCATCAGAAATACTCCTACATATTGAAAAGCTTTGGGTTTGGATTCTGCATGAGCTTCATGCTCGACAAATTCCACCTCTTAACTACACCAGCCTACCATGCTGGCATGGGGGTTTGGGGGCTGTCTCTTACTGTTGTGGTCTACATGGTTTGTTATGATTCTTATAGATTAACACAGACCCTTGATGCCTTTGACCTAACAAATAATTATAATACACACAAAACATGATTTTATAATGAAACTGCTTCTCCAGGTGTTGTTACTGCACGCTATTCAACAACTGCTATGTTTAAGCTAAGACCCCTTTGGTTCTGCTCGATGACTGAAGTGAATGTACAGCCTGTGGCACCTTCTGCTACACCACCACCCTGCCTGCAAGACCGTTGCAAAGGAACGCCTGGAGGACTGCAGACACAAGGTTAGTTCCGTAACCTATAATCTTCTGCACAAACCCAATGAAGTTCCAACATGGTCCACACACGGGTAAAGCTTGCAGTAATCTCATGGTAGAGCAGGTACGTGGGGGTTTGTTGCATGGATACAAAGTCCATCTACTCATGCATATAATGCTTTAATCAAAGCATTTAAATGATCTCTTCTCTATTCTGCTGGTAAGATTTGTCACTGGCAAAGTCGTGACATCTCTTACATTAGCTTTTTTCTATAATGGGACACAAGCAAATTAATAATGTTCTTTAACATACATCTCCTCCAGTATTCATGTGGCTGAGACCACTGCAAATTAAACTTCGTAAATTATCACTGCTCTGCTTTTCACCATTCATGTCACCACATATTCACAATTTCCTCAGCCCGAGGAGCGAAAACAGCCTTGTCAGCTTCATTTGTACACTCCTATAAGAAATAAAAATTGCAAATACTGCAAGGAAAAGTTTTAAAATTTAAAATGCCAAGCAGTTTTTTGTTAACACTTCAAAGATGCATATATTGTATCTCTGCTCACAAATATTTATCTAAACTTCTATGAGGATACTGTTGCTGTACATGGTATTTGTACACAAGCATACATGTGGGTACAAAGCACCCACCGCTGAATATTCATCTCAAGGCACATGACACTAATAAAAATATACAAAACTGAAAATATGTTTAGCATATTTTATTAACACCTGGTGAGCAGGTGGGAGCCGGGTCGGAGTGGGGCCCCAGATCTTGTTGATATTTTTGTTACACAGAAATAGCCTATAATTATATTTGGTAACAATGTTGCTTCATGTTTAGGTAGCCCTACTTTGAAATATACCACTATTTAAACATGAAGCAACATTGTTACCAAATATAATTATAGGCTATTTCTGTGTAACAAAAATATCAACAAGATCTGGGGCCCCACTCCGACCCGGCTCCCACCTGCTCACCAGCCATGTGCAGCAAAGCCTTGGGTGCGATTTCCAGTTCTCAGATGTTTCTGCTGTAGCATTCTTCTGTGGTTATCTCAGTAGACATCTTCGCTTTGGTAAGATGGATACTGAACTCCCATCCTGCTACACATTCCAGGAATATGCACACAGCAAGCAGCTCAGCATCAGCTCACACATGAACAGCCTTAGCTCCCATAAAATATTCATTCATTTAAAAAATATTTGCACCCTGCTGTCAAACTTAGACAAATTCATACCGAGCTTCAGAAAATAGCTGTTTTAATGGTAAATGATGTTCCAGAAACCTCTTTCAGGCTAAACACTCTCGTCAAAATTATTTTAATAAGAAAGATTAACAATTTCAACATTAGCTGCTAATCCCCTTTCATTTGAAACTGTGCTGATAAAATTCTTTGCTTGTCATTCAAATAGTAAGTAATAATTATAGATTTGGGGCCTCCATCTCTTGCTTCATTAATAGTAAATTGCATGGAAGTCTGAAGCATAAAGTCAGCTTTGATACATCTCAAAATGCAATTTCCATAGCTTTCCTTAGCTATGTACAATTAATTACAGAGTTAATAAGGGGAATATGTTAATGAAAGGGAAATTATTTACTCAGACCACCTGGTCTTATCAAATTTCTTTAATATGTTTCCTTCTTTCTGTGAATTTGGATGACAGCAAGAACACAAATCATGGTGTGCACTGCTAGTCCTTTAATATTTTTATTTGCACCCAGCTAAAGTCCACTTAAATTAAGTATCAAAAGAATGTAAGAACTAGTCAGTACTAAACAACTGACTGTATTTGTTTTACCAAGTTCAGTTTTAATTTTAAAACAAAAATGCTTAAACAACGTTATAATTACCAGACTCTCTTCAATGCTTAGAGTATAAATACAAAGAATCCAATAAGGAGGCATTGTCATTTTTTTCTTTAAAGCAATGTGTTGAATGTGCACATATTTAATAAAAGAAGTACAGAAACATGCTTCAATTGATTACACACTGACAGCTACCAGCGCTTAGCTGCTATGTGCAGCAGGGTGACTGGATGTTCATGGGCATATCTGAGCTAGTACAAACAGCCTGATTGGAAGGAGGCAAACCTTCACCAAGTCATCTTAAAAATAACGCAGCTGTGACACGCAGTCAGAGAAATATTTCTTAAAGACACGTCAAATCCAGAAACCAACCATCTTCAACAGACGTTAATGGATTTACTACTAACCAGAGGACAGAAAGATTTTAAGACCTGGATGCTAGCACTCATAGTCATTAAAAAAAAAAAAAAAAGGGCAGAGAATAATTGCCAGAGCAATAACAGGTCATGCTTGGAGGAGGCGATGCTTGTGAGCAGTTTGTCACCCTTCCCTTCTATTCATAGTTCAATGCAACGGTACAGCAAGCAGCCAGAAACACGAGGCAAATCGTAATTCTCCCCCTGCTACGAATGAGGTTTTCTTGGCCAGCTGGGCAACCTACAGCACCATTAGCATATGAGTTCAGGACAAGAGAATCAGCGAGACATGGCAGCATTGAGGGAGAGTTACCAACTAAAAAAAAGAAAGAAAAGGTATTACTCCAGTCTGAAATAAGAGTTGCATAAAGGAGACAAATTCATAGTAGAATTATCTATTTCATGAAGAGATACTGGGGGAGGGATATAATATTTGAGGGTAGCAGACTTCATCTGGTTTTGACCAAGAAATAACACAGTCCTCCTTATGGAACAGCAAATACTGTCATCCACAAGCAAACTTCACAGATTATTTTAATGTTTATCTCCTTATTTAAAAATGTTTCCACAGCTGCGTTGTGGGTGCATATGCAAAATGTGATCATCACAGGAGCATTTTGTCTGTGTCCTACACATTAGATTTTCTAAATACCACCCAAATTCTTATACCTTACTCACAAAACACTGCCAAGTTAAGGCATAATCCCACAAAGAGTTGCAGAAAGCAAAGTATAATATTTTTTAATCTTGTCCTGAAAATAAGCATAAACAGATTTTGTTGAATCAATGGAGGGATTAAGTTGTCTTCATTATCAGCACCATCTTAACCAGACCACTTCCAGTAACTTTTGCTGGCACAGTCCACATGAAGAGAAGGAGCTTTCCAAAATAGCACTGGAGTTCTCCTGGGTGTCTTAAACTGCAACGGGTACAACAGTGCAAAACCACAGTGCCAGTATGGTGTCCCTTCTTCGTAAGTACCATGAAGCAAGTTCCAGCTTCATCCTGAACTGTTTCACGTTTTCAGAAGCTCTGAAGTTGTAGTTCCATTTACCAGACATCATTTGATCTCCTTGGTGCACCATGTCTTGCAACCATTTCTTTATCCCACAGTGAATCAAAATGCACCTCCTTCTCACGTCTGAACTCTGCCACCAGCTCAGAGAAATACTCTGTAACACGTATTGTCATCTCAGGCCTCCTGCCTGAGAAGTCTTCTTGAACCACCCTCTTTCTAGTATCCTCCTCCTTCTAAATAGGCATTTCCACTTGTTAGATGCACAACAGGATCAACTGCTACATCTGCTACAATGAGTTATCAATGACTTAATGCATGATATAAGCAGGCACAACAGGACAAACACAGTGAAGGGCACTTCATTATTGACGATACATTTGGAGCCAAAAGACAAAACCAGTAACCTCCTGCATGAGAGTTCATCTGGTTTCTGCCACTAATGAGACTCTCAGAAGCAGCTGAGGACCCAGTAACATCCCTCGTCTTCAATCTGAAGTACCCAGATCTTTTTCATTAGATGACCTCCTAGCATCTCTTGCTGCTTGCTACAACTGGTACTTATCTTGCCTTGACATGAACTGGATGTTCTCTAGAAATGGAAAAAAGCTGGGAGAAACACAAAAAAGCTCAGATAGCCACTAAGTTTTGTTTCAACCATGGCAATGATCTTTTCTTTTTACTTTGTGCACACAGTTGCATAAGCTAGTTTTGAGTCACATATTTCTCCCAATGTAATGCTTTAAAAATTAATACTCCAGAATATTAATAGAAATGTTTTGTTCATCTCTCTACTAAAAGCCTTAGACAATGATATAAGGTGGCTGAAAGTGTTCAACCAAAGCAGCTTAAACAAAGCTGGAATAAACACTTCACAGTCAAAAGACAGACCAAGACGTAGTCACAGAAATTCGGTGAGTTATTTCTAATCATGAATACATTTGGGGAAAACAACCAACAGGGAAGAATTTAGGGGGAAAAAGAAGATTTTGAAATTAATTTCATACTGCATTCAAGAGAAATGTTATTCTTGATTTAATACTGGCTCTGTAATTGTCGTTATTTCCCAAGGCCCATTCAACAAGATTAATATAGAAAAAGGGAGGCAACTGAACATGAAACAAATAAAAATGGAAGAATCAAAGGATAACCTGTTCATGAATATTTTTCCTGAGTTTTATTGATGAAATCTATGTAGTACATACATCCATTTATGCGATTTATGGCTCTATCAGTATAGCTGTTTTCACATGCAACAAGATCTTTTGCACTTTAATTTGAGGCTTTTCTTTGTTCCTGTATCCCAAGTCCTGGCTTTAAACAGAGGCAAATGTTTAAAAATCACTTAAACATTCAGGGAGGGAAACAAAAACCTAAAAAGAAGGGATAAACACCATTTCAACAGCAGAATACCTTTCAGGAGGCAACCAGCTCCACTTGTCCCTTAAGAGCATGACAACTCAGGGAGAGAGGGGTAAAGATCTTCCTATCCCCAGTATTTATGTCTTTTTGGGATATCGGCTATCTTGTCACTGACAAATGCAATACACAGCAGCCTTCTCCCTTGTGACTCCTCTCATCTGACCGAGGGTGATGAAATGGCCTTTAGGGCCAAAGCCTTCTTGGGACTTACATTTCATGAGACTCCTACAACTATTTATACTGGCACAGATGAAAGGTAAGTTGAGATTTAGATCCACTTAGCACATGTGTAAGGACTTTATGCTTTCAGCTAAACTTTGCCACTGCCTTGTTTCCCTCCCCATGTGGGGGAGGACTTTGTTCTTCATTTTGTCAGCTGTAAGTGCTTTTTTAGACAGAGTATTCATATTCTTGAAATTCATAAAGAACTAAAGAGAAATTAATGGTGGTAGAAGGAATTGGTGGAAAAAGAAAAGAATTTCAAAACCCACTAAATAATCAAACATGCCATAATTGTGACAAAGACCTTGTCTTCCACACCTGCACTCCTCACCTTTGTCCTTGCTAGTATCAATCACCTCTGTGGCATGTGTCCCCAGGCAGCGGACTGCACTCATACCACGCATCACGTTCCTTCGCTCAGGAAATGTTTTGTGTGTACATGGATTAAGCTCAAGGTGGAAAGTATGCCTGCGTCTAGCACAGTGCTATCGGCCCTCACATGCTGGAGTTTCTTTCTTTATTCAGAAGTGCTTTTAGCTTCCTTCTGCTCCTGCTTTTTTGCAGCTTCAAGAATAAAACCAAGGAATTTCAGCAAAATGTGGTGCAAGATTTAACAAACACTTTTTCTTGTGGGAATGTGTCTTCTATCACTGAGTCCTACACTCTTCCATATTCAATTAAGAGGAAATCTATAGCAGCTACCCCATAGAGTCCATTTCAAACAGAGTTTATTTTAAAAAATGAGAGTGAAGCAAAATTGCTTATAAAGCTTCAAAAAGTTACCACGCAGAAATTACAGGATACCAATGTTGTCAAAAAACCCCAGGTTCAAGCTTGGAAACTATCCTCTCCTTGTTACCCTTCTCAGTCCCACAGCAATCCTCCCATTGATTCTGCATCAAAACTGAAGTGGATGCAAAATTCAACATCTTGGGTTTGACTGGTTTCCCAGTAGCGGGTCTCCATCCCGCGTTGCCCCGTTCAGAAGGTGACACAACCCGTCCCAGAACTTTCTTTTGACACAAAGTTCTCACAGGAGGCCATCTTCACTTCTCTTGTGCAGAAAGTCCTTTTGGTTTTGCAGGCATATCGCCAAGGGCAGGGGGATCAAGAGGACTTACACCCCACTTAGATGTGAAGCCCTAGATTTCAGCCTCTTGTTCATTTGCTCCCACTGCCTCGTTCAGCCCAGTTTACGAAACCTTCCTCTCCTCCTGAAAAGACCAGTATGCACAAACTTATCACAGATCGTTCTTATTTCCAATATATACAGCAGTTTCACACCCTCCGGGAGAAGACTCCTCAGACTCCCAGTTTAAACAAGCATTGTAGAGGACCTTTTGTAAATTCACACTTTCTGAAACTCTAATTTATATGTAATGCTCCAAATTTTGCACATCTGTCTTTACAAGGAAAAAAAAAAAAAACGCCAACCCCAAAACATAGAAAATCACTTTTGCTTCTGCAAATTCCCTCTCATATATGGTATTCAGGTAACAACCTCAAAACATTATCATCAAAAGCACACGCTCCCTTCCTGCAGTACTGTTCTTCATCTAAAACCTCATAAAAGATCATAATTATTTTAACCAAACAAGCGTGGTAATATATGAAGCAGATGTGGGATCCAATCTACCTAACTTACGTGCTGAACCTGTGTTTCAGCACGAACAAAAGAGGCTCCTTCATCTACGCCGCAGATGTCAATGGGATGGTGCAGGCACCACAGGAGACCTCCAGGGAGAAATCCACCCTCTGACTTATTGTCTGGAGACCTTCACGGTCACCCGCTCACTTCACCAGCTAGACAGGGAATTTATGTACTCCAGTCAACGCCACCACTTCATTAAGTGCCTAAAATGTGGGTGTAAGTCAGGAGCCCGAGTCAGGGAGACTGAACCTCTCCTGCACACCTTCAAGCCCCCACTGGTTTTCCTGCTGGACTGCCAAGGAAAGTGCCACACTTTGTCAGGACTTCTCTTGGCACTTGAAATATGGATGTACACACGTGAATACAGTGAAATCCAATTCTAGGTTCCTACTCTTTCCCTTGCTGTGACCTTCTGCAAAACAATTGTTTTCTTGCAAAACCACGGGTGACCAAAAGGAGGACACCTCTTTGTTGTTGCTCACGCTGAAGCCAGCCAGCCAGCCCCACAGACACGACTGCATAAATCAAGCTCCTCTAATTACACTTTCCAAGGTGCTTGGATCTTTTAGAAAGACAGAAGCAAAAAGTGCCATATGCGCCATCCTCCTGCTATGAATGTGAGGAAAAAGAACGTGAAAAGGAAAAAAAAAAGCAAAAAAAAAAAAAAAAAAAAAAGCAAGTTCTGAATGTTGTTATCGCTGTCCTTCTGGGCCTCCTGAGTCCTCCCTGCTTCTTCCTGCCAACAGCACAAACCACCTCATGCTACCGCCAGCAGTGCAGAGACACTGCTGTGGATGTACAGGGAAGCAGCAGAAATGCGGGATTTTTCCCTTTGAAAGGCTGGTTTCAGTCTAAGCGAGGAGCCCGCCCCACAGCCACAAGGGTTGGGAAGATTCCTGGTTTCTTGAGACCTCCAGCACTATAGAAGATGTGCTAACCAGAAGTCGCAAGTCCTCCAAAAAAACAGTAGCTGTGCCCAACCACCAGCTCCAATAAACCCAAAGCTGAGGTGGCTTGGAGATCACTTCAGGTATGACCTGCCACAAATTAAACAGCTTTACAGAAATGTTTCTGACCAACGCAACCTCTGAGCAAGATTACATGAAGTCTTTCAGCAATTGCACACATATTTCTTTTAAGCTACTTTCATTAAAGATTTATCCTGTTTATAAATCAAAATAAAATATTTTCTGCTGCCACTTTATACAGTAATCCATTTTTTTATTTTCTCTGGGGAGGTCCTGGCACCTATGAACAAGAAAGACTGAGGAGCCCTGGCTCAGCTAACTGCTACTTCGCTGCACACTGTGGAGCTGAAAAACACATTTACAGACCTGCAAGTGCATTTACCCTGCAAAGCAGATGGTATTTGCCATTCTTACCGGGTCCCTTGCTAATATTTCTCGTTGCTTTTTTAGGCACTGAGTTATTTTTCGCAGAAAACATCTACAAAATTTAAAAGATAAGAGGACTGTGGCAGCAGGACATGGGAAGACCTGGAAAACTTGTACTGAATGGTATAAAAGTTACAAAGTGGCCCCTCGCCCTCTTCCACCTGTAGCTGCAGGGCAAGGAGAGGAACAGCTCACCTCTGGTGAGCCTCTTCTGTTGCTGAGGTCCAACAAGCCACAGCATCTCCAGAGGGAGAGAAATTCAGGCAAATAAGTATTACAGATATGTGCATTTATTTTTGAGCAAAACATAAATTGGGTCAGCTCTCCGGTTTCAGTGTGACCCACCGTGACACAAAACATGAGCATTTCTGATCAAGTCCAATCATCTGCTTCAGCGCTGTGCTGAGCCATGCTGATCTTCCCATGTAAACCTAACCCAGCTTTGCCTTCAGCAAATCTTAAATTTATGGTTTAACTACTTCCCTTAAGTAAACATCCCACTGCCTGCCTGACCCTCCTATTAGGCTTGCCCTGATATCCAGGCTAAATAGATCCTTTCGATTCTAACCCATATTTTCTTCCTAATTGTATCATCTGCATCCATTAAGAACAATTTTTCCCCATCCTGTATTTCAAAACACATAGGCAGACTCCCCTGAATCACTGATTTTTGTTTGTTCCGTTTAGACTAAACAAATTAACTGCTTTTACGCTCTCTGTGTGGTTTGTGCTCTCCAGACACTACAGCATTTCTTCTACCCTTCTCTGAACCCTCACCATGTAAGATGTAACACATGCTGTTAGATAGCTAACATATGTATGAGTTCATCCAGGGTTAAACAGCATTGACTGAATTATGGACACCCAACACTGTAACAGTGATCTTGACCAATCTGACTATTTTTTAAAGTTCATTTATCGCCATATGAAGACAATTCTTTCTTGTAATTTTGCAGAAATTCCCAGAGCCAGAGTAAGTGGCTCCCATACACAACTTTCTCTCCTTTAAGCTTGATTTTGTGATTTTCTATTTTTCCCAGTAATATAACTGAAAACAATTTTGCTCAATTTTAAGCAGTTGAAACTGTTTGCAAATGTTAAATGTATATTTCCATCTACATAGGAAATTTTGCTCTTATTTCCATATAAATATATTGCCTTAGAACCTTACAATGGGAATTGGTACTTATTTTGCGGTTGGGCAATTGGAGACATTCCTTTTTCCCCCAAGCATTTCAGTTAACTATGAAAGGAAATCAAGTGAATTTTAATTCTGGTTAGGCAAAAGTGGGACAGTAAAAACTATAACAAATGATTTTCTGTCATGGGAGCAACCCTTCCAAACTGTACTTGTAAACTAAATTTTAACATAATACTTAAGTAACTCCTTATTGGGGAGGAATAGGCAAGGGCAGGGGAAGAACTATTTACTCAGGATGACATACTCTGATGAAGCATCTGGTTTACAATCCTGCCCTGTTTTTGCTCAGTTTTATAGCTGACCTGATCAAGGCTGAAGGAGGTCAGTGACTTGGCTGAGGTCAAATTAGCTCTTTGGGGTTTGCCTGCCTTCATTCCATTCTCCATTATGTGAGGTGGCTTGTAAGGACCTGAGAAGTATCTGAGAAGAAGACAGTACTTTCAAATAGAGGTCCAGAAAAAGAAAGAAGTCGAAAAATTATGACCCAGAAGCATGGCACAGTGGAGAGTTTTCTCCTAAGAGATCCCGCTGGTGAGTCCTCCCAGTGGTGCGTAAATAACTCAAGAAGGAAGTTTCCAAAAGCACAGCAACACTACCAGCTGGAGAGGGTGCTTACTGATGACCAACCATACTGATAAATAGCAGAGATCAACTATAGAGAGCAAAACAACACCTGACCCATCGTCTTCACCATCACCTAACTTCTCAGCTCATTTCAATGCATTCTACAAAACCAGCAAATATTTAAAGGAGGAGGAAAATAACGCACAAAAAATGGGGGATCAGTCTACAGCTCTCCCAGCGGGACACTAACAGAGAGACAGAAACACGCTGCAGCCAGCCCCAGCCCCTAGGCTCCATTACACAGACACAGACCTTCTTGTGCCCATCTTCTACACGGATACTTGTTGCAAGTTGTGTTTGGAAGTAAACCAAGCCTTCCAATGCAGAGGCCATCAACAGAATATATTTGGATCATCTCAAACATAGAAGAGAACCAGCTTGGAAGAAATTCAGCCAAGGACAACAAAATTCAGGCAAGGCTCAAAATTCAGATCCCTTTTATAAAGGTAATGGAAAACAAATTGCTCTGTTTTCTAGGGTTTTTTTTTCTTCTCATTTCTACTGGAATCACTAGCATTCTGCTGCCTTCCCAGCTCAGACACCTCTGCACACCAAAGATACATGAGAAAAAGCAGCAAGCCGATCAGAAATTTAGCAGTTTTCTTCAGTTGTCCAAGCTGAGGTAAACACAAATTAACAGGACAAAAGGACAACATGGGGCTTATCTTTTTTGAAGCACGCAGACAAACAATTCGTATGTCCAAGACAAAAGAACGTTCCCCAGAGAGAAAAAAAAAAAAAAAAGCATCATAATGAAAAGGAAACGGAAATAAAAATCCCCTTAGTTTTAATTAAACAAAACTAAGATTACTAGCAAAGCTCAGGAATATTTTTCACCTGTGAAAAGACAGCTTCCCTTTCTTTACAAGTTACCTCTCTCCCAAAGCTGAGCAGGTACCTTAAATAATGATGAAATTTCTCGTGCCATGAAGACAAAACCGCCTTACCAAGATCATGTGACCGGTGGAGATGTCCATGTTGGACTGGACCGGCTCCTCACACCAGGACGACGTGCTGCTCCGGGCCGAGGGGCTGGGAATGGGCCCATCGCTGAACTGCGAAGAAATGCTGTTGATCCGGGAGGCGTGCAGGGGCTCCGGGCGATCAGATGTTTTCACTGCCATGCGCTGGCGGCATAGCTCCTAGAGAGAGAGAGAGAGGAAGAAACAACCTACGGTTAAGAGTAATTACAGGATACAGTCTACTAAAGACATATGATGTACAATATGTTTCCAGGGCTGTAAGTGGTTTCCCCTTCACTGCAGTGATTTTTGGGAAGCTGTCTGTTCTGTTAAGCGCGTCTACAAAGAAATACTCAATGAAAATTGCTCTACGGTGACTACCCCAACCCTTCAAAAGTGTTAATTATGACTGCACACACATCTCCTTTTAGATAACCGAAAACAGTATTTTGGAGCTTGACTTCTCTAACAGATGGCCTCTTTTCCCCCTAACATCACTCTGCGTTCTGCAAAGCCACTTTTGAACTGCACAACCTCCTGAAGCTAATGGGGTTGCACAGGAGTAATTGAGAGCGGTGCTTGGCCCTGGGTATGCAAACTCAGCAAGCTCAAGGCAACTGGATTGATGTGCTCTCCAGTATAAATCCTAGTTGATAGATGCCTCATTTCTCTTCATTAAAATAGCAAACTCACAACACTTCCTCCCTGACGTGGGGCAGAGAGGATGAAGAATGACATTAACGAAGAATAAAAGCAGAAATCTGTTGCTGTATTGTTTAAGCAGCTTCGGCGAAGAAAGAAAACTCAAGCTATCACACACCCTAATGCAAGCCATGTTAAAACACCAAAATAGACCGTGCTGGGAATACGTATTTTCAGTTGTTCCCATGCAAAAAAATCAGGCAAAACCACAGAATTCTTGTTAGGTAACAGAAAATCTTGCTGGCAAAACCAGCTCCTTACAGTATAAAATTCTGACTCTAATGGGATAAACAGACCCCCAGTTACACTGTCATCGATACAATGCTTTTAGAATCAGTTACGTGCAGTGAAATCCCAGACAGTATTATAAAATTATCATTTTTAAACATATGTCTATTGTCCGTAAGAAATACTCAGCTGCCTATGGTGCACAGCAAGACCAGCTAGTCCATAGTATCTGGACATATTGCACATGCAGTGTGGTTACACATTTGTCTCAGATTACTCATCTGAGTACTAAGAGCACAGTCTCTTGCCTCAGGCTAACAAAATAATACAGTCTGAAGAATTCATACTGTGGAAATGCCATGGCTTCTGTTTTCTTATTCGTTGATAACATAGTTGCAGCCCAAGTGCCATCAGTAGGATGATCTGAAACCCTCCATATATCAAGTGCAATACAATCTTTTTTTCAGACTGGAGTTAGGAAAGTAACTTTAAGACTATGTTTTTCTTTTTGAACCTTGCAGACTTTAGGACACTGAAGAGGGATCCTAATCCATGCAGTAGCAAGCATTCAGACAAACCCACTGAAACCATTATACTGGGTCTCCTCTTGCCACCACATGGCAATGACTAAAGACCCCTTCAAACATTTTCTTCTACCAAAGCTTCTGTTTGACTTGCCATTTGAGATGCTTATGTGGAATTTTACTCTTCTATGGTGTGCAATGCATTTTATATATATACATAAAAATATACACACACAAACATGCAAATTAAGAATCACTGAGACAAAATTTATATATATATATAAGCAGGATATATTTTGTTGTTTATTACAAAAATAAAGTCAACAGAGGTTTGGGAAGCACAGATTACTCCTTGCATGTGGTCTCCATTGTTGGAATAGCTTTACAGACTGTCCCAAGGCTGCTATCTGACTCCATGACTGCATTTTGTATGTTTATTAATTTCATCCAAGCCATGTAAGAATTATTCAATGTTTTACAAAAAGTAGGGTTTTTTCCACACTTGACTAGAATATTTTCTGTCACTTGGTACCTTCATCACTTCCTACTGACTTTACAGGAAAAATATTAGGCAAAAAAATTAAACTTCAAAAATACTTTGAAATTGAGTCACATATATTAAGTGTTAAACAGGTCAATTAAACTCCCAGTATTAAACCCGAGAGTTTTTAATAAAGGAAAAAAATATTGTATTTCTTGGTTTTAGATATAGGAGCAAAGAAAAAAAATCTCTCCTTCTCCTTTCCTCTGAAGGATCACACATGTCATAAGAAAAGATAGCAATAGTCCAAAATGGCTATTGCTAACCTCAGAATGACCTTGCAGTAAGTGTAATTTCAAATCCCTGCTTTTAGCAGTTTTTGGGAAAAGTAGAACAGTGTGGAAACTTTTTAGACAGAAAAAATAAATCTACAGAAAACCAAAAAGCTGTTCAGATGTCTAGATCTCAGTCATTCTCAGAGGGAATGGTTTATCGAACCAGGCAAAAGTATAGTAAGTAAAGGTATAAAAATACGTAGTCTATCCCGTAACTGCTCAAAGGATGTCTTCTGGCTAGCATTCCATGTGGCATAGATACAAATTTATTATATTCTAATAGACATCCTGCCACTTGACTCACCCCAACTCTGTGCTAACAATAGCATTTGTACTTAAACAGGATCTTTGTTTTTAAGTTGATCTCTTCCTGCTGTTCATATCCTGCCTCAAGTCATAATCCTCTGCTTTTACAAGCGGTTGCTGTGGAAAGGATTATAGACCTCTGCTAACAAAAAAGAATCAGGATCAAGTGAACTCTAAGAAATTAATATACAATTTTTACGCAAATGATAATGACAGAAGAAGCAATATTACAGCCAACTGGTTCTCGGTAGATTAACCTCCAACTAAAACCAATGTTTTGGACATAAAATACTTAATACGCTACAAAGAAATGCTTTTTAAAAACTAAGTTTAACCCTTTTGTGGTCCTCATGAAAGAAGGTTGAGAAACACAATAAATATACGTTTAAAAAGTAATCTGATCTCAAATATTAACATATTTCTTTCCTGACATATATAGAACCAAAACAACTATTCCCAGAACTGCTGGAACTGTCAACTACCTTAAACAAAGCAACCACGTCACTGCACACTGCCATAAAAAATGTTTAATGTAAACAGGAAGGTCAGATCATAGTTGCAGCAAAAACACTATGGAATTTCTTGATTGGTGCTTTAAATCTCCAAGACAATGGGATTTCCCCTGCCTGTAAACACAAGCTTTTTCTTGAATTTATTTCCAGATTAGTCTTAACAGCTCTTGACAGTTCTTCCTTCCCCCACTACCAGCCAGGCCAGCCCAGCCTGAGGAACCTGCCCCATCCCCACGTGCAGGTCAGCAGTCTCAGGACACCTACAGCTTCTGCTTCTGCAAAGCCACCTCCCTGTTAGCCCAACCATCCCAACCCCCAGCTGGGTTTTTACCCTAGCACTCCAGGGATAACACAGTTAACACCATCACATATAAAAGCTTTGACCATGTGGGGCGTTTTGGGGAGCAACATGGGTTCCTCCAGGACGTACAGACTAGGGAGGTCCAGCTCAGAGCAGGAAAATGTCTAAATGGGGGGCTCTGGGTTTGCTTCATCCTTGAGATGGTCAGCGATGTCCCCCTCCTGCAAAAGGTGCTGGGAATAGCGGGGTCTCACCGGGTGCGGTGTTTCATACAAGGGGCTCTCAGGGAAACGCCATCCCCCAGCACTTGCAGGGATGGCATCACTCTACAAGCACACAAAGCCCTAGACGGGTAAGAGCCTCATTAATATGGTATCTGTTACCTGTACACTTCTCTGCATGCTCAGGTAAGCTTTTCCCCGCTCTCCAAAATCTTTGCTCTCAGAAGCATTTAGCAAATCAGCCATCTACCAAACCACAATTAGAATTTAAACTTGACTAAAATGTCAAAGCTGCAAAACTTGACTAAAATGTCAAAGCTGTGAGTGTGACACGAGCTGTACTTCTGCATCGTCTCGGCACGTACACCATTAAAAATATTTTCTAAGAATGAATTCAATTTAATGCTGCGCTTCTATATTTAGCCAAGTGGCTGAGGCCGTTTCTGCTGTACTGCGACTCAGTAATGTCTAGCCGTTGTTTGTGTATAGTTTGAGTGGCATTCCTCATTTAAAAACATCATTTACACCTAAAAAAGCAATCATAACGCATACAGTGAAATATGAAGAAATGATCCTTTTGACCCTTCAGGCTATGATCTAATGGATGGGTTGGACATAAACATTTATTTAAAAGGTAATTTGAAGTTTATGACATTATTTCCCATCACATGAGAATTGCTATCATACTGAGGCACTTACTCTGTTTTTTATTTCCCAACATTTATTATCAAACTTATGCGGTGGTCACATGCAGTATATAATGGAAAAGTAATATCGCTGTGTGACAAAAACTGCCATAACCAAGATAAATATTCTGTAAATAATGTCCAGTTAAATGAGTTCAAAGTACAGCACAATGATCATGTGTAGAAAGCTTTTTATTTGAGACATAGTTGATAACCTTAAACAAACCATAAACAGTATTCTCAGAAAACCCCTGGACCTCTTCCAATGAGGTTTTAAAGCGCTCCTGATACTTGGTTGTCCTCACGGAGACAGGGAGATGCACAAACCAACAATTAATTCCTCACATACAACAAATGGATTCTCAAATCCATACAGTCCGCTTGTGAATGAACCATGTTGCAGCACAGATGGAGTTTATCCACGTTTAAAGAAGGACATCAAGGGATGTGTTGTGCCAAAAGGACAACAGCCCTCATGGATGGAGACCCAGCCTTACCACTGTGTTGTGTTAGATGTGTTTCTGAACTTGAAGAGATGAGTAAGAAACTCTCCTCTCAACCAAGGAGGCATCAAGACTGTTCAGAAATGAACCCCACAGATACCTGCCCAGGTCTGGTTTAGGGATGCAACAGCAGAAGCATTAGGCCACCTCTACTGGATGTCCCCAGTCAGTGACAGCAGCAGCATTTGCTGCCACTTGGCTTTGTGATGCACAGCAGCCATCGTCATGGAAGGGCAAGACAGCACACAACAATTCGGAGAAATTTTTATCTTCCATCAAGTTCAACTAATACAGTAGCTATCTGGAAAATCCACCAAGACCACATAGTTTACTCAAATGTTTGGGTTTGGAGAAAAATCTATGTATACGCCCTGGTAAGGACTAAGAGTATAGGCAAGCATGGAACTAAAACCAGCTGGAACTAAGGCTTGAATTGAAATTGAATTCAATTGAAAAATTGAAACTTTTCCCCTGTTCTAGCTGCAAAAATGGGATCTGAAAACCTCAGGGTGGCAAGTTACCGGCAGGAGACCTGATCTGAGCATCCTGCTTAAGAGATGACCAACACGCACCTCAGCTTTCCACTCATTACTCTTTAAAAATGAGCCACTCCACCGCAAAGCTGCCTTCGGTCAGGATGTTGCTCTTTAATAAAATACACCTACTTCATGTGAATGCACTATGCAGTGTCTTCAGGTAGTCCAAGTCCAGCTACTGACCATGGCCCATGAGTAGTTCTCATCTAGCTGACACCAGGTGCATTACAAATGGAGCTGTTTAGTCCAAAGTAAATGAAAACAGTTTTCTATCGAAAATACTGCTCTTCTTCCCCAGTCACATTTCCCTCAGATCTGCTTAACAGGAGCCTGGGATCTGAGGGAAATGCCAACTCTCCAGTTTATTATATAAAAAAAAGAAATATAATTTCATTCTTATATATTAATGAAAATAATACGGTTTTGTAACTGACCCCAAATTTACATAACTCCAAAAATAAACTCCAGGAAATAGGACTAACATTTCCACACTTCTAAAAATCTTTTTCTTAACAAATTCAAATGGAAATCACCTGAGCTAGTCCAGAAACAAGTGTGGCACAATTATTTTCAGTATTTACAAAATATAAGAGAGAATAAACTCTTCCATGGTATAATTATTAAGAAAATGCAGGCAAAGACAGACAAATAGACAAATAAATTACTGTTTATTAAAAGTGATAGCTGAGTGTTCACCAAGCCCTTTCAACTTGACCTGCCCAATAGTCTATCAGAAACAAATCTGCTTAAGCAGGCATGATCACAATAGCACTGTGTTCACTTTACATGCAAAACAAAATTGTTTTGTAGAAATTTTAAATTAAAAATGCTCACTATTCGAAAGGATTCAAGGCTGTAGTCTGTAACAAAATCTAATGAAAACTAAGAATATATGTAACCTTTTATATGCTAGGTATGAAAGAACAAGAGATCTTTAAAAGTGCTTTTCTTCTCAGCTTTAATACATTTAATTAAATAGTAGCCTCACTTTACATTAAGGTGGCATTATTCACAGGATGAGCTGAGGTCTGCGCGTACAGCATGGATTCAACTGTTCTGCTATGGATGCAGTCATAACACAGTGAGATTTAAAAAAATGAAAAAATAAGGTAAGCTCATTTTTTAAGACAAATGAATCTAGGACTACAAACATCATTATTCTCTAACTAAATTTGCTTAGTGTTACTACAGGGTGAAGCTAAAGTCATTTGGCTGCCTTTGTTTTGCTTTTGCATACTTAATACGCTTGCAGGTGTTATAAATTTAACTTTAACTTATTTACTCTGTTTGTAGCTTTGGGGATAATTACAGCTTTATTACCATTTATTTTTGAGTTACTGAAACATCCTTTCAAGCTTTAGTTTCACTTTAACGTACTTTTTGTCCAGGAGTAAAAGAGCTGTTTACATAGGTGGCACAGCTGTACATCTATTCTCTGTCCTTGCCAGAAAAGGCAACCGCTGAGATCAGTGTGCCTTCAGAAAAGGAGCAAAGGGAAATAATGGAAAAATGTTTGAGAGTAACATTTTGAGAGACACAGCATCAAACGTATCGTTACATATCCATGCTCTGTACAATTCGTATTTATCTAGACTTGTATGTGATAGCCTTTGGGAGAAAAAAAAATTAAAAAAAGAACAAAGCAAGATGTATTTATTTGATTGCCAATACAGCCTTAGTCTGTCCAGTTCAGTTTATCGTCTGCCCCCTCGCACTGCAGTACCCTCTGTACATCTGGATACAACTCGGAGTCTTGGTGTTGGGGTTTTGCTTTGTTTGGTTTTTAAATGACCTAAAAGGCAAGGCTGCAGTTTCTCTTTGAGAGCATTGCAGTCAAACACAGGCTTGAGACTAATTTTCCTAAAAAAACCCCGATTTTGATTATGGTCTGTGAAATTAAAAATTTTAATTATTTTTAGCATTGCAAGTGTTTCCTGTAATTAGGATTCCCCTTTCTTCATGTACACAAAGAAAGCAGAGGTCACGCAGGAGGGGAAAGGCAAACAAAACATGGGCATCTTTACATGGAAAATGACTCTTCCTTTATTTCTATTTATTTGTTTTATTCCCTCTCTTTAAATTCAAGCATTTGCACGGTCTTATCCTACCAAATCTAAGAAACAAAAAGCCATCATGGTCTTGTACACATCTCCATAAGTCCAGCAGACGAGAAAATTTCTGGCTTGCACAGGACTGACTATGCAATACAGCTTAAGGAAATATTTTAACTTTAATTCTTTCAGTAACCTCTCATCAATGAGGTAGACATCTAAATAGCCCAGAAGCTCCTGAAGGAGGGAGAGGTCCTTTACGTGGCTCATGTCACCAAGGAAGATGTGACACCATAGGTCTAATGATATTTACCTGAAATAATGGTACTGTGTTTTCCCCGCTATCCATGCCAGCAAAGCACAGGCATTTTTGGGGATAATACTGCTTTCCAGAGGGTCAGTGACATTTGAAGACCATGTTTAGGTTACTCTACTGAGGAATTTTTTCCCATACAAAAATATAAAGACCACTCTATCTGGAACTGTGTATGAGTTTATAAAACAGTTGATATTCTTGATTTCTAAAAGCAAGAGTTTTATGAAACAATGCCTGCCTTAACGTGACTGGAGGGCACTGGACTTCACAGATAGAAGATGCATGAAGAAAGTTCATGTTTCTTTAAACAGATTTGAACTGGTATTTTCCCTGCATAATGACATCATGGTCATAACGACATCATGGTGTTTCTCTCAGGATTTAAAGAGACTATCTGGATGCCTCCAAGGAAACCAGGGACTATTTCTAACAGGAAAGATCTGCAAGCCATAAACCTTAAGTCAGCTGAGATTTACTTGTGTAAAAACACCCATTTTTTTCTCAGGGTGTCCCTGACAGTGTCTGAGCATTACTGGTCTTGCAAATCAGACAACTAATTCTGGAAGCAGCAAGATATGAGACTGATCTACCTGCCACACACACACACACTCCCCCTCCAAAAAAAAAAAAAAAAAAAAAAAAAAAAAAAGAATGTATTTTTTTGGTGGTTTCAACCAATGCTGGTTTCCAAATTGCATTGCATGTAGCGTATATAGTAAGTATGAAGATGGGAGAGGAAAGATTTCTTAAGGAGTAACTAGACAGAGAAAAACAAGGCGTAAAAAAAACTTCACCTTTTCCATACTTTGTCCATCTTAACTAACTCAAATAGATGCTCATGAGGGCACAGCTGCTTCTTAATATGAATTTGCACAGTAAATTCACTGCTAGCACAGTGAGAGCCATACAGCACAGTATGCGTTACAAATAAACCGTAGTAACGATTGAATTAACCTGAAAGGCCATGCAGAACCATGTGCAAATTCATCATGTATTTTGACTTTGGCTAACCCACCCAAAGCCTGACCAGCTTCCAGCAGATGCCAGGGCTTTAAAAGATAACTGCCACAAATGTTTCCTTTTCCACTCCCAGTGTTTATAGTTGCCTGGGGCCCAAAGCAGGCAAAAAATGCAGTCCCAAGCCAGCTGTAGTTTCTCAGGAAAGCTATACATTAAGGCTGTGTAGTCCACTATTTTATTGCCCTGCAGGATTAAAAATGGGAGATCATTTCTGCTAGAAATAAGAATCCCCAGCTGCCAGCAGAATTCAGCATGCACTTCCAGCCTGAAAAGAAACAAACATATAGCTACAAGTTTATGTCTAAAAATGTTATTTTACCCCATTGCAAAGATTATTATCGCTTCTCCTTAAGTCCATGTAACTACGTTCATGGTAAGAGAGGTACTAAAACCAGTCAGAGAAATACGAAAATAAGTCCTAAAAACCTCAAATACTTTTTTTCATAGAAGATGACCATACGTGTAAGAGGTGATGCTGGGATAAGGAACTATTTATCAAGGATGGCCATCAGCGACATATTTTTTTTCAGAACATCATCTATCATGACATTTGAAACTGCCAATCGTTACCCTCTCCTGATTTGAAAACTAAAGTCATTGCTTTCCACCCGTTCCCCACTGAAAATAAAAATGAAATCACTCTTTAACTCTACTAGGACGAACAAACACAAACTTTGTGAACAAGGAAACTGTAAAAAAAAAGAATCTATAAAGCACAAAGTTGCCACTAAGTCAGAGCAGGTTATTGCAAGCCACCTCTTTAGTAATACAAGGAAACTGTACTAAACTATGGAAAAAATAGTATCTCTGAGTTCCATCGTGTCTCTGAGAACAGACATTCTTTCTATCACACACCACAAAAGTCTGCAAGGATTAAAAATGTTGGTCAGTATTTCTACACATTCACTTTATTAGTGTTACACAAGATACTGGCAAAACTAAGAGGGGCCACCAGTACTGATGGTCAGAGATAGAAGGAGACTTTGTATTTTGGAGAAAACAGCAACACCAGCAAAACCACCCATTTCTCTTGGGCTATCCCTTGCCTCTCCGTACAACCATACTCTCAACCAAGATTGCGGTCCTGCCCTGGCACTGCTGGCCCAGAGCGGAGCTGCAGACCTCCCTGCTATCCCTGACCTGCCCCACAGCATCGCTTCCAATCCATCCTGCAGCAGGATAATGTGTGTGTTTTCTTTCAAAGAAAAGAACTTCCTTGGCCATTACTGAAGCTCCTGGGTTTCCCTCTGCCAACTCACGCAAGCACAGGGTCACTTTGGACCCCTCCACTAGTTTGTCTGCAAGAAGCCCCATGGAACACCACAGGAGAACACAAGGAAGGTAGGCATATTCCCAAAACGGTCACATCTTAATTTTGGACTATTTTAAGAATTAGGGCATGAAGTTACAGGCATCTTCTAAAACATTATCAGCTGTTTTATTACCTGGGAGATTTTTTTCTCACCCGCTTCTTTGGGTTTTGAGATTCCTGCTAACAACATGCTGCAGAAACAGTGCTGTGTGTTGCAGTTGTATTATGCAGACAGATTTTCCTCTATTAGTCCTTAATGGTATATATTTAACTGAATGTCTTTACCCTGGTACTAGGCAGAAGACAGAGTAAGAGTTTCACTCTTTCTTCAGTTCTTCATTTTATATACTTCTTTTCTACACTGCCACTTGTTACTGTTTTAGAAGAAATAACCTGTCTTTTCAATCTCTCTCATATGAGTTTTCATGCCCTTAATTATTCTTGTCACCTTTTCCTCACTCCCTCCACTTTGGCATTGTTCCTTCAGCAATGGCGGGACCAGCACTCACAGAAACCTCAAGCATTGATTTATACTTAATTAACTTCTAAAGCCCTCAAACAAGCAAATAAAATTATTAGTCAACAATGCCTGGAGAGCCACTGGGTTAACCCAGACCTTCAAAAAGAAGCTGAAGTTCGGACCAGCTTGCTAGGCAACCCTTCTGTATGCTTTAACTTCATATCCAAGTGCTTTCCGGTGTGGTTAATTAGGAATCGCAGCTCTTTATTTCACTCTTGTGGGTGACAGTATATGGAATGTACATGCTTACATTCCCATTTTACTGTACATATTATTTTCCCAGAGTACAGAAGGAGATGCTATATGACATAATTTCACTATACAACACAAATTTACATATGCAAATTGTTCTTGCTCCCAAAACTAAATTCAGCTCCATCACATTTCTCCTCCTATCTTACGTGGATAGCCAGCCACTGGCAGCTTTTGCTGTGGTCCATTGCAGTGAAATCTCTTCCAGCAAATCACTCCACACAAGACATTTTTCTTTCCCACGAAGCCAGGATGAACTCCAGTTGAGAAGTTGGAAAAAGGTAAAATCCAAGTTTCTTTCCTCCAAGCTGTCAGAAAAGCAGCAGCGTACTGAATTTTTTCTTTTCATCTTCCCCTCGTTCTTCTGTTAGTAGTTAGTGGGAAAGATCAATACTTCTCTGACATGAATATTCCCCTCCATACAGTTTTGAAGATTAGGGGGATGTTCAGACCAGCAGTACAGGACAATGGGTAGGGCTTGTTGCTATGGCTCTATTGCAACCCACCTCAAACCACATACCACTGCTGTTGTCAGACAGCACAACCAAGGCAAAGCCTTTGCACCTGCGTGAAATGCATGTACCTCCAATTAGGTAACCTTCCAGGAGGGGAAAGGGAGTGATTTTAATCAGCCAAGGTATGCATGTAAACCCAATACCAAAAGTGAGTTTTATCACACAATGATTAGCTGTTCCCACTTTGGAGGGCAAGATCAGCCACTTTGGAGATCTCTGAGATACTGCCAGAACCTGGTTCTGCAAAGCAGCAGCAGCCCTATGTAGATGGAGAAAGAAGGAATCACCAAGAAGCCTGCAACTATGTTAGCTAGACAGGAAAACAGAAAAATAAAAACTGTACCAAAAATTAATAGGATTTACCAGAAATATTGAAAATTTAACAAACCATTTCCCTGATCAAAATCTGTGCTTGTTCAGAATGTGGTCATCCCCAGCAAACATCAATAAAATGTCACTCATTTGTCTTTGACAAAAAGGTGTAGAAACTGGTCAGCAAAGCTTAGAGAAAACCCCATGCACTTTCTCCTTTGGATAAGCCACCTACACTAAATTTGATTTTCTCCAGTTCAAAAGGTATTCTCTCCCACCCTCCCCACCAAATTAATTCTGGTTCTTAGAATGATTTAACTTCTAGGAGCATCCTTTTACAGTCTACCTTCTTCAGTCTTGGTTTGGTTGTTTGGTAAGAATACGAGTGATGAAAACTGGATCTGCATGCTGAAAGCTGAGAGCCTGGACTGGAATATGACGAGCTGCAGGAATGCCCCAGCTGAGTTACACTGCAGGGACACACACTGGTGCTGTGAGAGCTCAGAACCCGTGACAGCAAAAATCTCAGTACAAAGAAGTCCGGTGAGTTGTCTCAGTCCTTTACCATACCTTGCTGGTGGCATTAAATCACTCCACTTTTCTTTTACAGTTTTTTAAACTGCTAGAAAGCATTTAGATCTCTGTTGTGCACATAAATACATAAAAAGCAAAACATCTTGGATAGGAGGTCCTCATCACTGGAGCTGGAGCTTTGTCCTTGGTTGAGAGGAATGAAATGAGGCCTCTTGTCCAGCCAACACAAAACACATCCTCAATGTTTAACTCTTCGTAGCTCTGCTCAGAGGTCATCCATGGGTCCCCCTGCCCTCGCATGTCACACACGCTCCCAAGGCCACTCGAGACAGCACCTCTCACTCCGGCCTTTGGGGAGACTGGAGTGGTTGAGCAGCATGACCCCAGGAGAGCTCCAATCTGCTCTACCCAAACTATTTCTTCTACAGTTTATACCACAGTAAAACAAAATGAGCAAACACCTCACAGTCCACTCAGAATATTCCACTTGGCGACATTCCTGCAAGAGCTGCAGAACAGGGCTACAGGCAGAGGAAAGCTGACGAATTGAAACCTACTTTTATTCACCTGTCCCACCAAACCGCCAAGTCCGTATGGGTTTACCCGGGTGAAACCTTGGGTGGCTGTGGTCAGCCTCAGATCCTTCACTGAGGCTAAGCACAGACACACGGTGCAGGAAGGACCAAGACATTTGCAGCTGAGCTCTCGCTGGCGTTGGGCACAACACGGAGCTGCTCGGCCAGCACGCCACCAGGCACAGCATCTGCCTGCCCGCACCGAGAAGGGGAATGGAAGTGATGCTGCATCCCCCACTCTTCCTCCCTTTCACTGCATGAGACCGGTGTGCAGAATGAACAGATGTACCCAGAAGAAAGTTGTAAGAACAGCGCTTTTAATGTACCTTACAGACTTCAGAGAATAAACTGCGACCTGTTCCTGCTCGCAGGCAATGTGGTCCTACAAGAACTAACAAACATTACCTACAACAGTTCTTCACATACACAAAATTAACTTCTACTCTCTCCCAGGGAATGTGACCCTGGTACAAGATTCATTCTGCAAATGAAAAAACCTTCCCAGTCAAAAACTTTAAAATATATTTTTTTTTCTAGTGCAGCACTCTGAAGGAATATGAAAGGCTCAGCAAGTCAGATTGCAGTGTTAGCTGCTGAGTGTTCCGTGAATATACAATAGAAGAATGTGTCAAATCTAAAACATGGTAACAGAGCTGCTCCAAAAGAAAAAGGAAAACCTTAAAACAGAAAAAAAGGCAGAAATGTGTAGGAAAGACAGGCCTGATTATCCTCTACATTACATCAGGAAAAAAAAAAATGCCACTGAAGACTGTATAGGAAAAAAAGAAATCGGGACACTTGAAATGACGTACAGCCTGAGACTGCAAATCAAATACTCTCCAGCCCATTAGGCAAGGCTGTGGTTATCTTTGGCTTCTTTGTAACGTACAGGCACTGGGACATAATCAATTTACCAGGGGGAGACAATCCATTGTACTTAGCCAGAACCAGCCCACGCTCAGCTGGCAAACAGCCCGCGGCATGGCAGGGATGGGTGGCAGGGGCTCTGAGGTGGGAGTGGGAATGCTTGGGAGCAGAAGCATGGACCTCGGCGGTCCAAGACGAGCAGTTAGAACAGATGAAGCAACAGTAATTCACACCCTCTAAAATCGTGGCCATGGCCAAGTTAGTAAGAAAACTGCCTAGTGAATGAGTATGTCTTTTTCTTGTCCTGTGCTGAGAAATTGTCTGGGAGAAGGTTGGGTGGCTTGGCCTGAAATGGTGCCAGGGCCATTCAAACAATTTACCAGTTTAATTTACCAGGCAAGATGCAGCCTGCAAGTCCAGAGCACCTCCAGCATATTAAAAAAAAAATAATGCCTGTTTGGGTAAGGACTCTGGATTTCCCAGTAATTAAAAATGAGTCACCAACTTAATTTCCCCTCCTACTATTTTTTTCTTAGCATTTTCTTACATCTGAAATACACAGAAATTATACTGCAAGATGCTTGGAGCACATTTGTCCTTGTTCCACAAAACACCAAACTCAAACACCATATTCTACAGGGAAAAATAAACAAAGCTGAGTAAGAAGAGAGGGTCAACATCACCTTCCCCCTGCCACTCTGCACTAATCCTATGCAGATGAACAGCCAACTACTTGAAAAAGATGGTTTATATTACTCAGACCTAAACTCACATGACACCTTCTCATCCAAGCACTCCAGGAGTTGCATCTATACTTATTTTCCTTCCATATCTGCAAAAAACCTCGCTCTCTACCTGCCCGTTCTAATCTAAAGACTCTTTTACTCAAAAGTGTTGCTGCATTGCCACTGCTGCAGCAGCCCAGGACCTGGGCTGCGAGGATAAAACCTCTTGTGGTCAGGGCCAGTCTATTTCTCCAACACCGAGTAATTTACAAAAGTTATTTTCTTAAAGAGGAAAAGCTTGCAGGAGAGCCATTCGTAACAAGCCCAATAAACCTCTGTCACCCAGCGGGTGCAGTTCCCCCAGGGCTGCCCCACTGCCAGGACCACGCGTGCTGGAGCAGCAGACAGAGCAGGGCAGGAGGAGATGGGGAGGCACTGCTCCTCACAGACAGGCATGACAGTCTCAAATAATTTCCTGAAGTACCCTCTGCAATCTGTGCCATCGAGCTTTAGCACCTAGGATGAGCATTTCTCATTAAGCAGTATTTTGAAGTGGATTTTAAATGCTAGGGCTATGGTAGCAAACATGCCCCTATTTATTTATTGATATCCCGACTTATCAATCGGACATGTTTGGTAAATTTCTGCTGATTTAATAATTCATAGACTATTCTGAAATATTATTACCATTTAACTCAATTTTACGGCTACCACAGGAAGCAAGGTTAGGGAATAGTCCACTGCACCACAGGAATTGTGGATTGTTCTGCACACTAATCAGATAAAAAACAGATTAGAAATTAAATCCATATTTGCACACCTCCTGTTTTGCCTCATTCTGCGTTGGCCATCCACTATCTGACTTCAATAAAGTATTTAAGCACAAGGTAAACTCTCCTCTAATCACCTTAAAACAGACCCCACTTCTTTTCCTCTCCCATTATTTCTATACATGACTACTCTGTACTATATTTTGCACATTGTGAAAACTGCCTCACCTTAAAGTACAGTGGTTTATGTAACAACATTACATACAATGTATTTGCGGGTTTCTGAAATTTTCTTTTAAGGCAAAAGTCTAATTAAAAATAGAGAAAACTGTTCACATAATACAGAATAAGCAGACTTAAATGGACAAGAACTCTTCTAATACATATACCTCCCCTTGTATGCTTTATTACAAGCCATTATAGTTTGTCCTGTTGCTTTACAGAGTCACGTGAGATAATGTTTTTTTTTCTCTTTTAATAAGGACACAGGAAAAGATTAGAAATGTGTTATATCCTTTGTTTTCCTAGAAGACGACACAAACAAGCCCTTCATGGCATCCAGCCTTATGGCAACATTTTAATCTATCCAAAATCCTTACTAAATGTATTTCTTACTGAAATGCTTGCTAAATACTCATGTACTGAATACATTTAGTCTTCAGTGTTACCTTTTTTGTTTAAGTGTAGGAGGGTCCTTAAAAACGAGGTTTTACATAGGCAGGAGGTAATACTTTATGGTACTGACTGTCCCCAGTTTACCAGCTTTCCTTGGTCCCCATCCTGATGTTTATTGGAGGGCTACTGAGAAGCTGATGAATAAGAACAACAAAATTTTCCGCCCCCCCCCCCCCCCCCCCCCTTCACTTGGTTCACAAAAATCAATTTTCTAAGGAGCTGATATACGGTACTAATGTAACACTAAGGTCTAATACTGTAATAACAACTTTGCTTATGAACGTCTAAAGTGTAAAATATGAAGCTATATTAGAGGTAATGAATTACCTATATTTAAACACACAAACTGGGTGATGGTTAAATAGAGAATATGTTTCCAGGGGATTCTTTCACTTGGAGCCTTTTAAAATATGTGCAGCAAAATTTTTATCGTAATTGTTGAAAATACCGTGTTCTTAAAATCTCTAATAAAAAATACCAGCAGGATCAAATCTATAAAAGCACAGAGAAATTCTTACTGGCTTTGAATCCAGAAAGATCATATAATTAATAAGACTGTATTTAACAAAGAAATATATCATTTATATATAATACATGTAATAACGTAGAATTTAACATATAATTTACAATTATATGCCTGACAAATCAAATTATTTGAAGAAGTTTTTAAAACAGCTGATGATGTAATACAGCTGCACTGACAGTGCACAGCTCACGTAACCTTGAATACTAAGGCAGTTTAAGAAGGAACTTCGGTGTAAACTGCCTGGTTTTGCCCCCTTGCTTTTTAAAGGAAGTTCTTTTGGCTCAGATGAAGGAAAATTAAAAAGAACATTATTGACATAAAATATTAAAAGACAGGCTTTCTGAAGCCAGCCTCAGTGCATTTTAACTTTTGCCTTTAAATTCCATTATGGGCCACATTTTGCCGAGCATTACCAGTGATGCAGAAGGCTATGCTCATAGGAAAGTTCTGCAGCACAAAGTATAAAATATGCTGATGATTTAACATCTCGCACAATGCAGCGTTCTCCACAGGGGGGTCAAAAGCCAGGGTTCAGCTGGACTCACAAATACATCACCCTGAATCAAACAGAGCATCCCTAAATAGTAGCAGTCGCTAACATACACTCATTACATTAATAAATTGCTCGCTAATGGGAGCAGTGACAAGTAAGATGTGCACTTAGTGGCCCTGTTTGCAGGCCGCCCCTGATATCTGACTGCCCGTTTTTCTCTGGGTTATGTTCCAAAGGCTTCAAAGTGCATGAAGAAAGTCTGCTCAGTGTTGTGAAATAAATCAAAGAGTGTCTGCTGGAAATTCCTAAAACACTCCTGCCCTAATCTCCTGGACCAGAGAGTGGGCTTGCAGAATGCTAAACTTGCTTTTCAAAGAAGATCAAAGCAACATGAGCAACAATTAAAAACACGGGTGCAGGTGTGCGCATGTGCAGGGGCACCACGGAGACACTAAGAACCTCTTTTTAGTCATCCCTTAATGCTAACGCTAACTTATCTAATCATTACACGTGTGATTTGAAAGGACAGGAGACGTGTTTGTAAGGTACACAAAAAACTGTCTGCCTTTATGTATAAAATGTGGCTTATGCACATGCAACATCTTACGAGATACACTATTTCCATTAATTTTTAAAAGCTCCTTAGCCACCAATTAAACCATCCTAGCATTTTGCTGTTTAGTGATTGAAAGGTAAGTGAAGTTGCACTTGCGCTCTCCAGTTCCTAGTGTTACTCAGTCCTTTGGCTGGGTTTAGCCTCCCAGACCTTACTTTAACACCATGCAGGCCAGCTGCTTGCCTTATAAACACCTGAAGAGCCAAGATACCTCCTCAAGTGGCATTGGGCTGTTTGGCAGCTCACCACGGAGATTTCATTTGCCTGCTTCAACTTTTACATGGTATTGGCTGTCCCACCTAAGACTGGTCACTTCTGCACGCACTTACACAAGAAATACTCGTGTTAGTAGATGTGTGCTCACACCAGAACTGCTTGTGCTGGCAGGTGAGTGCCCGAGGGACGGTGACGTTGCATGACAGGCGCTAAGCCTCTGGTGCAGGGGGACACTCAGCAGCCAACCTCTTATCTCCCTGACAATGTGGTTTGCCTGTTTTCTGCTTCTCAAGCCAGTATGCTGCAGCACAAACACGAAGTGGTGGTGGTGGTGGGGAACAACAAACCCGAAGCTGTGGGAAAAAACTCCTCGAAGTTCACAGGGTGAGTAAGGAAGGAGTAAAACCCAGGATGAACTCTACTAGCTGAACTGGGTTAGGATGAAAAATACTTCTGCTAAATGTTGAAAATTTAGGTCAGTCTTGTTTATGTGAAGATACAAACCACTGACATTTTGAGAAGCATGTGAATCAAAGTGATATTTCAGTGTTCTGTCTGAATCACATTGGGCCACCAGACCCTTTTATACAAACCAATTTCTCCCCCTTCAAATTAAAAAAATAAATCTGAATTATCACTTAACTGTAAGCAGCAACATATTGGAGTATCGTGCTTTAAGGTCTAGTGGCAGCAGCTGCTGAAATATTTCATATTTTTAAAATACACTGAGTTAACCGAGTAGATACTTGGGAAACAGAAGAGAACAAAGTAGGTACAATTTTGAAAGCTATCTGCTTTTTCCTCCCCCTGTATTAATATGGGTTACATTATTCCCCTATGAGTATCAGAGAAGATGAGGGAAAAGATAATTGATGCTTTTCTGAGACCTAATTGATGTTATCCAAAACATGCATCACACCAGATATCCATTACATTTAACACAGCTCAACATAAGGCGATTTTGATGATAGGAATAGGGCTCAATCCTATTTCTCTTCAAATCCACATGAATAGTTTATTATATACAGAACCAGGCTCAGTGATTCATTTCAGTAAAACGTTACTTAGCAGCATCAAAACTGCCTGAGTATTTTGTCTGCCTATGCTGGGGCCTCCTACTGCTGCCATTGAAACAAATGGCAAAATTCCCATTTACTTCCACGGGAGGAGAGCCAAGCCCTTAGAAACCTTTGTATTTAAGGAAAAAAAATTTTCCTCCCACTCATGACTACAGTTCCCCTGAAAAACCAATGGAAATGTTTAAGAAGTCAGGTGGTTAGGACTGGGCCCAAAGGTCAGGAACAAAGAATACAAATACAGTCTTGCTATTGCAAAACTGCGCAGCATCCTCGAAGGGTCATTGTTTTTAAACAGAAAATGTCACTCTGGGATCTAACTAAGAAGATTTTGAAATATATATAAATCTGGGACGAAGAAATGAAGCATACATTTCATTTAGTGTCTGGATTACAGATTCTTATTAAACAAACCAGAGCTCATTATAAAATCAATATCAACCACTATACTCCCAGGAGAAACGGCAAAAAAGGTCACTCCAAGAAATTCAAACAATTTTCCTGCTGGAAGGGCATGATTTTAATTACAGATACTATTAATTAGAGCTGTCAGTAGGAAGATTGTCCTGTTAATTATCACAAATTCAGTTTCAAGTGTGATTTTGGAACCTGAAGGGCTTTTATTTTTTTAAATTAAGAATTCTTCTATGCACGTTTAACGGAAGAGGAAGACTACCTATCACTTCTGTGGTTTAAACAAGCCAACAGCAAGTTCCCTATTAAAACCAAACAAAAATATTTACGGCCACAGTCTCTTTGGACAGCAAAACTGATCTGACAAACTGCTGTTTTGTTCACACTTTGCCCTGGAGGACACTCCTTTCTTGCACTGGAAATGCTCTTGCTCTCAACTCTCTTGCTTTGGTAGTAATTAAATTTAAGGATGTAAAGTAATTTTTTTAAGTAAACATTCCATTTAAGCTGAAAACCAAAACCATTCCTGAACATACTAACCGTTACAGAAAGATTCGTATTTATCATTCTCTACTCAAATCTCCCTGGACCCTGCCTGTGGAGACATACTTAATACATTACATCTTTAACACATAAGAGGTACAGACAGACCCAAACTTTGTGAGGAAATCTGAGTTTATTCCTGCATGACTTCCAGCTGCCAATTTGACTCTGTCTCAGCGCCACAATACAGAAAGGCCATAATGTCTGATCCTCAGCAGAACAAGAAGGTAAAATAAAACCTGACCGAAGAGTGCCATTAGTGAGACCCTATGGGCGCACAGCAGAACCGGATACTACAGCAACCATGTTTACACATTCTCAAATTCTTTTTCCTGGTCGCACTCCAAATATTTTGGGATAGCAGACCAGGGCTGTGTGGTATATGACCATAACACATGTATACCGCACTGCCAACACACCAAGAAGTAAGTGCCACGATCTAAAACAAACTTCAGGAAGATGCAGAGTGTCTCTCCACCCAACACTTCAGAAACTGAAAGAGAAAGCCCGAGGTTTCTGATTTATTTCAGGAAATCTGAGCGTAGTCCTCCCGTATCGCTGGGTACACATCTGCTACCATTGTTCTCCCAGAACCAGCCCTGGTTTACCTCCCCATCTATCAGCATTAGATTTCATTTTATCTGAATAATGGCAGAAGGTGGCAACAGATCGGGTCAAAGGCTCTTTTCATATCAGACCCCGAAGAAGTCGATTACTCAAAAAGAGAGACATCTTCAGATAACCGTGCAATCCATTCCTCATAAATGTTAAAGATTTTTCATTATTAATAGTGGCAAGGGTGACAGATTATGGATATTAATGTTATTTTTCAGAGAATTTCAATGGCAAGGGCTTTTTTTTTTTTTAATGTTTCTAATTAGGCACGAATTTACAGCAACTACCAGAATAGCCAAGATTAACACCCAGCAGTAAAAAGCCGCTCCAGTGAATCCGCGGGAATATGAATCGAGCTGGGGGTGGCAGCGGCGGGGACAACCCGCCCCCCCCGGCTCCCAGCAAAGGCACGATCGCTCCTTACCTGGTAAGCGGCGGGGGCGTCAGAGCCGGCGTCGCCCCCCAGGGCCGAGAGCTTCTCCTTCAGGCGGTGGTGGGCGCGGTGGCGGAGGCAGTAGGCGACCCCCGATGCCGCCAGGACCCCAGCGATGCAGGCGAGGGAGAGGAGGGTGAGGAGGAGGAATTTGGCGGACTCTGCCTCTTCCCCGCGCTGCGGGAGCGGCGGGACGTTGCTTTTCTGCAGGGGAGGAGAGAGAGGCAGCGCCTGAGTTGCGCGGTCGCGGAGCTGCGCGGAAAAGGGGGGGGGGGGGAGGGGGGGGGGCACCCCGTCGAGGGAAACACCCGGCAGCGCTAACTTTCAGCCAAGGCTGAAGGCAAACGGAGGGGCAGGGACAGCGCTGCTGGCATGTCCCCCTCCGTCCCCTCCCCTCCCGGCGGTGGCATTTAACTACCGAGAGGCGGAGGCGGGCGCGCTGACTGCGCGCAAGCACCGCGGCGCGTCCCGCAGCTCCGCGCCCCCCGCAGAAGCGCGTCCAGGGCCAGCAAGGGAAAATCCAAGCATGTTTTTTTTTTTTTCCTTGGAGTGAAAAATAAAACACGGAACGACCGAGAGGAGGAGAAGAAGAAGTAGTAGTAGGTGGCGGTCCTTCCTTTTGTCTGTTGTAGAAGTAAAAGGATAAAAAGCAGCCCGATAGTTCCAAACTCCTCCAGATTACTATTATTTTTGCAGCAATAGGAGAGAATCCTTCTAGTGCATTTCACTTGTCTCCATGTGCTAAAAAGTTGTACAATAATTTCCCCTCATTAGCTTCATTATAAGCTATATTAGCAACAATTAAAAACGCAACATGAAAATGAAAAGACCAGGCGCGCAAATTGCAGCAAGACTCATTTGGCCTGCATTCCCCCTTTCACAATTACCAGGGAAATGAATTGAAAAGCACGCCCCTGCCTCAGTCCTGGTTGCTACAAGATGAGAACAATTAGCAAACTCCTTTCCACCACCTAATTTCGCGTGGTAACAAAATGGATTTTTCCCCATGAATGCCTAGCCGGCCTATTCATTATCTCTCCTCTATTAGTAATTTTCTGCTCCGCATTCAGCTAGCCAGCTCTTAATTTCCTCCTGTCTTGCAGTGTACACAGTGGCTCTTATGTCAGACCCGGTCCATTTTTATCTTGTAATCATAAAGGCCACCAAAGCAATTATCGCTGGTCTTGACTGTAAATGCTTGTCATTAATTAGCCTCCTTGCCTTCAGTGCTGCGGATTAGCCGGGGCTGAGGCTGAGTTAATGGAAACGCAGGTTCAATAAGACTCCCGGATTTTCGTGCCTGGATGCGCCGCGCGGAGGAGGACGGCCGGGTTTGTAAACCCCGGGTGGCGGGGGGCGGGCGCCGGGGCCAGGCATGTGCGCCCGCCTCCGCGCCCGCGCAGCCACCGCCGGACCGCCGCCTCCCCTCCCCTCCCCTCCCCTCCCCTCGGCGGCGGCCGGCCCCTCCTCCAAATCCCAACAGCCACCAGGAGGACGGGGCTGCATCCCCCCCGCCCCGGCGGGCTCCGGGGCCGCCCCCCCCCGCCCTAGCCCTAGCCCTAGCCCTAGCCGGGCACCTGCCCCAGGCGCGCCGGGGGGAGCGCGGCCTCGGCCCGCCCCGGGCGGGGAAAGGGGGGGGCTTGCGAAGGGAACCCGGGAGGGGCAGCACCGACGGCAGCCGCCGCCTGCGCCCAGCTCCCGCCGCCGCGGTCCCGGGGGCCCGGGGCGGGGGGTGAAGGGCCGCTGCGCTCTGCATTAGCATCTCCGTGAAAGGCCGCCGTCCCCCCGGGCCAGAGGTCGCAATCTGCATCTAAATAGGCAGCTCCCGCGAAAGTGCCGACCCTCTCCCTCCCCCCCCCCAGCCCCGAGTGCTGCGCCCCGGGACGTTAATCCGCCTCGCCGCGGTATTCGGCCTCGCATCGGCGAGGTAGGGACAAGCGTCCCCTCCCCTCCGGACCCCCCGGGCCGCTCCGGCCCCAGGCTCGGATCGCGCGTGTGGACAGTGGCACCGCCGCCGGGAAGGGAGAGGCGGGTGGGCAGTTTCGGGCACCGCTCCCGAGTCGCTCGGTTCCTTGCTTTCGCAACCACGGCTCTAAACCATTTTCCTTCTCCGGCTGCCGTGTGAGAGCCGCACAAGCACGCCGGGAAAGGGCTACACGAGAGAAACCAGGAAAACGATGGGAGCCAAGTGCTGTCAAATGCCCCGAGCAAACACAGGAGAGAGAAGGCGCGCTGGCCTTTCTCCCCTTGTAGTTACAGTGACTGTCGATGTCGCTTCCAACTTTGCCAGGCAGTTGTCCCCACAAAGCCGGGGCTGCCATCCCCAGAGCTGGCTGCCCTTAACAAAAGCACTCGCCGAGACACCCTGCATGTCCCCCGCGACGGTGATACACGGGGACGGGTCGGATCCCACCCCCCCTCCCCCCCGTGGGGTGCTCTGCCTCGGTTACACCTCGGTAAGCACCCTCGGCGGGGAGCCCGTGTAGCCGGGTCCCTAGGGATGGGCTGCAGGCAGGCGAGGCTTGCAGCAAACCGGCCCCGGCCCCGGCCCCGCCGCGGGCGGGAAGGGCCGGAGGGGCACGGCCGCTGCCCGCCGCCCTCCGCCTGCGCGGCCGCCCGGCGGTGCCCGCCACGTCGGAGCGGCTGCCGGGGAAGGGAGAGGGGCTCTGCCGCGGGGCCGCCGGCCCCTCTCCCCGCTCTCCCTCCCTCCTACTTCGCGGGAAGCACCGCCGGAGCCGCTGCCGTCGGGGCCCGCGGGGTTCCCCTCTCCCCTCCCAGCCTCCGGGGACACCCGGTGCTGCGGGCCGCCCCGGGCAGCACCGGTGACTGCTGCCGGCTGCACCGCCCCGCGTAAAGCGCCGAGCAAAGACGACGGCGAAGCCCCGGCCCCGCGTGGCGCAGCGGGCTGGGCACCCCCGGTGCCGCGGAGGGCAGCGGGGCCCAGCAGCCCCGGGTGTCTCTTGTCGGGGGATGGTCAGGAAACAGCCCCACTGCCCCCAAGTCAGATGGAGACACCGGCTGCCCTTTCCTCCTGCTTGATGTCTGACCAAACACCACATTACAAACGGGTAAAAATTAACCTGACGAGATAATTACCGGCTCCTCCCCTCCCCCCGCTCCCCGCTCCCTCCAGCAGCAGCACAGCTTTCCCCACTTCACCTAAACCCCTCATTCCTCCCCGCAGTAAGGCCCCAGCCTGAAACCGAGCCCAGGGTTAATTAGAGGCGTCCTGTCAGACTTGACTTGAAATTGAAAGAAAAATGTTTAAATATTTATGAATTTGACATTTACAGTCGGATGTCTTTTAAAGCAGAGCACCTCTCCCTGTGCTGGGGCTGGGGCTGCCGGGTTCGGGGGCCGGGGTGGAAGGGGAACAATGGCTGTTGCATAATAAGAAAAACAAATCACCTCTTCCCTGCACCCCCCCCCCACCCCCCCAGCTTCACAAATAAATAGACCACATAAATTACACATAATTAAACATTAAACTCAGCTACATGTAACTATGCATTTTCTAAACTTTATAGAACAGAATATACTGATGTTCCTCCGAGTGACTTGGAAAATTGTGTAGTGTCACAGAATCCCAGTGAAGGAGAAACAACTAATGCCTGAACGGATGGCTTAGGATGTGACTCCAAATACGACGGCTCTGGAGATGCTCAGCCAGTCTTTACTTGCTTCGAAATGGCCTGGCCTGCATTTAAATACTAGAAGGCAAAGATTTACCCTGTCTCAGAAGAACGTTACACCTACCACTTAACACTCCACAGTGTTTGCTTGAAGTGCATCGCTTCTGTGGGGGGTTGTGGTGGTTTGTTTTTTTGAAGAGGGAGGAAAAAATGCTTCGGATCTGATCTCATGTAGGCTTTCCTGGTCCCTCGACAGAACACATTTTACATACACCCAAAAGTGAGTCAGTAACTAGAGCAGCCATAACGCTGGAGTCACAAATCACTGTTCTAATCAGAGCAGCGTCCCGTTCCGCGGTGTCATCCCATGATGCAGCAGAACAGCCGACATTTGAAACGAATTCCAGGCAAATGTCAGTAAATATTTAATGTATGCTTTCATGTAAATAAGTTCTCACACCTATGCTGCAAGTGTGGGAGAAAGTCTTTGTAAGAGCAGAGAGGAGCTCCCCATGCAGTCATGTAAAAGCTCACCTTCCAGATGCTTCAGTAGAATTACACTTTATTATTTCCTTTAGGACCCAGGGCCTGATTCTGGTCCTTGCTGAAACAAAACTCTAACTGAAGTTGAGGTTTTGTTTTGCTTAGTAAATGTAAAAAGATATTCCTGGATTTAAAACTCAGTTTGCCAGTTACTGCACCCAACCTCTCCTCCAGTTTGCAAAGGAAAAAACACTACAATTCATTTTAAAACAACACATCATAATTTTTTGCAATTTTTGCATGTCTTGGTTTTTACATTTATATTACAGTTTTGTTTCTGAGCAATAATAAAAACCTGCAGATTTCTTAGTAAACATGGGCAAAAAGAGGAACTCCAGAATATGATTTGTTTCAAAATATTAGAACGTTAAAAAACTCAAGAGGTGCTATTTTTAATTTGGAATTCACTATAGAATCTAATAAATGAGAGAAGTGAGGCGGAAATAATCATGTATTAATTCTGTGCATTACAAAATCTTTTCAGAAGCTATTATCAGAGCAAGAGGCATTGTGGTTTGGATTCAGGGTGGGAGAAATCCTTTGTGCAACTGAAAGCTATTGTTCCTCTGTGCAGATGAAATTGTACTTGCAAATCTGCCATTCAAGGAGGGAAAAAAGTGCCTAGGCAGAAGAAAAGAATTCTACAAGAAAATAATTATTCTTAAAAATAAACTTCACTAAAATAAGTTTTAGTTCATTAGCTTTTTTTTTTAAAGAGGATCCTATGCTAATAATCACAGCCACGGACATTAAAACAAACCATAAAAGATATGTGTATTATTTCCTTAATATAGAAAGTATGAAGAAAGGGATGTGTGTGGGTGTGTATGGAGATATATATAGATATATAATATGTATTCATATATACATCTGTGTATGTCTGCCTGCGTAAATAATCTAAACTTAAATTCACTTCCAGTGATTTCGCTCTGTAAGTTTATCTGAAACATAGGTTGAGATACACTATGCTGGTTAAGTTTTGATAGACCATTGGAAACCAGAGGAACACTTCACATCAGGAGGAGCCTGGCTACCCTAATCTGTCCCCAGGAAACCTACAGATATGATTTTTTCCTTTAGTAAAATACGAAAGCAAACAGAAGAGAAAACAGCATCTCCTTTGGTTTTGGTTCCTGCTTCTCCTCCCCTACTTTGTGCTCCCAGTCAGGTTAGACTGGGGCAGCAGGGCCTGGGCATGTTCACCTTCAGTTTGTATAATGTTCCTTGCGTTCAGCGCTGCACTCCCAAAGGGTATGGTCCGGGCTACTTGTTGGCGTTTTAAAGTACTATCTTTAGAGTTAGTATGAGATTTTTCTCTGCCTCCCTCTTGACTCCCCCCCTCATCCCCGGGAAAGCTCGCCTGATGCCAGGATCACTTTCAGCAGATGTCAGTTCATCACCTGAAATGAGGTCAATGTAATGCTTTTACTCAGGAGGATGAAATCGGATGGGAAGGTACTTTTTGCTTCTTTTAGGGGTTGGAAAGATTAGACAAATCGACAAACACAAAAGGCAGATGGATTTCTGGGAACTGCAGCTTATTCAAATCACTGAGAAAGGTCACTGCAAGAGCCACAGATCTATTCATCTGTAGGGGTACAATGATCTTTCCGCAACCTTCAACACCACAAAGCACTCTGGAGCGTCTCTATACCTTTTAGTAGGATTAATACCACGAACAATGACTGAATACAATCAAGAATTCAGCGAGTTCAAAGATCCCTTGATAAATGGTAGATATTTTCTGCTGGCTTCCTAAAGGCAAACAGAAGTGAAGTTTCTGGTTAGAGTTACAAGAAATTATACCTGTTAGTCTGAATCCCACTACAAGGTGATGCTGAAATGGCAAAATGTCCAAGAACCCCAAAGAAGTATGTGGTGTGGAAGGAGTCAGGTTGTGAAAGAGGAAATTTAAAGAGCTTCAAGATTTTCCTGAGGATCTGGGTATTTTTTTAAGTCAGCGCTTAGTTGAAGAATACAGCCCAAGAGCCTACAGCATCACTGAGACATTGTAGGGATAAGGCACAACTCAGGAGCACGGACAGCCACATCCATGCCTGTGGAGGAGGCAGGCGAGTCGGAGCTGGAAGAGTGCGGCCTGTCCTGCCCGGAGCCCGCAGCACGCCTCTGGGGTGGCAGCAAGAAGAAGAGGGAGCAGAGGCACTGCGGTGAGGAAACTTCAGTTCCCAGCTCTAAGGACTCAGGAGCAATTAGGGGAAAGCAGCAGGATGGGAGCACCGGGAAGCAGGTTTCCTCCTCAGCCCAGGCTTTGTGAACCAGAGTGAACCAGATGAACAGAGGGACTCGGCAGGTCCAAGTCCCACAGTGCCAGAGCCCGAGCCAAGAGGACGGTCAGCGATAGCCGAGCTTAATCAAGTATCTTCAGCAAGCAAGACAAACACAAGCCGTAGTGCCAGCGCTGAGCTAATGCTGATGCTGAAGGCACATAATTTAGGGATTAGGTAAAGCGCCCTTCAAACCGAGTGCCAGCAAGCGATCCGCCTCTCGGTAACGCGCTGGCACAGCCGGAGGCCCCGTCAGCGGAGCAGCGGCCCCGTCTCGCAGGGAACCGGGACGGGTCCCGCTCCGAGGCCGCCCCCGCCCGGGGCTGGGGCTCCGCCGGCCGCCTCCGCGCAACCCGCCGCGGGGGGGGGGGGGGGGGGCGGCCTCGGGGCCCCGACCCGGCAGCGGCCCGAGGGGAGCGGCGAGGGTGCATCCTCGCCCCGCCGGGCCCGCCGGGCCCGCTGTCCCCGCCCGCCCGCCGCCTGTTCGACGGCTCCGGCCTCAGGGGCACCCCCAGGGCACCGCCGGGCCGGGGGCGCCCGAGGCTTCGGGAACCGCGGGGCCGGGGGGAGGCGAAGCGGCCCTCCCTCCGCGGAGACCCCGGCCTCGACCGACGGGGCGGGCGGTGGCTGCAGCTGCCCCGCGTCCCGCCCGCCGCTCCGCCGCCCGCCGCGCACCCGGCTCCACGCAAGCCTTGGCCAGGCCGCCTCGACAGACGGCGCTGCCCCCCCTCCCCCCCGCCGCATTTACCTGCTGCCATGGCGCTGCAGCCGGCGTGCCGGGACGGGCTCCTCGCCGGGAGGGCTCCGCGCACCTCGGCGGGCTCTACCAATCCTCCTCCGGGGCCAAAACTTACCCCCCCGCCCACCCCTCCCCTCCTCAGCGGAGACAAAGGCGGCGGCAGGCACAGGCGCTCCCGGCAGCCCGCGGCCGCTCCCGGCGCGGCGGGGGGAGAAGCGGGCCCGGGCGGCCCGGGCGGCCCCGCGGGGCGCGGGCGGAGGATGCTGGCGCGCCCCGGCGCTGCCCTCCTTATATCGGGCCGCTCGCAGCCCCTGCCGGCTGCCGCACATGGCCCATCCACCGGTTGCTATAGCGATGCCTCCCCTCCACATGTTGCTGGCAGCAATTGGCTAAGGAGGTCTGGGCTGTTCAGAAACCCTTCGCCGGAGTGAGGCGGTGAATGGACACGGGCTGTGTCACTCATTTGCAGAAGCTGTTTGGGGTTTCTGTTGTGGATGCGTGTGTGTGGGGTTGGTTGTTGGTTGTTGTTTTTTGTTGTTGTTGTTGTTGATCTTTTTTTTACGCCGCCCCCCCATCTTTTTGCTTTTACTTCCCCCCACCCCCCACCCCCCCCCTTTTTTTTTTTTTTGTGCCACTCTTGCAAGATGGAAGCGAAGGGTGGAACAATGACGGCAAGCCAAAAATAAAATCAAACAAGGAGAGCCTAAGATAATTTACATGACAATACAGCAAAGAAGTCCACAACGTTTCTTCCTGAAAAGACTTTCCTCCGTAAAAAAAAACCCCACACAGAGTGCCCAGCAAAGGAGGTACAAACTTTTCCCCCTTCCGTCCTCATTCTCCAAATAACACACGAAATTAGGCAGAAGCAGCATGCTGCCACCAGCCATAGGACAGTGGCGGAGCCCGGTTAAATAAATCACGGCGGGGGCTGCCGAGAGCGGGTGCGGGGCCGCTGGGGCCGAGCGGCGCCGTGCTGTGCCCGGCGCTGCCCGCCCCGCGCTCCCCGTTAGAGCCGCTTTTCCGCGCAGGTGCCCGGGGCAGCACTGACTCTTCCAACCCAGAGGGACCCCGCAGCCTTCCCCTTCCCCGCAGCCTGAAGCATGCCGCCGGCAAACACGCAGCGGAGGCACCCCCGAAGCGTCTGCCTACGGGTGCCCCGGCTGCGGGAGCGGGACCAGAACTAGCGGCAATGGGGGTGGGGTGGGGGGTGGGAGGGACTACCGGTTGCAGGCGACAGGGCCTTGGGGGGCTCCTTCGGACCCCCTCCCCGATGAAGCGCCCTCCCGCTTCTCTCTTCCCATTGTTTCCCGTTGCCACTACGGCTGGGGTGGCCGGCCCTCCTCCGTCCGGGGGGGCGCACCCCTCTTCCCCTTTCCCTCCGCAGCCCCCAGCCATGCCGCCCCCCCGCCGCCGCTGTGCCCCAGACTCCCCCGGCTCGGGCGGCGGCAGTCCGTGCGCGGACCCGGGGCAAAACCCTCCTGAGCCGAGAGAGCCGCAAATCCGGGCGGGGGAGCGGCTCCCCCCGCGCCGCCCGCCCCGAGGGGACCCTCCCCCCTGCCCCGCCCGTTGCCCACCCGCGGCGGGACGGTGCGGAGGGGGCGGCGTGCGGGGGTGGGGTGGGATAGGTTGGGATGGGGTGGGTCGGGCCGCTCCTGTCGCACCGGCAGCCGTCGGGGGCTCGGCCCGCTGCAGCCTGGCCGGCCCCGACGGGCTTCGCCTTCGCGGTGGGCGCGGGCGGGCTCCCCGAGGCCGCCCCGCTGCCACCCCACGCAGGTCCCCGCTCCCCGGCAGCACCCCCCCACCCCCCGCAGCCGGCGCTTTGGCAAGCACAGGGGCCTGCCCGGGAAGCCAAGGAAGGGCAAGGGCAGCCTGTGTCCCCCCAGCGTCCCTCCTCCCCCGCCCCAGCGCCACGCTGCACTTAAACCTGCAGGACAGCACCAAAAGTGTCACCGACACCCTCCGTGCAGGGTCGTTCTGCCGTGGCTGTGCCCCCGGCTCCCCCGCACCCCCACCCGCGCTGCACCCTCCCGTGTCACCCTGAGGAAGATGCTGTTCACACCAACACCAGTTTTGGCAAGGTTTCCAGGGGGAAGAGGTACCCCTCGTGCTCCTACCTGGCGGCTGCTCACGGAAAATCCTTCACGTTCCCACAGATTAACACAAACTTGGCTTCTCCAAACATTTAATCAGCTACATTTTTAGCGCACGGTATGAACTTATTACTTTGTCAGTCTGTCAGCCTGATAGCACTCTTTTCCGTCTAATATCATCCTGCTCCGGTAAGAGCGATAGCATACATAATTTGCTCCCTAACCTGTATTACTTAAGTTGAAAGATAAATGAACCCGCCAAGAGATTTCATTAAAAGGACACGTGTGTTTGCATATTGATCCTTCTAATGAACTGTCTGAAACTGATAAATACTTCCATTAGCTTTGTAGTTTGTATTTCTTATTTACAAATAAATTAATCATCATTTCCTGGGCAAATACTGCACCTTTTCAGAACTGTCAGGTGCTAAACATGCAAATGACTGTCCAGGTGTCAAGAGACAGCAGAATACAATTTAAAATACATGTTTTTTTTTTTTTTTAACGGTGAAATTTTGAGACATTTGTAATGAAATTTAAAATACTTTAAAATTTTTATGTAATCACTACTTCTATCACGTGCTAAACACAACCTTTGCAGGCATGGCGAATATCTGTGAGGGTTACGTCACAGGGAAAAATTATTTAAACATAGATTATTTAATGTGCTATTCATTAAAAACATAGGATGTGCTGCCAGATGGAAGAAATAATTTCCAATAGTCTACGAATTTAAAACTTCAAAACCTTCTGAACAAAACTTTCATAGCACTGTTACTCTCAGCCATTACTAGTGAATAGCTTTACTGGTACTTGATAAAATCTCATTTTCAATTGAATAACTTACATTTAGGTGATCTAAATACATTTTCTCATAGGATTCAATGCATTTGTGAATGGAAAAACAAAACATCCCTGATACTAGCAGCATTTTGTTATAGAATTGCTAGAGTGTTTCATGTCTTTTTCTTGGATACCAATTGAAATCAAAAGTAAAAATTACTTTGAGGCAGTTTCTCTGGTTGTAGTGCATTTAAAATACCAGTATTTCCAAAATTTGCATTAACATTCATCCAAATTTAAGAGCTCTATTTGAACTATGCCTAAATGCAAAATATTCTGAATCTTGCCATTTCAATGAGAATGATGCTGAAATATATTTCCATTTTGCACAGAACAAAACTCTTGTCTGAGAACCAGCAATGTTTGTCAGGACTCCCTAAAAATCTGTCCTCATAACTGGGTGCTGAAAACCACACTGACCTTTTTGCCTTGATTTCTGACTACAGCTCTGTCTGCAATTTTAGATTTAGTCACTTCTTTCTGCAACTGTGTGCACGATGTATAGCATGAAATAGATTTTCATTCTTTTAAAGGATGTATGATAAAGCTAAACCACCATTTAATCTCATTTGTTGGTTTTGTTTAAAAGTTTTATCTCACATCCTCTGGAGCCCCGCTCCTTAAATACAAATCTAAGTATGTTGCAGAGGATTTTCCACAGATTTTCCGTCTGCGAGGATCTTAAGATCAAAGTTGAATTTCCTTCACTCCTATGAACAAAAAGTATTTTCCAAATATTAACTTCCTATCCAAGTTTTTGCAAATTACCTTAACTTTAGGAATACATGTATTAAGAGGCAGAGCCCCCCTGTCTTGAAACCACCACACCTTTCTTATAAAGAAAACCAAAACCTAGGATGATAATTTGAAAATGGATTTAGCAGTACTTTAACCACTGCACTTCCCTGAGTTGTACATCTTATCTTCTTAAGCTCATCTGTGAAGATCAACACCAGACACTTTCTACTTCCAAGTAAATTCTAGAGCTCTTAGCTTTATTAAGAAAATGATTTCATTCTGGCTAAGATTTGAATCTAATTAATCTGTCTTGCGGTTTAAAAATGATAACTAAATTCAAGCTGCATACTTTTCTTCAGAGACAGCTTAAAATATTAATTAAAGAGTGCATTTTCCATTTATTTTAATTACATTAATACAGTTTCAATAAATAAAATAGTTCTATGCTTCATCAAATCAAACAAACTTGAATGCAAATTTTTCTATTGATTAGTTCTCTGTTCACATCAGTCCTTTTGGCTCTTTACTTTTAAATAGGAAAGAGATGCAGAAAGGTTTGGGGGTTCCCATTAGTGAAATGAGGTCCAGCGGTCAGAAAAGATCAGCTCAGCCTTCTAGGAGGCTGATACAGCCCTGTAAAATTGGCATTCTGATAATGTGTTGCTTATAAAGGTAATCAGTGATATAGGATGGAATGCCTTTACAGACTTTTTTTAAACAAATGAAGATTTTCTTTTATTACGTTTTCCCAGGTAAATTCAAAAAAAACTATTTGATCTTTCTGATCCACTTGCCTGTGATGCTTACTGATCCACAGACAAAGTATTACAAGACAACTGGATGAATTGTGGTTTAATATTCAATTTAATTAAAGCTGACATGTTCTAGATTTGCAGGTGAACCTTTCTTGAGATAAAGCACAGGACAGAGGCAGTCTTGTTAGTAGCTGCGTCAAAAAAAAGTGCCATTCTACCTAAATCAGTAATAATTCTATCCTTCAAATATTTGAGCCGCAGCAGCAGCTAAAGAAAAACTGAATATTGAAGAAAAAGGTTCAAAATACCTTGGGAGACACAGCAGGTGTTTTGAAACATGTCCTTTATACATTTCTGAACAGTTTGAATCTCTTTGTAATTTAGGGCCCAGTCCTGCTCCCCTCAATCTGAGGAATTCATTATGAATCAACAGAACTAATCAGAATACCAACTGGAACACAATAGTAAATGTTTTCGGGGTCAGGCTTTGTGTAAATCTGTATTTCACAAAAAATACGTGCAATATTAAAACTAATTACATTGTGATTAGGTTTATATTCACAGAATAGAGATAAAATGTTAATTTAAGTTTTAACATGAGACTAAATACTGTTTTTATGAAAGCCTGATCAAGAAGCTTCTATAAAAGTGCCAACTCAAAACCTGTTTAATGGTAAAACATTATGAGAAATGCATGATTTTACACTGTGATCTTGTTATAACAAAATGTGGCTATCATTGAAATGCTGGACTTACTTTACGCATCAGTACTGTACGTGCTAAGAATTCAGAGAACAGTTAGGTATCAGTTTTCTCTAATGTAATGTCAGCAGTTTAGTTTTGTTAAAGTGCTATTTTAATATTGTCATTTTCTGAGATGAAAAGAAACAGTACAGTTTACATGTGAGAAAGTATTTTCAGAATAGTAGCCAGTGCTGCAAATCTGTATGAGATCTGGAATTGAGATGTGTTTTTTCTGCCTTTGACACAAATATTGCTCTTTCTAGCTTATCTTCTAATACCGGTAGCCTCAGGACAAACATAGATTACATTAGAAAACTGTCCTTCATTATATTGATTGAAATGCACTTCCAGCCTACCTGAATCTGATGTTAGAACATTGTTATTAGCTTTAAATTGTTTGCATTATAAATTTAAAATAACAAAATGCTTTTATAGTTTAAAGTTCTAAAGCAGGTGGTTTACAAAGTTCTTATGAGCTTTGTACAGTCCCATCGAGTTTCTTTTTGCACCAGCCTCCCATTTCTGACCACAGAGAAGGACTGGCTTTGTGGACAACTGGCGATGCCTCTTACGAAAACAAATGAGGACAGCATTGAAAATGGTACACAAAAATTTAACAAAGGTCAGAATTACAGAGCACTAAATTACTGAATTACTAACCAATTACAGTTCATGCACCAGTAGTACTCCACATTATTTAAGATTTCAAGGTGGTGCTACCATTGCTTTAGGGTCCCTGATGAGGGTCTTGCCTTTACGTTGTGACACATAGAAACATAGAAACTGGAAGTCTGAACAGCATTAGCAGCATCACCAGTCCTGGAGCTGGGCTCTAACAGATAAATTGGCAAAGATGGCAGACACCCAGTAAAATCCTTCTTATACTTTCACTACATCTAATAAAGACACCACCCCACTCCCACCCTAATTCCTTCTTTTAGAAAGCAATTTGCCAGGGTTTTCCTCTTCTTTTTCTCCTCCTACTGAAGAAATGACAAAATGCCCATGGAGTGGAGGCAGACCCTTGGTCAGTAAAGCAAATAGGCACTATGTGTGTGGCATTTTTAATACAATTAGATTCCTACAAGTATGAACACTTACCAAAATAAGAGAAAGAAGACCCTGACACTTACAGGAAGGAGGATAGAGGCTAGATAACTTTCAGAAAGTCCCGTTTCTTCTCTGAGTCATACAAGCATTCAAGAACATGGGAAAATTTTGCCTTTTCTGGCTATAGAAGCAGGAAGGTGATTACACTGGTTTATGCAACCACAAGCTATAAAACCTAGATAAATAATAATGTGTGGTAGCATGCTAAAATGAATGTATCACACAGCCATTTTAAAAATACATGCCTTAAATTTATGCCTTCAGATTACATATGAAATCAGAAAGATTGTTGAAAAAGTACTTATCCTATGTCTTGTATGTAATGAGGCATGCACACACACACTCAATAGATTTTGTCAATTAACTTCAAGACAATGTTCTATAGATTTTAGTAGTCCATTTAAGACTTTAGACACACTGCTTTACAGACACACGTATGTCAATTTACACTAAATGTAGGTATGGGCTGTAAGCTTTTACCTATACTCAGACACTTGGTGTTTGAAACAACTATCACTGAAGCCTCAATATTTTAAATGGAAGAAAAGCAAGGGTGCTGATTTATACAAACAGGACCTTTCACCTTCAAACAGTGGTCTTACAAGTGGCACTGAGAGCTATGTCCACATGCCTATCACTGGATTCCCATAACTTTGTCAGAGTTTTGGAAGGGCAAAGAATTAAGGGGTCACGCCAGAGCTTGATAAGACGCACAGTGACAAGCCTCTCATGCAAAGCTAATTGCAGGGGGAAAGTCAGAACTTCTGAACAGATCTTCTGTTTACTACTTTTTTTGGTGATTTGCTCAGGCTTTTGAAAGAAAAGACCTTCCTGACTCTCCCCCCCCTTTTAGTCTCTCAGTCTACGTATGATAAATTTGTTCAAAACATTTTCCAATAAATGTGAAAGATTTCTCTTAAATCAGTATAAACTTTTAAATTGTCAATAATACTGATGATACAACCCTTTCAAACACAGAGCTCAGGAAAATTTAGGGGTTCTTGCACCATCTCAAACTATGTATAAAATGTAGTTTTCTGCAATTAACTAGATACTCTCCAACATAGCTGCTCCTAAGTTTTACACATTACATTTCCCTGTGAATTTAAGGAAACTTATGAGAAACAGTACTTATAGAAAAACTTCCTCTGGAAGTCTTTCCAGCCTCCCACCGATCCTGTCCTCAGAGCTCCTGAAGGCAGTGTGGGAATCTCGGGGTGAACTTGAAGCATGCCCAGGGAAGGGCTGCAGGTTTGGCACTTGGATCAATCGCTTTGTGCATGAAAGTGTAACTCTTCCCTCGGGCACCTCTGAGGCCAGGAAGTGAGTGTCACGATCAAAGCTTACACCTTTTCCTACTACCTAGCCCTGCTTGTAGGACAAAAGCACACTAGGACCTTCACAGGAAAAAGAAAAGTATGCCTTAAAGTATTGCATTGTTTAAAACATAAATGTATCAAAGTTTTTAGAGTTATGATTAATAGAAACATTCTGCTGTTCAGCTCTCCGAGCAAATGGAGAAGATGCTGTTGAGAAAAGAACGTGTGATAGCATTCTTTGAGGTCTTCATTTTCCTGCATGATTATCTCTAACTCACTATTTTTAATAGTTTTGTTTCTTTAGCTAAGTTAAGCCTTGGGATTGATTATCTTGTCTTCTGTTTCACTAACCCAAACATTTGACCTGGCACTACTGGGGACTACTTTGCTGTAACCCTGCTCTCTCTGTTCCCTGGTAGATGCTTGTTGTGCCTTTCACCCTGCTTTCTTGCTTCTAAAAAACCATCAAGTCCATGAACAACAGAAGGTCCTTTAGGCCCCTAGTTAAGGGCTTAAGCCAGGTGCCACCAGTCCCTTGGTCTCCTACTGGTCTGAAAGGGCTCGTAGCAAATGTAATTTCTTTTCTTTTATGTTCGATATATTCATTACTCTACTGTTGATCACAATTTAAAATCAACTGAAACAAATATCATCTCTTTAGAAAAGTTACCATAGAAACAACACCAGAGAATTCCCTTTAAAAATGTCAAGATTTCCCTCGCATTTAAATACGGACTCCCAGGCATTACTCATGCACCATTAAAAACTGCAACAAAGCCAGTGAGTCATTAGTTTAAAAATATATCTGTAAACATACACATTTCAAAGATAGAGATGTTTTTGTCTCAGTAAGTATGTATCACGACATGACCCAACTTTTGATTTTATCTTGTTCTGTTTTACATCCCCAGAGAAAACTTGAACACTGTTGCCTCTTGTTCAAACACCTGATTGAGGAAGGAAAGAACAAAAATCAAGAGTGACAAAACACACAGAATGTGAGAAATACCAGCAAAAGCTAGTCAGAGAGGAAGAATAACTTTGAATACATATTTACATGGTAGTAGACAAGATGAATGGAAAGAAATGAAATGAGACATTCTCTACACAGAGAGAGAATTTTAATATTGTACCTTAAAGTAAGAAAATTTTAAATAGAGAAATTTCCTAATTTAAACTAATCAAGGCTACGGTACTGTGCTATGTCAGTCAATTTCTATTTCTTTGTGAAAATCTGTAGTATAACATTAATATCACATACTTTTCTACTCCACCCTTCTTCTGTGGGATAACTGGCAAACTAACAGATTTTGGCTGAGCAGAAGAAGGTCCATCTGCATAAGACACTTTGATCATACGGAAGCAAAAGCAAATATGCTAGAGTCAAAGTGGAAGGTGCTCCACAAGTAATAATAATGCAAATTTAAAGAAAATTCAGAACTGGTCACAAAGAAAGCTGATAAATAGTTTATTCATAAACTCTTGCATATTTAGAGGAGATTATAATATAAAGGCATTGTGCCTTCCCTTTGCATTACTGGCTCTGCTGTAGATAAATAGCATGGCTGAATGGAACCAGATTAATGAAAATAAAGACAGTTTTCTCATTTTCTTTGTAGTAGAGCCAACCTGAAAATGAGGAAAAACAACAAAATTGAACTAATTTTTGTTCTGCAGGCTCTTATATAAATGTTTTATTTCTTTCATTTTCTTAATGCAAGAAGCCTTAGAAATTTGCTTCTGAATTTTTAGTGGTAGAAGTCCTCCCATTCCTGCTTAGTCTTCTTTCCTTTTTTCTTATCCTTCTTCCTTCATTTTTCCCTCCTGTTTGTCACTTATTCATGGAGATAAATAAACATTGAAGAACAGATAGAAAAAACCCAATAAATCCAGTTTTTTAAAAAATAAGCCAAACAATTATTTCCCTATTTAATAATGGATTTATGTAATAATTTAAATTAATAATAATTTAATAATAAATAATATGCCATATTTAGATTTGTCAGAAATACTGCAAACATTTTCCATATTAAAGAGAAATTTCAAATACAATATTTTATCAAAATTTTTAGCCACATTAATTTATATGATCATCATACTCTGATAGTTAAAATATACTTTTATTTTTTTGCTGTCAGAATTGTGTTTTCTGTTCCCACTTCAACTCAATGAAGTTGAAAAAGAAAAATAAACCCAAGGAGTTAAACTGAGACTATGTGAAGGTGAGGAGAGGTGCAGTATCAGGACAGATGTGTGTAGAAGGCACTAACAGAAAAACATATTCTGGATGTGACAACACATTTTAAATTAACTTATAGATGATTATAAATTTCCTGCCAAAGATAAACACCAGTAGAATTTTTCCTCCTAAAACCAGGAAGGGCAGTACATAGTACAGCTGTAACTGAGGTATCTTTGATAGCTCGCTTCTGCTTTAATTTCTTACTATTTCTAAAAAGAAAGAGCAGGTTTTGGAAACATATTAGTTCTCGCCAACACTGGTCTGTATTCCCACACATAGCCCAAATCACGCCCCAGCCACACCGATAAAAGTTTTTGGTCCGTAGACATCTAGCAAGAGGCAGAAGCGTACCATTGCCAGCAAGGAGTGCAGGGAAAGGCTTCGGTATGAACCACAGGCATACCATGGCAAGTTTTCAGCTAGAAGTTGACTTTAAATCTTTTGTAATCATGTTTATATTCAGTGCCACAGAAGGAGTTTCACATAGAAATAGATCTGTTTGTTTCAAAACTGAGTTGTTCAGCGTTGTCTGGATCAGCAAAACATTTATCGGTCCATGGACTCGGCGCCATGACATTACAGGGTGCCCATGAGAGCTGGATTTTGCATCTGTATATCAAAGGTAGGTGGTTAATGTGCTGATGCTGCCCTGGCAGAGAGCTCCCCACTGACCACACATCTGAGCATGGGCTATTTTTATGTGAAGTGTAAAGTTTGCTAAAGGGAGGTGCTAGTTTCTTCAGTAGACCTCCTCACCTTGTTTCTTTAGCAGGATGTACTTACTTTACTGTGAGAATTTCTCCATGTTCACCTCATTATTCGTCTGGCTTTAGGTAGGAACAACTGTGAAAGAGGACCAACACAAAAGCCTAGGTTCAGCCCTGAAACCCCTCCTGCATTGTCCTGTAGCTTTTTCACATATGAGTAACACAGCTTGCCCTAAAATCATGACAAAAATCTATGCCACTTCGCTGGCTTGCTCTCCAAAAGACAAGTTGCCGGAGCTGTAACAGTTTACACTGGGGAAGGTCTGTCCTCATCTATTTTTATTCACATGTATGAATCACACTTCCATGCACCACAGCTAGAAATAAAACAGTAGTCCACCTCAAAGCTTTAAATTACTTGGGGCTTAATTAAGAGTATGATAGAACAGATATGAAATTTAAGATGCAGTCAGTGGTTAAATTAATGTAGACACAAGATCATGTGTCTGCTGTATACCTCAGTCTGGTAGTTTCATGCAGAACAAATTTCCCACTCATTTTCCCCCCTAGACATAACATAGAGTAGTGTAATAACTATGATTATCATTATATGAAGATTAAAACAATTTTGAAATTGCAGGGTTTGGAAACACGGCTATCATATGTATGCCAGAGAAAAATGATAACTTTCTACATCAGTTTGTCTCATACGTGGGTGAGGGTTGGATCCTGGCCTGCTCAAGTTGCTTTGTGACACTTGGCAGTTTTCAAGCAACTGCAGGGCTGGGGTAGGCAGGTCCCCGAGCACTCTCCTGCATCAAACAGGCAGAACAGTGGCTGTGGATTGTTTCTTCCCAGCCTTCATAGAAAGTCCTCTCCTTCAGGATGAGAATACAACATGAGTGCATTAAAACAAGAACATCAAGCTTCTTTTTAGAGGGCCCTCATTCACTTCAATTAGAGTGATGCTGGGTGAGTGGTCCCTCAAAAGGGCAAATGTCTTTTGACCAAAGCTGTCCTGTCCTATCCATGTGGGACAACCTATGAATCCTGTACACTCTTTACAAGTTTGAGCATTCATCCACATGGAAATAAGAGCTGGAATAAGGCTGCAAATTACTTCTTGTCCCAGCCATTGAATCTGGCACTTTTTTCAATAGGACTCCTCATTCAAATTGGCTGTTTTACAAGAATTTTCCCTGTTGCATTTGGTTGCCTGCAATAAATGCACACTTGGGTTAAAATGCAGCATATTATCCTGTTTCCTTGGTAGCACTTCGGTTCTGCCAAAGTGTTTACTCTGCAGTCCAGGTTACTTCAGCTGATGGAGCAGTAGAGGGGAGATGCTTAGGAACAAGCTCTGTCTCTTTGCCCTAATATCAGACCAGTTTCTAATTTCTCTTTGCAGTCCCCATTCTGTCTCACCACTTCTGTCTTTGAAACAACCTTTCCATACCAGTTTGGATTTTAAAAGGCAATTCATCTGCCTGAAGGATAGATAATGAGCAGAAAACCAAACAAACAGATCATCAAGATCATTATTTTTAAGCTGCTTCCTTTCTGTGGGCTTCCCCCAGAGCCCTGACTTTTGCTCTCTTTTGCTGTGTAGCACTGAGTTTAAGGAGAAGACCATGGATCTGAGACTAAGGTGGCTCTGTTGCTTTATACCCTTTTACAACACTAAAAGAAGACATCCAGAACTTTGGCTTTAGTCCCGATTGCGTGAGTGCCACTGATGACATGTGGTAAGGAGGGGAAGAAAATTTCTTAAGAGTGTATTAACAAAATACAGTTTTGATTGCTATTTGTTAACACATTTAACAAAATGGATGTTAAACAAAATAAACTAAATTTTGTCAGGGAGCTGGACCTCATTGTAATCAAGGGCTAGAGAACAAGAATGCTATAAATTGTTTTCCAATGACTGAGAAAGGGAATAAATCTGAAGTCCTCTTTATGGGAGAAGAAATCAGGTGACTCTATTATTTCACAGTTACACCGTATGGTTTAGGGCTATAATTACAAATCATAATTTTTGAGGGAGAGCTCCCTGAATGGAGAAAACAGGCTGAGTGACCATGTCCCTCAGCTGCATGCTAAGGAAACATGCCCAGACTGACAGTGTCAGTACATCAGCTGCTGTCTCTCTCCTGCATCAGCTGATCACTGCTAATTGCAGGTATGAAGAGTGATGCTGCGCTTTCCCTCCTGCGTGCTCAGAGCTGGGGGGCATTCCTTCCTTTCCGCTCCCTTACAATGTCTGGACAGGGAGGGCTCCTTAGATATTCAAGCTGTGCCCTTTTGCAGGAGAGAGAGAGCATTGCTGGAAGCAGATGTGATGCCTCTTGGAGGGAGAGGAACTCGCACACCTAAGATTAACACGACTTTGAACACTGGAGGAAGCAGGGATAAAGGCAGGGTCTGCAGCCTCCTGCCCACTCCTCCCTGCACATCAAGGCATTTGGAGCAAACAAAGGATCACCTGGGCGCCATCCTGTGTGCCTCTAAAAGATGCTCTCAGCCCATGCTCAGACCTAGAATTGACTTTTTTTTACATGCTAAGGCTCATGCATTGCAAAGTTGTGTAAGTGTGGAGTGGGGAGAGCTTGGGTCCAGCTGGTAGCCAGCCTGTGCCTTAGCACATACATCTTCAAGCTCTTACACACAGAAGTGGCCATGCCTGAGCACTGGAGCCCATCACCACCTCCTTGCAGAAACATTGCGTGACCATCATGAGGCAGGCTGGCCAGCTAGGCTTACTTGCAGATAGACCTGATGTGGATAACACAAATAATTGCAGCTGGTGGAGTTATACAAGCTGACATTTTCTTATAAATGCACAGATGCAGAGTTGATGCCATGCTCTTGGCTGCTGCAGACAAGCTTTCCCAAAACACGCTGTGTCCTCGGGCAAAGCCCATGTTCTGGGCGCTGGCTGGAGTCTGGCACCTGTCTGCCTTCACCAGGCTAGATCTGCACGTGACCACTGACAAAACCAAACCCAAGTGCTAGAACACCTTCATAATCACATAGAGATGTGTGTAACAACAGGCAGTAATGGAAGGAGGGAGAAACGAGGACAGTTGGGCTGCAGTTTTGGATGTAGGCACTTCTCACTGCAAGCCCCTAAACCCTGCACTGAATTTAGCCCCAGATTTCAGGGGCAGCAGCTGCATTATGCATTTTTGCTCGGTGTCAGCTCTCAAGCTTCTAAGAGCAGGGACATTCATCATCTACAGAACTGCTGGATTATTTATCATTGAAGAAAATCAAGCACTCTTACTTATACATGAATTTAAAATATTAATATGAATCTATTTGTCAGCAAAACTCTAAATGGTTATAAAATATGTGTGGTGTAGCAGATTTTACTTACAGGAACACCAAACCATACCTTGACATATTTTTTGTTGGAATTCAGCTATAAACTCTGTGACTAAGATGTGCTTTGACTTTGACACCTCTCCAGCGGCTTGCTGCTTTTCTTTATTAAAAAGGATCCCAGCAGAGTGTTTTTTCTTGTTATAGATCACTTTTTGCCCCTCACAGTAGAAAATGTGTGCTCACACTAATTTCTATATACCAGATTATTATTATTATTTTTTCTGATGATCAGATCTGGATAACTTGTCCTGGCAGAATGATTTATGCATCTCATTTCAATAAGAATAGACTTCAATTTGATTCTAAAGGAAAGAAGGTTTTGTGTTTTGGTGTTGGTTTTTTTTTTTTCAAACAGCTGAAGTAAAATAGGATTACAGAGACCTCTGGAAAAATAAAAGATGCAAGCATTTTATTTATTTCCTTACATTTGCCTAATAAGATCATAAACACAACAACAACTACAAAAGGTTTATTTTAAAGCCTAGAGGATTTTTAACACAGTCGGTATCATAGGCTTTTAATGGTAGGTATAAGCTAGGGCTGCCAGCTGGGAGGATGGCAGCAGGTGGGATGGAGGAGAATTATGGGTTTCATGGGATGATTGGGCCACTAAGAGGAGAAGTCAAGATGCTTGCCTAGGGGCAGGTCAAGACACCTTCAAGGAAAGCCCTGTTCATCTTCTCATGGCCTGGCCACACAAGGAAAATCACACTGACATAAACCACCTCACAAGCTGGACCAGTACACCCACAGCTGGGTTTGGTATCAGTGCACCTACTGCAGGTGAGTGTGACAACCAAAACTTCCCTAACTACAGGGCTTACCTCTGAATCCTCCAAGGTGCTCATCGCCAAATTGAACAATTTATTTTCAGTACATAATACCCTCCTTTTCAAACTAAAATATTTTTTGGCATACAATGGAGCAGGCAGAAATGAGAGGATGAGTGGGAAGAGGACAGGGTGATCTCCATCTTCTGACTCATGCCAGATCTAATCAGAGCAGCATACAAAGCCCTCCAGAGCTAACAACAACAGCAAAGCATTTTGCTCTACAGTTTTCCATACATTTTTGGACCTTGGGAAGGTGAAGTGATAAGTGAGCACAGAGTTTCTAATTTTCTTCCCATGTCTGTCCACAATAACTGGCACAATCTTTTGCAAGACATTACATTTATCAGTTCCCAAGTTTTCTTGGTTGTTAAATGGACATAGCAGAACTTCAGTGCCTCACAAGGCTGTTGTAGAGTTCAATTCATTAAAATTTATAAGATGCATTCAAGTTTTTAGCCAAAAGTTGCTGTATAAATTGCAAGGCTTCTAACATCTGTTTGCCTACACAGCTGAATACAAAACAGAAAAAAAAAAAATCTTGTATACAGGTTTCCTTGTGGTACCATAGGCATTTCCATCTTTTTGTTTATTGCCCAAGCTGCAAAGTTATAGGTAGGTATTCACAAATGGCACAGGCTTTTAGAACAAGGTTTGACTCTCCTTTGGGACCACCAAAAGAGACCTGCCTCCAGACTATGTAGGTTTCTAGCTAACAGAAATAGCAAGAAATCGCTGACTATGGGGTCAGACCTCCTGCAATACTTTGATACAATACTGCTAACAAGAATTTAAAAATCAGACCAGGCACTGAAAAAATAAAAAGAAATTAAACAAGATGGTGAAGTGTTTTTGCCCTGGCTTAAAAATAAGAAAGAGGGGCACAATGCAGTTAATTTAAATATCACAGCTGATAGACAGATGTTCAGACAGATTCCTGTAACAAGTGCCATAAAGCAGGAATAAACAAAGGTGGCTTTGTGAAAAATGACAAAAATACAATGATAAGTGGCAAAAAATGTTTTTGTGGGGAGGAAAAACCCTCTAACTCATCTTCAGAATGGCTCAAAGTTCATTTGTATCGTTTGCAGTGCCAACAGTGCAATTTCACGATCTTCCTAGGATTTTTTAATATGCAATGGATGTGCGAAGTCAGATAATGTATTTCAGCTCCACCCATAAGACATGAAAAATCTAGAGTTTAATGAGGTGGCTGAAAAGGTATAGTTAGTTTCATAAAGCAACAACAATAACCTCTTGTTTCAATGTGGTCTTGGCAAGAAAGAGGGAAAACCAGAGAGATATGAATTGGTTGGCACCCGCCAAATACTTGGACAATGAATTTGTTACCTGCAGGCTGGTCAGGTGGATGAACTGCTTGCTTTTGCTAGGAAGACCTGGTGTCTAATGAAACTTTTATATTCCAGTATCATGACAAAAAAAACAGCCCCAAAAGAGAGGAGACATTGTATACAATCACTAGCAAATTTAAGTAGGGACCAGAAATCCCAGGCTCTATTGCTAGCTCTTGATGTCTCTTGGGCATGCAATTTAACCTCCCTGTGAAAGATTTTTCATAAGCACCAGAGGGATTTAGAAATGCAAGTCTCATTAATTTTCATTAGACTTGTGCAACTCCACCCCTTGGGTCCTTTGAAAATCTCCCTTCCTGTGTTTTTTAGTTGACTTCCCTGTTAAATAGGGATAGTAATTACAACTGATCAACCTGTTTAAATAATACAGTTATAATATCACTATTATCTTCATAGATTATATTCAGGACTGAAATAAATGTCTCATAATAAATAATGCAGAACTTTAACATCTGTTCTGGTTAGTAAATAATTCACAAGTCAATAATTAATTTTCTAGCTGTTCATTTATAATTCATAAATATTTGCCAAATATTCAGAATCTGAAAAATTTTATCTGAACTATTATGTGAACTTTTCCTTTTAATTATTACATACTCACAATTTGTGTCATTTAGTTTGGCATTTAATTAACACAGTATTATTTTCTTTCTCCTGACTGAATGAGTGAAATTTTTCAAATGTTGGAAAGTCACTGTCAACACTGAATCATTGATATTCGCTTAGTATGACTTTTCAGTGCCCACAAAAATTTAGTGCTGTGAGGACTCACCAGCATTTTCATGAACAACATGATTTATGGAGTCAGTCTCAGTGACTTCATTTGTCAGCTTGCCTACTTCCCAGTTGTTCCCTTAGCCAGTTCTCCAGTTTACTCCCAGTGCTTACCTAATTCAACTAATTGATGTCTGCATGATGATTTGATGGTCAAAACTTGGGTGGGCATATTTTTTAAACAGTACTAGTGTTTACAGGAAAAAAATACACCTTTAAAGTATTCATTCAATAATTTCCCAAGAACTTTGATGCCTTTTATATCCCTGTTACATTAGAAAATCTAACAAAGACATCTTTGACACATCAGACTCTGGCTGTCTTAACAAAAAAAGACCTCAAAGCTCAATCTATGTATTCTGCAAAACATGTATCACTAAATATATCAAATAATCATTAACATCAGTATGCATTTGTAATGGAGCTTAGCAGCAGAAGACCTGAAAGACTGAGATTATCCCACCTAGGGCACCTTTCCTGACTGGTTAAATTTAGTAATTACTTTCTGTATGCTATTGGGGCTACAGAAAGTAACGAGTCTGCTCTATAGGGCAATTCTGGATGTGGGCTGAAATGTTTGGAAGAATCACATCTTGCTCTTTCTGCAGTGACTACACACAGGGCCAGAGCAGCTTTGCTCTTTAATCACTTCATGGAGAAATCGAGCCTGTAACTGCTGACTGAAGATGTCCTTGTTGTTTTAAAAGCAGGACAAATAAATATTCACTTGCAACTTGCCCCTTGAAAGGGATCTCTGCATTCACCAAATGTTCCTGATTAAGCCTCTGAACTAGTCGAGAATCAAAATGGATAGTTTTAGTCTGGTTCTCCAGAGGACTCAAAATATGAAACTAATTTACATCTGGATTTAAATGCTTGTTCAGAATAACATTCTGCGTGCAGATACATCCAAGCAATGCGTGGATGCATGGGTAAGGGAACAGGGGTTAAAAATGGGGCTGGACCACAGGCTCAGGGCATAGCCTGCTGTCTACAGCACTGACGGCTGCACTTCTCTCACTAATTAGACTTGGATCAGATTAATCATGTATGCAGTCCTACTGAATGCAATGGGACTACTGCTGGGGACAAAAATAAAAAACAAGTTTAAGTGCTTCAGGTGGTTCAGATTGTCGATAACTAGAGCCAGAACCTTTCATATAGCAACTCAAGAGGGAGAAGCTATCTTCTACCCAGCAATTCCATACCTATTACTACACCAGAACCATTAGGATTGTTATACGGTGAATATCCCTCAAACAGCAAAGTATCATTATAATGGATTTTTTGTTAAGAGTTCATAGCATTCATAAGCCTATTCACACAGCAATGTGCAGTCATAAAGCTTTGAAGAGTGGGGTTTAGAAAGTGGAAAAGTAGCACAAAGGTAATTCAATAAGATGTTGGTCTCACAAACAGTATCAAAAGACTAACTTTTACATAGATTGTGACATTTACTTTCAAAGCTAAGAAGATTTTTCTTGTTCATATTATTTTCATTAGGAAGCTGCACTTGTTATGGATTTTTTTCTCACTCAGGCACAGATGAATGAGACAAACCCCCAGGTATTTAAAACATTAATATAATGGCCTGATAGCCTGTAAATAAACCTTTGTCAATTTGCCATTTGCTATAAGTGTCTCTTTTGTTAAACCACCATTTTTTTAGGTCATCTCTGCAGTTTAATCCAAAATAGCTGTAACAGGTACTAGCCCTTGAACATAAGCATCACCTACAGGTGTAGGAAGCAGATGGCAGGTTTGTTCTTTCTACTCTGCCATGAGGATCTTTGCACCTTTTAAAAGGGATTTCGTGCAACCTAGGATAGGGTCCACGTTGTTATTAATGCGAAAATAAATTAAATTTGCTTTGAAACAACCTAAATACTTAGGCAGATCCCACTATAGAGGCTACCAAAGGCACTGCTGCCAGTTTTCTTGTACTTTATAGTGGTCTATCCATTTGCATACTTGTTTAGTAACAGACACATACAGATCAGGGGGTTGGAACACCTCTCCTATGAAGAGAGGCTGAGGGAATTAGGTTTGTTTAGCCTGAAGAACAGAAAACTTTGGGAAGACTCTGCTGTGGCCTCTTCTCAATTAATTCTTAATTTAATTTAATTTAAATCTTAAAGAGGGCATTTAAGAAAGATGGAGAAAGACTTTTTACCACAGACTGTAGTGATAGGACAAGAGGTAATGGTTTTAAAGTAAAAGAGGGTAGATTTGAATTTGATAGAAGGAAGAAATTCCTTATGATGAGGGTGGTGAGACACTGGAACAGGTTGCCTGGAGAAGCTGTGGATGTCCCATCCCTGAAAGTGTTCACAGTTGGGTTGGATGGGGCTTTGAGCAACCTGATTGAGTGAAAGCTGTCCCTGCCCATGGCAGGAGGGTCGGAACTAGATGATCTTTAAACATGCCTTACAACCTAAACCATTCCATAAATCTATGATTTTATGATGCTACCTCCTTCTAGCCCAACAAATATTTATTTATTCTATGTACAATTCAACAAATTTAATAGAACAGCTTGAAAGAACACATCTGAGAGTGTGCTGGTGAGTTACAACATCTACCAGGTGACTGGTTGTGTCAGTATCATTCTCAAAGCATGGAAACTGAATCTGGTTATTGCATGTTCTTGGTGATCTACAGGACAGATGGTAAGATATTGGCCATTGTCTTATCTAATCTAACTACTGCTGTTTTCTTTTTCTTGAAAACTGTATGGTGGATAAAAAGCTACTAGTAGAAGGTTCAGGGGTTTAATTCACATGTAAATCTCCTGATTTTCTGCATTTCCTGATAGGTATGTGGTTTAATCCTCTCTGTGCCACTTAGGCAGTTCCCTGGTCAGCATGCTAGTTTTATGGAGGATCTCTTATATACACCCACCACCCCCCTGCTCATTGAATGGGTAACCTGTATGGTGAACTTCTCTGAGGCAGCGGACAGCCAAACAGTACCCAGAAGTGCAGGTACTAGACCTGTCAAAATGGGAGGCTTATGTCAATTTATAGGGTTAGCCTTAACTGTCTTCCCTGAGTCAGAGCAACATTGGAATCCAAGCCTTGTGACTACTGTGCTACTGTCATAACCAAAGGACTATCCATCCTTGCCCTTTGGAAATTCCATATTGACACATATAGACTTGGTTAATCAGCTAGTTAGTGTGACAGTGAGTTTTTTAACTAATAATAAGTAGAAGAAAGTTACTTTCAGAAATAGTGCTTATGAATCATGTCCCAGTTATTCTAACCACGTTGGTGAGTTAAGGCTAGAACAGGATACACCTTGAATGGGTTGTATCTGAAGCAATAATCTAGGTCACAAATAAGTAACCTACTCCAAGGCCCAAAGTATCAGAACTTTTGAAAAAAACTGATAAATTCTGAAAGCATGCAAACTTTGATAAAGATGCCTATTTCAGGCAAAAGTATAGGCAGGCAGGCTGATGTTAGGAGTGAAGGAATTCATGACAGTTTGCCCAAACTTCCTCTCATTTCTTAAAAAATTTGAAATCAGAGCAACTCAACACTTCATTATCTGATAGACCCTCCACTCACCAGTCACATCAGCATGCGGATTCCCAAAGTGCTGATTCCAGAGATGCAGCATACTTGTCCAAGCCATTATGAGTATCAAGAAGCGTTTTATACAACATGCTATTGGAACTAATTTCACACACAATGTCACGTTCATCCTAGGCATATTTGGTGGCAAGAGTTCCCAATAAATTATAAGGCTAGAGAAGCCTAAGGAAAAGGAGTAAGTCCTTCACTGCAGAGGGACTAGCATTTTCTTTTTCTAAAGTTATGACATTTTGCCTTTGGATGATTTTCTTGGCAAATACTATAGACCAGTGTCAGAAGGGGAGGAGAAAAAGAAAGACTGTGTAATACTTTATATTATATGCATCACATGGTGCCTTTTGGTTCAGTAGACATAAACAGCTTTAAAGTTCAAGGCTAATTCAAATTGGATTTTAGAAATACAAAGTCTTAAAACATTTGCACCAAACTAAAGGATTACACTCTTATCTTATCCTTATAAAAGCTTTCAAAAAAAAATCTGGTAGCTCAGATTTTAAATTGGGTCTTCAAAACCCTCTTGTCTGTAGCTGTGTCATCTGCTTGGTTGCCTATTGTCAAAAGGTAAAATGTCTTATAGAGAGAAGGATTTGCATAAATTGCTATCACCTGCTGGCCATCCCAGGTTAATGAAAGTGAGAGAAAAATATAAATGCATGATGCCTTTGAGCCTAATCTTTCTTGACTGCTTCTGTGCCAAAACAGATGAAAGAAATATTACTGTGGTCATTGTCTTAACTTGCAGATCATTTACAACCTGGGCCTAGTCTTGCCCTTTGCTATCATTGAAATCTTGTATCTCCACCTACTGAAATCAGTCATCAGGGGGTGGAGAAACTTTTTCATAGTACAGATGCTTTTAGCCTTCTCCTCCCCGCATGCAGCAGAAAAGATGTAGCACAGGAAACTGTGGGAACCAGCTGTACTAAAAGAATATTATCCCTCAGCGGTTGGAGTAGAGCATACACAGCATTTGGACAATCAGGCTAGAAATAACACATGAACAAAAAACATATTAGGCAGATGTTCATACTCTAAGTTAATTCTGTGTCTGGTAAAGAGGACTTGAAGGGGCAATCTATAGCAGTGCACAGCTACCTAAGGATAGTTACAGAGGTGGAAGAACCAAACTCTTTGCAGCAGTTTTAGATGACATACCGAGGACAACAGTCATCAGCTGTGGCCTGGGAGATGAAGATAGCCCAAAGAGGCTGTGGAATCTCCACCCCTGGTAGTTTTCAAGACTTAGGAGGACCATACCAAAACTGACCTGTTGGCAATTGCTGCAGTTTGAGCTGGAGATTGGCCTAGACCTGCTCATATTCCTTCCAATCACTGGTTTTTTGATCCTATATAATGCTGAGTATGAAAAGTTAACACAGTGAATATAACTATTTACACAAAAGATAATTAAAAGTACAGTGAGCAATAATTTTGTTCAGAGGGTTAAAGAATGGTTCTGACAATTTATTACAGCATAAGGTCTTTTACCAGCCACGTGAAATGAATTGTTTTTTATAGTGTCTGTTCTTTCCTGTTTAGAAAATTCACAGGAAACTACTATTAATATTCATAGGGATTTTATATTTACATCAGAAGAACAAATCACAAAATAATAGTCAATGTTCACCTACAGATAAGTCTTATTTCAAAAGGAATCTCCACACTGCACTCTCTTGTCTAACAAAGTTTCCCAAGTATTTAGACTTTCCCATGTTTACTCCCTTTTGTGCAGGAGAAGAAAGGGGAATTTGGCTTGTTGTGGAGGACTTCTAAACAGCTGTGAGACTGACCACAACATTGCCTAGAAATCTCAGAGAAAAAGTCACTGCACTTCTGCCAGCCTATTCTGTTTGATGTGCTATACCAAATATATTACGACATATATCAAAACACATTGACCTATGAATTATTACAATAGTGAAACCCTGGATTATGCACTGTATAGTTGATCTATCCATGAAAACAGTGTTTGATGTACATGTGCATTATTGCACATGGGCAGATCAACTACGTTGTGCTGATAGTGCCACTCCGTTTATCTCAAGTGCACCCAGCTCACTGCACATGCAATGCAATGCAATGCATGTATTTCTTTCAGGGAAAGATCTGTAGAAGACTTATACCTGACTGTACAAACGAGCGTAAGAAGCAGTCTTGTAATACATGCAGTGCAAGAGATGCTCACAGAAGGTTAATCCATTCTCAGAAGTTGCTAAGTAACAGTACCCTGAGCTCAGGATCACTAATTACTCAACAGCTCATCTCCAAAGACTTTGACTTGTGTTTTATTGGCTGAACATCACTATTTCTTGATAGTCTATTTGGGCAGTATGGGTTGAGGGGGGAAAAGAAAGCACCCAGTTGATTTAAATCAGCAGAATCTGACTTGTCTCACAATTTTGAAGTTTAGATTAACATTTCAGTAAAAACTCCTTAGTAATGAGAAAATGACTTCTGGACCACTATATACTAATATGCCAAAGATTCACTCCAGCTACAATAGCACTGTCTCTTTAGAATGCTCAGAATTCATTAGAAGGCAGGTGAAGTAAATTTGATTTTGTCAAGCTATCATGTGAGTGCAGTATTACATAGAGAATGGAGTGCACTTGTGTTTTGCATATCCTAGGTACATCGTTTTGATTTGCAGAAGGTTATTTTCTAACTGCCAGGGATTTTATTTTTTCCCCCTTTTTTAAAGAAAGAATCAATCAAGTCCCCTCCCAGCACACAGGTAAATAAATTTGTACCAGCAACGGGATTAAGGTCAAAAACATAACCAACATTCCTCTGTAAATACCCAAGATTAAAATAAACGTATTTTTATTAATGCTGTTAGAAATCTCTCCAACATTTGAATGCCTTGACATTTGAACAATGATAATCTTTCTGCCTCTGAGATGTGCATTTTTGTTAGCAAATACTGTAATACATGGCTTTAGGATTCAAAATAAAGTTCTAGGAAACCTTTACATAAATTAAGAACAACGCAAAAGCCAAAGAACCTACATTTGGTTCACAGACACCATTCTAATGTTAGGGAGTAATGATGTACAAAACAGAATATTAGCTAAAGCTTATTTGGTGTAAACATAATAACTATTTCAAAAGCATTTAGAAACAATATAAAAGATACCGATTCATGTAAAACATAATGAACATGCAGTTCCTTGTAGTGAAAAACGTTTTACAAGAGTTTGGCAGAGAGCACATCTGTAACTGAAATAAAAATCAGCAGAATTTGTTGCATAACTTAGACATAGCTTTATCCTCTTCTATTCAAATTAATACATGGGTTAGCAATTTATATGCCAAGTCTCAGCTCTCAGGGATTAGAAACAGCTGAGGTATACTGCAACATTGAGGTTTATGAAGTGAAAATGCTGACAGACTCAAATAAAATGGCACTGCTGCTACGTCAGGTGGGAAACTTGATCCATGAACTGTTACTGGAGGGGTGTAAGTGTCTGAATCCATAGCTTCAGTGTAAAGGGTTCCAGTTTGCCCAGAGGTGTTGCCTAGCCTATATCTCTTCGTTTACAATACTCTTCAAACTAATATTGTACCTTAAGTGAGCTTCAAATCAGCTACTTCTAGAAAAAGTATGCTGTAGTGGATCACCAGCACAAGGCTTGCATGACAGCTGAGCCTGCTTAACACCTTAAAGAAGGGATTAACAAATGTATTTTCTCAAGCACTGTGTGTGAGCTTCCTTCCTTCTCCTTCACTTCTGTCTCAGGATTCACAGCACTGTGGTCCCTGCCCTGCTCTGATGCCCCCAGTGCCCAGCACACCTGTTTGTGGCAACCAGCTCTCCAATTCAAAGGCATCCCAATGGAAAAGGACGTTCTTCCTATATACAGGTGTTTTTTTTTGCTGTGGCCTCTGCCATAGCTGAAATGCCTAGGTTATGCAGGAGCTCATGGCAAGACCTCAGGCTAATCCCTCTGGATGCGGGTGTTGTGGCTTTCACCCTGTAAAGCTTGTTGTCAAAGTCATTTTACAGTGCAGCATGTTGCTCTCACTGAGGAGCTCTTCTCAGTGAGTCCCGTCCATCCTGGGAAGTTGTTAAGGAAAAAACCAGCCACAGTCACTGTATTTAATCCCCACAGAGATCATTACATTTTACTGTTTCCTCAGGCCATGGCTAAATAGGGCTTGTGGTGCCTTGGGACTATAAAGATGCATTTTTCTTTCATGGCACATCTCTGCTTCCTACAATACTTCCCCAAAGTACAAAAAAGTTGCAAAATAAAAACAAAATAGGAGGAAGTAGACTCCAAATGCTGTACTAAGTGTGAAATTCACCGAGGTGTAAGGTAATTGCAGCACCTAGCTGTCATAGTAACAGGCATGACTGCAATTAATAAAATTCAAAGTGTGCTCTACGTGGAAGACGTTAGGTAGAAACCTCCACGAGCCTGTTTGTTTAAAGTCACTCCTGCCTTCCTGCTTATCCCGGCTGAAAACTTGCCTGATGCATCTCATCCAGGCATCAGATTGTCTTCAGAGATTTCAAACCTTTGTGCAGAGCCACTGCCAGACCTTCATAAACAGAATGATACTAAACTTCTCTGCACCAAGGAATAATACCGAACACTTGTAATTTGGAGAACACAGCCTTCAGGTTTCTATAATGTGTGCTTGTGAATACCGGGAACTAATTTAATATTGCGTAAACCTCCTTTCACCGCTCGGCTTTATAGCCATCACATCAGCATGGTTTTCTAGCCAATGTCAGGCTGCCCTGAGAAAATCAATGAAGGTTAAAATCGCACACATGAAGGCATTGTGTTGATCTGCACTGCCATTAATTTAAACCATTTGGGGAGGCTAAAAAGCAAGCCAATTATTTTCTATTTGCAATTCTACTGTACATCTAACACACAGAGCAATACCTAGCATAAGGAAATGTAAACCTGTCAGTTTACTGCTAAGTGACCCAGCTTATACAGATGCAATTAGAAAGTTATTAAACCAGAGTCCCTTTAGCCATGGCTTCAGCTGAACAGCTCTGCTTCTAATACTATCCATTAGATTGCATCCATTTATAGCTTGAGCACTATCACTTTTTCATAGCATTTAATATCATTATTCCTAACAATCAACCAGCATATGCTGTTTTAAGCATTAATCCTTGCCTGCCATTGACTACTTATAAACACAATATAAATTAAAATTAAAAGAATGATAGCACTATCCTTGTAGGTTGTGATTGGGAGGCGCACCCTCTCTTTCAGCTGTACAGGTGCCAAGGGCCAGACCTGCTCTCTCCTGACCAGTGCCTGAGGCTGGATGGACCACATGGCGTGGCTGGATGTGGTAGCTCACCCGGGGTGCCGTCCCACCTGGGGTGCAGCACTCTGCCGTGTCACCTGCAGGTGAGCTGGTGAGCACCCTGACAGCTGTGTGGTAACAGTGATGCCTTCCCTGGATGCCTTTACACCTCCTTTCAAGTCTGTGGCTAAAGGAGAGCAAAGTTTAGGAGAAATCGGCCAGGTAACTCTTACATCAAGGTGCAGCTCATTTTTTTCTGGGAGAATTCTTGCTCCATATCCATCCTTTCTGTGAACAGCCCATAGGATCACAGAGGGAACCTGATTCAAAGGGCAAGTTAAACATGAGAATTTGTGCCACATAACCAGATACTGGGTCTCCTCTGTCTAGTCCTTAAGAAAGCTGGAAACTCGTCCCCAGGGAAGATGTTCTCATTCCACTGACCCCTCCAGACATTTCTGAAATTCACGCCTCTACACAGGTCCATACAAGAGTTCATTAGATCCACAAAAAAAAATCTTCAAACTAGGTTCAACTGGAATGCAAATGAAGGCCCGTGGCAAGAAGACAAATTCCATCTTTCTTGAGTTAACTTCTGTATTGTCGTCCATACTGACTGATCTGTATTAGCATGAGAAACAGTATAATTTCAATTGCAGCTCTTTTTAAAATCAGGTATTTTCATGACTCCCTGCTTTATCTGTGGGAAAGTACATTTACTAGGGATTAAATCTAGAAACATCCAGGCTTCTGAGGTTGTACTGCATGCAATAGTTTAATTAGGTAATGGTACATCAGTATTTTTAGGAGAACTTTCATTTATTACATGGAAGCGATCATAAAAGTTGAATGAGCTCTGGAAATAACTTGTTCTTTTCTGAGACTATTCAAAACCTCATCTTTATTTTTAGATTTAAAATCTATCTTAATTTTAAACTGTATAGATACACTGTACTGTACTTAGAGCATATATAATTAGAAATGAGAAGTCTAGATTGCTGTAGATCAGGAGCTGTAAAATTTTCCTTAAAACTGACAGTTGCCTTGAATGTGGTTTACCATTGAAGACAAAATATTTCTTTCTAATAAAATGGCTTCTCAAATTCTTTCAGGTACAATCATCCATCAGCTGGGTCTGCTGGATCTAACTTCAATTCTGTAGATATCTAGACAAACAGAGATGGAGGAATCCTCCTCCTTTATTAGCCTCTACTCTATTCTCACAGCCTTCCTTCCTGCATAGGATGTGGTATTGAACTGTGCCTTGGTTTCAGCTGGGATTATTTTCTTCCTAGTAGTTGGTGCAGTGCTGTGTTTTGGATTTAGTATGAAAATAAGGTTGATAATACACTCATGTTTTAGTTGTTGTTAAGTCGTGCATATTCTAAATCAAGAACTTTTCAAGTTTCCCATACTCTGCCAGTGAGCGGGTGCACAAGAAACTGGGAAGGAGCAGAGCCAGGACAGCTCAGTTCAAACTAGCCAAAAGCCTATTCCACAGCATAGAATGTTATGCTCAGTATATAAACTGGGGCGAGCTGGCCAGGGCCTGCCGATCGCTGCTTGGGGACCGACTGGGCATCATCGGTGAGTGAGTGGTGAGCAACTGTATTGTGCATCACTTCTTTTTTTTTTCCCTTTGGGCTTTTTTATACACCTCTCTCTCCTTTTCATAATTGTTATTGTTATTATAATATTTTATTTTATTTAAATTATGAAATTGTTCTTATCTCAACCCATGAGTTTTACTTTTTTCCTGATTCTCCTCCCCATGCTGCTGGCAGGTGGGATGGTGGTGGCACGGTGGACTGAGCGTGATACTTAGTTGCTGGCTGGGGTTAAACCACAACATACTCTAAGCCCAAAAGGTTACATCAACTACTTGTGACTGTACCCATAGGTCCAAGGCACTGACAGTCTTGCTCCTACCATACATCTGTGGAATTTCTTTTGCTTTGCTAGATACTGCAGAAACTGTGTTTCTGATCATGTAGTTTTCTATACTGATTTATCTGACAGCTTCCTCATTTAGACCTAGGCTTTTTTAAAATGAAAGTATTCAGCTCCTATACCCCAAAAGTATGAAACACTAAGGTACAAAGAGAAAGCCTGTGTTTCTTAAAGCATGTGTAAGAAAAGACTGCAATTTCCAGTGAGTAAGGCTCCCCAGCATTACGCAGTGGAAGATCTTAGAAATAACAAATCAAAGAAGTTATGCAGTACTAAAATACTAATAACTGCACCAGTACCATAGGTTTTGAAGCATTAAGAAGTATATGTGTACTTTCTTATGAGAAACATTTAAGTGCATACTGAAAATATTAATGTGGAAAAAAACAGTACAGAAAAACCTCAGCGTATGGACAGCTTTACTGGAGCAGGCTGTCTTTAACAGTGGAGAGCAGCAATCTTTAAACACAGAAGTGAGCAATCTTAATTGCCCTGACTCTCGAAATAACAGCAAAACTACAGCACAGACCACAATATGGCATGATTTTAACTAAGCTGCATAAAGTTCTTGCACTGTTGGCTTACCATTACATGATCTTAGATGAGGCATGTATCAGAAAACAAAATTCTGGTAAGAGGAAAGTCTCTTTTTCAATTTCTATTTGTTGAATAGTGATTGCATTGGCACTGAAGATGCTAAGTGTCTTGCTGGATTAGATGTTTTATGGTTCCTTATTATATAACATTTGACTATGTATATATATAGTCTAAATGTTTTATAAGAAAAGGACACAAAGGGTTCTATCCGAAAAGAACTCCTGAGCCTGTATATTACCCCATTATAATCCATATAACCAGGTCTGACCTAGTGTGGCAACTTGCTGATATATCGCCGTAACAACTACATATACACGTTGTAACACAGTTCAGGCTATTACCAATAAAAGCCAGTTATCTGGCCTCTGACATTTATACAAGCCATAAATATCCAGAAATAAGAAAGCTAGATCCTGCTTTCCTACTTCCTGTCTTCCTAATGATGCAGTTTTTTTCAAACTTGCTAACAAGAGCTATCGAAGAGCTGTTCAGCTCTGTGCAGTCATTGTGCACATTTCCATTTACCCAAAATAAATGCAAAACTTCCAGTGAAGCCCTTTAACAACAATTTTTTCCCTCTGTGTTTTGTCACCTCAGTTTACTTTCTATGTTGTAAAATAAAAATTCTTAGGTGACCTCATACAAAATAGTCCAGTTTTGATGTTTGTATCGGGATATGCTTCCCTCCTAGGAATCCCTTATAGTATAAAGACAAAACTGGTATAGGAGACCAAAATTGTTTGGGTTTTTTTTCATACTTCAGCTAAAACATTGTAAAATAAAAAAATAAATGTATAATAAAAATAATATTTTTTTAAATTTTACAAAGTAAGAATGTAAGTTTTTTAAAAAAATCCCAAATGTTCTCTATACTGGGCATACTTTGACATATTCTGTTCTACAGCAACTTCAGCCACTGCAACTGTCTTCCAAAGTCTGCACAGGCATCCATGAAAATTTTAAATACTTCCATTCAGCCTTGGCACAGCAGCTCCTAATAGATGCACTTGGGTGGTTTAATACATTTAAAACGTTTTAAGTCGCTCGGTTCAGATAAAATCTGTGTAAACAGAGACAAGCCTCATGTGCCATACCTAACCTGTTCAATCTCAGCAGTCTGATCTCAGCACCAAAGCTCACATAAACGTGCCCAACCATCCTGATTTAAAGGGCTGGTGGTCACATGCAACTCATACCCATCCTAACTTGGGGCATGGGGTAATGAGCACTTGGAGAACTATACCTATTTTAACACTTCAATACAAGCCTTGCTGCCTAACTTGATTGCCACAGTCACAAATGTGGGCTTGTAGCTGTAAACCCCACTGATCAGGCCTGGCAAAGCCACAGCCCAAAAGACAAAACTGCACTCCAGATCAACGGGGATTTACTTAAGCATAAAGGCTGTGTGTAAGGATGGTGAGCAGCAACCTATTGCCTACCCAGGGCTGCCTGCACATCTTCCCAGGTGAACAGTCACTCTCTACCAAGTTAGGTGGAGTGGATATCACCCAAACACAATTTTAAACTAGCAGACAAACAGGAAACAAGTATCTGTGTGAAGATTACCCTAGGAATTTGTGTCCAGCTCTGGAACTGGATGAAGCCTCAACCACTAGCTTCAGACCCTAACATTTCCTATTGTGGGTGGCCCTGTTCATCTGTCCTTGGTTTTTACGTCTTGTCCTGTCTTCTGTGCCACCATCCTCATGTTTGTTCCTGCACTGCCTGCATTTGTTCCCAGGCCTCATCCTATCTTGCTGGTATTTAAAATCCTGACCTCATACCAGGTTCTTGTCTTGCCCCTTCGTTTGACTCTTTCATGATTTCTCCAGTTCTTGGTCTTTGTCAAGGTTTGCCTTGATGACTTCTTCACTCTGATTCAACTGAGTTTAACCAACACACAGGGCCACCCGCATCCCAGTCGTGACAAACTGAGTCAGACTACAGCTTGCTGCATCTGCTTCCACCTAGTTTGAAAGGCCTGACTACTCTAAACATAAAAGAAACTTGTGGAGACTGGGAGGCTCTACACTCTGCTTGGTGTCATTTTTTTTTATTGAATCTAACATGATGAATTTTGGGAATGGCACATCTGCTCTCCTCCACAATTTAAAGGGGAATGTTGGAGGCAAGTTGAAGGAAGAAAAATGTATCAAAGGCTATTAAACACAAAGATACCATCTGTGGTTCAGGAAGTCTCTGGACTGCAAATCACCGAAAGCTGGGGAAATACATCAGCAAAGTGTCACTGCACACCGGCCCCACTCCACCCTGCTGTTGCCTGCAGTTGGATGCAGACTTACATGGTCCAAGAAAGATATTTTTATGTTCTCGGGTAGCCAGGGGAAAATCATCATCAACATTTATCATCAACTGTATTTATTGGGGGGAGTCTGGAAAACTGAAGGCAGGACTCCTACCATCTGCTTAGTAGAGCCACAGCTTCAAGTACCTCTGCAATGGCCTGAATGCCAGAGAACTGACTGATGACACCAGTAGACATTTTCCAGAACAGCAATATCCCGGTGTGAGTGTCTCCCCATAAAGTTTAAGGTAGTGCCTTTCCAAAAGACCTGCCTTCTAGTCAGAGAAGATGGTGGTGGTGGGAAGAGGCCAGAAGGCCAAGCACCCTGTGAGAGGGAAGGCAAGAGGGGACCTGCAGAGCCCACTGGAGTAACTGAGGGAGGGAGAAAAGGGGACAGCCAGAGTAAAACACACAGAGCCCCCCCAGCCAACAGCACATGTGTCTTCTGTGTGGGTTAGACACACCACAGAGCAAGCAGCGCCCCAGGCACGGAGGGAAAGCTGAAGGTTTAAGGCCTCCATAAGCAAAGGAGGCCTGAAAGCACAGCCCCTGAGCTGGGCTGTGAGCTTGGGTGACAGATGCCCTGATTGATGAACCTCCCAATAGATGGTATATCTCCCCAGGGTCAGGAGATGTCACTCCTTGAAGCCCCTCTAACAGAGGGTGCAGAATCAAATAACACGTTGTGGAGACTTGCTAAAAGGGTAAAGAAGATTGCTCCGTTTCTGAACAACGTGCAAAGTATCACAGTGCACTGGACTGTGTGCTGATGGAGTGGTGGAGCCTGTTTCGGCTTGTAGTAAAGAAGAAGATCGGGCAGGACTCGAGCTGGGCACCTGAGCCCTAATCCTATCATTTCTGAAAGCAGATGTGTTCCTTTTATGCCCTGCATGTGCTCGCTACCCAGTCCAGGCCCCAGGTGCTGAGGAAGGCAGTGTGCTGAGGGACCCAGCCAGCAGGCAGGAGGTGATGGCTGCAGGTGAGACCCCATGGCACAGGCAGCTGAGGCGTACCCCTGCCCGGAGCTGTCTGGGGGTGACCTGAGCATCTGACATGTCTATCCGCAGCAACGTTCTACATCATTTGACCAAAATACTCTCTTTTCTCCCTTCATGTGACTCCGTGCAGTGACCTAGTGGACCCCTAGGAAAAGTCCAGATCCAATGCAATTAGCGCAAACATCAGAAAATGTCTCCCCATCACACCGCTCCATATAGCCAGGGCACAGCTTGAACATGTTTGTTCTGTGCAAAGCTTTGGGAGAATTTGCATTAGAAAACAGAGACAAATGGAAATTTTGGCTTTTGCTACTGTTTTTAAGGGAAATGTCACCCAAAGAGCTATTTACCTATTATCTAAATTCTGGTGTTGATAATGCTAGCTGTGCAATATGAATTTTTAGAATTTATTTTAAAGCAATATTAGGAAATGAATTTTGCACTATGTAATTTTATTAATAAATTTGCTTGATGTTTATTTATTCTTCTCTTGCTGTAATCAAACTTCTGATGCTGCATACATTTACAATGAAAAAAATGCATTTTCAAATGTCTTTAACCTGGTTTTATGATTATTTGTTAATCACAATCCATTAAAACCTTAAGGTTTTGAGTGGAGGAATTTTTTGGGGCTTTTTTCTTTTTTTAGAATGGTCTGTTTTGCTTTAGTTGGCACACTAAAAAGAAAAAAAGTAATTTGGGTTTAGAATTTAACTAAGCTTTATTTATTTTATTGTCAGAAGTAATAATAGGGAGTAATTTAAGTACTTTGAAGATGTGCATTTAGTGGTCTTTGAAGCATAATCCCATTAAGATTAATAATGAATTACATCTGAGAAAGACTATGTCCCTTAATGCTAATGTCTTTTGCAAGGTGGATAAATCGCTCAATTTAACAGCAAAGACAAATGTGCAAAGGAGCTGTAGTTACACTGGCTTATTTGATGTTGGGAGGTTCTCGTTTTAGTGGTGGTGGTTTTTGTTTTTTTTTGGTTTTGTTTCTGTCTAGAAGACCCAGAGACTCATGGTCATTGAAAACGTTTGAGTAAAGCCATACCCAGGGATGACCAGCTCCCTTGAATAATCACCATCCACTTTGCATGACTGCAAACCTTGCTGGTAATAGTTCCACCATTGCTGAAGACTTCAGTTTTCCCAACAGGTCTTGGTCATGGTGTGCACAGAAAGCCTGAAGCAGCCAAGATAGGCTGAAGAGCTAAACGATGAAGAGAATGTAGGTGGCCTAGTTTTAATTAGGAGCATGGTTTGTTGAGCCAAAGCGTCCCATATGGTCTTTCGCAGAAACCAGTGTTCAGGATACTGACTTCAAACTTCATTCAGTGGTGCTGCAGTGCTCCAGAGGGGAAAGACTCTGCTCCTTTTCCTGGAATAGCATAATTTTTTGCAGCATGCACAGCTATGAAGTAAAAGGTAGATAGATGTAAAACATGGCCTGGCTCTTTTAAGAGCAAGAGGGATGCACCCAAGGACTGAAACAAAGCCTACAAAGCAAAGCACGAAATTATGGCTCACACTAGCCAGACCATGCCAAGGAAGAAGCAATGTCCCTTCAGCCTCCTTTCAGGTCCAGCCTTGTAGCAGAGACCAGGTGGGACAGATCTCTGTTACCACTCGTGTAAGAAAAACATCCCTGGCAGGACACCAGGCAGAACCTCCTCCTGTACCCTGCTATTACGTGTATGACAGGCAGCTAAGCCTTCATCCTGCTTAATTTATAAGAGCTAACGAGATCATGTAACACACTGGTACAACCACAAAATCAGTGCTGCTTTGTCCAGGAAATAATGGTATATGTCGTTTCTGATTACAATCGGTTCAAGGGGGCAACAAACCTCACAGGTATGTGCAGCCTTCAAAGCACCTATTAAAAATATATTTTTATATTGTAATTCCTTACTAAGATGGATGCATTGATTTCTTTCCCTCACATCTGAGAAGCAATTGCACATACTTATATTCAGAAGAATGCACATAATATATTTGAAAAACTAAGCATGAAGAATCAGTTTAGATTTCACTGAATATGAATTTGGGGAGAAAAATAATCCCTCCACCTTCTCACTACTAATGCAGTAGGGTTTATTTTTGAATGAAGGCAATATGAGCTTAAATTAAATGTCAAATATAATTTAACATTAAAGCATGAAGTGTCTGAGTGTGTGCGTGTCAAAACTAGAAGCTTTTCTGAGTGGTTAATTGCTATCTACAAAATAATAACCTATAAAAAGATTTCTCATTTTCAGTAGTGAGGCTTAAATTTACTGTACTGGAATAATGCTAACAAAATAGAGCTTAGAAGTCTTTTTAGTCACCCATGCCACATGAAGACACACAATGCCAAATAAAAACATCTGCAATCTGGCTGCCTACTTCTCTGGGAGATGTCTAGACTCCTTTTATAATCAGCAATGAGAAATAGGCACTTCTAGGCTGCAGTTCATCTTGTCCTAAACTAGATATCTAAAATAGGCCAGAAGAATCACATCTGAAAAGTGCCTATTTCTCTCCACTGACCGTAAAGGAAGGCAGGAGTGATTAGTTCAGAGGCACAGAGCTACAAGGCAATGTGTAGTTTTGATCATTTTCTGCCAACAGGACCAACTGACCAATGCTGCAATTATATTTTTTTTTCCACTGACACCTGAGAGGTAACTATAGTGTTAGAAAGCGACTGCTTTATGCAACATGCCACCCACTTTACAAAGTAGTGAAATCCTTGCCAAAACAACCTCCAAGCCTGAGATTTTTAGTTCTAGGGCTGAACTCTGCAAAAGCATTACAACAATCAAAACAGCTAAAACTGAACAAAACTATCCCAACAGGAAGGCCTAACCTTCCATGCATTTGTACACCTGCTTGATTCTAGCCATACAAATAGTCCTACAGGGTAGATTCAGATGACTTTTTAAATAAATTGTTGGCTATAAGTGGACAAAGGTCTGTATGCTGTAGTACAATGGACTGGCTGGAAACCTCCAGTAAGTCAGCTGAGTTCTGCTGGAAGGAAGGGACAATAGGGGAAAACAAAACAAATACATGCTTTTTATATCGGTATACTTCCTTGTCATGGGTAACTTATGACTTAGCTTTTTTTTTTTTTTTTTTTTTTTGGGGGGGGGGTGGGGTGGGGAGGGGGGAGCAGTATTCCTAAATATGTAGCAGCATAAATAATACAGAAAATCTAACTCAAATCTATTAGGAATGGCTAGACAAAACCCAGATATGTGTGAAGTTAATGGCAAAACTATCAGTGACTTAAATTAATTCACAACTTCAATCCTTTGGCATTTATAGCAACTAAAAATCTAAGGTGGTTTCCAGAATATGAAATAAAAATACATAATTTTAATGTCTCTATAAAACTATTTCTGCTAGAAGGAGGAAAATATCTGAGATCGAAAACAAGGAACCAGTTTTTTAAAGACACTGGCATTGGGCTCAACGAATATAGAAGCAATAAACTATAATTTTCATCATGATTTGTCATTTTTTGTTTGTCTTCAAAGTTACATTTCAGAAGCATAACACAGTTGTCCAATTTCTGTGGGGTGACAGGAGCTTTCCCTGTCGTTCCCATGTCATCTACCAAACATGTTGGTTTGGGCATATCCTTCAACACCGAAGTTTTGATATACAAGTTCACAAGGGTCATGCAAGTCACATGATGGAGAGCATTGAAAGTTAAGCTAACAGAGTAATCTGAACATCAAATATACCTTAAATAATAAGAATTACTATATAATCAGAAAAGCATTGAGTTAGATTTCTAAATGCTAGGTATAACATGGAGTGAGTGATATGGATGAAAGAAATGCAGGGTAAGCAGTCTGGAATCACTAGGGAAGGAGTAAGCAATTCCTGTCCAAACCTTTCCACCAAAGCAGATGCATCTAAGCCCTATGGAGCTGCCTTTTTACGTTAAAATGAACAACCTTGAAATGTGAGCAAGGCTTAAATCTCATTGAAAGTTACTGTTTTGTTTGTTCTCTTATGTCCAAAGTCAGTGCTGGCAGTGGGCAAGCAGCCTGATATGGGACACGGCCAGAGACATCTCGTGGCTTTGGTAACACAGTCACACTCTTCGCGGCCGTTGCCAAATGTGGAAATCTGCTGAAGAGTTTTACACAGTGGCATGAGCCTTGGGCACGGTGCTGACATCCTAGACTGCCTGCCAGCTTGGCCACTGCTTGCCCTCCCTGCAGATCATTGGTTGCCAGCCGAGAGCTGTTTTGAGTGGCTCCCAGCCCCTTCTGCCCGCTGTGTCTGAGATGAGTTGCTGCCATGTTGGCAATGGCATCTCAGCACCATCAGAGCAGCCCTGAACTACCTCATCTGCAGCAGAAAGAGCACGGGTCTTCATTTGCCAACACAACAGTCACTCTTTCTAGCTGGGGAGGCTCCTCACCCCCATGATCTCTGACTGATAACAGCAGTGAGGATCAGAGTGTTTTTTCAAGCCCTAGCACTGTGTGCACAGAGCACACCTCCCCTGCTGCCATCCCTCCCCTTGACATACCATGGACAAGCACAGAGGGGCTTGGGGTTATTTCATACTCTCAACTGAGGCCTAAGGTACAAGATGTTGGTGTATTCCTGATTTCCAGTTTGGCTACTAGTAGGAGCTTGCGGATGTGGCTCCTCCTCCACACGTAGCTTCTTTCCAACCTCAGTGCCTTTCCTGCACTGTGACTTCTGCCTACTGTCCACTGTCCTGGCTCATGAAGGGACACAAGGACTATCTGCCCTGTTAACAGGTGCAGCTCCACACCACAGAAAGTAGAAGCAGAAGGCCATGATAATCACGTATTTCTCATTTTGGAGGTATCCCATGTGTTGATGTGCAACTACTTTTGCCAGCTCAAGATAGAAAAAGCCAAAGGCTGATGCTTTGCTGCACTGGGTACAAAACCCACATATTCAGACCACTGAAAAAGAGTGTAACATCCAGGGGATGCCGTAGCACTATGTGGAAAGACTTGCATTGAACGAGGGGCAAGAATATCCTTGCGTAGTGACTCCAGCAATTATATTGTGAGAAGAGAAAGTGGGTCAGAAGGAAAGACCTGTGTGGAAACAGTGGCAGATGCGGTAAAACTCTGGCACGGGCAAATGTTACTTAATCTGGCATAAGGTCTTCTGACATCAGTCCAGCCAGGAATATTATCTATTTACTTGTTACTGATTCTGAACCGGTGCAGTGTGGTATAGGGTAATTACTGATTTGTGCCACCTGGTTGCTCCTTTTTCAGCAAAGCACTAAGAGCCCTTTTGCTACTATCCAGCTACAACCTTTGGTTCTTAGGCTACTGTAGAGACCTAGAGGTCTCCACACCTGCTATCTGAAGTCTTCTTACCTGGTCCCATCAGTGCCATTATGCTTCTTTAACATAATCCATTCACCAGTAACTCTGCCTTCTGTGTATTTTAAGTCATAAGGAACATTTTAAGAAATAATTACTTTGCCCACCAAGAGAGGATCTGAACACATTATAATACCGGGCATCATATAAAACAATTTACTTGCAGTATTTGTTGTAGGGTCTTCTATTCTTCTGCAAGTTAAACTCCATCACAAATAATTAAGAACTTCCTCTGAAACCTCAAGATTTGTTGATTTAGCAGAAAAGATGGGTTGTAACAGCTGAACTCCAGCAATTTTTGCTGAGGTGGTTTAGATGTTACTGCTCTCAGTTATTTTTCCCATCCTTCTGCCAAAGTTACTGCCCCTGGACAGAAGAGCAAACTAAAATGTGGGTCTGTATCTCACACAGCCCCTTCAAACTGCTGAGATATCATTCTGCAAAGTGATGCCCTTGAAGTACAGGCATCCAGTCTTTTTTTGTTGACCCTGATACAGGGCAAAATTGCAAAAGATATCTTCATCAGAAGCTTATAAAAAAAAAGAAAAGGGATGGGAAAACAAAAATGTATCAAAACTATCTCAGTTTTCTCTCCTCCTTGTTCTTACAATGAATTCAAGTCACAGCCTTGTTTCTCTACAACTGTCCTGTCTCTGCTAGTTACTAATTTTAACCAGGGTCCTCCATTACACGACAAGATGAAAAAGAAAGTTATGAAAGGATGCAAGCCACAGCTTTGCTAAACCTTTTATAGTTTTTAAGTTCCTCAGTCAGCTCCCAAATACCTTCTCTGGTTCTATCACAATTCCAGCACACAGAATGGAAACACAAAGTACGAAACAGATGCAGCTATGTGTAAGAAAAAGCCAAAACCTTATGTCCTCTCTCAATAATCTCTGACTTTCAGAATCTTGCCTGAACATTCATCAAATATTCCCTTTGTCTGTTGTCATCCCTCTTAAATACATAAAGAACTCATTCATGAATGTATAAACTTTTGTCAGTCTCTAAAGTAAATGGAGTTTTCTTTTAAAATGTTTTAAATCAAAATCGCTCAGTACCTGGTGCTCTGTACTGTTATCCTCCTTTCTTCAGAGAGCATGTCTGCTTTTGATCCTTTATGCCAGACTTCTCTCCAGCACAGATTTCTCTGTCAGTTTGGGAGCTGTGCCCTGTGTTAATGTTTAGATGGCATAATTTGATGCTTTCCTGTCTCGCTTTTAAAAAGTATCTCTCTCAGAATTGGTGCTGATAAAGGTTAAAGACACTCAAGGATAATGTAACTGAGGCTTTTGTTCTTAATCTCCAGCCCCTACCCCTTGCCCCCTTCCCAATATGTGAAGAAATAGTCAAGTAACTGTTGATGGGCCAGAAATTCCATTTGAGCTGCATCAAGCTCTGCACCTGTGCACAGGAACAGACTTTGGTCCATGCTACTACAGAATAAGGGCACAAACTCACCAAGGACTAAAGACAATAGTCCAGTAAAAAGTTTCCCTTCAGTAATCAGAAACCAATCTCTCCATTTCCTACTTGGATGCCCCACTTCATCTCTCATATTGCATGCGGAGGGAATTACGATCTTGCTTTGATAAGCCAGTTCTGTTATGCTGTGCAAGGAGACCACCACTTCAGATTCAAAAGTCATGTCATCTCTTCCCAAACCACTTCAACATTCTTTGAACATTGCTTCATGTAATACCTTTCTCTAACAGTTGAATTGTCTTTATTCATCTAGCGAGAAGAGTGGCAACAAGGCAGCAGAGACCAAGGCAACTGTAAGACAGAATGTAGCCAAAAGAGCAAAGAAATCTTTCTCTGGTGTATGTGTGTGTCTCTTTCTTTAAAATAAACTTTTGCATTGCACTCAATTTCAGAAAGAGAGAAGTCTCTGTTAAGAAGCAATGGAGAACTCTGAGAGTAATTGGAAATGTGTCCTTCTGCAGCTCCTATTCACTGCTGGTGTTCAGCAATAAAAAGAGAATTGCAACCATGAATCACAAACACTGCCGTGCTGTCTTAATACTCCCTTTCAGGAACTGAAGAGACAAATACCACTTAGTCAAGGAGAAACCCTCATATATCTGATACACCTCCAAATGCTCTGTGATTAATCTTTTTCCTTAAAAACAAACAAAACAATACAAACACTGGTTGAACAACAAAAAAAATCCCACACCCAACAACCCAGATTTCTAAAGCTTTGATGGAATGAGGCCACTGGTGGGCAACAGTAGAACTTTACATAGAAAAACCCCTAAACACTTTACTAAAGCTATCAAAAGAGCTATTCTTTTAGGTAGTTTTGGAGTAAATAAAACAACACTTATTCCTTTAAGTGATTTGTTTGCATTAAATGATTCATTTGCATTTATTTGTCTAATCCCAGAGAGGTTATTGTGCTGCAGCACACTCACATTCAATTGGGCTATTCTTTAAAGCCAAGTGCTGTGGTTTCTAAAGTGAGAATGTGGATGCTGGATTTCAGCAGAGTTGGAATCCACTACATAAATTGAAAGAGTTTTCTATTCTGTATTGTCCGTATCATGCTTGTTTGCTGAAACAACATCAGCGTTTCAGCAGTGGGAAGTGGGTAGCCTGGGGAGCAGGAGGGATTCCTGACATGCTGCACGGCCCTTTGGGAATCATTGTGAGATGCGTTCACAAAAACACTGGTGGCTGCCACTGTTCTTGCTATGAGCATGTTTTGAACAGCTTCCATAAGCCTCTCCAGGATTATGAACCCATAGTGCTTAATCAGCAGGTAGTAAGAGTTTCAAGAGCAGATCCCCAGAGTCAAGCGCACCCTTCATTCTTCAAGGTGGGACTTGAGTTTTTGGTTAGGCTGGCTTTCACTGCCATTCCTGCCTACACGCTCTTGCTGCTTCTCTTGTGCCATCACCACTCTTGGTCTGGATCAGGGAGCTGAACTGGTAAAAGGCTATAAAAAATATGAAGTAAATATTTTTTGCCCATTTAGCACCTTGAACCGTTTCACCATGATTGATCATGGCTTAATGCAAGAAAGAAAATGGAAGCAGATGGCTGGGTTAGGACAGAAGAAAGTTTTACAGTGGTTTAACTACATTGCTAAACCATACCCTCAGTTTATCTATCTCTCTATAAATAACTCCTTCCGCATGTGCAACTCTTCAGGAGCTGTGGTTGAAAAAGACACGTAAGCGTTAATGCAATCTGAATAAATGGTGGCATTTCGGCAGGGGCAGTGTGGGGGTGAGACAGCCATTACATAATATAATTGGAGATTTATCCATCAAAGCTTTACATTTTGAGTGGGACAAACTGGATGTCCCAGAAACCAGCGGTTAAACAAACACTGAATTTGTAAACCCATTCAGAATGTGTAAAAAGTATTGTTGTTTTATTACTGTTATTTATCTTGATCGCGTTTGTTCTGCTTAGAAGAAATAAAACACAGGCGCTCTTTGCTTTAATTGCTGGGCCTATTCTTTAGTAAACAATGAAAAGTGATTAGAGATGTTTTTTGGCATGCACAGTCCAAAACCACCTAGTGAGAGTTCAAAGAACAAAGCAAATGCTTATTGGAAGAAATTACTCAGCTAACTAAACTTGTATATCTTTGAGTCAGACATTTTTTCAGCATCTTTACCCCATTTATCAAAGCACAATTACTGTCACTATTGTGTTGTGTCATTAGGCGTAAGGTTACAAGTGCCAGTCGGAATAAAAAAATTGCAGTAATGTTGGCATAATTTTTCATTATCATCTTCATTAACCACAGCTAGTGGGAGTAAGAGTTTATCCTTGCTGTTGTCATCGTCATGACAACGCTTCCAAAGCTTGTCTGCCGAGAGTTCACCAGATACAAAAAACTGAATGTCCTCATTATTCCGCTTCTCACACTCTCACCCATGCCAAGGGTGATCCGAGATGCACAGGGCCCTTGATTTATCCCCTGTGATTTCTCTTGACAGCCTGGTATGGTGTCTCAGCTTAAGGCAATCGGTCTGATTTCACAGTTTAATTACTGCTAATCTGAAGGAGCGTGGCCAATGCTAATGAGCCAGCAGCAATCAAAGCAATAATGGCTAAACTCGTCCTGTTTCATTCTTCTCTTTTTATTAAAACACCCTTGCCCTGAAATAAGCAAGTAATATCTCCTTCTCTCTGCAACTGCACTGAGAGAACAGATGAACCTCATGTACAGTTTGGTGTTATTTCAGAAGCAGATCATAAGATTCCTTTATATTTCACACTTAAACTCTAGTTTAATGTTAGTTTCCAAACAGCTTTGATTCAAGAAAAGACTCAATAATTGGAAAAGACTCATTAGCAGATCACTGGCTCAACTGCAGAACTTCCATGGTGGCACACCAGGGCCAAATGTGGGATGGAGGCCTCCTTGATTTTTGCAGCTGGGCATCACCAAATTACACAGTGAATTACAGCACTGTGAAAGAGAACCTAGAATATTCAGAAAGGCATTTATTGTAAAAGGAATTAATTATAAAAGTGGATAGCAATCTACCCTGCAAAATGATTGGTGCCCTCATTTAACACCACCCAACAACTTGCACATTCTCCCTTTTCTTGAGCTTCTCTCCTATTGCCAAAAAAGACAAAGAAAAGCATAGAAAAAAATCTTCAGGACTGATTTCTCTCAGTCACACAGCCCAAACACCAGGAGTAACTCCAGGAAAAAAAAAACCCAAAAAGAATTGGGCCCCACATCTGCCTTTCTGTACATCCCTCAGCTGCGTTACAAGTTCCTTCAGATAATTTTTATTGGCCTTTTTCTTCCTCAGAGCAGAACCTCTATTTAAAAATATTTCCCAAACTTTACTGTGATGATTTGATTAACATACAAAACCTTTTACACTGTAATGATTCTCCAAACATGAAATACCTTATTAGAAGTAAAAGCCCCAACATCAAAGTAAATCTTAGATATTTCAGCAACCTTCATACAGCATTTTCATGTTTCCTTTGGTGAGCCATAAGTAGGCTCTTGCCCATTGTGAATTAAGCAGAAAAACTGTGTTTCAGTCATACTGTGTGATTTATGATAGATAAATAGAAGGTTTGGCAATATTTTTCTTGTTAAATGACATGAGAGGAAGAATGATAGAGAAATCAGCCATAAATAAGAGGTTTTAGAGCCAATTTTGAAGAATGTGAACTACTTGTCTTGTGCTTGTCTCAAGTTTATCTGTTATTACTTCAAATTTGGTGTTGCTCAGTTAACCTGAAGGAAACCAGCTTTTTACGAATTTTGTGGACACCTAAGAATACCTGGCCAGTGTGGAAAATCACATCTTTGCAGATAAAGGTGTTTAATAAAATGGTAAATACTAGAATGTATCATTTGCTTTTTACAGCAGTGTCATTTAAATGTGTAATATAGCAAAACAGTGACAGTTTATAGGATTAAGTCTATTATGAATCATTTTATCTCATCCATTCATTAAAGAGCTGTTCTATCAGTGATTGTTTCACATTCACAATGTCATATTTTAAACCAGAGAAGTCCAGACTGTAATACTATGGAGAGCTGTGCAGTGTTTGTAAACCTATTTTACATAGTATTTTTGTCTCTGTCTCAGTGCATGAAAAATAATGCTATGGGTACTCACAAAATATGGCTATTTCCATAAGATACATGAGAGACAGTGTCACAGGAGGGGAACACCATTCTAATAATATTTTGTACTTCATCACAGCACTGTCAGAGGATGCCAATGGAGACTCCAAGTCATTTTAAAGAATCACTTCATTTACAGGGAAGGAGTTCACTCCTAATTAAGTTGGAAAGCCTCTGGGGCTTTCTCCAGCCTTTGCAATTCTGATTTCCTTTGAGAACTCCTGGTAAATCTAAGAGATCCAGAGATTTCAGCGTGATTAAGACCCTATTGACACAGACATTAAAATGGCGCTAGTCAGACTATGCCATAAACCTTACGCGAAACCCCCTGTGCACAACAGCTCAGGTAAACTGAACTAGCAGCCTGCCAGTAATGACAATAATATGGTGTAACCGTGAGGCACAAGTGATAACAAGAAAAGAAGAAAAATCTAGGTTTAAGATCTTGTTTGTCTCCAATAATAGACCTCCTCGATATTCATCTGCTGAGGAACTGGGAAATCTTGGTGTAAAGCGGAAAAAAAGTAAAAATGTAGAGCAGGGAGCTACAAAATTCAGATCGCGTATGAAAAACCTACACTTCCCTTATCTTCTAACTTAGAATGTATCTATACGGCAAGAATGTAATCTGGTGCCACCAAACTGATGTGGTATAGCTACATGGAAGATTGGAAGCCCTGTAAATAAAACTGACATTTCTACATAAGGCTAAATTCTCTGATTTGGTTCACTGGAAAACTCCACAAGGTCTATTACTACCACAGGCAGAAGAGAAGGAAGGAAGGAACATGATATAGTACTTATTTACGCTGTTGTAATAATAATAAAAGAATGTATATACAACCATAAAATGAGAACCAAGTGACCTGAATTCCACTTAAGCCCCTATGTTGTCCCATTCTGAGCTAAACTGATCATGTCTAACATGTCCATGTAAATGCACCCCAACATAGAAAGCAAGGAAATATCCACTCATTTGTAGCTGTGACTTGGTTCTCTTGTTTTACTGAATATCCATCAGAACATCTAGGCAGATAAAAAGCTGTCAGTCAAGAGTAAGTAGCAAACATGGGGACTTTGGCAAAATTGAGGCCTTGTAAATTTGGGTCAAAGAGAGCAAGTTGCACTGAAAACCTGCAATAGAGCAGGGAACTAATTTTATGTCATTCTGAATAATGGAAAGTATCACCGCCATTGAATTATCCTTCTCTTCTTATAAATGGGAATTGCTAGCACAAGTGTAAAACCTTTTTGTCACTAAAGTGATACATGCATCAAAAGATGTCATTAACAAATTTAGGGTGTTTTAGTGAAGTGTGGTATGATAGACCCTGTGACAAAAGAAACACAATGATGAGCAAAGACTTCTAAAATATAATACAGGGACACATTAGTCATATGGAGGCAATGTGAATCAAAGAACAGACTGTCAAGAAATCAGAGTTGATTTCCTTCTGCATCTTAGGAATTTGGAGGTCATCAGTTTTGGTTAGCTGTGGATCTGGCATCCTGGTACTCTTCCTCCAAAAAAGGAATTTCTCAGAGAATAGTCTACCAAGTGGTCAGACCCAGTGCTGCTGAGACTGCACTTCCTGCACAGTTTGAACTGGCTCAATTTTTAGAAGCAACTGCCTTCTATTATTCTAAAATAATGTTTCTACTGAGGTTTTTGCAAGACAGGAGTGAGGCAGCAGTAGCAGGTCCCTGCTGTGGAAATAAGGGATCTGAGGAAACACACAGAAGAATCAGAAGAGAGGGCATTTGAAGTGAACACAAAGAGAAAAAAACAAAATTAATAAAATTGGAGAGATCTTCAAACAGAAACAAACTTTAGATGCAAAGGAAAATAAAAGAAAGCAAACTTGGTTTGTTTAGCAACCAAGACTAATTCCCCTTCCTGTTAGAAAAGACCTTCATAGATCAAAGTATTAGATCACTCTGAATTCCACTTGGGCAACCAGCAATATCCTGATTAGATTTGTATTTAAACAGAATTCTCATACATTTCAATTATTAGAATCATTGGAGCCAAGTGCTCTTTCAAGTTAGACCTAAATTATCCATTCTGTAACAGAAAGTGAAAAGGCATACAATACTGATATCAAACATTGTTCTGTAGAGCCGTATATACTTTTAGCAGTCATGAGCATAAAATGGAAGCATTCTGTACTCATACAGTTCCACTGGCAAGCTGAAAACTTACTACAGCAAACAAAAGCAAGCATATTCTTGGGTTTTAATTGCTTTACTATTCAAAGGATAATCTGCCAGCCTTAGTCTTCAAAACTGTTCTTCAGAATATTTACTTCTGTGTGCTCAAAAAGAAAAAAAAGATATGACAAAAGGTACTAATTTTCATCTGTTGGGCTAAGTACCTTTTAAAAACAAATGCCCTTGATGGCATGCCATTTGACGGTGCAAAGCTAGATGTACCACAGACCAGGAGTCTCTTTAAATGATGACGTGTGATCAGTTTGAATATCCCCGGTAGTGAAACAGGAATCTATATAACTATTGAAACAGCACTGGCAGATAAGCATATTCACTGCTACCGAAAAACAGCTTAATGGAGCCATTACTTAAATGCACAAGATCATACATAGGTTCAAAACATTCATCATTCACTTAAAACTCACCAAACCATGAATTTGGTAAATAACTGCTTCTCAGACTTCACACCTACATTCTGAATCTAGGATTTAAAAATTAGAAAGACCCTTATATCTTTTTGCCACTTTTAGGATAATATCATTGCTACTTGAAAATTATGATTTTCTAATCTCCTGCTTTGGTTTTCTTACAGTACTGTATGAGGTTTAATGTCTCAACTTATTTGTTGCTAGTCAATAGACCCTAGGTGTCATGCTGTTACTATGTCTTATGCTGTCTATAAAATTATGAAGTGCGTGCAGGATAACAGGGAGAAATCATCAACACAGGAGGTTTTCAGTGAATAATCTTCCAGATTCAGAGAACCACCTCCCTCCTCCTACCTTCCAGAATTTTACTGCTGAAAGAGATGGCTCTGAATCACCATACAGCAAAACAGATTTCATCAGTGCTTGTTCCTATCGCGGACCTTTAACCGCTCTGTGACTGCTCCCATCCTCCCTGCACTGCTGCTGAAAGCAGCCTGTGTGCCCTCACTGTGTTTTCTCACGGGTTCCTTCCATAGTATTTGCACAACATCCTACTTCTACTCCCAGACACTTTCCTTATTATAGCAATTTTCTCCAAAGGAGTCTATCTCATCTGCAAGAAACAATAGAAATCAAAGATTTTAAAAATGTCATGGTCATCTGGTTATATCCTTCTCATGTATCTCCCCCTCAATGTCATCTGTGAGTCCTAGTTTCTGCATTGTACTATATGCAGTTACCTGGGCAAGAGATCAAATTTTTCCCTATCTTACGAGAGGCCTGATATATCTTTGAAATCCTAAATATAATAAATCACTATAATACTAATTAAAGAGCAAAGATTGCTTGTAACTCTTCTCTTATCCTGATGAAATTACAAGTGAAACAAATCTACTATTTATCTCTAACACACTACCACCAACATAACTGAATTATGGTTTTCTCCTGTTTGATAGTTTAACTAGTTTTAGAAAAATGTTAAGTGTACACCTGCTGTTTCCACTGAGTAATTTCTTTAGAAGGTAGGTGACCTTACTCACATTTGCAGTTCTCTTGTAAAGAAAAATAAACAAGAATTGTAGCATGAATTTACCAGTCAGATCCAGGTCTTATTTCAAGTAGGTAAGATGTCTGGGCTGGAAAATGTAGATGCAACTCATATGTACAGTGGGTAAAAAAAATCAGTGGTCTGAAAAACATAAAAATTTGAAAGTGGTATAAAATTGGCAGATTGCCAGTCCATCCCATTTTCTGTCTGTGGAAATTATTGTTTTATTTCTTCAAAGGGCTCACTCATTTTACTAGCCCATATGCCTCAGTGACACCATTTTTAGCTATCAGTTAAGATATAAATATCACATTGAATTGTTTGTCCTCTTGGGATCCTTTCAAAACTGGCATAATTATCCGTTACTCACCTCTACCTCACCAGATAAAATTCCAGAGTCAGGACCTCACTTAACTTTTCATCAGTGAGAAGGAGAAACATCAAAGGACCTTCCATTGTAGACAGAAATGGGGTCATCTTCATCATTAGCAGCAATGATGGATGTACAAAACCTCTGCAGAGTTGGAAAAGCAGCACTGACAAACCCAGATGCAAACTGTTTTGATTTATCTAAAACCCTTGTGCATAGTACTTTTCCCTTTTAACCCTTCTGTACCAAACAGCAAGTCTTTAAAAGGATGCCAGCAGTCTTCCTCCAATCCCTGTGGCAATATCCAGTATTTACAGAAGCACTTTTTGGGATGTCAGTAGCTGCAGCTGCGTTTGTGTGGTCCCAAAAACCAGGTCTGCATAAGACTTCTACTTCTTATAAGCACTGGTGAGTCTGCCAGCCTGTGGCACCCAAAGTCAGCAGACATCCATGTTTAGCAAAAAAAAAACCAACCCACCCAAAATCCCTAATTCTAAACAGTTTAATCACTTCAGTTGAAATGATGGACTAAGTCAAGCCATTTTACCTGCCCTAGTATTTAGTTTTCTCACCTGACATCTACGGTGCCATCCTTTACAACAATCTCTGTAGGACAGGAAGAAAAACAAACACCCACCCTCCATTTCAAATTATTTTTAGGAAGGTACATGATTCATCTTTGTCAACATAACCCAGAGGATATTGAAAGCCTTTAGAAAAACTAACTCAGGTTACTCTTTCCATCACATCATTAAACATGTCTAGAATTCTTTAAATTATGCTCTGTCAAATGTTCTTTTTTTTTTTTTTTTTTTTAAATGTTGTTAAGCTTTTTAACCATGTTCCTCAAATAAGAAGAGTTGTGACTTTTCTTATATATGTTATTTAGAGACAAGAAGCAATATGCACAAGTAATCTTTATGCTCCCTGTTTGGTGTCTTCGTATGATTCAGTAAATAGCAAGAGATGCAACACATATAAAAGTTAAAATAGCTTCAACAATGCCAGAGAATGATTTATATATGGAACTTTTTGCTTTGCACTTTCCCATCTATGCTAAAACAGCAGCAGTGGATGGTAGCAGGCACTTGTGTTATATATGTTATCAAATATTATGTATAAATACTATCTACCTCTCTGCTTTAAAGTCTTCCTTTAGCAGTAAAGGAGGCAATATCATGCAACTGCACATCGAGTAACTCATCACTGCAATGAAGGCAGTCTGCTTCTGTCTTGTTTTAGACCATCTTCTGACTCAGAGTCTCATCTGGTTGGTTTACACTTTAATTTGACTCCTCGTTATCTTTTCAACCATAAAAAAAATTGACAACATCTTTTTTACTTTAAATAGAAACTCAGGACATAACCAAAGACTCTCTGCAGACAAAGAACTCTATAGGTTAAGATGTTTTTAGTCTGTCTTTGTCTGGGCGGGGGAAGCCAGACCACACTGTAAGGCACTGTGGCAAAGGCACCCAGGCTACTGGACAAGTAAGTTTTTGCTCACAGATGACCAACTCTAGAGTTGTACTAGTTGGTGTTTGCTACTTGAGCCAGTTTAATTGCTTTTTAGCTCTTGCCAGAGGATATGCCTATTCCTGCCTCAAGTTGTCTTTCAAGAAGCCTCAGCCTAACAGAAAGTGCCCAGGGGAGTACGATAGAAAGAAGACCCAAACCAGCTGTCTGGGAAGTCAGAAAGATGGGGAGAGGGCAAATATGTTTGTGTTTCTTGAGGTTTACCAGCAGGACACACACTGAAAAAGGGTGTGCATGGAGGGAACCTCTTTGCTGCAGAAAGCTGGAAAAGGTATTAATATAATAATAATAATAATACAGTTTTCCAAGCTTGAGTCTCAGTGATCCATTCACAGGAAAGAGAGCATGTAAAATATCCAGATAACTAAAGAAACCTGAAAAGTGATCCTTTTGCTAATATCCATCCTCATTTAGCCCAAAGCTGTAAGATGATATTTCCCTAATGTAATCTTCTGCTTTTTGTCAAAGACTTGTGTTTCCCTGAACTGGAAGTTGTATCCAGACCACTGTATTTAATAACCTTTGATGATTCTTTCTCTCTTGAATTTGTCTAATAATTTCTTAAACCTCTTTAAACATGTGGTATCCAAAATATCTTGTAGCAATGAAATCCTCAATTTATTTTGCATTATGAAGAAAAAGTGCTTTCCCGCTGCCTAGCAATTTCAGGGTGCCCCTACTTCTTGTTCTATGGCAACAGAAGATGATCATCTCCTCTCTGGATCCTCTGGATCATTTATAATTTTGTACCCCTCTGTACATCTTTGTTGTTTACAGCATTGTGTGCACCATGAGACTCCTTTTTCCCCCACAGTGAAGGGATGTGGTGCATTCAGTCTCTGCTTTACACAAAGTATTCAGTTCCTTTGCTCAGGCTGTCACCTGTGCAGCTCCTCCAGCTCTATCACATCCCGCTGGAGTCAGACCTGTACATAATGTACAAAACACAGGAACGTCACAAGTTAGAGCTGGGCAGGCATTTTCTTTCTTGTTCTATTCCTTTTCTGGTAACTCCTTTTTGTTTGATGAAGTTGCATTTTCACAAGCTTCTGGGCTGCATGCCAGTGTGATGTGAGATGACTCGACGTTTTCAGTATTATTTTTCTAAACACTGACTTCTCTGCAGTCGGCTGTCCTGCGGGATGGCTTCCCAGGAAAGAAATGAATTTGCCACGACTGAAGAGTCACCACTACCTGTGTACAAGCCATCCCTGCTATAGATTTAATCTCAAAGCAAGTGTTGCTGTTCTGAAGGGTCCCTCTGGCAGAAGGCAGGTCCACACCATGGCTGAGCGGCTGCATTAGACGCCGCAGTATTCTAATGTAATTAGAAAACAGCTGTGAAGGAACAGTCAATTGTTTTTTGGCAGTCACGGCCAATTTTGCACCAATGCAAATGATGAATCAAATCCTGCAAGTTTACAAAATCTGTTGAGAACGTAATGGCAGAAGCCACGCTAATGATTTTAAATCTCATTTACAATTTTCGGCTGATGGAGTAGTCCCTTGTCCCCCAGAAGCCTCCAGGGTGAAGGAATTCCCATACACTGCACCATAACACCTACGGGGAAGGGGAGAGGAGAGCCAATGGATTCAGTATGGAAATCGGGCAGCTACCTTCCAGCTACAGACTAAATGCAGTGCAGTCTTCTTCCTTCCCAGAGCGGAAACCATGCCATTGAGACATGCATTACTCAGCCCACCAAAGAAACATAAAACTGGCAAGAGAGAATAACACAAAGTACCCAGTTACTACCAGGCTGCTGCTCCCTGACTATCAAACCCAGTCCACCTGCAATGTAACAATGCATCAGAAATGCCCATCCAGGAGAACAGTGTTATTCCTTCGGACATATTCCTCATACCAGTTCTTTTAACAAACATTTAGCTCCGTTAAGGCTATCAAATATTAGCCTGTGAATTATCATCTACTCCTAAAATGTGTGCAACTTTACTGTCTGAATGATGATAAGAATCTCTAGGGCCACATTCTCTTGCTGAGGTCCCCCACAAGATCTTTCAAAAATATTGCATGTGTCAGCTGGGATTGGAAATGCTTCTTAGGGGGATAACTGCTAAAAACATATTTTTGTGTTTGTAAGAGTGCCTGTTAACATGAACAAATGGAATCTAGTTGACAATATGTTTGTGTAAGTGCAAACTTTGAGATAAAGATGTAAGAAACAACATTTGAAAATGGCTCTTTGCCCTTCTTGCTCTGGCCTGAAAATAGCCACGTGTCACTCTTTAGAAGGCAGTATTTTTGGCCAGATAGTCAATAATTTTAATAGAATTAGCATGGGACAGAAATGCCATCCAAAAATGGATTCATGTTTAATCTGGTAATCTGATCCCATATGGCACTTTAAAGAGTGGGAGGAATTAGTGTTTGCTGCTTAAAGAAATTACCCAGAAAACGACTGCTGAAGACAGACCAAATAGTACCTCATCAGCATTCAGTGTGAAAAAGACAAAAAGCACAGGAACAAGAGAAGTTAAAAGGTGAGCCAGCAAAGAAAGCCAAAATTTGTTCCTGCATGGCTGGAAAAGGGATAACAATCAGATGATAAAGGCAACCTCACAAAGTACTCAATATAAATAAAGAAGAATTAGAATATATTGCACAGAAGGTGGAAAGCAATTTAAAAGCCGCACCTAACAATAAGCTAAGCTCTATCCTTAAATACCCATTCACCTTCTCTGCAGTTCTGAGAAGGTGTTAAGAATGCATCAGAAAGCACAGTTTGGTCCCATATTTATCTCTAATCATCCTGATAAGGGAAGCAAAGGTCTCGGGCACAAGGCTTGTAATGACACTTGACTGTGCTTCAGGTCACAGTTTCAGGGTGCATTTCTGGGAGGCAGAACAGGCCAATGTGGTTCTTTCTTCCTGCCTTCATCCCTCAGTCCTTCTGATCCATTTGTCTGTGCAGCCTTGTAATGAACTCAATTCACAGAAACTCAACGCACAACTAATCCTGCTAAAGAATTAGAAAAACGACTGAGCATATTTTTAATTCAGCTGAGCTCAACCAGTTCATCTCTAGCCCTGCAAAAAGTGGCAATGGCACAACTGAGGAGCCACCCCTGGAGTGAACAGTTGGAGATAAATGGAATAAACAGATGGAGTTGAAGAGGAGAAGAGCGGGAACAGCTCACGCTGCCTTTGATGCCAAGAGCGATGTCCGCAGAAACGCAGCCTCAGAGCTCCCAGTTTGAGCTGTCTTTGGAAGTATGTTAATATCTGCACAAATACAGAAAATATGGCCTTTGTGCTAAAAAAATATAAATAATAACAACCAGAGAGAATAAAAATAGCTGAAGGATGAGATGAACATCCAAAGCATTTCAGTTAGCGGGCAGGCAGCTCAGTAATTTAATGATGCTTTTTCTATGTTCTTCTCCCTCTATCAGGATGTTCAGCTTCCCTGACCTGCCCCACGCTGGAAAACCTCCTTTCGTGACATTGACCTTTCACTTGGCCCATACCCCCAAATCCTACAAGGTATGAAGAGCCCTTCTTCTTTTTCACTGAAATTATGGAAACCGAAGGGCATCAAAACAATGGCCACTGAAGTTGCAGCTAAACCAAAGCAGGGTTTGCAGGCTGCAAATCTATTTTTTGATTCTGTAACTTGACATAGACATGCAGCACAGGTTAAAAACCAAAGAACAGCTATTTCCCCCCTTCCTACCTCCCTGGAAAGGAAAGCATTTAGCAGAACAAAGTGCCTGCTGTAAAATGAAATAAGATGTGACTGTTCCCATATGGGGATTACACAAAATACACCCCTAAAGAATTATTCTGTTGCTTACTTCTGGGGTAAGAATACAGGATTTATCTGTAAAAGCAGCTCAGACCAGGGCAGTGCAGTGGCTAATGAAACCCATGCCAATATGTGTCCAAATCCTTTCCTTTGTGTCACCAGTTCAAGCACACCAATTTGTGACAGAGCTACGAAATGAAAAATCACAGCCCAGTGCACAGAGATAATATAGACAATAACTAAGCTTTTGCTGCGTGCTTATGCACACATGCAACACCCAGCATTCAGCTCAGGCAGAGCCTGGCTGGCTCACCAAAGACAACAGCCCTGAGATAAAGAGTCCAAATTAGGGGGAGGAAAAAAAAAAAAAAGTATATATCTCTCAGGTGCAGTCTACAAACACAACAAAGCACAATACTTTTTGACTGTTATCCTGTGGCTCTGAACAGGCACAGACCCTGAGTCCTACACAAATAGCCAATGGCAGATTAGTGCCATGGTATTATGTCCTTAATGGATATAGACTTTCCTCTTAATTCCCCCCTTAACACCACCCACCTCCTTTCCTTCTTTTTAAAGTACCAAAAGGATGTCCAACACCTCTGGAAAACATATCTTAAGAAACAAAATCAATTGCACCTATAAAAATCATTCATTTGCAAAGTAAAACATTTTTTGTTTTGTTTAGCTAGCAACTGAGGCAGAGGGAGAACTTTATCCATTTTTCCTCTAAAAAATTTAAAAACTCTTGTGAGATTCCCTAAAATTAAGTAGAACTTAAGTGTCCATAGGACCTTAAGTGTCCTCACTTAGCAACCTGGTTTCCACAACCGGTGGCTAGTTTGGGTGCCAGAGCAGCAGCTACCAGCTCTCCATGTTACGTTTCTATGAATTACCACTCTATCTAGCATTTTTAAAAACTCTTTGACGATTAACCCCCCCCCAAAAAAAATTATGAGAAAAGACAAGTACTTACCAACAGCATGTCAAGGGGGTAAATACAACAAAGCTGTCTATGCGTGTTTCTCCTTGCCTAACTTTCCACACAATTTTCTATCTGTGCGATGCAAAATTTCAATGTGCTCTCAGGGACTAAGGACTGGCCACTTCTGGCAGCTCCCTCAGCCTCATGCCATTACTCAGACATACATGTGGTTTAGTGTTTTATATGATTATAGGTTCAGACTGGAGAGATTACAATTTGCCAGGCTAGAGGGCTTCCCCAATTAATAGCAACCCTGTTGTTATCACCAGTGACCCCTTCCAGGCTGTGCTTGATTTCCCTTGTTCCACTTCCCCTTTCCCTCCTCTAAAGGCCTTATTTAACTCTTTGCAGAAAAATATCAAATAGGTGAACCGAGGTGACATGAAAGCAATTTCCCTACACTCGCCTGCTTTATGCTCTGGTCAGCCAGGATTTCCTTATTACACCTAAGGGAAAGGCAAAGAACGCGTTCCTAAAACCAGCATTTTATTTGCCCAGCAGCCTAGCAGGTTGTGCTGCTATTAGCACATCTAGCTCACTAACAGCACAGTGGTTGCTTCCCATCAGCTTTCACAAAAAATTATTTATTGACAGGTCAGAAAGCAAAAATGGCAGATTGAATGTACTAGAGCAACTGTAACCACAATCCTTTACTAAACCTATTCCAGAAGCGTCCTTCAGATTCTGTGGTGTGATTAAGATGAGGATGTCAGTAAATTACTATTATTTGTTTTCTTCCCAGGACTTGGCTAAAATAAGGTAGACGGCTTGCCTTTTTGACTGCTATATTATTTTCTTGATGGTCTTTGCATAGGATCCCTTGTTTGTTTCCAAATTCAGGAGTAATCAGACCTTCCTTATGTGGGCACACCCTACAGTGCATCCTGCAGCAGGTAGAACAAAAGGACTCTTGTTTCAGCTCAGTTATCTAATTGCTGAGGCTTCAAGACAGATGCCCAAGGCAAGTTTAAAAGAGGAATAACAGTGCTGAACTCAATTACCTAGGTGCAAAACAGGATAGGAATCAAGTCACAGATTACTGGAGACAGTCTGGCAAGGCAGAGGACCCTGAGCTCAGCCCTTCAAAGGGGTTAGGCACCACCTTAAATTTAGCACAAGATTAAATGACTTTCAGCATGTAAATAGGAATATCAGCACTTTGCACCCCTGAAAGGAATCACATTAAAAAAAATCACGAGGTTAAGCTATATTATCTAGGAAGACCAAGTTCCCCTTGTATCTCTGCAAGCCAATTGCTTTTACAGAAGTTCAGGCTATTACTTAATATGAAAACCACAGGCTGGGGATGGGACAGGAGATGTGTAAGATGTGTCATGAAAAAAAAAAAGCTGGGATTAATGAATGGGGTTTATCAATCTCAGCTTGTATTTGTGATGAAGACAGTGCAAAGTGGATATACACCTTAAATAAGAAAGGGAATGTCAAAAACATGACAGTTATAAATCCAAGGTCAACAGTAGCCTTCAAAGAGTTTTCTTAAGCAGTTGTGATGGATTCCTGATTTGCTGAAAGTTTTACGCAAGACAGCTTGACACTTTATTGCCATAAGTTTCACGGCATAAAAAATTCAAGGGTTTCAGCTAACAGCAGGTACATCTGAAGGAGATTACAGAACCTTGACCTCATTTTTTGGTACCTATGTTAGTTACATTGTGAAGGGGTTCCCAAGTCATACAGGAGTGCTAAATTTTGCCAAGCAATGACACTTCTTTCCTTATTTTGACTACTTATAAGCAACAGCTTAGTCTAAGCCAAAACCCACAAAAGTCTTGACAAATATTACCATTGACTTCCAGATAAAACTCATAAAGTCCTTTTCATCTTGAAGGCTATTTGAGCATTCCGCACATTCATACACTGTTGAAGTTCAGCAGATTTCAAACTGGTACAGGGCAACTATTTAGCAATTTAGAGCAAACCCACATGTCTTTGGCAGAAGATGTGAAGTCTACTTTAAAACAGAATTTCCAGGGTTATCTTATGTAGGTACAATGAAATTGCTTTCACAGTTTAACAGCATACGTTTTGCCTTGTATCTCTATATAGTCCCTCTGAGAATATAACATTATGTGACCTAATTTTTAAATTATTTTAAAGCTAGTCCTTGAACAACAAGCTTTACCTTGCTCTCCCACAGCGCTCTCAGTGCACCACAAAGTCTCTAAACTTCAGGTAAGGTCTCCAGCCTTCAGGGAATGACACAGCAGTTCAGGACAGGCTTCCCAGGAAAGACAGCACCTTCAGTCTGCTGGCACGCAGCAGCAGTGTTTGTTCAGTTCCTATGGCCTTCCCAGTTTCATCTTCCTACCCCAAATCTGCCATCATTACCTCTACGGTGTTAACACTGCAGCACATTAGTTGTGGCAGCGGACAGCCCAGCTCCACAGCTTTCCGTTCTTCAGATAAAGTGGTTTATCATTTCTTTGCCTGCCTAGCTATGTCTTCATTTGTAGCATTTCTGCAGTAGTAGTTCATCCACACCAAATCAGAGGACAGATGTTGGACACAGATGTACTTATATGTGGAATCCCTTCCAATGTCCTTCATATCTTGCCCAAAATGAGAAATTATTTTTTCTTCAGCACATATTGGGAATTAAACCAGGAAAGCAAATGTATAAAGAAAAGGTAACTGCAGAATTACCAGACCCAGAGAATTTACACTCATACTGTGGCTCACATGGGCATTAGTTGTAAAACAGCACATCTAAGAACTGCAAAATGTGTCATGGTCTCATTTCCAGCCATAGATCCTAAATTTTAAATGTAGTCTGAAAGATAATTTTCACGAGCAACCCACCTCCCACTTCAGCTGAAGGATCACCACCTTTGGTGCAGTCTGTTTTCCTGGATACCTCCCAGGGGACCTGATCCTTCACTGCCTTGCCTAGATATCGATACTTTTGCACAAAAGGTATAATGTGCTATAGTTCTTGTTGTAGCACTCACTCCCACTCTCCTCTCCTGCTGAGCAGGTGAAAATGAGCAAAGAAGCTGCAAGGCTGCCGAGTAGAAATCCTTACACTGGCACTTTCATTAACAAATCTTTTCTGTTGGAAACATAATATTTAAAATCTTAGCAGAGAAGAAGTTATTTTTGAAGACAGCGAGATTAAAATTTTCAATTAAGGTCGCATAAATATAAAGGACCCTATATATTTTTTTGAATATTATTATTTTGTGCCTGATGAAACTAATAGTTACACCTTTGAAAGCAAACAATATTATTAGCTTTAATAAAGTTTGCCATATGTTTCCTTTCTCAGAAAGGTATTTTAGAATTTTGGGTGGAGAAAAAAAAAAAAAAAGAAAGAAAGAGAGAGATCCCTTCCCAGTTTGACGTCTCTCTTGAGCGACTTTAATCCTCATCCCAACCACTATGTCTCCCACAGCTTCTTTGCCTCTCCTTGAAGCTCACAAAAGCTCTGCAGCGACCTTGGGAACAGGCTTGTGAGGTACCAGCAGTGACAGGCAGCAGGGGGGGCTCACACATCGGGTTACTTGGTCTGGCATATTTTCATGTTCATTTTCACTCCTTCCTGATGGTAATGGCAGAACAGAGAATTTCCATAGCCGTACTAAACTTTGGAACCTAAATTTTCTGATAATTTTCTTTGGAGTTTCTGTACATGAATGCTTTTGATGATAATTTATATCTATTTCTTGCATCGAGACATTCATCAGTAAATCTCAAAGCACTTTAGAAAGGAGATCAATGTCATTATCATCATTTTGAAATTAGCTTACCAAGAGATTATTATTTCTGGTACAACGTGATTGCTATATAAAAGCAGTATGAGTGCCATGGCATTTGCCTTTATGCCATAAGCTTAACGCTGCTCTCTAAAGATTTCTTTAACCAAATCAGAATAAGACAGCCTTAGTCTTTTCTGCTCTTTTGAAAAAAAAAAAAAAAAAAATCCAACAAAAAACCTAACCAAAAAACAACAAAGGAAGGATTGAAAGAAATACAAATCTTTTTGACTAAGTTAAGAAATCCAAGTTAATGTTGCTATATATTTTACGTAATTCCAAGCATATGATTCCAGAAAGACTGGCACACAGGGGAAAAAAAAACAACAAACAAAACAAACACATGCACTAGAGGAAAGCTTTGCTGCTTGCAGGCTTGCCGAGTTACGTGCCCTGTCCTCCACAGAAAGGGCTTCACTGACACTTTGTGGAAACACTGGCCTGATCTTGAATCACACTGTGCTTGCTCTCTCTTAACAGAGGCCTTCAGAGAATTTCATGCTAAAATGCCATATTGAGAATTGTTTACTCTTGGCCATTTTGCTGCAACACATCCTTGACAGGGCTTAAACATTGCCCTTACAACGCGGCACAGAGCTCAGGCAAGGCATGGCAACTCCTTGCAAGGGAAGGAGGATGGAAGGAAAATATTATGAATACATAACAGCAACCAAAGTATTTCCGAGGAGTATGTTCTTTCATGAACACATTTAGTACAGTGCACGTCTAAACTGCATTTTTGCATATTCTTGCAGTAAGTGCGTGAGAGAAGCCATTAGTCTGAGAAAGAGAAAACGGTAATGGTTAGCCAGAAATAATAATTTTTGCACTGCCGAAAGAAAAAAAAACCATGGGCAAATGTGTGTTTCGAAACAAAATTGAAGAGATTTGTGTTTTAAATAGTACTGAAAGCTGTGGGTTTCAATAACTTGCCTGTTTCACCATTCAGGCATCAGCCTCAAGACAAAAAACACATAAAGCAAGAGAAAGTTCTGTAACCTTTTCAATATTCTTCATTAGACTTCACCATCCACAGCCCCTAGAGTGAACTGCATCATCAAATCAATTGCACCAAAGCCTCCTCTGATTTATGAAAGGCCTCACCATGGAGTTTTCATATACCAGTTATTTAAGTACTGAAAAGTCTTACCTATAGATCCTCAAGTAATTACACACTGAGAAAGCTCACGCAGAGCAGATTTTCAGCAAAGGGAGGCCACAAAAAGCCTTTTACAGCTGAAATCAGGCATGTATTACAGGTTTGTGTTTTTATAGGGCTGCATTAAGAGCTGAGCCCAGAGACTAGCACAAAATGAGAGCAAGGGGACTTTCCCAGTGATAAATCTGAGAAGATACAAAGGCATTTCCAGGACTATCGCTATGATAAAAGCCAGACCCAGGCTTTCCCTTTTCAACACATGCATATGGAAGGTGCTATAAATAATATCATCTTACTACAGTAGATCAGTTTGGATTTTTTTTTTTTTAAATAATGATCTCATCACCTTTGTCTTCTCATCTCCCACTAACACAGGAAAAAAAAAAAAAGAACAACCAAGTTGCTGCTTGCAAGAGCATCTGCTGCACTCCTGCTTGTGGGTTTGGGGCAGTGGATTTGCATGGGAAGTTCCCAGTCTCCACAGTGGCGGACCACTGTGTCATGTTGATCTAGGTAAAAAGAATGCTCAGACCTTTTTTCTGAAACCTGTCCTTCAAACCCAGCAGCAATGGGGCTTTTTAAGGCATTTTGCAGGATGGATGTTATTTTGGTATCTTGATCATTTCTAGCTACATAATTCCCACTCTGCAATATAATAAAATCAGCAAAAGTAGCATCAGCATCCTTCTCTTCACCAGTGGAAATTATTTCCCCCTTTTCTTCCCCCTGTTCAAAGTCTCTCTAAAAAACTGGATAAATGAATCAGTCCCTTCACAAAATGGAAAAAGACCATATTTATATGCTTTATTCTCTTTTAAAAAAAAGTATATCAACTTTATCAATATTTATACATGTTTATACTCTTTTAAAAGGGAGGGCAAACAGAAATTTACAGAGTCTTTGCACCAAAATCAAACAAACTTAACCCCTGTGCTCAGCTTCAATCATTGGTTGGCTGCATATTCACTGATATTTTGGGAAGATCGATGCATATTGTGTCTCCCAAAGAAATCTACCTCCCCACAGCAGCAACAGCTAAATTGTTCTACTCTGCTTCAGAGTTAGCTGCTGGTTACTGACAAACAGCCACACATAACCAACTTACATAGAAATATATTTAATACATGTTAAATCCTTACCAAAACACAACTACAATTTTGATACAGAAGACTCAGCCATTGCAACTCATGTGGGCAGAGTCCATAACACATATTATGAAGGCATTGGTTTAGTTCTTACCTGTGACGCTTGCATGCAATGGTATATTAATTAGGTTACAATTTCATTGATATCTCAGAAGCTACAGCTACTTTTGCTGGTGGCCTATAGTTTAGAATTGTTTTCAAGTTATTAAATATTACACATTGCATTTTGGTGGATTTTAAAATACCTCTTTGACAAAGTGACTCAGGTGCTGCATTGTAACCATTATCAAATAAATCCTACCCTGGACACCATTAGTTTAGCTAAAAATAAAGCAGCATCAACTCTTTGTACTCTGAAAGCACACACTAATGCATAATGGGGGGATTAGGAGGAACACGAGGCACTCAACATAAAAAAAAGCTAAAAGGTCTAAAACTGCCTGCAGGTGGACTTAAGACATCCCTGAGTTACAGCCTGCCCTATGGACAAGAACTATCATGCAGCCAATTTGAGCGTAGTTAGCAGAACACCTTTTATTTTAAAATACTTTTTGAACCTAATAAAGCAATTTTAATTAGATTGTTTAGTGAAAAGTTAGAGAAAATCAGAAGGAATATTGCTATCCTGAACACAAACCCTCCCTATAAACTGAAAAGGACAGGCATTTTGAAATAGTAAAGGGCATGAATTTATTCTGTACTTGTGCTTATACAGACCGCTGTCTTCCTCTGGATCACCTAGCAGATGCCCTGAACGCTTATGATCATATGTCATTCTTTGGAAGCTGAAACCTCATGTAGACTTAGGATTTTCAAAGGATTGAAACCCTAACTCCATTTAGGATCTTTTCCATAAACCCTAATCCTAGTCACTTGATGGGACATTTCACTGGTTACTGTATCGTTACTATTTTATTAAATACAAAGGCAGCAGAGCTGAGGTTTGAGTTAATATGATAGAACTCAGAATAAAACCACAGCATTTGGTCACAAAGATTTTGCTCTCAAAAGTGGCTGATGTTTCTGATTTGTCATTGATCAAAGCACAATTTATCTTCCTTGGGGAAATAAGAATGACATAGTATTTTCCAACAGATGTGACTCACTAACTGTGTTCTTCCAAAGAACTTTTAGAAACAAAATCATCATCAGATTTGGCAATGGGTGTACTGACTTTCCTACAACTGCTATTCTTACAGTGCTAATGACTTGCACTTGTGTTGGATCACACTGAACGACCATGCCACAAGGCTCCTTGTATCCCAAGGGATGCTGTAGCTCCTTGGCAGCACATATATTACCTGATGTCAGACAGCACCGTCTCCAACAGCAGCAGCATCCATCAGCTGCCACGAGCTAGGAAAGAAAGCAGCTGTTTCCAAATCTTTTTGAAATGATGTGTAATGCACTCAAGCAAACCTCCCTTCCTCTCCCCTGGGATGTATTATAAATATTATGAATTTGTATTATTAATACTGTATGAGTGTTAGAATATTTATTGTAAGTGTGGGGCCCTAACATTTGTACAAATCAAGTGTGTCTAGGGAGTCTCTCACTAAGCGCTGATATGCAACTGCTTCCAGATAAGTGTAAATATCACAGGACAAGATTGTACAACAGTTTGAGACAGAAAGTAAAAAACGTCATATTATCCTACAGGGCTGATGCTCGAAAGTATGCAGATGTATGACAGGCATCCAAGTGTGAATTTTGACAGGGCATTAGGCAGCCAGTCTGGCAAAAGTGTAAGATTGTTAACGAACAAGAGATCAATAGCCTTTTAATTTCTTCACCTGAAGTACTGCAGAATGCTCCCTGTAACATGAAGTTTTCCAGGGAAGGATGTCAGCTACTCACTAATCAAAGCTACTTTCTGCAGCAGTGGTGTGCCTCACAAATCGCCCTTTAAGAAACTGTTTCTGATTTACTTGCGAATCAAATTGCACTCTCAGTCCAATGTGGGATTGCTGTAATAGGAGAAAGCAACAACGGAGGACACCTACTGATATATTACTTTTCTATTTTATTAGCAGGAACTGTGTTAAAGCCAATTAAATTTCATAGAACTGAGAACAGTTGTGCTCTTCTGGAGATTCCTGTGAAGGTTTAAAGCTAAAAATTGAGAGTCTCCCACAGAAACTGTTAATTATAATTGTTCTTATTAAAGAGGGAGCACAAATGAAACCAGAATTTGAAACTATTGCTGCTGATTTAGCAGGTCTTTTAATAAAGCTTTGTTGATAAAAACTGTTCTTAAAATTCGTTCTAATATTCCAGCAACACCAAAACTGCTCATCACAAGCAAGGTTATTTTTTGATTTTCAGTGCACAGAAATGCATGACATTTTTATTTAACTACTAAATTTCTGTCAAAACGTGGTATTTCATATCTCCAGCTAACACACGCATTAGGGGGCTGGAAATGGCCATCAAAATGTATTTTTTTTCATTTTGATGCAAAGCACAGACCATTCTGCTGGACCTTTTGAAATTATTTCTGAAACGGGTATGCTTCTGATTGTTCACAGTTTTAAGTGTTCAAGAAACTGATCTAATACAGTGAATGCTTAACCTAAATTCCTAAATATATAGTTCACTTTTAGAAATTACAACCTTTCTGGTTTTATTTTTTAATAATTAAAAAAATCCCTTATTCTGAAATAATGCATTTTCAATTTTTTAAAAGGCATTCTTAAGAATATGTGATCAGGTGTTACTCCAGGAAAGAACAGCCATCCCTGTAAAGCTGCAAGTGTATCATGGCCGACTCAAAATATGAACAGAAGAAGGAAAAGCCAGACTACCCTACTATGTAATCACCAAGTTGCCTGCAGTCTCAACAGCTGCAAAACTCTTCTTTCTGACCCCGGTAAGCCCCAGCTTTTCAGCTTTTGGGAGCTGCCACCCACCTTATAACACATACCATGTCATCACTTCAAGCAAACTTTCCTTTAGTTTCAAAAGTCAGTCCAAAACCCCTTTTCATTCCAAAAATTCTGTATCTACCACCATCACAGACTCCCACTCTCCCCATGTTTATTTCCCAGTTTGTTCTGATCATTTTGGATCACCAGGAGTCTTTTTGCCCTTGACACAAGTCCTACAACCTTACACTGGAGCCTCTCAACCCAGACCTAACAGCCACATCAACGTCCTCTTTGGATTTCAGTCATCTAGACCTACCCTGCTCTACTTTGCTTTGGCTGCTCAACTCTTCCCTCTGCAGAGACTTTTTGCTTACTTCATACATATTTATTTTCCATTTTTTTACTATATATATATATACACACACAGATATAAGAAATAAAAATAGATATCTTAAAAATTCAGATTTTATTTTTTTCCATGGGAAAAAATGGTTGTATTATTAAAAGTGTTCAGGACAATATTCTGATGCAATTCCCAGTTCAAGCCCAATGATGCGAATGGTGTTGTGTGGAGGTGTGGCTCTCCCTTTCTGCTCTGTCACAATCTTATTTCCCCTACACAAAGTGTTAGCGCTGTAAGAGCTTGAGTGTATATATGTAGTATGAGCTCCCCAGCTGCCACCTTCTGGGAGAATACGTGTAACAACCCACTTTAAAAATGCATTCTATTTATTCATGCATTTGGCACTTTAAAGCTATGATATATAATTTAATAGAAAAATATAAAATCAATAATCATTTAGTTCCAACTATAAAGCAAGTCGAGCACAGATCAATTTTCATAACACGCTTATAATCGTTTAAACACCAACAGATGCCTGATAAAAAACTTGGAGAAACGTTCTGCTGGTTTCCGACTTCGGGAAATAGATGAATTCAGAGCAGTAAGGATTCTGTATCAGTAAAACAGCCTTCTCTCCAGAGCCCGCTGCCTCCTCCAGCACTGCTCTGTTATGATCATCCCACGAGCAGCGCTGGATTAGGACTTTACAAAGAACTATTATACTCCAGCGTGTCATGCAATATTAGCAATCTTCAGTCCCAGAAGCTTTCATAGAGCTATAGTCCTGAAGTTAAGTAATCTTAAAAATGCAGGATTAGGTGGACCACACAAACCTTGCCCAGGATAGCCGATGCTATGGAAATGACAACGCACTTCAGGCTTTTCAAGTGCTGCCAAGACTCAGTAGCTGTAGACCGTGCACTGTTGAGTGTGAATCAATAGAATGGAGAAGTCTGGGCTACTTTCCGGACAAATGCGACCTGTCTTCACTGGGTTCTTAGTCTGTACTTGTAAAATAAATTATCTGAATACTAAATATGTATACATTCCACCACACTTGAGAAAGCCTAGCGTAATGTTAAGTCCAGAGTCAGCTCCAGTGTGGACCACCTGGTTCTCAAAGACGAGGCATCAATCTGACTTGCTGTACCTGCCATTCCTGAAATACAGTCCAGGACTTCAAAGCCCTGTGACATCCCTGTGTCCTTCCAGACTGGAGCTTCCCTCACATGACCATTCAACAACCAGCCCAAGCTGGGACATGGAGCCAGAAGCAAGGTCAACAAGACAACATGTGAATGAAGCAGCCCAGAGTGATCTTGTGTCCTTTCACTGCAAAAGGAACACTTTTGCCCCTCTGAGCTACATAACTTTGACTTACAACTTCACCCTGAAGGTAAGTTTGATGGGACACCTGGGCAGCTGGAGCCCTGTGAGTAAAGGGACCACCTTTTCACCGAGATGAGCAGACATACCAAAGTCTTCACATTTTTCAAGACACTAATTACTATGACAGGACAGAATACTAAACGTGAATGCAATAACAACTTATTATGTAGTGAAAACCCAGAAATGGTGAAACTAAGATTTTTGGAAAGGGTGACTTTCAGTGCCTTGCTGGATCAAACCAAGCCTGACACTCACCTCTGGGCACAAGGGAAAGTGTCCGTGCTCTGACTGCCCCCGCGGCAGGCAGCCTCCTGCTCTTCCCAAGCATCTCTCCTTCCCTACCCTCACAGTGCAGGCTCCCGTTTGCAGTCCCAAAGGTTTCCTGAGGTTTGGTGTCCTCAGTTCTGCCAGAGGAAAGGCAAGCAGCCTTCTTCCTTAGAGAAGTTAGAGCTAAGAGGAAGCCTTCTGGCTTGCCATCCAGCTCTTTTTCGTAAAGCATACAACATGTACAGCCTGCAAACAAATAAACTAGCTAATTATACCTTTGCCAGAGCGAGACAAACTTCAGATCTTTTCTTTAGCAGTGTTTCTCTTTGACGTAATGTAATAAAGGATTAGTTGCCCAAGAAGTTGCCATTCAGTTTCGGATAAACTTGGATAAGTGACAGCTAACTGAAGTCAACAGCTGGATCAGGTAGTACAACATACAATTATCCAGACATTCCAATGAAGAGTCCTCCATCTCAGAACAAATTGACAAGCTCAGGTCAAGGAAAGGCAAACTTTTGCATGAGCAAAATCTGTGCTGGAAACCAGTGTTCCCCCATGGAGAAGCGTACATGGAACAAGGTGGCCTGCACTCGTCTTCTCCCACTGTCTCCTGAAGCTTTACATGCCACTCCCCGTATTTTAATTAAAACATTGGCAAAGCCCCCAGTACCCTCCAATCCACGATATTAATCTTTCCGCTGTTGTGTTGTGATTTACTTTGGAGACTGAAACTTGATCATGAGTAGTAATCATTTCTCTATTGTGTTTCTTTTATCTTGATCTTATTTAAGATTAAAAACTGGAACACCTTTATAAAATGAGACTTTCAATAGAGAAATGTCACTTCTGCAGCGGTATCTAGTGACGTAGATGTTTCTTTACATAGACTTGTATTTATAGAACAAAAACAAATTCCTCAGTAATACATAACTGTCCTAAAGAGGCAGCTCAGCAAATTATTTTGTTAGTGCTGACAATTTACAAGTTCTTCATATTAACACATGAAATTGTGTGGGATTGTGTGAAAGCATTTTTAGGATCTATTCTGCTTATCTGCATAATAAAACTCACTTTTACATATTGCCTGTCATCTAAAAGATCTCAAAGACTCTCACAAACTTAAACTAATATGCAAACTAAAGAGACAAACACTAATTCCTTGCTGAAAGTCAGCATTGGTTTAACAACACACAACATTAACTATGAAATAATCTTGTTCTTTCACACCTACTGCTGCAAAAGGTAATAAACCACTAACGGATAGGAAAAGATGAGTTTGTTAGAGCACAAGGCAAGCACTTAAGATAGTCTGTTGAAAAATATGAAATAAATTGAGACATCAATACCAGCAAAAAAAAAAAAATATCCAGTCATTGCTGCCTTACCAGAATTTACATCCCCTTGTAAGAGTCATATTCTTTTGACTTAGGTGGAAAATAGATGAAACTCCCACCTTTTGTGGGATGCACATAGAGACTGTTTTCTCCCACTGAGACCAGGATACCCCAACATATGGAACAAGTAGCACCTGGAAGGAGAGTGGCAGCCTTATAGACCTCTGCAAAGGGAAGGCAGCTGTGGCCAGAGAGGGTGAATGGAAGCCAAACCTGCGCTGCCAGAGGGATATGGCTTATTTTTGTCTTTCAAAGATCAAAATGGGAATTGACCTTTCCCGGGGTTTATGAACCAAGGACGGTCCAGGACAAAGATGTGTATCTGAAACCTTGTTCCTCATATTCTGTAGGCTGCAGGTTCCCAGACCCAGAGTTTCCAGTTCATATCTTGCTTGTTCCACCCATTTAGAATTATTTCTGAATTGTGTAATTCTGTTCTCTAAATTTAAACAGATCCGCAGTCTTTATTGTGTGTGCATTTAGACTGTTTTTTTTTTTTTTTTTTGAGAAGCATCAGTTTCACAGGTATTTGCTACACCAAGCTAGATAATTTGTGACAACATTTGTGTATTTTAAACATTTCCATCCTGAAATAATTATTTAGACATATGTTTTGTTCTTCATCAGCTTTGTTATTTTCACCTACATTCAACACTATTAAAATCAGAGGTTTTTCAATGTTTCTTGCACTTTTGCAAAATTCATGTTGTGGAGAGAAAGAAAAACCAAACTCACAAAACTGTGTTTTAAATGTATTAAATCTATACCAATCACATTGATGATATTTGATTAAAGCCATAATCATTCTCGGTGTGTCTGTGTTTCACTTAAAGTGCACTGCACAGGATTTAAACATTTAAATGCTGAGCCAATATAGTCATGCAGCTTCACTTCCTGAGCATCGATATGACATTTTTCACCTCTAAATAATAAAAATTATTCCAGGAGCAATCTGCTTATAAATAAGCATGAATCTCTGGAAGCACTGAATGGTGAGTTACTACTACTCCAGGCAGTGGATATGTTTTCATTCACAACACTAGGGGCCTGACCCAGACCCTTGATGAGTATTGTAATTCCCTGTGTACACAAAACAAAACAGAAGAAGGAGAGTTAGTGACTGGAATCAAGCTCTGTCAGAGGTTGTCTTAGGAAATAATATTTTCCAGTTCCTTGTTCTCTTTTTGGTGTTCAAGCCACACCTCTCTTTACTTGTTCCTTTTATCTCCCTCTTGAATTGTATTTCAGAATCAGAAATATTTTGCTTGATCTATTAAAATGTGAGTTGTCTCTTACTCTCCCACAGCTACAAAATCCACATTTGACCTTCACACTGCATTTCAGTATAGCGTTGCTTCATTTTTCACACATAATCTGATTTCATTATACAGGTCAGAATTACTCATAATGAAAAGTTGAACTAATAATTAGGGGCACCACTGATGCCTCTTGTCTCCTCATTAAAGGACTAGACTTTAATTTATTATAAATGGAACCACAACCAAATATACATGCATAGGAATCATCACAGATTTAAGCTTTTTGCCTTTTTTTTTTTTCTTTTTCTTTTCTCTTTGTATTCTTATTTTCTGAATAGAAAGTAATTAGGTTGGTTTATTTAGCTGTATTTAGATTGGTAAGACTATCATTAATCTGTTTTGGTAAGATGTTCCACTTGCAATACAACAGCAGCAGCACATTTTTTTAATGCATGGCTCTGCATGAAAACAGAACACAAATCCCCAGCTCTCCACCCACTGTGCTGTGGAAACTGTGGGTGACAAAGTGCAGCCAGAAAAGCCCATTTGCAGCCTGTAACAAAACAAATGTTGTGATGGAGAAGAGAGGAAAAAAGGAAGCAATTTTTAGAAAGGGTTTAAACCATCATTTACCCTAGCGGGAGGATGTGACTGACTTGCCACTTTAAGGCTTTATTGACTAATAAGATTTGAGGATACAGCATAGTAAGAAAAGTTTTCTTTTCTTTCTTTTCTTTTTTTTTTTTTTTTTAATAAAAATGACTTCAAAAGATGGTACACAGCTATTCAAAGTTGCTCATATTTACTTTGGGATTGAAATGAAGCCTTTGAGCATCAGGAATCCATTCCAGAGGGAATGAATGATGTATTTTGAATTTTAGACTTGCTATTGTACTTTTAACACATCTTTTGGCAACAATTCAAGTTCTTATTAGTTTAAACTTGGAATGACTTGCTTATCTGTGGTTGAACAGACCAAAGCCGCAGCCAGTGTTCCTATATGCTACTGTGGGAAATGGGATGCTTACAGTTTTGAAAGTACAAAACAAGGCTCCAGATCTGCAACTGACTCCAAGCCTGGAGCCAGCATACATTGCAAAGTCAGTTGCATGAACAGAGGTTACTTATTATTTGAAGTGTTTTATTACCCTGAAAATGAAAATAATTGTAAATGTGTCTAAATTGTAAATTATTTTCACATGAAAACCCTGACCTTTATTGGATCCAGTCAGTGTATATCTGTGTCTGAGAGAAGGTTTGATTAGCAAATCTAGGACCTCAGTCTCTAACAAATAGGTCTAGAAGAAAACAAATGAATAGCTGTAGAAGAAAATAGGTAGTTTAATTCTATACTAGTTGAAGAAACAAGTGTTTTCACAAATGCATTTAGGAAAAGTTAATTCTAATGTGACTGCCCTTGCTCAGGCAAGGCTAGAGATGGAAAACTGAAGCAAGAGAAAGCTAAGACCAAAAGAATTTATATTTCTTCCAGCTATTTTCAGTTTCACTTATTATTAGTTTTATGTCACATACTAGAAAGGACTCTTTTTTTTTTTTTCTCCACAACACTTTCATTAAAAGTGAAATAAAAAAATACCCCAAAAACAGTAATTCAAAGCTCAGACAAAAAATAAAGGATGCCAGATTTCAAGAATGAAAGGATTTTTTCCCTCTTTCCCTGTTAAAATAACCTGGTTAAGAGTTCAAAGCCCTTTTTTCCCTTATAGGCTAGGCTGGAATAAAATACCATGCCCAAGATTTGAAGAGGTATAATTTTTAAAGTACGTGTAGAATTCAAATTGGCAACAGTAGGAGAGACTGAATACCTAAGAAAAATATCTATTTTTTCACAGTCCTTGGCATCTGCAAGTTTGCATTTTTTAAAGAATGTGGATCAGAAATTAAACCATAATACCTAAGCTGCATTTTCCACTCATTTAATTTAAAGGCACTGACCTGGACCTATTGTGTCCACAGAGGATGTGGCCACGTGAGCTAACAGGCAAGCAGGCCAGTAACAGAGCTGGGAAGTGAATGAAGATCCCTGTGCCCAACCGAGCATCTCATTCCTTAGGCAGGAGGGCAGTCCCGTTGGTAAGCAGACCCTTTTAATACTCCCAGTGTTGAGTAAGAAATGAAGGCAACTAAAACACCTAAAAAGTTTGAAGACTCCCCTTGTACCGAAATGCAAATGGAACAAATAATGAAAAACTGTCAAAGAATAGCTACTGACATGCAGAATTTTCTTAATTTAATAATAAATGAAGATGACATAAAACCATCACGATGGCTGTCTCTCTGCTGTATCATATCACTTGCAAAACCTGATAATTTCATATAGAAGGTGATATTTTCTCTGTGAAGTTTAAAACAGTCTCTTTATAAACAATAATATTTACAAGTGCCACAAGAAAGGAGTTTCTAAATGTAGGAATCTCTGAAGCAGTAAATATGTAATAGCCAGGTTGTTCTTGCACTATGGACTTTACAAGAGCCATTATTTGTAAAAGCCCCCTATGGCCAGCATTCAGATTTCAGCTATCGGTCAGTATTGAGTCCTTATGGAAACCTAATGAACAGCAGAGTTAAACAGAGGTTTTTAAAAGCCTGGGATTTGGGTTATGCCCTAATTAGCAAGTTTGGATTTGTTTCTGTGTCTGACTGTGAAAACAAAGCCCCATGCAGGCTATACTGTTACGATCCCCACCAGCAGCAGAATGAGCAATCTGCACATTTGCTGTGATTTTGCAAGTGTTGCATCACTTCATAAAGATCCCTGTCATTTCTCCAAAGATACAAAAGCATCCTACAAGAAACCTACCCTGCTTTAATTCAGACTTTTTTTCTCCTCTAGAATGTGCTAGACCCTTACGTATTCCCGTATCCAGACATGCTTCAGGTGACAAGATACATTCAAGACTGGTTACTGATTGCACCGACCATTGCCTTCTCCATAAACAGCTGACCTGCAAGATGTGTATGCTTACAAAGATGCAGCCTGGTGTTTTAAAAAGTCAAATGAAAACTGTATCTTCATTTTTACCCTTATGCAGTTGTTTCCTGTCAAATTAGGTAAAAGCTTTTGTTTTAACTATATTCAGTGGAGCCTGGAAAGATCATGTTTAAGGTTGTCTTGGAAAAAACCCAAACATAACCCCCCAATCTTTCATCTCCCCATCCCCATTATCCTTATTCCCCACCAACTTGGGGATCAGTGATTCAAAAGAATTTATAGCTTCAAAAAGAACTGTTTGCTGTAAATGCTGGTGAGAAGCCCAGTATGTAGGACTGCTCTTGCTAAATATTTTCATAACCTCTCTCATTTGTGGGGTTCATTTTACTCCTTTGGATGTTTTGGCTGTTGTGCTATTAGATGTCTGTTAATGCATTAAGTAAATTGCTGTTGTGCATTAAAGCAACTAAATTTGACTATTTGAATGCTAAAATAACTAGCAGTTTCTGTTTATTTCATAGCCGATTAGAAATCTGCCTTTTGCACTGAAGCAGTATTTACAGGGTATTCATGTAGCAGACACACAGTGTAATCTTCTTTCTCTGCAGCTGACAGCACACAGAGATGTTCAATGTAAAACTCAATGATGTACAAAGAATTTGACTGCTATGAGATAACTGGTCCTTTTCTTAACCCTCTCCTGATGGATTGTGGGAGGCAGACAAAATAAGGATCTGCTACCAGGCTGATAAGTCATTTCTGTTCTCTAAAATAGGAAAGCAGGGCCATATTAAAGGTGAAACCATTTATAAATATAGCCCTGTGGAGAAGGAGATGGACAAAAGGTTATATGTGATGTTTGAGTACCTATTAAAAGAAGCAGGAACACAAAACCTGAGCAGATCAAAATATGTTTACATATGCCTGTTAATTCTGAGAAAAACTTTTGAAGAATGCTAGCCAATATATTCCAGCATGAGTAACAGAAATTAGGCTAAATTCACACTGAAGCACTTAAATAAATCACTTGATTTTCAGAGGATATTTGAAACTCAAATACAAAATGTAATTGCCTACCTCTAGGCATCAAATAATGAAACGGCTGACAAAAATACTCTCAGCAGCCGTGAGGTCAAGGAAGCTCAAAGACTTAGACCAAATATTCATACACAGGTAAGATTTTTTTTTTGCGTGTTTCTATACAATGTCATATGTTTTCCAAACTTTTACATGATGCAATCAATGCATAATATTGTCTTAGGGACAGCCATAGCTAGCATTTAGTGAATCTGATGGAAAGGTTCACCTCTTCTTCCATGACTGCTGCCCCTGGACTTAATAATGTGGGGTTTTTTTAGAGATTAATGCAATGCTATAATTTTTCTCCTTTTAAATTTGCAACTCTGGCATGTGATCATGCCTTTAGCATTTAAGAGCGTTGATGAGATGCTGTCTTCCCAGAAGACTTTATGTATGTATTTACACACATGCACGTGCACTTGTAAGCACATGTGTATGGGAAAGCCCTAATATACATTACAAGATATTACCTTGAAATAGTCCTTGTTTATGAACATTTAACCCACTGAAAAAGCCCTTGCAATGTTCATTTCAACATAACAAACCAATGATATAACAGGAACTTGATAGTGAGTGCTCTGTTTGGACACCTCCCTCTAGGAATTATTGAAATTTTTTCCTGGACCTCTTTACCATAGTCTTACAGAGGGATGGAGATGTTGGAAGTGCTGTAACAAACTATCCCAGAAACTAAGGCACTCTTTGTTTCTGAAGTGCAACAAAACTATTTAATAACAAAATACTTTTATAAGAATACTTTTAAAATATTTTTTGGTACATACAGTGTTTCTGCATTTCTCTTACCTTCAGCTTTTATCATATTTTTATTTAGTCAAATCTAAGCGATCTTGCCTTCCTGGCTCCTTTACTGTCTAGGTTGGTAGCACTGAGAAAGAGTCCTCTAAAAACTTATTTTCCAATGTAAATCTTATTAACAAACCACAGAAATATTTCTCTGGCTTCAATTTTTATAGAAGCCTGTTCTGACAAAACCTATATATTTTAGATCTAACACTTTTTCTTAGGTGCTTTGATTAAAAAGGACAAACTTCCTTGACACATTTTCTTCTCCACAGGAGCCAGGGTTTGTTTCGGTTTCAAACTTCACTTGAAGTATCAGACATCAAACCTTTGCCCTAGAAATTACAGGCTGCACAGACAGTGTCTGAAGGACATGCAGGAATTTTATTTGCATCTTTTCTGTTTCTAGTACTTTGCCTTTACTACAACTGAAATAACCATTGTGGAGTGAATATGCAAACCTGAATAAAGGGAGCTGGAGTGATTAAGATCTGAGAAGACCTTTATTGGATATATAAAGCCATTCAGCTTATTAATTAAAATAAATCTGGTGACAGCCAGCCCACTTTTGTTTTTGAAATGCTTTAGATAGTCTTTTTCAATTCTAATTTCTGAATTCTTAATATCACGTATATCTGTAAGATAACCTGCATGCAAGTGGAAAGACACCCAAGTCTTCCTGTGAATTGGATCACAGGGTAAAAACCCCACAAATCTCTTCCCTTTGTCTTCCATCAGGAAGGACAGTGCCCGTGAACTGACTTCCCTGGTAGAGAGGCAAAAAGACACTTTTGGCTGTTACTTGGTGCCCAGAAGCCAGGGAAGCTTCTTAGAAGCAGCAGGTTTGGGAGTCAGTTGTGCCTTCTGTTGCCCACCCTGACTGACGTGCTACACACTCAGAAGAAATGTTTCAAATATTAAGATTACAGTGACAAACACCCCCAACATTAGGAAACACCAGACTCTATCTGTCTCGTGAATATGTATTTTGCCACTGTCATTAATTACATGGTCACAAACCACTTTTTCACAAAGTCCTCAGCTGGTGCTCCCTCAGTGAGGAACTGCTGAATATTTTATTGTCACTATTTAGTTTCTGCCTTAAGTCCTGGGGACAACATGAGAGAAGGTGACCTGCATTATCCATGCAGTCAAAGTACTTATGGGAACCACTGCCGTGAAGGAGCTGAATATGCTTTGTTTGCTCAGTTGTGGTAACTTTTCTGTAACCTACCTAGTTAATTGCACTTGGAAAGTATCAGCTTGACACAAGTGGGGTCCCCCAGGGATTTTGATACTGAGCCCCAGGCTGTTCAACATCTTCATAAATGATCTGGATGATGAGCTTGAAAGCACCCTCACTAAGTTTGCTGATGACACCAAACCAGGTGGTAAGATGAATGTGACACAAAGGTGATCCATCTTACAGAGAGACCTGGGCTGTCTGGAAGAGTGGGCAAGCAAGAACAACACGAAGTTTAAAAAAGACAAGTGCAAAAGTCCTGCACTTGAGGTGAAATAACTGAAGAGCCCAGCACAGACTGGGATCTGCATGGCTGGGGAGTAGCCTTGCTGATGGGGACCTGGAGGTCCTGGTGGACAACAAGCTGAACAGGAGTCAGCAGGTCACTGCCACAGCTACAAAGGCAAATCAGATCCTGGACTGCATCCACAGAGGCATTCTTAACAGAGATAGAAATGTCATCATCCCACTTCACTCGGAGCTCGACAGGCTGCACCTGGAGAACTGTGTCCAGTTCTGGTCCCCACAGTTAAGAAAGAACATGGGCAAACTGGAGACTGTCTAAAGGAGGGCCAGAGAGATGATCAAAGGGCTGGAGAACCTGCCTTATGAGGAAAGACTGAAGGAGATAGGTCTTTTCTCCCTGTAGAAGAGAAGGCTCAGGGGGCACCTCATCACAGAATTCCAGCAGGTATAGGTGGATGTAAAGAGGATGGAGGCTCTCTTTTCACAAGGAGCCACATGGAGAAGACAAGTGGCAATGGGTAAAAGTTGCAGTGGGAGAGGTTTCATCTCAATGTAAAGAAAGAAATGTTTTGGAGTAGGTACAATCATTCAGTGGAACAACCTCCCCAGGGACATTGTGGAGTCCCCATTGCCAGAGGTTTCCAATATGTGATCGAACAGCGTGCCAGAAAATCTCATCCAGGCTTCTTTTCTCATGAAGGGTCAGACCAGGTGATCTTTCAAGGTCCCTTCCAGCCTGGGCTGCTCTGTGATTCTATGATCACCCAAATAGATTAAGTAATCATTGACGAAATTCAGCGTGAAAAATTCTTTATAGGGAAGAGTTCAGACTGAAGAAGTTAAGGACTGTTTATTTACAGAAAAATCCAAAGATGATCTTATTCTGGAAGTTTTAGGCAATGGTAATGGTAGATGGTGCTGCCATTTCTCCCTATGCATTAAATGTCTTGAATATTTTGTTTTTATTTATTCCCTATAATTAAATCCAAGTGGTACGATACAGGCATAGACCTATGGAGGCAGTTAGATGAAATTAATTTGGGGAAAAAACAGTTATTAATGGATCTATTTTAATCTGGAACGTTAAGACTTTTCAAATGGAAACATATTGCTTTTCAACGTTCAGTGAACACAGAAAAGAATTTTCACGGGGAGAGATAATTTTATAAAAATAATTTGAAAGTAAAAGATAAATTGAAATAGGTTCAAACTAGTAAATACAGGTTGCTTGATTTTGAAGGCTTAGAGCTGTCTTTATGAATACAAAAGAATTATCCATACATAATTGAAATTATTATTGCTGAACTAAGCGTAAGCTACTGATTATGCCAATGCCTCACTGGCCTGGTTAGTTAGGGCAAAATACTGCTCACATTAAAGCGGTTAGAAAGGTAGAGATTTCATTTCAGCATTACTGAATTTCTAAATAAAATTTAGGAGTAGGGGGACTCGCATGGAGTTCAGGCTTGATTTGCAGTAAGGTGTCATTAGTAAGAAAGAAGACAGAGCCCTAAATTGCTTTAACTCTTTTTAGTACTTCATTTTTTGCTGTATCACACACAAAACCACCGAGCTGAGCTGGAAACTCGTTCTTGCCTTGTGAAAAATTAAAGGATTTCAAAAACAGAAATTGTATCCATTGGATCAATCTGAATTTTACCCTATAGCACATTTTAATAAATTACTCGAATCATTGTAAACACTTTATTTAAATAATTTTAAATGATTCACTGTCATTTTGGCAATTTTTAAGTTCTAAAATAGACTTCTTTTGAAAAGTCAGAAAAAAATGATAGCGCAGTTACAAAAACATGCCCAAGCATGCATCTCAACATTTCAAAGCTGACTTTTAAAAAAACTTAAATTAAAATAATTCTTTGAAACTATTTCCTTTTATAAATATTTTAAAAACATCTTGTATAACAATTTAAAAGGACATTTTTTTACTAGTCCCATAAAGTGTATGTGTTTGGCTTAAACCTAAGTATTAATTCTAGGTTTTTACTAAGCTTGGAGAGTAAATTTCTGACTGTTTTATAATGCCATTTATTTTATTTTGTTTTAATTTTTATTTATTTTGGCTAAGACATCTAGAAGTGCATGGCTGGGACCTCAGTCACTTCCCAACATGACAAGCTGCCATGCACTTGTTCTGCAGTAGGTACCTCTGCATCCATGTCCTGCCTCCTGGGAAGTCAACCGAAGATGCAACACCTGACTGTGCATCATCCCTACAAGAATCTTTGTTACTAGCAGGAGTGCTCCTTGCAATAAGGTTATAGCTCCTGACAATCATTTTTTCACTGCTTAACTGGGTGATAAGAAAAGTGACGGAAATTTCGTTGAAGGGGTGAAGCTGCAGCTCCTGCCAGGGGTCTCCTCTGTCCTCCTGCTGAGGTGACCTGTCTGTGACAGAAGTGGCAGAAAGTTGTCTGCACCTTGGCTAAATCCAGAGCTCTAATGCTAGGGAGCAGTGGTTCATATTAACCCTCTGGCTTTGCACTGGAGAGATGGTGACATCTCCTGCCAGTTCCTCTGTGTGGGTCATATCCTGTGATGGGTGGTTAAGAAGGAGGTGACAGGGACCTGGTGGTTTCCTAAGCTGCCCAGAGCATGCCTTCCCAGTGCTCAGTTCCTGGCTTCCCAGTGCTCATTTCTTCAGATTTGTGGTAAAATCAGGCTGGACATACCCTGAAGAATAACTTCTGTTGGTCATATCACTGATGTGGTAAGATCTCCGTTCTCCACATAGGCCTGTTATAGTTCAACTGAAGTACAAAGAAATCTATCCAATTCGGGAAAATGATTGAAATCCAGAGAAATTATTCTCCCAGCATGAGTAAATGTTAGCAGATTTTGGCTAATCTGAGTTTCCACTGATAAAGGTGAGCACATTCAGGATGTATTATAACTCAGTATTTTGAACGTTGCACTATTTATTGCTACTCTCCTTCTTCTTGTTTTTAATTGCAGTGCTAGTGTTCATTTAATGAACAAGAGCGTTAGCATACCGAAGACCGACAGGAGAACTTCCCTTGTCGCTGTGCCCCTGCAGCCTCAAGCTAATCTCCTGCCAGCACTGACCATCCAGATAGCGCCAGCTCGCTGTCTCACACACAAACACTTCACAACTTGTTGATATTCAACGTAGGAATTAGGGCAGACCATTTTCATTTGTGGCTGCATATTGAAGCTAGTGAAGCAATTAGGAGTACCCTACAAGTCTGCTTTGGTTAAGACCATAGGAATACCCAAGAGCCAAAACCTCATCTTGATTAACTCATATCTGTTCCAACACAGCCCTCCAGCAAGCATGGATTCATCGGCGCCTTTAGCAAGAAGACTTGCAAAAAAAAAAATGTGGACTGCTGTATCTAGATGCTTGTTTTTGTTTGTGAATAACCCTGTGTGTAAGACTGTGCTAGCCCAGCAAACATAACCCCTCCCCAAAACAACAGAAATAATTTTGCACTGTAGCATTGCAGCCTTGGATGCAGTCGCAGCTTAATTAATAATCAGCCCTTACACTTTTGTGGGCCACCTCTCAGCACTATCACGTGTTTCCTTCAGCACGCTTGCTTGCTTTTGGAGAAACAGACACGAGATTGACAAGTGCATGAAACAAAATTACCCCCCTCAAACCAGAAAGGTGTCCTCTCAAGGTCATGTTCAGACAAATGGCATGAGCTGTGTGCTAAATCTCCAGCAATTTACCTGGGCTGTGGATAAACAGAATCCTTCAGTATCCTCTGAAGCTCTAATGCCAACTCCTCCTCCTTTTCCTCCTCCACCTCCCATACAAATTCATTGTGAAGCTTCAAGGGGGAAAAGTACTTGCAAAGGTTATTCTAAAGCTCAAATCTAAATGCATTTTGAAATGCTTCTGAACCCACTGCAGATGCCATACACTAGACAAAGAGCTGCAGAAGGCCCACAATAATACGCTAATTCCACTGCTAGAAGAAAGGGAGAAGACTTCAATCAATCTTGAAATTAATTTTGCATTTTAAAATGTAACAGCCTCTGCACTGCATAGAGTGTCAATTCTTTTATCATGATTACTTGTTATGTGTCAAACCATTTAGTCTCACCTCCTATTGTGCCACGATTGAGTTCATGGCAGCAAACATACTGGTCATAAAAACAATGAAAGCTTGAATGCTGCCTGAAATATTTGTTTCAGTGAAGCTGAATAATCAAATGCACATTATGTTTTTTTGTCAACAACTTTAATTTAGTTCTGTTTAACTGATTGCCCATACCTTACCTTTTTTCTGCTCCATAAAGGAGGCCTGTAGGACCAACAAGAAGTAAAATCACTAGCTAAGGCTCATATTCCTGTAAATAGAGGAATGGCTGAGCGCTTTTTTACCTATTTGTTTCAGAAATCTTCCTCTTTTCTGCCAGTATCGCTTTTGCCCGTTTTAAGTTTCTGGATCCAACTGGTGGCTTCAAACTTTTCAACCTGGATCACTACAACATTTTAGGTCAACTACAAACCCTTCAAAGGTTCAAAGATGTGGATTGCTTGTAGCATGTATGAACTTGCTCCTTTTAGATATGGTTTGGTGGTACAAAGACTGAAAGCATCTGGATTTGCTGGAGCTTACTGCTGGGTGAGTGTGCCAGTATGTGCAGGAGGGGCAAAGGTGCCCCTCAAAGGGACCACAGCAAAAATGGAGGCAAAACTCCAACTTGTCTGTCATACTAATTAGCACTGGTGAGGGGATGCTTTCCACTGGCAGAAGATGTCAAAACCTACAGCAAGAGCCGCTGTGGTGTGTGTGGATGGAGAGCTTTTGAGCATCCAAGTGCTTCTGAGATCTGCTGCAGGAATGTCCCTGTCCCCTTCTGCACCTTCACTCATGCAGAAGGCGTAAAAGCATATTATGTACAGAGAGGACAGTTTATAACTGAATTGGCCAAGGAGGCAAAATCAACATCTTCCAGCACACCCAGCCTTGCTACTAGTCTTCTGATAATTGGTGTGTCCACAATCGCAGTAGACATGGGATCCTATGAACTAAAAATCTCTTGGGTTTATTTGTTTGTTCTACTTGCTTAAAATGTTTCTTTTTAAAATGTGGAAAGCTCAGAATCTTGTGTATCAACCTTTACTTGAAATCCCTTTATTTAAAATCTTGTGTGAAAATTGTTAAAATTTTGATTTCTTATTCCACTCCCAGCCTCTCTACCAATTAAATAAATGTTGTGTTTTGTAGCATACGTTTTATCAAATTCCAGTTTCACAAGAAATATTTTCCTCCTTCTACAAAGTTAGGTGCAAATTTTAACTTGTCCTGTTTATTACAAAGACATTTTCATCTAGAAAATGAAAATGACATTTTAGCCTTGCAGTCCCTGTGTGACTATTTGAAAGAATCCCACAAATAGATGAAGAAATTCACCAAGAAGAATATATAAGGAGAAGAAAAATGAGAATGGGCTGTTTTGGCCGTAGTTAAGAGCAGAAAAGAGGGGGGCAACACTGAGTGATGGAAGGCACACATTGTTATTCACTGTGAATTTTGCAATCATTTTCTCTGCTTCACAACCTTTAAGTGTTGGTCCACTTTTTAACCTGCTCCATAGATCTGAGGGCACTGCAGACCTGCCCACAATACTACTTTATTAACTGCACATAATGAGGTATGCAACACTTCAAATAACAATACATCAGTCAGCAGAATAGGAAGCCAAAATGCATGGCTTGGTTTGGCTTGCTGTTCACCTTCGCTCAAGCAATTATAATGTCTTGAGGCTGAGCCTGGAAAAATAAGAGAGATGGTATCATTTATCTTCTCTTTTTTTTTTTTTTTTTTCCCAAAGAAAATCTTTGTAAAAGAAAGGTAATGGGTTTTTTTGTTTGTTTTGGTGGGGTTTTTTTGTTGGTGTTTTTTTTTTTACATTGAATTTATGTTTCTTATTTATCCCTTGTGGGAGTACACATTTTTGTCTTACATCTAGGCAAAGCCAGTAAAGTCAACTACTGCTAGTTCCTCTGCCCACTTTGACCATGGCAGAGCACTGATGATCCAAGCTGGCTGCCACCACAGCTGTCCAGAAGGGAAAAAATTAGGATGTGACTCCTGCTGGGGTGAAGGCTGGAGTACACCATTGCCACTGTCTCCGTATCTGTTCCTCACATCTCAGGAGCAAAGGCTTCCCCTCTCTCCATCCCTCTGATATGCCTTGCCTGTCCTCTGGACTAGCAAAATTTATTTTTTTAAATTGAAATAATTTAAAGTTTTGACTAAATAATGGATCTGTTTCTCCATATTAACCTCTGATGCACAGGACAGAGGGAACTAGAGCGTGTAATTTTCACCGAGTTAGATAATCAAACCCCTAACTCGCTATAGGAGAGTGAAAGGTGAGAAATAGTTGGGAGAGGAGTGTGAGAAGAAAGAATAACTGCATTAAACTTTTTTTCTACTTTGAAAAAATATAATGAAAAAATAATGTTGTGTGTTTACTGGTTCATTGTGTAAATAAAATATTGAATCAACCCAAGACTGTTCCCAGTCATACTGTCCCAAACTGAAAAACACACAACAGCCATTCTAAAAATGCAATATTAATAGTATAATGATCTCTCTAAGCTCTTAGAAATAATATAAACATTTTACTGTCCTTTAGATCATGACATATTTCTGATGAAGACAGAGAGTTTGCTCAACAAAAAGCAAAGACAGATAGCTCTCTGAGTTTTTACTTGTTTTTGTGACATTGCTGTTGTCTGTCCATCTACATTTATAAATATTGTGGATCAAATTAAAACCTGATATAAGGTATTGTTTTAATCCATTCACAATTTGGTAACAAGAATGACCTTAAATTGCCTCACTGAAGAAAACCATCCCTCAGTTTCTAAAAGGGAAAATGAAAAAAACCCTGCAGCCCACCTAGCCTACAGCAACAGTCAGTGGTTTTGTCTGCATTTGCTGTCTTACTTACAATACTGATGATTAGTGAGAAAAGAATCCTCTGTTTTCCTGTGGTTTTCCATTCAGAAATCATGGCATAATCAGAATTGTGTTTGCTTTATAAGAACATGTTGATGGGTGAGAATGGTTCCAAGACCTGGGCTGTTTTCAGGGGAAACGCTGAGGATAAGCTAAAAATGCTTGTTACGCTACTAGGACTAGTTACAGAACTAGAGAGGTGTTTACCCACTAGGAAGATGCTGAAGACCAGTTGTGATCATATTCTTCCACAGAGGGGCTGGAAAAGGGCAGCGGATTACTGTAGATAACTGGGGATGTTGGTATGATCTTCACATAACAGTACCGATGCCTGAGTCACTGGTCAACTTTGTCACTATGGGACACGTCTTTCAACACCCTGGGTGCAAAATCCTACAGTTGGAAGGACAGAACCTCCCTCTGAAGCCTTTCAATGATTTATTCTGCAAATCTAGGCTCAAAGGTCAGACACGTATCATGAAGCTACATGTCAGTGCAAGGGTGCTGGGATTTCCTCTTTACCGCAGCTGCCACGTTGCAGCCATGTCTTGATATCAGTAACATTTAAACAAAAGCATCCTCCAAGTAAAAATCCCACCAGTTACAAAAATTGATGGTACAGAAGTAGAAGCCCAACTTAATGTGCCAAGTTGCCAGTGCTTCTACAAACTTTATGAGCCAGACTGAGAGGCTACAGGGCACCTGAGAGCTGTCTGTTTGCCACCATATTCACATTATTCTAATACTTATCCAGTGGTCACTAGCTGAGCTTGACAGTTTTGTTACAGAGGTATAGCAGTTTTAGTTTCCAAACCAATTTAAATAGCAACCACAGCCAGACCACCTAGCAATGACATAGGGAATGGTTTACAGAAGCAAGGTTTGAGGCTAAAAAAAGTTACTTTCCTGCCAATACTGAGATGGAAAAAATCCTTGTTGTATTGATATGGAAAACTCCTCTTGAGCACCTAAAAGCAGCTAGGGAGGGAACAATAACTACAGATTGCAAACGCCAGGATCAATGGCAACTGAAAAGTATGGTAAAAAGGGATAGTTACAGTCTCCTTTTGAAGTATGCCGAGCTTGGCCTAATTTTCACTGAAATGGCTACAGTGTCGTGAATTCAGACTAGGTAGGGATTGCAACTGTCTCTTTGGTTCCACAGCCTCACCTCAAACCCAGTGAATGACCTTCTGGCTCATAGGGCTGCTTCAGAGCAAGCAAGGAGATAGCCAGACATTCACCTGACATGAACAATCCCTTCCTAGGAATGAACAGGCAAGACAGTATTTCTTTTCCCAAAGGGTGGAAGTATGCCACGGGGATTTTGGACTTTAAAGGTGTTTTGTGATTAAATATGAGATCTTTGTTATCACTAGAGGAACTAATTTTGCATGGAGCTTTGTCCCAGGTAACTTCAAGACTATGAGACCTAAGGGCAAGGTACTTCCAAATGTGTGTATAAATTTAAGCATTTAAATAGTGATCTGATTTTTAGTTTCTGGATAGCTGTAACTCTCATTCACTATCTACTGCTGGCTAACTATTGCCATTTAATTAGGTCTTTTAACTTAAAACAGGTGAATCTGAAAATACCTGCTGAAGCACTTCACAAAATTTGGACTCACTAATTTTATGTCCATAGAAAGAAGCATTCATTTTAAGTTAATCATGATAAAAGGAAGGGCTAAGACCCGCTTTCTTCCTATAAATGCATTATTGTGCTGTGCTGCACCAATCCAGATGTTGGTGACATTTCCAACAGGCTGCTACAAAACTAAAACTGATTATGGGGACAGGAAATGCTGACTGGGAAAAAGGACTGATAAGAAAGAAAGAAAGCACTGAGGTAAACTCACAAGATCTGTACTTTGCATCATCAAGACCTTTCTTGACAAGCTCCATCTCTGCTCTTTATATACATAGAAAATTAGCATATCATTTGATAATGACCTATCAAAACCTATGCTTTGATTACAAGCAGCTGCTTTTGATTACAATCAATGAATCACTAATTTGTGCTCAACCACAGAACAGTTGGACTCCATCTATTATTCATTCTTGAAGTGGAGATCCTATTTAGAACTGGGTTCTGAATTTCACTAAAGCTTTTACCCTCTTGGCTATTAATAATTTTGTTTTGAAGTTAGGTCTCTAAGGTTTCATGATGGCCTCTTTTGTTATGCTTAAACTCTGAAATAATACACTCAGCTGTTGCCCAGATCTATGCATCTTTCTCCCTGACCGTATGCGTAGAAGGGGCTAATTTAAGTCTTCTAACAACCACATGATACTCTTTTGATTTTCAAAAGCCCTAGCCTTTATGTCTGGTATAAACTGAGCTATATTCACAAGGGACTGATATAACATAGTCTGTGGCTGTATGAGATTTGTAAGTCTCTGAATTTCTTTACAACATATATATATATATATGTATATATATATATATACCCCCATATACATACAACAGATACACAAATGTCAGATGCCTTCTAAATTCAAGGTATTTTGCTTGAAGTCATGGGCTATAATGCACCCTTGCATAATGATATGTGCATAAACACACATATTCTTCAGATAAATCCAAAACTTTTGAGCTCCAAGATCTCATGTTCAACAGCTTTGATTATCGCTAGTTCAAGATAAGGAACTGGATTGTTTTTCTTAGATGACTAGTAAGATTGTTCATAAGAGTGTGTGAATGACTTCTGTAGAGCAAACCTCTTTTTGGTGTAAGCTGTTTCCAGTGTGTAAGACCGTCTGGCTCACAAATCTGCGTGACTCCCTCAACCAACATACAAGCGACACCTCATTTGGTAAATGGATGATGACTAGACACAAAATGAAACTGATGATCAATGTATGCTGTTTTTCCTATCAACAAAAAACAGTGAATGTTCATCATCAAGCAAATAAATTAATTTACAAGCCCAAAATGTCAGAAATGCCCTGCTATTCAAGTTTGGGTGGTAGGTCTGATAGATGGATGACTGTCATTTAAAAGGTCTACTCTAAACAATTGTTAAACATGTTCAATGTATGTGGAAATATTTTCAAAATGCAGCTGACACCTCGGAGTCTGAGTATTGTTCTTAGGTTCAATCCGAAGCAGACATCTGAGGCTTGGGACTGTCTTGGAGAGCACCACCAGCATGGGGGGGGGGGGAATCACAACGTTGCTTTCCAGTCATGGATTCTCTCACTTGTTAGACCCCTCATGAAATGTGGCAGAAAGTGTGATCCCGAAAGGCAACTAGAAACCAGTACTGAGTACCCTGGGGTGCGTTCCCTAAGCTTTAGACCCGAGGAAGGACAACGTAGATATCTTGCTGATAGTGGGGTAGTCTGGAGAGAAAATCAGTTTTGACAACAGAATCTGCTTGGAAAACAATATTCTTTCTTAAATTTACTCTTAACTTGAATTCTGATTCTGCAAGTGAGATTTACCGCCCACAAGAAGAAGCAGAGAGAAAGTGGGAAACCTTCTCGGTTCAGAACAGTGGGCACAATTAGTTGCAAGTGTAAAGTGGCACCCACAAAACCAAAGATGCAATTTAAAAATCACACCTCAGGCTCGACAAGCACAGGCTCACGGGGTCCCCACTGCAGCCCACGTCTCTAATGAATGCTTTCTGCTCCTCCTGTCTCTGCCCATTGACTTTAATATAAATTGTGCCTCATGATTTTTTAAATAGTCAACAGAATGCTGTAATCTGTAACTCTTACTCATGTTAATAAGTACTTAATCATCTCAACAGGATCTAGATACACGTTGGGACTGCTCCTGAGAATAAATTACTTCCCATTGAATGTAACGACTCAGACCCATTTTTATTTACACATTGTATGTGAGATTCACAAAAAGACTGTGAAAATTCAGCCAGAGGTCTCATTGCAAGAGCTGCTGGGAGCTAAGTGCCTTTGAATATCTGGCACATAGTACCAAGCATCTGACAATCAATCAATCCGTGAGACTTAATTTTGCCCTCAGATGTATGTTGCTTCCACTGAAGCCAGCAAGTTACACATACTTCACCAGGGAATTGACCATAATATAGCTGTTAAGGCAGACTGGCATTTTAGAGTTCCTTTTTAAGTGAGGTAGTTCATTACAAAAATAGCCATGTAACTAAATGTCTAAGCACCAACACATAGGTTTGAAATGTCAGGGAGGAGCAAGCATTACGTTTACAAGTCTTTCTATTTCCCAGCGAAAGCTACATAACTCACAAGGCCCTTTACAAACAAACAAACAAACAAAAAGAGGAAAAGAAATGGCTTCATGCTCTTGAAACACCTCTGGGAAACAGAACGGCTGAGCGGAGCCACATAGCAATTCAGTTATAATGTCCAGTAGCTTCAAACACCACAAAGCCTGCATAAATGTCAGATTTCCTTTACTGGCAGCCTGAAGTCTTTGCAATAGAGTTGTTTCTGTTCCGACTCAGCATCATCATATGCTCTAATTATTGTTAAAACACAGTCTGTCATGTCAGAAATGATTCAATTTATAAACACATCCACAGCACAGGCCACAGGTAGGCAGGCACACAGTGGCAGCATACACTGAAGCTGTTATTGATGGCTATCAGCAAAATAAACGAAAGAGAGAAAAAAAGCCCTCACCAAAGTGACAAACAAAGGTTTAGTTCTCACTGCTCTCTGCACTGGATCTTATGGGACTGTGGGATCAGATTCCCAGCAGAGTCACAGCCCCTGCTTTATAGGACATCACCTAGCTGAACCTCTGTGGTCCATTGCATAGATCTAGACTAAGGGAATCAACCTAATAAGACTTGCATGTTGAACACCCTTATGATCTTCTAAATATCTCTTGGTTTAGCTGAATTTCCCTGAGTGCAAGTTGAAAAAAACTTGAGACCCTGTAAAATTGAACTCAAAGATCCTGAAATGGCTCATGCTGTTTCAAGCATATGGATGTAAAATATCGATGTGACTATAAAACTACTTTCCTACGGAGACAAAGCCTAAGGTAAGCTGAGTTTGTATTGATGTGCGAGAAGCACTATGAATTATCATTATCTGCTACATCACAGTAATACACATGATGCTAGAAAATGGGTAATTACACAAGACAGCAAGGATCAACGGAATTCACTTGAAACCAGGTTTCGTTCTGCTTTGCGGGGACACTAAGGACTTCTGGCAGGTTGCATAAATGTGGGGTTCTACTATCAAAATATGCTACCAAATGGTGCAATACACAGTTGCTGGAAGTAATGCATCTCATTATTAAGATTTTGGGTTATGGCGAACCATACCATAATTTTCTAGAAGCCTGGTGTCAGCTAGATGTGACTGTCTCTTCACATTCTCTTTCTGTTCATTTAGGATTCAATTTGTTAGATGAAAGGCAGGCACATAGTAATAACTACACACAAGCTCCATGTGCTTTTTCATTCCGTGCTTAATTCCACCCCTCACCCCACCCCAGCTTTCATGGGCATAGGCAAAGAACTCAAAGAAAGTGAAGGAATAACAAAATAATGTAATTAAAAATCTAGTAATTGCTAAGTTTTGAGTGCTGCTTTAGAACATGAGTGGGGTGATGTTTTAATGTAATTTTTAATGACAGAAGTCCTATAAGTAGGATGAATATGATATGCAGCACTGAAAAACAGATATTTTCCAGCTGCAGCAATTATCTCATGTGAGGTTTAAAAAACACTGGTGAAACATATGTGACTGACTTTTCACGTGAGAGGTAATTGCATCTTCCCTGAAGTTCACTATGAATTTCTGGTGTTCTGGTGTTTTCTTCTGAAAATCAAGTTCATCAAAGTAACGATATGAAAGACAGAGACTTTTTAAAATAGCTTTCCGTTCACTATCATTTTTTGTCATCTTAGTATAACCTTTTGTGACATATCTGACCATTTTTCATGGGAATAAAGAATCATGAATTGGGAGAGGCTGCTGAGAGGAGCTAATAATTTTCAGGACCTACAGGTACCTCCTTAAGATGTTCCCCAGTCTGCTGTGTGCCTAGTAACCTCATCTCTCTATTTCCCTTATATCTTTAACTTTAGTTAGAGCTGCTTTATAACACCGCTGGAGATCTAGGTATAAACCACACTGCATTTAGCATCATGTATTTCATAAGCATGAAAAAGAAGGCAGGATAAATGCTGCATACAACAAATCGCATAAAAGCACAAAGCAAAATGGCAGCTATATTCAGAAAACAGATTTATTCCCAGAAAAGTGCTTCCCTGCACCTTAATCCGCATTAATCTTTCTGCCACTCCTCAGTCTGGTGCTGGCTGGATTTCCTGGTCTTGCATTTCTGGAGGCTTCCAGAAGGAGTGGCCGTCTCATAGCACAAATAGGATATAATTCTGATTTTTAAAGAAGAAAATATTGTTCCCTGATATCTAGCTGGATTAGACTCATTGCAAGTGAAAAGGACGCAAACTGAAGGTGGATTTTAACACATTAAGTCTGCAAAGATCTGAAAACCTGGGCAGCAGGTAAGATCAAAATGGACAGACATAAAGTCTTCAGGGCTAATCTTCCTGTGGGTGGTATTTTGCTCTTTCTACAGATCTACATGTCTGGGAGCACTTTAACAACATGATTAGTAGTTCTTGTTAGTGCCCATCAACACTCACTGCCTATGGCCTGGGGAGCAAACTGGGTGTAGCTGCATGAGCAAAAAACTGGTTGTGCCCTTCATTCCCCAAAATTTAGACCCACAAAGAAAGACCATCACTGTCTTGTTTCAGCTCTGAGGAAGTGTAGATCAGAGACATCCTTTCAAATCCAGTTATGGTAAAAGTTTAATTAAAAGAATGTCAGCATTTCCTATTGCCTTTCCTTTAAAAAACAAGATGAACAAACTAGGAACCTTGAATAAGCTGATACCTTTCTAAAATCAGCTTGTATTCTGATGCTTGAACTGGTCTGAGAACCATCTTTTATTACAATTTTCTTTCATCGAGGCAAACAAAAAGCAGAAGACATGATTTTTGAGAGAAAAACAACAGAGATTAAACTTAGGTCTGTGTATTCCACCTGTGATGCCAAAATAAACTATCAGATTACTGCACAGAGGGAACTAAAGGTGTGACCTATGCATTTAGTTTTGCTCATGCCTCTCACTGTTCTGTTGGGTTTTATTGCAAAGCTTAATTAAAATTAATAGCAAATCAGCTGGCTTCAGATTGTTTGGAAACATTACAGAACAATTGGATTGTGCCTCCACCTACTGTTAGCACTCAGTTATCTTGAGAAGGGTATGTCTACGGCATTTTAAAGCACTGACATGTATGATGCTCTGGGATACAGGCTGGGCAGGTCACGAGTAAGAAAACAGCAGACTGAATTGATGGGGAAAGTTTAATTTTGGCTAAACCCCATACTTTATTATTACTATAAAAGGGCTGCAACCGGGAGCTTTGCGCTTCTTTTGTCTACTGTTTCCTTTCTTGTGTCAAAGTCAGGTGCATTCATGCAAAGGAAGCCAACAGCCTTTCCTCATATTTCCATATATTACTTCGGAGATTTTCTCCTCCTTTGTATCTATGGGAAAGTTTCTTGTGAAGCCAGTGCTCACAGAAGCACCAACATGCTTTGAAGTGCATAGTTTAAATATACTTCAGAAAAGGTTTCTCAGGAGTAAACTTGTATTTTACTTTAATGAAAAGCTTTTCTCTCAGATTATGCAGATTTACCTGCAGATGCTACCTAACAACACATGGACTACATCTTGCCATCCCTAAATATCACTTTCCCCTCCCCCCCCGCCCCGGGCTAGAGTAACCCAAGGGAGTTTGGTAGTGCCACTGCAACAACTACCTCTCAGGCACTGTGCTGCTGAAAGCTTTTCCCAAATCTGAAGTAGGTGCTTTGGGGTAAGAAAAAGGCCAGACTGGAAGGGTTCCCAGCAAGCACCCCACTGGACCAGCCCAGCCTACCCAGTTGAAGATGTCAAATGCTTGGATATGGATTCAGCCCTGCCTCATTCAGGAGCTCACTTGCACAGAGGCACTTATTTGCATTTAGGGTTTGTGTAGCTAAACGCATTTTTTAGATAAGCAAAGCAGGTCTGGTCTTTCCAAAGGACAAGGGCAAGATAGTTGTGCCCCTTTTCATCCAGTAGCTCAGTAATTAGAGCAGCTGTCTATATGATGTGGGCCCCTACCTTGATCAAACAGCTCCTGCACCTAAGGGATCAGGACTCTTCCTTCCCGCTGGATGGCTGAAGCCACCAGAGCTGAGGTTCCCCACTGAGGCCCCTCTCAGTCCATTCTGCTGAAACTCTTCCTCTTTGCATGGCCAATTAAATATTCATCGGGCCAGAGAGTAGCGAGCACCAACTGTAGCTTAGCGGTTGTGGCAGTCCTTAGGGAGAGATTCCCATCTCTGCACTGATGAAGGGTTTCCTGTGAAGGATTTACTGGAACAAAGATGCGACAGCATTCAGCTTAGCATGCAGCCTGGAGGAGCCAAGCCCATGGGTCAAGTGCTGCAGTGGGGTGGAGGGACTTGACTTTGCACCCTGTGTCTGGAGTGCTGGTTAAGTCAACTTGTGTGCCTCAAGGGAATAGGTGTTTACTGTCTGCTGGGGCTTACCTCCTGCTCTCAGCTGGAGCAAAGTGGTCCTGGGAAGCCTGTTTTAACTACTGGACCGAAGCTGGAAAATCAAGCACCCTAGGTGTCAGGAAAAGCCAGGATTAAAGTTGCCTGCTCAACTCAGTCTTGCCCCACACATATATTTTGCATCTGTGTTTTCCTAGACTCCTCGTCATGCAGGGCACAGAGTGGCCCGTGGTTTTTGTGTCTCCATTTGCATTTGGCCATTTGCCTTATTTACCTTACGTTACACAAACCCTTCTGTGATGACAGCCATCAGCTGTAAGGATAGACAAATAATTTTCAATATTTTCATTTCCTTCTTTGATATTTATTATTCCAGTATACAAACCCTACAAAATTTTAATGAATTTCATATCCTGCCTAGGACATGAGTGGATATTGTTCCCTCTGTAAAAAGCAGATTTCAGGCACAGAAAGATTTGCATCAAAAAGTTACCATTAATTTTAGGTACACAGTTTGAGCTGTCTCCACTTGTGCAGCATTTCTGCTCTACTCTTTGTAGTATTTCATATGTTCTCACACACTCTCCAGTTCATACTTTTGTTGTGCAAGTGCTCACCAAACCTATGGGTCAAGCACTACACAGAAGGTCTTGCATATCTAGAAAATGAGAAAGAAATAGAAGTCTCTGACAAAACTTGTAAGAAAATTACCTAACTACATATAAAGACTCCCCGGTAAAAAAAAAAAGAAAAAGAAAAAGAAATTTTGCCTTTTTAATCTAGAGGCTATCCTGTGTCGTTCTATATTTTCTGACTTAACAAACCAGATAGGGGCTTCTTAATCATTTGCTTTACCTAAAAGTCCTAGTTCATTGCCAAACCTGACCCCTTCTGCATATGAATGAAACAGGATTCTGTAATAAAACATTCTACTTTAATATACGTGGAAAATTGGACCAAATTAAATGCGCAGAAACAATATGTCAGGTATTACATTTTGAGGGCTTAACTTTGCAATTTTTTGCAGTGAAAATATTTTTTCAGAATAAAAAATGACATCCACAAGATTTTGATTAAAAAAAAAAATCACAAAAAACCCAACCTTCCCTGCTGTAATTTGAATATATGTCTTCATATTGACACCAGTATAGCTCATCACATAACTTAATATCCATCACCCAGACCTCTACCATTTGGGTTACTGGAATTAGGTATGAGTGGCGAAGGAGAGTGGAAGTGTTAGCATTGCTTCCACATCCCTGTGCCGAGGCAGGGAGGCTCTCAGATGAAAACCAGTCGCTTCAGACCACATGGTCAAGGAAGGTACTCTAGGCAAAGCTTTTGTGACTACTGCCTTCCAAATCTGAACCCATCTTTTTCCTAGCCCTGTGTCCTTCGCTTACCCAGTCCCAGTGTGGAAGTTTCTCTCCACAGTTGTCTTGGTGTAGCTTCCCCAGCCACATCTGCAGACTGAGCTATGTATCACTCCTGGTTGGCTCTGGAAACATTACCTGTGCCAAGAAATCATCCCTGACACCCTCCCCAAATCTTCTTGACTGCTGTGTCCTGTGGCATTGCTGATGCAGCCAATGTCAGGTTGAAGTCCCCGCCATTAACCAGGTCTGTGTTAACAGCCTCTTCCTTAATTTTGTTTAGAAAAGATCTCTTCTTCTTCTCACCCTGATCATGCAGTTTGTAACAAACTCTCCAGATCATAGTCTATAGGCTCTCAGCAAACTTTTTGTTCATTCTATACATCCCCATCTATCCATCCAAGGGGATGGATTTAGCAGATGCTAAAGCACTGCGAGTTTCTTCAGGGCATGTGCAAACCATACATATACACAGGTTTACAACTACTTGGGAAAAGATTCCCTGTATTTCCATTAAAAAGAGCAAATGATAAATCCTTGTCATGTGCTATCCATCAGCACCAAGCAAAAGTAGCAGGGATGGATCACTGCGGCAGCTGAAAAATAAAAAACACCATAACTTTTTGACACTGGCTTAAGGTTAATTTTCTGCAGTGCAGTTTCAGAAATGACTGAGTTGTTTGTGTTGTAATTTTCCTAGGAAAATTCTGCCAAAGCCAGAGAGTAGATGCTAGAAATTTTCAAATTATTAAAGTTTGCAGCTGAAATTTCTCACAGGGAGTGCTAAGAAACTGTAATGGTTGGAAATGCTGTCCAACCTGCCACCAGGTATAAGCTGTAAACAAAATACCTAAGAAAGAAATTTCAGTATGCTTATATGGGACATCTTTTCACCATACCTTGAATGTTACCATGAGTGAATACAGACTGTACCTCCATCAAAAGTGCCTTTCATCTCACAAAGAGAAAACACACAGCATACAGATGTATCCTCTGTTCTGCTTCCAAAAGCAGAAAAACTTAAAAAAAACCCTTACAAAAATGAGCAAATACTCAATATAAGTGCACAGGCTACAGTTTTAAGCTCATGTGTGGCACTGTTTCATATTCAAGTGAATTCATTTCTGAAAAGCAGTTGTCATGATTCTCTGTTAAGCTCCCAGGACAGCAGAGAGATAGCTCCAAGGAAGATCACAGCACGTCTAAGCATCAACCTGTACTTATGTCAATCCCAAAATAAAAATAGGAAACTTCAGGAGTTTTGTGGGGCCTTGGTACCAGCCTGGTTGGTAGTACAAATATGATAACGGATTTATGATTTTTGCTTCAAAATGGGTGCAAACCTTGCTTTCTACTTACTGGTTATACTTTCTGGGTTGTCTCTTTTAAATTAAGGCTGTGATTAACTTTGATGTGTCTATCAGCACTAGATCATAGGCTTACTTATCCAGTTCTGTTGGGAAGCTGAAATATTTTCATGACAGTCTAGAAATGAGAAAAACATTAAAGAAAGAAAAAAGACTAAGGTCCCAATAAGACAGCATTACATAAAACTTGCCTTCTGAGATGCCTGTGTGTGCCTCAAACACCCATTCAAAGGCAGGGAGGAACCTTAAACACCAGTGTTGCTAAGTAGTCTGTCAGCTATCAACTACCTTTTGTATCATGAAAATGATGTGAATTGAATGACTAAGAGACCAAAATTCTGGATCATTGCTACAAGATTACTAGAGAATTACTGAGTTATGAAGATAGAACCCAATTATCACATCACTTAACTTTTTCGGATTTTATCCAAGCAACAATCTATAGCTTTACATCATTTTTGTGAGAAATTGAAAAAGGTAGCATGGATCTATCAATCTCCTGGAACATGTATTCCTTATTGACTGCAGCAAAATATGAACTATATTCACACACCATTATTTTAATAGCCCCAGAAGTCAATTTTATCTGCAAAACACTTTAAAAAAAGCTAAGAAAGTTAATTCCAGTAGTAAAAATTATTTTCCGCCTCAAAAGTGATGTAAAGATAATGTTGTAATTATTATTTTATAGTGGTTGTGTTGGGGTTTTTTTGGTTTGTTTGTTTTTTTTTTTTAGTATATCATGTAATTTTAGGCAGCCTCATGGTATCTCCCACTGCATGAGGCAGGACTTGCTCCTCCTGCAGCCTTCTGCTCCAAAGCTGATTCAGAGGGACGTGCTGGAGCAAGCCAGGGGTCTGTGGGAAAGACAAGTCCTTAAGAAAATCAGCCTTATTCTTAGGAAAAAACCCTGTGACTTGACAGACCCCCTCCCTGACATTGTAATTGTAATTTCAAATGTGTATGGGATACGTCCTTTTATGTTTTCCACTGGTTGTGCTAATGTTAGCACAAGATGCAAAAGAATGTTGCGTTATTGCAAACAACTTTAATTTTGATTTATAAAATTAATTTTTAATAAGGATAACTACTATTTCCCCTTAGAAATGTATTTAGAAGAGCCTGTAATAAACTGTATTCTAGAAAGCAAGACTATTTATAGGCAAAACCCAAAAATCAAGTATGCTGTTTTCAAAGGAATTGCTTAAGCAGGTGCATACTAAAAAGGTGAGTTTGTTTGTGCACAAAAGCCTATAGATTTTTACTGGTAATTCAGAAACTTGGTGTGCATGTAGGTGGGCTTAAAAGCAGCAAGTATTTCCATATCAAAAAATTTTTGATATGAAAGTTTGCTCCTGCAAAATGTAAAAAAAGCAACAACTTTCCCTATAAATGGGAATCCTGTCTTCAGAAAGAACTTTTCAAGATTACTTTATTCAAAGCGGAGGTAGGAGACAAAGGATCTCAAATGAGATGCCTGACTAGGGCAGCTTAGTGTGGCATTTCAGTCCTGCCTCTTTGAAAACTTGCCCCATATTTTCCAAAATGGAACAGCTTTGCTTTCCACTCCAGATGGGAGCTGTACTTGATGGGAACAGTACTTCTCGGGTTCACAGCTTCCACTGTGGTTTATGCCATGCAGTTATGTCCTTCCATTCTGACTGATACCAGCAAGAAAAAATATATTTATACTTGAATAGGCATGGACCAAGAGGTTTAGGTTTTTATGTTAATGCAGGTAGAAACCAGGTGCTGCTGTACATCTTCCTTAGATCCTGCCCATCAGCCCCCCTTCTCCTCAGCACTGGTTAGGGTCTCATCCCCTGATGACTGGGAAAAATGGAGGAAAACCGTGGAGGAAAACCAGCCTTTCTTGGCAAACCCATGCAACTCAGGCTGGGGTGACTTCCTCAGGGACCCCCTCCTTGCAACAAAAGAACATTGAGGCAAAGAGAAAGGAGTATGTTACAAGAGTAAGCAGACTGGCTAGTTTGCTCCTTCTCATGATTAAAGAAATGAGAAATTTTATACTAGTATTCTAATTCTGACACCCCCCCATTGTAATGATTGTATAAGATACTCCAGGATTGCCAACCATCAAATGGTTCCTGTCATTTGATGCCTGCTCTTGTCCTGCTTGTATGCAATTCATTGATGGGAGGTCAGTGCATGACACATGAGGCCAGCAAGAACGTATCAAGCTCCTTGGATGCTTCAACCGAGAGAAGTGGATGAGATGTCCTTCATGGCCTTCAGCACCTTTTTAAATTGGGCTGGTATCAAGACTAGCAGAATAGCAGAAATTTAATAGGGAATGACAACTCTTATGGGTTAAGGTCCACTTTTAGAAAAGATCTACTTGACATACCTGGCCTGTAGCCTGCTGTGCATTTTTACGTTGTGTTTTCAGAAGCAAGAGAATATTTTTAGGTTGATCTAAGGCAGATGTACTTTTTGAAATGGCTTATACTGCAGCTGTACGTTACACTGCACTAATTAACTTCTTTGATGCAGCAATCCTAGTCCCTTTGGGCTGCTATAGATGGCTACATTTCTGAAAACTGGGGATAGATTTGTTCCCAGTTTAAACATGGAATTGATTGAACATTAGTGATGGGGAAACTGGAATTCTGGAGGTGCAGTTTGGTTTGAAAAGGACCCACACATTTGCTTGTCCAAACCTCCTGGGCTTACACGACACGCAACTGCAAACGATCTTAGGAAGAGAAAAGCCTCTCATGACACTTTTAGCACTTCATGTATCCAGTGACTAAACCCACGGATGCAGGAAGTGCAAGAGGATGAAAACATATTGTTCAAACGACTATTTGAATATTAAACTTTTGTTAAATTTTTGGGATACATCAGTCTGCAAGATGGAGTATCTGGAATTGTTACTGGTTCATTTATTCATCCTTTATTAAAGTAAGGCTGGAGGCTATCAGGGAGTGTGTTGACAGTATTTCCATGCTGCTTGTCTGTACTTTCTAGTTTCAAGGATGTGTTATATTGCTCTGAAAGCACCTTCTCTGATACACCAATGAAACTTCTAAAACTCATAGCATTCTCTGGGGACAGTAACTAATTTTCTCAGCACTAAACACTTTCAGCACAGTACTATTATTATTGCTTAGCCTGTATCATCCTCCTGATAGTATCCACATATACAGCTGGTTTACTGAAGAAGAGGTACTAGGCAACGTATCCAAGGGCACATACTGGGTCAGTGGTAAAGACTGAGGAATTTGCTCAGGAGGCTTGTATACACAAATAAACCTACCAATGGAATGAGTAAAGGAGAAAGTGGAGGGTGAGTGGGCTGTAGTGGCTCTGAGCGGTGGCAGCGCAATGCAGACTCCTGCGTTGCCACATCATCCCAGCCATGCTGTGGGGCAACGCTCTTCTGTTAAATCCAAGCTGCAAACAACTTTGTTTCTCACATAATAAGAAGAGAAAATATGTGGATGCAGAGATGCTCTGCAGGTTACAGGCCTTTGGGCAGTCTTTGAGGCCCATCATCACACAGCCAACATCAGTACCATGCAGAATAATATCCTTTTTTATAATTATTCTTTCTAAAATACACTGTTGCTCTGATTTTAAAACCACTGGGGATAATACTTGCCACAGGAAAAGATGTATAATGTATCTTTTTTCTACATTAACCAAACCACCTATTGATTTATTTTATTAATTACATTCATTTATTTATTGGGTTTGGGTGGTTTCTTTTTAATTTGGAAATGGTCCTGGATGTCTAGGAACGTATCTTCCCACAGTGCTGTAAAGTTGTAAAAGGCACCACAATTTGATCCTGTAATATTTGATTCAAACCGTAAGATGCTATAAATAAAGTAGATCTATTGACTTCTAAACAGCTTAATTCAGGAATGAAGGTATAAGTTTTTTGCAGAGTGCCAGAAGAGAAGGAGGGATAGCCTGTAGACACTGTCTCCATACAGTGAAAGCACGTATTTGTCATGGCCTCAGCCTTTGGAAAGATGAATGATGATTTGGACACTTTTGGAAAGAAGAAACAGAATTAAAAATAAACAAAACAAGTTCTAAATATCTTTTGAGAAAAATGTTGAGAATCCTGTTGCCAATAAAAGCTTTATACAAGAGCATGCCATAATTATGGGTTTTCTCCCCTCTGCCTTTCCTCCAAATCTCTCATAATTTTTCTTTAAAAACAGCAGCCAAGTAATTTTTTTCAAAGATAAAGGAACAGGAAAATCCATGCTATGTCTTTTCTTATTTTTTTCAAGTTAGCTACAACATTTGGTGTTACCTCATTACCTCCTTTGTGTATAACTTTTTATGAATGGCTGAAAGCAGAAGAATGCAATTACCAAAAAAATATTGGACTATTAGAAGGAAATATTTCTGCCTTGATTAGAGTACTGAGTTTGACACAGCCTAGAAAGCAGACAGAAGCAGCATAAATACACATTCACCTTTTGTGGTGCTGGAAAAAAATATTTCAAAAGATTCATATTGGTTATTCAATATAAAAGATGAGTGAAATATGCAAATTATGCCTACAAAATACCTCTAAAGAGATCAAAGATAAATGCACCTGGTTAGTGAAATATTTAAGTTACTATCAATTGTAACTAAAGCAAATGGAAAGCTCTGGGCACTCCAAATCCATTCCTGACCTTGTCAGGCCAGTGACAGCCTGTGCCCGTACTCCTGGAGTCTTCTGTTTTCTGGAATGACAGACTTTGCTGCTGCCTCATGTATTATTCAAGGCAAAGCAGGACCCAATGAAACAGATTTAAAAGATCTCTTAAAAAGGAAAACCATGACAGAAAAATAAAGGTTAATCAGAGAACCTGGTATTTTTTTCCTATAATTTATATAAAAATTGCAGCTTTCATAGGGCTGGAGGTGTCCTTACTTGTTATTACAGGTACACCTTCAATTTTGCACATTTCTCCATGCTGACTTGCTGTCTGCAGGGTGCTTGTAGAACAGCATATGGTACAGTGTGGACATTTTTTTCCTACTAAAGAACCATAGCACAGCTTTGGCAAGAGAGCATTTTAAGGCTCAACAGAAAACTTGGGAGTTTATTTTCTGTGGCGGTCCAATTAGACTTACCCTGGAACTCCCAGAGTCTTTCTATTCTTTGACCTGACATAGCTGTCAGAAAATTGGAAGTGTGTACTCATTTAAATCGATACCAGATTGTCTTAAAAACACACACACAATATACTACAGACTGTATTCTTCTCTTCAAGAAGGTCTATGGGTCAGTTCCACGTTTTCCTTACATGAAAGCCTTTCTCAATAATTTCCATTTAGGCATCTTCTCTGGTGTTGATTATTAAATGTAATTGCTTTTACACTACAAAGATGATGCAGAACATGTATATGAATCCCACACAAATATTTGATATTCCAAGCATAAAAATATGTTCACAGAAAGAAACACATACGAAGACATACAGCTGTTGTCCATGTATGTGCAACATGCATGTAGTTTTTGCATGTAGTTTTTAATTTCTGTTTTGTGCAATATTCTCATCTATAAGTCTCTAAAAACACCAACATGAGCTTCACCTAATGATAAGCATTAATATATTGCCATTGCAGCTGATATAAGTCTCATTTGCTGAAAGTCATATATGTATTAAAAAAGTTGAGATTCCTCAGCATCTGGAGGACACAGGCTACAAGATAACTGGGATGCAGCTACACTAGGGATTTGCTATTCAAATATGTAGTCCCACTGGTCAATTTTCTTTTTTCCCAGTCTTTGAGAGCATCATGCATGTGTATCAGATTGATGATATATGGGGTGCTACTTTTATGTACATGCACAGACCCAGAGAAGTCTATATAAGAAATTACACTAATAGAATCTAAGACCAGCTGGCAATACATGTTGGGCAAAAAAGGAAGATGTGACAACTTCAGCTAAGCCAACAGACAGAATCACTTGATTTGGTCTCTGCACATCTTTAAAATCATGCTCTGTGAACATTGTTATGACAGGGAAAAACAAGATTTTTTTCCCTGTAAAATTAAATGTCACTCTTGATAGCATAATATCTGAAACATCATCCTTCCAAGTCCACAGCAATACTTTACACAGAAAATTAAACTCTCTCTGTTTATTGAGTGGATAATGCAGTCTTCGAATGTGTGAGAACCCCTGCTAGGTGAGAAATTAAAAAAGAAGCACTATAAAGTCTAATGGTATGTATGAAATACAAAAAAGAGAGAAAAAGGTAACTTAATTGGTAATCAGAAGAAATCATAAAACTAATCATGCAATTAATGTCTTAAAAAGCCAGCATATGAGGTGTGTATAATTACCAGAAAACAATGCAGTCATGGTTTCAAGGATTAATGAATTAATGATTGTTGGGGGGGAGGAGGATTTGATCTGCAATTTTATATGTTAGCTTTAAATCCATGCTAAACTATTACTTTTCTTTGTTTACAGGAAATGTCCTCCCCTTACTCATAGAATTTATCTTTGAAATTAGTGGGTTTTTAATATTACGTTTAAAACATTTTCCTTGAGAGACGCAGATGTGTTTCCTTTTCCTTCCTATAGCTCCCCATCCTCCTCTCTTGTTCATGAAAATAAATGACACTTTGCAAGGGAAAGAGTTTGTACAGCACATACATCAAAATGACACAAAGCCCAGAGAAATTCACCGATTGCAGGTGCTGGAATAAATTAACAACTATGTTAACGTATATAAATATTTTTATTTTCTCTTTAAAATGTAAAGTGCTACACCACGTATTATCAATTGTCCTTTGTTTTGCACACACATTAAGAAATAAATTTGTGTTCTGGTGATGATTGCTAATTTACTGATGATCTTATATATCAAGATGTTAATTTGTTGATAAAAGGAGGTGATAGAAAATTACAAATGATTTAAGACTGGTGTACATCAAAACATAAGCATCCCTTTGATTTAGTTTCCAACTACAAAGATTTCAAACCAGCCTATGGTAAACAGTGGTCTTTGTTCCCTTTTTTTTCTTTTCTTGTATGGTTCAAATGCGTGCATCTGCTGCTAGATGCAATAGCAATGCATGACAGATAAAGGATGGATGAAAGTATTGGATCTTTTTATGACAGCAGAGTCCCATCGTTCAATAACCTTCAAGAAAGAGGATGGCCCAGTGGTGAGGGAGCTGTCTTAGGACTGGAGAGACCTGGGCTACCTCAGGGCTAACACAGCCTCTCCATGACTTGATTCTCCATTTGCAATTGAAGGATGCACATTACTTCTCTGTCTTGATGGACTCTCAGAAAATAAAATGCCTTCAAGACATTGCCAGATAGTTGGATATGATAGTAAAAGCAGACAGGTGAATAGCACAGATAGAAGCTTTAAAAATTGCACAGCTAGCAAATTAGAGATTTTTAAACTAAAAAATGAAGAAGTCCCTGTAAATTGTGCCACTGTTAGAAATGTAAGCTTTTTCTATGAGAAGTTTGGCAGAGGCTGGGTTCCCACAAGGTCTGTGAGCTATGGTGCTCCAGGACTTGAGCTGCTCACGGGTAGTTCTGCTCTCAGATGAACTCCTCCCTCAGCTCCCAGACAATAGTCTCAGTTGGGGAATGGAGCAAAGGAAGGAAAAAACCCACCAAGACAGGACAAAGAAAAGGGACAGAAATGAGACTGAGAATAAATGAAGCCAATTTGCAAGTTGCTGACTTTCCATGTGGGCTTATAGACACTCACAGTTCATTTCTACGCTCCAGCTCCCAGCTGTAAGAGTGATTATAATACCTGGCTGTGCCTCAGAGGGGTTCCCAGCATCCCCTCATTAATGGCTGGGAGCTCTCACACCATGGCAGTGACGGTGGCTATAAGACGCACAGAATTAGTATCACATGTGAAAATGGTGTTTGCAGATAGCTGTATGTTAAGAACTGGAGAGAGGCTGGGTAGCAGTAGCCACTTTAGATCAAATAGCCACTTGCATCTAGTAAGCCCTGGAGTCCCCAAATCCAGCCTGATTCAGCCACCGGCTGCTGCGGCCTTTTTCATGTACCGACAGGGTGGCACCAGAGTGAATGGGACCATCATACCAGGGGTCGAGGTCCCAGGGTTGCCACTTGCCTCAGAGAGAATCCAACATTTTTTCAGAAGAGGAAGAACCGCAATGTTTTGCAGTGCATTTTCTTCCTTCTACGAGTTTGGGGCTGGTTTTGGTGGAAGCTAGAGAGTCTTACAATAATTTAGATGTTTCTAGATCATTCATTTTCTATTTTGCTGTTGCTGCAGGTCTGTGACCCACCGTGTGAGACAGCAACTGCCCTGTCATCCCAACGAAGTCAGTGGCACAAGGCTGCTGGGAGGGCTGGACAGGATCGGGTTTTGATTTGGCATAGAAACGGCTTCACTGAACTTCACCACTGAGAGCCAACGCATGCCCTGTCTGATTTTACACAGAGCTGGACTTCTGCGGGCCTTTGACGTCACAGTTTGGGTCACATAAATAAAATTTATTGTTGCTCCTTCTGCTTGACACGGATAGAGGTGATACTTGGAGACAAGAAAGATGCGGTTTAAATAATTTAAATCTCCAGCAGTTTTCTATTTTGCATTCTGCAAGATCAGTGTTGTCTTTTCCTACATTTGCACAGGATGACATAAGCAACTATCTACAATAATGGGATCAGATCAACAATGGAAACTATTATTTTCTAGTAACCAAAGTGAATTTGAGAATTCAAAGAGAAATTGAGATGCCAATTTCTCACTCTTTAAAAACATAGGGGTGACCATACTGAGTATAGGGGTGACCATACTTGAGTTAGACCAAAAAATGCGCGTAGCTGAGCACTCTGCTTGTGGCAGCAGCCATTAGTGGGCACGTGGAAAACAGTATAAGAACAGCTGGAGAAACAGGTCCTGACACTTGTGCTCACGTTGGCCGTGTGATGATTCTCTCCCAGTCTCCATTCGGTAACGTGGCAGGATTTAGGTTGGAGGCTGAAGGATCTTGAGCTCTTCTGTGGACGCCACCTGATGTGAAATGCACTCTGGCATCCCATGGAGCAAGTGCCTCTATTCATGCCTCTAAGCAGAGTGGGGGTGTGCACTACTGTACCTCGCTCTGCAGAGGCACCCCATTTAAATTGCCTTCATATACCAAAGCTTGGGAATCTCCAGTCTAGGCACAACCACCCTAACTGTATCTAAGCTAAAGATGTCAAGAAGATTTAAAAGAAGTTATGATGCCTTGGCCTTGATCTTGCCTAGTAAAAGGGCCAGGAAGGTCTGAATTTTTTAATGATGGTATGGGTGGAGATTTGGTTGTTATGCTTTATCAAGAGGAGCTTGAATTAAATATTTAACTCCCAAGCATAATAATTGCACATTCCCTGGAGTAGTGTAAGGAAAGGCTGAACCACCAAAGCAATCACTCCGGCAGTTCTGCAGTGGTTGTCTGTCTCCTTATCCACATCCTGCAACATGATGCAAAGGTATCCAATGAATCCAACAGAGAGATGGTTTGCTCTGACCATCTATAAATTCAACAAAAATTAATTCCCTTATCTTGATGAGTTTGCCTTGCCAAACATGCAACATCAAGAAAATTCTGCTTCTAGAACTGAAAGGAAATTCCTCAGCACAAGTATTTTCCAGGCATCAGAGCCATTGACAACACTCAGAAATAGTCAGATCAATTAATTTTCCTTTTCAGAAAATTTGTTACATTCTCAGATTTTCCAATTAGATATTTTAAAATCAGAAAAATTACCATTTCATCTTGATTCAAATTTTTAAAAACAAAATTCAAATTAATTTAAGTGAATTCATTCTTCAATGGTAAACATGAAAAGAAATGTTTTGATTAATATGATTACGTAATGCATGAGATGGAAAATCAGATTACTGAACTTTCTACCCTAAACCCACAGTTTACTGTATAAATAATTTATGCTGTAAAGTTCCAAATATAAAGCCTCATTTTTAAAAATGGTTGACATTCTGGCTCTCACCTGATTCAAATTGTAGCTTTGAGTATTCACTAGCTTTGAAAATCACAGTAACACATGCTAAATGCTGAGCCCCAAATCTAAACAATTCAGAATTAAAATGTTCTTTTGAAACTCTGGTTATAAGAGTCTTCATAAAAGATGAAAATAAAGTTATTAGCACAGCACAAAAGAACTTCTGAGTCCTCAAACTACAAATGCTCAACCACGGGCATGAGACTACTCCTAACCCCGTAAGTCATGATCTACTTTAGTGTATGCTAATTTCTTTCATCTGAGTTTTCCTTAAACCCATCTTTCCTGATTGTTTGTATTTTTCAAAGCAATTCAGCATGATTTAATCTTAAATGACACTCAGACAGTGACTTAATAATTAATATGCCAAGTAAAGCAGGTAAACTAAATCACCTCTTAAATTAAGAAACCAGATCCTTTCTATTAGAGCATAAACATAATTTGAAACATTGGTCTTAATAACTCATGCTCTATTAAGGAAAGAGCAGGTGGCTTAGCGTTGCTAATGCAGAATTGATATTGCAGAAAAATATGAGAATCTTAGGTTGGTGTACACTGTACTTCAGTTGCTTTCTAGCTGTACCATCAGCATTTAAATAATGAAATTACATTCCTATTCATGAGCCACACTCTTCTGAATTTTAAGATGCATATCATAATTATTTTTAGAAATTAAGGGATAATGTTTATTCCCAATGGATACTGTTGTTGTTGTTGTTGTTATTATTATTATTATTATTATTATTAAAATAGCATGTTTTTAAACATTAACTACCAAACTGCAGGAAGCAGGGCAAATATCTGCTCCCTGAGTCAGTAATCAAACATGCTCTTTCCATTAGCAGGTTGGGTGAAGACAGAGGCTGAGCTGGAATCAGTGCACGCTGAAGTGCCCCATCATTAGAGGTTCTGGAAGTGTCACTGCTGAGGTTGCAGACAGCTTTGTTTAGCTCTGTTTTGCACTGGTCATCAAAAGTTTTCATTTTGATCTTTTCTGCTCACAGACCTGCACTACAAAGCCCTTGTGCACAGTTTGCCAGCTGCTCAGCATCCCTTCCACGCAGAAACACTGAAAAGTCTGTCTTCTACCTGCTCCGCAGACCAGAATTCAATCTTTGTTTCTGCAGAGCAACTGTGGTGAGCCAGTAGCTTCCACCCTGTTACATTCACCGAGCTGAGAACAGAGACACCCTGTCTTTTGCTGGGCTATGTGCCAATTTTGAACTGTTTTTTGCACCTTGATGGTGAAGATGTAGCATTTAAATACATTCTGTAGAGCAAGGCTGAAAGCAGATGCCTAAAAGATGGTACATAGAATTCACGGTCATGTCTTCATAAATTATGGAAGTAAATTTAGGACAATGGCCATTTACTCACAGAAATTTCCTAATTACTTGTTGGATATTTTGAACTTTTGGGTATTCATTCATTTTCCCTCTAGTCAAAAAACCTGCTCTGTTAAAATACTGGTAGCGTTTGCATCTAGCTCTCTTTTTCACCTTGGGCATATGCAAATGATGGATTTAATTACACAACAACAGAATGAAACTATAAGGGAGAATAAATGCCACAGTAGGAAAAATATTTGTACTGTGACCTGCAAAATAAGATTATTTATTTCTGTAAGCCTAGTTTAAAATACCTTATTGTAAGACCTGTAAGCATACTGTCAGAAATAAATGCCAGACCTGGATGCAGTCACTCATCTTTCACTGCAACAGGAATATCAGTTCGGACAAATCCTTAAATTTACTTATTTGGATTAAAAATGAAGAGAAAGCAAAAGTAAACTAACTCTACAGTTGGGGACATCTCCAGTAGGAATTGTTTATTTGATAGTTAATGGAATGATCCAGAGCTGTCCTCTGACTCATCATCATACATGCCGAGATGATGCAGTTTTAATAAGATTTTTATTAAACATCATTGCTGATACTGAGGGTTGATAGAAACTGTTAGGAATTTAACACTAGGATGGAGACAGAGTTAGTGATCTTACAGACAATTTAGCTTGAGAGAAGTCTTTTCATGGGGAATACAATTTTCAAAAGAGAGACCACAGAGAGCTCACCAGTGAACGTGAGATATAGATGTCAGGGGCAGATGCTGTCCACACTGGCTAGCCAAGCATTTGTGTCAGAGTGCATGATACAGGCTGCAGATAAACCACTCACTACTTAGCTGTCATTTGTATCTAGGATGGCTTGGATTTTGGAAGGATTTGGATATATAGCCTCTGTTCTCAAAATTCCCCACTTAGGTGCTCAGGTTGGTAAAGCAGGTGTCTAAAGGAAGGGCATGAAACCAGCTGTAAGCCAATGCCAATGGATGGAGAGGCTCTCAGTTCAAAGGTTTTGTTGTCTGTGAAATGTCGCAATAAAGGAGAATCAAACATGCAGTAAAATACTGTTCTGGGAGCTAAAACCCCTTAATGCAGTCAGCGTTAAATCATATACTCACAACAAATTGAAAAATAATATGACCAGTGCCAAAAGAGCCATGCATCTGAAGTTGTCACTTAGATAAGAAGGCAGCGCTCCTCCAGCACACTGCCCGGGGTTGTGTGCGCTCTCCTGAGGAGGACAGCGAGGCTCCATTCAAAATGTCATTAGTACCTCCAAATCTGCCTGCTAGGATCGGAAAACCATTTATTAGGAAAGTATAAAAAAGGGTATCAGAACATGGGAATGAGGGACAGGAGTCTTTGGTCCCAATTTTGGTCTCATTCTTATCAGCTTAATTTAACAAATAACTTCACATATCTCCATGCTGCTGCTTGAAAGCCGCTTTTGATGAGACCAGAAGCAAACCACCTCCTTGTACTTTCAAGCAGGGCTGACATCCAATACAGTCAGTTAAAAAGCTAATGAGGCAGGGATGTAGCAACAGCTCCTTTCACCGAACTGATCAACCACTTTACAAATGAACATGGTACTTCCTTAAGTGAGGCCCAAGCATACGAAAATGGTCCTTAAGTCAATCTCCAGCTACTTTTCCCCCTCAAAACACAAAGAAAGAGATGAATGATTTAAAGTTGCTGTGGAGCCGACTGAGAGAGAGTCAGCCACGTGAAAAATGCTGTTCTTGTGAAGTACAGCAACTGCCACAGTATAGCATCATTCTATGGTCTGGAGTTCCTGTTTAATAAATGACGGCACAAATCCTGCTGCAATCCTTTAGAAAAACTTCTGCAAGACAAAACATCTTGTTTACATGCAGTCATAACCACACATTACAGAATGAAGCGTAGATGGATTGTATAGCAAAATCCATCTGTTCTACCTGCAGTTTATATTTAATACTGTACGATAAAATATCTTGGAAGTCACATAAATCATTGTGACATTCTAATCCAACCTCTATTCAGAAATCACAGCAGCTGTCTTTTAAAATGTCCTTCCCAACAGTAACAAAATCTGACCCTATTAATGAGATCAAAGCTTAAAATTACTAGATACCAGTCAATGGTAATTCTTGTTCCGTTACAATTACCAAAATTCAACCCTTGCACTGATAAAGCACTTCGAATTTTACAAAACTATACATGGATTGTTCTTTAACTAACTTATATGTGTCAATATGAATTGGGCTTATGTGATGCATAGATATATGTAGTGCGTGGTATAGGAATTACAGTAGGAGCATAAAGTTTGTATAAAACTTGCAATATATTTTTATCTTGAGTTCACAGTAGAAATAAATTATTTTGTATGTTTATCTCTTTATCAATTTACATTGTCCTTATCACTATTAGTCGCAAAGCAATTCTCACTAAAAGTACAAACAGAACAATGCTCTGCCTTCTCTTCCCTGTGCCTGTAAGGATGGTTTATGAAGGTCCACAAGATAATAATTACATTTGTTCCAGCTTTCAGGAAGTTCTGAATCTGTAGCAAGTTATATGAAACATAATCCATGCTTTTAAGACCAGCAAAGGCTATGTGGTGGGTGTTTGAAAGTCAGGCTAAGGCTGTATTTAGTGAGTCCACACCAGAAAAATCACCCCATCCAGGGGGATCCCCGGAGGGACCATAGCAATGCAACATGGCATGGACAGCTACACCACCACCCTCCAAAGGGGCCAGTTCTGCTGAGTAGTGTGGTGGTGAGCAAGGCTGTGCTCTTCCTTTTGGTAAATTTGCCCGGTGATGTTTTTGGCATGGAATCAGGCCGGGGAAGTGAACCCAAGGAAGTGCGTGGCTGAAAAATCTCCTCATTTCCCTTGTCTTTCTGTATGCAGGGACAGTAAGGTGTAGTAGACTTTCTACTATCTGTGCTTTACCTTGCATCCTAACGATCTTAATGCATTTGTGTGAGACCTAAATCAATGCAGTTCTTCCATTGATTTCAATGTGTTTTGAATCAGAACCGTTGCAGGCACATGGTCCTGAGCTGCTTCCGTGTTGAAAGAAGACACAGGGGAATAAGGTCTGGTAGCAGCTATGCCCAGAACAATTCCAGTCAATTCTAAAAGTTTCTCTAGGGCCAAACAAGACTCAGCACACTCATCCAAAGCTTCTGGTGATCCACAGAGGGAAAATACCTGCAGGGAACTTTAAATTTGTTGGTCAAGCTAGCCCTTACCAGCCAGTCCACAAGCTATAGGGCAAGCCATGAAAAGGAGGGCATTCCTCACCCTGCACAGGGGTACAAAGCCATCCCCACCCTGGCCTTGTAGGAATGGAAAGGATTCTCTCTGTGATCATTGGTGATTGCCACCCTAAAGACATCTGTGGCACATACATTTATTACATGCAGAGCCTTTGATATACTGGCTTTGAGCATGGACTTTGAGCAGGTGAAGAAAGACAAAGAGAACTCATTATTGTTTATCATGTGCCAGATGGCAGCAATGCCAGGATCAGGCTGGTTGTCCTAGGGACACACCATGATCTCCAGCACACAGCAAAAGACTAAAAGCATAGAAAACAAGTCCTTGGAAAAGGCAGATTGCACAGTCAAGTTAGTACTGTGAGCATCCAAAGGACGAAATTTTCTTACAGATAAGGTAGTAGTCCCAGACTTTTCCTTCTGCCTTCAAAAATCCATCCTTATTTTCTAACACTGGAGCTGGAACTGCCATTACAGAAAGGAAATCTGCCTGATACACTGTTGGCACCCACCCTGCTTTGAGCAGGAGATGGGAAAAGGCAACTCCAGGGTTCTTTCAGCCAATATTTTTATGATTTTCATTTCATCACCTCCAGATGCTTCCAGGAGCCAACAGGTTTTGAAATATGACAGTAATATGAGGGAACCTGACCACACTTCTCAGAAACAACCTTGCAGGTCACCAGGGATGGGCATTGCAGTCTTGGTTATTTGGGCTGCAGGAAGAATGAGGGACAGCTGACAGTTCACTCCTGTCCTTCTTTTGGCCTATGGGCTTCATACATAACCAAACCCTGCACATCTGATGGATGTCTGGTTCACCTGGGCAGTAAAAACATCTGCTTTTCCTGCTAAGCTAAGGAATGCACCTTTTCAAACTTCATAAAACCATCATACAGAAGACAGGGAGGATTTGTTAGGCATTAGATGAAAACCTTATGCTGAAAGCTAACTGATCTTTGCAAACAAGATCACTTCTGTCACGAAAAAAAAAAACCAAACATGTTTTTAGTAGAAAGTTATAAGGTTAAAAAAAAGGTAAAAAAATAGCCCAGGGAAAAATAACTATGCCAAGGATTGCATCGAAACACTTAAGTGCTGCTGAAGACTTGAGCTAAGTGTGTGATAGCTACCCCCCCTTTATACTATGTTGTAAAACCTGAAACAGTGGGTCATGAATGCGCACTTGTGACACTGCCAGATCTGAAAGGTCTTTCCTCTTGCCTGATCCTAGTATGACATGGGAGATGTGAACAGTCTGTTCTTCATGCAATCCCCAGGTATTATTTAAAATATAAACAAACTTCCAGAAAATTGCACTGATCTCTTTTTGACACTTCATAATTTTCTCTTGGTAATTGCTTAAGTTGTAGCAATTGCCTGGCAGACATGAAATATGACGGGGAAGGTGGAGGGAAGGAAGCACTTACTGCTAACTATATACCGGAGAGATAAGTGCCAGTCATAATCTGACCTGATATTAATTTCTGTATGAGAAGGGGTTTTCAGAAGAAATCAAATGCTAAATACTTCTATATAACTGTAAAAAAAAAGTAACCTGTGAAGTCATGGGCTATTAACTAATCGCTATACTTCAACTAATGGCAGCATACAGTTGCTAGGTAACTCCTGATAAGATGTGTGCATTGGCTTCCCGAGAATTACTAGAGAAAAGTGATTCCCTCCACCACCACCACCACCACCACCACCACCTCTGAGTTAAACTGATTACATAGGAGTTTCTGTTTTGACTGATTTTACAGGAGATAAATGGTGACTACATTGTGTTTAGACAGCCAAAATCTGCACACTAGGTGATAAAATCTAAAAAAATGCAATCACTGAAGTGCATTTGTTACTTTTTCAATGGGTTCATTTACCCTTGACATCACAACGCTTCATGCTGGAATCCTGAGTTCTCCAACTGATTTATTTTTATGTACTGCATTATATTTCATAAGATGCAAAGAGTCAGATGACTGGAAGCTAACTCTGAAAATCAATGAGGAACAGATACCTACATTTGAGCGGTGTTGCCCTTTTACAATTTTTTAATATTTTTACTCTCTGTTTCACACTATCACAGTTATGTCTTTGATAGAAACCTGAAATTCAATTCTATTTGAGCAATTGTTTCTTTATTTTGGTTCACCAAGTTAATATTAAATAGAAATGAATGCTAAGCCAATTCAGTAAACAGTTTTTGAGGAAATATTATACTGCCTCACTTGTTCTGAATAAAATAAAAACACAAACAAGACTAAAAACAAAACAGAAAAGCAAAAGACATCTTCAAAATGAAGAACTATATAGAAACCGCTGGCAGAAAATAATAGGTTTGATTTTTTTTTACCCAACTGTCTAGCATTAAGTATAGTATATGGGCTGCAAACTGTTCTGTTTTGCAGGGAAAAAAGACTTGCTATATCTCTAATAATTAGTCTTAATATTATTCCTTGCCCTGGAAAATCAGGCACTCTCAAGCAAATTATTTAAAAGAAATCAAGATAAATTCAAAGCTATTTCACCCTTCTAAATTTATGACTTTTACAGTGTGTTTGGGTTGTCTCCCTCTTCTGGCTGATCCAGACAACCCAAGGAACCTACCACTGTTCAAACTCATGAAGTTTGGTGTTGGCACAGCCCAGCCAGCTTCTCTTGTGTGAGTTTATATGGAGACTGCAATATCTGTACCTACAAGCACAGGTACAGATTTGCGATGGGACATTTTTTTCATGGTAAGCACTCTGTCCTCCATAAGACTACCTATCATCCCTTAGGAAGGAGTGAGCAAGCAACGAAAGAAAGAACATAAGAGATGACATTATTATAGTTTTTCTGAGTTAGCTTTGAGATTAGGGGACACACCAGGGGTTTCTACGCTACCAGAAGAGAAACACAGTTGTTTGCATACACTCCAAGCGGAATGACTATTTTTGTATCCCAATCACACACCTCCTCCGCTGGCATCAGCCAGGGTTCTTTCCATGGCATACATTGCTCACAGCTTGATGCAACAAACTGCCCGACAACTATATCGAGAAACAGCTTGTTTTGTTTTTCTAATTTGGAAAACAAAGGCGCACTGCAAGCTGCGCTGACTGGGAAGTCATACATCTTTAAAACAAAGTAAAAAGGAAAGGAAAATAAGGAAACATCCTTTAGTTACAGCAGACACCTCCTTTCCTTGCAAAGTGCCCTGTCAGCATGGCCCACCTCATGCCACTTTTCAACATCAGCTGAAAAAGAATGAGATCTTTATTGTGTTTTTGTTCAGAAGTTAATACTAGGGAATTTGTTGTCTGTAAAGAGAGGGCTTCAGGCCACTGGAAAAGACTCTTCCTCTGGTGGGATCAGCTATGGAACTAATGTAGACTACAGACTCTTCACTGCATGGGCCATCAGGTCCCAAAGGGTTGCCCTGGAAGGTAGGTTAACCACTGGGCTATCAGGATCCAGCCAGGCCCAGAATTACATGGTCCAGCCTGGTACAAACATTCATCTCCCCTCACACTCAGCCTCTTTCCAGGGAAATCCGTACAACAACAGGAGCCTTTGCAGCCCCACTTCAGGAAATCACCTCAACCTGCTCTTGGGGACATGGAGTGTAGGACAGGCCCAATAATGGCCTTGCATGGCCTCTTACAGGTGTCCAGGGCTGGGACACCTGCTGGGCTTTGATTATCCGACTGCTCCAGCTCAGTGTGCTCACACACTCCATGAACACAGCCTGTGCTCAGACAGTCAGGGATGGACACAGTTGAAGATCACGCTTGGGAATCCCTCGGACAGGCTTATCAGACCAACATGGAGTACAATGAACATTATTTTCACTGTTCACATCTTCAGCCAAGACTGCAGATTGTGATATCCCAGATTTACCTAGTCATTTAGACGGCACAATCATCTTGACACCTCAGGTCCAGTGGAGATCAAACCCATTCAATCTCAGCTTTTAAACTGAATTCCATTTAACTATGCAGCCCTAGCCTTTGGCTTTCCCTGTAATCAGTGGTGGGAAATAAAAGGCAATTCCAATCATTGCTGGACTCTGCTGATTATAAAGCTCAGCTGACTGCACTCCTATCACAGATGATTCAGTTAAGTGCCTGTACAACTAAGTTAGGGGTGGATGATGTTAGTTGCTAATAGACTTTTCTAATCAGTGGGCTTACATCTCAGTGGAGCAGGTAAGGGTGCAGGGAAGTCTTGGGAGCCATAAGCCAGTCAACCAAAGCTCTGGGAAAAGCCAGAGCCAGTCTTGTGAACTGGGAGCCTGGACACTCCATGCTTGCAAATAGCTGCTCCTCCAGTGTCCCACGAAACAGAGCTGGTGTACAATTTCTATAAATGAAGAGGACTGCACCAAGGAAGTAACTTGCACATATCACTCATCTTAGGAAAATGACCCAGCGAATCTCCGAGTATTTGCTAATCTGTTCAGGTATCTAGCATGAGGGGATCCAGACTGGTGGTTCCTTGTACCTGCTACATCGTGGTAATTAATACTAAAGGTATTTGTGGGCACGCAGCAAGGAGGAGACCTTGGTCCTCATTCAGCTTTACAGCCTGAATGGGCTGGGTAGGAGTACTGAATTCATATCCTGCAAATAAGTAATTTTACAACAAAGGAATTCCGTGGTTCCACCTCTCCTGAGCCAGAAAAGCCACAGCTGACACACCTTTTCAAAGTCTGCTCTCCTGACTTGTGGGCTGCTGGCAGGTTTATAAGACCATGTTTTAAATTAAGGGCAGATGCCAATACAATCTATTGTTGTGCCACTGTATATAATAAAGATGACTGCCACCTTCTTGGAGATTATTTGCATTCCTAATCAGAGAAAGAATTTGGCTGAGCAAATTTGGGAGTCCCCAGGATGAAGGAAAAATTTCAGTAGAAATTTAATTGCTTGAAATGTATCAAGTTGCCATATTTTGTTTATTTCCTGAGATTCAATTACGAAAATTGCCAGCCTGCAACTCCAAATTGCATGACAACTGTTGAACTTACAGTCTCACAAGGATACTCACCCCAGAGCACAACAACACACACATTGCTCCACTACCCTAAAATAATATAAGCTGCCAGTAATTGAAAAGGGCAAAATAAACTCTGCACCTTCTTTATTCCCTGACTGGTATAATGAGGATGTCATTCTATTGTCTCCTGGGTGGGATCTCTTGCCATCTCAGTTGTTACAGGTTTTTTTCTAGACACGTTGGGTACATATATGGTTTCACTTCACAAAATGTCTCTGTGCCCTCACCAGTCTGTTCATCCTTGTCAAATCAGGATTTCACACATTGTTTTCTGCACATTCCCTAATCTTAGTGAAAGTTTCATTTCCCCAGCCCATTGCCATCGGCTATTAGTCTGGCACAAAACTCAAGCTCAAAATGAAAAAGATAAAACAGAGAAAAGTCAGCAGACACAGCTGCTATTGCTCTGCTTTCTCTTGTCACAGCTAACAAAATGTGCTTAATAGCACCATTGTGTTACTTGTGTGCCAGGGAGACAACAAGGTGTATCCTGCCATGCCCTATGAATATTACCTATTCCTGAAATACTCTGTATCTGCCCATTAGTGTTTCCAAAGTTCACCATGGCATAGATGGAGCAAAGTTTCTTTGTCTAATGGATACAAACCAGCAATAACAACATGGTATTAGCCACTGTGGATGTTACTGACCAACAGGGTCACAGACAACACCTGGACTTACTCTAAGCTTTGACTGTTGAAATCAAAAGACCAAAGTCTTAAAATGACAATTCAAAATTTCACACATTGTTAATTAATTTTTTTAAATATATTATGGCATTTTCATAAGAGCTTAGTTATTTGACAGACTTTTAGCATTTTTGCCTACTTGGTATCAGCAAAGTAAAGAAACTGAGCTTGTTTAGAAAAGAGACAAAATTATTTTGCATGGCAAGACAAATATGTTTTAAAATGTAATGAAATACTGTCAATTTGTTTAAAAAAATTTAGTGGCAGATTCTGGCTTCTATGGGTGAAAAACTCTCTTCTCTGGTTTAGAAAGGAATGATTTTCCTTTTAGCATTCAAATTTGCATGCCAATATACTTTGCATATAATTTACATATCATACTGTATCACAACCACTTTGTCTCTTATTGTAAAATCCAAGATCAGCTCTGAGCATTTCATAGCCAGGATTATTAAAATATTTTGTTAAGTCAAGTCTGAAGATAAGCTTTCACCCTGATGCTCCTGGAATTGCATACTAATGGGCAGGAAAGGTGAGCGGCTGGTTCAAGCACTACGTTGGGCTTTGGGTCTGGTCCCAAATTTCTCACAAGCTTCCTTTCAAATTTGGACAATTTCATTCAATATCTCCGTAACTCAGATCCTTATTTGTAAAATAAGAAAAATGATAATTTTTATTGCTTTTCTTTTCTAATCTTGTCTTTTTGAGTGATTATCTGTAATCACTCAAAGGCAGTTTTCCTATCAGTCTAGTGTGGGCAGGCACCCAGTGAGATCCCAATCCTGTCTTGAAAGCATTATTGTAATGCCCCTGTTAATCAAAACTACTCAGCCTTTTTTCAATCAAATGATTTATGCAAAGAAATATCAAATTCCTGCAGAATGATTTTTTTTTTCATAGATCCACACAAGTTTTCAGGAAACTTTAAATAGTTTTTTTTTTTTTCCTGAAAAAGACATGATTTTTGGTTAAAGTTCAGATGACAGAAAGCTTTACCACCACCTACAGTTTAGTATCAGAGCACTCCTATGGGAAACTTCACCTGCTTGACTCAGAACAAGGATCTTTGTATGAACAAGGAGCTATGTTGAACAATTCCTATCCATCCCAGGTTCATAAACTTACTGGAATATTAAAATATTTACAAAAAGTGAAACAATTCCAGAAGGCTACTACCCTGTGTAGTTGATGAGGTTTAGCCCACATAGAAAAGCAGTGCAGAAAACCAGGGTCTTCCTCCTTCTGCATAAGGACCTACACCTCCATTCTGTTCTGGGTCTCTCTTGGGCTTCTATCATGAAAAAGTAGGATTTCATCCAAACGGGAAACCAGCGATGCTCCGCAATATCAAAAAGCTCTGCAGCACACAGAGCCGTATCCTGCTGAACATTAGTAGGTGTATACAGGGCACTTTTGGTGGAAACTCAGAGTGTGTGTTCTGAAGCTGCCTGTAATACTTCAGCAGTGTGAAGCAGAAGCTCCCAGCAGCACCAGAAGTTGATTGGAAATGGGACCACAGCTGAGGGCCATGAAACACCTGAAGCCTCTTCCTGACCTGTGGCAAGAGCTCAAGGACATTATATAATACAAAGTACCGTAAACAGCTAAAACAGGTTGCAGAGGTTAGTGGTGTGAGTACTCACACTGTATTGGATATATTGCTTACAAGTAGCAATGCACTGCTTATTTCCAGATACTATCTTGAGATGTATTATGGATTAATGCTTCTCTAATCAATAGATCATCATCATCATCTCTCCTCTTAAGACAAACTCGAATCAGCATTTCAGTGGAAGCTACTGTAACAGATTTTATCTTTTTTTCCTAAATATTCATCTATTGTAGCTAAAGTTACTTGTTATATATGAAGAATTCCCAATTCTCTCCAGGATGAAACAGTCATTATTTATGTTAAAATTAATAGCAAAATGTGTAAGAAGGTGAGTGAATGAAGAAGAACTTGGATTAAGTAGCGCTGGTTAACCTCAGCACAGACTGCTGCTGTTCTGCTGTAGAACGTGATGAACTTCACAGGGTCAATTTAGTGTTCTGGGAAAAAGCAAAAAGAAAAAAGGCAGCTCTGGTTCTAAGGAACACCCTGGTCATATGGGTAACAGTTAAGAGGGGCCATTCAATCTCTCAGGTGTACATCTTGGTAGTGCAGGTAGCACTAGAACAGGCAACAGGAATAATGGGGTTTCCCAGAAAATTTCTAACTACCTTACATTATCTGGCACCTGTGTGCCAGACACCTGTACGCTGCTGAACACCCATCTGCTACATATGCTACATGCATTTCTTTTCTTTTTCTTTAAGCTTGGCAAAGGAGTTGATTAGGAAGATAAAGTCTCTGAAAAACATTTTGGACAAAGATGCCAGCACAGATTGTACAGTAAAAGATATCAGGTCTGCCAGTACATGCACACCACACTCTGCAGGCTGCTTATACTTGCCTCTCAATGATTTATTGCACAAATTACTGGAGTTCTGAAATAGTACAAGCCATATCTCCATATTTCTATTTGGTATAGATTTGATAATGCAAGGATGCAACCTCCTCAACAAGCAATATTTGTATTCTAGCTAGTCTTTTTTCTTGGTCAGTGAGAATATCCTTTCGGAGCAGTCGCTGCTTATCTTTCCTTTCTGCTCTCTCCTGCTACAGGCAATATAGCTGAATGCTGCTGATATGATTTTTGTCCCATTCTAAATCTAAAAAAGATACCTTTTGTATGACAATTTCCCCAAGTATTAAATAAACTCACTGATGGTATTTCGCGTTTTAAAAGGACTAAGTCACATTGCTTGTGTGTGCACAGCTATCAGCAGCTAGATGAAACCGTCTAGTGTCCAGCAGCACTCACAACTCTTCTAGGTTGATCTCAGAAAACACAATACCCTTCCACAAAAGGATGTGCTCATATATACTTTTTTATATATATATGCAGTTACTTGTAAAATCAGAACCTTAATGATATATTTACTTTTTAAAAAAGGTCATAAACCCCCCAAGAAGTACAAGGAAGGACACAAGATTACGTACAACTACTGGCTTCAGTAATAATAATTAAAAGAAAAGTATTTCAAGGCAAACACTTCTTTTAGGACTAACCAGATTTTTGTACTAGTGTAGAAAAAAAAGTTATTAAGAAATATTTTTAACTGACTATTTTAACAGACAAGTATATTGAACATATTAACTGATATAGAAAACATACTACTCTCACATTTGGATAAACTAAGGTACATTTTATTCACATGATACCTGCAGTTGGCAACTGCCTGACTCTTCCATTCAGTGCACAGTACACAAAATAGAAGTTAGCTCTTCAGGTTGTGCATATGCACACACAGATACATAGATACACATGCAAAACCCTAAAGCAACATAGTGCACTTATCTTCTTCCCATTTTTAGATCATACATATTTCATTAAGCTTCATGCAGAGTGTCTTCTGATTTATGGTAATTGTCAACAAAAGCAAAAAATGCCTACAGTTTTAACCCTGGAGTACTGGGGATTTAACTGGGATAAAATTAAAATGTTTATGGGGGAAAAAAAACCCCATAACAGCCTAAGCCACTGGGAGCTTGACCCTTGAGATGTTGTCAATTTTTTATTTTATTTTATTGTGTTTGTTGTCTGTAGAGGCAGATGCCAGAAGCAACATCTGATGTACTGGACACGTCCAGTGTTATCCCAGCATCCTCATGGCCTGGAGGACTTGGAGTGAGACTAATTTCCATATCAAACCCAATTTAGATGAAACATCTTGGTTTAAAAAAAAAAAAAGCCAGTGCATCAATAGCCCCTTGATTAGATTTTCATCTCCTGAGCAGACAACTATGAATATTTATTACCATGAATGCAGATTTCCCTCTTTCCATTGCTCTGATCTTGAATATTACCCACTGCTAATTTTTATGAAAATTTGGGCAACATAATGTTTTCACATAAACTGACAGTTCTTGAGATAATCCCGTTATTGTTTGATGGGAAATGACAGTTTCCGCTTATTCATGTGTTAACGAGGGATTAAATATTGTTTTTCATCACCGTAATCTAAGATGGACTGGAAATTAAAATTCGAACATTGTGCATTAGCAGAGCTTTGAGGAATAGAATTTGTTTGCATTCACTTAGTAAAGATCTGTAAATTAACAGTTTAACAATCCAGTGAAAACCATACCATAAAAATGGCACTGATGTTTGTAAAATGAAGTTGTTACTCTACCTGCTAAAGGTAAAGAGCCAGAGAGAGAAACAGTTTGCAAAATGGCATCCCTTTGCAAGAGCAAGGTGCACAGTGAGCTGCTGTCAGCCCCAGTGGTCTTTGGGCATTAATGGACTGTCATTCTTCTGTGGCACAGAATCATGTCCCTTTTCCTTGTCACAGGTTCTGATATTCAAACACTTGATATAATTAGATCACATTGAAAAAATCCTCTATCATAAATCTATCAGTAACAGTAAAAGCAGTCATACTGACCCAGGAGCTGTTTTCATGCATGCCAAAGTGCTGTGCTCACACCCTATCCAGGTCTTGGCATACAGTACATAGACACATATAATTCTTCACTGAAATGGGTATTTTGCTGGAGCTGCAGTATACAGATATAACGGATCAGTTATCTCCTCAATGCTCATGCCTAATTACCAGCAATGCAAATCAGAGATACCTATATGTACCAAAGTGAAAATAGAGACCTACGGGTGGCATTCATGAGCCACCATTACATTGCTGTTTCAACAGAAGCTTTGAGTTAAGTAGGTTTGCAATTGTACTAAAAAACGCCCCAACATCTCCCTTTCATACCAGTCAAAGTGCAAATAATCCTAAAACTATGCTTAGTCAAAGCAATTCAAACATCTACCTAACCAAACATCGAAACTATCTCATTAGGATAAATCTTGCTGATTCATGGAAATAAGTAACAAACCAGCTGCAACAAAACTAATTTAATAGGAATTCTCATGGTTAAATTTGGAACCTTGTTAAAAATATTCTGACTAAGAAATGATGTCATGTGTACAGCACATAAAGCCTTGCATTCTGAAGGATGCTGAAGTGATGGACGGGCAGCAGCACTATAGCAATGTTGCCTCTAAGGATGGAAACTCAGTGATGTACAGGTGCAAAACTGTTCTGGGCAGGACAAAGGAGAATGCGCTACCAAACCTTCAGCCTTCCCAGAAAGCACATCTGATCTAAAGTTTTACAGCCTAGTTCTAAAAAACCTGCAATAAATGGCACAGCAATTCTTGTAAGTAGATAGGAAAAAAAAAGTCACTAGCTGCAGCTGAAGCTTTAATTCTTAGGGAAACACATGCCTTAAACACCTGTGCTACAAGGCAGACCACTCTGGAACTGCCTGCTGGGAACGGTCCCTGGCCCGGATCTTGCTTAGATTTAGAAGCAAAACAGCCTAGAAGAGTACAAGTTGGCACAGGACGCGATGTGAGTGACCATGCCAACAATTACAAGTACAGATGAATGTGGGACCATGACAGGCTCTGTGCCCTGTTCTTGTTTATTTTGCTAAGGCTGACATAGATATAAGGCCCCTGATGCCAGGGATTTATACACAAAGGTTGGATGTCTCACAGCTTGAATCTTAGCTCAAGACACTTACCCTCCTAATGCCTACAGAACGAGAGCAGAGGTCCTGGCGCATGGCTTACCATGTCGAACTGGAGAGGAGCATTTGCTTCCCAGGGACTGCTAGAGAGAGGGCTGAGGGGACGGGATCTGCTACCTCCTCCTCTTCTCCAACAGTTAAATCTGTGTAGATAACTATGTAAATAGTTAAATAGCTTGAAATCCCTGTGTTCCTGCCAGGATCAAGCTCTTGCCTCTGGAGGTGGAAGAATCTCCCTTGTCACAATTTCTGACCAGTTCTATCGCTCAAACTTCAGATGGTTAAAGAGAATTTAATCTTAATCCACAGTTTACCCAGCCAACCCATTACACCACTAACAATTTTGTTTTCCTTTGAGTCATAATGAACTGGCTGCGGGTAGAGGGAGGATGCTGAATTTCATGAATCAGTGAGGTACCTAGTACAAACAATCATGTTCTCCTATGTAAAGATCCTACATGCCTTCTTTATATATATAACAAATGCAGGATGCCAAATCACAGGGTAGATGATAACTGATTTTTAAGCAGAATTACCCTGCAGTTTGCTTTATGTAGTCAGTACTACTATCTAAATCTCCTTTCTCTACATATCCATGATGGTTTGTAAGGGAAACTGCTTTAAAAACAATGGTATGACACGGCCTAAAACCAAGACAAAACCTTAAAACAATCATATGCTACTTTTTTAACAGAACAATGTTAACAAAGACAAAAAGGAACAACACTGGTAGGATGCATAAGTTCCTGAAGCCACAAGGCAAACCGTATCTTGTTTCATTTTACATGATTCTGAATAAAAATTGAATTGCTTTAGTTGCCATGACAACTGCCACATCACTTGGCACTTCTGCTCCTTTAAATCACACAGTGCTACTGTAAAGGAATTCATGAAACAACATGACACTTGAATACTTGTGCTTTTTATACTGTTTCAGGAGGAAAACATAAATCAATATAGACTGATAGTTGTCTCTGAAAATCAGGTTTGTTGTATTTTTCTTAACATTATAATCTCCTCATTTCCTTGTCGTGATCTTTAAAAATTTGTAAAGAAGGTGGAGGGCGTTGTCACAATCAGAGCACAAGGAAAGAAATTACTACTGACACCTGATTTCCAAACTGAAGCTGTGACCTGTCATTCAGATGTCAAAATACCTCTGCTATGCAGTATTCAAATCAAATACAGGGGATAAACATTGGAACTTTGCCCCTCCACAACCAGAGACAGTGTGATATGTGACAGAAGACAGTCTCAGTAGCATCCAGGCATCTCTTTAACTCTAAACTTAGCAGTAGCTTAAAAGGAAAGTCTAACTATATACTTAAAGATAAAGCATATTCTAAACGTTTGCAGAATTGGGGCCATGATTTATATTGTTTTAGTATGTTCCATATATAACATGCAGTCACAGAAGGTATATGACAAAATAATGTGGTAAAATTATATACATATTCATGCTGCATATTTTTTGTTTTTATTTTGCTGTTTATTAACACTCTGGATGCAATTTATTTGAAAAGCAGCCCTTTAGTGGGCTGTGTACCATAATGAATAGTTAATAAATAGCATTACCATTATCTCTAAATACTAACTAAAATGCATTTTGCAAAAACATACAAGATCTTAAATAAATGAGCCATAGAGCTCCATCATTCTCTTTGGAGAAATTTAATGTTCTGTTTAGTTTTATTCCTTAAGGCTCGTGAAGCATTACTTCTAAACGTTACTGTATGACTAACTTCTGATTAGCATCACTTTACTATACAAGTATACTCACAGAACTGTAATAGTCAGATATTATTCACTGTCAGTAAAACTCCATAAAAGTAGTATATTACTAGTAACATTCTATGTAAAATATAGTCTATGAATTTTTAAGGGTTACACAGCTTTAGATGCTGTAATTTGTGTGTGTGTGATAAGGTGAATCTTCCTCATTGTGCCTTCACCAAGAATATTTCTAGGATTGTACTCCTTAAAGTGTTTCATTTCATGTTTTCTTCTTTATATATGTATAGACTTCAAGTTGCATGCCTTAAAGCAAAGACCCCCTCTGTGACCTGACGCATGCCTTGCCCATAGCAATGTGTGCTGCTCCAGAACACTGTCCTCCTGGAAATCTCTGTTAACTGCTAATCAACACAGCCACAGTGATCAGTGAGAGCCAGCAGCAAGGGCTGTCTGCAGGATCTCCAATCCCACATCTCATGTTACAGGAAAAAATTAATTTGTTGATCTCAAAGCCATGGGTTTTGTAGGAAAAAATACTGAAAGCAGACTCATGGAAAAAGCCCTCCCTGGTGTGCCCTGGTGTAGGAGTGCTTACACTGTAATGCAGAGGTGTATTCCCTCATATGCACCTGTGTTCAGCTTCAGCCCAATTAGTTCTGCCAAGAGGAGGGTGGGTTTCAACAGAAGTTGAAAAACTTAGCTGTGACGGGCTAAAACTGGAATATTTATGCATGCAGTGCTGCTGTTCCTACACTGCAGTCAGTACCAGAGCTACCCTAAGTGATCTTGGGTACAGCATCCCTTCCCATCCCAGTGTACCTCTGGGCATGATGGGTGCTCCAGATCAGGAGTGTTTGCTGAGTGCCCAGATGTCACTGTAAGAAAGGCAGCTGGAGTTAGTTTGATCTTTACAAGCCAAAATCCAACCCTCAGCATTCTACCTAGTAGTCAGAGATCAGAAAAAAGCTGACACCTTATTCTACAGGAACTGCAAATGATTTGTCAAGTTCTGCACTCACTCCCATTTTTTATGGATTTCCAATGTCATACTGGGTAAAATGTGGATACACAGACATTAATGACAAAATTTGGCAACATTAAGGCAGATAAGTTAGAAATCCAACTCCTGCCTCAAAGATGCTTGCACAACACTGGAAACTCTTATCATGTCCTCTAGCTTCACTAGAGTTTTTAAATGCAGACTTCTTTATTGTAGTAACATCACTTTATGCAACATCAACGTAATTCTACAACTATCAAGATATCTATAAATGAGAATAACCTGAAGCACGTCAAAATTTCACTACTCTATTTTAGAACATCTAGAGGTATGGCAGTGTTCATTTTGCATATATTTTGGGTTATCTCCATTTGGTTTAGAAAACTATTCTAATTCTTATGTCTGCTATATGAGAACTATGATTCAAATTTTACAAACAAAGTTACAATTCCAGTGATGATTCTGTTTTATGCAGCCCTACTGGGAAATTGAAAGACTTAATTTAAAATAATGTTTTCTGGAGTGGGTACTGTTTTAACAGTTCAAGACAGAAACAGTGCCATTGCCTCAGCTTGTTTCAGGCTTTGATTCAGAACATTTATTATTCACAGACTCTTAGCCTCCAAAACCTGATTTGAATCATTACACTTTCTCGAGCCACTGGAGAGCCTAACCTGTTACTCTGAAATTGTGTGGAAAACAAATTTCAGCCAACAGCTGGATAAACAGTTATTTTTCCATGGCACAGCAACTGCATTTGAACCATTATTTGAAATTTTCTTAAACTGGAGCTGGACTTGAACCAGACAAACTCCAGTTACAGCCAACCTCAGCAAGGAATTGAACTGAAAACTGCTGCACTTTTATAGTAATTAAAAAGTCTTCTGTGATGAGGAAGAAGTGGTTAAGTTCCTAAAGGATGTGGAAGGTATTCCAGGTTACCCAGTGACCTCTGTGTGGGGCTGTGGTTCACGGTGCTTACCGAGCTCCCTTGGGCTGGAAAGCAGCTCCTGGGTACAAGTCCAGTTGGAATCGTGTTTGCCTGGGACTGGGGATCCCAGCCCTGCTGAATCCTGAACTCAGCAGGAGTCAGGTGGAGCTGTGCTGCTCTAAGGAGGCTTTCGCTCCGTGTGAGACCGAATGCTGTCCCAAAGATATCATAGGGGTGCTTAGCCACGCAAAGCAACAAATTCAACATGTATTTCTGCAAAATGCAATGGTCCACATCAAATTGGGAGATAGGAAAATGGAGTTATGGGTCCTGCTTAAATGCTGTTTAGCTCTTCAGGTTTTTTACCAGTACTATGCCTCTTACGGTATTATGCAAATATACACATAGATAACACTTACATTCATACACTCACATACGCTCAACTAGAGGAGGTTCTTGAACTTCTAAAGATGACCTTAGGACTTCAGAGATTTATTTCATGTGTGGGAGATCAAAAGAAAATACCTCAAAGACGACACCAGCTTTACTGTATCTGAATAACCAAGAAGGTGTGAAAGAGCTCATGATGAATTTAACCGGTGCAAACAGCATGCATGACAATGACTCAAATCTTGGAAGGCTACTGTATAGGAGTTTTAGAGATGTTATAGGTGCTGGAAAACTCCAAACAGAAGATAAACATCTTAGGAAATATAATTCCAGAGGCAGTCAGTACTACAGCAATGCACACATCCCTAGGATTTCAATGTCGGCAGTGGTTTTCCCTACAGTGGAGTTATTCCTGGTTTTCTAGTATAACAGCCTTCTTTCAAACAAGATAGGTGCCAAAATAATTAGCACTTTAAGAGCGATACACAGCACATGGAGCTCCAGTCCAAGTCCATTGAATACTCTGTCGGCAAATGTTGGATGTTGAGGTGGATGTGCTGTGGAAGTCCCAGTATGGGTCTGTTCCACTATGACCTGAAGGAAGCTCTGCTTACCCACAGTCCAGACAACGCTTTGCACTATATCATCCAAACCTTCCCATGAAACATATAGAACATTTAAGTCAACATCCTGACACATGAGCAGCTTCTGACACTGCAGCTCAGGAACTCATTTTTAATCCTGCTAAAGCAGAGCCTCTCCTATGTTGATGCAATGCAGCTAACCTCAGCTCTATCCCAGAAAACTCACTGAAGCTGCGGAAATCTTTTGTATGACATAAAGATGATGAATTGTATTGTAGCTGTGGTAGACTCCAGACCCGTGTTGTTAATGACTACATAGCACATGTTTATGCAGTGACATAAAAGCAATTCATCACCCCTCCCTGGACTTCACTGAATGGCTCAGTAAACTTGGTATGAATTTTATAATCTGTTGTTGGTTTTGAAATGCTTTTCTTGAGATAGAAAGTGAGAGATTGAGAAGCTCTGAGAAGCATTTACCTTTACAAAGAGGCAGTTTCCTTCTGCTGCACCCAAGGCCTGAGTAGTCATTGGTGTCTACACATTCCTTACTGAGGCACAAATCCTGTTATCATAGACCAACACCCAAACCAGATTCTACTGTCCAGAGCAACACCGGAATTATTGCTGAGCTTAGAACAATTCCTGCATTTGTTTATACAGCTGCTCCATTTGCCACTAGTATCTCAGCTATATTTCTCTTGAGCTATTTCAGATATGAATGTTGCCATGCAAAATTAATCCTTTTTGTTTTGCAGTCCTGCAAGTAAAGATTATATATCCATTAACTTTGTCATGAATCTGACCCACTATCCAAACAAAAAGGCCATTTCTCATTCTGAAACAAGATTTTTTTTCTAAGTACTTCTGATTTGAGCATCTTGACTTTGATTTACAGTTACCTTTACATATAATTCTATTCCTACTTGTGAAGAAAAAAAAAAATCCTTATTCAACAAAAGGCTCCTTCATTATGTTAAAATATGTACTTTCTATTGTTTTAACACTGTTAAACACCAGGGTGAATAAAAAACAAACTGCAAAACTGGATTAACAGAGTTAGATTTAACCTGACATAGCCTGAATCTGATACCCCATCAACAAAGAAACAGCTTGGTTACAGCACTCCATTATTTTTCATGTAGGTGAGACTGCAGAAATGTATTCATTATGTACACAATCATATCTGATAAGGCTTAGAAAGGGGAATGTACACAGCTGGGAGAATCCACATGCAACAAAATATATAAGCAGCTGATAAATGTTCTTCCATCACCTTAATGCTCCAAACCACTTGGTTCTTTCGTTGCTGATCACCATATATCAGATGTAACCTGGAATATCTTTAGGCCAAAATTCCCTCAGTTAATTGATTTTCAAATGTTGCCTTCTAAAAATAAATATTTGGCAGAGTATAAAGCACAACCTTCTGTCAAAGTCTTTATTAATCCAAGTAGTATCACCAGTTTTTTAAAAAGCTATGATAGCCTAAAGGCATGGGAGATGAGTTCTGCTTACTAAACCAAGCACAAGAACCAGATCAGGGAGATCTCTAACCTAAAAACTTGTTCATTTTCTCCAGTTCTATTAGCTGGTCTTAAAAAAACCTAAAGTCCTCGAGGCTATGTCTCCAGTATATCCTTAGAATACCACGGTCACAACAACGCTAGTACTACAATGCGGATTGATAATGCATTTAGCAGGTGACAACTTCTTGCATTTCAAGTATTCCAAAATGCTTGCTTTCTCCATTGACCACATATGAGATAACAATTCATTTAAGAGTAAGTGTATGAAGTGAAGTGGGCTTTCACTTTCCAGCTGACTTTGAAGCCAGCTGGAATTCACTCAATGGCTGGAATCGGACAAAACACGTGGAGGTATTTCATTAGCATGAGAAATCCTGTTAGGTAAAATTTTACTGCTTGTGGCTTCCACAGTCTGTGCCACAGTCCTGGTTGTCCTGTCACTTAGCAGAAGCCAGGGCTTGTGGACAGCACAAACAGGCTTCAATCTGGCTTGAAATCAGGACACAGCCTGAGGTGCACAGCCACACTCCATGATACACTTCCCAGCTCTTGAATTATGCACCTTTAAGAACCTCGACTAGTTAAATCAGCTCCAGTCAAGGAGAGATGCTGGTTTGCATTTTCTGATGGTTTCACCTTTGTGTGTTTCCACATTCTAATTCTTACAGCTTTGACCCTGGGCATCTCAGCAGGTCTCAGTGTTGGTAAATCTTCAGGACAAAGTCTTTTAATAATGTGAATAAAGTTACACTTTAATAATGTGAATAAAGTTACACAAAGAACCTCAGAAATCCTGGCAAGTTAAGTTCTTAGGCATGAACTGATAAAAATTAGAAATATAGAAAATGAAAATCAGTAAAAAAAGAAAAAAAGTAAATTCTTTCAGTATATTAAGTTAGTAATTCATTATTCTTAACACTGAGAATAATGTAATCACAAGAAAAAGGCATTTGTCTAGCCCTGTGAGCATTCACCACTATCAAAATTACTTAAATGAAAAGGAAAAAAAAGATAACTGTGTACACAAAATTAGCACGAGAATTAGCAATCAACTGTAGTTCATACAAGGTTCTTAGCAGATAGCATCATCTTTATTAATAAATGATGAACTGCTTAGTGGAGTTTTTGCTTAGTGATATCACCATAATAACAGACACATGTTTTATTTATGTTTCAAGTTACATCCAAAATAAGCAAGTCGTTCACTGTCAGATTCCCTCTAACATCTGAAGACTCTTTACCCCAAATTTAAACTTTCATTGATCTAGACGAGATAGCACTCCATCAAAACCAAGGGGAATGATACGATGACTTCAGTTGCTGTGCACATCTTTGGGGATTTTGTTTCTGTGATACAACAAAGCAAAAACCCGCATTTCTTAAAGCCGGCTGCACTTTTCTTATAAGGATGGTATTTTTTTCTCTGTGGGATACAGTTCTATTTGTGCAGCAGATTGTATTTTGACAGATGCAACTGTATCATAAAAAGGCCCTTAGCACTATCAGACTGGTAGCTCACAAATGTTCATGAGCTCCAGGATTTCTTGAAAAAAAACAACAATTAAAATGTTTTTGAGAGTGTAAAAAGCCCCAAGCCACTTACCTCCCCCACACCAGTCTGCAGAATTTTCAGTCCAGTTGTTTTTTCAAGCTTGTCTTTGTTTATGGCTGTAAGGAAAATGAGATTGAAAGAGTTACAGGAAAGCTGGAATATGCATGTTTTTGCAGCATTTATGATGTAACTGACCTGCTTCCCTCCATCAGTAAATTCATGAGGGTTCCTTCTTATGCCACCTATGGAATATCTTTCACTGATAGCAACTCTGCTAGTCAGTTTTATAAATGGACAGGTATGCCACTAATTGTTCATTATTATGTGAAAAAGAAAGAAAAACTGATTCTAGTTCCCTTGCATACACAGCGCCACACAAACTTATATACAATATGTTTGGGAAATTCTCTTCAGTGGAAACTTCCCACGCTTTTGCTTGCAGTGAAGAGCAGGGCAGCACCTTGCCATTACCACAGCACTGTCACTGTGTAGGACATTTCACAATAAATAGACCCTTATCTAGCAGGTAAGATAAATAGTTTATTTCACAACATTGGGATGCAACTCAAAATGTTTTCTTTTTTCGAAATTTAGTTTTTGTCCTATTTATGAACTTCTATATCAGTAAAAGCATTAAAAAAAAAAAAAAAAAAAAAAAAAGCAATCCAGCATAAATCAGCTAAACACAAACAGGTAGTAATCACTAAGACTACACTTATACTTGAAAACCCAAACATGCCCAGGGCATGAAGTTGAGCACTATCTTACCAGTGCCCATATTTTTCAGTCATTGCCATGGTCTTCACAAGATTTTGGCCTTTGCCTAGCAGCATCCTCACAAAACAATGCTCAACCGCAGCTCTGGGGACAGTCCAAGGATGAGATTATTCCCACCTAGGGGTATAGGTAAGGTCATCCAGTTTTGGATGGGAGGACTTTAACCTTCTAGATGCAAATTGTGACAGTGGGACTCTTGGCCAAAACCCAGGCAGATGGCTTGATTTATTTGTGAATAGAAATGAAGCCTTGTAGCCTTGTTAAACTCTCCTCCCTTTAGCAGTCTAGTCATTAACTGTGTAACCCAAGTGAGTCATCCAGGTTCTCTCCGCAGTCAATGGAAAGGGATGAACATTTAATATGATGAGTCATCCCACATATCTTACACGCATCTGCAGGCACCTATCTCTTTCGTTTGATTACGGACACAGTTTGGACAGACTCAGCTTTTCAGTTTAAGTTGCCTAAAAGAAACATTCCTACCAGAAAGGACAAGAAGTATGCTAGAACATATTGTACACTGTAAGTTTACATAAAAAAACCAACAGAGATTAATATATTTTTCTTTCATTTGTAAAAAATGCTCTTTAATTGTTGGCATTTGAGACATATTCATAGCAGATCAGAGTGCAGCAGACAGTTCTCAGAAGCAATATTACTGTGAGCTGAGAATTCAGTTTGTTTAAAGTGCAACACAAATGACTCACATTTATTTCAGAGGTGAGGTGTATTATTAGGGCTCGATCTCACCTCATACATCCAAAATATGGAGATTTTGGTAAGTGCTTTTAAGTGCAAAGACTCGAGAAGTGAAACTGTAATACAGAGAAACTTTTCTGACTGCCTTCAGCAAGGGATGAACATTGCCTGTGATTCAAATGGAGAGGAAAGTCCTGCCCACATTTTAGGCCCCTGCACAGCTTCACTTTTGCTTCTTTTTAATATGCTACCAATTAAGCAGATAGGAACATGGAGTCCCAAGTTAAGAAAGCTGAAATGCATGTTTTGTTGGATGACAGCCTAGAAAACTTACACAATACTCACATACTTAACACTTATGCCATGCTTTACATATTTACAAACATTTATTCCACTCAGAGTCACAGGGACCACATGAGGAGAGCTGCCTGGACCATGCAATTTGAGTTCACATTTTCACTGTGTTGTATATGTTGTGCGGTATGGATTTCCAAAACATAAGTAAATCTTTGCCAGCAAGCTTGATTTTCAGCCTTCCAATGGACTCTGGACTATGTTACTTCACTGATGGCTGATGACCTGCCATGTCTAACAGCATTATCCCTTTTGGATGTGCCATTTTGCTGCAAAGTTGTGCCATGCTACCGCACTGACCACATCACACCCAGCATACAACTTAAAGGTAGATTTCTACCGAATGAAAATATGTAGAAACCTCCATAGCCTCCTTCAAAGAAACCAAGTCGTCCAACAAATGATTCTTTGGTAGCTTAAGATAAAGAAAACTGCACAGCAGAGTGGCTGCAAAATGAATGGGTATAAGTACGCAACAAGGCTTAAATCCCAGTGTGTAACTTCCTACCACATGAACAGTTAATGGAAAATATTGGGTCTGCTTAATCACCAGATTTTATAATTACTATCACATATTTGACCTCCTTTTTATAGGTTTCCTGCAGACTTTAATTACTGAAGCTTTGATATTAAAAAAACAACAAAAAAACTTTACTTAACACCCGCTTCCCACCCTGATATTGGCTAAAACACAAAGGACAGCTCTACCAGCCGTGCTAACATAAACCCTGCCAAAATCAGGAGCCACGAAGACACGACATGTTATTGATTAAATCATAACCTGAAAATGGTCAAGCTCGGGCACTGTCAGACTGCAGAGAAAGACAGAGCAGACTGTCTCCGGCATGTTCACTCCAGGCATGTACAGGAGCGCATTGTAGCTAACCTTGAACTCCACAAGCAGCTCAGGAAGGTCAAGAAATTCTGTCAAAAACAGCAGTGCTGAAGCTGAAGCATCAACTACATATCAAGCAGCTGCCTCAAGATGGGGAACAGTAAATGTAACTATTTAAATTTTTCTGTGCATAACTGTAATTGAGAATTTAAGACAGTAAACAAGAGTCGATAGCCTATAGATAGGTGAGGAAAAAGTGGTGGGAAAATCAATTCAGATATTAAGAACAAGCCACTAATCCTTTGAAAATTGGCCAACATTTATAAAAAGTATTTTAGTTTACGACCTGCTAGCTTTTATTCCAATACAAATATACAGCAGATGATGTTTCTGTTTCAAATTTTATGAACTGGAAATGATAATTCTGGGTAACACGGTATATTGCACATTCCATCAAAGTTGATTTTTTATGGCCACAGTTTAAAGTCCTGAAATACTAATGGAGAACTGACAAACTCATCAGCACAGAGGCATAATAAAAACAGCTATGCAAAAAAAGGCAAAAATCTCCAGACTAACTCAGTTAGCAACATAAAATCCCTTTTTTTAATCTTCCACTGAAACAAAAAGAGCTTCCAAACACACAAAAAAGGAGGCCTTTAAATTAAATTCACTAGATGAAGGATATGCAAATTACCTGAAGAAGCGGAGCCCTATAATGTTCTCAAAATTCTGCAATAGCCTATTTAATTAGTATTTTAATTTATCAGAATAATTCTTTGCACTTGACAATTTATGCAGTATTCCATATAATTAAGCACGTAGCTACAGTGGAATAATTTTGCCTACTCTCTGTATACCAGTTATTTTAACCTGAAAGAATCTGTGGAAGTCTCTTCTGTGATCTAAATTACAATGGGGACAACTTAATGGCTTTTCTCTATTAGAGAGCATGATGAGGGTGTTACTGAGTGTTTAAGGGTAGGGATTGTTACCGTTCGTAGTCTTCACTAACCTGAGGGAGCTCTGATGTGTTTTCTGAGGGCTAACATTTATTTCCTTTAGCAAAGTTATCTGTCAGTGGCACAGTCAGGAATTTGGAGTGTCTAGTTTTGTCGTTGGCAGGTTTAACCTTAGAGCCCGTCAGTTATTAGGTGAAGCAAGTTATACAGGGCTTCGAGGAGACCTCCAGCCTCATTACAGCACTTCTGGAGGAAGGAAGCCCTGAGAAATGAGTGAGTAGTTTACAAAGGTTTGCTATAAAACAGGTTGCCAAGCACAACCTCACCCTCCAGCTTACTCATGGGACTGCATGCTGGCACAAGCAAGACAGTTTGTGTCAAACCTTGCGCAAGCGAGGTTTGTGCAGGAGGCTTCCTCGGTCTGCCTCCTGTGCTGCTGCAGGATTTACCTGCTCCAGAGAAGAAATCATCCTCAAATAAGAAAAGCATTTGTGGGAAGATGGTGGAAACCTTATTTTTCTGCTGTGAATCTGACTTCAAGGGTGTGCTGTACTTAATTAAATGAAGAAGAAAAAAAAAAAGTACTTACAGACGTATGATTCTCCTGACCTCTATTACATGCCCATTTTAGAATAAGCCAATTGATGCCCTAGACTTACTAACTATATTGACTGGATATCCAGTCAATAAAGTGATGGAGGGCAATTAATTCAGATTTACTGTAGGCTGTCATATGAATTCTACAAGAACCATCTTCTTCCCATCAGCTAGTTGCAAAACTCCTTTCACAGAGCCACATTCAGAAGAATTTCATTTCTTATACCCTCTTTGAGGAAAGGGTAAATCCAGAGAGATGGTAAGCATTTATTACAGCTTTTAACTCTTTAACAAGTTTCCCAAATCTAAGACAAGCAGATCTACTTACTTCAAGTTAGTCTTTGCTTTCTCCTCCCCTACAAAGAATCCCCTGATTATATAGGAAGTTTCTTCACAGGGTGGACCAGAAAGACTGCCTTTATGTTTGACAGGCCCACACACCATGCCATGCATATACGTAGCAGATACTAAAACCTTTGTCCATTGCAATTCAATGAAAATGGATTTCCATAACACTTGGGCTCTCTCCCTGTTGACAACACCACAGTCCCAGAGTAAACATGCCTTTGAATAGTCAGTGCACCTCCTGAAACTGCTGAGGCATTCACACCACTAAATAAGAATGGGACAGAGGAAAACCACAGTCGGTTCCACGTTCTCTGAGTCTTTTCCCTACAGAGCCACCCAATGTTCCATAGGTTTTTCCCACCTCGCTCACTTTCCTTTGTTAAAAAGTAATTAAAAGTACTTTAATTAACTTTGAATTAGATGCTTCGGTATAACCATGTGCAGAAGAATAGACTTTCTGAAATATGAGATAAACTCTCCCTGTCTTTGGCATGTGTCTACAGGGTGGTGTTTGATGCTGTGCCCAGCCCTGGGTACTTCTTCCAGGGTCTACAGCCTGTGAATCTCCCTGGGCAGGAGTAGCATAAGGCTGCAAGTAAAGTCAAAATCACAACATGAGCATTCAAAATGCTCCAGCTTGAAACAAAAATGACTAACTCAAGTGGCCAGATACAAGGAGAAGGGTTCCTTTACTAAATTTTACAATTCAGTTAGTGAAGTACACAGGCTACGGGCAAAAGGTATTTTGTCTTCCACACTTTCTTGGGTGATAGCATGAGATAGTTGCTTCATGTGTAATTTCTAGTTAACTGGCATCCAGGCCTGGAATGAAAATGGTTGCAGAACAGGCAAAGCCACAGAGCTTTGCCTGTTCTGAGACAACCTGCTAAATACTATGTCATATTCAATTTTCAAGTCGTTTTTCAAATTATTTTAATTAGATATTGTTTCAATCTCATGTGCATTAATTTAATTTCTGATATCAACATTTCAGCATTCAATCTGTTCAGATGGAGCACCTTGCTGTCTGGAGTAATTTAAAATATTGTTTGCATCTCCACCAATTTTGAGGGCACACATCCTTTACAACCTGCTCTAGCCAAGAAAACAAGCAGATGGAAATCCAGGCCATGCTCACCACTCCGAGTGCACCTTTGCATTCTCAGAGTTTTTGGCGTAAGACAGCCAAATCTCCATGCACACCATCAAGGAATTTTCCATCTCTATTTGCCTTTAATTTTGGTCAAAAATACACATAAAATCAATTTGTCAGGCAAGTAACAGCACCACATGCTGCAGTAAGAGAAAAATTGCCCCTTAGTTGGGTAGCTGGCAAGAATTGTCCATTTTTTTAAACCCATTCACTAAATAAACCATCACTTTCCCCTCTTTAAACTATCCACCTCCCATGTCCCTCATGTCCATTGGTCAGATAATATTCAAGGATAGAGCACCAAAGACCTGATAAGTCCGGACCTCATGTAGCTGTCTGTTTGCATAGATTAGGTATTTTAAACACATTCTTTCTGCCTGACTGCTTGCATTGATTTATTTTCAGTTATTTAATAAATAGCTGCTCAATTGTATCTTCTCCCTTAACTGTCCTTTAAAATAAGCACACTGCTATTCTAAAGTGTGGTATTTAAATTGTAGTAAAGGGGTTTGGGATATATGCAATAACATTTTTGTATTTCTCTGGAGATTTTTTCTTAATGGTGGGATCCATCTCTTCTAACTTTGCTGTCTCAACTAAGAAATCAGTCAGGGTTCCCTCACTAGTCAAGAGAAGTAAATAGATATTGCTAGAGATTGACTTATCCCATCCTGAGACAGGTTTCATTTATTCATCATATATAAATATAGGCCTGGAAAGGCCTGTTGGGTCAATCAATCCAATTTCTTTTTTTTTTTTTTTTCCCTACAGGCATACCCTTGTAAGAAACATTTGTATACAAGCTCCAAAATACTTCAGCAGTAAACCAGTCCTATAGTCAATCTATGGCTACAGAAAGGAATTTTCAAGGTGTGGTGTCAATGTGATGGTTCCGCTCCCAAAGTATGACCAAATCAAGTTTATATGAATTAGAACTGTAGAAATGAAAAAACCCTTTATCTATTCTACATACTTTCTTGCAGAGCTTCAGAAACCCATTATCAAAAATATTCTCCTCAATAATATAAGGAAGTTGATGCCCATCAATAGAAGAGGTTTCAGTACCACCAACAAAAATAACCATGCTTTGGCTATGTATCTTTTACAAATACAGAATATATTTTAATGAATTATTAACAGTGACAATTTTTAATACTATTGATGATTTTACCAGTGACAATTCAATGCTGCATGTTACCTGATGGAGTGCAGCGCATGTATGTGTAACGATTTGCTTGCATACTTAAAACACTTATCCATTACTTATAGCTAAAGGTATACCAATTCAGCCAGTGTTAGCAGAAAATGAAAAAAAGTGTCATTCCACCTTTCACATAAAAATTTGTTCACATAAATATTCTTTGACAAGCTTCAGCTCTGTACAAAAAAATCCAGATAAAACAACCTGCAGTACACTGAGCTGAAGCTAGAGCAGAATACATTCAAGAAGACCAAAGTGGCATGACTAACGGTGCAAGTGCAGGCAATTTTTCTCAGCGAGCTTCTTTCTGGGCTGATCACTACTGTCTAGATCAACTTTTAATTGTAAATTTCATTTTTAAAAGTCCCAGTTAGCTTAACATTAAAGTTCACCATCATCTATTCAGTCTTAACATTTACAAATGAGAAGGCAAGATTAATGGTCCCAGGGGATGGGCTGGAAACCCGGAGTTCTCTCAGCCTTTCCAGTGCAGGGAAGTCTGCTTCCTCACCTTCACAACATTGTGGAAACTAACACTCCATAAAATGAGCTTAAGGCCACAACTTCTTTTCTTTTCTTTTAAATAGACAGGGTTTTGGAACATTATTCAACAACAGTTTTGCTGCCTTTTTTTTATTTATAGTCAAGAATTCAACAGATTGCTTTAATTTTCTTCTGATGAAAGTACTACCAAAAAATCAAACAGATAATAGCAGTTGCACAGCTTTTCAAGGGTAGCCATGTATTCTAGGTTTTTTATCTGCGGTTTCCTTCTATTTGAATATCTCTCCTTCCATATACTCCATTTTGATCCCTCAGGATATCCACTGCATCTCCTTTTTTGTGTTTTATTATTGTTAAATAAGAACTGTCCATCCTCTTTAAAAACATAAACTTTTATGTAAGATCTGTTCCTTGTCCTTTTAATATTTTAGAAAAAGTAGAAAAAATATAAGCTTCTATGGCTATCTCCATCTAACAGGAACAAAAATATTTACCTCCCTGGTGTCCAGAACTAGTAGTATCTAAAATACAATTTTTTCTCCCATTCTTGCTTTCCTAGCAATATTAAGGGGGTGGTTTATAAGTAGAAAGAACCACTGAAGTGATCCAGAAGTTGCTACTTATGGTTGTAGCTTTGTAGAAATTCGGGAACCCCAGTTACCTAGAATTTAACTGACCTTTTGTGGTTTCTTTAGAAGAGATGACGTGCTATTGGGGCAAAGGAAAGGACTAAACCGTCTCTCAGAAGACTACCAGCTACTTTTTCTATAGCTTCTATTATTTTTTAACATAAACCAAAGGCTGCAGGTGAAAAAAACAGTTATTGCAGTTATAAAAAAAATGATCCACTCCATCTGAGAGTCTCCCTGGATACTACACTGACCTTCTGTCATATATAATATATAAAATTTAAAAATACACATATTTGCCTCTAATTATTAATCCTCATTTTTGTTATGCTGTACCTTTTAAACATTCTCCTGCTTACACCACTTTGAGTCTTCTCATAAAGACTGCCTGCAATGTATGAACTATTCTTACTTTTATTTAAAATCTGTCCAAAAATTTGGGATGGACCCTGCAGTGTGCTTCCACTGGTATATGAAAAATGTAAGAGGAACTACCAGTAATTCTCAGCATGCCAAACTATTATTTTTAATAAATAGACATTCAAGAACTGTCATTTTTTTTCAGTCATTTCCTCATTAATAAAACAGTACCCTGTAGGTTCATTTCTTTAATGATCCAAAACACAACTTCAAGCCATGTTATTTGTTATTCATCTACAACTACACTTAATGTCATCCTCATGGCACAAATGTAACAAGACTGAGTTGGGAAAACATTAGCAATATTTCAGCTGACTGGCTCACTAAATCATGAATAACACAGCTAATGCACAAGGTCATTCACTAACAAAATTTATTTGCACTGCCTCAGAATAAAATGAAAATATTTATTATTGAGGATGCCAATAGTAACAGGAGTCACAATAAAGCTTTCAGGTGAGAGTGAATTGGGATGATGTTAACTTGCCTATAATTTCTCACAATAATTTTTCATAATTCTGCCTTAATGAAAACTTTGAAGGTTACTTTGCAACCTTTAAAAGAATTTCTTTAAAATCAGCCAAAAGTGGAAGAATCAGTGAAGCCTGCTTGTAGTTCAGAAATATAGGACCAATATTTTTTAAAGAGTATAAGCTTTAAACATATAGTAAAAAGCATTATGTTTATCCTTGGATGGGTGAAGTGCAAAATAAGGAAGGTAAATGCTTTTCTATAGTGTAAACTGTGTCCTAAGTGCATTTACAGAATTTTCATGCATGTGGGTGTGTGCAGGCCTGCACATTTGATGGGAATGAGGAGAAGGATTTAACAGGAAAGATCTAAGTGTGTGAAGAATGGCTGCTTTGCAGATCCTGGGGTTACCCAGAATATTAGGATTATTACTACCTCACCTTCAAATTCTTGTGGCCAGGACCGTCATGGGAAAGGCACTGAGCAAACATACAACTGAAAAGTAGCTCCTGTGCAAAAGGGACCAAACCGCTGGAGACAGTGAATGGCTGCGGACAGGAGTACAAGTAACGAGGAATTTATATTAGGCAACATGACAGCTGAACACCAAGCAGCACCCATCCACACACCATTCTTCCTCTTATTTTTGCACAGCGAGTGATGTGATCAGCTAGGCCTTACAAATCCTTAAAAAGCTGCAGCACTTTCACCATTTCCCCATTTAGAGGAGCAGAAGAGGCTTATTGGCAGGGTTTGAAATAAAGAGAAAGGGCAGGAAAGACCACTCGGGTCAGCGCTGCCAGAAGTGCTGGAAGCAAAGGCAAGGCTTTCATTTTCCGTGCCTGCTGTGGTGGACAGTAGGCTCAGCCCAGTACTTACTGGCATGAGTTTCTGCCAGCACCATCTCTCCTCCAACAATGCTTTGAAAACATTTTTTTAGGACATCCCTACAAACTGTAAAAAAGGATACCTGGACTGTCCCACCCCCTGTGGTGCCACTTCAATCCAAGTGGATTATTAATCCGATTATAAACATTTCATTGGGCAAAATGCTGTTCTGTTTCTCAGATCTCTGCACTTTGTGGGAGAATTCTACATTCAGAATGAGAAGTATTTCTGTCATACTGGGTTTTTTTAAAGAAATCATAAGCAAGTGGAGAAATATTAGATCTAAAGAAGATGGGTGAATTGACAGAGTCTGAGTCTGTGGACTAATTCTGCGTATCAGGAGCTAGCGCTGCTGGTAGAAGAGTTTACTGTCTATCAAAATGCCAGCTACACACTCTTTTGAGTAGTCCCTTATCCTTTCTTTTTTTTTTTTTTTTTTGCAAAATGTGCATCATTAGCAAAAAACCTGCTATTTAAACCATTTGAGCTTACTTGGTAAATTTTGACTGATGTGGTTCAGAGTGATCACAGGAGCAGCTCCCTCAGCAGGTACAAGACAGCGGTAACCTCTGTCAAGGGTACGATATGTAACCTCGTTCATTGGCACTGATGCATTCAAAAGAGGACATCAGCACAGCCTTTATAAGACTGTCAGACTTGTAGATTATGCAATTTAACACATAGAAATCATTACTGCATACAATTTACGATAAATGTAAATGAAATGCCTATCCACTTTATGCATACATGGGCATAGGTCACTATTAGGGTGCCAGCAATTTCAAGCAATTTCTGCATGCTGTTTTCTGCAAAAATTAGCACAATAGCTTCCTTATGGGGTGAAAATCTATAGGAGTGTTAAAAGCATGGTGAAATGTTTTCTGACTTCTATCTGATTGCTCCATTGGGCAGGCAGACGTTCTCCTACCAAGACAGGCTGTAAGTACACCCAAGGCTCTGCATGAAGTCATCCTTGCAGCACCTTCCCCTCCCTGACAGCATGGCCATAGCACAGGCTTGCTTCCAGAGCTTCCCCTTGATGCAAATACATGGAAAGAAGACTTAGATGAAATATTTGGTACGGAAAAAGAAAGGTGGCTATTACAAGGGCAGTACAGATAATGACTTCCTCAGGAAAGAACTTTGTGAGAAAGTGGTTTGCATATTTCCTGACCCCCTTGCTTTTGTAGACTGCTGGATCCGTGACTGATTTCTCAAGAAGAGGATGCTGTTGTGAAATTATTCTGAAATTCCTTTATATATATATATCTCATATGCCTGAACCCTTTACTTTATAAATACCTACAATAATCTATGCATAAACACATAGCACATATGTCTCAATATAGGATACATACATACAGCTTATTCCACCTACTATTCTTCAAAAATTAATACAGTAGTATAACCATAAATTAAGTATGAGGTATACATCTCCGCCAATCAAGATTAATGTATATTATTATCCCTTGACCCCTTCTTAATGTTCCATTTTACCATGTTTCTAAAATATTTATACCATACAGGGTGTTAAATTATAGCAATTAAGACCATAGTATGGTTTTATTAATATTTCATCAAGAATGTTTCATAATTTGAATTTCCCTGGTGCCCTTCTGTTGCTTTGCTGTACATTGTGGGGATGGAGGGCATTTCTCTCTTGTTGTTCTTTGTCTTTGCAGAACTTTACCAGCATTTTGCTTTATATAGCCAGATGCAGTGTTTTGCAGCTACTGATTTTTTACCTGGTGGCTGACTCGTGTAATAGTTTCAGGTTCTTTATGTCCACTTCTGGGTCTCTAGCACAACAAAGACATTAGCAAACTGGATAGAGACCAGAGAAGGGCCACCAAAGGGACTGGAGCATGAATTCAAGGAGAGGCTGAGACCGATGGGTTTGTTCAGCCTGGGGGAGCGAAGTCTGACTGGTGATATAACTGTTACTGGCTGTGGCTTGGGCAGGATTATAAAAAAGCTGGAGACAGACTTTTGCAGAGACTCATAGCAAAAGGATTCCAGGAAAATTGCTACAAAGGAAATTCTAGTTGGGCAGAAAGAAAAAAACTATTTTCTTACTGAGTAAGTGATGGTTGAGCATTGGAACAAGCTGCTCTGAAAGGCTGTAGAATCTTTATTTGTTGAGATTTTTCATAATTCAGGTGGAGCAGGGTCTCAAGAAGCCAAATTTTGGATTTGGCACTACTTTACACTGGTTGTTGAACCCAATGACCCCCTGAGGTCCCTTCCAACTTAAATTTTCCTATTTTATAAATATATATATATATATATAATCTTTAAAGACAACAGTTATTCACAAGGGACTGTATAATTCCATCCTGATGTTTCTGAAACACTAATAAACCCTTTCTTGAAATAGATGCTGCATGTTTTTATGAGGAAAGGCTTCTGTCCTCAAGAGTACCATCATCTCTCAGACCCGGGTTCAGCAAAGCATTTTTATTTCTGGTTCAGTTTGTTCTTATGCAGCAAAACACTTCAAGACATGTTCAGCTGATGAATCATGGCCCAAAAGCACTGGAATGGGGTGACGAAGGGAAACACAGAAGTTTGGGAAAATTCAAACCAAACTAACATTTGGGTTTTATTGCTTATTTTTTGTGGCATGCAAATCTGCATGGTCATCACAACAGAGCTGAACTAGGTTATGTCAGCAAAACTGGAGACATTGAAAAGATTAGAAAATGGAACATTCTGTGAGTAATGGAAAAATAAAAGGAAAGTTTTATTAGAAAAAACACTATTAGAAAAGGCAAAAGATAATTAGAAGAAAAGGAATAATAAGTCTTGTTGGTCGAGTATGAAGAAAGGTCTCTTCCTAAAGCAGTGTAATGTTACTGCATAGATGACAGGTGATTAAACAACAGAACTGAGCTTTGCTGCAGCCAAAGCATGAGGCAGACAGACACAAATATAGAGGAGGAAGAGAGATGGAGTCGGACCAATGGAAATAATGAGGGATGAGGGTAAAGGAAAAACTACCCAGGACTTCAGATTAGGTTTGGGCTACTCCCTATATTTTATAACTTGTATTCCAAAGGTGGTTTCGCAATGCAATTTTAGACATCTGAAAATCAGGCATTTAGTGAAAGCTTTTCGCCTGCTTTCCCTATAGCTGATATATAGAGAGGCATTTCCAGAGAGCACTTCATCCTCTCTCAGAAAGACATCAGTCACATGTAAATAAAATTTCACCACCCATTTGTTGTACAGCCATGATATGCCAAAAGCAGTTGGGGGTTTGCAGCAAAGATTCAAGGAGCTAATTTGCATGATACAGAAATAGGTAGGTGATGTCACAGGGAAGGGGGGTACCAAATTAATGAGTAAGAAATCAAGATGGAAAGAATGGGATGTGCCTGCTAACCACAGTCTTTGTCACCCAGGCTGTTAATGTGAAGGGTAAAATTCTACAGTGATATTTTCCCATAATTCTGAGACTGTAGTTTCAAATGAAAAATGAATTTGAATCCAGTATTTGTTCTCCATCCATATGTTTGTATTATTTTACATAACCTAGGATATATTGTAATAGTGAGTAATACTGACATAGAGTGATAATTTAATTTAGCAAGAGAAAGCAAGAGGTAAAATGATACTTGTACAATATTTCATTAATCTTAAAATATCAAGACAGTTTTCACTAGGTACACACTATAGCATCTTTTATTTTTTCTGAATCATTAAATTGCTTTTTTGTGCTGCAATTATGTTATATTAAATACTTTAATATATGAATTATTTCATTCAGTACTCAGTAGTCTGTTTTCAAAATAATGAAATGTTACAGCTTTTATATTTTCATTTGAAAAAAATTTGTGTATTGTAGGAATAAATTTTGATTAATTTCTGACAAGAAAGATATAAAAAAAACTCCCTCCAAAAAAAAGTTTGCTGAGCAGACAAAGTTGACAAATTATTAGGAGGAACAAGTGCCTTCAGGGTTATCCTGAAAGGATTTGGTTGTTGTGGGAATTCATATAAATGGAGGCACCAGCAAAAAAGCACAGCTCTCTGTATTACCTTGTCACAGAGCAGGAAGAGTTGATGCTCCTTCAGGTAACATTGTGCCACATATAAAAAATGAACAATTTTGAGCAATTAGTTTCACCAAAGGTTGAATGAGAATCTGAACGTCCTGCTGTCTTGCAAGTGAAGCTATGAAGGAGAAAGGAGGCTAGTTTTTCACATGTAGGATGGGTGACGAGATGAATGCAAGATAATTAACAGGTTGCTGCATCTTTTGTTTTTGATAGCCAACTTAATTAGATTTTGTAACTGGACAATTCCTTGGGTCAAGTTAGGAACGCATTTCCTACAAAACCTCATTTGTAATGGATAAAAGCACCAAGGTCTTGTAAAATAGAGATATATGTAAGATGTAATTATATGTAAAGTGTATGTGTTCTGTGTGTATGATGTATGATGTTGGAATAAGATTTGCATATATCTGAATATTCATTAGATCTTCAATATCTTGTGAAGTAAAATGCAATAAAAGAAGGAATAGAAACAGAGATAACAGGGAGAAGATGCATCTCTTTCATTTTCCTAATTTCACACTGTATAATAATCTACCCATCTATTTTCTTATTTAAAAATATCAACAAGATGTTTGATATTATAAATAACATTAAATAATAGGCATTAATAATGCATTATAACCTTGCATTCAATTACAATATTTAAATTAAATCCAAAGATATTAATACTTAAATAATAATTAATATAAAATTAACTTTTAAATATAGCACTGTATTACTCTGTGGAAATTATATTAGTAGTTAGAATACTTTAAGGACATAAGCCTATCTAAATCAAACTGCAGGCACTGCTGACAATTCATTAAAAGGAATCAAAATATACCACTTATTTGGTTAATTATAACATATAAATACAGTTCCATTATCATATCAATCATAGTACTGCAGCTACCTCATTCTTTTACACTACCATATTATTACTTGTGTAATTTTACTATGTACTTAAAATAAATGATGCCACATTTAAAAACTACTATTTCAGCAGCAGTAGTGTTAGAGTTAAAGGAAAAATAGCATTTTTATAAAGACTAATACACCTGGAGGGAAAAGCACTCAGAGTATCTAAATATGTTTTCTATGCACAGTTTGAACTCCAGTTGTTCAAAGTGAAGTGTTGCCTTTGGTGTGGAACATGAAGTACTTGGGATAGAAGAGCAGAGCAGCATCAAAGGAGGACCAGACATCTGATGCCACAAAACACATGTATTGGTTTCATATTTTGAAAGTCTTCCTTTACCTTGAATATTTAGCAGATTCAATGGAAGTTTGAACTGACCACAATGAGTTTAAATCCTGCTTTAACTACCATGTAATATTTAAGAAGGACATACAAGTTATTCTATCACTATGCTTGTTATCAACAAACAGGGTGCTAACTCAGGGACAGATATATGACACATTGGGCTTTTGTACCAGAGAGATTATAAAAGCTACAAATATTACTTGTATTTACAACCATGAGTAGACTATGAAAAAGAAACTACTTCGAAATATCTGTTATAGAGTAGGCAGAGGTTGCTTTTTTAACATCATCTATGTTAAAATAATATACTTAATACTTAAATAACTTATCTTTTCTACTTGTTAACACTGTACAGCATGTTTTCAGCCTTAGACAAGCCACAAAGCAATTAAACTGACTACTAGATTTAATTTTGGCATTAGGTCTTTTTTCACACTTGCAGCTTTTAATTTTATTCACCGTTTACATAAATTATTAATTAATATTGATTTTCAAATGGACTATGTTCAATATTTTTACTTGTAGTAAAATCAAGAGTCTCTTGTCATATTCAAGATGCTGATCCCATTTTATCCTAGGTGCTAGGTAATAACATATGAGAAGGCAGTGAAAAGGAAAACCAAGAATATTCTCTGTGTGATATTCAGTATTTAGATTTCTTTCTCCAAATGACATCTGGATGTTGGCCATTAGGACAGCACTTTCCATATAAATATATATTTCGAATGTTCTATCTAGTCAGGGCAAAACCAAGCAAGAGCCAACAAACCTAAAACCATGAAGCCAGGGGAAATGAAGTGGGGTTAGACACATCTGGCAACATAAATAGTTTAAAAACATTTTCCACTAACGATTTCTCAGTTTTTTTAGTGATGAACACTCTCCATAACTGATCCAGAGATGGAAAGCTGATTAACTGGGACAGTTACTAAACTACCATCCTGCAGTAACCTACAGCTCTGCACAAGCCCAATATTTGTTTATATCACCAAGCCCTCTTGGTTCCAGATTTAGAGCTGGGTTAAGCCTCCCAAATTAAGTCCGGCTAATAATTTTGGTTAAACATAATGAAATAAAACATCCCCCCAAAACCCCCAAACCAAAATGCATTGTTTGACATGAAAAAACATTTTATATTTTTACTTTGGTTGTCATTTGCTTTGAATTTTTCTCAAACGGATTTCTGAAAAGGCCAGAACAGGGCTTAAAGTACAACTGAAACCAAATACTTAGTTTAGATGGAAATAATGCAAGGAGATGGAGGGAAAAGATGTTCTTTAGGTATTTACTCAATTCAAATTAAAGTTTGATTTGGTTTGGTTATCCCCCTGCCCCCCCAAAAACACCCACCACATAATACTGCCTAAAAATTTCCCCATACAACTCTTTCCAAATATCCAAAACATGTTTAAATTTATAATAAATGAAATACAATTTGAATTGGCAATTTCACTGAATTTGTTTGGAGTAGTCTTTATCTGAAATTGAGACACTGTAAAAAATTGTCTTTCTTTTCGTGAACTGAATAAAGATGTACCAGTATGGAAAGGAACATTGCACATATGCTCAACAAATTTTTTTGGGGAGAACCAGAGAAAGTGGTTTTATGAAAAGTGAGAACTAAATAAGTAGACAACTATCTCTTTCTTCCATTATTAGCTTTTCCTTCAAATATATTTTAAAATACCTTTTTTCTCTAATTAATAAAATTCTTGCCACTGTTGATATAATTATCATCTGGTCTATGGCCAGGCAAGCTCCCTGGCAAAGTCTAGAGCACAAACTTGGGGGAACCTAAGGTGGTGCTAATAAAAGTTGCAGCTGGTACTCCTTTCACAGAAATTACTACTGTAGAGCAGAATACGTGTTTGTGTCTGAGCTGCCAAGGGGAAACGCTGCATCTTGGCATGCTCTGCCCTCCCTGGGCCTGGCAGTGGCAGGGGACGGCTGGACACATGCCCAAAACTGTTGATCTGCCATGGCAATGATAGCCCTTGGCAAAATAAATGAGTAGGAGCCGTACAGAACATTTCACATCTTGCAGCTAAAGCTATCAGAGCATGTCTGCCTGAGTCCCATAGCTGAAGCCACCCCCATACATCCCTGCATCTAAATACAGCCCAATTAATCTCACTTTATTAAGAATTCAGCTCTGAAAAAAAAGGATATTTTCCCCACTGAGCTTGCATTTTTTCCTGTTTTGCAGTTTGGTTTGAGCACTTGCTAACTAGGCACAGTGCTGGTTACCTGGCTGATGAGAGCAAAGATATCTGAATGTTTTGTGTTTATAATAATAGCATACAAATATAAATATGAATTTATACAAAATTCTTTCACATGTTCCTAAGCTCTCTCCACACAGCTTGGTGTTATGGCTTTGTTAGACCTAATTTGAAGGATAGCTTTCTGTGCATAATTCTCAGGTCATAATTCAGAATTTGATTTAGGGTTGAATCTTGGTGTGAGGTCATAACTACTCTGTGCCTCACTGATTTCACTGTTGTGCTCCATATGGGCGCTGTCAAATGAGAACCTTACCCTGTTGATTTTATAGGGTCACATTTTCAGAGGCATTCTGTTCAATTCACTCAAAATATAACTGCTGTGCATCAATTTCAGTTAGACATAAAAGTCACAAGGAGCTACTTCTGCTTTGTGATTGGAAAGAGATTGCATATGTAGACACATCCCCTTTATACAGTAATACCTGCATCAGTGAAAGTCTTTGTCTTCCATATGAGATGGGAAAGTTGTAAAACAGTGAGATAAAAGTGATTTGCTGCAAGTCACCCAGCAGCCTACTGCGAGAAATGGAAATTCCTCACTGTCCTGAAGCCAAACTCAGTGACACTACATTTCATCCCATGGCTCAGCAGTGAAAAATATAATATTTCTATAAATACTGATGGTTTAACATGTTGACCCCAGCCTGGAATCTGGAATCCAACACTACCATGGTGGTGTTTAGGTTAAAAAGAAACAAGTAGAAAATACCCTTTCTTTTTTTTACCCTCAGCTAACTGCCTTTTTCTGAAGAAAGGTAAAGGGAAAAGGAGAAGCCACCTTTGAGAAAACAGCAGCAATCAGTGCACAACAATAAAAGCATAGATTAACTGAAGGGTCCTTCATTATAAATACATCTAAAAATTCATTGTATTTGGTACTTTGGGACCATTTAAAAATGAGCTGATAAAGCAACATTATTTCTTAGACTGATAACCAGCTTGCTGTATTTCAGAGAGGTCAGAGGCTTCCTTGTTTATTTACCTGAAGTAGTCTTTTAGCGCTCTGATCTTCTCAGTCTATCGTTATTATTAGTCTTCCTTGAGTTCTGCTTTTCAAATACCTTGTCTCCAGCTCACTTTGCATTTCCTATTCAGCAATTTAACCCTACAGACAGTTTATAAAACAAGATAAAAATCCATAAATTAGGTGTCCATGGGTGCTTGTGCCCTATATCTTTGTCAAGGATGATCACAATCAAATGCTTGTTTCTCAAGACAGCCTGTCAGCGAGCACAATTACAGGTTCTCAACTTGCCGTGCCATAGCACAAGGCAGAAGTAAGACTTGTAGCAAGGGAAACAGCTTCTTACTCATTCTTCATCTGCCTCTTTTCTGTCTATTTTCTTAGTTCTGTTTATTTTCTTTACAGATTGTCATTAATACACTTTTGAAAAAGCATTTTTGTTATTAAATATGCAATATTTATATTCCTTTATGGGTACAGTAACTTCAGAGACAGTGTAAATAACTGGCGTGTGGTGCAAACAGAGCTAAGCCAGGGGTAACCTAGGGAGTTTGGCAGCTCTGCCATGCCACCGTGGCAGTGTGGAGGCCAACGCCAGGCACTGGTCCAAGGTGCCACGGCTAAGCTGCTAGCAGCACCCCCAGTAGTTTAAATCTTTTGAAACACTGACATCCACGGGATCTTTTATTTCCAGATCTGAAGGGAAAATCTTGCCATCATTATTTAGAGCAGAAATGTTGCCACGGACTTGACTGAGATCAAAACTTAGCTGTGGTTTGTTTAGTTTTGTTTTGTTGTCTGGGTTTTTTTTTGTGGTGGTTTTTTTTGGGTTTTGGTTTTTTTTTTTACATTTGAAGACATGTTAAGGACTGAGAACATGACTTACAGCCATGACTGCTGGGCCTTGGGCAGTAGGAACAGTATTCAGAAATATCTTTCCTGTAAGTAGTGACAGGTTTAGATGAATGCTGTGGGCTATACATCGTCTGAAACAGGACCTATTACAATGAACTGCAAATTATGCTCTATTGAGCAAGGAAAGATGATAATGCTGTAATGAAAGCCTATATAACACAGGTCATTATAGTGGAGTTGAGTGGTGGGAGAGAGAATATTTAGATTTCTGAGAGGAAATTGATACATATTTAAAACATTCATCCTAAAGTGAGCCTTAGTACATCACCAAAAGGAAAAACTAGGGTGATGTTGCACTGTTTTTTGTCTTTTCCTTTTAAACTCTAGGAACCATCAGATATGAGGAAACTCTGCCATGGTCTGAGGGAGTTCCTATGCCTCAGAGCCTCCTCCAGGATGGCTCTGTCTTGGAGCACTACCTTGTGTCCCCACATCACCTCATAACTTATTCCTATTCCTGACAGGTCTCCCTCACCATCCTCATTCTAATATGCTCCCTAAGGAATCCTCACAGGGACAGGCTTGAAGTCTCCTGCCAGAGTCACTAGGTAGACCTGCATATTTAAGATGCCTTTACTTCTCTCTCTGCATGTGGCAAAGAACTCAACGTTGCAGCAAGTCTCCCACCTTCATTTGTTATTTCTTTCTTAAAGGAAGCGGATTTGTTATCTCAAATATGAGCAAGCATCTAGACAGCCAGGCAACGTGCTGACACAGGGGTACATCTTGATCATGAATTCCAACACAGTCTCCTGGCTGCGACATTTTCTGCTTTTCTAGCAAATATTGCCAGTTGCACAGTGTTATTTCACTCATAACAGGCCTTCAGGCAGAGTACAAACCATTAATTAGTTCCCTTTGATTCCAACAATTCAGGCAGGTTTTCACCCTTGTACTAATCCACTCATTGAGACTGAAATGTCTGAACTTGAATTCATAGATGCTGCAGGAGATCATGTCAAAAGTCTTGTTTAGGTCAAAGTAGATAACCACTGTTCTGCGCTTATCCACAGAGCTTGTCATTTCATTGTAGAAGGGAATAAGGTTGGTCAGGCATGGTTATCCCTTGATTAATCCATGCTGGCTAGTCCCAGTCATCATCTTGTCCTTCACATGCCCAGTAATAGCTTCCAAGAGAATGCACTCCATAATTTTTTCAGAGATCAAAGTGAAGCTGACCAGCCTCTTGTTTCCTGGTGCATTTACTCTTGCTCTTATTCAAGATGGATGCAACACTGGCTTTTCTCCAGCCTTAACTCCCAATCTTCACAACTTTCAAAGAGTGCCCTTTCTGCGATACCAGATACCTTTCTGAGCTACCCTGTACACATCCATCTTGACCCATGGACTTCCGTGCGTCAAGATTTTTTAAGAGATCTTTGACTCGATTGCCTTCTACTATACTAGATCATAGTTTCTCTCCTTGAAAAATATCTCTGCACATATATGCTTGGGGAGACCTTTTTGCTGCAGGTCACAAAGAAAATACGGAGCAATTCTGCCTGGCTGCATTTGCTGTCACTAAATCACCTGCTGCATTCAGAAGGGGGCCCATGTTCTCCTCTTTTTCTTTTACTTCTAATGCAGTGGTAGAAGCTTTCCTTGTTACCCTTGATGTCACTTGCCAGTTCAAACTCTAGCTCACATTGGCTTTCCTGGCACTGTTCCAGTTTCTATGTATTTTCTATATTGTTCCTTTGCAGCCTGTCCTTCCTGTATACATCCCTTTTTTTGCACTGGAACTCAGCACAGACATGCCAAGCCAGTTTCCTGGTACCTCTCATTTTTCTGAGTACCAGGAAAGAGTATTTTTGTGCTTTCTGTCCCTAGAGACCTACAGCTGTCATGAGCTGTTTTTTTCTTTAGAAATGCCTCTCACAGGATCTTGCCTACCAGTTTCCTGAAAAGCCAAAGTCTGATGTCCTGAGGGCCACATACAAGCCCTCCTCATTCCCCTCAAAATCTTGAACACCTTTATTTCATGGTCACTGATTAACATATGTTTAGTACAATTATATAAGGACATATATATAAGGACATATATAAGGATATAAAGACAGAAACATAATTTAATTCCTTCCATCTGGATTTTCAGTTTTCCTCCTAGATTCAAAATATGTAAGTTTGGACTGCTTTTAGAGAATCCTGTGCTTAGGAAGAACCACCAGGCTGTAACAGCAGGTTCCTCGTGTAACTTATCTGCATTGTACAAGGATATTGGCCTGGGATAATATCCTCTTGCCTTAAAAACACCCTCCTTGTGAACATATTCCTTAATTCTGATTGCAGTCCCTCTTTGGTTCAATGTTCTGGCTCATAAATTGCAATAGTCCATACCTTGGCATCACATGGTGTCATTTACAGTTTCCACAAGATATTTGCTTCTAAATCATACCAGCTGCACAGCTGCAAATTAGATGTGAGGCAGGAGAGAATCAAATCAATGAAACACAATATTATCATGACCGGTATCTAAATTTTGGAAAATCTCTTTCAACCTAGTGAGGCTGAGTCTACCCTAAGTTTCACTGCTTCACAGAGTTTTTCCATATTGCCTTTCTGAAGAGCTTCAAATATATTTTTTTTCACCATATTTTGGGCACCACAGACTTCATTCTTCCTAACTTAAAGATATTTCTTGGGGAGATTTTAAGATTTATTTTTTTTTTAAGTGCAGCATACTCTAAATTAATCCAGGCAAACAACCCAAAAAAGCAAAGGCAATGATGTCTGAGGCCTCAGAGCTCTTGTGGTCTTACAGCATTATCTCATCTCATAGCATTTCAAAGTGTTCAAGTAAGTATTCTGTCCATCTAAAAAATCATTCGGTCTTCAGGAACCAAAGCTCCAGGTTTTTTGATCTCAGCTCTTTAAGTCTTTCCTTAATCTTAAAGGCTTTAGATTTGGTAACTCCTCTGCTGATAGACCTTACTACGAGAACATGCAGGGTCAGAATCTGAAATGACTTTTTCTCATTTTGAATAACTTTATCTGCTTATTTATTTATTGCAACTACTATGTTTTTCTTCTGAGGACATCAAGGAACTGCAAAAGTATTACTCCTTTGGTCTTTCTTTATTTGAAGTTTGCCAAGAGGTCATTAAAGCATTTCTGAGAAATTAATTTATCATTAAAGTTGTCAGCATGTGACCCTTGATGTTCTAGTAGTTCCCATAGCCTTTTCATTAGACAGTTGGGACTAAACACTTTGAGAACAGTTGTATAAGGAACTACTCAAAAAGCACAGGTAAAGGGCCTGTAAGACAAGATCAATTCTTTTATTATTTTTTTTTTTTTAAAGCCCATAAAATGAACAGTTGGGAATTCCGTATATGTCCAGAATGCAAAGCATTGCTGGTTCTAGAGGAAACTACATGGAGCCCTTCTTATGGACTAAATAGAAATCTGTTCAATGCTGATCTTCTGCTTTGCTCGTACTTTACAAACAGAAGTCCCCTTCAGACCTTGCCTCCACTGCACCATCCTGACAGCTGAATCTGTGCCTGAGTGGACAAGCCAGATGGGGAAGAAGCAAAAGGTCCTACCTCAAGCAACAAATGAAGGTAACACAAGGTAGGTTTGGGAAAGGAGAACCTTTGCGAGTAATTTGAGGGATGTAAATTACTAAGAAGAGGAATTATCTCAGGAAGTCCATAGGGATTTCTACATAGTACTGGGGCGGAATTCAGATAAGAAGCATTAAGATAAGTTCAAGAAAAAAAAAATATTCTAATGGTGAGATCTATTAGATTGCTGAACAGTATCCTGCTGGAAGTAGTGAGAGCAGGATGATTTGGGTTATATCATTCAAACCCTTCACATGGAATTATATTTACACTGTCAACAGCAAGCATTTCCATTTCAAAAAATTGCTGCTATACATGCGTGTCAAGCAGTCTACGCTTAGAGAAGAAAAAGATAATATTCGCTTTATCACCCACCCTATGTTTCTTATTATTTTGCTTACCAGTGGGAACAGTTTTATTGCTTTTTTTTTTTTTTTTTTGTTATTTGTACAGATGGCAAAGAGAAGAATTGGAAAATGCATAGTTTTTATGTTATAGAAGTTTGGAGGTTTTTTCCTTCCTTCAGAGAGTAAAGATCAGAATGAAATTGTCTTCAGCAATTTGTATGTTTCATTTTTCCTGAATGGACAACACCTGAAGTGCTGAGATGTAATTTGGTGCAGAATAAGCAGGAAATATATTTCTCAAGGAACTGTTCTCCTCTTATGGCAGATATGTAACTGCTGCTAATGACAACAGAAATTACAGATCTGCTATAGGGTTGTGACTGCTGTGTCTTGCCCCGATATGGCTGTTTTGCTGCACTAGTATTTCAAACACTTTATATCCTTTACTAACCACAAGAGTATCCCATACAGACAATTTTTATTCTACTAAAATACACACAAATAGAAACACAGATATTTATCATTGCTGCATACTGGTGTCTACACTTTAGTAGCATAATTTTGAAGGGGAAAAAGGCCTATATCCAGATATGAAAGGATACTTTATGTAAAATTGGGCTGAATATCAGTAGCCATTTTAAAGCACATATCTGTTTGAACAGGGAATGTAACATTACCCAGTATGCAACCTCCAGGTAGCTGAGAGGCTTTTGGTCCACTGTGAGCGTGCTATAGCCAAACATCTCAGCGTAGCTCAGCTCGCTCTGTAAGCCTGGCTCCCCGTGGCAGCTCAAGGGCCCCAGCACGACTTTGGTGGGAGCTGGTAGCCCAGATGATTTCTCATAGCAAATCTGGCAGCAGGCAGAGGTACATGAGGTATCTTCTAACAGGCTACATTGGGTAGCAGAACCATTTAACCTGGCACTTTGCCTGGGCTAACTGGCCGTGCACAGAAGATGGGTAAATCAGTTCAAAACATCATAATGTAACCAACCTGCTTCTAGTACCTAAGCAGACTTGCTAAATGCTATCTTAGGTATCTGTTCAGGTGCTGCAATTGTGAGATATTACTTAGTGATGTATCCCAAGTAATCTGCACACAGACCAGAAGGCAAAGGAAGTGAGCTAATGGGAATGGACAGAACGAAGTAGAAACTTAATTTTCTATTGTGTTTAGTCTTTCAAAAATATCATTCACTTTGAATAGAAAATGAGGATGAACCTCTTGACAGAACAAAGCTATTTTCAAGTCTTAGAGGTATATGAAGGTAAAGCAGTGCAAGAAGCTCTATGAATACATTTCATGGGCATGTAAATTATTTATCCCAGAAAATCACTAGAGTTATTTTAAAAATAGCCATAGGTCCTATGTTTTCAGGTATATGACTCTGGCCTTAGCACTACTGTTAGTTTTTCCTGGCTTACGATGCTGCATTTTCAAATTTACACAGAAAGCTGGCCAACAAACAGAGAAAAATATTCTAGAAATGGAATAAAAAATTCAAATCTCTTTTAGCTAATACGCCTTCTAGCAATGTTACTTGATTGCATTAAAAGAGAATAGGCTGGATGTAAATGTTTTTGAAGTTACAGTGGGGTAAATGATGAACATAAGAGAAAAGATATCATTAGCTCGGAATAATACCACCTTAAACTTAAAAAATACAGTTAATAAAGTGAATACTATCTCTAGTTCTAAAGAGACAGGTGAAAGGAAGAGGTACTAAAAGACTGTTTCTAGGACATAACCATAGCCATCTAAAATGTAAGCATCCTGTGTGATACTGGTGTGAGGGAAACACAAAGTATTGGAGATAGCTGTGTGTGGTAAAGTTGTCCTGTTCTGATCTTATGTTAAATTAGCTCAGGAATTCTTCACTTTCTTTCTGCATTTGGCATACTTATTATTTATTTCTTTAATAAAGTGTTGGAGCTTGTAAGATTGTGTGATTTAAATTAATGTTAACCACTTTCACAGTCACAGAAAATCATTAGCTCAAAACAATGGGTTGCTGAGCATTTTGTCAGAACAGGGTGACACCACATGACAAAATCTGGACCTATTTCTTACTGGTTATTTTGGTATCTGTTCATTATTTTAGGGATCTCACTAGTCTGCTTATTTGTCCATATTTTTCAGTTATGTGGACGAAACATATCATGCACAGATTGTCCAACACTTCCTAAATGCTTTTGTAATTTTACTACTACAGTTCAACTCAAAGTGCAACACTGGAACAGTAGTATTTAATCTGTATCTGTCACAGTATGTAATTCCTTGCTTCAAAGGGCATTGTAGTATCAAAATATAAATGCTATGGATTTCTAAATGCTTCCCCAAAGATCAAGCTTTACACCTCAAACAATAAGGTTGCATGCTTTCACTTATTAATATTACCATGCACACACATTTATTAGTAGCAAAGTATTGTGCTTTCCAAACTCAGAAGATGCAAAGAAAACTTTGTATCATGAGAGCATAGGGTTCTGTCTCTTTGCTTTCCATGGATCGCCTTTGATTCAAGCTTTTGCGTGAGTTATGAGCGTGTTTGGCACTACTCTGGCACTGAACAGAGGATATGTGGAGTGGCAGAAGAGGAAAGCTAGCAGCGATCAAGGCAAGCGCATTTATGTGCAGGTTGTGTCTCATGCCAAGGAGCAAGACATAAAAAGACCACATGTGAACACTGGCCCTAATCGATAATCACCTGGCTGACATTTTAAACTTACTTAAATGTTTTCTACTAACTGTTTTATTTCTCAGAGAAAAAATGTTGCCTCCATCATCTATTTCTATTGCATTCAGATTCAACGCCCTGTTGTGCTAAGTTATGCAAAGACAAAAAAAAAAAAAAAAAAAAAAAAATCCCTAACTAGAAAATCTGCATCATGGCTTCCTGACAAATCAATGTTCAAAAGTTAGATGTTCAAGCCCCACTTTATGAGCTGTATAAAGACATATGTAGATCTAGAAGGAAAAGCGCTGACATAACCTGGATACCTATCTGAAAACAAGGCAAACGGAGGTATCTACCTCTCTGTACTGACTACAAGGGAATATAAAGTGACTACCTCAGACTTACATGGCTAACTTTTGATGTTTAGTTTATGACAGATAAATGTGCTCCATACTGTGAGAAGAAAAAGTGACTTAGAAGGATGGAGCAGAGTACAATCAAATATACGCATCATTATTTTTTATTATTATAAAAGAAGAATTGTAAACACCATCTATATTCATCTGTCCCAAACCTGCCCACTGGTAAGTGATTTATGTTGATACATATTATGAGACAAGATTTGTAAAAGAATTCAATGGATCATACATTTTACTTGCTTTTCCCAGCTATAACAGCAGACCCAAAAAAAGTATTTTCATCGTTAGAGTCCTTCCTTCTCTCACATCCTTAAGGATGAGAAGTATAAGAATATTACCACACAGAGAAGACGTGTGATGGCAAAGGCAGGTTTTAAAAAGTCATTTGAAGAAGAAAAGATTGGCTATCAGGTCAGTTCTAGAAGCCCCAAGTCTCCATTTAGCTAAGGAAAAAAACTATTATTTTCAGAAAAAAAGATATTATAAAATCAGAGTAATTACATAATGTACTTATTCAAATAACAGGTCAGGATAAACAGTGATTATACAACCCTGTGAGAATGTTTTGCATTCTAGCACATGCACACAGTAAATTAGAGACTAGGGTGCTAGCAAACACACACTCCTATGAGGAATCATTGCGTTTGCTGATCCTCATCAAGTATTCAATCAGTGTAGAGTTCAAACTGAGCCAAGTCTTAACACAAAAATATATTGTAAGTCCATTACAGGAACGGCTCAAGTGAAGGTTGACCTTCTGGGAGTTGCACCTCTAGTCATCATGGCTATCTCAGCTGGCATCAGAGTTAACCAGACAAATCATAACATCCACTCCAAACAGTCATGCACCACTTCCCTATCTCTGCAATCAACTGAGCAATCCCTTCTGTATTTCTTCCTATGGGTCACACGGAAAAATGCACTTCTGCATGCCCTTGTAACAACCTGCATTTGTTAGAACTGCAGAGTCCAATAAGCTTCAGTGCAGATGAAAAAGCCAATAAAAATACTGATTAAAGCGAAAGAAATGGCTTTGCCAGTAAAGCACGCTGGAGAACCAGCACTTCAGTTCTTGTGCGCTGATTGCCACATGTCTGATAGGATTGTGCTTTATCATCAGCTTCTTTATTGTAAAACCATAGAGAAAGGATAAGAGAAATCAGCTGGGACTTCAGTGAGAAATCTAATATGTAAGAAAAACAAGAGCACAAACCCCAAAATAGTGACATCCAGAACGAACTCTCTAAACCCACTTTAAGTGGAAGATACTGGCTTGTAGCCTTTTTTGGCTCCCAGTGGAATCTGAAGAAAAGATAGAGGATAAATCCATCTGTTTGAGAATGGAAAAATGTTTGTGCAAAATGGAGAGGACAACAAAAAGGTTCTTCAGCGTTTTCTGGACAGAGAGCAAAATCAGCAGCCTGGAAGAGCAGTGATCAGTGATGGTGTGGGAATCGCTTCCAGTGACCACAAGCAGCAGCGGTGGCTGTGCCCTGCCAGTGGCCCATGGGACACCCCCATCACCAACACCTGGCTGCCATCTACCTCTTTTTCAGCGGCTTGCAGGGAGCGGTGCTGAGGAGCAGCACTTTCTGCGCTCCCCAATAGGGTGTACGTTTTCATGCTTCATCCCCTGACCTCACATCCTAGGGATGACATCTCTCACAGAACACAAAAGCAGATAAAGGTGGAAAAAGTTATTATATGAGGTCTGGGGGGAGAGATTTTTCCCTCTTAGTGTCAAGTTAAAAGAGGTTCCAGGTGAGAGGAAGCCAGCTGCAGCTGCTGGGATAAAAAGGCAGCTATTTGAACCTAATTTGATATTTTAATTCTAGCAGCCTAAAAAGCCTTCAGTTAACTAAAGGCCAAGTGATACTCAGCAGAAGAAAATTAAAAAAACTGTACAGAGAGAAGGATGCTTTTTAGTCCCTCTAAACTGAAATGCTGTGAACCATACAATTCCAATTTCAACCTCCCACTTTAGTATTCATGTGGATATCTTTTGCACTGCAGTGGGAGTAAAGGTGCTCCCAAAGTCACAGTAATATAGCTCTTTCTCATGGCAATATACTTCAAAGGAATAGGTTTACAGATCTACTTACAGGTGCTTTGGATCAATTTGAAAATGTGTGAGGCATCAAGGCTCAGCTGACCTCACAGATTAAACACGATATGTCATTTCTCCAATACCCTGCAAAACCTTCTCAGGGATGCTCTCCTCCCATAAATCTTGGGTTTAGTTAACCAAACAGTGAATAAGAACTTCTGGCTGTTTGCAAGTGGCTCTATAAAATATGTAATCATCAGAGGAATCAGTCACTTTGCAAAGTCTGCCACAAAACCAGAGGTAACAAACATTATAGCAACAACCAGCCATGCAAAAGAAGAAGAAAACAAACAAATATGGAAACCTAAACTGGGGAAGCGGTTTTGGTCGTTTTTTTCTTTGTTTGTTTTGGGTTTTTTTGTTTGTTTTTTAATTTTATGCCATCAGATCAATTAAAAAATTTATTTGTGATCTAACAGAATGAGGTCGGGAAAGATGGAGAGAATAGGAATGAAAGGTTCAGACAGCAATGTTGGAGTGAGATGTTCTAAAGTTTATGACATTTCTCACAGGTAAGTACAATGTAAAAATGTTTATTCAGTCTTTGGAAGTTAAAAATACTCAAAATATTTGTATTAAGTAAAGGGGAGTTAGTCTTCTGATATGAAAAGTACTACACTGTCACTTTAATGGTCTTCTTAGAACACTTTTTTGGGCATATGAAGGAGAAGAAGACAACTGGGAACAATCAGGAGGAATTCACCAAAGGTAAAACATGCCTGATCAACCTCACTGCCTCTACTACAAAACAAATGGATTTGTGGATGTGTAAAAATGTGTTTCTCCCTTTTAAGTGCAGTATCACCAGTAAAGAGAAGACACTTGGAAATAACAGGTATCTTCAATTGGTTGGCCACGATACACCTTCAAATTTCAGCATCCGTGAGACACAGCAGCAAGAAGCCCTGCTGCATGGCACAAGTGTAGTAAAAAATGCATCAAAAACTTGAATGTAAGTCAGCAGTATCATGCTATTAAACAAAATTACATTTTCAAATGTAAAAATTACAAAATTTCATTCTGAAACACAAAATCCTATTTCCATTTTTCCTTTCATAACCACTAGTATTGAGGAACTCTTATATTGAGTTAAGCAGTGTAATGTAGGACCCAGCACTCCTAGCAAAGGCTTTGAAGAGGTTAGATCCAAGGTACTTGACCACATAACTGTTAATGGCCCCAGACTGTAGGGGCTCCAATTGTTCCTTTCCACCAGAACTGAGCGAGCTCTCCAGGGCTGCATTTCCTTCACCAGAAGTCCTCATCTTTAGGAATTTTGTCTCCTCTGTTCCCAACAGAGAAAAGATATAAGGTAAAGAACTAGCTGGTGTTGCTGCCAATTCCGAATTTTGTCTTCACAAGCTATCACCATAATAACACCAGAATGCCAATAAAAATCAGCAACGCTCTGCTTATGGATAAAGAGCAGCTCTGAAGATCTAGGGATGTGTTCAGCTGTACTCTGTTTCCCTGGGCTGGGAAAAACTTTGGGTTTTACTTCATCACTCTCCAAAATGTAATTTGGATTGTCTGAAACATATTTTTTAATCATTTATAACCTTCAAGGATTTTCACTTCATCCTAAACAAGGTATTGGTCATATATACAAGCCATTTGTGTTAACCACCTCTAGTCTTGGCTATTTTGATTTACTAGGTCTGAAATGGAATGTGAGGATACCACACTGCTCTTTGAGAATTAGAAAAGCATTCAAACACAGATCAGCTTATATAATATTATTCTAAATAGAGAGTAATTACAGGACATAAAGTACTAATTGGAGTAATAGGATGGAATCACCAAGAAATGCTGATTACTTTGCACTGTGAAGGTGAAACAAAGCATCCATTGGTGCCTTTTGATGCCACAAGGTAAACCGAGTTTGCCTTCCACAGAACACTGTAGTGCAGCAGCCCTTACAGAAACACAAATGCTTATTTTACATGTTAATTTATGCAGTGTAGATGGTATTAATTCTTTTTTAAGATACGTGAGATGACAACATAAATTAGGCGAAAAATTTTTTTTTCTCTATTTGTCAAAATTCCTCACAATTATTGGAGTACCTGCTGACCTTGTAGACTGAAAAATATGAAGAGTTGCTTTGCTGAAGTAACAAGAGCGACAATTATGAAAATGAAGCAAATAGAAGGTAAAAAACAAAAAAATGCCTCAAACCATCACCATGAGAATACACTCTTTCTGGTGAAAAGGAAAATAAAATTTAAAAGAACAAATAACTCTGACTTCCTGTCACTATTAATGAAATTTCATTTGCCTTTTCTATTTAGCAGCTATCAGTCTTCATATATCAAATTTAATTTTGCACAGTTATACATTATTTTTCAGTTGTATCAATAAATTAACCTCATGGATGGTAAAGCCAGACAGGACTACTATGATCGTGCAATCTGACCTCATAAACGAAAGAACATTTTTCTTGATTAAGTTCAAGCCGAGAGTGTGTGCGTGTATGCACACGCTGCATGTATATATGCATATTTTTTAGATTGACTGTGTACAATTATGACAACACAAGTTCTGATCTAAACCCAGGTCTGCTAAATCCACTGGATTATGGATTGGATATGATCTTAAGGTTGACAGTTCCGAAAAATAGAAATGCATTTCTCTTTTTCTTTTTTTTTTTTTTTTTTTTTTTGTTATTTGACTGCAAAATTGGAAAGATGGTGTCACCTGCCTTTTAGCATACAGCAAACATATTTCAGTGTGGAAAAAGAATCAAGATTTTAAAATTAAAATTCATAGTTTCTTTTTACTTACAGGACCTGAATAATTCTTAAAAACAACTAATTACCTGCATACCAGAAAGCACATTTAATTAGCTGCTCATAAACGGAATACATTTCGAAAGCCCTCCAGGGGGGATAGGTGCAGAAATTCCATTAACCAAAGTTGTGTGTGAATTTGAGCACTTCTTCGACAATATACTCTGGAGACCACTTTTATGCATATTAGTTTTTCTCTTCAAAGTACTTTCCCCTCTTCCACGTGTGCATGAATGAAAAGGTCTGTCCGCCTACAGGGGTATGGGCTTTTATGAATGGAGGAACAGTGAGTTTCTTGCCTTTTGTGACTGAGGTAAAAGACAAAGATGCAGAATGCTTTTCTTTTCTAGGTTCAGGGAAAAGTTACAGAAGTTACTTCATCAGGATAGGACAGGAGATGGAAAATTTATATGCAAGAGATCAGCTTCATTCAGAGAGGGACCAAGTTTGCAGTTGCCAGGTGTCTGGGTTTGCCTGGCAGCGGTGTCTCCAAGCGTGAGGCATTCAAAACCTGCTCCCCTGTTTTGATACAACATGAAGACAATAGCACGACAGTGGAAAACCACACAACCCCCTCTTGCCCTAACACTGTTATGACCACTGAGAGACACAAACAGAGCTGGTTATGCACCCCCCACCCCCGTCTCTCACGTGCATTCACTCGATCCAATTTTCTCTTTGCTCCAGCCCAAAATGAAGCGGCAGCAAACAGTTCAGTGAAGCAAACAAATGCATAGTCTGTTTCTCTTTTAAAAGGAAAAAGTTATCTGGATTCCCTCTTGATGAAGTAACGTCAATCCTTGTCTACCTTATACCTTTGCTGCAGAAATTGTCACCTTCAAAATTAATGGTCCTTTCAGAGAAGAGTGCCTATCTCAAGGCATTTATCTGATAGAGCTGGTAGCATTTTTCTAAAGAACCATCCTCCATCAGGTCATACTGTTTCACTGGAATTGAAAGTTTTAAGTGAACATGTTGATTTTGATGGTATTTGACAGAAAAATGTAAATGCTTCAAATAAAAAGTGAACATCGGGCTTTCTTACTTGATTTTGTCCCAATGGTACAATCTTGTTCTATTTCATTTTGCACTTGTTTTAATACTTAATTTCTAAATAATGTAATATTGTTTCCTATAATTCAATATTATATTCTAATGTGCTGAGATTGTCAGGCTGAACTGATTTGACGTTGCTGAAATGAAATTTTTCATAACAATGGTCTAGATGTTTAGAAATACATTTAATTAAAAACTTATTCTCAGAATTTCTACTTTAAATTGAAATTTTTCAATTCAATGCTGATTGAAAGGGAGTTAAAATATTGGTATTTTCATGAAGAAGAAATATTATTTTTTTGATCAAATGTCTAATAACTAGATAAGTAGTAAAATTCATGTAGAAAGTTTTATATATAGTGTCTCTCTTGCTATACAGGTAGTTCAATGTCTTCTGAAATGCATACACACATGAAAACTTCCACATACACAGGTTCCAATATGAATTACCTGCAGTCTGTACACTGGTTTTCTTGCTTAAAGGATTTTTTAATGAAACTATTTGTATCTGGTTGTAATAAATTTTTTATAGCTATCACACATATATTTGCATTGGTGTGTACATCTCTGTAGTCACACCCATCCCAAGCACTATTGTTAAAAGAGGTTTTCACTATACATTTACTTGCTAGCCTAAATGTTTCCTTCCAAATTTTATACCTCCTGTAATGAGTTGTGAAGTGTGACACCTTAAGCAAACTTTGGGTAAATCCATTGTAGAAAGCCTCCCAGTTTGACTCTCTAAGCAATATTTTAGATGCTGGAGCCAAATTTTTTCCAGTATTATTGATCTGCTATAGCTAAAGCAGCTACATTTACTGAATAACAGAGGTAGTTTGTCTCTTGTGATCTCTGCATTAATATGCAATGTTATGGTAGTCTTAGGCACTGCTTATATTGCAATAACAGTGTCAAATAGCCTAATTATAAAGTGATTGATTCCCTGGTCAGAAGAGGTGAAAAGTTGTTGAGCAGGCAAGATGATGAATGGATGAGACCTCACCATTTGCCTGGAAATACTAAATCCCTCAGCAGATTCTTGTTTTATCTTAGGTAGCAAACACCGATAATGTTTGGAGAAAGCTACACATTTCACACATGCTTTTGCCAAGGTTCATACACACTGACCTGGCTCAGTTGGTACAACACACACAGAGACAGCTCTGTCACCTCATTTTCTTTGCCTTTGAAACATAAAACTCCACACGTATTAAGCCAAATCCTCCCATCCTTCAGAGCAGCAATTTTTCTTCTGCCTTTATTCAACCAAATTTCATGTTCTTATCCTTAGGAATTAAATAAAAAAGGAAAAGGGCACACGCACCCTTCCCCACCCCCCCACCCCCCCGAAAAAAAAAAAAAAAAAAAAAGGAAGGATCATTCACCCTCAACACATATCTAGCCAGGAATCTAAAAAGTTTATCTTTTCAGATAAAGCTAGTGACTATTCAAGCTCTCCAAACTGAGCAGAGATTTAATTTGAAAAGCTTCACTGTCTCTTTCTCTCAAAAGACAAAATGCTGCATAACATAGTATAAATGTTTCTTGAGTTTTTAAAGCATATATAGAAAGTAATAACAATTAATATTTATTTTTTTATAATGCTTTGAAGTTGTTAAAATTGTTATTAGCTCTCTGGAGTTTCTTACGATAGCATTTTTGATGCTGAAATCGTTTATGGTAAACAAGGAGTTCCTTATGAGTACCTCCATAGTATTTCCACCATAGTTCAGCATTAAGTGACTGTAAAGTATCAGAATTTTTAGCATCAGCTGAAAGACTGTACGTTTCACAACTGCATTAAGACACAACCCCCAAATGAATTAAAAAAAAAAATGCGTTGCATTATTGTAAGAAAGTCTACAGTGAAACAGAAAGGCTTTTCTTGCCTCAAGCTACAATAGCTACTAGTTTAACTCAATGGTCAGAGCACTCCCTGGGGAAACAAGAAGCCTTAATTCCACTGCAGGCAGTAACTTTCCCTTTGTTAGCAGCACATGTACAAAATTATTTTAAAAATAACACCACATGTATTAAACACTCACTCCAAGATGACTTATAAAAACAATGTTCCATATGTGCAAATGAGATTCTGGCAAGCACAAATTATATGCAGAAATCACATTTGGGTGTGGAAAAGACTCTTTTCACTAACCCAGATAGATATTTAATTTCTATGGGATAAATTGCATGCTACCTATTCACTAACATAATTTTCCCACTGATGATTGACATTTAGATATCAAAGAGGAAAAAAGATAGCATAACATTAGATTGCACATCTCGGAGGAGTAAAAGGTATTCATTAGACTAGGTATTCCAGCAAATGGCATGCTAAAGTCTTGACAAAAATCATGTCAAAAGTCATGTCAATCTTTTTTTTTTGCTACCTCAAAAGCACATCTGTCTGTGGATGACAATCACTCATACCGGCGTCTGAAATGTAACAAATAACACCCACACTGGAAAAGATGAAAGCCAGAATCAATGTGCAAGACACCGCACTGCTGACCGGTATTCAAGAACATGAAAATGCAAATAAACAGGGCTTGAGTATTCCCAGAGGGATAATGTGCAGCGGAGGGCAGCACAGAAAGAAGGAAACCATGTCAGAGGAGCTCAGGCCTTACAGGGTGTTTAACGCTGCAGAAGGGGTGTGATGCACAAACAGAGGCAAAGCCCCGCGCAGGGGCTGTTCTGCCACACGTGCCCCCCCAGTGCTACTTTCAGCCAGTTCAGAAATAGCCTGTCTGGCTCCAGAGAGAAACCAAGCCAGTGCCTCTAGCTGAAAAGATGATGGTGTCTTTGATTAAGCCTTATCATTTTTTTGTGCAAGGGTTAAATCAGAGGGGGAAAGGAGGAGTAATATTTTTAGACCTTTAACAAGGATGGAAAAAATATTTGGAATTCACCCCCTGGGAGAAAGCCAGGACCTACATTAAGAAAATAAAAAGAGAGCTGCACTGCAGAGTAACTGGACAAAAATTACCTCCTCACACCAGACCGAACTACTCAGAGGAGATGCACTACGCATGGGAACAAGTATCCTGCAGTTAGTGCCTAGTTATGCTTCCCTCAAAAAGAATAATGCTAACAATATAACAATAGCAAAATAATAAAGCAAAGGAGGAAGATCTACGTTATCTGTGTTCATTCATCCAAACTATAATGCTTCCCTTAAATATTAAGTACCTTTCTATGATTAGAAATACAATGTGAAAGGCTAAAGAAATATACTGCGTGGTGGATTTTTTTTAAATATTTTTTTTTTTTTTAAAGACAATGAGAAAAGCAGCACAGCTCTTTTAATCCTGTAATCTCTCTGGTAGCAATCAGCTTGGTGTACGTTTCAGTTTGTTCACTTGTCATCTACATTAAGAGTCCTTCAATGAGCTTTTCTTTTAAAGTAAATACAGAATGACACATTTATAATTAGATCTCCCTGACCATTCCTTTTTAGGTTTGAAGGATATGAGATGTGGACATGTCATGCAACCCCTGCTCCTGATCAGTGTGCTAAGGAGCTTAGAATTTCACTGTTGATTAGTGAATTGTGAAACACCCAACAATATAAACTATGGGTGCTGCCGGTTCAGATATTGTGGCCTCAGTTATTCCCTGCATACAGGAACAGTCAGAAGCTCAAGAAATGTTTTGAATTCCACTGAAAAATAAAAAGAGCCAAAATCAATCCTGAACTTCAAGCAAAGATTATTCAATCATTTAAGAACAGTATAAGCCCCTGTGAACACAACAGCAAGCAAAATTCCCGTTGAGCCTAAGGAGAATAAGTATATTTTAAGATCACTAGGAATGCAGCATAGCATTATATGTTAGTGTTTGTAATTGCCCTTGATATTCAAATAATTTCTTAACATTTGTGGCTATTCAAATTGTCTGTAACATTTTTTCTCACTAAGGAATAAAATGAATTTTTTTGTTTGTTCCTTTAGTTCCGATTTGGTTTTAATCATTCATGGCTTTGGTATCTATGAACAAATTTCTCAACAACTGTATCATAATTTTCTTTGATAGTCTAGGAATAGCCTAATGACACTGAATTTTCATGTTCCAATAGAGGGATCTGTGCTTGTCTGCTTTTTGTCTTAATATATAGGACAGAGAGCTTTCATTTTTACTGCCTTAGACAAAAAATCAGAGATAATTGCCCCCTGTGTTCCTTGGTTGTATTCACTGATCAGGAGAAAATAGAAGAATCATTCACTTCTTTAGCTGTGTGACTATAACTTTACTAAGGGAAGTCAAGTTTGGGGATTCAGTGACTCAGCAATGTTCTTTAGCCTTCTGATTTTTACTGGGACTCTTCAGCACTAGCATGGACCTCCTGGGACCCTAACTGTTCCACTTCCATCAAGATCAAAATGTAAAAACAGCCAACATTTGCCACCGTTCCGACCACCTTCACTGTGCCAGGAAAACAGTTCATAACTTCCCACTTTTTTCTTCACAAAATAAAGCTTTCTATCCCGATATTCTGCAGTAAAAAAAATCTCCTTTGCATGTTTTTTTTTTTTTTTGGTCCTGCAATCCACACTTTGTCAATTTTTGACACCGACTCACTTAAAATTTTTATTTATTTATTTGTAATTTACCAGCTCCCCACCCAGTGTCATCTACTACTTTAACATCTATGGTCTATAACTCAAACTTACTGTTTACCACCCTTTGTTCATCAAATTTCTTTTCAAACAACAATACTCTTATAAATCCTAAGAATCCTAATCCTTCAGTTTTTGTAATCTATGGCTACTCCAATAGTGATAAATAAAACACAGCCAGTGGCTCAGGTTTAGTGTTGCTGCCCCTTCTACTCTATCCCACACTTGGCCATGGTCTTTCTCTGGCCCTTTGCACTACTCTGTGACCATAAGGTATAATTAGTAAATGTTTGCAGGGAGGCGTTGAAGGTGTCTGAAATAAGGGCTCTGTTCACAGAATAACAGAATCACGGAGCAGTCAGGGTTGGAAGGGAGCCCTGGAGACCATCTAGCCCAACCTCCTGCTGAAGCAGGTTCTCTTAGAGCTGGTCACACAGAGCCATGTCCAGGTGGGTTTTGAATGTCCCCAGAGGAGACCCCACAGCCTCTCTGGGCAGCCTGTGCCAGGGCTCTGACACCGTCAGAGTAAATACATTTTTCCTCATATTCAGATGGAACTTCCTGCATTGCAGTTTGTGCCCATTGCCCCTTGTCCTGGCACTGGGCACCACTGAGAAGAGCCTGGCCCCAGCATCTTGACACTCACCCTGAAGATAGTTGCAGACATTGCTAAGATCCCCTCTCAGTCTTCTCTTCTGCAGGCTAAACAGGCCCAGCTCGCTCAGCCTTTCCTCATCAGACACATGCTCCAGTCCCCTCATCATCTTCATAGCCCTCTGCTGGACACTCTCCAGTAGCTCCCTGTCTCTCTTGAATTGGGGAGCCCAGAACTGGACCCAGCACTCCAGATGTGGTCTCACCAGGCCAGAGCAGAGGGCAAGGATCACCTCCTTTGACCTGCTGGCTATGTTCCTCCTAATGCAACCCAGGGTGTCATTGACCTCCTTGGCCACAAGGGCACACTACTGGCCTGTGGGGAACTTGATGTTCACCAGAACTCCCAGGACCTTCTCTACAGATCTGCCTTCCAGCAGGTCATCCCCCTGCCTGTACTGGTGCATGGGGTTGTTCCTCACCAGGTGCAGGGTCTTAACTTACCTTCATTGAACTTCATGAGGTTCTTCTTCACTCAACTCTCTAGCCTATCCAGGTCTGGATGAATCACAGTGAAGTCTTCTGGTGTATCAGCCACTCCTCCCAGTTCTGTATCATCAGCAGATTTACACTCTGTCACTTCATCCAAGTCACTGATGGATAAGTTGAACAAGACTGGACCCAGGAGTGACCCCTGGGGACACCACTAGCTGCAGGTCTCCAGCTAGACTCTGCACTGTTGATCACAACCCTGAGCTTTTCCGTTCAGCCAGTTCTCAATCTGCTTCACTGTCTGCTCATCTAAACCACACTGCCTGAGCTTGCCTATGAGGGTGTTATGGCAGACACAATCAAAATCCTTGCTGAGGTCAAGGTAGACAACATCCACTGCTCTCCTCTTGTCTACCCAGCCAGTCATTCCATCGTAGAAGGCTACCAGACTGGTCAGGCATGATTTCCCCTTGCTGAATCCATGTTGACTACTCCTGATAACCTTCTATTCCTCCCCATGCTTAGAGATGACCTCCAGGGTGAGCTGTTCCATCACCTTTCCAGGGACAGAGGTGAGGCTGACTGGCCTGTAGTGTCCTGGGTCCTTATTCTTGCCATTTTTGAAGACTCGAGTGACACTGGCTTTCCTCCAGTCCTCAGGAACCTCCATGACCTTTCAAAGATGATGGAGAGTGGCTTAGCAGTAACATCTGCCAGCTCCCTCAGCACTCCTGGGTGCGTGCCATCAGGGCCCATGGATTTGTGGGTGTCAGGTTTGCTTAAGTGATCTCTAACTTGATCCTCATCAACCAGGGGAAAGTCTTCTTCCTCTCTTGCTTCCAGGGTCTGGGAAACCTGAGGGCTGCACTTGGCAGGGAAAACTGAAGCAAAGAAGACATTCGGTAACTCCACCTTCTATGTGTCCTTTTTCACCATGGCACCCACCTCATTCAGCAGAGGGCCCACATTTTCCCTGGTCATCCTTTTCCTACTAATGCACTTGAAGAAGCCCTTCTTGTTGTCTTTGACCTCCCTTACTAGATTTAATTCCAAACGGACCCTAGCCTTCCTTATCACCTCCCTGCATGTTCTGACAACATCACTATATTCCTCCCAAGTGGCCAAGTGGCCATACCTTGTAAACTTACTTCTTCTCTTTGAGTTTTGCCAGAAGCTCCTTGCTCATCCATGCAGGTCTCCTGCCCCATTTGCTTGATTTCTTACTCATAGAGATGCACTGATCTTGAGCTTGGAGGAAGGGATGCTTGAATATTAGCCAGCTCTCTCGGAACCCCTACCTTCTAGCAACCTAACACATGGGATTCTTCCATGTAGGTCCTTGAAGGCCCAAACTTAGCTCTCCTGAAGGCCAGGGCTGCAGTCCTACTTATTGCCCTGCTCCTCCACGCAGGATCGTGAGCTCCACCACCTCATGGTCACTGTAGCCAAGGCTGCTCCCAGCCTTTACAACCCCAAAGAGTCCTTTATTTGTCTAGGTCTAGAAGCACACTTCACCCCACCGGCTCCTTCATGACCTGTGTCAGAAAGTTATCACTGATGCTCTGCAGGAGCCTCCTGGACAGTGTGTTGTAGCTCACTAGAGAAATATTTCTATTGCATGAAAATCATGTATGCTGATTTACCTGGAGTATGTAATGAGTGCACATACAGGGTATTTGATGCCATAAAGCCTTCAGGAAAAGTGCTGAAGTGTTATAAATAAAGCAAAATCTCATGCAGTCTTGTTACCTGCAGGTAACGGACCTTGGAGTGCTCTGTTCTGTGAGCCATCCTCAGGGAGGAAAATTCCTAGTTGGGATGGGCCAGAACTATGTTCTGGATCATGTTAGCAGATACACAATACAGTGACCCCAGTAGTCAGTAATCCACTGGTTAAGACTGCTCTCTGTCCATGTCTTATGTAGTAGGAAAAAAATATACCTGGCAGTATAGACAAACATATTAGTTTCTGGTGTGGTAAAAGCAGTTAGAAATTAGATAATCTATAGGGCAAGTAAACTCATAATGAAATATTTAATTCTTTGGGTAACTAAACATCAAAGATAGAATCTAAAAGTTTACTTTCAGCATAGGTGTCAAATCTCAGATTAAGACAACTAAAAATAGGTGTCTATCTTTTACTTACACATTGATCCACCCAACAAGGCCAAGGGAGGCAAAAGAGTTATTGCATTTATGTAAGGTAGATGCCCACACTATGTTCAGCTAATACAAGTGACTGTATGGACTGTAGCAGGAATGCAAATAACAATCTCATGTGTAGGCATGTCTAGGGTGAATCCCATCTCCAGTCTAAACTATAGTTTAGATGGCTTATTCATTGATGTCTAGTGCGATCTGAGATGCCCTTGGGCACCTTGTCTGGCCTGCTGCAGTCATCGCAGAAAGGCACAGATCTTCTCTATGTCCCGTGTCACACCTGACAATTCATGTGCAAGTATCAAGTACCAATTCAAAAGCCATCGATGGCTGGGCAGAGGAATTAAGTTTGAGCTGTCTGGACTCTGTCAGTGAGAGAGACAGCTCCAGAGGGAAGTTTAGGCATTCCTGCAATAGCAGGAATACAATGAGCATTTAAATCAGATTTTTAGTATTTGATAGGAGTAGGATGGCATGAGTCCCCAAATAAGGAGCCTACATAACCTACATAAACTACTTCCGTTACCTCCATTCCACATACCTTTCTGCAAGGGGTGGAGGATCCAAGATAGGCTGCATATATCATTAGAGAACTGAAAATACGTGAACTAAGGGATGCAGTCTGAAATCCAGTCTAATGTCACTGAAGTTAAAGATACTCTGATGACAATTTCCATAGTGTAAGAGCTTTAGCTGAAATTTCTTTGCACCAATTCTCTCCCACAGAAACTAGGGCCTGGAAAGAATGATTATACCATCCAAATGTAGATTATACGGCATATAATGTCTGGGATTCTGAGAACACTGCAGTCAAATCACTGTTTACGAGTCATGTTGCCAACAATTCTTAATCTAGCATTCTGCTGCAAAATTAACTCTCAAGAAAGTAAATTTTACCATAATGAAATATTTTATTTCTAATCAGCAAGAAGAAAGAAAATTGTTCACCTGCCTTCTGTAGCCTTGGTTCTCTTTGGCACTACAAATACACAGCTCTTCAGAAAAGAAAGATTTTTTTAGTTGTGGACCTAAATGTGGATTTGAAAGCTTAATTTTAGACATTTAGCTTTACAGTAAAAAGACTAGAAATCTTGGTAGATTACTAAAGTAAAGAAGTAAGAAGCAAGACTGCTTATAGTCCAGAGAAAGCCAGATCAGGAATTTTGTAAGGAATATGACATAACATTACCATATGCGGGAAAAAATAATACAATTGGGTAAATAGGGAAGACATGATCAAGAATGATAAATCTCTAATGGAACAAAGGAAGCCTGTAGGGATACTTAAAGAGAGGACTGAAATGGTCAAATCACAAGCTACAATAATAAACCTAACAGCTACGCTTGGTATGTGTCACAGTTATGTTTGAGTTGGCCAGAACTGAGAGCAGGTGCAAAGGGAGAATGTTGGAGAGTCAGCAAAACTTGTACACAACCTATCAATGAAAAAAGAACAAGGGAAAAGAAAACGACACCCAGGCTGATGGGGAAGATGTCCTCAGCAATATGTCTTAGCTACATATGTTTAGTCTCTAGAAGTTACAGTCCAACATCCAAGAGAAAAAAAAAAGTTCAATAAATTTTTAATTTTGCTATTCAATTATTAACTCATCTCTGGGATACAGTTTGTGTAAATTAAATAGGATGATTGAGTCACAAATTTTCCAACAAATACTGAGACGGAATCCCTTGGAAAGAGTGCATAACATAGTTCAAGTGAAATCTAAGGCCATACCAACTATCAGCAGGACACTGTTTACACCAGGCGAGGCTCTGAGTTAATAGATCTGACAGATCTTTCCAAATCAAAGCAGTGACTGACATTACAATACAAGAATCAGAAAACAGACAGTGAAAGAGTATAGTGACACTGTATGGCATGTAAAAAAAAAAAAAAAAAGGCTCTTTTCCCTTCAATGTCTCATTACTAGTAAAAACAGTAAGTAATTTCAAATAACACTGCTTTTCTGAATTAATGGAATTACAGATGAGAAAACACCAGACTTGATTTTACCTTCATAGCATTTAATATGAGATCAGAACATCTCGTACTGGTATAGCTCCATTGATTTCAATTAATTTAACCTTCTGATTAACTATAAACCAGAGAACAGAATCAGGACCAATTAGCCTCAATGAGCATAAGTGTTGCAAGGAGCCAGCAAAACTCTCAGGATTAGTTGTCGGGAAAAAGCTTTCAATCTAGGGAATATTTTATACCTCTCTGTGGAAGGCACTAAGCCGTCAGCGTAGGCTTTGCATGGATTTTTATAAGCCCATGTACTAGTAAAAACACCTTAATTGAGCTAATTTAAAAATGTTCTTTCTGATCAATGTATTGATTTAGTTATAATTTGATTCCTGCCTTGGTGATCATCTTTATGTAGCTCTGTAAGTGTACTGTGAATGTGAAGTGCACACGAATATGTAATGAAATCCATTAACTAATAAAACAATGATCAGTCAATTCATGAAAAATGGTGCAGATTTTAAAGATAAATGGCTAGTTTTCTGGTGGGGATTCTTGCATAAACATTACATGGTCTGTTATTTCAGCACCATCTTATTTAATAATGAGAGAACAGTGGCATTGTAAAGGACAGGAGTTTGCTATTTATCACTACCTCTGGAAGAAAATAGGGTTGCAGGGGATTCCTGTCAAAGGCAAAAGGAAAGCTGAAATTGGGCTTTTGTACTGGACTCTAAGTACACACCAAAATATTCTCCCAATACAAAAAAATATTTTCAAAGACATATTCTCTCTTCATTAGACCTGTCCTCAATAAAGTTCTATTTTGAAGCACTCAATCCATATTTGTATCCACTCATGATTCCTTACCTCCCTGTGAATCTAGCTAAAAAACTTAATCGAAGTCTGATCTTGCACACAAGAGAGTATTTTTATGACTAGTCCCACAGAAATCCTATTTTTAGGGTGAATAAAGTTCCTCAGCTGATGTCTATAGGATGAAAACTAGTGCATACCCTGTGGATTTAGTCTGACTTCCCTTACATTGCTGTAATTCAAATTCCTTGTAGTCTTTGAAATTAATTAAATCTAAACTAGATGATATTGCTGTCCAAGTGTTCCTGATTCACTTCTGCCTGCTGGACAACATAATAATGTCCTGAGACCACCACAGACTCTGCAGATTTGACAGTAGTTCTTTCTTCCCTTTTGGGAACACTGAGCAAAATTTCTGAACGATCCCTTTTCTGTGACACACTAGAAGCAGAAATACTTTCCTTTTTTTTAATAAGCTTCAAATTGCATTGTAGCAAATAGTGGAATTTTAATGTAATTAGAGAAGTTCTAACTGGACTCTTGTTATTTCACAGTCTCTCAGAATCTTTACTTTACTGCACTGTTTTCCAAAACCTCAGTCCAACTTGAGCTGGAGGCAAAGTTAGGATTTTGACTTTCGATTTTCATTTGGGCTCATCTTTCAAACACTCATTATTTCCCTTGCTGGCATATGTTTGCCCATCGTCAGTTAGAATCTGCATGATTTTATATTTATAAACAAAAGTTAAGCAATTCAACCAAACCCATAAACTTTTTTTTTGAGGGACCAAAGTGGCAGCTTTCTCATTACATATCAATTTACAGCTCAAAATCAGGAATAGATCAATGCAAGCCATCTGCACCTTGCAAGTTTTAACATATCTCCCTTTCGTCACTCTCAGTATAGCAGAGGAAGTTATGCAGAGCATGTGGTCTGCTTTCACAAATAATTTCTATGGAAAACAGCAGTCAGACAGTAATACAGGCCCAAGGTGACCTCATTACTGAAATTTGTTCTAGTTGTCATTAGACATATCACACCGTGTCACTCAAATCGGGAAAGGAATAAGAGATACTGACACGCAGCACCAGTGATTAGAGATGAAAAATACTGTTACACCATAAGAATCCCTTGGTGGAGAAGAAATATGTATAGTGTTTCAGATTCATTCGCCCCCTGATCTGTCACTACCGCCTTTATGGCTTTATTCTTTCTCTACTTGTTAATTCTTCTTCATAAGGGACAGCACCTTTTCTTGAAGAATATTTCAGAGGCTGATCTTTACCAGCCAGCTACCTTGCACAAAATATCACTGATTTTTTGGTAGTGATGCCCTCATGTTGTGTAAAGATATTTACTGTACTCGCAGCAGACCAACTTGGACAACTGCTTTTTTTTGTGTGTGTGTGTGTTTATCAGTGCAGACTCTTGTCACTGCCTGACTGTAGACATGGCTTCATTCTGCACAAACATAAGTTTTGGTTAGATCAGGCCAAAAGCCTGAGCTCCTTGTAAGTGCAGAAGCTGCAAGGAATGATACCAGCAATTCAGAAGATGGCATCTTCCTAGCCAGAAGCAAAGCATGGTTGGCAAAGACCCTAGTGAGAGGAATTAAACTGTCCAGCCAACTGCCAGTTCCCACTCCCAGCTTTTCCAGACTTGGTAACCAAAGATCTGGGTCCATCCAGTTTTTGGGACCTCCTGCCCAAAGGATGCACTCCCACCCTTGATAAATACTCTCCTGCCGTGAGTCCCCACAGAGTCAAAGTCCCTCAGCAGCTTCAGGACACATCTCCTGAAGCACAGTAATTTGAATGAGATTTTGCATCATACTAAGGCTTAGCTGATTTGCCTTGAGTGAAGAAAAAAGTCCTTAAAGCCTATTTATTTAACCTTAAAGCCTATAATGACTATTTATCATTGTCAAATATCTCAAGATGCATTTTGCAATAGTGTCCCAGAATAAGAACAAAATTATTGGGGATCATCCCAAATGTTATGGCAAAATTCCAGTTTGGCTAATTACACTCAGCTTACCAAAATTCTCACTGCTAAGCAAAAAGAAAGGGATTTGCTTTCTCTTTCTAGCCTGGACTTTTGGACAGTTGTGACTATGCACTTTTACCCCATAGCTTTCCACCTGAGAGCTGGTGAGTCAAAACACATCTTAGAATCACAAACAGCTTATCTGAACATAAAAAGATATGGGGTCTACAGGATGAAAGGTGTTACATGAAAGCAAGAAGTTATTGTTCCTTTTTTCTTTACAGACTTTTGCAGCTGTTTTGCTGCTGAAAATGATTCATTTTTATATTGACCTACATGAGGGAGGAGGAAGAGGGGATCTTATAAGGTTTTTATGAAACGGTTAAAACAGATGAGACCGACCAGGAAACAAAAACCCAAACAAATAAAAATTTCATCTCAATTACTCAAACATAAAGTTCACTTGTAAAAGTTTGATATTTCATGCCCCATATCTATATTTAACTATTTTCGATTATGCTGCCCACTTATGCCTTGTTGGATTCTTAATTTCTTCCCAATGCACTTTGCACTTTGCTAACTCACTCTATAGTGAAGCAGGACCATGGAAGTCTGAGTTACTATCTCCCTACAGTGATTAAAATTTTTGCTTTTTTGTTCTCTCGAAAGTATTCTAGTTCTTCTTTTTGCCATTCAGACATCTGTGCCAGTTGCATGTTTTCTTGAAACAAATGCATTTATGGTTAACCCCTTCTTTCTGAAGTCTAAGACAATATTTTTTCATCTTTGCCTTCAGAAGGACCAGTATTTGATTTTCAGTCAAATCTAAATACAATCTCTCTTTAGCTTCTCATATGTTAGAAATTTGCCCTTTCACTAAAATCCCTGTCAGTGCTAACAGTACCTCAGAATGTGAAAATACGTATATTCCATTCAGCTATAATGTTGATAGGTTATTTTTTTCTCAAGATGTATATTTTTTATCCATATATTTTCAGATTATTATCTAATACATTTATTAGTCCTATCTGAAATAGTGCAGTCCTATTCAACTATTAACTTTACCAACAAAAATAATAGGACAATCTAAAAATGAGAAGTCCAGCCTGTGACAGCTCATCATACATTATAAACCATCCTCAGCACATCTGTGGGTAAATTGTCTCTTGTGAACTGTTCTACAGCTGTTAGGGTTCATGTTGTTCCCTTATAAACTAGAAATAGGAATTTTTATTACCTCTGGCTGTAATTTAAATTACATGAGACTAACTCCATGCTGTATATTAGTGTACTGCCATGCAGTTCAGCTTTTATTTTGACATACTACAATGCAGCTTATACATTAACCCTACCATCGGTAGACGTGTGATAGGAAAAGAAAGGAAAACCACACACAGTATTTAAAATGTTAGGAAAAAACCTTAGGTCTATAAAGATTTATTATTGCACTTGCACCTATTCTCATAGGTTATATTCTTGGCAGCTTTACATCACTGGAGTGAATGGTTCAAGCACATCACTCGTACTCAACAAACACTCTAAAGGTCAGTGCTGTCACCCTTTCACTAAACATCACCAAAAATAGCTACATAGCTGTTCTAGGAGCTCTTGCTTTATTTATTAAATAAAATCTGTGCTATAAGGTTTTTTCCAAGTCTTACATTGCAAAAAACTAAACCAGGTATTTTTAACAATGTTTGTAAGTTAGAATTTTTGAGCAATCTGTGCAAATAAAAAAATCTGTTTCACTTCAATATTTTAAAAATTAGATTTACTTTCAAAAATTTAAAATGTATTACATAGAACCAAATGACATATTTCTTCCGAGCTATCAGATTACTATGATCATTTTTGCAACTGTATGTGTCTTTAGAATCATAGAATCACAGAATCATTTGGGACTAAGAACTGCTTTGCTCTTCATAAAAAAATCACACACTCCTCCTCCTCCCTACATGTATTTCTTAAACTAGAAAAAAGGGTAATTTAAGAAATATGGAGACGTCTCAAGAGAAGTTAAAAAAGTATACCCCAACATACAGAGTTAGCTAGGATAAAAATTTTTCATAAATACCATCAATAGGCTGAAGCTGTCCCTGCATAGACTGAAACAGAAATCTGTCACTTCCCACTCAATTGCAAGCAGAAAAATTTATTTGGCACAAGTATATTTAACCAAAGAAATACATGTATTAGAACAGGAATTTTTCCTTAACAAATTATATTCATTACGTTCTTCTGTGAAGTTTTACACTTTGATATACCTTACAGTAAGCTGCAATTTATAAACTGCCAGGACACAAAAGAATGTGGATGTTACCATAAGCCCGTTCCAGCAACTTACTTTAGAAAGCCATAAACATTATGGCTAATTAACAACCTAATGGAATGCTGAGAATGAAGGTCTTGCTTCTCTGTGCACTTCTGGGCTCGCCTTTAATTGGTAAGAAATTTCCAAGGCTATAAACAGAACACCACATCTAAGCAACACTCAAAATTTACTTCTGGGTTTTCATCTAAAAAAAAAAAAATCATTAGCTTTCCAATTAATTTTCATAAGTCATTGTGGCTTGAATAAATAGTTCCTTAAACCCAGGATGTGGATTAAGGATTTTTGTATGTCTCCTCTTTGATTTCATTCAATTTGTCATTGTAGGAAACAGTCTCTAAATGAGCAATTATTCTTTTATTTTGGTGGCAGGACAAAATGTATCTAGACAAACATGGCATCATATCAGGGTGCTGTGGTGGTTAAAAAGTGGACCTGGATTCAGAAGCTCTCAGGAGTCTCATTCCCTGCTCTGCCCCAGATTGAACCACATAACCTGAAGCTAAGAGCTCAGTATCTCTACCTGCAACATTGAATAATAATTCTCATCCGCAGTCTCTTGACAACACAAGCTCAAGACAAGCAGTGGTGGCATCAGGCATGGATCTGCACAGAGCCTTGGACAGCCCAGAATACTACTAATTTTTATAAAAATTTCTTACTCTCGTCCTCATGAATATTGAATTATTTCAAAAACTTAGTCCATAAGAAATGTTTCCCACAGTTTTTTAATGGCATGTGAAACAAAACATCCTATAAAATCTTTCAAGATGTGTGGCATACAACAGAGAATCGCTATGATTACTTTGGGACTCAATAAATAAGTATATTGCTCCAAACAACCAAAGAAATTCCTACAAAGTTTGAAAATAAAACCAAAAAAACTGGCTTTTTTTTTCTTTTCACAAGAAGTAACATAACTAGCTATTCCAGATGTGAGCTTTGCCAATACTTGTTTATTAAGAGCAAGGCCTTGCTCCAGCAATTAAAACCTTTGGGAATGTATGCAAACCAGAACATTTGCATTCGGCCTTGAGCAATATACCTTCTGCATGACAGTGTGCTCCCCACAGCTTTGAACGTGCTGACAGACTAAACTAACCAAACCTCCAGAGAACCAGTGGCTAGAACCTGCAATAATCCAATGAGAAAGATTACAAGCTTTATAAAAAAGAGCACAGTACACTAGCATGAAGTTTGCAGAAGAACCAGGATCTGAGGTGACCATTACAGTAAAGGTGGAAAGCTTTTACCATGGATAACAGCTGGACAAAGGCAGAATATCAAAACCAGGGGAAGACTCATTATTTTGGACCTGATGAATGTGAATTCTGTGGTTGACCTTTCAGGGCCAGATTCTGATCTGGAGGGAATAGGCTGTCTGTATGGCTTTGTTGTCAACGGCACGGGCTCCTGCGGATCTAATGATAACATGTCTGCATGACCTGTCTGGCCAACTGCTGTCCCTAGTCTTGTATTTCATAATCTTTTGAAATTAAAATACAAGTAAATTAAGAAATTATTCAAACCATTTCTAAAGAAAGTATCTTGTTTCACCCTGTACAGAATCATCACAATGGTTTTCATTTAAAAACAAATTGAAAATAGGTAAAAGTCTGAATCTGTAGTTATTCTAACTTTTTATTTACTTACATGTAAGAAAATGTGTGCTTTGCAATCTGTGGACTTCAAATGGATAAACCCTACTCCTAGATAAGATGAACTTTATTAGTGAAAAATCAACCAGAACATCATCTGCCTCTTTTCACAGCATCTTCAAAATAGTACTTAATGGGACGCAAGTGTTGGGGGCTTGCCAGGGGCTTATTCTCATATCTGTGCTACCTCTTCCCTGGGGACAGGGAATTTCTATGCAAACCATTCATTTTCCTGATGATTTATAAGGCATTTATAGTACATATCCCAAAATGAAAAAAAGATATATTTCTAATTTGACCAGAACCAAGCCCTAAAAGAGGTCTGAAGCAATGGTATTTTTTAAAACTAAAGTTTAAAATAATTTTGTGCAAAATTTACATTCTAAAAATTTATGTGGGTGGATTACAACCAATGAAACAGGTGTCAAAAGCACAGTAGAAATCAAAACCCCTGTGGTTTTAATCCCTGAGCATAAATCAGGAGAAATTCTGTTTAAAAAATCCAATAAGGTTATTAAGAATTACCAGAAAATGTAAAAGAAATCCTCTTTGCATTGGAGCTACAGCTGCAGTAGTCAAATTGAGAAATCTGGGTAAGTTTGAGGGAAAATATACAATATGCAAACAAGCCATGGCTTCTTTTGCCATCTGACATGCAGTAATAGCTAACAAATGAGAGGCTCTTTCAAATGAACTGGTCCTGCACAGCTGAATGATGATAGGCAAATGGGATAGGAATGAATTATAGAGCAATGCTTGCTGTCACAATACGTCTTTGCAAAAGCTACTTCCCTTCAGAAATTATCGGCACCTACCAAAGCTGCAGGGATTACCCTTCCCCTATGGCAGCATACAACAGGAGGGGAAATTTTGGCTCCTGACCAAGAAAGCAGAAGGTGAAAAATGTACTAACAAGCGAAGTGAGAAAGCTAAGCCAAAATTCTTTAGGAAAGTAATAGCTTTATCCATACCCAAGCCTGAGTCCTTGTTGACTTTTAGCCTCTGCATTGTAGCATTAGAACTGCTCATACAGCACCGTGGAAAAAGACAGACAAATCTGTGTCTGAAAGGGTATGCTTTGTCACTTAGGTGTGATTCACTTAAGAACAACACATTCATAGAGAAATTTGACCCACCAGTATGCTCTGTCCCACTGGTAAACAACTGCAAATGTACATGTCGTCTGGCCCCAGAAAGCCAAGAGCCAAAGCATGGAAGGAAGCACTGTGCCATGGGGAGTGCAGGCTTGCAACAGGCTGCTGCGTATTTCACCTGCAACTACTGCCTTGAATTGAACTTCAAAATACACTGAGGTAGTCTGGGATATTTTCCTAGTGAGTATCTTTGATTTTCTGGTCAAGAAATAAGGGACCCTGCACCCCTTTGTCAGAAATAACAGTGGGAGCCACAACCTGATCAATTTCATCTCATCCCCTTTGCATTCCAGCCTTCTGAAGGTCCTCACCAGCCTAAAAGCACTTCAGGTCAAGTCACTGCTCTTCCTCTTCTCCAAACATGGCTATCACTTGTAGTGTCTACTCAGGGCATTCCTTTTACCATCTCTCCCTTTGTCAGTTCTTTCAGCCTGCTAACCCATAAACACACCCAGCTGCAGAAAAATATTCTGTTCTGAAGTGTGTGATGGCAAAAGAGGAGAAGGTATAGAACATGTGAAGGGACAAACAGGTACACAAAGAAGGAAAGAGAGCCTAGACATACAGATATTGGTAAATCTTCCTTGCATACATCAAAGTCCCCTCTAGATGTCTATGTGAAGGAAGAGATATAGTACTTTATGGTTTGGGTTTTTTTTTTGTGAAAAGGATGTGCACTTTGTTTTCACTTTAGCGATTGATTCTCATAACAGTTAAGTAGCCATCTATGAATAAAGTTTACTTTACGAGCTCAGGTGCTAGTTGTCTCTTCTATAAAGATGAAGATATAAATTCTGATCATCTAAGCTCAAGGTCAGTATTGTTCAACAGAGCAGAAATTCTGTTTTACTATTTCTTTTCAAAGTATCTGAAACAATTACTAAGGACCCCATTTAAATCGAAGAATTCAAAAGGTAGGAAATGCCAGATTAAAATTGCTTATGCAACTCAATTCAGACCTCTTGAACATATCTGCTAAGAAACCATCTTCAATTATGTGATCACAGACTATTTTTCCATGGCATAGCTGCAGCTCTTTTTGTGTGGACTGTGGATGGTATTCTGAGGAATGGCAGTCTTGAAATGAAACAGGTTTATGTAGTGAATGAGGTTTTCATTTCTCTCTGCCTCATTTGTTTCAGGAACTGGAAGGTATATAATGAACCAGCAAGGGACTACAGAATGTGAAAATAAGATTTAATGGTTAAGGCAGCTGCCACTGAAGAAGTGAATTCCATTTCTGGATCTGCCACAGAGTTCCTATGTGATGTAGGACAAATCACATTTCCTACAGATGACCAGTATTTGATGTTCCTTGTTTTCTGGCCTCTATACGAGACAATTGAGCTGAGCTATTGAACACTTATATCTGCAATTGATGTAGATTAAAACTGTATTTATATACACATAAATATAGGTTAAAATTATAGAGGCTATGGAAAAAAAGATTTATAAATTAGCTGATACATTGTCAGCTATTTCGTTCTTTTTCTCTCTGTGCCTCTGTCCATCACCTGTGAAGTAGGGATAACAAACCCATGGATGGCTAGGGTATTAAGCAGGTAATTTCATTACTGTGTGAAGCATTCAGTTATGATAGCCGTGAGAACAATGAAGCAACAAATAATTTTGTATTCAGTGCAGGTTTTGAATGATGTGGTGGTAAGGAAAGCTCTGGGGCCACATGCTACATGAAGAGGATGGAAGGGAACACAAGCTAACTGCCAGTGAAGCAGGGTCATGTAGAAAAAACCCAGTATTCATTTTTAAAAGAATGTCAGAGCGCCTGCACCCAGAGGGGCCAAATTAAGTTTGGCAGAAGCAACCTCAGCCCTGGAATTATGTAATTTCTATGTGGGCTTGGTTTTGTTTTCATGTAGATTTGGCGTCATCTGCTTCTAAGAAGCACTTGAATGTATATGGTAGTTTTACGTGAAGAAGAGAAGAATCCAGTCATCTATCACCTCTCCCATTTCTAAGACAGATGAAAGGGTGTTTGAATCTAACCCCATGTTTTATACAGGTGTAGAAGAGGTAGAATCTGATACAGGTTAATGTCTTGGATTTGGGAATGGATGTCCAGATTGATGTGGCTTGGAATGAACATCCAGATGGATGTAGTTTGGCTGTCTGGAAAGGCTGCGTTCAACCTTGACCTCGGAAACAGACCTGCCTCACCTATCTCTATAAAGACTAGATGTTCCTGCGGGGAGAAAATACCCACTTTGGTATCCGGACAGGACCCCATTGCCTCAGTTCATTCAGGAAGAGCATGGCTGAGTAGCCGATGCCTAATGGCTGAGCAGCCGATGCCCGAGGACACCAGTGTAGCTCTGCTTCTCAGCCCACAAGCTCAGAGGCTGTTACACCTTGGCTGGTCCATGAGATGGGCTGGGCAGGCTGAGGTCTGCCCTGGAGCTTGGCTTTTACCTCACTGCTTATCCCCACCATGTCTGCCACGTCCAGGGCAGGAGGTGTGAGCAGGTGAACCTGAGGTAGGACCTGGCCGACTTGTATCTGCACTGAGGCTGTCCACCTCTACTCACACAGACTGGAAACCAGGGGGAGGATCGATCCTTCCTGTTAATACAGATTCAGCTGGAGGAAGAAAGAGACTGGGGGTACTTTGGCAATTCACTAAATCTTGGTGTTATGATAAGGAAATCACAGTACAGGGAAGTCCTATCTTGTTACTAACTTTGCTATTATATGAAAGAAATTAATATTGTGACTAGGCCATGACTGCTTATAAACCCTGCATATTAAGTTGTGGGAAAGATTACTGCTGAATTCCTTGTTTTACTGTTCACCCTGGTTTGCAGCCTTCTATTTTCTGATACCTGCTATAGCTGACACTCGCTTTGCCAAAATATATTGTAGGCCACATGGAAGATCATATATCAGCAAATAATGGAATCAAGTTAAAATGCAAGTTTCCTATAATGAACTGAGCAAGTCCATTTCAGCATTAAGTTCAGGTGTTATACTGGGAGAGAAGATAGGCTTTAAGGTACATTTTAAATTTGATTGCCTGAGAGAACACAAATATGTAACTTCAAAATTTCAGACCAACATGCCTGCTTTCTAAAGCTTGAAGCAGTTTCATTCATGAGGTTTATAATTTGTCAAAGTATTTCCACTAGATTTGCATGCAAATTATGAAATACAAACCCAGTTTAGTACAGCGAAGAAAATTATTTCAATCACTAAGGGAAATAAAAGTAACTTTTACTTAGAGCACGAGAAGAAAAGAAAAGCAAACGAGATTAAAAGTATCCTCTCTTGATGAATTCCATTGTTTGGCAGAGAGAAGATTAGCCAGAAGAGGGAAAAAATATTTAAGAATTTATTCATAAAAATTACCAACCCTAAGTCTACATGCTGAATAAATTAAACATCCCTATCTTTCACATCATTATTCTATGCTTTCCCGATCAGAGCAGAATAAAAATTGTACCTTAGACCTTAGGACCAAGCAGTGGTGCAAATTTCTTATTCCAAACTCCAGATGGCACGAATTGTCACGGACTCACTGAAGTCATCTGAGTTGTGGTAGTATATACCATGTGAAGATTCAGCCCCACATTACTTGACTCTGTATAGTAGTTTATGACTGCACTTATTTTGGATCACATGAAACCAAAAGATATACATTAAATAAGCAGTGAGTAAATGTAGACATGATACTCCTAGAGTATCAGGAAGACATTACATAAATCAATTAAATATTGAGAGGAAAAAAAATACTTTAATGGGTCTTTGTTCTGCTACCCGTATCCAAGCCCTTCAATGTTCAAGCATCGATGAAAACAGCGTTTTCATAGTGAGGCTGTATGACAACAAACTCAGGTGAACAGCGTAACAGTCAACTGCAATCTTTCAGCCAAGTATGTACCTCAACATATAATGTATGTATTTCACCTGGCATCTTATTAACATTAGGAAGAAAATACAATTCCCACTTTAAAAGTAAATGCTCTTTCTCTTCTTTCTCACGTACGTGCACATCTTTGAGCAAAGCAAAACATGGTAAGGGACGTGAACAACGACTAGGCACCTTCTATATTGCAGCCCTAGTGACATATTTTGGAAACAACTATTTTTAAATATTCAGCAGGTTAATATGTAAAGCAACTACATAGTTAATAATATTTTGATTACAAATAAACATTTAAAAGAACCTCCTCACTCAATTCTGTCTGAGTATCAGGAAATCAGAAGCACATGGGCTATTCTTGCTAATTTGGCCGATCACCTTGCAAGCAATGAAAGATCCATGAAGAACTACAATTCCTTCCAGGATTTGAACCAGGTATTTAACTAACAGTGTGAGATACAGATAAATAGATTTCTTTGATTTTGATACAAGCATCAGGAGGCTTCTTTCATCCAAAAATTTTTGTCTGGGGATAGAACAAAGCGATTTTAAACTCCTGGACAGAGTATAAATATATTTAGATATAGAATTCTAATATCTATATTTTTTTTGTTCTAACCAGACCAAAAAGACTCACTTATTTAAATCCTTTTTTGCTTTCTGTCACTTGTTTGTGACAACAGTCCCCAACAAGCATTATGATTACATTTTGGTAATTGTTGTAGGAATATGGAAAAGTTCAAGATTTCTTTGCACAATACAGCCAGGATTCTTCCTGAGGCACCTGATAGAGTAGGGGAGGAATGATGATGATGATGATGATTTGGCAAATACAAAACACATGGCACAACAGGAAGATTTTAAGAAAATGCAAGGCAGAAAAGGAATAAAGCAGAGGGTAATCTGAGAAAATGATAAGGTTACTTATGGCAATAAATGCACAGCAAAAGCAGTTTTAATGCAGATGAATAATATTGTATGGTCCATCACAGATATAGCAGGTAAAGATAGCATGAAAAAAACATCACCTTCTACCACCAAACGCTTTGTGGACAAAGAGCAGCTTTTAGTGTGGGCAAGAACCACACCCCTGTACTGAATTTGTTTTAGAAAAGAGAGAGCATTTCCATACAACTCAAGAGAGCCATTGCTGTGTCATGTTTATGCATTGCACAGCGGAGCCTTGACACCTGTGCACTGCTGCAACACAAATAGGTAACAGTGGTGGAGCCAGAGCTCCCAAGCCTTTGCTTTTGCTGCTTCTGTCACCACTGCTTTCAACTGGAGCTACCTATTCTTGTGGAGGAAGGAGGGGAAACTGGCGTTCCCCCACAGGTGAGTAGGCTGAAGGCCCTCACATCTGCCTGTTACTTCAGTCTTAACACCAGCAGGAGAGACACCATTTGGGAAACTTCTACTCCAGTCAACAAGGAATGAGGTAGTATTTGCAATGAGCACATACAAAATTCCAGGGATGTGTGTGTGTATATGTATAATTCTTTTAGGCTACTTCTTGACTTGTGAAACTGTGTAGACATAGCAAATCTACCTCAGTACAGCAACTAATTTTTGTTTTCACTATAGAAATTTCTTAAGATATGTTTCCTAGAATAGTGTTACAATCCGATAAACATCTGGAGTGACATATAAAAAGTCCTGATGTGCAAGTGCCCAAGCTCCTTAACACAACCGGTCACATTATTTTAGATACATGTGAAGAAAAAACACTGCACCGGGGAGATCTGACTTCATTTGATAAAATGAACCCTGGGTATTCATCAGCCCACAAGGATGCTTTGGTTTCCAGGGGAAGGTAACCCACAAAATCGGTGCAGAAAAGAGCTATCGCATGTTCAGGCTACAACTCAGATATGAAAAACTGGAGAACGGGAGCAGCCTGCACTACTTTGAAGTCTGGGCACAGCCTCTGAAAACACTCTGTGTCCTAGCAGCACAGCGAGGGCTTCTTTTTTCTTTGCCCACTTCCAGTTGCTCTCTTCTAGTCAGATGTGAAAGCTCCTGAATCCAAGGACTACCATCATCCCATGTTACCTGCACCTCTTGGCCCCATCACGGCTGTGGCCCTTGTCCACTGGAGTACAAAAACCAGTGTTGTGTTGTGTGTCAAGGTGCAGGTATAGACAGCATTAGGAGGATCTCGGTATGAATATCGTCCTACAATATGAGTAAGCACAGTCATTTCATGCATGAATTAAGCCTGCATGACAATCAGAAAGTTCAGCTCTTCACATCTTTTAATACCAAAGCTGATACTCAGTGCAAAATGACAGCAGATTTCCTTTTTTTACTTGAAGTTTACATAGGAACATTAAGCAGCTATTCTTAATGTGGAGGATAGTGTGAACGTACTGAAATATTTTTAAAAGCTCAGTGTTACAAAGTGAAGTTAAAGGAAGAATTTTCTATTTATTATTTTGTAATAGCTTTTGTGTACTTTTAATCATTAATATTTAACCAAACTGTTTGAAAATAAGGCTATACTTTACTGAGATGCATTAGGCCAAGCCATTTACCTGCAATTAAAGTGGTAAAATATTAGTAAAAAATAGAAATTCTTACTATGGAACTTTAATATAAATGCAGAATGATTTAATTTGCAATTTATCTTAAATGTACAATAACTTTTAGTACTATGAAATTAACACCAAGGTAAGCAGTTTACTTCTCTATAAAAAGAAACTGAAAATAGATTTCTTCCGATAAGGAGGTGCTGAAGTGGGACTTGAGTGGTATAACTTAAAGAAAAACATGAAGTGTTGCTCAAAATAGCAGATAACTGTCCCTGAAGTCAATGCCTCAGGAAGATGCTAATGAAGAGTACATCAATAGAAGTGCCATCTTTCACACAGGGTATGAAAGCTCCTGATCATTATGCAGTCATGAGTGACTCTGGGTATGTTTTGCTAACACTGGAGACCTTGGCCCCTGAATTTCTGCTGAATCACTTTGGTTTAATTGCATTCTGCACACCTAATTTATACCCTAAACTGCTAAACTGTTCTGGAATGGCAATGGTATCTTCCTAAATATGTTTTACCCTCACTGTAGGAAGTTCTCTGCCTACATTTCTGTTTGGTTAAGTATATTTCTTATATTTTGGGGAGGAAGAGTTTTTCTGAAACAAAAGCTATTCAAAATGTAAGCTTTTAATTTCAGTAAATGAACTGTAAGACTATCAAACTGAATATGAAGAGAGTAGTCTCATATAAAAAAGTGTGCAAGGATTTTTAATTTTGGAGTTTGTTTAACATTCTCCTTTTGTGTTGGCTGTTCCTTAAAAAGTAAATGGTACCATCTGTACAGACCATCTGAACTGGACTGACCCTGAACAGGAACATGAACAAAATGAACCTACAGATAATCCACAGAACTTTGTCAAGCCTGATGATAGATAATTTACTTCCAGATAATATGGACAGGCAATTATTACCACAGAACTTTAATAAACAAAAATAGGAGAATTGTCTTAATTTTGCAAGCATTACTTTCCCCATGAGTTTGGTTTTTTCTGTGGCAAAGTTTTCAGCAATATGAAATGATAAAGAAATGAGTCAGAGGGGCTTGTCCTGAAACCAGCATCTGTTTTCCCACTCTGTCAAAATCATTTACCGTTATTTAGTGTGAAGTTTGGCTTGCACATTAGCAGAGCCTATGATACAGGGTATCAGTATATGCCTATGAGAATTGTATATGCTGCACAGCTATCTCTGGTTTGCCCACGTGTCCAGTCCCGCATACGCTGCTGGTTCCACATATGCTACCAATAGCGGCAAATAACAGTCAAAGAATGGCAGATGAAGAATAACTACATTTAAGGAACGGGTCAAAAGACTGAAGAAAATAATAACATGTTAAGACATCCTTGAGGAACTCTTGGCTTCCCTACTTTGCTTTCATGCCCGTGTGGTCCTCAAAAGCTCTGTGCCCACTTTCTCTCTTCCAGCATCCTACCTTTGGGCACCCTCCCCACCAGGGCTGGGAAGTCACTGGTACGACTCGACATCCTAATTTGCTCCAAGTGCTCAGCTGCTGCTGCAAGACCAGCCTGTACGCTTCTGGAGCTTGTCTCCCCCGCAGGGAAGTCAGGATAACTCGATTTGCTCCTGTCAAGGAGAAGGGTGCCAAGCCAAGAGATCTGCTTCTGCTGAGCCCTTGGCACTGAAATCAAGCCTGCGGTTCTGTCATGCCCTTTTTGTTGCTTGGATTCACGAGGACCGCTTCCTCTCCCTGCACAACTAAACTGCACCGCCGTGGGAGGCTTGAACTGTGTTTTTAAACAGGCTCCCTGCTGTTTTGTGTCACATTCTTTCTTCTTCTCCTTCCACAGCAATTTCATATATATTATGTTCTAAAACAGAGGGCAAACTCTAAAAATGAGCATCCTGCACACAATTTTCCAATGTTCATGGCCAATTTGCTGTGTTCTGCTGTGAATTTCATGACAAGGAATTCAGAAAGTATTAATATTGCATTTGATCCCTCCTCCTTTTTCCCTTGTATCCCACTGATGCTTGTGCACTCACAGTACGTGAAACAAAGGGGTGTGTGTGTGTGTGTGTCTTCAAGTTCCAAAATCTTACTACTTGTGCATTTTTACATAAATTAAATTAACTCTGACTTCATGAAAATGCTGACTTCAAGACAAAAATACTATTTTAGGAGTATAACTGATACTACTACAACATCAATTAGTGAATTTAGTCATGTCCAGGGATTTATCTAATGCAGAATTTATTGAATTTATTGAGAATTTATGCCTCATTCTCATTTTAACTTTTCAATCTTTTTGGTAATGTAAAATAAATGGCATGTTAGATTAGTTTCTTGGCTTACACTAAGTATTACCACGTATTTTCTTGGAGTGAGGTGCTTTGCTAGAGAGCATTAATGATAGCCATTAAAGGTAGGAAAAAGTTAAAATTCAATGGAATCTCTTTGTCTTTTAGTTCCTCATTCTTTGCCAAGTACATACATACCTTTATATATATATATATATATATATATATATATATATACACACACAGTGGCAGTGAAATAAAGATTTTCTTTGATTTAATTTCAAGAAAAATGTCAAACACAGAGACGCATCCACTATCCTTTCCTAGACATCAAAGCTATTTTCAACAGAAGGGTCTCTGCTCAGCCAAAAATATAGTCTGTTTCCATACTGCAGCTGAAGTCTGCAAAAGCTCAGAGAGAAAGAGAAGGAAAAAAAATCAGTTTTCATGGCCATGTACCAATTTCTACAGGATGAAAGATGAAAGCATTTTTGGTTGAATCAGCCAGTATCTTTTAATTAGAAGAAGCATTTCCAAAAGTGTCTAGCTGTCTCTAGGAACACAAGTCTCGGTCACTGACTTCAATTTTGCAACAAAAATTATACTATGACTTAGTGACATCTTTCACAAAAATGGGTCAATTTTTCTTTCATAAAAAATGCAAGAAAACCTGACTTTCAAGTCATTTGGCCTTTTATTATAATATATTACATCCCATGCACTGTCTTGATGACATTTACTGTTTCCTATGCAGGATCCCACAGTATGTATGAGTTGTCCGAAGTTCAAAGAGGGTAATCATTAAAATTTGACATTTATGTCAATGTGTGTGCAAGGAGTTTACCTTTTCATTAGCTGCATATATTTTTTGTTCTGGTGGAAAAAGCTGAATATGAAGTCATGAAAGACTTGGAGTGATTTTGTGTGATCCCAGTAGAGACTAATGGGTAATTCTATCTGATTGCAACTGAGATTACTGGGTAATTGATTAAAGATTTTTTTGTTCGTGTTATTTGCTGAGTTGTCAGGAGGTGTTGAGTCATGCTGTGAGAAGTTCGAGTACTGAATCTTCTGCTGTCATATACAGAAATGTCACATTATATTACACAGCACACAGAACCAAGTTAAAAAATTTTCTTTGTATGTAACAAGGTAGTTTGGTAAACAAAACCTATCAACTTAATAAATCTGGTTTTCCTTCCAATTGTATGTTATTTTTCATGCCTGATAAGCTCAGATTTTCTCAGTGCACAAGTCCTAACAGATGTCTTTCTCCAGATGAACAAACTGAGTTGAATACTGTAAGGATATGAGTGTTGTCAGCCAGACTTTAATAGGTCTTTCTTTTGGTTCAGAAGTGTTAAACTCCTCTTGAAAACAAATTGCATGTGTTGCACTGTTTCCTTGTTTGGCCAGGGAAAACAGACCAGCAAACTTCTGCCTCTCGACTCATCCCAAAATACTTTTAGTAATGGCATTGAGGAGACAGAAAGACTGATGGAGATGTGATATCCAGAATCAGTTTGCAGACTCAAGGGAACAGCTTTTATGCCTGATCATGGTATGAAGTCATGAAGAGGAATGCATGAATTTTTGCTGTGAGTTTTAATTTTAATCAGCTTAGCTGAGTTGCAGACAGTGAAGCCAAAACCCCACGCAGGTGGGTCTTGGCTGGCATACTGGTGGGCTCCTGAGCACTTGGGAGGGAAAAGGAGAGCCATTCTGAGAAAAAAGGTTGCCTGTGGTTCAATACGGCTGAGAAGGCTGACAATAACTCCCCGGGGGCCATATGGAGCCACTGTCTCCTGGAAGAAAAGCAGCCTGGTCACCCTTCCCTCCAAAGCCTGGCTCAAAGGAGACTGGGGACAGATAAGGACAGTCACCCACATTCCACTCAGAAACTTCCTGCAAAGGTCCAGAGGGAACAGAGGGTGAGAAGATCATCCAGCAATATCAAGCTAAACCTTTTGCATTAGTTTTTATTTGGTCTAACTATAATCTTGCTCTTTAATCCTGTGAATAAAAGATAGACTAGGCTCTCCAGACCCTCAGGAGAAATTTTCTGAAATTATCTCTGTGCTCCCTGGAGCATTATTTTCTCAGCACTGCGAGTGCAACCAGCTATCTCATGTTATAAGGCAACACCACACCATGCAAAAAGTGGACACACACTGATGAAGAGTGGGGCATTCAGTGATCTCGGTGCGTGTGTTCAGAAGCCTGTATTCAGTAGCTCATACTCAGGCTCATTTAAGAAGCTGAATTTGCATTATACAAGTGGACCTATGATCAGCAATCAAATAAATGATGTCATATAGCCAGTAATCCACGTCTGCAGCCTCTGTTAGCTGAGACTTAATACTGGGGGCCAAAACCTGCCTCTGCAGGAATAGTTCTAGATGTAGAAGCTATTTCAGTACAATTTCTTTAAGCAGCAAAATACTATGTAATGTCAACAAAAGTGGAAGGAACCAGCTGAATCAGGCCAGTAGGCAGTATTAGGCAAAACCTACAAAATGACAGGTGTTTTATTTTAGAGCTTTTTGATTTATCTTTATTTAAGGAAGAGAAAATCAATTAAGTAAAATTGTTCTAAGCTTTCTGCTTTTATTATATTTGAAATATAATAAAAACCTACAAACTGCAGAACAGCTTTAAGCCAGCAAATTAGAAGATACAAGACTCTTTGATACATTAATTTTCATCTTTGCAGAAAACATAACAAGGAAAACTTTACTTAGTGAAGATAAAAAGGAAATTCCTACCTTCTAAATTCTTCCAGAAAAGCAGATTTCCCCCAGTTAGATCTGTACAAGTATCTTTTACATCTTCATTATGAATTTTTAAATTTGCTACTCATTTGGATGCTTAATTTAAAAAAAAAAAAAATCTACTTTCTTATTAATTTGCTTCACCTCAGGAGAGGCACTTGATAAGACTATTTCACTCCACAATGCAATGCCATGAACATATAATTTGGGTGCCTTTATGTTTTTTCTCACCTATTTCTTTAGAAATAGACAATCTAACTTTAGTTACCATATTCACCCAAAGATCTCTGTTGCATCTAAGGTTGAAGTTCTTTTATGTTAATTTGTATACATAATTATGGCAGTAAATGTTTTAAAAACTGCCCAAAACAGAGGAGGCATTTTAAAAAGTTTGTGGCTGCAGGTAAAGGTTTCACTTTGTTCAGCTTCCCTCTGCTCCTTTTACTAACCAGCCTGCAGCTTCTAATGCTCTGCTGACAGCCACCTTTCAGATTTCTATACGTCTCTTAAAGACAATTACTGAATTTACCCAATGAGCTAGACTAGGAGCATCCTTATAGGTTACCTGAAAGGCTAACAAGCTGGAAGCCTTTAAGGTGGCATCAGTGTCTCATATTTCTTGATGTCAGTGAGTTGATAAAATTGTTACTAGTTCAAGAAGGCTTACACCCATGGTTTCTTCTTTCAGGCATTCCCTTCAACTAAGGCCAGATAGTTAAGGTCTTGTATCTCAGATGTGGTAAGTAGGCTGCAATGGCAGAATTCACTCCTCAGGAACTTCACAAACAAGGGGCTTTGTGTTGCAAGAACTGAGCCATCAGCAGAGGGAGAAACTGTCTCCTTCCCAACCTACTTTTTTTTTTTTTTTTTTCTTAATAGAGGAAATAGCAACCTCTTTCTACCTATAATCTGAGCAAGGTGTTGATGAAAAGGTAAGACTTCTTTTAAAGATTATTCTTTCTTGGAAACATCAAGCATGATACAGTGTTCCTCTGTCATATATAGTCTAACAATGCTCGGTTGTGAGGAAAGACATCCCACTCCTTGTTCAGCCTCGGAAACTGCTCAAGTCTGTGAAAACAGTCCAAGATTTAACTTCTCTGAGCTGACAGCCTCCTAGCACTGGAGCAGAGTCAGTCATTCTTGCTCCCGACCAGGCTGAACCACCTTTTCTGAATTACCTCATTGATTTCAGCTACAGGTAGCACTTGGTGTGAGCCAAAATAGCAGAACTCAACCCAGAGCTCCTATTAATGATCACATCAAGAGTAATAATTAACCCTCCAATTTTTCATTCAGTAAAACTGTGTGTGTACCCATTATCACAAAAGATACAACACAGCAACAAATATCACCACCACCACAAGCCATTAAGGGTTTAGGAGCACACAGAAATACAATGTGATAATCTAGAACAGCAAACAGAGATTATATAGTTGACTCGAAAAGTATCATTTGCATAGCGTCTGCCTACTGAAATTGCGTGTAAACAAAGATACCAGTCCCAGCGTCTTGCATAGAAAACAACCAGCACTGTGTAAAGGCCTGGATTGAAGGCTGATGCAGAGCAAAGAGTGCCACCTACAGAATTGCTAGGAATATTTACTTCAACACATTAGGTCCCCTTTCCATTTGCAGACCATCTATGATGATGTTTAGTTAGCACAGTCTGGTGAGATCAAATCCAAGCTGCAGTGCTCTCAGAGCCAAGAATTTAACTGGAACGAAAAGTAATGTAAGAGCAAAGCTGCTAAACAAAAGAGATGTTTGAAAAATTTACTAAGACTACAGCTATAAGAAATCATCTCCCCAGCTCAGAACAAGCCTGCTTTGGATGTACAGTCCTCCAACGTGTGTGACATCGTAATACGGCACATTTACTACTTGCACAGAAGCTGCAATACACAGCACCATGAGAAAACCTCAGAAATACTGCTGCTGTGATTTTACTTTCATAAGGGCACTCTGGACTACAAGCTCCTGGTGAAAAGAAGCACAGCAGTTAAACCCTATGCATTTCTTCCTATGTTGCCTCCATTAGGCAAAGTCCAGGCATGCGTTGCTCAGTAAGGTTAACTGGATGGCAGCTTCCTCGGTAACTGGAGGCTAGTTGGCAGTTCAGAAACAGATGGTAGGTTAAATAGTCTCAGCTGGTAGGAGTTTTTGCTTTGGCCTTTTCCACTTCCCTTCAGACATGACCGTACTGCAACAGGAAGATTTGAAGTAGTGGTCAAAAAGTACGACAGGCATTCATTCCTTATCCATGTACAGATATTTCCCTATCCAGCCTGTGAAGTGCTGTCATCCATTTAACAATGACCACAGAGATAATGACAATAATATGGCTGGACTGTGAGCTCCAAATTCTATTACGAAATATGCTTGTTCTGGGGGTGGCAATACTCAGGTATTGGGTCTACAATAAAAAACAAGAGAAGGATGCTGTGGTGGGCGGAGAGAGAAAAAAAGGTCTTTCCTTTTGAATCTGATATTTGTAAGAAGTTTTAAACCCCTTGCTTTTTTTATGTCATATGTCTTGCCTATCCTGAAAAATCAGACTATTTGGGGCTGAACCTGATCAGTCTGCTCAGTTACTGTGTGTCTGCCAAGGTTTGAGCCAATAACATATTGCAAGAGCCAGTGTAGTAATTATACAATCTGATCTCTGCATGCTACCAAAATAAACTCAAAGCTAATGATGGCAGTGCTACCACCATTTAGCAGGTTGAAATGTGCCATATTTATTGCCACCTCATGAGATCACTTTCCTAATCTGAAAGAGATTTAAGACACTTAGAAACACGCAGCTACTCCTTTCTGCTGTTTTCAGGCTGCTCCTGGTCATATTTGGCCTCTCTGCTCTATCCCTTGAATAAACAGGAAAGCTGCTTTCACAGCTCATCTCCAGATATGAAATTACTTTCATGGTGGCTGAGCGCTCTCTGCTATCCAAATTTCTCACAAAACCCATTGCTTTCATTTTCTTGTGCTACTGAGCTGAACAAAGATAAAAGGAGTCAAATAAAGATTATTGATTTAATGTTATCATTTCTCATTCTTTTTCCTCCTTAGGAGCATTGTTGTGTATTTTATAACAAGACATGCGGCAGCAGCAATGCCACGAACAAGTCAGCTTTGTGACTCTTTGCAGGCTTGAGTTATCAGCAGCCACCTGTGCCATATGCTGTACTGAGGAATTAGTGATTTGGAAAATTATCCAATCCATACTATCAAATCAAAGGAAAGATCTACTGTTTGCAATTACTTTCTCAGAGCTTGCTGCTGATTCTCCTTGCATTTGTTAAAATCCAGCTAGTGGAACTACAGCACTGGCCCTTTACAGTCAATGTTTGTCAGGCTTTACAAGTATATTCTCAATGCCACGAAATGGGATAGAATATTACTAGGGGGAATTACAGTGGGGGGTTTCCTCTCAAGATGAAGCCAGGTTGAATAACTGAGAAGTTACGGTTACATTCCCATTCCCATCATACACAGAAACCCAAACAGAAGGGAAATTTGAACTGTGATAGAGCAAAAGCCATATATCTCTGTAATGGCAATGATAACAAGAAAATAGAAGTTTTCTCACATCCTGTGTAGACATATCATGAGGCGACCTCTCAAGAACCAGAACGTGAGCAGCCATGAGGCCTTACAGGTGCCTTTCCAAAGGTGTTATTAATGTGGATTCATTAGATGTTTTTATGAAAAGCAGAAAAATGAGACCCAGTCCCCAGCTAGAGGTTTTAGTTTTATCCTTTCTAAACCCAGAACCTTGAAAAAAACTCCTGGCATAGCTGATAGCTCAGCATCTAAAATCCATGCAAGCAGAACACATTGCATTGCATTGCAACCTCAATAACTGGAGACATTTTACAGAAAAAAACCACACCCTGAAATTATCACATAGTCACAAGATTTCAAGAGAGAAAACCCAAAACAGTGAAAGCCACTAGCCATGCTTTATGAATGCAGAATACCTACCAACATTTTGGAAACAGTTGGATGCATTAAGGTTTTCGAAACAACAGAGTTTACACTAATATAACTAAGTACACAATTTATGCTGTAGCATATATTGAATGACAGATTGGGAATAGAAACAGGCTAACACAGTTTCCTGGTTAGGACAGACACCTCAGGCTGTGGTGAAAGATGACCTTTATATATATATCTAGGAAAAAAACATTTAAGAAACAGATATAACACCATGACCTTTTTAGATACATAGCATAAAACATCTAAGGGGAAAATCCTGCCGCTCTTCCCTTCTGCCACAGAAGCCATGGACACAGCAGGAACTGCCCAGGGGGCCGGTGGTGGTACTGGGAGTTGCAGGTTTCACTCAATCCCAAAATGACCGTAAGGGCGGGACTGACGACACCTAACCTTGCCACCTACGTGCCTGCCATTTGGGGTCTCTATCTAGCTGACAGAGGCAGACAGGCAGCTCCAGAAGTGCTGTTTAAAATAAATGTCTAAAGCAGAATACATGAATTGTAAAGCAGAATTTATTAATTATTCTTTGAAGGTACGTTCATTGCTTTGACTACAGAGGGACTGCTAATTTCTAACTAGAGTTCACTCTGTTGAACTGCACCTCGAGGGATGACACTATTATTACACCCTCTGGTGACGAGGGGCTGTTTATATTGCTCCAGTATGCAGAAGAGATCGCATTTTAGTGGAATTGGTGTAGGACCCAGGATTTCCTTGAACAAACAGAAGCCAAGGTTTAGCATTATTGTTCTGACCTTTTGCTTCTTAATAGAAAATAATCTTGTAAAACTGCAATTACTTCTCTGTCAGAGTTTTGCTTTCTTTTCACCCTTCAAAAACCATAAAAAGCAAAGGAGAGTTTATTTCATTAAGTCTGAGAAACTGAAGATGTAGCGATGCTGATTATAATGTTTTGCTGCTCCTATGGTCCTACCACAGACATTCCCATGCCAGATACAATCTGTGGGGTATTTTTAGCAAAAAAAAAAAAAAAAAAAAAAGTGCCAGAAGTGTTAAACTTTCAAAGGAAAAAATTTGGAGGAATGATAGCCCAAATGCTAATAAGAATTTGAAAAACAGAAATGAAATTAAATCCCCAGGAAGGAATGGCTCTACTTAGAGAAAAATTAAGATGATATCAAAATGCATGATGAGGAAAACAGGAAGACAAGAATAAATTCTTAATGGCAAGATCCAAGAGGTCAGTTAATTTAGATGGAAATTAATTAACATTTGGAACTAAAGTGTTTGGTAGAGGCCCAATGGTAGTATAAGCCACAGCCATTTCCCTCTGAAAGAGGAAAATTGGAGAGTCTAAAACTATTTTGAAGTGAAAACTGAATAAGAAATATTTTGAGGACATCAGAATGAGGAAAATGAGAAAAATTTGCTCAAGACCATGAAAGGTTAATGAAGCAGTTAAGGAATTAGCTCCTAATTAGCTCCTTTCCACTAATTAAGATGAAATACTATCAAAATGGTGGTGGCAGGCCTTCTGGAACAAATAGCAAGCATCCAAAGCTTCTGCAAAAGTTCACCTACAAGTTATCTGAAATGTTTATAAAATACACATTCACTGCTGCTTCTGATGTGCACAGCACACTGCAGCTGTATTTAAAATCAATCCAGAGCTACAGAATCACTCCAGGGAATTACTGACCAGTGGATGTAAATGACAGTTCAAATCAGAAAAACAAAACACTTGGAAGAAGATGATGATAACAAGGGGGCTAATCAGTGCTATTTCTGTGAAGAAACACCATGTCTTGTCTCTCAAGACTGTAGGTCTATGTGTTATTGTCTTGAAAAGCCATTGTCAATGCCCCCGAACCCCGATTACCACTCCTCTTGCATATTTTCTAACTCCCTTAGAATAATTGTGCCACTATAATTGTTTGAGAATTATTCTATGCATTAGATTACAAGTACAATAAATTTGCTTAAGAATTATATAATATATTTAAAAATAAGATTGTATAAGCCAGTTCCCATAGTGTTTACTACAAAGGAGGCACCGATAGTGGCATAACAGAAAAAACAAGCAAGATATTCTTTAAGTTTGGTTTAGTGCTGAAGAAGATAAGTCTTAGAGCTACAATCAAAGAAACCTTGTGATATGTTGATAAAACAGTGAATAAAGAAGAACCTTTTGACATACTTTATTCAGATCACCAAAATGATTTTTCAAGGTCCCTTATAAGAGATGAGTATGAAAACGCTGTCCCAGGCCAAGAAATTGCTAGGAGAGAAAAAAACCCGAAGAATATGATTAAATGGTGCATTTTTATCATGGTGAAAGGTTAATGACAGGGCACCTCTTGGTTACTTTCTAGGTCACTGGTTATTTAATAGATTCATTAATAATCTAGAAAGGGATGGTGTGCAGGTAGGCAGCAAAACAGGCACATAGTAATTTTTCAGGCTATTCAGGACATAGAGAACACTGAGTTCACAGTTTTGCCAGAATATAGGTTTGTCTTTTTTTGACAATTTTGTCTTAGAGTTATCACCAACTAGCATATTCTTACAACCACAGGGCTGCTCAATATAGAATACAACTGTTTCATCATCATGTGATTATTTGTGAGCTAGAAATTATTTTGATTTCACCAGATAAACCCACAAGTTAAGCATATTATTTTTTATTTTCTGTTCTCCTTTTTTATTTTTGGAAAATCTCCTAGAAAACAATGTGGAGTTTAGCAGCAGCTCTAAGCTAATAAGATCAAATATCAAGAAACTCCAGAAATCAAGCTTAACCCAATAATGTAGGTTCATCACTGCTGATCTTACACGTTCTATCTTTTTTTTGTCTTTTAAATAGCAATACTCCTCATCTGGCCTATCCTCCTCTCCAGGGAACAGACAGAAAAGAGTATTTTTTAAAATTAATTTTCATTCTCTCAAAAATTAAATACAAATAATAATAATAAGCTTCTTTTTAAATAAATCAAAACAAAGAATGAAAATGATCCTGATCTTACCAGATATCTAAGATACCTTTACACTTTTATAGAAGTTCATTTTTGAGGAAATATTCACAAAAGGTTACTCTTTGCAAAGTGAGGTTTGGGAGATTCGCCTGTCATTCCATCCTGTGCAGATGCATAGATATCATGCAAGGCAGGTAGAGGTTAGTCCCTTCTTCCAAGTAACAAGCGACAGGACAAGAGTGAATGGCCTCAAGTTGTGCCAGGGGAGGTTTAGATTGGATATTAGGAACAATTTCTTCACCAGAGGGGTTGTCAAGCATTGGAATGGGATGCCCTGGGAAGTGCTGGAGTCACCATCCCTGGAGGTATGTAAAAGATGTGTAGATGTGGTGCTTAGGGACACGGTTTAGTGATGGACCTGGCAGTGCTGTGTTAATGGTTAGACTTGATGATCTTAAAGGTCTTTTCCAACCTAAATGTTTCTATAAGTCTATTCTATGATTCCATAACATACCTAATTTCTTTGTCCCTCACAGCCCTAAGAAGAGAAAAATTGTCAAGTCCTTGAAATCAGCACAGCAGCTGTACCCTGTATACAAGTGTGGAATCGTAAGACTGCTCCTTAAGGTCAGCACAGCTTATGGTAATGAATATGGAAAGGTTACTATTGTTGTCTTTTGTTGATTTCTCCTCAAAAAATGCAAAGAACAAAAAGGTCACTAAGCAATGTTTCTAAGCTACTTTGGAATTTACTAATCCATCACTGAAGAAAATAAAAAAGGGTTAATAAAATATACTCTAGACACAGAAAATCAGATTAGAAGTGGCATTTCACTGTGAAACCTTCTTTAGACAGAGAAAAAATAACCCCAAAATCAGAAAAGAAAGCTACTTTCAGACTTTGATCACTAAATAAATATTTACAAACCGAATAAAGCTTTTTAAAGTACAAGGCTGGAGCACTATAACATGTAATTGAGGAATACATCTGTGACAGTGGAGCTGACATCTAGTACTGTAATGAATGCTAGATGCAACAATTTTATGAAAATTGTACTTGTCCAGATCAGTGAAAGAAGCTACTGTATGTTGCGTTTTGTAGACCAAGCCTATACTGGAAGTGATTGAAAAAGCAAGCAGGGTGACGATTCGATGGTAAGAAGAGACTCTAGTGTGATGTACTAAATTACCAATTGAGTGCTATCCAAGGAGGATACAAACTTGCACTGGATAGTGAAAGTGTTCCAGTTAGAGGAACTTTGAGAGGACAGAAGCCCTGTTGAAGGCAATCTGGATCAGCAAATTTGCAAAGGGACAAATGAACTAGAACTCTGCAAAGTGTGTCCAAAGGCACTGCTCATTCTTGGGTCCAGGCTGGGGAAAACTTAGACACAGCCTAAATTTAAAACTGTATCTCTTTCCCCTGACATTCTTTTGTCCTAAACAAATTATAAATGGTTTTCAAGTCATTATTTGGTTGCTGCCAGTGTCTCCGCTATCTCAGGCTGTGGAGAAGATCTGAGGGAAGGATAAACTTATATTTTGATTTCAATACACAGAGCTGGGGACAGAGAACCAGAAAGGCACTCTGAGATGCATGTCAGGGGCTATCTGAAATAGCATGAATAAAAGGTAAAACTTTAATAAGAAAAATCAGTAAGAAACTGTGTTTCTATATGGATATTTCCATATATATGTCAACAGAATATGCATGTCTTAGATTCTGAATCATTGCATATATTTATTTTGCTGTGATTTTCTCATGTTGTGTGGCCCTTTAACTTTACAGTATCTTGCCTACAGTATTTGTGTTGTGTGATGACAAAGTGGAAGCACCAGCATAATCTTGACATTTTGGCATTACTCTTTGTCTGTCTTGCCTTTTGTGGATGTTACTGTATTATTTAAAATGCCAAATGTTCACAACCATATAGATAAGCCAAATTCCATTAATTTTAATGTGAATATTTTATACTTTAAGTTCAAAATAGGCTTCTTGTTTGAGTGGAGGATCAGCTTTGAAGGTAACTGTGCAAACAGTGATATTTTTGAATTGATCTGTTTGGTAGAATAAGTTTTGAGCAAAGGAGAATATGGAAGTATTTTCATGAAACAGACCTTTTACTGTTAGGGGATAGGTTAATCTATTTTAGAAATTCTGAAGTCATAAAGCAATGGAAGTTGCGCTTGCTGCTGGACTTATGTGATCATTTGTTCATATTTTTAAAATACAGAATTAAGGGACATAATTACCCACATTGCACTGGAAATAATAAATACTACTAATTTATCCATTTTCTATTACAGAGAATGACATCTTTTATAAAAGGAAATTTAAATAAATTTTTTAAACATTTGGACCATTTTCTCATGCTGAGCTTACGCTTTTAAGTATGTATATATAGGCAAAGGTTTGAGCCAGAATTTGTTTCTCAAACAAATTTTGTGTTGAAATCACACGTGATATTATTTCCAGATGGACTGTAATAAGAAGAATAGAATTTCAGGTTTCATCCACGTTTTCATTTCAGTGTGTACGTCAAATGTTTTGCCTTGTATAGATGAAGAAAACACACCGATTTTCTTTTTATCTTAAGTGTTTTTTGTAAAACAAGGAATTATTTGGAAATTCTCTACAGCAGACAATTCAAGTCCTGAAAATACAGTTTAATTGTTGGAAGAGGCATCCTACACTGATACAGCCTTAATTACTCTTTTTATTGCAAAGAGGAATCAGTACAAACTGGACAACACGACAGAGTCTGACACAAACTGTTACAGAGTAATGGAGAAGGTACCGAGCATAGAAGTGAATATTGAAAAAAGTGAAATAAGATAATTATTTGTCCATTTTTTTCTGTAATTGGATTGTCCAAAAGCCCACGTGTGTTTAGCAATGGTCTGAAGTTAAGCACATGCTTAAGAATGTGGGTTTGGGGAAATTTAGCCCTCCACATCATTGAATAGTATCCTAAAATACTGGAATCAGATAATATTTTTATTTATTTATTAGTGTATTTATTTCACAAGCCATTATTTTTGGCAAGGTATTTGCAAAAATTTGGGTATGTATGTAGAAGACTAAACAGACATGTTAGAACACAGGTGGAGGTCAGACACATTCTTAAGACAGATTCTCTTCAATTTAACTTCTGCATGTCTCTCAAATCATTACAGGACATCTCACTTTTTCCTGAAACAATTACAAGGTTGGTACCTGTGGTATTTACCTGCTCTGAGGGTGTTGTAATGATCAGCTAACTCACCCTTGCACAGAAAGGCAGCAGAAAACCCATGCATTAGTTGGACAAAATCAGTAAAGCACTCTATAACTGACAATAATAATGACTCAACAGTGATTCACTACCACAGAAATAGTTATCAAGATAGCAAGGGATGAAAACAATATTCAAGTACTCCTGGAAGGAAGAAGTCATAATGTCTTTTAACTCAATATGGATAAAATAAAAAAAAGATGTTATTTCGGGTCTTCTGAAAAAAACCCCACAATGTATAAAATATAAAAAAGACCAAATGACCTTTTACAGATTATTTTTTTGTCTCCATAGATAAACTGGATTGAAAGTTAGATACAGAAAGGTTACACTAAATAGATTTCTAGAAATAATTACAATCACTAACCAAAGCGAAAGACAAATCAAACAGATGACTCAGTTTCAATGATGGGTATCAATCTACAAACATAAGCAAAAATAGGTCAAATTCTTTATATACCTTTAAGACAATAAGAAGTATCCAGCACAGACTATTCAGACGGACTAGAAAAAGTCTTTTTTCTTTCCCTCCCCAGTTATTATGGAATTTTATTAAAAACCCAGACTGCTGGAAGAGTGAAATCCGTTGTGTCAACACATACGTGCACAAGAGTAATAAATGACAAATTCGACATAAATTCTTCTACAAAAACGGTTCATTATTTCTGTAGATCAGACATGAAAAAGGAAGAAAAAGAATTCTGAAATTTGAAACATGGCTTTTTTTTTTTTTTTTCTAATGCCTGAAAACTGAAAATGTTTGGAATGCCGTGTAAAGTGACTTTAATAAAATACTTTTTATCAAATGAAAGAGTTAATTATGCTCTTGATCTGATCTACTTTATCTTCTATAAAGATCTAAGGCTGAGACTTCAATATTTTTGGGTGCATCCTTATATTTAAAAAATGGTTCAGTTGTGGTCTGTTCAATTAACATTAGCACAAATATGCACAGCAATACATAGTACCCACATATTTTAGGGTCAGATATTAAGGAAAGATTTTGTTACTGAGACACAATACACTTGCAAACTATAAAAAGCACTAATACTTCACATGTATCTTTTCTAGTTCAGGGGACAAAGCTCAGATTTCCATTTCTGCTCCCTTATCTCTTTGAAAGTGCAAATAATACATTTCCCATAACCATGCTTTTCAAGCAGAAACCAGCCAATGGATTGTTTTTGAAAAAGGAGTCTTTTCAGAGCAAACCATGACTAAGATAAACAGGACAATTTAGAACTTTGTCCTTCCTCACTGAAGATTTTCAATTGACTTTACTTGCATAGGGATTGGGGCCCTAAAGGAGATGTAGAAATTAGCTTTGAACAGCCTACTAAGTAAGTAGCCCTATCTGCACTTCTTACTCAGATACAAAGCTGATCATTAATAACCTGGTAATTTAGGGCAAAAAAATCAGGGTTCTCAAGCACCTTTCAGAACCAGACTGGAGGAGTGCATTCAAGGAATAATGACAGAAATGAAGGAATAAGATTGCAACTGCCTTTCTTCCTGTTGAAAGAAAAAAGAAAAAAAAAAAAAAAAGAAAATCAATTTCTGGATAAACCAAGGGTCTCAAATACTCTTCACACAGAAGAACAGAAAGTTTTGTCATTATTTTTTGAAATATATATGAGGATAAATAACCTAATTGGTGAAAGAGAAGTACCTGAGAGTGATTGGAAGATTTTTGGGTTTTGTGAACGTAAGTCAACTCTTGTAAAGATCAGCAGAACCTCAAAAGGATAACCCCCCCCAAAACGCTACCCTCTACTTAATGCATTTTTCTACCTCATCAAGAGAAGAATCAAACTCCTGCATGAAAATGCCTGTTTTGTTCCAATAACACATCACAGGGTCTGTTCCTGAAGCCCTTGCAAAAATAAACAGCTTGGAATTGCAGCCGCTGCTAAGTTAGCACACCGCTCGGTCAGGCTGAAGCAGCTGCAGCCAACGGTTCAAATCAAATTCATAAAATGCAGGGATTGATATTTTCAAAAGAAAATAACAGCTAATATAGATGAAAATAAAAGAAGGGTTTATATTAATCTCCAATTTATTTAATTTTAAAGATCGAAGCTTGGAACGGAGAGAGGGTCAAGCCTAGAAATGAAGGTTCCAAAATGAAATCTGAGGACCAGCTGATTTCACACAATTCCAAATGACCAGATTTTGGCAAGGGAGAATAGGAGGGGAATGACAAGGAGGGACTGAAAGCTCATTCCTGGAAAGGTTTAAAATTACATTCTCTGCACTAACACAGTTTGAAGATCTGACATAAACATGTCTGCAGCCCAGCTAAGGAGACACCTGGTATCTTAGTACGTGGACAAGTTTCATCCCTTTTCCCCAGGAAGCTGGTGCTGTGGCCCTGTGGGAGAGGTGCAGCAGGAGACGAGAGCCTGCAGGACCATAGGCTTAGGCTGGTGCCACTTGGTAACATTTGCAGATTTCAACACCTAGCCTCTAGGAAGGTTTGCAGATCTATAGTGTTTCTGATGTGTCCTAAGCTCTGACAACAATAATAAAAGAACAGAAGGGATCATGGTAACAGGGGCATAGCCCCCAGTATGATAATGTTCTTGTTTCCCCATTAACGACGAGGTTCAAAACTTTGAAATCAAAGATTTCAAAGCAAGGAAATCAAATTTCAAAAATCCTGGTAGGCAAAATAATTCAGATAGTTCCCTTATTTAATAACAGTTCCCTTTTAGTCTCTCCTATACTTTTTCCTCTGTTTCAAGATCTTTCTTCCATTCTTTTTGGTTGCCTTCACTGTTCTCTCACTTGAATGCTGGAGGTGGATCTAGGTAGCTAAATCACTTCCAAATTATGACAGAGTAATTTCTTGTTTCCTGGCTCAGCTTCTTTTCCTTGCCTGTTTTCATCTTCTTTCCTGTCCCTTAACTCTCACTTCTTACTGTGCCTTTACTCCTCAGGTGTTTCTCTGTAAGGTCTTTCTACCTTTGGACCCTCCATCTCCCACCATGGGAAGCCTGGGAGCTGGCAAGGAGCCAGCTCCGAGTAGCTCCTGCCTGTGGACCACTTGCAGGGCAGGAGGACAAGCATAGCAGCATCATTTCCACTTCTCCTCTAGGCAGAAAGCAGCAAACCTCAAGGACCAGCCATGGCCCAAGGCAGCAGCCAGCACCTCTTCTGCATTCCGCACTGTGCCATGTCCTCCACACTGTGCAGCCCTCGCACCCAGGAGGCAGGAGATGCACTGCCTCGGTGATGCCCACGCAGCAACTTCCCATTTATTATACCTGAAAGCCAAGGCTTTTTACTAGTCAACGCTTATTTTGTAAAGGCCAAAATTATACCTAGTGGAGGTTGATACGAACGATCTGCGGAAGGACGAGGTGCCATTCGGTCTGCAGGATTTGAAAACCCACAATCCTTCCCTGTATGAGTTTGACAGTTTCTGTATTAATTTGCTATCGTATGGCATTCATGCATACAGAGCTGGTAATTAAGGCAGAGTCAACACTCATACACCCCCAGATTTAAAGAAAGATTGCTTGGTTAATTAGGATACAATTTGGTTTTGTACACTTCTAGAAATTGTTCCAATAATAAGTTTGTGTACCATTATTACAAAATTAAAAACTGTTAGCAAAGCAGCTATAATTAATGTTTCTGACTTAAAGGCCTAACTCCTGAATTTTGAGAATTATCTTTTCTAATGGTATGAAAAACAACATTGCTGAAGTTTAAAAGATTGAGTATAAATGGGTTTGTTCGTCAAGAAGAATAATACTGGGTTTACCGCTATTTTTCCAGGACAACACATCCTACTAAATTTCTCTTTATTTTTTTCCTTTTTTTAAAGAATCACCGCTATTTTGAATCGACCCACTATTAGAGAAAGAAAAGTGACAAATTCCCTCAGCTCAGCAATAGAAGAATTTGCAGTTTAAAGACCTCACCATAAAAACTTAACATACTGTATCTGACACTGTATCTGTTACCAAAGATATGCATCTAAGCACTGCAAATTGTCATTTTTGGGGCAATGCGTAGCAGGGAACAACAATAATGAAGGGAAAGAATCTCCACAACAGTATAATCTACAGTAATAGAGTTTAGGATGTAATCACTTAGCTGCTGTCTCTGACCACAGCGGCAGAATACTACTTTCCAGCTGAGTTTAGTCTCTGAAGGTCATTAGAGATGTGTACCAATAAACATACACTCTGCTATCAGATTAGCAGACAAAACAGTTTCCATGGCAACCATTGGACAAGAGAGCTCGCCTGCATTCAGCATTAATTTAAAATATTTTTTTTTTCCTCCCTCAGTCTCCTTGGAGTCAGTACTGTGAAACACAAGTGCTTGCAAGCTCTCTAATCTGTGGCTGCCTTTGAAAACCCATCCAACGTGTGTTGAAGCTGAGCCAATTAACGTTACGAGAATTGGGTGAATTGCAGAGAATCTGGCAAGGCTGTGTTTACCAATTAGGGTTTTTTTTATGATGCAAATGTTGCACACCATGCAGCAGGAATAAAAGCCAGCTATGCTGAATATGAAACTGTTAATTGCATTTTTCAGAGACACGGCTACAAGGTGAAACTAATCATACAAATGATAACTGGGTTTTACCACCTACAGTGCTTTGGTATTGCACTTTCACTAATCTGTATTAAAATAGCCCATAAATTTTTACAGCCAAAGAAAATGCAGATCTTAGTACACCCTTCTGAATTTTGGGGGACATAAGGAATCAGGGAAATTAGATATGGGCAACAAGGAAAGCAATCACATTATTTTAGTAAAAACCAAACAGTGATTTTCCTGATTTTTTTTTTTTTTAAAGAAAATACATGTTTGCTACAAAACAAAGAGAAGTGCAATCTATTAAATTCGAATGAAAATCGTCCCGGTAAAACAGACTGGTAAAGATGTTAATGAGTAGGAAGTTTTCTGAGTGAATCAGTCCAAAGGGAATGGATGGAAGGGATCCAAAGGGATGAGGATGGAAAATGCTTGGATCAAAAGTCCTAAAGAAAATTGGATAATATATATTTATGGAGAGGTTTACTAGATAATTTACAAACAGCAGGACAGTCAAATATATAAAACCGCAGATTGCTGAGAGGATTTGGGAATACTTGAGCCTGAAGAGAAGCTTATAAGTAGGACATTATATCTAGCTGGTCCAAGCATGCAGTATCATTTTTAAAAAATAATTAAAATATTATCTATTTTCAGGTATTATAAGTCTGTATACGAGCGGGCAGGAAAATGGGTTTTGTATCTAGACCTCCCCATAATGTAAGCCTTATTTCTCCAAGCATAAAACTCAGTTAGGGGAGCACTTAACGATGAAATATTTAGAAAAAGTAGATAGATTAAATCCTTCAGTTAAGTTTTTGATGTCATTTTGATTGCAGTACCTAGTGAAAGAGAAATTTTATTTGAACTTTATTTTTTCCTTAAAGATTTTTCAGTATGGAAAAAGAAAAAATAAATCAATATTCTACCTTTTTCTCCTGTAAATGAGACATTGAAGTTTAATTGTTACATAAAACTATGAGATCACTTTTCTGATACACGCCTGGAGAATATTTGAACAGAAAGAACCCCTAAAAATTTTGCCAGTAACTGTCACTAAACCACAGACACTGCCACTACCACTACCACTACCACTATCTCATCCACTTGGAAGTACAGAGTACCTTGAGTATTTAGTTAGTTGTTTCCTGTGACTAATTAAATTAAACAGTGATGGCAAATCAAAACAAGGTCCTAAAGGCATTTGAGTAAGTGGGTACAGTTGTCTTCAGGTGTGATGAAGACCACAGTACTTTAGGGGCCATGTGTCTCAAAGTGCTCTACAAACTTTAATCAATTCTTCGTTGAATCTTTATGAGAAAAAGAAGTATGATTTTTACCATTCTGTAGATCATTTCTGTGCCTCTCCTTAATTGTGTCAGTCATGTAGAATTAGAAAGAGATATGAAATCTCCTGTCATCAATTAGTTTGTCATAAAATCATCTCTATGACAGTACCTTTGTCTTTTAGAAGACAAATTATGCAGCACCACAAATATTTGCAGAACACAAATATTTGCTAAACTAATGTATTTTGTGGTCAGCAATCACATATACATGACACTTAGATAAAGAAGAAAAGGATCAGGCAGAGAGGGTTTTCAAATGTTGCATTTAGAGAAGATGATCAAAGTAAATGCTGCAAAGAATAACCATAACTAGAGTAATACACTAGACAACTTCAATTGAAAGTGGCATGGCTTCAAGTAACAAGATAATAGGGTTGAATAATGCAAATGACCATATCCCATGTGGGTTTGTACTACAAGAGATCCTAAACCCACTGAAAATTAGGAAAAGGCATTGAAGAGCAGATTCTTGAAGAGATTTTCCTAAAAGAATAGAGAAAATGAGGACAGCTGGGAACCTTGAATGCACAGCAGGATGAGGGGCAAGGGAATGATTTGCTCTATAATAAGAACTGAGTGAAACAGTGACAATTGCAGAAAGTGCATGAAGAAAACTAGCCAGGAATGAATGGCCCATGTGTTTCTGAACTGCACTGGCAATCAATCATCTATTTTCCAGCAAAAGACAAAATACAAATTTGAATCGCAACCGCTGCCAGAGTGTGCTTAGCCCTGATCGGTACTGCATTAAGACAGCAAGAGAAACTCTGTCAGACTTGATAAAATGGTTATAAGAAGGGATGAGGTTTTATGCACTTTGGAAGACAGATGGGTCATGTCAGAAATGAACTGCATCTAAACAACATGCTTCTCTCCATTCTTTTGTGTATTTATTTACTTCAGCTTTTCATATTCTTCGGTTGATTCACAGGATGCTAAAGACATCCAACAACGCTGCCATATACACCTCCGAGAGCTAAAGATTAGAATTCTCTTCAGAGTTTTCTTCTAATCAGGAATTTACTGCAGGTCTGTTCACTTCCATTGTCCGTAATGTTAAAAGGTACAGATTTGTAAAATTTGTTTTGCAAGAACTTAGTAGCTATTCAAAAGTGACCAGAAATCATTTTGATTTCAATTGTTGCAAAGTACAAATTTGAAGACCTTGGATCATGGGCTTAAAGAGAAAGAGAAAAATTAAAGTAATTGAGATAACGATCAAAGGATAACAAAACACAATTGTTAGTGAAGATTACAAAGCCCTAAAAAATCTGACTGATTATCTCTGCAAAGGAGCTATCAGATTGCTGGAAATTGTTGGAAATGCAGAGCTATTAGGAAAAAAGATAGCTTTGCAATGAATAGCAAAATTATGATCTGCCTTGTATCCCTGAAGTTGTAGATAGTTGAGCAACAAACCCCCTGTGTCTTGAGAAAGAAATATCATTTTAAAATTATTTCATGAACAGCAGTCCAGTATCATGGTATAAGGAAACTCATCACTTTTGAATAAGACTACTTGGCAACAGAAGGCAACTATGAGGGTTAGAACATAAAGCAAGTATTGCAAATTATCAGTTTACAGTTATAATAAGCAAGATGCAGGACATTTCCCAAGGCTCAATTCATCAGCTGAGAAGAACTGATATGCTCAGGGTAATAAACTGAAGGAAACAATATAGGCCAGAAGATCACTGAGATTAAAACCATAATCTTTCAGAGTTCCTTTTTCAAACATGTTTTGTTGCTTTTTGCTTTTGTTTTGGGTTTTTTTTTTCAAATATGAAAATGCTGTTCTGCACATCACACAAGACCCATAGAAATCCAGCCATTTAAAATTATAATGTAGAAATAAAGTTACCACCACATTCAGAATATACTTGTGCTCAACAAACACACAGAAGGATGGATGGTCTCTTCCTTGAAGGCTGATTGATATTAAAAAGACAAGAAAGAAGGAAAAAGGGTGAGACTGAAAACACAAAAATCATTAAAAGGATAACTGGGCAGTTTTGTGACACTGTTGATTATCCTTGAACACATTTGGCTTTTCCACCTGGCTGGAGATGTACTGCTCCTCATTCTTGATCTGAGTTAGCCAGGCTTTTACAGGTGTCAGAAAGGATTCAAACCCAGAAAAAAAAAATCTCCTTAGTGACCCAACTTAGGAAAAGACATCCCATCCTCCTAAAGAAGTCTGAGAAAGGTATGGCTACAATAATAACTAGGACATGAATAAATCAACAGTATTTTTTTCTATTGCTGGAACTCTGATGTTTCATCTTGCTCCAGCATTTGCAATCCCACCATAACAAAGTAGGTTCACACACAACTGGTAGTAGAAAAGCATTCTGAGTATACTGGAAATCTGTTTTTTGGTTTGTTTTTTTTTTTTAATATTTTCTTCTCAGCATTGCTACTTTTAAGATGTGATATCACAGATGACAATCTTTACTATGTTAACAGGGAACTTCTCCAAGTTATTATTATACAGAAATGTTTTCTTCCTCCCAGGCACCATGGCGACTGCAGCACTAAAAATAAGCCCTGTCTACAGAGAGATGAATGAAGATATGAACACGGCATTCTGCAAGCCACAGCCAATAAAATCACTAAAATTTGGACGGAAATGGTAGGGAAAGAAAACTCACTGTCATTTTGCCAACAAGCATTTGAAATGCAAGTATCACAGAGCTGGAGCACATCAGCATGAGTCAGTAGTATCCTACCTGTCCTTCTACTAACTGAGACAGTTTCAACAGATTTCTATACACAGTTGACATAATTGCTCTGGACTCAAAGTCCAGACACTATGGTAGCTGTAGGGGTTCTAGTCTCTTAAGGTTACAAAATATAGCACAATATAATCATGATAAACCTGGTAAGTAAAATACCTGCTGGCCCAAGACAAATCCCATTGCCATGTTGCTTCTGCTTCTCCCAAATTCTGATTTACATGGAGTAACATTTGCATTTTCTGAATTATAAGATTATGTCCAAAATGTGTCAGAGCAATTCATTTGATAAGGTATGTAATTCCTTCAAAGAACTGCCAGGCATCAAATTGTAAAGAAGAGCTGAAGACTGTATACCTTGAAAAATATTTTTTGAATTGGAAAGTGTGGATTTTTAGTCTGACCCATGTTATTGTGTATATGCATGTAGTGCTACTACTACTACTATCTCTAAAAAGTTCTCATAATCCTTGTGTGAAATGGAACAGTTCTTTCTCTATGGGACATTGAGACCTCCACAGAGAGTAAAATCAAAGTCCAGGATGAGTCTGAACAGTATAATTTACAATACAAAGCAGGAAAGTATTCTTTTGATTTCCAAAATAATCTATAGTGATGTGAAGTAACAGAGGAAAATAAAGCCCTGGTTTATTCCTGCAATGCTTCCACAAGCTGAGTTTGCAACATTCACCCACTGGACAGAAGAGCTTTATTTTTCACTTGTGGATTAAAAGGATTAAAAGTAAATGAAAAGAGGATGCAAGAACATCCCTTAATCTGTGTTCCTAGACCTGTATTACTATTACGCCTTTCATTACTCCAAACGTTATGGTTATCAAGTCAAAAATAAGCTGATATGCACATGATACGTGAAGACTATGTCATTTATCAAGAATCTGAAAGGCAGAAACATTTTAGTGTGTGATGTTAATTTCCCACTCTAGGAACATAAAAACATATACAAAGCGATACAGCGCTGACCTGCAGTCATGGTATGACTGACTGAGGGGAGAGGGGTAGCTAGCTCAGATATTCCTGCGAACATGAAGATTTAGGAGCAAACAAACTTGGAGAAGAGTGGAAACACAAAGTCCAACCTGAGTGTCGCTGCTGGGGTCTGCCAGCACATGTGACAAGCCTGGTGATTTGGTTGTGTGGATTCACTGTGCTGAAACAACCAGGTAAGAAAACAAAGGCACCCCCCCCCAGGCTTCACAATGGAGACCACAGATAACCTCAATAATTAAGTTGGAAACATATTTGTTCAGGTGTTAGTGTTGAAGGCTTACATTTGCACTGAAAAGCTTTGACCTAATTTTAGAGAGTATTGTTAGATATTTAAAACTAATTTATAATAGATTCAGTTAAAATACATTGGTTAAATAGAATTGTAGCTATTGAATCTGCACATACCTTATGTATCATAACGTAACTTAGAAGAGTGAAATGTATGACATATAAAGTGGGAATCCTTAGTGTAGATTCAGAACTACTCTAGTTAGTAATCTGTAATGCTAAATATACAAAACCCCAATATTTTTTGTTCTAGTCCAATGTTACTAATGAAAGATGAGTAATGTCAGTGCAATGAAAGAATGGAAATGCATAATGTTCAAATAGCATACAGAAAACAGATAGATGTAGAAGCTAAAAAGAAAGCCAAAAGGCCAAACAATTCCCTTTCACAATTTTCTTTCCTTTTTTTTTCTCATTCTTTTTAAAGATACCTTCTCAAATAACAGCACAGTATATAGTCATGGTTGCCAGAGTCGTTGCTCAAAAGTTGCAAATGCATTTCTGACAGTGGTCCTGAGATTTTAGAAGCAGAAACAAAAGAGATGTATGGTACATTTTGTGTATTGATTGACCTTTGTATATGACAAAAAAATACCATCACTTTGTGAGCACAAATTACAGATGAAAGTTTAAGGCAGCATTTTTACCTTTGGACTCACAGACCTCAATTTGCTTTTCAAGACTATAATAAAGACTAAGCTACAGTTCCACTACTCTAGTGTAAGCACAAATTGGCTGAAGTTTGATGTTTCCTAGGGCTTCCCAGAATTTGGGAAGAAACACATACTGACAAAAGTGTTTTCACCTCCAACACGTTCCACTATATCCCAGCCTGGGTAGAAGTGGGGATCACAGCCCTCCCCAGGGAAATTAGAGCAGAAGAAAATTGTATGTTCCCAGAGCACTGGAGCTGCACATCAGCTGTGCTCAAGGTTGAAAGATGAAACTTGTCCTCTGACACAGAACAGAATACTTTTTGAATAGTCAGGACAGGTTATTCAAAATCTGGATTGCAGAAAACAAGTTGTTCTAATTCACAAGTTTTTACTTGGAACCTGAAGTTATACACAAAAAACAAGTCCTGTAAAAGTAGACAAATATCACAACAATTGAGTCATTATTTGAGAAGTACTCCGAGATATAATAGCTACCCCAGGTTAATCTACCCCAGGAAGACTCAAAAAAGAGGAAACTAACCTATTTCACCTTTTACAAAGCTGCTACCTGGAAAGTATTGCATATCACAGTGATATGATATAATGATCATATTTTGCCAGAGGGGCCATTTTCAAGCTTGTTTTGTCTCCCATACATTTTCAGCCCTGGCTGAAATAAACATAGTCATATATCAATTAGGAAGCCCTCATCAATCCCTGAATGTCAGACTGGCTAATAAATCTGTTGCAGCATCTTGTAAGACTGTCACCAGACATTACATTTTATATCCCAGTTTTCATTTCTAGTATTAAATATCATAATTCAAATTTTCTCACTTGTATTTCCAGGATTGCTGTTGGGTAAAGGAATAGATCTGTAACTATACCTTTAATGTTGGCTCAAAATTAAATTGCTGCTGTGGATATGGGTATTTCTTCAATACATTACCAGAAAAGGAAAAAACACCAACCAAACAAAACCCCCCAAAAACCCAAAACAAAAGCCAAGGACTAAAATAATTCAGCAGACCAAATCCATTTATTTCTAGTAAAGATGCAGTACGCTGTGGGAAAAAAAATAATCATATTATAAAGGGAAAGACGGGAAAGAAATGCAAATAAAGAGAGAAGCATATATTACCAAAGTTAAGCTTTCTGGATTAGTGAAAAAGAAAACCTCCTATGGATCCAGAATAAAAATTTCCTTTCAGTTTGTTTTCTGTTGCATGGGTTATTTCAGTGACTTTTGTAACAGAGGCAATTGGTTGTTGCCCCCCTACAAATAAATGACCATTTGTATGGGGCTTCATTGGCACTGGCATTTTAAGGGAAAAAGTGCCTTTCCAAAAGATCTTGTGTTGCTTTAAAGCATGTAACAGTTTCAGTATGCCAAATGCACGTCGTGCTGTGAGCCATCACAGCAGTACACAGATATTGATTTAGATAGAAACCAGAGGGCTGGGGAAGATAGAAAGGGCACAGTGTGCTTTCTGATGTGTATGCATTATTTAGCTTTCATAGTTTCATCTGAAGTTAGTGCCTATTTAGATAAAATTATAGAATCTGTATCACTGCATTCAGTACAGGTACATCAAATTACTTCTGAACCAAAGAGATATAGATGATACGACTTATTTGTTCTTGTAGCTACCAAGAAAATGGTTTTTAGTGATGATCTATTTTTTTCAACTTGAAAAATATACCTGGAAAAAGTACCATGTTGTGAAAAACAAAGAAAAATAGTCTTATATGCTTGGATCCCAAACACGTACACTAGAGAAATCTGTCACAAAAATTCCACTGATTCTAATACCTAGGAATGTCAAATGATTGATTTGAGACAACTAATTGGGAATTTCTCTAATATTCAAACATACTAAAAGTCACAGATAAGGCAGGCAAAGGCAAAAGAACACCACAAAGGTAGGAAAGAATGGAAAGGTCACAAGAGATCATAATGTTTACTTTAGTAGCTTGGATTAAAGTGCCAATGTCTTGCTTTTATTTCTACACTTTCCTAACATGTCTTTAATGGAGAGAGACAGAGAGGTTCCTAGACTCAAAACTTAACTGGAATGAATGTATTTGTTCTGCATAGTCCTACTTCCTTTGAAAAATACTATAAATGATACAGATAATGTTCTTTTGGGGCTAGATCTTGAACTTGAAAATGAAATCACAAAAATGTATGCAGTATTTTATGAGCGACTTCATATGTGCAGAAATGAACGTGAGAAAAAGCTGAGACCTTCAGATGCCACTGAAAAATATTTTTAATATAGTTTGCTGTTTAGAGTACCATATTTTGCGATTCTTACCAAACCTGTGGAATGTTACAAGGCCATGTGGAAACGGCTGACAAATGCTAAAGTTTCAGAAGATAGCCATTACCCTTCTGTTCATCTGTTCCTTCTGATTCGGAACTACCAGCCATTTGTACAGAAACATTCTTAATTAACAGTATTAGTATCAAAAGGATTACTGTGTGAGTAAGAGCTCGCAGACCAAATTGAAACACTGCACAATCTCAGATAACAAGCTGGCAAATAAATGTATTCATATGGAAACACTTATTTGACTTAGTAGCGCAGAAACATCGACTTCCAGTCCAACACACGCGAGCGGATGATTCTTGTACACTAGCCTATGAGAGCTGAAACCTTCTCACAATGAGCCCTTTTCAAAAAAACAAATTAAATGCCTCCTGTTGAATCTTTCTACCAAAATATTAAGTAAGGATTTAGTAGACTTTAAAAATTAGGTATGGTTCACCTGACAAGTTCTTCTTTCAAGTAAAAACAATCAACTACACCTGTCACAAGCATCATCACCACCGATATAACATGTAAACAACTACACAGCTATAGTTGTATATACAACTATATATACAGGCAAAAATGTAAAGATTATCTATGTTTAGTAGAATGCTAAAAGCATGTTAGGATTCTCTTTTTATTAGAGATGTTTTTATTTATAACCTAATATAGAAGTGCACAAATAGACAGAAAGCATACATTTTACTGGGGAACTGCATGCAAAAAAATGTTACTATAGTGGCTTCTTTTCAATTATCCATTTTTTAATTTAGAAATCCCTTGAAGGCCTTAGCTAAATTAATGAATTGATATCAAGCAAAATTTCAAAATGGCATTTAAAATTTTAAAGAAGCTATGTTTTATTTTTAAATATAATTTAAACCACGTTTTGTCTAAAAAAATACCAAACCAAACACCCTCCCAATCCTGCCACACACACAGATAAACACAGATCAGAACTTTGCAAAAAATTACTGGGAGAATATTTCTGATAGCAAGCCAAAATCTTGAACATAGTGCTCTAAGTAACAGCTGGGGAGATGGGCAAGTCAGGACTGAAGAAAATCCCGTTCCATCCTTAGACCCTGGAGGAACAACTAGAAGGGACATCTCACCAGCATCATAATACGAGGCCCAGGTCCAGCCGGTCTTTTCTGTGCACTTTCCCTCCTGAAAACATCACAAGAACATCTGCTTTCACAGGATTTTTCATGGAGTCTCAGGGGATCTTCTTGTTATGTTACTACAGTATTTTGAATGACAGTCAGACAGCAAAAACAACAAGAACAAGATCCAAAGAGAGGAAAGAGTGAGGATAGGGGTCGTAAAGAGATAGGGGAGTAGAAAGAAAGATAAGGATAAATGGACTATGAAAAAGGAAGGATCAGAATACATCATCAAAATAGTGAGTTGGGGAACCAGAAAATTAGACAAAAATAGAAATTAGGTGAAAAAGATTTACAGGAAAGAAGTTTTTAAGAGAAGAGAAAGGAAAATGGAAAATAGAGCATCCATCACAAATACAGAATATCTTAAAACAAGGAAACAAAAAAAAGAAGGAAAAAGAACCTTAACTTACCAGAATTAAAATGGAAGGTCTGAATAAAACCTGCATGAAACTTCAAGTTACACACAAGAGATGAAAACAAACCAGATGCTATGTAACTAGAAAGACAGAATAAATTGTGAATAAATGACATTCACAGTCAAGCCCAGCTCAGAATACTTGTGTTATTTTATTTTCCATTAGTAATAGAAACATGTGTTGAGTTTTTAGTATCCATTTATATCTTCCCTAAAACATTGCAGGAGCAGGTAGGACTAATAAAAGCTTGCCTGCACAAGTCTGGTAAACAATGACTGAATTTTGTATATTTATATATTACATTTTTGGTATGTGTTTCTTCCATTCTTTGCAGTAATGTTGACATAAAGTTAAAATTCATTATCTGCATGCACATACAAACACAGACAGCCAAGATGCAAAAAACACAAAACCCTTCTAACTCTACAAATATTAATATTACATAAATTATTGCCATGGGGAAGCAACAGTGAGCCTGTATCAGCAACAGGAGTACTACTGACCCTTAAATTGCATTTAAAATTTGATTCTACTCCTTTCCAGGCACTGGGGAACCTCCCATTTACATGCATTTGGGCCATAATGGTGGATATTCAGATATGAGATGGAATAGATGAGTCACGATTTGAAAAGAGGACTTAAAAAGGAATTAAGGGTAACAGCAATCATTGTGTGCTTTAAGCCTGAACTGAGGGCCAGGGACGTCAAAAGGAAAGCTTTCATTAGCTTCAGTGCCCTCTGACTCGAGTTCTTTTACATTCTGGAAGGCAGGAAGGATTATGTTTTGGAAAGCTGAGAGACTGAAATCATGCTACACAGGCATTAAAAATGCCTCTTCTCGGCCTCAAGTGTGGCATGGCCTCAGTCGTGTGACTGGGGTTACGTAAGAATAAGGCTGGAAACTGAGACTCCCAGTCCCAAGAGCACAATTGCATTCACATCACTTACCAGATTTGAAAAATATTATGTTTTTCCTCATTACCTTGCTAGCTTTTTTTGCCCCTCTTCATTCTATTGTTAGTGAACTAAGCAGAGAAAAAAATATTAAACTGCCTAGTATTGTGATACTTCTGTAAAACTATCTTTCCATTTAGACTGATGCAACTAAGCAATGTCAACTACCAGGTGGTATTTCAACTAATTGGCAAAATGACATTTCCTCAATATTACATTCAACCTTTTCTCATCAATGAATATTTCAAAGGAAGAACTAGAAAGATATTGTAAGGGAAGAAATATATGATTTTAATAGGTAAAACTTCTAAATTCTCCACCGACAAAAAGAGCTTAATAAGACACAAAATGTTAGGCGTTCTCTAGTCTACCTCTTTTCTCTTTCTCTCCCATCTCCAAATACCCAAAACACATGTGAAAAAAATTAATGACAGCATGAACAAAAAAGTAAGACTCCAAGTATGCAGATGTGTAATTTTCACAATTTTTTTTCTCATGCAGATGTCTAGATTTTGCTTCCTAAAGGGAAAAAATACATTATGACTTCTGAATATCTATTTTCCATCTTAAAATATTAAAATATTGCTAATACATGAACTGAGAGGGTTTTGTCTATTTTTACATTAGCGAATGTAGATAAAAGGCAGGCCTTTTTTTTTTTTTTTTTCCTGGACTACTTCACATGCACATACACCCCTTCCCAGTGTCGTTTTAATCTCAGCTGGAGGTGACTACTCATTTGTAAAAGAAAAGAGGTTAAGAGGCACTAAATAAAGATGACAGATAGCTTCATAAAATAATTTAAATTCTCTGAAAAAGAACTGAGTAGAAAACAAAGATGACGCTGTTTACAGTAACAATATTTAAAATGTATTAATTAAACCCAGAGCAGAACTACAAAAGAGAGAGGTGCTTTGAAGATGGAAAGCTCTGAATGCCACAGGAAGCTTTGAAGTTTCTCAGTTTCCTTTGTTTCTCACTCATAATACATGAGGACACTCTGCAGTAGCTAAGCTTTAACTTTCAAGGGACCTTTTTCTGTTTGTTCCACCATTAATGAGAGAAAAAAAAAATAATCATACCCTGCTCTTGCTATTCGTCTTTAGAATTCATGGCAGAGAGACTCGCTGCTGCTGGGAGAGTTTCTGGTTCCTATTTGGGAAGGCTGATTTAATCTATTGAAGGTTACCCTGCAGTCAGTTGTGCCAAATATATGCCAGACTTTAGCATAAATTAATTGAGCAGTCACCTAGTTCAGCTTCCGTTATACTATGGAGGCAAAGGCAGCAATGCCGGAGTCAGGGCTGGTTTCAAATCTGCTCTTAAAACTGAAACTAAAAATTTCAGTTTCATATTCTATTACTTGATTTCCTCTCCAGATAGCCTCGGACAACCCTTTTAGCAAAAGTTATATCAATAGTAGGAAACATTTTCTAGTGGTACCTTCTTCGTGTGTGAGGAAGAGGTATCCAGAGAAAAAGAAGAGTTTGGGGAGATTTTGACTTCCCGATGGTGTCCCTGGAAGCTGCTGTTGAGTTCAGTATTTGAATTTATTGAATCAAAAGGTGATCTCACGCACATTCATAGGTTTCTCAACCTTCCAAATCACCCAAGGGAAAAAAATAACTTCATTTCTTACAGATGATTCCTGCAGCAACAGAGGTGATCCTCCTCCCCTTCCTCCATTCCCACTTCATAGATTTAGGTAGAGCAGTTCCACTGTGTATATTATGTGCATTATCTCCAGAGATAACACGATCACATTGTCATGCAAACATGCAAATCACCACTTCTAGTTTCCATGGTTTCAAATTGAAACGCTGGCATCCTTTTATCATGGCCCAGCATAACTTACTGTAAAAAAAAAAAAAAAGGCAGCAAGGCAGAAACCACAGGACTAGCCTGCATTACACTAGAGGAATTTAGATAGCTCTAAACCACCTACCATTTAGAGGACTAAATCCTAGGTATATTTTTTTAAATTCCACTAGAAGTTCTGATGCTTCATCTGAGTCCTGTTAATTAAAACATTTTTACATAAACTGGCTCACATTGCCTCTAATTTAGTATTAAATGAAAGGAAGGAATGTCAGGTTCCCAGCCACAACACAATACCACTGGGAATGTGCAGGCTTCCAGTTTTAGCACTCAGGAAACACTGCATTAATGCGGTCAGAGAAGCTTTATGCTAAAAAGGAAGGGGGAAAAAAAATAAAAGTTTTACAAGCCTATTCATTGATTGCTTTTACAAAGACTTAGGAATGAAATACCACAGAGAGGTGAAATCCAGGCAGGGGCAGTACAAAATTCTGTGTTGTCCTGCTGAGGTACTCCTGAAACCCTCATATATGAGCTCAAAAAAAGCACACTGAGGTTAACTGCTCTAACTTTGCTGGCAGTGCCAGCTTTGTATTAACGGCTGCAGGGATGCGGACACATCTGTTGGAAATAATACAAAGACTTCAGATTTTCTTCTATAAAATTAGCCAACAGACACTAACAGTTTTGAGTGTCCATTAGTAAAAAGCACGTTCAAAAGAAGAAGGTAACGGCTGCTTCATGTCTCACCATTTTACCTGCATTTTACCACTGGACAACTCCTTAAGTTTAGGCATCTAACCTGTGGTGCCTGTACAAAGAGGCTAATTTTCCAAAGACCTTTGTAAGAGAATGGAAAGAAAGAACCTCCTACACAGGGTGATTCAGAGCTGCATCTTAACTTAGATGCTCTGAATTGTCCTCTGAGGACTCTTCCTTCAGTCTGAGTTCTACATAAGGAGATTTTCCTCCTTATTTAGCCATATGAACTAGGTGGCCTGAATTCTGGGGTCTTGAACACCTTCCCAAGAGCCCTATCCCCATCAGGACAGGAAAACCAACATACCAAATGAAGCAACAGAGGAATTAAATGTGAAGGTCAGGTTAGACAGGACAATTCTGCTTGTGGTAAGACTCAAGATTGAAACCTCAAGGACTTGGCTTGCCCTTTCTCAGGGGAGCAAGGGAGTCCAGGCATGGCCCCTTGCATTAGTCAGCACTGCAGAGCTGTCGCTTAGTGTATGGATGTGACTGCTGAGGGATGATGCCTTGCTCCCGCTGTCCCTCCGAAAGCAATGTTTTCTATGTCTCAAACACAAAAAATGGGTATTTAGTTTGTATTTCACCAAAGATAAGACAAAAAAAAAATCAGCCATCTGAAAGTTAATAAAACCTAAATGTTCTACATTTAAAACCAGAAACCAAACTAAGATTTAAAGTATTTACTATACAAGGATGCTCACTGTTATCTTCTCTCTGTAAAATTAATATTTATCATACTTAATTAAACTCTGTCTTACATCCATGTGTACTCCACTTCAAGCCTGAATACTAAATATTATTAATAATTATGGCTAGTACATTGATTCATGCAAACACAAATCACACATCTCTAGAGTCTAAAGAAGTAGTCACTTTTCATTACAAGAAGTCCCAAGACATGGGCTCTGGCACTCATTATTTTATGGAAGATTTTCTGTGTTTGTGACTTCTTTCAGTAAGCTAAAATAGCATGTAACTTTGCATTACCTTGAAGCCTCGGTGGCTTTTCTTCAATAGCTTTAAGGTAATCTTTTCACTGCCTGTGACAACTGTGCTCTGCACCCTTATGTCAGTGCCAAAGAACAGAAATTCTTTGTAAGTTATAATTTTTAGTGTCAAGGACAGATGTGATCTCTTTGTCCACCACTCAGATAACAGAGCATAGTCCAGAAAAAGTGAGTATTCCACCAATGATTTCATGACAAACCTTTTATTTCCAGTGTAAAAGGACCTTCAGTGGTCTTTCTATACTTTTTAGATTAAGTCCTTAGAAAAAATGCTTTTCACCCGTATTTTCTCATTTGTAGTAGCTATATGCATCAAACAAGTATTTTGACACATTTACAACAGACTAGATCAAGTGCTATCTGTAACAAAACTATAATTATAGTTCATAAATTTATAAATCTATTATAAATCTAAATATTATTTTTAAATAAAATTGCAGCAATTAATATTCACAGTTTTGGAGTCACAGAACCCTAGCTACACTCTTGGGCATTTTATTACTCCCTTTGACTAGTGTCCAAATGTTTTCAGTTGTGATCTCTCTGAATACCTTGGTTGATGGTCCAACTAAACTGAATATTTCATATAGCCCAAAAGAAGTTTTGATTTATGGAGACCGGGGCTGGTGAACTCAGGAAGCCTTATCATGCTTTTAAAGAAGAGCATATTAAATCTTCACACCCAGGAAACACACATACAAAAAACATATATCCAAATTTATTCCACCTTTTCTTCAACATGTGATACTTTCCCTGGAAAAAAGGTAGCATATGATTTGTCTTAAGTAGGAAAAGCAGCATAATTTTAATGTCTATTTTTGTATTAAGACTCCTAAGACAAATGTTCTGCCCCATCTGCCAGCACAAACTGAGAGGCTCCAAATTTCCTTCCTCTCCATTTCTCGCTGCTGTTTATCCTCCGATGTGTTCTCTGCACATACTCCTTCTCTGCTACATATGCTTGTCAGATGATTTGGAAATATATAACTGCCTTGTGGCTACTTTGTTTGATGTAGTTTTGACATTCACATGTCTGTAACACCTTAGTCTTTGAAACCAATGGAGGGAGAAAAATTTCCTAAAGCAGACTTTATTACCGTTGTTACTTCATTGATTGCAGAAAATTTCCACTAGAGATAAATCTGGACCAATAGCATTCAAGATCACATTATTCTGTTAGAAGCACTTAAGAATTTAGTAATTAGTTCTAAATTGTTATTATGACATCAAGCTGCAAATGCAAACATCCCTTAAATACAGAGCCCTAAATGCAAGAATACCGTGGTAAAAAGCTAAAAAAAGGCCACCTGATGGCACAATTGATGCCAAAAATAATTTACTTTAAACTTTGTCTCCAACAATGACTAATCCTAAATAGTCACGGAAGCCCATGCAGAAAGGGAGATTGGTAGAAATATTTTAGAGATCAGTACTGCAAAATAAGTCAGGACATTTCTGAGGTTGAAGTGTTATTTTGTGTTGAAGCAATTAATGGTTTTTTTCTTACACTAATCTGTGTATCAGATTTTTTTAATCCCCATAAACTTTAGTGTTCAAAACAAACTTTGGCAAGGACTTTGTCCACCTGGTACTGCATTGTTTGCAAAGCCACTTCTTTCTTCTTGTTGTCAGCTTGTTTCCCAGTAGTCAGCAATGAGAACATTCTATATGCAGTGTTAGAAGGACTGTTATATAAAACATAACAAAACTGATGGCCTTTAGTTCCTCTTCTGAAGACAGAGAAAAAATTCAAATCCTACACAACTTCTCCATGCCAGTCTGATTTTACAGACCTCTATCATATCTTTCCATCAGTCATATCACTTTAAACAGACTCTTATTCTATTTAATCTTTCCCTGTACACCAGATGTTCCCTACCTTTGATCTCCCTTGTCACGCCTCTCTATATCTTTACCCATAATAATATACCTTTCAGAGAGGAGGGGAGCAGAGCTTCACGTGTTTAGGGACACAGGCACAACATGGTTTTCTAACAATGACATAATGGTATTTTCTGGGGATTTTCTCTCTTTGCTTCCCTAACATCTAATTTGCTTTCATTGCTGCTATTGAGCACTGAACTGGCATTTTCACAGAACTATATATTATAACCTCAAATGTCATTCCTGAGTACTTACAGTTAGCTCAGTGTCCATCACTGTATATGTAATGTTAGGACTCAGGGTTTTTTCACCCTTAAGTATCACATAACGTTTATAAAAATTGAATTTCATCTGCTAATTTATTGCCCAGTCACTCATATGTCCTTCTTCAATGTTATACGGTCAGCTCTTGTCTTGAATATCTTGAATATCTCAAAACCCTTAGCAAGCTATTCTGTCCTTTTTACAAATCATTTATGAATCTGTTGAAGAGCACAAACCTCTGTGGAATTCAGCTGGCGACATGTCTGCATTGTGAAAATGGAACAGTTATTCTTACCCTCTGCTGCCTTTCTTTTTACTGACTATTTATCCACGTGAAGACCTCCCTATTATTCCAGAGCAACTTAGCTGCTTTGTTGAGAGATGTTGTCAAAAGTCTTTTGGAATTCCATGGGAACCATGTTAACAGCATCTCCCTCCTATGCATGCTTGTTACTAAATTCAAGGGTCTGAAGTTGAGAGGCAGGACTTTCAAAAGTTGAGCCATTCCTAGTATGCGTCCACCAATTCTGTACCTAGAATAATTTATACTAATTTATATAATATAGACATCAGGTTTAGTGATTTTTCATTTCTGTCAATCTTCACTGTGGCCTTTTCTACAAACTAGTTTTATATTTACTATCTTCCGATGTGTTAGGATGAGGCTTTCCCATCACACCTGCTGCCTCAGCTGTTTCATTCTGGAGAGTTGTTTGAATGATCTTGACTAAGTATCATCTGACTTCTTACTCTTAATTTTGTGTATTTGTTCCATAGATTCAATTTCAGATATCATCTGATGATTTTCCCCTAATGAGGATTCTTTCATAGAAACCTCGCTAAATTCTTGAATAGTGAGCATACCTTTATGAATTTTTTTTTTTCACTTATTATGTCTTTTTCTCAAAGCTGTTTTTCAGTATCTTTGAGTCTATGGACTTTGTGAAAGGCTTCCTGCCCCCAATTAATTTGAAATCATTTATTATTAGTTTTAAAGAATTTTGCAGGTTGCTTGTCCAGTCTTTTTGGCCTACTTTACTACATTTTTATTCTTCACTTGCCATTACCTTTCTTTCTATTTTTCTGTCTTGAACATACCTCAGATATCTTGACATATCTTCTAGTAACTTCCATTTTTATTCTGTTTTGCCATGTTGGCTTGATTTTGGTCTTCCTCAAGTTTTTGTACTACATGGCACGAATCTGGATGGAGTTCCTAATATGATGTCTTTAAATGATCTCCATAAAAATAGAACATACATAACATTTTTCAAAGCCCCTTTTGTATTTTTTTAACTATATTTCTTCCCACTTAATGTATTTTCTGTTTTTGAAATAAAGCACAGAAATAGTGGATTTTTGTGCATTTGCTGGCACATTGGATCTAAGCAAAATGTGGTTTCTGTTACAAAGCAGTCTACCGAGAGAAACATTTTCAGTCAAGTCTTTCACCAGTGCTCAGGACCAAGGTGCTACTTCCCACAGTTTCCCTGACTGCCTGGTTCCATCAAACACGTCTTAACGGGGTCAAAAAACATAGTTTGTGGCAATTCATCCAGACAGGGCATGGCCTTTCTAATCTCACGCAGCATGCCACTGCATCCACTGTAAGTCTGCCATGTTCCCCCTACTGTATCAAATTTTTTAAATCTGTTTATATAACTCTTTTTTTGTTGGTGATGTTTTTATTCAGTACTCTGTATTCCTTTCCCTGTGTGGAACTGGAATTTCAATCATAACTCACCAAAGTGGTTTTGCATGATGTGCTAATTTGATCTGTCAGCATTCTTTAACATATAAAACCTTGAAACTAAAATTCCATAAGATTCATAAAGGGACACACTGTCCTTTCCACATTTTGTATCCTGATACAGGTGCTTTCTTTCCAAATATGCAATATATTTCTTATGTCAATAGTTAGGTTCTGTGGCTTGTACTTAAATCGAGGAAGACTCTTGGGATTCCGTCTATGCACATTGCTCTTGCACACAGCCCAGACGAGGTGACCCAAAGTTTTCCTAGCTTTTTATCTGGGCAAATACAAATTTGCAGGGAACCTGAGCACAAGCCAACTACAGACCTCCTGTAGGAAGAGGGAAGGGAAGTGATGATGCATTTTTGGGGTAGCCTGCAATTCAAAGCATACTATGTGCACTCTATGACCTAGCATGGAGGTGTAGCTACTGGGAATCATTACCTTTGGTAAAAGGACACTGCAGACTCTACAAAGAAACATTTATGGATAACGTAATATTTGATTTACAGAATGAGAAGAACATCAAACATCATTAAAAGATTATGTTACATATCAGTGCCATTTATCTAGACTTAATCCATCAATGGAAACATTTAAAATACTATTTACAGTTCAGAGAATGATAGCGCGATACACAGAGACTTTAATAAGATTGCAGGCAGGCAACAAATATGCAGAAGCCAAAGCAGTGGTGTTGAATACATAGAAGGCTGAGAAATTTTGTGCTATTACCATGCTGTGGAACTCTTAGTAAGATCCAAATGGTAAAATGTATTTCCCATAGATTATATATGCACACAGGATGTTCAATTTTCCATCCTTTAAGTAGCCTCACATTTCAAGGGAAAGAATGCACACATGTTCTGTTTTTGCCTATGCTGAAGGAGATCTAGAATCTTCACCTCAAAACACTAAATTGTGCAGTAAACCTTCCCCACACTCTGTGGCATGCAAAGAATTGCATACTGCCTCCTAAGGCGGCTGATACACAGGGAACAGGAGCATCATGTAGACTACTGTGAGTAAGGAAAGGTAACCATTTACTAACAGAGCTCACAGACAGTAAAGAATGTAGAATAAAAGCCAGTTGTGGGTGGATATTAAGCAACTGTGCAACCAGAGGTGTTTTTCATCACCCCACGTGTTAGGTGGTTTCTGCTTCAGAACTTTTCTCCTCTGAGGATCGCACAGGTCTTTGCAAACTTTATCAAAGCTCAGAAAAATTTCAGTGGTAGGCCTTTTGGGTTTTTTCCCACTTAAAAGAAGATCTGAGGGACTTCACTAAGGTCACACAAATGGCATTGGTTAAATTATAGGTGTGTTTCAAACTGATTGAGTTTAATCTGTAGAAGATTGTGAGTAGACCACTATACACTTACTGTCCTCTCAGTTCCTCTGACCTCAGTAGAAAAAAAGGAAACAAATGAGCTACTGTAAACAAACTAGTAGTGTCTACAGTGAAATTCACATCAGCTTAACTAGGTAACTTTAAAAATACTTAATACAAATATATATACAAATATTTATTTTAGTATGAATATGAATTAAACTGATTACTTCCATATTTCATATTTTAGGCAGGCTTTTACTCTCCTAACGAATGTATGGATAAAGAGTAATTTAAGGCAACCAAAGAAAATTAAAATTTTATGATGAACAAGGACAACATATACATAAATATTCATTCCTGTATCAGCACAAGATATCAGTGTTATTGCCAGAAAACACTAAGTGTGGTTCTCTGAACCACAAAAGGACAGAATTATCAACTCTTCTCCTTCTTCTCTCTTAGTAGTATATAAAGTAAAAACATTCCTCTAATTATAACTGGGTCATTACTACGAAGGCTGCACATATGTTCACCTGAATTGAAATATATATTAAACTCTGATCAAACATACACATACATAAATTACTTGCAATATGAATGTAAGACGGGATGTGGGAGGAACAAGTACATTGAAATCTCCTGTTCCCTCCCAGTTTAGCAGTTAGGACACCCAACAACAGAGAAAAAAGGTCCCTTCCCACTCTATCATCACTGAAGGGTGTAAAAATAGACATATAATCAAATTTCTGAAGTCTTTCCTATTCTACCCTCAGAGCCCCAACCACCAGGCCAGCGTCTGGCTGCCACCAGGCTGGTCACTTCTGCAGTCAGCGCTGCTCAGCTCTCAGACACATGGGGCAGGTTTCTACAGCAGGGATAGGAAAGACCTTTTCCTTTCCCCTTCTTTTCACCTGTAAATGCCGAGTACCCTCCTCAGATCCCTGGATCCTCGGTAAACCTAATTTTCAGCTCTATCCAGGTGACTAAACTCTGCCAAGACAAGAAAACTGACATACTCTGTTTGTCCATTTTTCCCCATTGGCTAGCTATAGATGCCTTCCAGCTCACCGTTTAAAAGTTTTGCATCATTTTCACTGCTTTCCCACTCCCTGCTTTGACTAAATTTAGGGGAAAGGCTTACCTTTCCCTTCAGAATAAATAATTTCATTTGGAGATCCTATGGCCTTAACCTATGTTTGCAATTGTCTGTTTCTTGTGCAGTCAAAATCTAAGTAAAATATTAGAAACTGATATTATTTTCAATAAAGCCCTGAAATGATTAGTGAACCAGCCATGGAACCTAAATACACTAAACTTATACATTGTGGTATGATAGAAAATACCTAAGTATAGCCATCCACAGAAGAGAAGTTAGAATGAGAAGTAGTCTGATGTGATTACCATAGAACGGATCCCAGAGTACATTTAAAAAAAAAAATATATAAAGACTAACAGTTTTGAAACTTTCATTACCAGGGAACTTCAGGCATCAGTGGTAAATGGCCAGAAAATGAACAGGGTAGTATTGTAGGTTTATACATATGCATATAGAGGAGCTGGTTTACACTGGCATGGTTTGTTTTTGCTTGAGAGTGAGCCACTTGCACCTGAACAAGTTAGAGATTTGCCTATAAAATATATGTATTAAAAAAACTATATTTAAAATACTTGAGCAAATCCCCAGGGCAGACAGAGCTGAAGTCTAAATGTCACTGCTCTTTTAGAGACAAGATCAACCTATAACCTTATCAGAACACGAATTATGTCACTGAACAACATCCAAAACCTGCAGAGGCATTTCAGAGATTTTTGGCATTCTAATTTATGGATTTCAGCTGCTGTTTTCTAACTTTCAGGGTGCTCCTTCAGAGAAAGACATATTTTTTTCATTAGTACATATTTTCTTTATTGGTTACAAAAGTCCTGAAAATCTATCACATTTATCTTTGTGCATTTTGATGACACATAATACTGATTAGAAAGTGTCTCATCTGGTAATAAGTCCCCTTCATAATTTTTTTTCAAATGTTGTTTTTATGCAGTTCATACAGGAATCCAATTAGCATATCATTGTGACTGATTAAATATGCCTCACGTAAATTTACATGTCAAAATACATACTGTACTTAAACAAACAGACAAGGATGCCAGTCTTCTGTAAACAGCTTTGCATGCATAAACTAACTCAGAAACACAAAAGCTTATATTTAAATTCTCAATGACTACCTGAATAGAGTGAAAGGGAGACAGAAAGGTAATGTTACTCATGCATGAAGTGAGAGAATGAATATAGACATTTGTCTCTCTTTGTCTCTGAAGAAAACTATTGACAAGAGATTCCCCATCTGCATATGAGGCTGTCACGTCAGATTAGCTCATCAGGTAATGGAAATTTGGCCTCTGATCCAGAAAAGGTCCCTATGCACTAAGAATCGAGACTGTTTCAAAGAGATTGTGTTATCTTAGACAGCAGGATTAAATTAATATGGGAATGACTTCTGCTGAAGGAAATTTTTTGTTAAACGTGCTAATGTTTATTATGCAGAGCATCCAGTTCTCATCCGTGATCTTTCTTGACATTTATTCATTACTTTTTGACCTTCCTTGCAACTGAAAAACAAACAAGTGACACGCACCCCCTATGAAGCATGGATGATATGCTTTCAACCAAAACCTCTGAAGACTCATTCATGCAAGCACACATCATGAAACAGTAGAAGAAATTACACTGTTGCCAGATAGATCAAATTAATCCCCCCAAAGTGGAAAAATTATTGAGGTCAATCATAAAGGACTGTACTCACTAAGTGGATGTTGTAGCTACTGTTCTTAACCAGAAAAGACACCAGTTTCAGTTCTTTCTCCAGTGAATGATTCAATAATTTACATTAAATACACGATGAAGAAAGGACTTGGAGATGAGTCATCAAACTCCTGAGCAGCAGTCATGTACTAGGCTACAGTGCCCTGTCCCCTTTGGTTTTGTGCTCCCTAGGTCAGAGAACATTCAATTATTCCATGCAAAGTGTAGCAGCTTCTGCAGGAAAGGCTGAGAACCTCCTCCCAATTCTTTACTAGCATCGTGATTAAGGAGATGGGTTCAAACTCCCTAAGTCAGAGGAAAACAGTGAACTCAGATCTTCATCCTTATCAAGGGCATTTCTGAGAGGAGACTGAGATTTCATCTATGGAAACTAATCAGCAAGACTGATTATACAGATTTGCATTGTCGTTTACAGGACAGACCAGAGAGTATCAACACATTAGGAAAGCAGCAAGTCATAGAACAAATGACAAAACCCCCTGTGTATGACTAGATATGTTTGAAAGGTGCAAACAATTCTAGGTGAAGTCAAATCTTTTCAATGACTTCAATGAAAAATTGGATTAGGTTACCACTGAGCATGGCCGAAAAACAAGAGGCCACCACAGCCTTGACTTTAAAGTTGTCCCACATGTAAATAAACATCCATATCATCTGCTTCTGATTTCACACAAACCAGAAGAGCAATGGCAGGAACAATACACAGCATGGAGGTATTTTCTGCAGAGCAATGTTGTGTCTTCTAAGCATGAGATAATCTATCAGATTGCATATGTTCATCACCATTGTGGTGCCTCTATCTTCTGTATATTCTAGTACAGAAAGATGAACTACACCACTCAAGTAAGAGTCTGAAATAAGAAATGATTGAGGGGCATTTAAAAATAAATTTAGGATGCTGAAATAATGAAATAATAGAAATATCAGGACAATGAAATGGCATTTTTTTACTGACATTACCAAAAACACAGGTCTCATTTAATCTAAAATAATTGATATGTGTCTGTGGTTGTTATTAAATCCATATACTGCTACTTCATTTACTATATAAAAAATTTAGAACAGATTTCTGCATTTCCCAGTATCTAAAATCAGCAGTTTAGATTGTTCTTTGCCAGAATTACTATTGACAGAATTAAATGCAGTTTAATTTTTATCCCAAAAGCAAAGAAATATTTTTAAAAAGCTTGAATCTACATCACAACCTTCAGTCTATATTAATAGCAATATGAATTGTGAATGTTCTAAAAGAAATTGAAAACAGAAATTTATTGTTATAGCTCTAATTGCTGCCAAAGGGATGATGTTGTAATACTGACAGTGATAAGTGATGTAAAATTTTCAAATGCTACAGCAAGGAGAAAACTGTTATTTTAGAGAATTCAAATTGACTGCCTACCCATTTATTTTATCTTTGCTGGAAACCAGGTACAGATGCTTAATAAAAGTACAAAAAAATGTTACTGGACAATCACATAAAAAAATCACCTGTAGGAAACTTTTTGCTTCTTTTTTGTTCCTAAAAAAGAATCATATCCCTTTATGAAAATCTATCACTAGTAACACCAAGTAACTATGATTTTTATTAATTATTAATGTTATTATATTAATATATAATTATTAATTATTATTAATTGAAAGCTATAGACAAGTTATTCTTTTAACAAAAATAATGATTTTCTTTCCCCAAGTTTTGCTTAAGACTAACTTGCAATCTGAAGGGTGTCTCACACCTTTTCTGCAGAAAAGTCAAGCAAAACCTATACTTAATAAACATTGCCAGCTCTTTTGGTACTTAGAACTAGAGAAGTATTACGACTGCTAGGCCATAAAATTCAGTGGAATCTATGGGTGGAATTCAGCTCTCAGATTAAGACCCCTAAAATTAAGTGCCTGCACTGACATGCCTACATGTCGGTTGGTTGCCTATGCTCCCAATGTAGCTCATAAAGGTCAATGTTAACACAGTTAGGAGGGTTATTCAGACCTCCCTAAACCGCTCCCTTGGCTCTGCTGACTGCACATGGATGAGGAACCTGGAGCAAGAGTTAGGTGTCTAAGTGTCTAGTGCCCTTGTCAGTGCTGTTGGTTATCCTGCCTGGCCTCCAGAAAGATGTGGACCCCCCATAAGTGAGGTCCCAGGCAAGTAGCTTAGACAGCTACAGCACCTCCAGTGGTGCCAGACGTCTCCATCAGGCAAATTAATCCCACCATTCCTATACTGAATGGTTACTCACATAGGTCAAATGCAGGCACTTAAACTCCACACCTAAATATGTATCTTTCTCAGCCAAGTATCATGTGAAATGCCCCCTCCTGTCTTCCCATAAGATACTTCAGGATCAAGCCCGTGGAAAGAAAAGACAGAAGTCTAAAGGCAGGAGAACATTCTCAAATCATTAGCATTTTGATTGACGGTTGCTTTGAGTACAACTAGTTATTCAGATTGTATCATACAAAAAAAACCCCTGTTACACCTAAACACTTCCTTCATCTAATGATAGCCAAACTGTGCTCCAGAGACCATTCACGTACATGATAAACTACAGAATATGTGATTACGTGGAAAATTCTGAGGAAATAAAGTAACTTGTCCCATGCAAGCTGCTTGAGAGAAAGGTTATATGATATTCTCTAAGATTGTATCATCAGATATTGTAACAATGGTGGAATAAATCCAATTATACTTCATGAAAAAAGATTTTGCATTGGTTTATTGAGAGAAAAAAAACACCACTATTATAAAGACTAAAAGAATATATAGATATGCTACAAAAAAGAAGCAAACAGACAATTTTCTAGAGTGATTTTTTTTTTCAAAGTAGTGTGAAATTGCATATTCTGTGCCTTAAAATATATCATTTCAGTTTCTCTACTTATCAAGACTTAGCTTACTGTATGTAAAAGGGAATGTCCAAAAAAACCCCACTTCATTAGAGAAAAACATCTTTCACTTGTTAATAAAGCTGTATAATTTGTTTCTCTTAACATCAGTGCTATAAAAGTCGGTGACTTTCAGACTCTGTAACAGAGAAACGATAAGTCACAATTCAACCAACAATGCATGTAATATTCTCCCTATTAGAGCTGAGAAAAATCACAGGAAAATACTGAAAAATTGAAAATCACATTGAGTAAAAGTGACAAAAAACATATCTGTGATTTAAGAGCATATGGCAATGACATTTAAAGCTGCTAAGATATGTCCAAAATGGGATTTCTTGAATTCTTTATTAATAACACAACTGAAACTGAAATTATTCTTAAAATAAGGGAAAAGATTGTTTAATAACATAGTAGGTTATTTGATTAGGAAGTGGCACAAATAAAAGGGAGAAGACATTGATTGCATGCTTGAGGAGGCTATTGGTGTAAGTTTAATTGCTGGTAGAATTACATATGCTGAAGTATTCTCTTCCAAGCAGAACATCACTATCCCTCACTCCCCAAATGTAACGGTTTTTTCTTTCCTTTTTTTTTTTTTTTTTTTTTTAATTCTTTTTACCAAGTCCAAACTGCAGTGAGATAATGGTTTCAAAAAAAGCCAAGGCAAGGCTAAAACATGTTGGTAATCCTTTAACAGAGGTGAATGTTGGAGGGATATACACTTCCCATGGAATAAATAAATTAATTAATTACGAGGGAATAACAATCATTGTTTCAAACAGCTCCACTGCTACACATCCTGAATGTCTCTTGTAATGAAGACTACAATTCTGTTATATCTAGACATGTTAGAAGTTTCTTTGTTGCCTCAGCAAATGGTTCCCCTCATTTTGTGCCAAAACGCATTTGACTACTATCTAATAACACAAGATGAAATGGACCGGGCTGTGTGCAGGCAATGTTGAAGCACCTATACCTCCAAGGGGTTTTTTAACCATCATGTGCCTAATGAGACCTCCAGAAGGTCTCCCTAACAAAGGCTGGCGTAGACACTAGCAGGTTCATAATGAACTAAGAACAGGTTTGTTTGGCAGCATGCCTTGTGCCCAGACTTTCTCCAATATCCAGGATAGGGGATAGGGAAACTAAAATTTCTCCTAAAAGGGCAAACAAGCATGATGGGGAGGCTATGATGTAATGATGAACAGAGACTCAAATCACAGTCTAGTTAATCCCTGAAAGGGTGTCCTTGCCTTATTGATATAAATATTGTCAGGAAAGGACAAGATAAGGATTTTTCCTGTTTGAAAACCACAGGAGCTTTTACCAGCAACCAAGGGCAAGTTGAGAGGAAAATTTTAGGAATGTATATGGTTTTGGTTTTGAGTTTCATTGCTATTTTTTGTTGTTCTTGCCAGCAAGCTAGAGATTTAGTTATACATATGCAGTTTGTGTAGGAAACAGCATTATTTATCTATATTAGACAATTTTATAAAACCAGTGGTTTCTAGAAGATCACTCAGAGATGCTCCAGGCCACAATAATGCAGAGGTGGAGAGGAAGACAGAGTGGGGGAGAAAGTAAAAAGAAGCGACAGTTTATATTAGAGCCAATCTAACCTTTAAAAGAAATAAATTTCAATATCAATTGCAGCCTACCAGAAAACATCTTTCAAAAAGGCCTGCTCTTCTCATGAATTGATGTGCAAACTGGTGACTCTATTTCCACCACACATTGCCACTTGCCAAAAAATGGCAACCTCCTTGGAGCAGAGTTAATGCCAACGGCTGCCACAGGAGGACTGAAATGGCAGCAATCATTTCTGAAAGGATAACTTGTTTTCGTTTGGGCTTTTCTCAGAATCTGATAGGAAGAATGTTAAGTGTGCTACTCAGTTGTTTTTAAGTGAATGGAGTTCGCTGTTAGCAGAAGCTAGATATGTACTGAAATAGAATGAACCATTACAAAATAACTTGCATCTCCTATTGAACATGCAGGGTGCTTAGAATTAGAAAGCCATTAAAACTATGGAACACTGTAATGATGTAACATAAAAGCAAATGTATGCAGATGAACTCTGTGACCTACCTAACCACCAACAGTCATCTCCAGATGTGTACTTATGGCTGTAATTTTTACCCTCAGACTGTTTTCTTTACTTTTTAAAGGACTAGAACAATTTTCTTAATAAAGAGTATGGGCTTCCGTAAATAAAAACTATGTTTAAAATTCAAAATATATGTCACAGTTGTGGTGCTTAGAATGTCAATATCTTCCAGGGAATTTGCAGTTATGAACTTCATTAACAATTCAGTAACATCCTAGTTGAAAGGAAAGAGCCACAGATCAGCTCTGTAGGGCTGGAAGTCTCCTCAGATTCAAGCATGCTGAAATCAAGCCCTTCCATATGTTAAGGAATTTGACATTGTAGATAGGGCTACGCAGCTACTGAAGAACATTTTCACTGCCTCACAGTCATCTTTGACTTCATGTCATATGCATAGACAGAAGGATATGTGAAGCAGGTATAACTTTAAAAAAAAAAAGCCACTGCCAATAATGTTATCCTTCCCCCTTTTCCCCCACTTATTTATTCTGTTGAGTAAATACAGCAGCACACACCCTTTGAGAAGATCCAAGCACCTAAGATATCAGCATGGGGTGGACAGAGGTGACACAGGGCCATGAGAAACCAGCACTTTTCTGAAGCAGCCTTTGGCAGCCACACCAAGTGCTGCTCAGTGCCCAAACCACTACCAGACCACACTGTTCAGTGAGCTACATCCCATCTTCTTCGCACAAGGGAATACTCTGCTCCAAAAAATGCTGACTATCCCTCAACAAGAGATCTCTCTGTCCATATTCATTCTGAAATGTGCTCTAAAGGTGTTCCAGAGAGATCTAAGGTTTTTGCTTTCATTGGGAGATCTTGGTTGGCCTTAAATTTAAGCAAGATGCCTGTTGTAGTTAATGGAGAATAACAGGATCCTCAAGGGAATGAGATATACTCGACCTATCTTAGACACCAATCATATGTGTGATAGACATGTATGAGATAGATGAGAGATAGGAGATACAGATGAGACAGACACCTCTCATGGGATGAAATGAATTACCCTCTGGAAGCACTTATTACATTCAACTGATTGTAGAGGGAGCCGAGGTTGACTAGCTTACACTTAAAGTACCTAGAAGACAGACACCTGAGTTAGAGGAGATGAAATTCACTCTTACGTTTAAATTTGATTACAAAGAATTGAGTTAGCTGACACAATACTGACCATGACTGATTGGGTCTGTGCACAGAAGGACAACTACAATTCAACACTAAGCTGCAAGGCAGCTACTGTAATTAGTCGGCATGGTGCTAAACACAACTTGTTTTTTTTCAAGGCGTTCAGTCAACTCATTTTTAACACGAGCAGAATCGTTTACCAGTCAAAGGATGCAGTCTCAGAACCATAGGACAGTTAAGAATGATGCACCTGAGGGATTTATGGGGAAAAAAAACCCTGTGATTCTATTCTGAACACGTGAAAATATGCAGTATTAATTAATATAAAATATTAATTCCCATTTTTAAAAGGGACATTACATATGTTCTGGTGAACACATGAATTAAGTGTTGAAATAAAAATGAGAATTCAGCACTGCTAAACCGAATGTTTTTTTAAAAAAGCAGGACTGTATGAATTAAAAAATTGACACATTTTCCCAAAATAAACTGACAATATTTGAAAATATTTTCTTTAAAATAAGGTGTGGAAATTAGCCTGTATACGGTCATAAGTTGAGTGAAGCTATGTTGATTTAAAACAGCAACATTTCTGTTGCCATAAGGACAGACAGGGGAGTTTTTACATGTATTGAAACTTTTAAATTCCAGTATAGCTTATGCATATGAAGATATTTATGTAAACTAACAGGCATAGAATTGTAAAGAGAAACAAGTGACTGCATTAATGCATGAACAGCATTTCATGTTTTGCTAAAGATGACTAAAAACTGAATTCCTATGGAATTGCATGTTGGACATTCTCATACCTACCCAATGAGTTCATAATGATTACTGCTATTACAATGAATACAAAATTAATGAATAATAAATTAAATCCTTACACTAAATTGATATTAGGAGCCTCTTTAAGTCATTAATTTTTTGTAACAGTCAAGTCACAATCCATAATAACCTTCTGAGAATAACAAGTTATGGATTTAATTACAGATAAAAAGAAATATCTTCTATTAAAATGTGGGAAATTATGCCCTAAAAATTAAAAATGGAGCAGATGTTGGAAAGCAGTAAAGGATGTTCATAAACTAAAATAATACCATACATGAAAAAAGGAAATTAGAATGTCACGTTTTTTCTTGCAATGTTTTCAAAAGAAATATTTCAGGGTTAGAATAAAAGATGAACTAGCCAAGCATACTTATAAGAAGTTTGATTGGTTTATGACATGTCAAGTGCAGAGAAAATCTTTCACTTCTGTACACAAAATTCCTGTCATAGGAATTAAGCTAACAATCAAAGTAAATGTCATATCTAAGTTTGGTAATACTCACTCAGGATTTTTAAGAAATCTAAAATATTAAAGTAATTTTTTGTTCATATAAACTTCGCAGAAATCTTCCTAGAGAAAAGATAACTGCCAGCCCCATAGATACATGGCATTTTGAAAGTTTAAACATCCTTGGAAATAAAACATTGAAGATTCTTGAAGCAGGCATGATTTGCCTCTGTGTGCTACCCCATTTATTGTTAGAGGTCCTGTCTGCCAATATTTTAGGCAATTTGGACAACTTTCAGAATGAAAAATAACTATTTCACCATAAATCATTGATACTTTGATTTATCATGACAAATACCAGCCTCTCAAAAGTGCTGAAAGAGTCACTACAATAGCTTAGGCACAATGGCACACTGGTGGAGACCTGTGACTCCATCCCCCTTAGTGTAAGAGCAGAACCCGCCTGCATCTTGGAACACTTCAAGAACTCTTTCAGTTTTTTGAATAGACAATGCATTAAAAGTGCAGAATGCACAAAGTTGTTAGAAATATAAAAACACTGAATATCACACCATTTCAGTGTGATTTCTATCAGGTACAACTATTTCTGAATAAAATAGTGAAGAACAGAAATCTAATGGAATTCCTTGTATTTTCTTATGGCAGAAGTTCAGGCATGAGAAAAAGAATGTGAGATCTATACAGAGAAAGTCATAGTACATTTAAAAGCTGTAGCAGGTGAAGTTTTCCTGGAGCTTTTTTCTATATGAATGGCCATATCTGCTTCCTTTTAGCCATGTATTGTATCTCCATCAGTGTTCAAAAGGAAAAGACTACAGAGATCAGATCTAACTGGCTTCACTTTTTGAAAAAATATGTACATTGCCTTCTAGGTATTACCTCTTTAATGATATAAAGGTGTCAAAAGAGTCCAGAGTATCTTTAAATATAAAAGGTATTAATGTACTATCTAGCCTTAGCGTGTGTATCAACACAGACATCCTCTCCCATGTAACTGCCTGGATAAGGGTAGGGCTTGACCAGCAATAGCTTTCACATCTCTGCAGGGAGCTACCTCAAACTCACGTTTAGCTCTTGTGATTACCCACCACTAACAGTGGTTAGATGAACATGTGTGAATTGCATCTGTACAGAAGAGGAACTAGGGGGATGAAGGATGCTCACCAGCAGTAACAGTACATTCTGTGAAAAGCTGATAGCCATTACTAGACACACACTAAGAACCAAATTGAACTTATTCCTAGGGGTACCAGAATTTGAACTTGAAAGTACACATGTGATAGTGCAAACATGCTGTGGACTGTGAACTGTGTTACTAACCATCCAGTCTTGAGAGCTTCCATTTACACTTTTTTCTTTTTTCATGTGAAGAAATCTGAGATTTAAACATATTTTTGAATGAGGAGTCTTAGATACTTATTGCCTTCTGTCTAAAGCAAAGTTATTTAACTGTATGGCAATATTCCACTAAGTTTGTTTAAAGCGCTTAAGGGAAAGTTATAATTCATTTTAATACATACGCCTCTACACATAAATACATGCCAATTCTAACGTTTATGATCACTTGCACTGTAACAGATATCAGTTTATAACAGGTTATCAGTATAACAGTATAACAGAAGACACAAGTTTAGAGTTCTTAAACTCTCTGACACTCTTTACCTACAAGCAACGTACCAAGACACTAATATAATGTGAAAGATGGATGAGCTTATTCACACTGGCAAAGAGTATCAGAGAACTGAAGCAATATGTAGAAAAAAATGTGATGAATATGCAAACTCTGCCTCATCACCAGTTTAATAACAACAGAAGAGGATCAGCTTCCTCATCCATGCCGTCACTTCTGGAAACAGCTACTTTGATAGTACCTTTGATATTCTAGGCTCCCCGCATCTCCCAGCTTTCAGCAATATTTTGTCCACTCTGCTGATTTCAGATGTTTAATTATGCCATGAGACCTCCGCTGCCAGTAGAAAAAAGAGCTATGGATAGAGTATGAGATGAAAAGGGACCAGAATGGAAAAGCAGAATCACTGGAGAACTGGCATTGCAAATGCTTGAATTCATCCATGTTTAAATCAGAAAACTTGAGGGGGCATCTGATTCTTCACAGTTAAGTTAACAAAATATTAACTCACCATCAAATAATAATTGTTAACATATTTTCCTAAGGCTTATAGAAAGCAGAGCACTGGAAGCTGCCAAGAGAAAGATAGCCTACTTGCTTAAAATGTCACCTAACTTTGAAAACATTATATTGTAACATAAAAATAACAGGTTCCACAGCAGGTGGATTTCTCAATTTGAAACACATTAAAAAATTAATGTTAAAATACTTTAACATAAAATAATGTAATAACGCAGTTGAATTCTCAGTTTTTAAGTGGAAATAATTCCTGTTTGAACATGCAAATCCATTTTACAGCCAAGGGTAGTAACTACACCCAGTGTGGTTGATTTTAGCTGCACATTTCCCATTAATGTTAATGTGAGTTTCACAGCTATATTACTGCACACGGGTAGAGAATATACCCTCAAGTTGTTAAATGGCAACGAAAGAAGAGAATACATATGTGGTGATTCCCCTGAAGAGGAAAAATGCCAAAGAAAGAAATGTCAGAAAGAATAATATAATACACAAAATTCATTCAGAGAAGGAAGGATGGGGAGGTAAAAAGAAAAAAAAAAAAAACAAAAAAAAACCACAAAAAACAAACCACGTCCCGGTCTCTTTCCAAAATCAGATGTTTTCTGGGTTCCCTGAAAGGATACAACAATTGAGAAAGACTTAACAGTCTCCTGTAAAACCACAATCATGAAATCCAGAAGGAAAAAGCATCTTTTTCTCAGTGGAGGTCTATGTTTCAGACAGACCTTCTGCTCCTTAGACCTAGATTTAAAGCTTTATCTCTCTTCCCTCCCCACCCCCCCCACACCCCACCCCCAATTTATATACATGTTCTAGATTACATGTAAAGTCAAAAAGAATTAGAGCAGTATTTTCATCAAAGCTGCATCTCTGTGGCTTTTTGTTGGTGGGATTTCACCAGTTTGTCTGACAGTGCTGATCAAGGTTAAAAACAACTCAGTAAAAAACCTGTTATTTTTAACTGTTCCAGTCCAGCTCCAACTGCAACCACTGAAACACTGAACTTTATCTTATTAGGTTTAGGTCTAGGGTTAGGCCATCAAATCCTAACCTGCATTTCTATGGTATGTACCAGTTTGCCCCAGACCATTACTTTTTGAAGGTCTGCATTCTTTCTCCATGCACAGTAAGAATGTCATGGTCACCATATACCTATATTAGGTATTTCAGTTCAAGAAGCAAAATCAGAGGGAACAAACAGTTACATATGTGTAAAATCACTGCAGACTTGAGGTCCTAGCTGGGGTTTAGGAATATAGCTGAACACCTTGAGGTCCTCTGAAAAATTCCGTTTATGTCTCTGTCTTTTATCTATATCCACAAGCACACACTTTCTGTAGCACAAAGAACAGTACAGTAAGTGAGAAAAGTAATTTTTAGTGTAGTCTGATAAAAACAGGAATAAATACCATGAAAAGGTAGTCAACATTTTTTTTAAAAAATATACCTTTTATAAAAATCTTGATCATTTTCATAAATGTTTTAATGTATTTACTTGGTTGGGCTTTTTCCTTATTTTCTCATCTTTTGCTAAAGTATTTCATCAATGGAAAATCTGTTATAGGAATTCACTCATAGACTATTGCTGGATGAAGGGATATTGATAACTCCCACAAGAAAAATGGGAGTTTTTTGAATGCCTTGAATTTTTGCATGTGAAATTTCCAGCAAAATTCTGCAGACTTATCAAATACAATAAGTACATTTATTTCTTTCTTTTATTTTCTTTTTATGATTAATATTTTAATGTAAATTAAAAGTATTAACATTATGCATCTCTGTGTATATGTACAGCCCAATACATACATAACATACACATATAACATACATGCATGTATGTATAATACAACACCTACATATATGTGCATATAAATATATAATTCATTTGTACCACGATATCATTTTTCCCATACTTCTCCAATTTCACATTATATGCTTACTCCTAAACGTCTGTTTAGCCAATTTTGTAAACTATGATAAATGGAATTACTCCATATTATTAGTTCACTTATGCTCAGCACAAAACTACAGTGAAAACCAGTTTCCACAACTTCTAATTACAAAACATTAGCTACCTGAGTCTTCTCCAGCTGAGCAGATTAGCATAGATCTTCTCTGCTGACAGCTTTGACCTTCACTCCAGCAAACACTTGTCAAAATGCCAGAAGTAATTACCTTGCTGTTTAGGAAGGAGTAATGGGGTGTAGCTACCTACCTTTTCTTGTTACTGATCTAAAATGTCTATAAAACTTTGCCAAGAGGCACCCTCTGGATTTTGGCATACACATTTTTTTTCTCATCTGCCTTTTTTTTTTTTTTTTTTACAGACTATGAAATATTAGCTATATGATCTCCCGCCAGCCAATCCCATCACAATTCCAGGGGACAGGCTAAATAACCTACTAGATGGATCTTTCAACCAAAATGATTTTATGACTGCTGTCATCCTGATTTTCTTGCACTGATGCAACCAGGAAAAAAAAAAAACAAAATAAAAAGCAGCAGAAGCAGCACAGGAACAAATGGTCATAATTACACTATAGAACACCATACTGTCAATCCTCTGAATTATCTTTAAAAAACATTATGTTGTAGCTTTTTTTTTTCTTTTCATAAAAAGCCTTTTTCCTATTCATATTTCAGATTTACAAATAAGAAAACAGAGGCACCAATAATTTCCAAGCACTTCCTGAAAATTTATGGCTAGATTAAATCTAGCATGTCTTTTGACTGCAGCCAACATAAAGCCATACAATTTCTTTTAATCCGGAATGTTCAAATTTATAGAAAATACTTTCTAAAGAGAACAAAGGGATTTGATATGTTTTCCTGAAGACTAGATAATACTAGAAAGACTAAGTATTTGCAGATTATTGCAATGATCATTCATGTCTAAATCCTGCATACAATTTTTGTCAGACAATGGAAAACATCATCTCCGAATAGGAACAAGATCAAAGATCTATAAACCAGACTCCATCTTACTTTGCATGTTAGAATGGATATCTGGAGTTCGAGAAAGCTCAGGATAAAAAACCCCAGCCAAACCAAACCAAAAAGAAACCAGAAAAACCTTCTTTGACCATAGATAGTCCAGAAAACAAACAATTTCTGAAAATCACATCATTTGCCCTGTAGTCACAACATTCCCTAACAACTGTGCAGGCTACCAGGCAGCATCAGCAGCTGCTGAAGTAGCCTTCAATCCATAGGAGAAAGACCGCTAAAAATGAAGGCAATGTTAAAATACAGGACTGCATACTGCTGACAAGTGTGTCCTTGTGAGTACTGCCAACAAACTTCTCTTATCTTCAAAAAGTCTCCCAAAGCTCTCAAATAATTCCTTGTTCCACTGTCAAGAGCTCATTATTTCCCCTCTCAGATACATCCCTCCATAAGCCATCAGCAGTAAAAGGTCATGAAAGTGACTATTCTCAAGACGGATGATACAGGAATCCTCCGGACCTCCTCACTAAGCCTTTTTCAGCCAGAAACCCTCCACCTGCCCTTTCATCCCAGGTCATGTTTGTGCCTCCTTCCCAAGCTGTCATCCCATAAATCGTGTTCTACCAAGTAAACAGATTGCTACTCGGTTCAGGTCAGCTGCCCCTACACATTGTTACCAAAACACCACACTTCTGGAGAAGTGCCTTTTCGTGTTATTACTTTTCCCCAGCAAAAAGGGATGACAGCCTGATTCTAAAATGATTCTGTGCGTAATTGATTTTGTGTTTTCTCTTGTGCTTTAAATAACAACTATTTTTCATAGAGCCCTGAAGCAGCACCTCTCCCTCACAATTTTTTATTATTTGTCTATGAAAGCTGTCACTTAAAATCACAAGATTGCTAATCATCCCATTTAATATATTAAAAATAGGTTATTTATTTACATCAGATAAAGAACATTTCCCTGTTTGTACCAACTAAAATAAAACATTACCCCTTGTTCCACACGGTGCCTAGTGTTTATTTGCATGCCTAGTTTAGAATTGTTAGGTTTTGTCTTGCTATGCTGCCTTTGGAAAAGTTGTCATCAGTCTGTCTAACGGGTGGAGAAAAATGTACTGACATTTTCTAGGTAAAGGTTAGGTTACAATACTATCGGACTGAAATTAAGGCTTCTTTAATTCCCTTATTTATGCTGACCTAAAAAGTTACACATTCACCAGAAAATATTAGGTCAGCCTACCTATTATTTACATAAAAGTTGCCTTCTATGTACCTGCCTTACTTGATTTCTTCTAACTGTAGCATTCCTAAATAATTTGCTTTAATATGCTTAGGATCTGCTGTAAACAGAGTCTCTTAAGTGTACTGCACAAAAATACATAAAAATTTATTAAAAGAATATAACATTTAAATATGTCTGGAATTTTAAGTATTATTGTTGAAAAAGGAAACATATTGCTTATGTTTCCATTATCCTGGAAAATGTGTTGCTTATCATAAAAATGCAAAACAGAAACAATTTTGCTAAATAATATGATGAAATATGACATTAAGCAGGTTGTCTTGGGTTAGGGGATTTCTGCTTGCTTTGCTTTAAATTAGAATGAAATTTAGTTCTGCAATATTTTAGTATAGGGACTTTTTGATACCATGTTCAGAGTGGGACCCCATAGTATTGCTGCTATACAAAAAATAATGCTGTTCTCTTCCAGTCACATGCAGGGACTTCAGTGCAGCTTTTTTTTATTATTTACATAAACTGAAAATAGTCCTTTTAAAATGTACAGGTCAGTTTGAAGCATCTATGTAAGGAAATATGTAGCAATTTTAATATGGATAAAGACTTGTCCATAGTCAAAAATGTACTGGGAGATTTCTTGGACTTGAAAGAAAAACACTTTGCACTTCAACTAAATGACAGTTTCATCTTGCATTACCAGCTTCAGTTGTGAACAAACCGACTGAACGAATTTGGATGTTTAATAATATTACACATGGTAATATTTATCAAATTTGAAATCTTTGTAAATTTACTCAGTCTTAAATTAATTTTGAATTCTTAAAGATCTTTGAATGTGTTACCAAAGGACAAAGTGAATGAAGGAGGCTTAAGTAGAAGAAATGAGGATTTGCACCAGAACATTTTAGGAGATACAGCAACATAAAAAATATTTTTGAATATAATACCAAGCAGGGACTACAGGAAGATCTTGAAAGCTTTTCCACTGTACTAAATTCTACAGTCCTGACTTCAGTCAATCTCCCTTGATTTATCTGCAGTATTTATATATGGCAGTCCTATCATCAACAATATCTATAAATTTCTGTGGATATTAGCGATGGTTTTCTCTCACCTACCTTTAGCCACCTATGATAAGTGCTAGTTCACACAATGTTTGTTTTTTTTACTTTGAACGTAAAGGCAATCTAGACAACTAGTTTTGGATAAATGCCTAACATCTAGGCAGCTGCAACCAGGTTGGATGAATTCCACCCTCACTATTACAATGCATTCGGTTATATTACCAGAAAGCTCTTTTAAAAAGTCAGTTTTAAAATCACTATTAACCATTAAATCATGATGTAAATTACTTTAATAGAGGACTTATTTTCATGTGTCTTCATAGGCCTGCCCATAGATTTCAGAAAAAGGAACTAACAGAAATGTATGAGGAGCTGCAAATCAACCTAAGGTTCAGTTTGGGTCTTTCCATTGAACCTTTGATAGAACTTTCTGGTTCAGGTGTCAGCTATTGTATTCTAAAATACTACTATATATACTACACTTTATTTCAGTTTAATACCAATCTGGTGGTTTTCTATGAATGGGTGTTTAATAAGAGGCGTCAGACTGTAATGACATGAACCATCATTACTTTAATTAAAGTACATCGGCCACATAATGCTGCTTAGCTTTTGTTTTTCTCCCCAGTTCTACAGAATTATTAACTAGCCAAAGTTCCCAATAATTAAGAAGCTTGATTCGGGGCTTTATGCTGGAATAGATTACATCACTTTATAAAGTGAACAGGAGGAAATTCTGAAGTTTTCTTTACAACAGAAAGTGGTTTTAAAGCAAAAAGATTTCTTTTAAAATTAGATACCTCACAGATATTCTCAGGGGAAAGAGGTGTATGTTAAAAAAGTCCATCCTTACTAACCACAACAGTTAATATCATAATTAGAAGTCACCAGAGACGAGTCATAACCAAAGATACTTGCTATTCTTCAGGACTGAGGCACATTTACCTAATGGTAGCACCCACCACAACTGCTAAAACTCATTCCATTTTCAACAGACAAATAAGGTGGGAAGGAAATGCCATCTCAAAAACTCATTAATCATTGTATCAGACATTCAGTAGTGCAGGAGACAGTTCAGATTCTGAATAACATTAGAAAAATATAATGATTCCCTTATTCAGCAATGGACGGATTTGAGGAAAATACTTCAGATAGACTTGACTTTACAGTAGGTGAAAGGGAATTGATCCACTACAGAGGGCTCAAGAAGTGAAAAATGACAATGTGAACGAAGGAGGCTTGAGCAGAAGAAACCAGGATTCGCACCAAAAGACTTAAGAGAGCCAGCAACAGAAAAAGAGCTGTCAAACTTCTACATTTCACATTATAGACCAAAGGACTGTAATCCTCCTTAAACAGGGCAATGGCAAGTGAAAGCAGATGGACCTCAGAGCCTCCTGGCTATATTGTTCAAAGTTTCTGACACAGAAGCTGTCAGTACACTTCAAAAATGAACTTCAAATTATTCATAGACACATTCCTTGTTACCATCTCAGAAAGCAAGACATCTAATCGCATGGTCTACAAAAATCTAGATAGAGGGAAGGAATTCAGCCATAGACTCTGTTCATTTCATCTGAATTATGAATCTTAGAATGACTGGCCAATGAATACTTTCAAAACAACCACTATTGCTCATGGTTGGGGGTTAGAAAAAGGAAACCAAGACAGTAACATTTGTGGGTGAAGCAACAGAGTTCATCTTTCTGAGACTTCTCAGGGTACACACAAGGCTTATGACAAAAATCAACAAGACAACCAAGGCTGGTTATAGCCATTTAGAAAGAACAAGGATTTAGAGAAGAGGAAGTCTTTTTATCTAGAAATTGAAGTTTCCTGCTTTTGATGATAAACAATTCGTATCTTCTGCATTGACGGTCACCATGAAAAAGAAGATGGATGTTGCCTTTACTGAAACAATACAATGGACATTGCCAAGTTTCATTATGTCAGCCACAGAAGCAGTATGAAGAATAATAAATTTCTAGATTACACTCAGTTAAGTGAAATATATATTATGCAAAGAACTTCTAACAATTAACCAACAATGATCTAAAAAGCATCAAAGGCCAGACAGTGTTTAACCACAAGCTGAAATAACCAGAGAGATAAACGCACAATATTCCAAAAGAGATAAAAGTGCAATATTCCAAACTCACTGCATTAAATGATATTTTCCAGGTTTTGTTCCAATTTCTCTGTGAGACTATGACATTTTTAAGATGTGAATCAGTAGTATCTATTCTAAATATGCTTTTAACTAAGTACCTGCATAGCTAAATAAAACTTTAATAAACTTACTGTTGCTGTTGACAATTTGTTCCTCGTGTTTTTCTTTCTCCTAGTCTCCCTTATCTACATTTATACATTCTTTACATATGCATATTACAAGTAGCTTTATTTTATTAAGATCCAAAGTTACATGAAGATAAATCTGAGGACGGTTCTCTCTCTTTTGTTCTCCTGAAAACCTCCTAGAAAACTTTTCTTCCTAATAATGGATAATAGTATAGAACTACCATGTTTCTGTCAACAGTGCTGGTATGGTCAATACTTACTGGCTAGAAAGCAGAGTGAGCCTCTGCAGCATTCCTAGAAATGGTCAGTTTAAGTTGTGTACCAGTTGCTCATCAGCTGACTCTCCAATGCTGAGTAAATTATCTTCCCTCTGGGCCTTGTTTTGTCAAAATGCAAACCATGAAATTAAGAGGTGTGCACCCTTTACAGAGGTATTCCATAAATGTGTTTTTATTACATTTTTATTATGCAGTAAAGTGTAAAGATAACCCCTTTGGCCAACAGAAGACATACCATGGCTAGAATGAATACAAGAGAGCAGCCATATAAATAACTTGCAACGTTTTAGACTTTCATCTGATTTGCTAAAAGTTGAAATGTATTTCAATTATACCAAAAGTTAATACAAACAATTGCTGCAAACAGCAAAAAAAAAATGCATCTAAACATTATAGCTTTAACTGATTATTTGTAGTTTCATAGCTAAGTCTTTTAAAATATATCTATAGCACTGAATTTATCAGGAAATCAAAATGTGTACATGTCAGAGTCTCAGCTCTTTTTAAGTGGGCTAAGATTGGATGTGTGACAAAACTGCAATCCTGCTGACTGTGCTTAAGAAAAGGGAGCAATAATGCTTTTCTTCAGTGACTGTGTAAGGCAGGTTCCTCACCAGTATTTTCAAGCCGAAGAGGAATCTGAATCATCTTTTAGTGCAGGTGGGCTGCTTCACTATCTGACATAGCTTTGAATTTTTAAATTTCTTCATCATCAGAAAATTCTGTATTTCAATCCTGCTATCCAAGGACATTTTGTTTGTAGGATGTGATAGAAACTAAAAGCCTTTGAAATTAGACCACTAATTTATGTACTTAAGCCTACATATTTAGAAGATTAAGTTTTGATGCCTATAAATACACCTGAGACCTACCAAGCAAATGAAAAATATTGGAGGCAGAATAAAGCATAAATAACTTCTTCACCAACTGAACCCAGGGCCACTAATATGACTGGCCATTTAGTCATCGTAATTAAGATTAAAACTATGACATCTTGGACCACTCCACACCAATAACATACAATCAGCTTAAATCACTAGGCAGTGTAAGTTAACTCTAAGGGTTTTGAAATAGTTTTAATCTCAAAAGGACTCTTTAATGCCAAAAGCTAAGTATCATGTTTTGTCTGTTTAAAGCTGCCAATTTTAGCAAAAATACTCAGTTTAGATGTCAAAAGTTCTATTGCAATATTTGTTGCCATAGATATTTCACCACAGCTGGAACATGACCAAAATTTGTAGATGTCAAATCTCAAAATCTGAAAGTTTAGAAATTTAATCATTTGCAATTGTTTAAAACTGCTAAGAAATTGTAGATGATTTTTTTAATCTATTCCAATACTTTTGAGGCAGTATCTTTACTCAAATTATCTTCTTATACTGTTACATTCTAATGATAAGATAGTACTTTTTCATTTGTAGTTTTTCTTCAGGGGAATTAATTTGGCAATGCATTTTTTTCAGAAGAAGAAAGCTGGCAGAGGAAAAGATTTTAGACAAGAAAGTTATATGATTCAACACCCTACTCCCGAAGTCATGATTAATGGTTGGTATCAAACCATACATGTGAAAATGTAGGTTTTACCAGCAGGGCAACAGAAATGTAAAAAAACCCCTCTGAACAGACAAAATCCAAACCCCAAATCCAAACAAATTCAATAGCTTAGTTAAAAGTTTAGGGAATTAAAAAAAAAAATTAATATAAATATATATATTTAAAGTTATATCAAGGTTTCTGACTTTTCATCATGGTGTATATCACAATATATTTTACACACAAGGATCTGCACACAAGACCAACACCCTAGTATTTGGTTATGCATTGCCTTTTGCTGTGCTATCTGTCCCCTACCACTAATGTACCTACACTGCATACATCCCTTTGCTCCTTCAATCTCCATTTTTTATAACACCTAAAATGTTGCATTTTAATACAACACCAAAAAAACATAAGCATGATTCTAACTAGTAAAAGCCTGTAGCCACACATAAGTAAATTCTTTTAATTCATTTTGGCAATACTGAGGATCTGTGCACGAGACTTTTCTCCTACATCTCTTTTTCATGTGTGCAGCATATATATGACTGTTACAGCCACCTGATGCTAAAAACCTATGCTTTGAAACTTCTGAAGATTCCTGTTTTCTAATTATCACTGCTACTATCCATGTATTTGCATAAACAGTGGGATTCAAGAGTACCTATAAAGCAAATTCATTGTTCATTACCATACTGACTATACTGCAATTTTACATAGAGTTATCTTACTGATAATTGTTCTCTGCTAGACTTCTCCTAACCTTTAAACTGAAGAGAAGAGAAATCCACATTCATTTGTCTAAACAATGTCATGTGCCAAGTGTAATTACTTCTAGAGCAGGGCATCTATGTCTAGAGAAAGTTTATTTCTTCAAAATATTGAGATGAAATTGCACTGCACCATTGAGACTGACTTATTAAACAGAAATAGGCCAGAGGACAGCTACTTGATGTAAGATATGTTCTATATTATGAATGTCAAAGTATGTGGCGCTGGCAAAACATTGGCTGTCCTGCTCTGCAGTCAAAGAACACATAAAGGTATTGCTAATGTGAGAAAGCAAGCTATTCACAATTTTAAATTACTCTGTTGTCAGCTTTCGTATACACTTATGTAACCCTAGAAACTGCAAAAACAAGTAATCAAAACATTCACACAGAATTGGAACTCTGGATTACTAGGAAAAAGTTTTATCAGCAGGAACATGGCTGAAGGATTTCAAAGAATTTTATGTTTCCACAGGCCAGGTCTCATGCACACCAAGAATAACGGATTTCAAACTCCAAGAAAACATAGGAAACCATTTTTATTGTCATACTTTCAAATCTGTATTTTTTAGTAGATATTCTAAGTCATTCATCTGTTTGCATAGTTAGTTGCTAGAGTCCCATGCCTTTTCTAACCTGCACATTTGTCAAATTCCACAGGAGAGGATGGAAAACTTTAAACAGTTCCCTATATTTAAACCTAAATAATGCAAGGAAAATATGAAGTTTATCTATTTTGGTTACAAAATATATGCCACGTGAATAATAAGATCAAACTGCAGCAGAGACAGTTCCTGAGGATATCGGTGAGACGTGCATGTACATAACATCTGCACAAATAGATTCCTTTTTGCAAATCTGGATAATTTACATTCCCATAATTATTACAGCAGCTGATTACCTCCAGTTCTAAATTATTTTCATTTCTAAGGATGTGACGGACAGTGAAATTCTGTCATTTTTGTCTATCTATTTTCTGTAAACGAGATATGCTCTCAAAGTTCCTGGCTGGAGGTCAAGTTACCTAATAGCATACAGCCTCGAGCAACGCACTTACCTGTGCCTACCCTGGAAGATTGCATTGATTTATTCTGCTTTGGTTTCCTTTGGTAAATTAAGTGTTTGGAATGCTTTTGTTCTAGACAACTGTTGGCTTTTAAAATTTTTAATTACAACTAAAGCCTGAGAAAACCTTTTATGTAAGTGTATGCTGCTGTTGATCTTTTACTTGAATTTATTTTTGGCTTTAGAGATCTGCAGGTAAGAAGTTTCCTTAAAATAAATGAACTGATTACCAAGTACATTGACAAGCTACTGCAACCATATTTATCATTTAGGAAAGAAAAATGAGATACATTTTAAATTTAAAATATTTGATGGCTGGATAGAATTGAGAGCATATTTATTTTTAAAGGCAAACACAAGGTTTAGTTATAGCCTGGTGATGTACTGAGAAGAGCTGATGTAAAACTCCTACAAGCCACTTTCTGCAACCATCAAACCCTGAAAATTTTAATGTACTAAACAAACAGAAAGTAGGAAATACTTTGGGTAAGAATATATAGATCAGATAAAATGACTATGTAAAACAATAATTTAAGTTGGTGAATCTGCACAACTTCCTCTGGGGTGACTTTTTTTGGTCCCCAAAACCTCCCAACTTTGTCAGCAATATTCAAGTTAAGGAAGTTGAGAACAATTACTTTGATCCTAGTGGTAAGAAAAAACCTACTGTTACTGCTTGAATTTTGCTGAAATAAACTAGTCACAACATTTATACTTTTCAGAGTAGCTTGCTAGGAACAGGCCAAGGCACATCAGCCACCTCCCAGACTTGGAAAGGTTTCTGTGGACTTTTTAATTCTCAGGGGATGTCTATTCCATGAACTTGTTTACATGTAAATTTTTGAACACCTGTAAGCTTCATTACCCACAACAGGCAAAGCTACAAACTGCATTCTGATCTATTTTACTGCTTTCTACCAGTTTAATCTGTTCTTCCATTGCAAAAGCCACTGCACAACCTTGTCCACATTCACTGTGCCACTCGGGACTTGACAGACCTTTCTCATACTGTATTCATCTTTTTTTCTAAAATAAAACCCCCTGCCTCATTTTCCCATTTGTTATATGGAAGATATTCCATACTTACAGTCATACCTTCTGCCTTTCTCTGAATCTTTCCATTTCAACTGGAGTTTCCAACCTCTCTGAGGTATGAGAAGCAGAACTGTATGTCATATTTAAATACAGGCAAGTTATAGATTTATGCAAAAACAAATGATATAATTCTGTTTTTTATTCCTTTCAAAATAATTCTTTAAAACACTTTCCTTGTTTGACTGATAATGGAGGCTGAATTGCTATTTTCATTAAATTACCTATTACTACACTAAGATCTTACTCCAGAGCAGTCATAGTCTATTTAGACCCATAACTTCACATGTAAAGCTGTTTTTTCTCCGTATATTTCTCTTTTTTTTTTACACTAATTTACAGTGAATTTCATTTGCCATTTTGAGTCCAGTCACTGAGTCTGGTAAGGTTTTTATACATTTCTAAGATAAACCTTCACCTTTAATACTGTGAATAATTTAGTATTATTAGCAGGATTTCTCATCACACTGCTCACTCTCTTTGCCAACTCATTTTTAAGTACGTTGAATGCAACAGTCCCAGCAGACATCCTTCCACTTTTCTGCCATCTCTAGCCTTTTAGAAAACTAGTAATTTATTCCTAATCTCTCTTTCTTGCCTTTTAACCAATTACTGATCCACCATTTGTGTGTTCCGTATTCCACATTCTAAGAAACAGTTTCCTTAGAAATGTGTAGTGAAAGACCTTGGCAAAAGTCTTTGGCAATCCAGGCAGGCTCTGCCAGCTGCATCATATCTGTCAGTCCCTTCAGGGGGATTCAACAGGTTTCCAAGGCAGGGCATTGCTATAAAAAAGCCATGTGAATTCTTCGCAGGTATATCATGCACATTCAGGTGTCCTATAATTCAATAATTACTTAATTGTAATTTCCTAGTTTTGACAGTATACATCCACAGCTTTTTGGCATGTTAAACCCTTATAAGAAATACAGTATCCCATCTGCTACTCTCTCACCATCAGTTAGCAAGACCCTTCTCCAAGGGGTCCTGCAAAGGAAAGTTCTGGCATGGGAACTACCCCAGCTCTTTCTACAACTAAATTCATCCATGGTGAAGCAAATACATTTGGGCTCCCAGTGTTTATTTAAATAAACTTTTTTTTTTGTTTCTATTTTCAAGCAACATTGCAACTTGTTTACTCATAATTTTTAAAACCTATCAATTGGGTAATTTGGAAGCAAACCAGTTACCAACTCAGTTACTTTGCAGAGATTATTTCTCGCAGTCAACAGCTCCATAATACAATTAGTAGCCAAATTGACAAGAAGCCAACAGAAGTCCTTAGAACAGTGGTAGTTATTTGGAAGTAGTTTAGCTCCAGGAATACATCTACTCCCAAGATTAACTTGTCGTTGAAATTGCCTAAACAGTACAACAACACAGGTATATTTCTACTATCTTTTGATCCAGAAATTAAGGCAAAGATGTAATAACATTTTTGATCCCTGAAACAAAGTATCAGAAAAGTGAAAGTTTACAAATGGCCAATTGGTTCTTGCAAGTTCATGTCAACACTGAAGAGTTTTTCACCATGCTAGACCTTGACTGCAAGTGTCTATTTAATCCTTATCCTTAAGAAATCCTTAAGCAAGGAATTCTCAGGCAGTTTCAATTGACTCAGAGATGTTGCACTTCAATTTCCCATATGTGCCACTCACCTCTCAACTGTCTCCCTCTTTAAATGTCACCCTCCTGGGAGAAGAGGGTGTCTCTGCACTGTTTGCAGTGTTACTGCCCACTGCACAGGCATGGAGGAAGTCATGGTTTGGGCATGGAGGACAAGGACTTACCTGCTGCTTCAGCAACATCTTCAGTTGAAATATTTTGGAGGTTTGAATGCACTCTGAAGGTCACAGCTGGTCCCAGCACGCTGGAAGAGATTATTAAAAAATGTAAGATTCATAATCAAGAGACATGGCATAATATTCCTTATCAAAATAGGTTTTTAAAGAGAACCTATTAAGACACCATTTAGCCCTCTTCCTTTTGCTTCATTAGCTACATTTGCATACATTTTTATACCTCTTGTGGTTTCTTGTGCGTATCTTCTGCCTATCTGAAAGGATTTCGATGACATTAACTAAACTTCAGAGCACTCCTGTAAATACTATTCTTATTATGGAGACAGCAAAATGAAGGCACTAAAATTGTTATTCACACAAGTACAGCATAGATCATCACTGGAATTTAGCATCCAAAGAAGATTACAAGTAGTTTCAAATTTTATGTGATTGACATCAGTACAAGCTTAGCCCTGCTGGTACAACTGAAAGCCAGAGGGACAACGAAGAACCTCCTTATATTTATCTCAATCTGCAAGACAATGTGTGGGGAAAAGATTTTGGACATATTTGATTCAATGGGTGATTTTGACCAGAAAGATACCACAAAGTATTTATCTTTTAACAAGAGAGGTAATCACTTCTTTGAATAACTTATGAGGGGGAATGATTTGACTCTGTGGTGACCTTTTGGGGTATAGCTTCATGGTCCTTTATGGCATTAAAATCTGTAAGGCATTTACAGAGAAAGCTACTGATCAGCCAGATGAACAATGACAGAGTAAATTATTCAGGGTTTCACCAAAAAAATTAATTGTGCATTTTTAAAGAAAAATAAATCCATATATGTAATGTTGCATTCATTCTCCACCCATCCCAATCATATCCAACTTACACGCACATCTGATGAAAGGAATAAAGAAATTTCTGTTCTGATATCCTTAAAACTATACTGAAGTACATACATATATGAAACAAATACACACACAGAGATATAGTAAATGTCTTTTGAAAAAATAAATAAATATCCAGGTAACATGAGACTATAGAAACTATAAAATAATAATTTACAGAGAAGAAGAGTGCAAGGGGTTAGCGAAGACAAAAATTGTCACTATTAAAAAAGTTTACTTACATATTACGTATTATGTGAGTTCCTTAGTTTTTATTATTCATATAATAAGTGAAAAGAATTACATTTATACTAAAACAACCCTACTTAAAAGGTGAAATACACTGGCTGGAACTGTAGTAACAGTTGCGACTTATGAAAGAATGAAGTCTGAAAAATTGCTGCATAAAAGAAATAACTTGAAAAATATTTTTGTTGCAGAGCTTGAAATGAAATATTAAATTATTCTTTTACTAACATGTTAATATTTTGCATTCGAACAACAAAGATCACTTAATGAAGTGTGCTTAATTGCATCACATATATCCTAGACAGGAATACCTTTACACTATTTCCACTTCAGGAAGAAAAATTGTTATTAACCATAAGACTTTGCTTCAAGCTCTACAAAGGGAAACAGAGAAAGACTAAGATGCATCCTTTCAATCTTTTACTAGCAAAGTATGCACTGTGCACATTTTATTCTGGAGTTAATAGGAACTGTCATTAATCAATCATTTTTTTCTAAATACTCTTCAGTGGGGGAGGAGAAAAAAAAAAACAGAGATATTTTATTGCTAAAGGACACTTCAGATGCCAAGTCATTAATGTATAAGAAATGTATTTTAATATTGTTAAGTAATTATAAAGTATTTATCAGCATCATTTAAATAATATTCTAGGTTATCATACTCAAGAGTTGCGAAGTGTACTTTATTTGAGATAATTGCTTTAGAAAACCTCACACCATTCCCCAATTCTGTCGCTAACGTTGAGATAATCAACCATAAAAGTCACCTGGGAGTTTCATCATACCATACCCTGAACATAACCAATCTTGCACTGTCCTTTCTGCATTGCCAGCCTGAGAGACACGATGATTCCTTCCTAGCTGCTGGGACCTTTACAGTGTAATTAGCAGTCTGCTTTAAATAAAAGCAGGCACCAATCCAGTATATAGCTGTCCCATGACAAAGACAGGGTGAAGAAAATAACTTTAGGTATTCCCCCACAAATCTACACTGCGTAGTCCATTATAGCTGAGAACCTGGAACCAATACACACTTTCAAGCACAACGTAGTTACACTTTAGCTTTACCAGCAAAGACATAAAATGCTTCTCCCCTTGCCTGGGTTTTTTGCTTCTCTCTCTGCCCCAGGGCTCGCTCCCCCCTCAGCTGTCCTCCTGCCCCACTCCATGCGGCTATGCACTTCATGGCATCATTATAAACATATAGATTAAACCTGGATCACTTCAGTGATCCAGCCCAGGCAGTGAGAGGCCAGGATTTCAAAGTGGAGCCTGGCAGGGACCATCGCACTATTCTCTAGTGACTCCACCTGGATAATCCAGGAACAGGACAGGATTTGAGCTGTGCCCATGTAGGCATCGCCACAAGCACTGCCACTTCTTGTCACTGATGAGACAATTTAGGGAAATAAAGAGCAAAATGCAGGATGGGAAAGAAGTTCCTATGCAAGTGGGACGATATTGGGTTAACACCATTCTTTTGCAAGAAAGAAGAGATCTCAGAATCGTTTAAAATACCCACTCATATATTGCTATGAGAGGTATTGCTTTTCTCTACTGTAACAGCTGAATGCTTGAATGTAAGGAATCACCTGAGCACTACATAAACACAGCTTCACTAGGAATGTTTACAAAACACAGAAAATAAAGCAGCTCTTGTCACAACTTCATGCACATTGTTATTCTGCTGTTTATTTAAAAGCAAACAAAAGACCTTGAGATTACTTGGTCAAAATTGCATTTCTGCTTGATGTTTTGGGAACTGACTGCTTCAGGAGCTCATAAAATGAGATTTTTCTCATGGGGGCTTCTGGCAAAAGCACTCAATAAATAAACATTTCAATAACAATAGATGCCCTTTGGGGAATTCCTCGCTGTTCATTATGTGTTGGACGAGAGCATTTAAACAAAACCAGTAATTATATGACTGCAAAGTTTTTTTTAAAAAGACTTTTTAATAAGAGGGCAACCAGCCTGAGAAAAGGTTCTAAGATGTATAAAATGCACCCCTGATACTACCAAACCAGGAACTTTAAATTAGATAGATGAGACTGCTTTTTCATGTGGCTGTCAAACCCTCTGAAGCCTAGCTAATATTAATGGCAATTGTCTTTACATCACTCTAAATACGGAGGCTCACTGAAGTGCACGCGATTGTTTATGACCTGATGAATTGCAAACAAACCATTCCCACAGATGAGGGAGGGTGCTGCCTGTTAGCAGAGGCATCCCTCCTGGCTGGCAGGTTACATCACACCAGCATTCCGCCAGGTATGCCGGTGAAAACCATCAGAAATGTTCCCACCAAAATGCTTAAAGCGCAACGCCCAGGCTGAAACATAGCCTGCATCTAAGACATGCATCTGCTGCACCTGAGATTAAAAATGTTAGGTAGTAACACTTTTAATCTAGAAAGACAGTATTTTATATCAGATTTTTTGATTGTTCCCCACTCTCCCCCCCCCCATCCCCATCAATGCCAATACAGCTATACCTTTGAAAATTTGTAGTTGACTCTTCTGACATGAACTTCCACCCAAATAAGAGAAGATTGTGAGTTTCAGGAGGCATCTGGACTATATTATTATAATTGCACTTATCATTCTTTTCTAATACTTTGCTATGACAGTTTTTTTGAATAAAGGTAAGCAGGTCTGGCTTCAAGGCTAATAAACAGTGACTTCTCCCCACGCAAAATGTAATGTCTCTTGCAATGACCTGCTAAATTTATTACTCGAAATTTACTGACTAATTACCCCCTCTGTCAGCTGTCACAACTTCTGCTTTTTTTTAATTTCAATAATGTTGCTTTCAGCCATAATAGTTTTTTTTTTTTAACAAAGACATTCAAAGCATATTGCAAATTGTCACCCTTATGTGCTGTTGTCTTATATTCTGTTTACTAGAGATGAAATAATTACAGTGTTTATACCAAAATGACTTGAAGGTTGATTGCTGATTTAATAATATCCCCTCCCCTTGGGTTTATACTTCCCATCTGAAAGTGTGAGGGTGTACAACATGCACAGAAACAAACAATATTCTTCGTGTAAAATAGAAGTATTTCCTTTCTTTTACTGACTAACAACATTCTTATTATTTTTTGCCTGTCAACAAATGAATCATCTGAATAAACAGAGCTGGAGCATGATCAATATGGCAAGGTCCATATCACTTTCAAGCCGTAGGTTATAATTATATTTATGAATGACAGGATTTAAATCTCCATAAATTATGTACCAAGCTTTGCATGCCTGTTCTTCTCCCTCAAGTGTATATACTTTAGCATTACAGTATCATACAGAAGGTTTACTGTGAAATACAGTCACAGTCTATCATACCCCCTAGTGGAAAAGGATTTGAGAAACAAGTGCCAATGTGGTTACGTGTACTCTTGAAGATGACACACAGAGCTGATGCCAGATGGAAATGAGTTGAGGTTGTACTGCATTTTTAAAAAACAGACAGACAGAGTGCAATATCTCAAGATTTCAGGAAGATGAGGAGGTTAGGATTGGATATTTCCAACATTAAACGTTTTCTTAATGACCCTATTTTGTAAAACAGAGCTTGCCTTAATAAAGCTTAGATTTGAAATTAGAGTCACCACTTGCCTATATGTTCATTTCAAAATCCTTTAATCTCTGGAGGTTAAGAAAAGCAATTAGTAACGCTCCAGAGGATTGTGCGAAGTAATTTTATAGCAGTGAAGGTAATTGTCTCAGGAAATGTTTGGTGGGCTTGAACTAATGACTTGCAATGTGTACACATTTCTGTGCTTACTGTGTTTAGGAATTTGAAGCTTATGCCCATTGTTTATATTGCATTGAAGTCTTTTCACCTCAATTTTGGAAAAAATAAAATGCTCATACTGCTGTAAATGGGTTATCTATTATATACATAGCTATATAAACATACTTATGTCAAATCAAATTAATAAGGAAAAGCACATGATGAAAAGAGGCATTTTTGTAATACAGTATGTTTATATGATGTGATTTACAGAGCAAAGCAAAGGCAGAAAATTGCAGCTGGTCATTGTCCTATAACATAAAGGGATTAAGAAGTGTACACTGGCTGTTTTGCTCTCCTTCTGTTACTCAGACCAGGTATAAATCCATTGACCACTTGGTTCAAGTTTCACCAACGTTTTTAACCAGAAATTTTGACCAAAATTTATTTTGTGAAGCATTGCATCATACTCTGTTTATATTACAAAAGCAGGTAACTGACTAAAGTTCAAAGAGTCAGGAAATCTAAGGATGTATTGTGCTGACCTACTATAAAATAACTTCCCTGAACTGGTGAGTAGAGAATACTGATTATCTCCCAAACTTAATACAAAAAAGGCACACATTTTACTCTCTAACTTCTTTTCTCTTCAAAGATTTTCTTCGTTTTGCACCTGAACAAAACAAATGTCAATGTACAGCTGAATATATTCTCACATTACTATTGACACGTATGTACTTAAAGCCAGTGATCAATTTAAAAATCTTTCCCAGTTTTAGTAAACTGAGCTTCTTGAGCCCTTCTCTGGAAATTCTTAACATGCTTCTTAAACTGCAGAAGGACACACAGTGTTCCACAACATGCTGCAATACAGCCAAAAATACATTATCTATTTATATGTATATCCTTTATATACACTAAGCAGGAACTGTCTGTTTGCAACACTCTCTACGGAAATGTGGTCCTGTACTGAACACAGAGCTAGCACGGAGGAAGTCAAACATTGGTTGTATTAACATCACACCTTATGTCTGACAATGACCAAGTAATAAAGATGAAAAAGCAAAATCCCTGCTAAGGGAAAGACATTAATTGCAGTGCTCACCAGTTAGTGGTTGATTTTCTGTCACCACCCGCATTTCATTAGAGTGGTTTACACCATGCAGCTGGGTGAGGTGTAACAGATAGACCACAAAGATTATAGAGATTGACAGTTTCAGAGCAATCACATCTTGCAAATGTAACTACATGGAAACAAAAGTTAGGTCTGGATTTGATGGTTGCAGCTCAGACTAACCTCTGCAAGCTACATCTACAGTCTTCATAAATCAGGTCATTATTTGGCCACCTTGTACCGCCCTCTTCTCTCTCCCTGAAACCATCAGGGCTGCAGAGCGACTTCACGGAACACCATTTCAGGGGGAAAGAAAAGGGCATGACAAGGTGTGCAAATAATGAAATGTATTCTGACTGACACACTACTGTCGTTAGAAAGAATTTCAAGAGCCAAGTCACAGAAAAGGGAGGACTGGTGCAGAAAGAGAAGCTTTCCAACAACAGCAGTCCATGTTTGGTGGGTCTCTGGTAGCACCCAATATACTAAATGATGGACTTTTAATTATTTTACATTAGTCATTAATTTTGTATTAATCATTTAATTTATATGCATCAAAATTTTGCTAAGTACACTGATACTAATTTACCGTGCAAAAGACGATGAAAGAGTATTTTAAACATTTTACAACTCCATCTCAGGTAAAGATTATTTTGCTAAGCCTACAATTTAAATGATTTTAAAAAGAGACAACGCTCAATTTAGAGAATGATGCTACACTCAGTTGGTCCTATTTTTATTCTTCACGAAATGCAACCTCTGATGATTACTCAATATCTATGAATAATTTGCAGAGTTTTAAAATAATTTTTCTATTAATCTGTCACAAACCATGAAACTTGACATTTTCACCATGCTGAGTACATGAAAGCTGCCAGCTTTGCCTGCCATGAAAATAAGGTTCTTAATTACAGTATTTAAAAGAACAAACCCTACAAGTGCTATAATTTTTTACAGCAAAAGAGTGCTTGGACACTGAGAGAGTGGGAAAATGGTCTCAAAATTCTGCTTAAATGTACAGTGATTTTTCTTTCACTCCTCAAAGATTAAGGTAAAGGATAAAAAAGTTATGTAATTAAAAAAATATAATTGTATTCTATTTACATTTCTGTTCTTTATACCTTGTAGTAGTCTGCTTGGTACATAAAGAACAGACAGTTTTAATTTTAGCCAGTAGCATTCAATGCATTTTACTGACTTCAGGTCTATTTACCCCCTGCACACCTGTGTTGTTAATGGAGTCTGTTGAAATCCCGTGTAAAATTAGTCTACTGGGATGATAGCCACCTTATGCTCAATTTGCACAAATCTTTTAATAATTAATGAAGAGCATGACTCATGTGTTAGGGCTTTTGCAGAGGTAAAGGTTCAGAGTACTCACACCTTTGATAGGAGCCAGATAGGTCACAGATTTCTTTGATGAAGATTAGGCAGCACAACCAAATACCAAAAAAACTCAGACTTTGCTGCAGCCTCAATCAAAAAAGCTGCAAATCTCGAAGTGCTACAGCCAGAGCCCTCCTGTTTTCACTCTTAAGAACTTGTTGCCTTGTCCTTTAGTTCTCAGGAGACCAACCAGAAGATTTGTTCTGGAGCTTCCCCTGCCAGCTGTGAAGCAGAGGCATTTGCTTTGCAAAGGAGGCACTGCAAGTGGAATTCATTGAGCTCTTTCAGTCCCACATACAGATGCAAATTTACTCTGACTGCCTTTATGGCTCCTAAGGAAATACAAACCCTTCCATAGGCAGGCTGTGGTGCAGCTCATACGCCTGGACATGCAATATTTACTGGCTAGAGTGTAAAAAAGTATGTGCAGAATAATTATTTAACTTTTTCAGCCAGGCCAGCAGGTCTGTAATGTTCCTTGAATCCACCCATCCATCCAGGTGACAAAAAGTGAGAAAAAAAAGTGTGTGTTTGTGTATGTAGGAGAACCAGGGCAGGAGCATCAAGAAAGACATAGATGTAAGATATACTCCTATAAGGGCCTATTCTTTTAAACAAATCTCTACGTGATAATCTTTTTCTGTTTCTAACACTAGTTACTCTATTTGTGGACCAAGCTTTAGTTCAAGACTGGTAATCAGAGTTCTCTGTTTCTGTTCTCATATCTGTCACCAAATTCTGTACCATCTTAGGGAAAATCAAGCAAACCATCTTGAGTTTCAATTTACCCATCTGTAGAATGGAAATGATTACCTGTTAATAATATGTGCAATGTTATATAAATTAAATGCAATGGCACATATTCAGTCCTTGAAACAAAGTATAGCCTGCCTACCTTATAATGTTATAAAATTTAATTTTATTTAAAAAGGAATATGATGGCATTCTTAGTCATATAGAGGGATGAGTAGTAGAGAAATATGAAGTTTAAAAAAAGATAGATAAACTTCAGAAGCCCACACATCTGTATAAACCTCTTGAGCAGGGACCTGTGAGTACATGGAGATGTATATAACACTGGATTTCATTCTGCTTTTGATTACAAAAGTACAAATCCTCTGATTTAATGAGATGAAATATTGTAATGGAAAGCCAAACTTTGTACGTTTTTATTTATAAGACTCTCCCTAGATTTTTATGGTCTTTCTGTTTTGTCACCTAGAATTCATAAAATGCTGCAGGCTAAAATCCTTCTTGTTATTTTAATGTATTTTTATATTTTTCCAGCAGGAAAGTTACAGTGGAGAAGGCAAAATGATCTTGGTTATATGCACATTTATTAAAGAAAAGCACACAAAATATATTGTACCTCAGGGGAAAAAGCCACAAGACTAATGTAATGCTAAGGTTGAGAAATCACTCATTTTTAAGTAAAGGAATGCATGGTTGAAACTTCCACCTTATTTTTGTTTTCCTTATCCTCATTCCTTTAAAAAAATGATGTATATTTATATTATAAATTAGTTGTCAAATAAGACATTATGTACCAGAAAACACAGTGTAATTTCTTATAAAAGCCTGCATGCAATGAGTTACAGCAGTACATTTTTCAGACAATTTGTTTTCCAGACTCATTAAATCTGTGGAAGAAGTCAAGTTTGAATAAAAGTGGTTCCATTATTTCTGAGTTATGCTTTTATAACATTTTAAACAAGATTATGCCAAATAGCCTTAGCCTGTTGGTTTGCTATTTAAAGTCAAAGAACAGATGACAAATATTGCTCAACTTTTCTGAAAGGCGTATCTTTTGAGATGAAGCACAGCACAGTTCAGACTGGGATAAAAATGTTGCTTAATTTCTGGACAATAAATGGAATGGAAATAAAAAAATCGATCTATTGCTAGTTTGTACTACAGCACCTTAAGGAGAGGAGGAGGACTATATGTTTTTTCATAAGCACAATATTAAAATATTTATCTTAGTAAATCTAAATGGCATAGATGGCCGAATCTGGAATCTGCCAGCCTAGAAAAAACTTTGCAAGAATATCAATCCACAGATGTTTAACATACAATGCAAGAGAAGATTAATTACACCGAATCAAGGAGAAAGGAATCATGGAGAATCTGTACAGTAGAGGGAAGTTTGCAGATACAAACCTGACAAGACACTGTGCTACCTGTCCCACTACTGCTCAGTGGTTAAATAATCCTCCCTCACACTATCCTGTCTCTCAAGCTACCGATAATTTCCTGAGATGTTCACATTTAGAGCATACATATACCACATGTCATAATCCATCAGCATGATGAAGTGAAAATACCGAGTACTGTTCGAGTGTTTAGGTTCTGGATGACTGAATGATTAACTGGCTGATTGAGTTTTTCAGGTGTTAGAAAAATAACATGACAAACAATGAATAAAACCTATACAGCATGATGAGGACACTGCAGTCAATGCACGTGTTCATAATAGGTGAGGCTGGGAGCTCCGCTCATCAGTGTGCCTGCCCAACACTTCCGATTTGAACGCATTTAAAGCTTTTCCAAACTTTCACCACTTCGGTTTGATTTTCAGACATCTTCTTCACTTCACGTTCTTTTCACTGGGATGGTTGGCTGGCTTTTCAAATTGTATTTATTCCAGCCCAACCGTTTCAGCCTTTCTTAAAAACAAGAATAATGGCAGGTATAGCTTTGTTGTGTAAGGCCTTTTCTTTGAAAAGGAGGTGGAAAGTGTCTCTAATCCCACTGCTTGAAAACAGAGATTTGAAGTAGAGTAAGAATGTCCTTGTAGCTGTCCTCACGATAAGCCTTCCAAATTCAAGCTTTTGTTAGACCAGTCTTTACACAAAAATGTGTAAAAAAACATAGTTGACACTAAGGACATACTACAGTATAGTAGGAAAAATCAATCTTGACTTACTTTGTATCTAGATATGCAGTTTTTCTTTTCAAAATATTTTTTCAGTAGGATCCCTGACATCCAAGGATGAATGATGGTCAAGTAGTAGAGAAGACTAATATTTTCAGGGGCCTGAATTTTTATTAGACTTCAGGAAGTATCTTGCAAATAAGGTATGGACCTATAAAGATGTAAAGGTCCTACCGTTACTTTGAATTCTGCTGGTACCATCCAGTTCTGCCTCGGATTCAGATTCACTCAGCTTGTTTGAAGCCAAGTCATTTCAGGCAATTTTTTTTCTTTTTCTTTTTTTTTTTTTTTTTTTTTTTTTTTTTTTTCCCCAGTAGCACTGAGAGCTGACTTCGGGGACTGCTGAACACTCAGAATGGTAATTGAAGCCAGTAAGATCTGTCTCAGTAAGTGAAGTTCTTCACAGAAGAAGCTGAATAAGCTATACTCTGTGACATCAGACTGGACACCTCATACTAACAAATGCTTTGACATTAATCTCTTCATGCATACCTGCAGCTCTGTATGATCCTAATAATATGCCACATCTCATGTGAGTTTGTCAAGCATATTGATAGTGCAGTGAAGAGCAACACAGGGAAAAACAAAAACCCAAACCAAAATAAGAGGAAATGGGGTTTCTGACCTCAAAACAGGGTTTGAATAATGTGCAGTAAATAAAACCTGCAGCCACACATTGAACAACGAGAATAAAATGAAACATTGAAGACCTGCTTATTAACTGAGTATTTTATTTCCTGCATATGGAATAAGACAGAGGGATGCAGAAAAATACATAGATATGATCAAATATTTCAAGATTATATGATAATTAACCTTTATTGAAAGATTGATATTTTTGGTCAGCTGAACAAATTAAAAAAAATAATGGCTTGAGTTTAGTCCAAAATATTTTTTGTTTATAATTATCACCAAAATAAAAGCATTTTCCTTATAAGTCAAATTTAGTTAAATTTTGAAAATAGTTATTACTTTGAATTTAAAAATTATAGTATTTTATTTTCAAAATGTCAAACCAACTGCTGTGGCTACTACAAATTTGGAAAGGCATTTTTCAGCTGCAGCCTCCATACAATTTCCATACATACCTTCAGTTATCCTGAATTTTCAGGTTTTTGTATAATAAACTATTCAAGTAAAACACTGAATTCACCTCTAGTCTCAGCGTGGGTAGGGAGAGCAGTCAGGTGAAAGCTGAACAACCAACCTGAGGCCTGGAAGTTTGAGATTTAGACTCTGAAAGATCAGTGATTTTGTCTTTTAACTTAGCTTTAGACATAAAACATAGATGCAAGCAACCATACATGATAGGGGAATACTGGTTCAATTTTATGGCTTTGCAATGAGGGACATTATATTAGACAACCAGAATCAGTTTTTTCAACTGGAAAAAATCTATTCCTATTAGCATTTGAAATTTAGCATGAGTATCCTGTTCATCCCCAGTGTTATATATATATGTATATATTATATGCTTATATAGGAAATTATTGTTACACTTCAAAACAAGAGCAGCAGACAGAGATTAATGTTATTTTATAGCATGAATATAGAGTGCTCTGCTACACATTTTCCATTGAAAAATTAGATACAAGAATTAAGAAGGAAGAGAAAAAATCAGCACTAGTGCAGCATCCATCAGAGAATCTAATATTCAGCTGAAAATCTCACTCTTAACTGGAGGCTGAGAATAGTAGGATATGCAGTCTGAAATGCTATGAAAACAGAATAATCTGGGGTTTTTTCCATACAAAGGTATTTAGCTAAGCTTAGAGCTGAGAAGTTCCCTTAGCAATGTTCTTAGTAAATACCCCAAGTATGAGAACATTAAAAATTCAGAAATCATTTGTATTCTCATCAGAAAACAAATAACTCATTTATCTTCTAATCAATGGTTTTGACCATGGATTCTGAGTATCCTTTCCACTGACCTCACTGCTGAGTTTACAGATTTTCATATTTTTATTATATTTGGATGTTTCTTAATAACATCTTGTGTTTGCAATTTTACTCTATAATGTGTGAAGAACTGTAATTACATGAAGGCAGCCAATGTTGCAGATTGCAGAGTGGTAAAATTATTTCTTTAAAAATAAATACAAACACTCCTAACACTACCACACATCTGACTTCAATCCATGATAACAGTCCAATAATCAATCACCAGGGGCATTGGACACCCATAATTAGATTATAAAATCATAACTATAGTCATTTTACGTCTGCTTGCATAATTACATCAGCATGCTAATATCCTTTTAATGGTCTCTAATGATGTAATAAGAAATAATGGAATTTATTTGACAGATATATAACCATTAACAAAACATATTAAGCATAACTATTACTTCCATAAAGATTCAGGCTGTATCCAAAAGTGACAGCTAACATGTTGGATCTTTTCTTCAGTGTTGAAATATTTCTAATTATGAATTCCCAAAATCTATTCCCACTCATCTGCTTCACAGGGTGAGCAAAGTTTATGTCAATGCAAACTTGACAACAAACCAACTGTAGAAGTGGACTGAAGCTCTGGGAGCCAAGCCTGAGGCTACACTGTGAATTGCAGGCTATCTGTTAAAGTTGGCAGGGTTGTGAAAGAGAGAAGATAAGCTGATTACTACCATGCATCACCTAATCAAGAACTAACAGGGGAGTCAGGAATTGGTAAGAATCCATAGCAAAAGCAATTGCTCACTTACACAACGCCAAAGTACAAGAAAAACACTAAAAATACAGGGAAGAACAAAATTTATTTGTAGACAAAACTAACTAAAGGTAGCAATGTATTTGTGAAGCAGTCCCTTTAAAATTATTTTTTCAGAGAAAAGGACAAGAAACTCTTAACTGAGAATTTATGAATTTTAGAAGAACACACCACTCACCCTCTCTCCTCTGTTTTTACACTGTTCCTATTTAATGCAATGGTTTTGTCTATACTGTGAAATTAACCCAGTGAGTCTCATTAACATGCCTTTACTCTGAAATCTTTGCAAAAAATAATAAAAAAACCCCCTTAGGCCTACACTGTTACTTTCTTACCACTCAGAATTCTTGGAGGGAAAAGAGAGAATTGAGAATTTTACACCAAGCTAATTCTCAGGTCAGAGTTCGAAGTAGAATAGGGTGTCATATTCCCACACCTTTTATAAATCCTTGGGCTCCGGTTTATGAGTAGTTTTTTCTATCTAATTTCCCCCTTTTTTTAAAAAAAACCACCTGAATTCTTAAGAAAAAAGACTACTTTTAGTTGCCAGTGAAATGATCTCAATTACCCAAGATGCCTTAGGCCAAGTAAAAAAGCATATTTCCTGAGAGGCCTCACTCTTACACTGATATGTCAACAGTGGATTAGGAATAACCATGACATCAAGTTTTTCCTGAAACTCTTCTCCATGAGGCCATTCAGAAGCTAACCAGAGCCTTCAAACTCATATAGCTTTCTGCTGATAATTGTGCAGTGATGACAAAAGAACTAACATAAAAACCATTAATTCTTTGCTTGGTGAGGCCTCTTTCTAAAGCTTTCTAAAGCTTCTACTACTGGTGTATCTACTGGCCAGCTCCACCTTTCTTTAGCATTTCATGGGTTTAATGTGATTGAAAGAATCTTGTTTTCTTGAATAAAGAAAATTTATTCTGGATGAATTCTTCACTAACTTGAGATTTGGGCTAACCTTTCACAGATCTATACATCTTTTTAAAAGGCAAAGGCTGATAAAATGTTGTATTAGACAATGTTCAATCCTGTTTGGAGTTACTATAACTCATAACACACTTTTAAAGTACTGACCATATGAGTACTTTCAGTACAGCCATATGACTGCATATTAATAGATGCAAAATAACCAGCCTCCCTAATGTCACACATTAAAAAAAAAGTTTGTTCATAGTTAGCTTCATCACTGGAGGGATACTTTTCATTACAGAATGAATCTACAGCCTGCCAATTGCAACGTTGTTGTGTTTTATCAAATGGTAAGAAATAACCAAAAGGCTTTATGCTAACTATTAGAAAGGTAGGTGAAAGTGCTCTTGTACTTAAATGAACGCAGTTAATGAAGCACAACCTGCTGATTCCAGCAAAGAAATTGTTCCATGGGATTACCGCTTTAAATGTGCAGCAGACTTTATCTGCTAGTATTCAAAATCAAGGAAGCAAATTCTTTTTACAAGGAAGACCATGTAATATTGTAAATTTCTTAAAATTTCAAAACTCAAGTTTTCATAAAAAATGCATTTCATAAAATACAACCAAAAAGACATTCATCAATACAAAGAATTTTCTAGTAAACAAAATATAGGAATATTTTCATTTTAAAAAAACTAAAGCCAATATGACTGGTATCTGTCAGTTTCCCAAAAAAGATTTTCTCACCAGTAGTCTGTTTCTCCCTACACATACAGTAATGGAAGGGGTAGATTTTTTTTCTAAATAATAATAAATACTTCCACTAAAGATGGAACATCTTCAGACTACAGCTTAAAACACAGTATTAAATGATGAATTGCATTCACTAGAACTGAAGGTTAAAGAAAAGCTGATGGCAGCACAAGCAAGGCAGAGAAAGATGCTGCACTTCAGTAACCTGACTCATGGGCCAAAATAACCAGCCCCAAACCCTCTGAAACATAGGCAGGAACTGGATGCTACCCAGACTTCAGCTATTTTCTGTGTGCCAAGATGTGACTTCTTTACAGCAAACTGTCAAAACCCTCCCACAGTTGACCCTTTTTTCCCACTACTTTTCTATCAAACTATTTTTATTTTCTGTTTTATAAAGGAAGAATTAAGTTTTGTGAAGTAAATGTTCCTACCAAAATAATTTCAGAAAATCCCCAACTTAAATTTTTTACCAGATATGGCAAATCGTAACCTCCTAGTTCAGGAGATGAATATGAAGAGCATTCATCAGTATGAATCATATGAAGAAAAACAGTACCTCATCATAGCTGAACTCCCTGTGACTTGTTAAATGAGTAGCTGACCAAACAGCACGACCCAGTGTACCACGTGCCAGACTCAAAGCCAGGGACCCAAGTTCTTATTCATCTCTGACGTCATTTTCCGTTTCAGCAATGCTGGGTGTAATGACCCTTCACAAGACTTTCCTTACCTAGAAACTGCTAAATAAGGTTGGTAATATTTTTACAGCACTTTAAGCAAACTATTTTTCCCTACTGAAGGGTATTTTCTCAAAATAATTTATTCCTGTGTGTACGGGACTTTATATAGAACATCACTATATTCTTTGCCTTGCACACTCTCTTTAATTTTGGCATTAAAAATTAGATATTTCCTTGTAAGACAAACTACTCAAAAACCATGAGAAATCCAATAAAATAGAAAGCGGCAAATTCCAGGTACATACTTGACATCATCGAAGACACTCATCTGCAGCTTCAGGAGATCTGCCACTTCCTTTATTAACTCCAAGCCCTTTTCCACACTCAGGGGGCTGTTGAAAGGGAGCAAGAAAACAGAACATTACGAAAATGGAACTCATCAATACTTGAGAGGCTAAAAGTCCCAAAAGAGTTATCACCTTGGCCTCTTAGAGTCTGAAAGCCACCACTAACTGTATTCCTGTCACATAGTGATCGTGATATCAAGGGAATTGGGATCAGGTGCTTCTCCAGGCATGATGAATCACCTGAATTTTCCAGCAATAAGACAAACAATAAGGTGTAAATGGAATTGTTAGGAAGTGTAATGGGCCCATGATGCAGCAACCAGTTCATCTCAGTCCTCAATAAAAAATGTAATAAAGTAAAAGGACAGAAAGAGAGAAAAGGATTGACAAGACAAGGAGGAGAAACAAACAATGAAAGTCAAATTGCAGGCTCGGCATCAAATGGACAAGGGAAAAGCGTACTTTTAAATTCATTAGTTTTTAAAATGAATCTTCACCCAGTAAAGGGATACAAAATTATTATGGATTCGAAAGTAAACAATGGAGCAAGGCGCATAGTCCAGAGGACGCTGATTAGATACATAGAATTTAGTTTGGTGTGTGCATGGTCTGCTGACAGAACCTGCTTTAAATCTTTTTAACCTTTGCCAATGCCACATTTACATTTTTTAATTTAGAAAACAGGTTGCAATCAAGGCTAACAGAAGACAACCACTATCATTTTTTAAAGCGCTTAGCTACATGCAAAATTAGTATTTGCAAGAATTTCAGGTTATTAGAGCTGTTACGACTCTCAAGATGCATTAAGAACATTCTGTCCCTAATAAACAGATTATACTTTGTTTAGTTGTTCTTTGGTACTGTGGAACCAAACACAAAAGTATTAAGCAAAAATATAAGGAAACGATATAACAGTGTCCAGTGAGAACAGCAGAACATTCTCTCTCTAAATAATCCTCAACATTGTTAAAGCCCCAAAGATCATAAAATTAAACCTTACAAGCTTGATACTTATCTAACTTATGCCATGGCAAATCAGAAACAATTTTGATGAGATTAACCCTGGGGAAAAAAGGTTCTGTACTTTTTCCTTCAAAGATTTATAACAAGTAGGAGAAGGAGGTGTCAAAAATGTATGTACTATTAGACATGATCTTTTCAACTGGATTAAGGGGAAAAAAGATATTTTTTTTTCAAAGCTCTGTACCTAGGTTATTACTTCTGCTTCACAGTGAAAGTTTTTAAATCTAATTTTATATCACGGTAATCATTGCTGCAATTTTATTTATTGTCTGCAATGAGCACTGTTTGTTTATTTATTTATTTATTGCACTGCTTTCTGCATACACTGCCCTATGGGCACCTCTATTTAAATAATGGGATGTCTCATGTGGAACTTGGTTAGGATGGAATTGCTCAGCCTTCCTTCATGCCACTAACCCAAAATGCTCAAGAGACCTCCTGTCACACAAGCAGAGGTAGCCCCTCAAGGCACCAGATAAATTTGGAGTTTTTCTAGATGTCTAAGACAGAAATATTCTTGTGTGAAAGTAACAAAAGAATTTGATTGTTTCTGTAAGGAAAAAAAAATGCACTATAGATTATTCATAAAACCCCTATATTTCAAGGACTGACAACGGGCAGAAATGTGATTATTCCCATCGCTATGAAAGCAGATTGTCATAGTGACTCAGGGGCTTATGTGTTAATTAAATCTTTTCTCCCAAAGATGTTGGCTTAAATTTTATGGAAATGATTGGTGTCAGCAAGTGGGCTTTTAGTGTAATAGCAAGTCTACGCAGCAGTGCAGGCAAAGGCTGCTGCATACATTGGTGTCCAATGGAGTCTCATTTGTAAAAGCTCAACCTCCTACTCTCTACTTACTCCTCCTCCTCTGAAAAAGCATTCCTCAGCTTCAAAAACAAGGTATGCTGCTACAAGTCAATGCAACAACAGTAATGGGGCATAATCAGAGCATTCAAATGCTAAACCCCAGCAAGAGTGCTGGTGAGAAAATGGGAAAGAAAATGGTGCTGGAAGACCATTCTCTTACAAGCCTGAGCATCCAGGAGTAGTCTTAGTAACTCTCATCCAATACCAAGCTATTCACAAACTCAGATGCAGTTAGACCAAGAAATGATAATTCATAACAGCACAGGAAAGCTGCAGCACCAGTACTCTGGTACCTGTGCTATTATTGATCCCACTGCCACATTTGAGGTTTTAAATGAAGAATGATTAGTTTATATCATGATATTCTCCAAAGCACTTTTTCCAGTTTTGTAACATTGTTACGTACTGTTACTGTTCATTGCAGTTTTGTGATGGGTGCATTTTAGGGGAGTTGAATATTCAGAAGCTTGCATTCTCCATACCTTGTTTCTGCTTTTCTTTAGTGTTGCATTTTGCTCAGTGTTGTACGGTTTGTTCAGTGATTGCCTTTAGCTTTGTTTACGCAGAGAGAATACACTGCTCCCACCAGCACAGTGTCAAGCAAAGTAGCTTGCCTTGCAACAGCACCGTACACTGACATCACCCATCTGATTTCAGGTTTACACAGGGACTGTTGCCAGAAGACAACTTGCAAACACCACCTATCCTCCTGCCCGTGGTCCTCCCACGTGTCCCCAATGCAAACACACAGTACTTGTGGAACAGCTCTTTGTGAGCTTTCATGTAGTATGCCTGGTTTTCAGCTTGCTGGGTTCAGTCCTATATGGGAAGTTTCTGTATTATGGAGTGGGCTTTTTCTTATGAATATGATTCATCTATTGATTGTGAGGCTTCAACAACTATGGAATTAATTTAAAGTGTTATGTAAACCAGGAAAGACAGACAAAAATTAGTTGTTCAGATAAGGAACAAATAGTGAGATACTCCAGGCAGAAATTGTAATCATAGGATGAACTGTCTTCAGACAATCTTGACAATGAAACTATTTTATCAAGGCCAAAGACTTGGAGGGAAGCTAAAGGTGGGGGTAAGGTTCACACTGCTTTGTCTGAACTGCCAAGACATTCATTTTGGTTCCCTATAGTGGGGGAGGAGGGAGGGAAGTCTCTTTGTGATGGGCTTTGCTGGCGCTCGGAGCAGCATGGCACACAGCGAGTCACTGGGCTATGGCCCCTCGGTTCCCATGCTACAACACAGACCCAACCCATATACATTCTGTTTCAGGAGCCTGTGATAACACATTGCAGCACACCAGTAATGGTGAACCCTTAAAAGAGAAATCACAGCCTACATAGGCCTCAAAGATACAAAGCATGTACTAGAAAAAACATCAGCAGAAAAATGCCTACCCATGGGTGCTATTTAGGCTTTGCAAATTTTCTTGAGGCTGGCTAACCCTGCTTATGCCATAGAAAATTAATGGCTCCTGCAGTGTCTTTAACAGTCCTTCTTTATTTTATCACTACATTTTTTGATTGCCCTGAAGGTTTCTGATTAGCTTTGATCCAGGTCTTGGTGTTAGAAGAAGAAACTGTGGGATGGCACAGCACCTTTTTTCCAGATGACATAGCTGTTGCCAGCTAAGATCCTGAGACAGTGGTCACTGGGTTTCCTACCTTTGTTCTCATTTCACTTGCTGTAGATTTCTTTTTTTGCATCTTCTTTCAAGCTAACTGTGTTAAAATACCACAACTGTAGCTAAAACAAAGTGTGATGCATCTCACAGTTTAAAAATAATTGGGTTTAGGTCCTTTTGAGGTTTCCATCTCCAGTTCTCTACAACTTGGAAGATGAAAAGAGAGTCAGAAAGTATAGAAAATTCATGTATAACCAACTTCCTTCCATTGCTTTATCTTCTAATGCCATCTCATCACTCACTAGTGAGTGCTAGCCTAAATATTGTTTTTCATTTCACAGATTCAGGCCCTACTGAACCAGAAGCAGAACTCTGTCTCACTCAGATGCCAATCTCTATCTCATATTATTTGTAGAATATACTTTGTTTGACAGGTTAATGACAATGAAGAAATAAATGGGGAATGAAATACCTGTATTTCCTTTGGGGCTTATGTAGATATATATATAGTTTTAAAGTCTGGCAGAGTATCATCTGCAACATATTTCACTGCTGCTTTTGTTTAATCTCACTTTTCAGGGCACAGCTCTTGCACTAAACTAGTTATACCTGCTGGAGCATATGGCTTATATCTCTGCTAAAAATAGCCAATGTTATATGGTAGTACTACATTATCCTTTCAGATGAAATGGCTCCCCAGCTCAGTGCAAGACTCTGATGCCATGATTTAACATGAAAACTTCCCTATCCATTTTAACCATGTAAAAATAAATAATCCAATCTGTATCTACTTGTCTGAGCTGAAATAATCATGAGCCAATCAGCTCCCTATAAAGTCATCAGTTTTGTCTAAAAAAAAAAAAAAAAAAAAAAAGCAGATCTAGTCTATAAAGCTATTTTATTTAGAGATTAATCTGAAATGAAAATACAGGAATTAATATCTCTTAACTTTAATGTGAGCTCCTAAGCCCTTCTGGAAATTAGTGTAATCCATTTAAATCCTCAGGAGTGGATTTGGGAACCCAACTTTATGTAATTGTTTGTTAAAACGTTTTCACAAAGTGTACTGGACATTGCATACAAGAAAATTAGCTTGCCTGGTGAAAAATAATATTCTGTGCCTTCCAGTATGTAAATCCCTCTCAGTGAAGGAGCTGAAAACAGAAATATTTTAAGGAACAATCCACTTACAAAGGTAATTTAAAAAATAGAACATTGGATTATAACCTTCCTCTGCTATTGTCTATTAACGATTTCACTTTTCACTCACTCAATTTGCAAGAAAAATCCATTATGAAGAGTCATTTCTAAAATCTGGTCGCAGAAAGTTGGGACAACTTAGAATACCACTAAGTGATTTTCTTTTCAATCACTGCTACAAAATGTATAGAATTTGCTAGCCATTTTTTTAATCTGCCTATACGATCCCACTGCCTTCAATGGTTTCATATATAAGTGAAAGAATATCTCTTGCTGAATGAATTACCAATGAGGAACAGAATATGTCTTCATATGGAAGAGGCCTATCAAGTTACCCTGGTCAAGACATCTTCCTGACCCTCAGTTTCACTCTCCATAAAATGAAGGCAATGATACCAACTTTCTTTGTCAGATGCCTAGCATTGTTATATAAAAGACTGTTATTATTTGACTTGCTTCCCTTCTGGAGCTAAGAATAGAAAAAGCAGCACTACTGGCTGTCCCTAAAGGTTAGAGATATATATATAGATATATAGATATATTTCTTCCTACTGGATATAGAGAAACTGTAGTAGTGAATACCATGTAACCCGAGTGTTATCTTTTAGTCATAATAAAAACTTTCCTCATTCCACTACCAAAAATTTTGTTTCAAACTTTTTAAGCAAAGGGGCTCTGACTGGTTTTAGAGCACATCTGTCTGATTTTAGAGCATATTTAGTGTACTCAGATTCCAGGTGAAGGTAACTTCTCCCTCACTGGTCACTTAGTAGCCTTGCTAAATGCCTGTTGGGGGCAAACAGAGTAGGAGGCAAGGGTCTTATGGACCAGATGTTCCTTAGGAATAGCCAGTTAGACCACTTTAAAAAAAGAGTAGTGCTGATTTCAAGACCAGCTCAGCTCCATGCTGCAATTATTCAAACAATGCTACAAATGGATGCCACGTTTCCAAGAAATTCCCAAGATAAACTACAAATCTAATGAGTGAGAACAACCACTTTGAATAATGGACTGTCTATTTTTGACCTGGACCTAATGATTTATGCATTCAAGGCTCAAAGCTTCCCCTTCTGGTTAAAGAACAAGAAGGAAAGATGTAAATGAAGGAACAGGGGGAGTTCTGCAGGGAGTGACACTGGCAGCATGGCCAGCTCTGCATGCTGAGCTAAATGGAGATTAAACTCTAATAAAAGCCAGTGGGCAATGTCAAAGGGAACAAGAGGAAAAACAGAAGCAAACAATTATGAAAACTATATGTTCTGTATTTCCCAACATGCCTGTCAAAACAATCCCATAAATTGATCCATTTTTGCAGTGAAAAATCTGATCCAGTTATACAGATGGCTTGATTGCGACTCTTTGCCAAGCCTGCTCCCAGTCCAAGGAGAGCAACATGTAGCTCAATGTTACGCTGAGGTTATGTCAGTCTCGTAAGCAGTTGCTCTCATTTGCTTTTCCTCCTCCCAGTTGCCAAGTGTCTTCGGAAACCCACTTACTGAACTCTGAAATACTCCCTTAGCACCGTCATTCAAATTATGTATTGTCTTTACCAGACTGTACCTAGTGTCCTTCCAATACTCTGTTTAGCAATTGTAATGCAGCACTATAATGGACATCCAGTCAGCCCTGTCAGATTAGTTCAATTGAATCATTTTCTGCAAAAATGAAGAATAATCTACAGTACAGAAATAGGCATGACATTGGGAATTGCACTCCTTAAACCTAAATGTCAGTCTAATTTTCAGTGAAATCTTAAGTAAGGTAGGGTTCAATCCACCTAAAATTTGTTTAAATTGGGCCACAGGCAATGAAGGCCAGTTTGCCCATTTTTAAGAGTGCTAAGCACTGCATTAAAATTGCAAGGCATTTGTCTACAGGCTGAAAGTTGCCTGAGTGCTTAACTGCAGTCCTCCCAGAAGTATCAGAAAGTGTATTTTCTGGAGAGGTAAATGCCAGTCTCTCACATCCAGGCTTTCTTTGTTATCCAAACTCAAGCACAGTGACATGTCCACTCTACCTATTACTTATTTCCCCTGCAGAAGGTTCAAAAGTTTGGCTACACCTGTGTTCAGCCTGAATAGTACCGAATCTGCATCTCAGCCAGAGGAAGGCACAACCTGAGAACGTGCCACCTAGGTCCTTTGGGGAGAAGACCTTTTTTAGATTGTTTACTTTAAAAACACTTTTAATATTTGCTAATGTGAAACACACATATGCTCAAAAAGTAACTTTGGACCAGCAGTCTTCCTTCCTCCTGCAAATTAAGAGCCACTCTTGCATGTTTTCTATGTTCTGTTGCTTTTATTCCTGAAGATGAACTACTGGGCCATCAAGAGGATGATGAACCGTGCTATCGCTCAGGCCGGTACATAGAGCACTCTCCTAGGATGTGGGAGGCAAAACAGCTTGGACTAGCTTTGGTAAGATCTCTTCCATCTCCTGCTTCACTTTCTAACCCCTGCAGTAATAAGCAGAGGACAGTACACATGGTGCCTTTCAGCAGAGAAGCACCGGACACACTGTATCCTAGAATATCCTACTTGTTTGGCATGTCTTAGTGAAACAAGGAGATACCTTGCAGTCTGGGCTGTCGTCTGGAGTCTCCAAAAAGTCCCTTCTAATCAATGGAAGAAAGGAGGTCCCTAACTCCCCTGCGTGGGTATGTCTTCACTTGTCTCTCAGGGAGCTCGATGTCAAATGAAGCGGGTCATCCTTGTCATCCTTGGGGAAGATGTGCAGCATCCAGCAGCTCTAAGTTTGGCACCTAAATGAGACAGTTTGGCTTTCACTCTAAATTCTGAAATAATCCTTAAACCTAGAAATATGCCTTAAAGGGAAAAGGTATTAACCACACGGATAACAAGACAGACACCCAACGCTCTTGAAAATAGGAGCTGAATGGACTAAATCTGTTGAAGAACTTAATTTCAGTAATCAATTTTTACTAAACAATGAGAGGTACATGCAGATTATGCCTTGCAGATGAAAGCATTGGGTTAGAACTGTAAGTTTCTTTCTCAGTTGGGTCTTTAACCCACACATTCATGTTAGCAAGAATAATCTACCAGAAGACCTAGTCTGACAATCACCTGGATATGTTCACCAAAGATCAGTGTCTTTTAGTGGTGGTACTTTAGTGTAGAAGCTAATCTGAGTCTTGAGCTGACAAACATAATTTTGTTGGTCCTGCCTACCTCTGTATTTATTTTGAGTGTTTATATCAAAGATTTTTTATCCGTCATTCACCTAGTAGGCACATGCAGGAGATTCTTCCATGCTGAAGATTTTACTTTTTAGTACTAATCTTAGATATATTTTTTCTCTCGTCTTTTTAAATACTTAATTTTAAGAAAGATGCATTCCATAGCTTAAAATAATTATTTAAGAAAGATCCACCTAGCCATTTTTCAACGTCTCTGTGCATTGACATCAAATTGGCTTCCCCTCACTGACAGGGCAACAGTATATAACAGCATCACTTTCTTAATATGCAGCACGGTCTCCTTAGTACTACAGATAAAAAGCTAAACTTAAAAAAACCCAAACCCACAAAGTTCAGAAATGTGAGTCTGGAATACCATAAGGAATGCTGTAGAAAGTCAAATAAAGAGGCCACCTTTAAGATGACTAAAGTTGAGTTTTCTGTGGCTGCTAAAACCATTTGGCAGCAGCATGGACATTGGCTAGGCTGCAGGCAAACTGCCTGCTGACGGGAAGCTGGGAGAGGTACCCCGGCCAGCTCCAACACAAGCTGCCAGCCTCCCTCCATACCTGGAAAAGAGCAGGTATGTTTGTCACAGGGCTCAGGCTGAGCTGTGAGACTCTGAGGTGTGTGGAGGTATTTCAGAGCTTCTTTAAAATGTCTTACAAATATGCTAGGGACTGGCTGCTTACTATTTGTTCTAACAAATACAAAAGATTAACCCAGCAGAGAGGGTCTCTTTGAATAGGTGACAGTAGCTTCAGCACTTTTTACCACCCACCTTCATGGGCCAGTATCAGGCCTTATTCCTTTCACACCATATCTCCACTCTCAGCGCATTGCTTGGACAGGAGAAGTGGAGGAGCCAGAATACCAGGTCTAGAGAGCTGCCTCACCATGGGCGAGGGGCTGGTGCATACCAGCTATGGCTGCTTTGTCTGCTAAGAGCAGTCAAGAGAAAAGGGTAAAGAGGGGGAAAGCAATTTCCATTTCCTGCTGCTGGGATCAAGAAGGAGCAAGAAGAGCAACTGCTGAAGGGTGCACATCCCCAGCAGTACACAGTAACCCTAAACCTTGAGTCAATTCTCAGCAGCAACCACCAGCACAAGACTGGAGGTTATTTTAAAACACCTTTGGTTTACTTAAGCCAGCAGTAAATACAGAAGAGTCCAAAAATAAGACCTAAGAAATAAAATGAAGTCCAAGATAATTCTGGAAAAGTTCTGAAGGAGGGTGAGAGAAGTGGTCTGCTGAGATACACCTCTGTAAGGACTACCTAAAGAGGAGTCTACCCTGGGAGAAACATGGCTGTGACAGACAGAAACCACAGGTTCTTTTAATTTTTTTGTCTTGGGCACTGCTGTGCTCATGCTGCTGAAAAGCGAGAAAGACAGACGTTCAAAAAAGTTGTCCAGTAACAATATTCAACATTGACCTCAATTTCCTGAGGAAAAAACTTCAAAGGTGTGAGGGTTGTTATGAAATTGCCAGTATTCAGGCAGTTGCCTAAAGCCCAGTCAAAATGTAGCAAGCCACATATATTCTGTCCCAGGAGTACTAGGGATACCAGACCATAATAAATTACAATATTATACATGAGAAGACCAGATTCCAACTGATTTAGTATCTGGCTCCAGTGGTCAGGCAGAAGAATGGTGCCATTTTATCCTTACATGAAGCACATGAACCTCATGTTTCCAGATTGGAATGATAATCTCTCATGCACTGTTTCCACGTGCACCCATTGCACTGCAGCCTAGGCAAAGAACAGACAGAGATTAGAAATCAGTCCCCCTTCCTTCTGAAAATAAGTAAATAAGATTATGGTATAATTCTACAAACAGTTAATGTGATTATGTATATTGCCATTAATCACAAAAATTCTTTTTAAAAAATTCCCTGCTGAACTCTTGATCTCAGTGATACATATTAGACTAGTTTGTGTTTTAGAAATACATGGCAGAGAACTGGGCCACCAACTTCAGGATTTGCATGCCTTTTAAATTTTCAAGTCTGAAATATGTGCTACCATACCAAGGGCAGGATTCACGTATCAACACAGCAAACCTTTTCTTCAAAATTTTCCACAGCCTTAGAGCCCAGACTATAAGGAGTTCTAAGAATACCTTTTCCTTTTCTTTTTTCTTTTTTTAAAATAGGACTATTTTTGCTAATGTCTATTATTCTGTCACACTTATTGCAGCTGAATTTCATCTACCATTGTGCTCTTTAATCCCTCAATGTATTTAAATCCATCTGGAATTTTTCTAAATCCTCCATAGTTCTTCCTAACAGAGACAATTTGCCCATGGAGTACCACTAATCTCTCTACATGCTGAGAAGCATCAGTTCATAACAAATCTTTCTCTCCTATCTCATAACCAGTTCTTAATCCGCAGTGACACCCTGGCCCTTGCTCTGTGACTCACTCTCCTTAAAGTCAGTATGAAGAGCATCCCGTTTATCTCCTGTTGATTTGAAGGGTAGGTACAACTTGTGGTTTCGCTGCAACAGCAGCTTTTCTCCCAGGAGAGTATGATGTATCTCATCCGTAGCTGCTTCGCTCCTGAGGGTCTTCCAGGCATGGTATTGCCCCAAAGGAGAAGAGAGGGTCCCTGGCACTGCCTCCTGGAGGCCCAGGCTCGGTAGCCTTCAGATATAAATAGCCAAGATGTAAAATGTGAATAGTAGCTTATCATGTGTGTGGTCCTGGAGTTGGTGATCACAGCACTTTTCCACCTCAGGGAAGCTGAAAACAATACTAGGAAAGCTTTTATTTTAAGGACACAGTTTAATTTTTTTTTGTTTTTCTTTCCCTTTTTTTTATATTCTTCTTTCTTTTTTATTCTGCTAAGATTAGTAAATATTTTAACAAGCAACATAATGGGAAACTCAGCTACTGAAGTATGAAATAGAAGGTTGTAAACCTCTTTGTGTGCAAATTTCAGTAGTAACTGAAATATGGAAGAGCTGCTGATGCCATCATAAAGAACAGACACAGCTTTTACAAGATTCCTCAAGAGATTTTCACTCCCCTCTTCCCACTGACTCCTGTCTTCTGGGAATTGGCTGCAGAGCACTTTCTAGCACACCACCACCACTACTCTCTGACCTGAAAGGTCACTTACCAAACCTGGCTGATTTAGCTGCTAGCTACCAACATCTGAGCCACACGCCCTGCAATCCAGAGGAAAGATGTCGCATCCTGAGGAGGGAATAAATGGTGTATGGTGTCATCTATGCATGCCTATGGGAGGAGTGAGCGATCCTGCCACCTTAGATAGCACATGGCATGTCAAAGAAGACATGGCAACACAGTGACATGCCTCTTCCATTCTCATCAGGGTGGCAACCACCAGTACAAAGCTATTGCATCCAGTTTTCTTCAGCTCCCACTTCTCTTTTTCTAGACACAAATGATGTCTCTTACTCATCAGAAGGCGCATATTAACCATACAATGGAGAAGAAATGGAGACATTTGAGTGGTTTTCTCCAGGTCACAAAGGAGGCAAGTGAAATAGCAAGGACTACTGGGAACATTTTAACATCAAAGCAATTTATAGTGTTGCCATTAAATTCTTTCTGAGCCCACAAAGCCTAAAAAAACATTTAGACACTGAAATTGTATTTATTTCTCTTGTCTGGAAGTGCCCCTGAGATTAACTCATCCGATAACCTATAATGAAAGTCCTGGGCACTGATGCTTCAAGTCCATGGAGTGACAACAGCCTGCCTTGTCTGTCCAAGTTTGAGCCTTTTGTCCGTGTTTCAGTGTAGTTTCATACACCTTGAAGCACACATCTCCAGTAAAGACTTTGAGGAGGAATGTGTGTCAGCACTAGATGGATTTACTTTTATTTGAATGCATGTGTGCCTTAAATTTAGTTAAATAATGATCAGTTTTGTAAATGGTTCACATTTATTATGGATTAATGAAAGCAACCAAATAGCTTCCGAGCACAGAGCTGCTCACCGGATTGTTTGAGAGCTGCCTGACTTCACAGCACTGTTACTGTAATCATTTTAAGGACACTGCAATTTTATTGCATTGGGCTGCAGTTTCATTTTTCTATGCTTGTTTTCTCAAAGGCTTTATTAGCCATAAAACCTTTTTAAGCTTACTTCTGTTTTGACAGCTCAGCAAATTCCCACTTTCTGTCATTTTTTCCCTCTTTTCCCACCACCAGTAAGTGTGAATTTAAACCTCTTAATACAGACAGATTCAAGTCCAGACCAATCTGTAACACAAATGACAGTTGCTAAAAATCAATGGCAGTGGTCATGTTATGAAGGTCAGAGGAGATAACGGCATCATGGAAACATGAGAGTGATAGACAAGTCAAGAGGGAAGAGCTCTCCAGAGTTATAATGGAAGTGTGACACTGTGCCAGCCTGTACTTGCATTACTTCAAACATGCACTACCTCCAGCTGGGTTAACAGCAACAAATTCGTACAGATGCTCTGTCATAAGCAGAAGCACAGAAATAGTGACAATAATCCATGCCACAATTGTGACATCCTCCTTTCTGAGGCTGAAATGGACCTTACCAAAGCACTCACTCGTGTGTTTTAAGCTGAATGTTAGAAACAGCACTTGCAGTCCTCTTGTCGTGAACCCGGAACCTCTGATGAAAAAAAAGCCTTGAAAATGCAAAATTGTTCTTTCATATCAAATTACTCTTTTATACAAGGAATTAATAAATGAGATTGAGGACAACTGATGATACCCATTTTAATGCACTTCCAACTTTTCATTCTTTCCCTTCCTTCATATCTTCCTTCTTCCTTCAAGGCAGCTTAAAGCCCAGAAAAATTTATAATGCAAATGGTATAATTTAAGAATGACAAAGAATATCCAACAACTTAGTGTTAAAGAAAAGAAGTTAAAGAAAAAAAATATTTCCGTAAGAAATCTAAGCTTCAAAGATTTTAAACCTGACTTTTTTATCATTCTCCACACTATTAAGAAATTAACTCTACATTTATTTCTACAGTAGATATGTCTAGTCTTGAGATTGTGGCATACCTTCTTTAAACAAATGCCAGTGGAAAACCAGAATATCTACTTGAAATAAAAATTAAAATATTTTCTCTGTTCTGATTTATTCTCTGTGTTCTGAATTAGTCCTCACTGATTTTCTACTTATGAAATTATATTTGATTGAAATAAAAATTATTTAAAGTGTGATTAAAATTACTTCATTCTAATTTTTAGTGGTCAGGCATTTACACTGTGTGCGTTACCCGAGTTAGGAAATCAAAAAAAATTTCTGGTGTGAAAATTAAATGATGACGTTTTAATACCTGAGCTTCCCAGGACTGGGCAGAACAGCACTGATGAAAAAGTACTGGTAGGTAATAGACTGCATCTTGATTCAGTCTGCTTCCTTCCCAGGAATCCCGATCTTTGGCTTTCTCCTCCTTTCTCATTTCAAAAGCTTAAGATTCATCACTCTTTTATAATGAACTACATGGTAATTACCCCCAAAACACTGACATAGTAAAAGTATTGACCATATGGTATTGTGAGATATTGCAGCATCTTGGGGTTTTAATGACTATCACTGTTTATAAAAACAAAGCACAGCTACCAGCCCCTTTCCTGGTTTGGGGGGATGTAAAGTGCAGCCTCAGCGATTAAAGGTCTATAGCCTGCAGTCAGCAGAGTAACTTGAACCTGCTCGCAAAGGGGTTGTGGAGTACTTGCACCAGCTGCTCTTCTGAAAGAAATGGAGTGTGAGACCTGAACACAGGATGCTAACATGAGGCATGGAAAGACAGAAATGAGTGTCTGGGAATGCCTGTTCCAGGAAACTAGGCTGACAGCCATATCTGTTCAGCTAAGTGGAGAGATGTAAATGTGAACTAGTCCTTGTGGCACTTCTGGGGACTCCAGGCGTGTTCTTACAATTACCAGTTGCCTTTCATCAAAGGACCAGAGTGATTCCTTGTCAGTACTGTTGCTAGTGTGATGATCAGCTGGTCACCAGCTACATCAATTCAAAATTTTGTTCTGGATGCTCCTCTAGAGGCAAAAATGCCCAGCTGGTCCCAACAGAAAATAGAGGAAAACACCTGGGGAAGTGAAGCCCTAAGAGGAGGGAAAGATGTACCCTTGGAAGGGCTCTTCTTTTGTAAAGTGATCTACATTAGGAGGTGGGACTCATATTGTGGGATAATATATTGGGAAGCACAAAAGCTAAGGGCAACAGAAGTAGAACAGATGATCATGTTAACACTGCACATACAACAGACAAATTCAAAACTGAACTCTTGTACTGAAAAAAAGCCCTGCGAGTATTTATTGTTCTCTATGGCAAAGCTAATGTAACTACTGTTTTCCTGTTATTTTCTTGTGCATGAATAAGAAGGAGGAATTATCATTTTCCTATGGGAATATACAATATCAGAATTAAGGCAGTGAAGCAGTAATGTGGGGGATATGATCTCTGTCACTTTCTAAGTATCACAAGGAAACTGGAGGATTAAAGAAAGGAAGATTATTTTATGTCTAGAAAACTCTAGGGAGTATGAATATTACATGTGAAGAGTTAGCCAAGGAAGATTCTAGATTTATGTCTCTCTACCAGTTATGGTGCTGAGACAAAATGACATAATTGTCTCTACTGGATAAATTCATAGGCAAGTATTTTCCATCTTTATTATTTAGGTAGGGGGTCAAAGTATGTTATCAGAAGCTAAACTTTTGGCTTTAAAACCAGTGATGGACATTTATGGAACTTATTTATACAAGGGTAAAGACTGCTAGAGAAAGTGACAAAATGACAGACAAAAATTTTACCTTTAATTTCTTAATATAAGCAATGCTATCCCTTGCTGATATAACAGACCTTAGTAACAAAAGCTTTTCTGTTTTATATATGTTTATAATTTCTTATAATTTTTAAAGCGAGTTGTAGAAGGTAAGTGAAGAATACGCATGAATCTTTTTCCCTTGATAAACTGCACTTGCAGGTAGAATAACAAGTTCAAAGAGTACATTGAGATATGGAGAGAAGGTCCAATCAGCTTTTCTGTTTGTATATATCTATTAATGGACAAGAATATTTTGTTATTATTTCTTAAAAAAGAGCTGAAAAGCCTCATGGAATAGAAAAGCTCAGCTTCTAAGAAACATCAAGACCTTCCAGGTTCTTTCCAAGGAAAGAACAATAAAACCTATCAGCCCTGTTTCATTGCTGTAGATGTTGTGATACATTTTCTCCTGTTTATTTTTAATTTCATTTTTAAATGTAATTAAAATGCACTAAATATTTTAACCTGGTAGGGGAAAATGACGAAGATCATAAAAATACAATTCTTTAATGACTTGCCTAGGAAAACAGAAAATTTGGGGAATAAACCAAGAGTTCTGTACAACCCAGCTTCAGGGTCCTAACTTGAACACCCTACTGTGGAAAGTAATCATTATATGCAAAGCAGCATTATTTATCACCTTTGTAATGGTGGAGAAAAAATATCAAGCATCTGGAATTAACCTAACCCTTCAGCACATTGAACGGGTCAGCTTAATCATATTCAATAGCAATTTTATATTATGAACACAAGATCCATTTTCAGCTTCTCCACAGCATCCTATCAGAATACCAGCTACCTCAAATTAAATGCACAGAAATGCATGTATGAGCTGATAAAGTTAACGTTGTGAACAGATTTACAGCCTAAAGAGTTTTACATAGACAGTCTTGAATTGAGAGTTAACATATGACAAAACATGAGATACCAAGGAATTGACTAATACAACAGTGCCAGATGTTGGCTCACAAGCTAACAGAGCTGCCATGAGCTGTCTGTGATCTTGGATTTATAGGAAGAACTTCAAGCACATGCATTCTGATAAATCACAAAACAGGACAGGTTTCTCTGCATTGGGCGTCCAAGGACTTCAGAAAAGCATGACTTGACTTTGAAGCTTGAAAGACTGCGATAAGCAGTGAAAAGAGATGAACTTTCTACTCTCAAACCGGGATTTTTCTGAGCACATTTAAGTCTTCTCAATCTCATATAAGAAATTGCACACCAGCTTGACTATTTAAACTGCTGAGCATGCAGCAGCTTGCATTTAGTTTTACTGGAGGTGGTAAGAACTACATGTTCTGGAAAGTCAGGCTTTGGGTTTCCTCACGAGAGACTCAGGAGGCTAGACATTGTTTAAATGTTTTTATTGTGGGATCTTGGTCCTCGGCTTAGAGCTTATCCTGCTAGACAAATGGGAGCGCTGGCATTTTTTCCAACCCTCAGGAAAAGTTTTCTGTACATGAAGAGCTAGAATTTAAGAAAATAGGAAGAATTTCTTTGTCCAAAGGCAAAGACTTCTCTGATTTGGGAGTTCACACTGATGTACCCTTGCTATAATGGAGGGGTATTTTATAACTATGGCCAAAGTAGCATACAAAAAAAACCCCAAACATCTTGTAGTTAACTGTTTTGTAAGATTACTTTAGAATTTCAGAGCTAAAATTAGTAGAAACAGTTCAAAGCAGTTACACTGAGAAAGAAAAAAACCTCTTTGACACAAATCCTACAGTGGTAGAATACCAATTTTTTGAAGGAGAAAAGAGTAAACAAAGCAAATCACCCAATTTGATTGGTTTCTCAGCATAATAAAGTGCTGAAGCAGCACAGTGGAGGATTTGCTGGACAATTTTCTACACTGAAACTGTCAATTCATTCCGAAGCTTAGTGCTGATGGATATTATGGATTGGTATGGATTGCACTGCTCCAACCATCTGAAAGGTCACTCAACAAACACAGCAGGAGTGACCTATTGTTCTTGCCATTGACAATCGGACTGCCATTTTGACAAGTCTTTAAACTACCACAAATCTTTTCTTCAAGTATTACACGGAAATGTTTATCTTTGCTTTGTGGCACAATTAAAAGCTGGCATCTTAGGAGTTCACTGAAGCAGTCCTAATATCTCCTTGGATCACACTTGCAAAGCCATGGAAGCCTGAGAATCTAATATTGAATGGATCACCCCTGACATCTGTCAACTTTACCACTGGGTACAATCTTTTCAGTTCCATTTTCAGATCAGAAGGTGAAAAGAACTCCAGCTATTATCCCCAGTGTACAAATATGTTGGACTACTTCCCTTTCTCACCAAAAGACCACTGTTTCAGCTGTAGAAATGAAGCTTCGCTGCTCAAAAAGCTCATGGCCAATAAAAACTGATGGATTGAAACTATGGCCTTTTGCTTTATGGAGGAAGAAGAAAACCATACAAAGATGTAGTACTGGAAAATAAGTAAGTGGTTCTCATATTATATTTTGGCATTTCATTTTGTGTGCACAAGTTAAGGGTGGATTGAAAAAAACCACCAAAATCATAATTTTTGGTTTGTAATCTTCAATGTGATAATTGCTGCAAGAAAGATACCTCACTTATGAATCTGTGTGATGCTCAAGGTCTTAGGAAGGTTTATTTCATGCCTACCTTTAGCTTCAGCTTTCTCCCTATTTCAAATTGAGAACTTTAGAAAAGAATAAATATTTAAACACAAAATCAAAGAATCATTTAGGTTGGAAAAGATCTACAAGATCATCGAGTCTAAGTGTAAAATATCAAAGATCAGATGGGAAATCAATTTCACGAGCAATTAGAGACTACAACCACCTCTCAAACAGGAGTGATTTTAGACTATCATGGATTAAAGATATGACTAGGAATAATTCCAGCCCCTTGACTGTATGAAAATATTGTGCATGTACAGTTATATATCAATATGTAGCATACACCTAAACCATTTATCAATACTATTTATTTACTGCAAACAGCCAGTAAGATCTTCAGTACAAACCCATAATGATACAGGAAGTTTACTAAAGTTATGTTCCTTAAAAGGACATTAATATTTATCTTCTGTGCAGCGATAGTTAACAAATATTCCTTTGTCTATGCTTCCTCCCCCAAGAAAAAATACAATTGCACAAAATTCATGAAAACAAGTCCTTACTGAAACTCAGCTACACTGATGCAATTGCTCTCTAAGGCCACTTTATGTACTAAAGAAAAGGTTGTGGGACATACTAGTATGTTACAGATCCCTCAGCTGCTGTAGAAAGTATTTCACCACTCCTGCAGAGTGGACAAGTCCATTTTTAGCATGTGGAATTTCCTGAACAGGTTTTGTTATTCTTATAGAATTCCAGAATATACAGATTTTGTTTTGTGAAATACAGGGGTTTCATTTTACTCTTACATTTCAGATAGACCTATTCAAAACAAACAAGTTTAACAACAAAAAAACCCAAACCAGTATATTTTGGAGTTGAAATGCTGAGGAGGGCCAAATCACTGAACAGTTATAAGTCACTGGCTAAGAACCTTGAGACAAATATCTGTTTACTGAAGATCAAATGCAACATAATCATGATACAAAAGGAATTTTTCTTTAGTTCAACTCAATCAGCTAATTCTCTTTAATAATTAACTCATTCTAGATGAGGAACCAAAAAAAAAATCCATGAAAGCTTATTCTCTTTTTCTCTGCGGTGACTTTGGAGAAGATGACATCTAGCTGCACTCGAAGTGCTAAGTGAGAAGTTGTCAGTTAACTTTTCTGAATACTGACAGTACGTGCTTTCTGTAATGAGCTGGTTACTATTAAAAACTAAAATTTTTTTGATAAAACTATATTTTTTAATTTAAGCCATTTGAAGTAGTTTCAACTAACTAATTGCAGATTTTTTCTCATTGTTTCTGAGCACTTTTAACAACATTCCAATATTTATGTAAAAACATTTTGTCCAAAAGTTACTAAAATTGTGATAATCTTGTATATAAGAAAAGTACTTTTTGTGTTTCTGGTATTGAAAATGATAAAGAAGATGAAAAAATCTATGCTAAATTATATTTGTGTATGTGGAATCCTCTAGGACCAGGAACCTTTGGACAAATTATCTTCTTCAGCAAGTTTCATTGGATAATAATAGGCATAATTCAGGGAAAACCCATCAGTGGAGGACTATCTAGGAAGAAAACTGGGTAAGAGGACACAGTGAAGAATCTATGTGCTTTGAAGACTGAAAGCCAGAACGTCTCCCATTACACAGAGCTGTGAAAGCTCTAAGCTTTTAGAGAATTTATGGGCCAAATAATACTGGATGGTCAAGGGAGATAGCGTCATTAAGATACTGTTGAATATAAAGGTGCCTTCCAAACTGATGTTTGAAAAGGTCTGGGGAAGTAGCACTGAGCTGGGGAAAAAACAGCTTCTATAGTTTCACCTAGCATTCATAGGAAGAAACCAAGAGGTGTGGCTGAGCTAGGTTATCCCACCAGTTTTTGGTAGACTGGTTTCAAAAACAGAGGAGACTCCTGAGTGTCCCTTGGCAAAAAATGAACAGAAATGTAACCTACTTGAAGGACTATGGTATGACCTAGAAAAAAACCTGTAAGATACTCTGTAATAACTGGCTTTCTCCTGGTTGAGAGTAGTGAGCCTGTTAAAAGAACCAGTTGACAAAAACAAACGTTACAGGAAAAAAATGAAAAGTGTAATTGCAAAAGTAGTTTAAAACTGGTTAATTAAATCCAAAGCACTCATTCATTAAATAATGATTAACATTATTGTTAATTAACAATATATTTATATATATCAATAACATTAATTGTTATTGATACACAGACAAGTTAGCAGAAGTACGAGGACCTCAAATCATTTGGGACTTGCCTTAAAGCAACCCAAAAGGTCTTTTCTAAACTATAGAGCTGGGTTTCATTAGAAAATGAATAAAATGTAACACTAAAATGGTAAAAATAAAACTTAGGATGGGACACGATAGCAATGCAAGGATCTGTTAACTGTTATTCCTGCTATGTCCTCATAAAGTCAGCCCTTTTCCTTCAGCATCTCATTCCAGTAACTAAGTAACTTTTGTTTTCTGCAGGGTAACCTCTGAGTCCTTATGAAATATATTCCTTTCATAATCTCTGAGGAGTGGGTGCTTGTCCCCTACTTTTTGAGAAGTCTCTGTCTTTCTCTAGTGTTTGCAGGCTGCTGAGCCTCAGCTTTCACTCTCTGTCCCTCCATGCACTGTATAAAATCTCTTCCCCCCCAAATGGCATCCTTTCTTCAGGATCACATCTTTCTCAAGTGTGGCCCCTGGGAGAAGGCAAAAAAGAAGCTGTCTCTGAAATGCAGCCACATGCATTTCGAAGCAACACAGTGTGATAAAAAAAAGAATCCTCTACAATTCTATTGCCTTCGATCCCATTAATAAGTTTGAGATAGTAAAAAAAATCAATCCATGCTACAAAAGTTTCAGTCTCAGTTTCTCTATAGTGCTGGGCAGAGATTTGTAAGCCCATCTTAGAAATTCCTAATTTATCACAGAATGGTTTGGATTCCTAACCAAATTGTTCTCATTCTTGCAGTGGGGGAAAGTATGTAAAACTGCCCACATTGTTCTAAACTCCCAAATGTTCCTGTAATAAACTGTGTTTCACTAGGGGAAAAAAGCTGTCTTTTGAAAGTATGGTATTAAATGTGAAATTCATTAGTGACATGACCTGAAATCATTAGGTCTTTCTTGCTAAACTAGCTGCATATGTGATGTTTGGATTCCTCTATGTGTTATTTTCAGATCAAAATGAAACCACAGAGAAAATATTGTGCTTTTTCACTGTCTCATTTTTTTTAAGAATGACTCAGGCATTGATATTTAGGCTACTTTCAAGTCAAATATTTAAAGCCCACATTCTAACCATAAGCACACTTACTGACATATCGGAAGGTCACTGGAACATGAGAAGATAGAGAGCCATCTACATAAAAGACCTACAAACTAAGTATCTTCTGCACTGGAGGAAAGGCAACTGTGAGAAAATGGAACTGTTTTCGTGTATTTTCATCAAAGTACTGAACAGGTTCCAAACAGTTTCAGATGTATTAAAAATCAGGCCTGTGGCATTTTCCTCTTGTACATTCATATTTCATAAGGTGCAATGACTTTATCTTTTCTCAAGTTAAAAACACCATTCAAATTGGCTGCTATACTTACTCTTTCACTGTCACAATATAGCCGTATTCTTTCTGCTCGGAAGACTTCACTTCAAGTTGTAAGCCTTGTCCCATATTTTTCTGAGGCTCTTCATAGGAGTTTCCATCCTGCATTAGAGCATTCTTAATCCAGTAGTGAGCCTCGCTTGGGTCTTTGGAGTCAGATTCACTGTTCTTTGCAGCTGTCAGTTCCCTTGAAAAAGTCTCGCTTTTTACATTTTCCACACCAGCATTTATCTCTTCTGAGGAAGAAGAGTCAGTGTCTTCAGATTTCTTGGTTTCTGTCTTAGTAGATTCTTCAGGTATAAGGTCTTTAGGTGTATTTTCAGGTAATGCATTCTCATTCAAGAAATTTACTAGCTTTGCAGTGCTCTCCTGTATTAAAAGAATGTTATTTTAAAAACTAAACACAGGAATGTTGTACTGAACCAAACCTGGATATAATCTTTCAGACTGTTATTGATATGGTAAAGCCTATTCATAGAAATGTCACATGGTCATTTTCTTAATTTCTATATGCTGCCAGACTATGTAAGAACATGTTCATCCAGTAATAATAAAACAGCATTAAATTACGCCACTGTATTTTTCAAATAAGGGCAAAGTAATTCTATAGTTAACAATTACTTTCTTTTTTCAATTATCACAGAAACTAGACAGTCTTATCTCTGTTTTGAAGAGCTAGAAGAAAATGGTGATGAGATTTTGATGGAGTTTATTTTCATGTGTCTATGTGTTTAAGTATTAGTGAGAATAAAATTTTTGTTATCAAATAAAGAAAAGGAGAAAGAATAGAAATATTCATCAGTACATCTAAGTGTTGGGACTGGAAACGTGCATACCTCTTGGGTCTTACAAGTCATAACACAGGAAAGGGAAGAAATATTATGTGATGAATTATATTTCATGTCCAGAAATTCTGATAAACTGTTTGTGAATGATCCACTAAGCTAAACCTATGATCACGTAAAAAAATCTGTCTCATATGTTGAAACGGTAAGCAAATGACCAAAGTCAAAACACATGCCTGGAACAATTCATTAGCTAGTTTCATTATACGAGTTTACTGCACCCAAGCATTTGGGAGGAAATGATGGCTAATAGGCACTTTGTACTCTGTGCCACAATATATTCTTTTCTATGACATCCCCTATTCAAACTGTCAATAAGAAATCTATACATGGGATCCTCTGTAAGTCTATTTTAAATGCAGTGCTTCATTCCTGGAAGAATTTCATGTGGGTGGTTAAAGCTCCTGCCACATTGTCCACTTCTGTGTTTTCTTTGCTTGGCTGAAGGGCAGCTACTAAAGAGATTTTGCTGTGAACAAAAGGAGGGTTGCTCATGTATGAGTCTTGTACTGTTAGCTTTTGATAGAGTATATAGTAGGATAAGTTTCACGGCAGTTTTTAAAAATATTTCTTTGAGATTTTTTTTTTTGCTCCATGTAACCCAGGAAAAGAAAGATTAATATACCTGAAAAATGGCTGAATATTGGACAAAAGTCTAGAGGATGTGATTCAAAGCTCATGAGGAATATTGTAAAAGTAATCCGGATTAAAATCCCAAATTTTATGTTATCCCCTAGTGCCTAGAGCTTTTGAAATACCTCTGATATTCAAAGATTTTGAAGAACTAATGGTAAAGTAAAAAAGTGAAGAATGACGAATCCCATGGAAGAAAAGGGAATTTTGAACCTTCTCACAAACACATGCTTTCAGAGGGAATATGTTTACCCATCTGCTTCTGAAACCTAGATACTGTCTGAGGAAGGATGCTTGCATTCCCCAGACCTAAGAGCCAAATGACAGGTGAAAGAATGGTGTTTTCAAGAATACCTCAATACTCAAAATTTACCAACTTCAGGAAAAGCCTGAATTAGTCTGAAGTTTGGGATCTGTTATGAATTCTGTTATGTAAATATGAATTCATATTTACAAATGAAAGGTGAAACAGGACTGGATTTTGTTTTTTGAACTGCAAAACTCATTTTGGTTAAGGTTTAAATAAACGTTCCTTTAACATTTCAATGCATCAACACAACATGCCTATGCTGTGATATTGAATTATATTCACACAAGACACAAAACATGTCTTATATTTCAAAGTGTGCCTCTGACCTTCACTGCATATAAACCTGATATTCTGAGACTGAGTACTTGTTTTGTTAAAATACTGGTACTCTACCTTTTTATCAGTTCTCACACTGCCTTCGCGCACTCCATTGTCTGTAGGATATGAAAAGCACAAATACATAGTTAGGAAGGGAAAATATCATACATGAAACGCACACCACTTATAGGCTGCTGAGTGGCCTTTTCATTCAATTTAAACATTAAGACATCAAAGCTGAAAGGGCAAAGTAAAGAGCACTGTATAATTCAGTATGGTTATTCTAACCCAACTTCGATAGCAAATCAACGCAAGATCAATAGACAGACTACTTCAAGAGCCAATGTAATAGTGTTATTTTGCTAATTAAGTGTCCAGTCTTCATATCTGTTTATCAATATCTAAGAACCCCCCAATATAATGGCTCTAACTAGCTGAATAGATATTTACATTAAAGAAAAAGCAAACATATACATCCCACATACATATTTTGCTGGAAGAAGATGACTTATTTCAATAGGTATCATCTACCAAAACCATGTTACAGTTTAACTACAGTGACGATATGCAGTCACATCATTAACCTCAGTCAAATAATGCTTGTTTTTTCCTTTATGAACTGAGTTTTATTCATGTCTTCCAGCATGATTCAGGACAAACTCTCAAGTCTGCTCATTCTAATTTACAAAAAAGAATTGGCAATTAAAATAACCAGAATATCCCTAACTAGTAAGGATTTCAGTATCTCACCATGAAAAAGGACAGTAAATTATGCTTATGACTTACAGCATATGATTTTAATGTCTTACATAATGTAATATTCCTAAAATAGAGAATGGATGACTGGTAACTTCTGTCCCACTGTGTTGTCAACTTATTAATGGCAATTACTGTAGCTCCTGAATCTGCATCACCAGGAAAATATGTGTCCAGACAGAAGCAAATTACTCTTTTATTTCTCAAAGCAGGAAAGGGAAGTAGTTTTCTACCTGTACCTGTCTGTCTAAGACTTTCTTCTGCAAGTAATTGCGGTACATTAAAGAATGATTATATGTAAAACATTTTTTCCGCACATATTTTGAAATAAATTCTTGGAATATAATGATTTTTCATTATCATTTTGCTTAAACATCTCATTTTCAAGAAAGGGAAATTAAGACCCCACGGCATACAACTATTTGTATTTCAACATAATTGGGTGTGTAGGTTTATCATGCTTGTGAAGCTTGAAGACCAAGGGTTCACAAAAAGATGCATTTTTGGTAAATAAAGTATCTGCTGTAAAAGAAAGTCACAAAGCTAAAATCCTGCAGCCTTCAGCAAAAAATACAGAAACTTCCCCTCCTGTCTTTAAAACTGAATTTGAAAAGTCTAGCACTAATGTGAAACAATAAAGGAAAAGAAGGGTAGCTATCTTTTCATGTGCTTAACTTTTAGGTTTTATACCTGGTATATTAACACTGTTTTCCATTAACCCAGTCTGAACCTCTGCCCTTCCTTGAGCGTCTCCTTTCTTCATTTGCGCTTCTGTTTTGTTTTTAGTTTTTCCAGCACCCTCTTCTGTCTCTTTCTGAATGCCAACAGTTTGAATTGCATTGGCGATAGTATCAGCGATCTCATCCAGTTCTGTTGAGCTGAGATTCTCCACGTTCACTTGATGTTTCTTTAGGTCCTTCAATACATCTTTAATAAGTGTCTCTAGATCACAAAATGACAAGCACAAGATTTAGCTGCATACACAAAGTACATGTGCTTATATCAATATCTTTGATTTTCCCTAAAAGATATCTTCCTTCATAGAGAATGTCTGTTTTCCGAAGGACTGTATATACATTCATGCTGCCATCTTTACAAAACCCACAGTATTATAAATGAATGTTAGGGTTTATGTCAAGGTGAATCTATATCAGACACTGGGGGATGTGTGCCGCTACAACCCTGCAAATTGTCCTAGAGAGAGGTGTATAAAATTGTTACTTTTTCTTTACCTGAAGAACATTGTTTCCTAGTCTAAAATGACTCAAAATACTGAAAACAAGTGTTAAGGTAGCTTAAATTTTATTGATTTCTCTTGTCAAAAATATCTTTTGTCAAAAATGAACTTCACTGTTTTGGTCTGTCAGCTGTGAATGTTTTACCAGTCACATTGAGTAAAGACATGTTTAGATGACATTCCAGGCCAGGAAAAGCAAATGGATTTACATTTAGCGGGGGGGGGGGGGGGGGAAAACCCCAAACAAAACAACAGAAACCAAACAAAACCACAAATCAACCTTGATGTGAAAAAAGTTTTGAAGATGAGGAAATTCAAGGACAGTGGAAATTCAAGGTGAGTTAGAAGATATAGCATAACAGCTCTTCAGGGAAGGTACCGACTGCATATATTGCATATATCCTTCAGTACTGTTCTGCAAAACTCAGCCTAATGTCCCTTGGAGTATGAGACACTAAATGTAGGGCTTACTCTAGCATACCAAAGTAATTTTCAATCATGCCTCTGTTCTGCTTATTCATGCTGATCAGGAATTTAGCATACATATGCATATGCATGCAAGAAAACTGTCACATAGGTAGTATTGTGTAAGAAAAGGAAGATATGGTCCACTTTTAAATCTCTTTTGAATGTATGAATTTATTTATAAGCAGTTTGACAGCAACATCCAGTCTTTTTTCTTATAGTAACATTCTCCCTGTTAAGGCCTGTGGTTGGACATTTTTGTCATAATCTGTAAACAAGACTTTGGGACCATGCTGTCAGTTACATAAAAGTGAATTAAAAAGTAGATGTGCAAAGGGGAAAACACTACAGGAAAAAGGGCTAAAGAGAAGGTTTTACTTTTCACAGCAAAGGAAGAGGTAGTTAGAGACTAGGAAAGAAGTAGAAACTCTTCTGCTCCTGGGAAAAGGCAGCAGAACATCTGTGGTTTTGCAGGGAGACAAGAAGCAAGGATTATTTCTCATCAGAAAAAAGAGGCCAAGACCTGAGAAACATCTGTCATTTTTTGGACCACACAGTGTTAGCTGAAGAGGTTAAAGCTTGCAGCTGACCATCAACTTCTCAATGCCATCTCAAGAGAGAGATTAACGTCCTCTGACTTGACCCATAATCCACCAAATAAACTAATGCAGTTTTCCCCAAACTAATTAGTCAATATAGACCAAGATAAGTTAAGCAGCTTAAATAGTAGGTTTACTGTGAGCCAAAGAGGGTTTTGACACATGGGGAAGGTGGTTTGTTGATGTACTTTCTTTGCCAGGTTAAAAAGATACATGTGTCCAATAATCCACCCTGATGATAATACAAAATTCTACTGATTTCATTATAAAATTCAGCTGAGGATGTATGCTGTGAACTTTTGAAATTTACTTTAAAAAGCTTAGTTTTAAACATACTTGAGTGTGACTAGCAATAAAAAAGATAGTTAAATCTATGATGTTCAAACTGTAGCAGCCAGCAAAGATTACGGTACCACACTGAAACAGCAGAGTGCTTTGTACAGGAAAGCCAATGCTCAGTTACAAGAATCAAAGACTTAATCTCACAATCTATGCCAAACTCTCTGGGCCAAGATATTTGGAGGCAGCAAAATTAGGACTGACATTTGCTGGAAGCTGAGCGACACTTCACAGAAAACTTTGAATATTTTCACTTCCACATTTCATTGTATTGTATCCATCCTCATTACAAATTTAATAATACAGTAAAAAAATAATGACCAAATGTTTTTGTTTAGGAAGGTAATCTACAAAAGCAAGTTGATCCAAACTGCAATAAACGTTTTCACTAGGTCTGAGCAAACTTTTTCAAGAAACTTTTTCAAGAAGCACAACAGCTACTTGGAAGATGGCCATTTGGAGAAGATGTTACACATAGCAGCAATGCAGGAAATTAAACTAGGAAACACCAGCACTGCTAGATTACCTTAGAAGTCTTGTGTCTGCTTAGGTATCATTTTTGTTCTTGTGTTTTATAGAACTATCGGACAAAAACCTGACAGAAAAATCTAAATTATTGAAGCAGAGCTAATAAAGTCAGCAAAGAAAAGACAGAATATGTGTCAGTTCCAAATCAAAACTAAAACTTTTCAACTAAAACATCAATATTTGAAGAGAAATCTTAAAAGAGAATTATATTTCAGAACATATATAATTAAAAGAGCTATATTAATGTAGCACTACTAGATTTTTGTTTATTTCGGTTGTTTCACAGCCAGCTGTCAAGGCCAACTACTGAGCTATTCAACTACACGCAGTCAATATAGCCCTGTCATCTCCATTCCATTATGTTTTTCCTAACTAACTTCTCTCTGTACCTATCACCTTAGCCAAGTCTTATCTCTCTAGTCCACTTCCACAGGCTCATAGTCAATAACAAAGCAGTCTCAGTCTCAAACAAAATGGAAATGGGGGAACAGGGCAGGGAGCCACACAAGGAAATGAATGGCCACAGGCCGTATTCCAGATAACACTAACTGGCTCACTGCAGGTCATTTAATAAACCTGTTATGGAGCTGCCTCCTGCCCCTCTGACGCTTCTATTCTTGCCCTGGTCAGTGTCACCTGGGCACAGTTTATCAAACTCCTAAACACTTGTGTGAATGTGAGTACATCTTAGTCATTATATGCTACTTTTACTGAACAACTACAAGTGTCACTTAAAATGTCAAGGACCAAAGCTAGCATGAGTAACATCATGTTTTCGGTATACTAGGAGGAACAGTCACCAAAATGTCTGTAACAGCCTGGTGAAATGAAGGTCTGAATAGAGTCTTCCTAACTTCATGAGGTTACCGATATGATGTTAATACATATCCATATTAAATATGGATGTTTCCACTTCTTGTTATGGCACTTGCCCATGTTTGTATATAATTTGCATGTCAATGGATAAGGCTGATACACAAATAGATATTAGTGCATCTATTTACAAACACCTTTGGGTAATTTAAGGAAATTATGATGAAATTATTGAAATCACAAAATATTGCTGGAGAAAGACCAAAACCCAGATGGATACTGCAATGGCATATCGCTTAAGCAGCACATGTACTCCAACATGCATGGACCTCTGCAGAGCTTTTATACTCTCCCACTGATACCTTCTAAATAGAATCGGCAATGCTCAGCCGTGTTTCAGAGGGCTTGTACTGCAAACCAGATTTCTCCCTCAGCTCCAGCTTCTGCAATGAAGGCGGCAAATTGCTTTTCATAGTTACCTTGCAGCTCTGAACAGTAAAGGCACATATATGTTAGATCATGTAATTTTTAATATCAGCTTCACCAGTAGAATTCCCTAGTAGGTAACAATAGCAGCTTAGCAAGGGAAAACAGCTGTTTATTGTACAGCGTATAAATCATGCTCCAAACTCCACTGACACAACTGCCAAAGCCAGCTTGCCTGCGAACCGACAGTGGTGTATGGCAGCAGGAACTTTGCTCGCACTCTCACAGGGTGGTCTGTCATCTTCTACATGATCACCCTACTGACCACACTTAGCTGTATAGTCAGCAGCTAAACACCATACAGATTGGTGACCACAGCTTTGCAGACAAAGGATGTACAAAAATATCTTTGCTCTATAAACATGGGAGTTTGGTTTATTTTGGGAAAAATAAAATAAAAATATCTGAATTATCAATTTTGTGACCTTTCCAAAGCAACGGAGAGATGTATTCTATAATATTTAATACACAAAAGATAAGTAACTAGAAAAAAATCACTTAAAACTGAGCCAAATTCTAAATACGGCTGGTGCAGAAGACAGATTAACGATTCTGCTATTGCACAGTGACTACAAAGGCAGTACCCACACACATCATGCTACTCCTAGAGGTAGCAGTTTCCAGATCTGATAGGAAAATAGCTCCACATTTCCTTCTCTTGTATTTTTTCCTCAGGGTGCCTTGTTAGCTAATTTACCTGCCACTGTTTTGCAGCAGTTCTCAGTGCTAATCTGCTCAGTACCTTCTCGATTGTTCTCCCAGTCTAGTTCCTTTGTCTAATTCTGTATAAGATGTAGTAGAGAACTGAGCTCATGTGACTGCACCCCACGCTTTCCAGTTTTTCAAACATTCTGTGCTTTAGGGAGCAAGAGAGAAACAACCCACGAGTGTACAAAAATCCTGAAGCACCAGAGAGAATGGAGAAAGGTTAAAAGCAGAAAGAGATGATGCAGTCAGCCTGGAAAATCTGAATCCAAACCATCATCATTCCAATGGACATCATTTTAAACAACGAATACGCTGGGATTTGTCTTCACCACTTCCTTATGAGACTATTAAGTGGCTCAAAAATACAAAGGAAAGCATATTATTTCCTACTCAAATGATTCATAATTTTAGTCTATGCAACATTTAAAAGCTAATGCAATGGAAGAAGTTCCCACAGGGCACATTATGTATGTGAAGTCATAGTAGTACAACCCAATGAATTGTGAAACATGTTATTCCCTCTAAGTGTTAAGCATTTTTTTTCCCGGTTGGCTCCTACCAGGAAAGGTGAAGTGGAACAGCTGGAGGATAATGAAACCAGCATGTGCCTAGTTTGTTTTGAGTCTAGTAACAAAATTGTCTAACCTGTGCAAGAGACTTACAGTGCCACCTGGATTTGATTTTACATTATAGTTCGTTCCTTGAAACCTGTTATCTCTGGGCACCATACCAAGAATGCTTTCACTTCTGAGCATCCCTTGATTGCAAGCATTATCTTTCCTCTGTTGCAACTTTGACATTTCTGTGTATTCTGTTTTTTAAAAAAACCCAACCATATAAATCAAAGAATGTTAAACTTCATGGATTTTAGTAACTACAGAAAGGATTCAAAGGAACCCTCTTACATATCCCCAACAGATATAACTGTAACAGATGTAACTGTTTGGCGATGGCTGAGGAACAATTCTTTCATTTTTCAGGCATTCTGAACCACTGGAATAACATCAATAGTTAGATGAGTTTAAAGAAACAATAAAGTCAGTAAGAGTTATTTCCTCAACTGTAGCTGATCCCTGGCCATGATGTGGAGACCCATCATGTCTCACAAAGCAGCTCATAAAGTGTATCACAGCATCCCATGAGAAGTTACACTCCATCTTCATTTAAATATTAGTCAAACTATCACATACAAAGGAAATCAGAATTTGGCCACTGTTAAACAGCATTAGAAAAAAAAGATGAAAATCCAGCAAATGGGTTGTTTCTTATAAAATGTCTAGCCAAAACTAGATGTAACCTCACCTTCTTGATTTATACTGTGTCCACCTAGCCACATAATTGACAGATGCCTCTCCTCTCTGTTCTGTACCAGAATTTATCTCAATGTTAATTTCTGTGTCTAACTTTGAATTTTATCCATGGTCCTTGAATTTCTAGTTAAATACAGAGAAATGGAACAAAACCAGGCATTTCTATATTACCTATATATAGTGTGGGATGTATACATAAAACCAGATTTGATAGGAAAGATATACCCATAATCACATGTTGTTTGTAAAATGCTTTGAAAAATATAACAAGTTACATAAATGCTACAACTTATTGAGTGCCATATATTTCTGCATGCATATGGAAGGTGGGTTGAAGAATGTGGGTAGATGTTTGCAGAGAAAGTAGTTAGGATGATGAACATTTTTACTGTATTATGGCAGATATAAATATGCCAACAGTAGGAGATATATATCAGAATGTCTACTTTTTTTTTTTTACTTTTTTTTTGCAAAAATACTCAGTGAATACAAGGAAAACTTCCAATAAGTTAAAATAAGTAAATATCAGCTTTACCATCCACTACACTCAGAGGGTCCTTTGGATCATCTTGGGAAGCGGATTTATGATTCAGCATCTCAGGGGTCGGCCCCAGAACTCCAGATGCAGGTCTTGGCTGGAACAGTTTCTTCAGTTTAAAATCTTCTGCTTTTCCTTTGGCAAAAGTTCCATCAAAAGGACTGACTTGCGAAGAGTAGAATCTATCAGCATATATGTAAGGCCCCTTAGTCCTGCTGTGAGAGCTTTTATCATTGTTTTGTGCTGACAAGTTCTGAGTGATGTACGTATGCAGTGCAGCCATCAGAGTTTTTTGGTCAAGCGCCGTTTCTGACTCTGGCGAGAATTTATCTGGCTGAGGCTGGCTGAAGGACCTCCCATGGAGATTTTCAGCATGCTGTTGATGGGATATTGATGTATGGGCCAAAGGAGATGATCTTTCTTTGGGTTTTTGCATCATGTAGTACCTGATAGGATCATTATAGATGTAGCTCTAGAGAGTAAAAGGGTGAAAAAAGGACTGGGTCATCATTGCTTTGTAATGATTATTCTTACACAAGGATCACAGACATAATCCTTAGTGTTTTACCGACCAGGAAAACAATAATTAGAATCTGTAATGCATATGTAGGTAGCAAACCTCAAACCGGTAAGTTTGCTTTAAAGAGGCACTATCGCTTAGGTACAAATTTTGTAAACCAGATTATTAAATTATCAAAAAACAAAAGAAAGAGATTAGAGAGAGAATGATGCAACTTCAAGTTGATGTTAATTATCTATGCACTATCTGCATTCAGTCAGACAAAGGGAAGTTAGTAAAGCCACTTTCCCTTTGGATTTTACTAGACTTGAGAGTACCTTGTTTTGTTAGGTTACTTACCAAAACCTAGCAAGTCAAATAAACAATGTCATTTTTTAAAGAACACCAAGGAAGCAAAAAAATATATTTTGTATATATTAAATACTTTGCTCTATTTTAAATGAAATAGTTTTGCTTTTTCCCTAAATTAAACCTCTAACCAAAATGCCCTCTGACGGTATAATGAAAAATAAAAGCAGCCTTTAAAATGGCTTTCCATTTGGGTTTTGATTTTGTTTTGTTTTAGTTTTTTTCAGGTAAAATAACTCAGCAAACTAAGCAAGAATGTAAAAAATGTTTTAATCAAGCTAAAAACATGTTTTCATTGAAAAAGAGCTGGGTAAAAAGTGGAAAGGTGGGCTGGCACTAGAGTTTTCTATTTCCAGTTTCAGATTTTCAAGGATGCACCAGATGGGAATCTAGAACTGCAAGACAACATCCATAGCTTTCATTGATTTTTTTCTTTTTGTTTATGACAAAATTTAGATTTGAGGACAAATTTTAAATTGCCTTTAAGTCCTTTAATCCTTTACCTCAGCATATGAAACAATAGACTCATTAATTAGTATTACATTTACTATAATTTAATTGTAGAGACATTTTTGTTATGATCACAACCTGAAGGCAAGAGTTTTTGGTTTTAACAAACCAGTTCCACCCTCCTAAACAATTTCAAAAAACATTTTCCTTCATTCTATGCTAAATACAAATATAAACCAAGAGGTTTACTTATATTCAGAATGATTCCAATTAGATTCTTTGTTTATAATTCCTTCAGGACACTTTGCTAAGTTGCATCCCATGCTGTATGTGTGTTGAAGAATGAGTCCTGCTTCTCAGCTGTGGTTTCTTGGTTAAACTGTCAAACAAACTACATTACAATGTGGGAAACTTAGGGCAGGGATTATTTCAACTCTCACTGCTATAAATTATAATGGAACACTAGTGTCCCTGTGCACTGATAGCATAATGGTTTAGGACAGAAAGAGCTGCAAAATACATAAAGCACAGAGACTATATACCCCAGAGGAGAGCAATTAGTAGAATTAGGCCAGAAAAATCATTATTTATATATTTTCTACTGAAATTTGTAAAGGCAAAATAAGTAAGGCTGATAAACTATTCCAGAAATGAATAAAAAACTTCAGATTTTATCCTGTTCTTTTTTTATAGACAATAATTTTGCTCTCCTTCTGAACAATTTTATTTCTTCTGATAAGTCAGTTGATTTTATAATATATATTCATAACCCTTGCTTTCCAAGAGGGTCATCCTCCCCTGAGAAATGATTGAAGAGGTTCATTCCATGATTCCATATGATGATTTGTAAACTTATGGCTTATGCAACTTTATTACAGAAAAAAATGCACTTTGGCTTCTTTGGTTTGTGATCCACCAGTGCAAGGCTTTTGACTTCTGCAGGTGGTCTTTAACATAGAAACATGTTTTGTTAATGTCAAGAAATTGGGCTAGAGTAAGACAGTGTCAAAGAATACAGAGCTAGAGATCAAGCCGCTTTTTGTATGAAGTATTTTAATGTCCCCTGGGAACTGTATCAAACAACAGCAATATAACTGGTTTGGTGCACCAGCTGCAGGGTGTGCACTGCTTTGATCAACACCAAGAGGGGAGCCAGTTGCAAAAATACAAGTTCAACACTGTTTACATACTTAATAGCAAATCCTAGATGTGAAAACTACTAGTTGTATGTTTTTATTTCTTAATTTCAACAGATCTTTGCATGGGGTAATTAATTCTTTAATGACACTTAGATCCCTAGAAGGAACTGCAGAGGCTGATGCAAAGCAGTCCCAGACACACCAAGTAGTTTATAGAGAATTCACGTAAACTGCTGTCTGTCTGTCCAGCCCCTGTACTCTAAACCTTGCCACCTTTTGGATGACCTTCTGGGGACAAGGGAAGGAAGAACAGGGAGTTGGGAAAGGGAGTAACATGACTGGGGGGAAAGGACATTCCCCATTCAGCCATGGAAATACATTGTCAGCTCAATCCAGTTTATGTGACTATACCACGATTTCGATTTCTGTCCCATATCCAGCTGCCTCTTTAGCCTTTGAAGCTTTACTAATAAATCAAGTCTTCGGGGGAGCAAAACTGCTAGACATCAAGCCACTTGTGAAAGATTAGGTTCAGGAGATGTGGGCTGGCTTTTGATGAGCTATTTAACAAGTCCAAATATCCTTTAACATTAACAGATCTGTGATTTCCTGCTCCTGCAGACAACAGGCATCAAGAAAGAAAACACAACAAAACCACCAGGTGATTGTTCACAAATTGGATATAAGTAAGTGCCAGTCCTGAGCTCAGAGCTGCACCTCTATCAAGAAGGGGCAGCCTCTCAGCAGCTTGACAGGTCACACTTTGGGCAGTAAGGGATGAAATATTAAAAGTTCTAATTAAAGTATAGCACCAACAGCTCAGCTGTCTGCACAGTGCACTCAGATACCAGCCCATCTGATGTAGCTTAGTCTGACTTAATTAAAGGGATCTCACAGCTGCATGGCAATCCTCAACTTGGAGGAGAAAAAAACCCTACCTTGCCACCTCCATCTCTAACAAAACACAGCACCTGAAGTACATGTGCCAAATGAAATATGCAAGGTGAAACCCAAGTAAAATTGCAGTACAGATAAACATAACACTAGATTATGGGTTTGTCTAAGTGTCATGGGAAAAAACATCTATTTTTTACAGAAAAAGATATGAGAAAGATCTGTTATATGTAGTTTGGAATCCAGTGATGATTTAAATCATAAGTTACTAGTAACAATTGTAGAGCAATGTGATAATCTTATTTGCAGTGGTTTTGCAATCAAACCTCCGGAGCATGGACATTGCTAGTTTGACTTACTTCAAAGTTAAATGGCATAATCCATGGTCAGTGAAAAGAATCTGTAAATTCCCTTGTTGGTGCCTTTGGAGAAGCTGCTAACATTACGGAGAAGCAGAAGGAAACGGGGAGTAAGGAGATTTTAAAGAGAAAATGATTAAACTGGTTTTATATAAAGAACTGCCAGCAATAATAAAAGAAAAAAAAAAGACATCATTTAATGCAATATGTAGAACTAACAAAGAATACCATAGCTACCTTATAGATTATTTATACTGAATAGGGTTAGAATACAAGTCCCTATTACTATCAGGAACTTTTTTCTTTTTTTAAAAAAATAGGTAAGATACTGCTCAATTATCTCATGTCACTGATACAACACCTTTTAAAAAATGCTCCAAATTGCTTAAAAAATCAGTTAAAAAAATCTTATTTCTCCATCTGCACAGGATTTTCCTCTTCTTCACCACCTTTCAAATAAGCTATCTCAATAATTCACACATTATCAAAAAAGCCCACACACTAACCTTTCTGAAGTTGAAATTGTTAGGGCAATGTCTTGTATGGTTTAGGTATGTAAGTAACTGACATTTTCTGCATGAAAGTTCACAGAAGGGCACAATAAATTACACTGTGCAGATGCACTGTGCAATAGTCTATGGACTACACATTTTTTATTTTTTTTTTTTTAATATATTAAAAAAGGGGACTGGATTAGATGCATGCAACCCAAGGCACAGGTAAATGCTGTTCAATTTATCCACAAGGGGGTAGATTGATGTAAATGTTTCACCCAAGTGCAGAAAGAATGGAATTAAATTTATGATAAAATAGTTCCTTTCCTGAGGATACATTTGTTAAATCTTGAAGTCATATAAAGCTAACAAAAAATCCCTTAGGAACGCAAAAAGGAGAAATCTTCCTCCCACAATTTTATTTAGCTTTTTCTGTTTGATGCATTTTCACAGATTAATTTCTGTTTGCTACCACCTAAATTTGGTTGGGTCATGATTCCACCTACAATACTTCATTTATTGTTCTTCTTTGAGATAGGGGCAGTATGCTTACTGAAATTAGAAAATAAAATCACAACAAAGACTGGAACCAGGCTCTCCCTCAACAATGGTGTGATAACATAAAAGTTTCCAAAGGCTACCAAAAATGAAATCATCTCATACTTTAACTCACTGTGAGGAGTGAAAGAAGTGTAACTTTTTCTACCAGAAGCAGCCTGGATATTTTGTGACACACAGGCACTTGCCTCATATAAACTCCCGACGTGGGAAATACATGCACTCATGTGAACATGTAACTTAACAGGAGCACAAGTGGCGCTGCCTGACTGCAAGATCGAAGTCTGGGCTGTGAATTTGTACACCTCAATTTACCTTTACTTGGAGAGAAATCCAGCCAGCACTGAAACCTGAGGGCCCAGAAGTCCCTGGGATGGAACTGTGTCCTTAGGGTACCACAACTAAAGTGGCCAGGCCTGTGCTAAAAAAGTTTTAATTCTTTCAGCTGGTGAGCTGCTGTTTTCATACAGTGCTGCATTGTCAGGAGGATATCTTAGCAGGTTTACAGCTAGGTTCTAGCTCACTGAAAGAGGGGAAGTCCTAAAAGCCACTGCATGCTGTAGACATGATGTTACACACTCTGCACCAAATTCAGTGTTAAGTTTGTCTGAAAATAATAGGTAAAGGCAAAGAAAGATTCAATTTTTTGAGCAATAGTGGAGCAAAAACCTTCTCTACCAGCCTTTTTTTACTATGTATAATGACATTATACCATGGCAAGAAAACACTGCATAAACCCCAAGAACCTGGAAGACTAAGTAAGAACCCAGAAACTGAAAAAGAGGTCAAACCAGTGTCTCCTGCAGTGATGAGATAGCATCAGGCCATGGTCTTTTGACAGATTCATAGGCTTAAGGCAACAGGCACCATCACAGTCATGTCATCTGACCTACTATTTCACTAATAATTTTCTGTAACTATCTCCTATTTTCTTTCTGAGAATTACAACAGCTTTGAAACCATTTAAGAACTACATCAGAGAAGTAAAAATGGCAAAGTTTGTTAATTAACACCCGTTAGTTTGCAATGTCAAAAGCTTGATCAAGCAAAAGGGGTCCTCAGAATCTCCTTTGATCAAAACTAGTGATGACTTTGCTTCCTAATCCTGGTTGTGAAACTGCAGTGTTAACAGGATTGTCTGGAGTCTGACTGTATACCATCCAATAATCTACACCGCTGTAATTTCAGTTGACAGAGATTGATTGTGAGCAGCATATTCTACTCCTCTTAAAAAAAAAAATAATCCAAAACAAAAGAAAAAAGAGAGAGGATAAATACATTGGCTTCTTTCATGTATGTTACTGTTTAAGAAATTCACTTTTAAGTCCAAATGTTCCCAGCCATTCTTGATCTCTTTTGGGATGATCTTACCTGCATGCCTACCCTTCAACCTTCTCCAACAGACTCTCTTGCATGAATAATTTTTATCTTTAGTCACCATTTCTTGTGTTGCTGAGGAACTCACTACCTTTAGTTCTCATAACTAACTGCTGGTTGTTCTCTCTGTTTCTGAAAAATCTCCATCCTATGGGCTAAACCAGAGTTCCCTTGGGCATAGAAGTGCTGGATGGTCTATCTGACATTCATCATCAGCTCATCAAACAAAAAATGTTAGTTTTACACATTGGGTTATGCAATAACCTAGTTTGTCTTTACATATAAAGGGTGAAATGTGTGGAGAAAAAATGACAGGTGAACAAACCCCAATAACCTGATCAATGTCAAGAGGCCCCTGCCCCAGCTCCTCCCTGGGCCACCACAGCAAGCCATCAGCCATGATGTCCAGGACTCTTGTCTGGATCACCCTGCGGATTGAAGGAGTTACTGCCTACAGGGTTGTGGGACTCCTTACAGGATGCCAGGAAAAACATCTTGTCATTGTACAAAGCATATAATAGGATGTTTAGAGAAAGGACCAGAGAGGGAGAATCAGGGCAGGTTGGGGAACAGCTGTGGTGTAACAGCAGGAAAAGGCAGTAAAAGGGAACCAGTAACATGTAAGCAGGTTGGCTAGTACACTAGTCTGACCATAAGTTGTCTCTGATCACCACAGTCTATCCCATCTTCTCAATAAACTCTATTTCTAACTATTCTTCTGGGTGAGAAGCTCTATTCTGTGTGCATGTCTGTATGGTGGGGTGAGTGCCAATATCCAGAGTCAGACCATGGGTCCCATGGTGCCTATTGGCAGTACCTGCTCCACTTGGCTACTGGTTAGACATGGGGACACAGACTATCAGGCTACCACTTTCAGAAGCTCTTTAACATTACCAGTAGGAACCAAAAAGTCACAGTCAGCCCCCAGTGAAAGGTAGAAATTGTGCAGCATGGCAATCAGTGCCGATAGATATACCAGGGTGTACCAGCTTCCCTTGTTTAAGAACAGTTTGCTCATATGTCAGTTAAGTCTGTTACTTAAGGCTTCAGTGAATGATGTTTAAACACATTTTCTGTAGGCATATGCTGGTATATTGAGCTATCTCACTATCTAAAGATGATTTACATAGAAACATGAAGATCTTCATCTGCCAAGAGTTGAGCACATTAGCACCATTTCAATATACTTATAATTCTAACATATGAATCTAGAGAACACTTTTACCCAAAGAAATGCAAGCGAATAGAGATCCTCAGGATCCACACCTACAACACTGTTTTACAACTCCATTGAAAGCAACCAACCATTTGCTGGACAACTGCTTCAGGTAAGGTGAGGTTTTTTCCCCTCATAAAAAAAAAAATATAATTGTAGTTGCACTGTCCTGAAATGTATACACCAGCACAGTCACACAGAGGTTAGATAAAATAAGTTTAAATTTTTGTGAACTCTACCCTCTCATTTGATGAGTATGATCTAAAAATAAATACGGAATATACGCTAAAATTTGTACCAGCTCCATTGTCTTCTATTTACTGAGCTCAGTGTACCGAAGAACAGTGAGTAAATATTTGCAAGACAAATAGCAAACTTGCAGGAGAAATGACAGAAGCAAACCCTCTAAACACATGGTATTTTGGAAGACACATGGTATTTTGCAAAAAAAAAGAGCTGATTTTGAAGGGGTGGGGAGGGATCTAAAAAAAAAGCAAAGCTTATTGTTCAGTCTGTATTTGAGGTTTTAAAACAATCTATGTTTCATCTGGGAATTACCAGCAATTAATTAACTGCCCTTTTAAATAAGCCTCCAGACTTGACACACATCATTTATAATATAATTTCTACAGTACATGTATCTTCAAATCAGTGTTAAAATAATTAATCTTTAGAAGACAGCTGTGCAATAAGGGAAATTATGATTTCTATGTTAGATGTGGAAATTCTGTCACAACTGATAGGTGGTAGGTAAAGGTAGGTGTCAGGTCTAAGACTTGAAAAGCACGATATTGGCACTAGAATCTTCACTTACCAAATTATTAATTAAAAAATTAAATCACAGTTCACATCAGATCACCAGACTGTGTATTTATGCCACAACTATAATTTTACTAGGCTTTGTAGCCATGAGTCTGCTAGATCTTCAAACGTAGAGGTACTAGTCCTCCCAGAAAAAATTGCTATCTACACCAGATTCATGCAGGATGGTCAGCAAGACAGATTTTACAATGTCTTATTTTATATATATATGTATTAGAATAGATGATTCACAACTTGGAAATTCCTTTTGTCACTCCACTGATCATAAAGAGTTTAGGTTCACTCACACCAATACAAAAAACTGTATTTGGTCAAATGAATTCTACTCTGGTAATTACAGAGTTTTCTTTGTTTGCTGGGTTTGGGTGTTTTTTTTCTTTGTTTTTGTGTTGTTGTTTTTTTTTTAAAGGACTGTAATGTTTTCATTTTACTGAAAAGAACAATGGAGAGGAGAATGATCCAAAAGACAAAATACTTTTCTGGGATTTGAGGCTTAACTTTTAGTGTACACCATACCAAAAAATTATGCACTACCTCAGAAAAGCTATCCAATCTGTCTATGTCAGAGTATTAGTTCTTCCCTACTCTGTAATGGCATAAGGTAAATAAATATATCAAAACTTGTGAGACATTCAGATACTATTCTAATGGTCATTGTACAGATATGCCAATAGATGGACAATTCTGTAGTTTCAGGGAGACTCCTTTATCAATTATTCCTGATATTTGTATGGAAGTGTTTATGCATAGGGTTAATTATATTTTTCTTATGTATACATAATTCCACATAAATGAAATATGACCTTAACATTTATATAAGCAGAGTTTAAATGTATACTTTACAGAAATTTTTTTGACTTTTCAGCAGTCAGCCGTCAAATCAATTTCTGATGAACTTCATTCAGTACTGTATTTTAATCAGTGTTAGCTAAATAAAGGTCCTGCTTTTTTGCATCAAAGCTCCAGATTAAAATGAGCAATGACTGCGTAATTTCTTACTAGTTAATCACAGTAATTATTATTTGCAGATAAGTTCAGAGTACATCTTTGAGCACCTGTGCACTCAGATTTTCTAAAATAAATAATAATCCTTTTTAAAAATTACCACATATCCTAGTTCTTTCAGGAGATCAATTACAAAGCATAAAACAATTGATTTTCAACCCAGCAAAGATATGAGTCATCTTCCCTGAATGTAAAGGAGGAAAACAGGTGGAAGGTTCCCTCTTGCAGTAAGGACTAAAATATAAGCTTTACCAAATGCTTTGTCTAACCTTTGTACCCTTCTAGATTCCAGCAAACTGACTCTGCCACAACAGTTTTTGTTTGCACCTTGTTCCCTTTCAGCGCCATTGTACTGCTGGTCTAACAGCCAGCCATACCTCTCTGCCGCTAACCAGTCACTTCATGTGGTTCCCCTTCATGAAATCTATGAAGAGCTTTACCTTTATTAATGACTTCTTTGATGTAAGCATTCTGTTTTTTCCCAGACTCGTTGGTTTAAAATTTATAATATCTCAGACTTGGAGATTTCTGCAATCACAATATTTATACATAAAGTATACCTTGAAATGAACGTAAGTAATTAAAAACCAAAGAAACAGAAACAGCAGAAAATAGATGAAACTCCCTGAGGACTCGGAGGCAATTTTCTCTTCCTCCCTATACTACATATAAGGGCCTGAATGGCACATGAGCCTAAGGAAGACCTTAGCAGCAGGTAGGACCATGTCTGAAGACCTCAGAGGCTAACTCAGGAGGAAGGTATATAGAGCAGTTACACGAAACTTCTAGCCCTAAAACCTAAACCATAAAAGACCCCTGCAACAAGAAATGCAGCACTAGCACAAGTACAGCAGGCAACTTCCTTATTCCTACAGCCTGTCCAGAAGGTTTCCCAGAGGAGCCAAAGGAGCATCCAACCCCAGAGTGGAGCTGGGAGACCAGAAGCATGACCGGGCACTGGTCATGCAGTGTGGTGGACACGATTGCTGTGTGCTATAGCCCCTGTGTCTGAAACGAGCCCAGCACAGTGCTGTTAACCAAAGCAGTGCACTTTTGCCAGCATGAGGCATTAAAAAATTCACAAGTCAGGCTACCAGAAGGCAAGAGATTATGTTAAACTGATAGCTAGTTCAAGGAAAAAACAAACAGTTCCAGGTGACAGGGTTTTTTGTTTGTTTTGTTTTTTTTTTTTTTTTCTTCTGATTTTGAGACTTCTAAGTACATTTGTATCACATTTCAAATCTTCTCTTTCTGTGATGGCTAAAAAATTATCCTTGGTCAGATGAAGGCAGCATAATTGAAATCTCCTGAAACTATTCAACTGCAGGCATTTGGACTTTTTAAAAAAATATAAGATCATTCTTCACTGCCTTGTCTAACAGCTGGTGATGGTAGACAAAAGGAGTATTTGCTGCCATACTGATCACTTTTGCTGCCTCTCTTTTTTGCTTTGTTTAGCAGCCACTGTGGACATAGCTATTTTTCCCTTTTTCCATCTCCTTTATTTAAAGATTTCCTCCAGGCTTCCCACATTCCCCTGCTATGCAAACACACAGAGCTCACCAGCAGGGCTGCCATCAGCAGCAAAGCAAGCAAGCTCTTCTTTTACAGCTGACTAGCTTTAGCAATATCATTTGCATGCTACCCCTTCAAACCCAACAAAACCCTGCTTCTCAGTTTCTGTACGAATGTCAATAGTACAGTATTTTTTTCAGGGGGTTGGGTTTGGGTATTTTTCTATGAGAGGAGTTTTTCCTAACCAGAGGGTAGAAGAGCAGGGGAATTTCCACATGATTTGAAGCCTCTGCATTTCTTGCCTCAGTAGATAAGATAAACCAAGCTATCTCATTATGTGTTTGTGCCTGGCTATATGTCATTTCCCATACTAAGTCCAGGTTTGGCAGAAAGGAATCAAAAAGACTGATAATGCAGCATTTTGTGAATGGTAAAACCTTCATTAAGCCCAAGTGGAGGGGAAAACCACCAAACAAAAACCCACTAGCTAATGCTTAAGTAACAAATGCCCCCAAGTGCCCATTTTCTGAACAACTCTTTTCAGCTTAACTAAAGTGAAATGTTCTTTACAGCTGTAATCCTCGGGAAACAGACCCACCAAATCTTCTGATTTACTGCTATTTATCCACTGGCAGAGTCATTATCAACTGGCTAGATTACAGCCTGCCGTAGATACCGTCTAAATACCGAGAAAAATTTTTAAGTTGGTGGTGAACTTCAAGTGCTTCAAAAATCACTCAGAGAAGCTCTTGCAATAAATGGTAGGCATTATAGGAATTTTGATCCATCACATGATTTAAATTAATTAGTGTTATTTCTGCCACTGTTGTATCAAGCCTCAAGCTGATAGTTCTTTGAACAAAGGAAATAGGAAAAAGTTACTTGTTTTAGGTTTTGCTGTGTCTTATTTTACAGCTTTATGTATAACTATGTATTCTGTCTACTTGGTAATGTTGAAGCTCTGTAATTTTATTCCAATAATACATGTGGAAGATAGTACCAAAACTAAAGACCAAAAGTTTGTAAAACACTTTGATTAATAATATTCATGTTCAGATACTAAATAACACTTTTGGAGTATAACAAATATTTTTAAATCTTTGCCTTTATTCTTCCTTTGTTTTATTCTTGGCCAGAGTCCTCTGATGACTGTTTTGGAATAAATCAGAATCCACTCAGGAAGCCTGCCTAGAAGCACTAAATTTCTGCAAGATTCAGCTGTGCTTCATAGCAAGTAAGGTATCAAAGCCAACAGTGTTACATCTCCTGCTCCCCAATAACAAAAATGAAGTGACAGAGATAACATATACTTGAAAGAAAATTATTTTTAAGAAGGACAAAGGCTCTAAAGCTGCAATTTTAAGTAGGGTAAAGTACCTCTATCCTACCCTTATTTTTAATCAGCAACGTGCAAGAAAGTTAAAAAAGATAAGATCTTGCTTCAATTATTTAATGTAGGGTCATAACTAATCTAAACACAAACAAAGGTACTAAGATTTTTTGAAGCATGCAATTAAAGTGCCTAAGAGCCATTTTCAATTTCAAGTGATATGACCATATCAAATGCAGCTCTTACACTTACTTTCCTTCCTACTCTTTTCAAACTGTTAAATTTAATATTTTTTTTCTGCTTTCTGGAGTAGCAAAAATCCCGTTTTCTCTTTTGTTTAAATATTATTCTATTAATGATCCAATGAATCAAGGCACAAATACAGTGTCCGTCTTCTTTCTTTTTAAAGAACAGCAGTTGCATTTGATTTGCAGAGGACAGAGAAATGTCTCCAGGATTATTTAAAATTCATGACTGAGTGCTAATTTTAAAAATAATTTTAATTTGCAAATATATATTTTTTATATTACAGGTAACACATCTGATTCAGTGTCTGTTGTTTTAAAACGCTTTCCAGTAAACAGAAGTGTACAGTTTGCTCCTATACATGCTTCATTTCCAGATTTTCTCCTCTTTATCCCACTCCCCCAGGCTTCAGAGTACCCATCTCCATGGCAACACTCGATAAGGTTGGTGGGTGGTGTTATCACAGCAGGCTTCCCCACAGAAGGTCTCAACCATATGGATTATTTATGAACTTGCATGACAGCACCAGACCCACTGAAATACTTCTTGAGCAAGTTTTCTTGTCTCTGAAAGCCAGTGATTCAAAGCAGGGCATCCTCACTGCAGTCAGCGCCCATGAATAGAGAGTGCAGGAAAAGTACCATGAAAACGGTCACTCATCCATCCCAAAAGCTGCCTTGCCACTGCCTATAGGTTCCTTACCCCTGATGAACACCTAATGACACACGCCATAAACCATAAGCTCTATATATGCCAATCAGTGAAATGGGAAACCTGCAGCTTCTGACAAGGATAGTAACGTTTCAAGTTATGCCATCACTAAATAGTTGATACAACTGATACTGTTGTTGGGAGCTGGTGTTGCAGATACACTGCAGTAGTTCTGTGTCTCTGAGTTAGTGCCTAGAAAAAAAAAGTTTGGCTTTAATACTATGTTTTCTTTACCTGATTTTTTCCTAAAACTTCAGTATATTTTTTAGCTAAGGTGGTTGCATTTGCACTTTATTCATGCAAATAGCACATACAATTTCTTTTTAAAGGATTGCTATAATAACAGCTTATTTCTTTAAATTAATAGAGTACTTTGGCTAAACACAATTTTCGAGCAAAAGATACAGGCCTGTAACGGTCTGTCATAAGCAACCCCTCCACCCAATCAGTTTTATAAATTTATCAAGCTCCATCTTCGAGCAAGACAGATTTTCTCTAGGAAAGAAAAAAAAGTGTTTTAGTTCTCGAACAGGCATTTGTGTGTTTTTTTTAAAAAATAGCCAATACTCAAGATTTAATGGTTGTAATTTATCTTCCTAGCTATCCACATTTTTCTAATGTATACATATGAACCGTAATTGGTCATGATAGGCTTTCTTTATGATCAATAAGGAGGAAATGTTGAGGCACAATTCATCACATCCATTATCAAAATCTGCTCAAAGATTATATTAATTGTACTCTGAGCACCATCAACTCCAGCAAGAATTCACAGGGTAGTTCAGCCAGCTTTTTGGAGAGGAGGCATTCAGATGCTGCAAGAATGGTTTCAGATCAGTCAGTGAAGATGTTACCACCTTTATCCCACTCTTCCTCCTTCCTCACATACAATCCATCTCTAATTGAGATTAAATACTCCAGATTAGAAAAGCTGTATTGTTTACAAGGGTGAAGATGACTCAGGTCATTCAGAGAGAACTTGATTAGTGCAGTTACGATAATCAGTTGGAGGAGGCAGTAAGAAACAATGTCTGCTCTTGAGACAGAAGGGAAAACTGAAAAATAAGGAGAATTCAGAGAGGGAAGCCAAAATGACATAATGTAGTAACCACATTAGAAACACTACCTTGATAGAAGCTTTGTCATTTGTCTTCCTTGGGTATAAATTTGTAGTTGCAGACTGGGAGAGAATACCGAGATATTTAAGATATTGCTGAAGAGAATTGGCCAAGACAACATCATTTTCCAGATCATAATTTCTTCCATTATCTGCATTCAGCCCCACAGTCCTGCACAGAAAAAGCAAGGAAAAAAAAGTTACCAGCCTGTACAACATAACAAAGTGCCCAACTAAAAAGGCACTGCAAACCGCTGAAGTTAGTTCCATACACAACAGTTGCTCAAAAGCTTAGCAACCACAAAAGTATAGAAAATTCAATGTTTCAGCAAAAGTAAAAAAAATCTTGCACTATTAGCAATTTATTCCATGAATCAAAGTTAATGATCCAACAGGAAGTCAAATATAATGCTTACATCAAGGCAAAGCCATATTCAGAAGAAAAGAGAATGCTTGTAAAAAGAAAATATGGATCATTAAATTGCACCCCAAAGAAATATGAGATGGTTCTAAGATTTAAAAAAATTGCTGAATGATGATGAGATTCAACAACAATTTGGCCCTGCACCAATTTATGGAATACAGTGAGAATACTGGATGTGCAGAAATAACTGAGCAAGTCAGCTTCAGCAAACAGCTTAAAAAGGGAATAATGAGATTGAACAAGTATCTCTTTTGCTCTCTTCAGGTGCCCTCGATTCACAGGATGGCAGTGTTTCCTGAGTGGTTTAGACAGATCTTGGTGACGTTTGCAAGGAAAAGCTAAAAATGTGATTAAACAACAGCAGTGTAGAGATGGTTATATGGGATTCAGAGCAGTGTATGCAATGAATCTGAATTATTACTGGCTCTCCTCATCTATCTCAACAACATGTCAATGATGATGATAATTTGAATGTCAACACCAGTAACTATTTCATTCCTTGTGCAAGAAAGCAGAGAGGGTTCCAAGTCTGCTTTCTTCCCTGTGACACATTGTTTTAAGGGAAGTCACCTTTTTTGTGTCACCGTTTCCTACCCACACACCTACACACTTCCTCAGTGATGAACAGCTCCAGGTGGAAGAGCCTTCCAGCTCAGGGACACAAGTCATCATTTGACTTTCAACATGTCCATGCCACTGTAAGCAAAGTTTTATTCTACCAGCCCATGTCATGGTGCTTATGTAGGGGCACAGCTTGAGAGTGCTTTTATGTCCTTCCTTCCATGCTTACAGATTTATCAAATGCGTGTCCTGACTAATTTAATACCAATAAATGTAATTAATAATCTAATTTACAGTGGTAGCATTGCAACCAATAGTGCTTAGAGGGTTGCTCACTTTGACGTACCAGAAAAAACCTGCACCTCTCCCCAGTGTAAAACAACCCATCAAGTAACCAAACGCCAAGAAAACAAAGGTTTACTGCAAAGAGGACTATAGTGATCTTGATATAATTCACCATCAGTCTTGCTTAGTCCTTGTGCTCTTCATATTTTTTACTCTTATTCCAGAGCTTTAAATTCTGCCTTATGACGAACTGTGGACAGGCAGGTAACATTGTTCACCTCCTTTTCAACTAAAAGCCAGAGGAAAACTGTTCTACAGTTTTAGAAAGAGCTGGACAGTGTGCTTTCTGCTTCAATAGAGATGAACTAATCCAAAGAGGCTCTCATCATTGAAAGTTTCCCAGTTTCAAAACCTCATCTTTCATTCATCAATTAATTCCAATACCTATCTTCTCCGTTCTTCGCTAACTTTGAAAAGAAAAGGAGAATGGAAATACCAGACCAAATTCTGCCCTGAGGATTTCCACTGGAGCTAATGGGAAATGAATGCACAGATAAAAGTCAGTATTCAGGTTAGATTTTCAAGCCCTTATTTACAGTGTATAATCACACCGGTGATAGAAGCAAAGTTTGGGGTCAAAGACTTCTCATTTTTCTTATGGAGACAGTAATTACACTCAAATTGTGTCTAAATTCCACATCAGTTGTAGTATTTTATACTGTAAACTTTTAGACATTTAAAATGTAAAAGTCTAACAAAGCATTACATTTAATTTGATGACAACTTTCATGAAATCCTATTAACACATCTGAAAGATTGTAAAAAAAATTTGTAGTTCACTAGTATATCACTGTTGTTCACCTTATTAACACAAAAACACATTAAATGAGCTATTATTGCAACCAAATTAAAACATTTCTTTTAAATTTGATAAAGTGATATTGGAAAATGGATGAAAGAGAAATATATAAAAGCACCTGGTGAACAGAAGAAATGAGTTCTTCCTGTGCACTTATTTGGAAGCATTTTCAGTTTAAATTTGTTCTGAAAAAGGACTTTGCATACAATGAACTTTAGGGTATAAAGACAATAACATATATAATTATTTAGCCACAGAAATAATTCTATATTTGCTACAAAAACCCAATACTTTAGAAGCTTTTGTGCGGAAATATCTAAATCACTGCACCTCAGATATTTCTAGAATGTTGTCAATAAATACCAAACTTTTTAGAATAATGTTTCTCCCTTTAAAATGCTTTGAGAGTCTTATTACTGACTTAATGATGGTTATATTATGGAAATAATGCTATACCCCATTTCATACATTGAAGTTTGCTGGAAACATTTGTGGTTTTGCCTAATTGCACCAATGAACACAACTGACATTTATTCCCTGTGTGCAGAATGGACTCTTTTCCTTTATCTTGGATCCTCTTTCAAGAGTGGGGTTTTTTTGAAATTTAATAAGGGCCCAGGAAATACCATGTACACTCCAGTTAGCCACCAAAGAAAGAACTTTCATCTTGAAATCAAGCTCCCAGTTTTAGCATTTTGTTAAGATGAAATCCATGTCTTCTGTTTCATCAGATTTCATACGCACTAATTTAGCCTAAGTCAATTTACCTTTCAAGTGTCTGAGTCTATTTTCTCGCTCTCACTAGCTCTGTGGGGATTAATGACTCATTAGTATGACTTCATATTGTCTTATTACACACGGTTACCCTTAATAAAAGGTCTTCCTGCCATAATGTTTCTTTGATAATTAGATACCTACACCAAGTTGCTTTTTTTAATTATTAATTATTATCTGATAACATTTTAGCAAGTGCATTGAGCACACCGAGCATATAGCAAACTTGATGAGAATCTACAAGGTGCCAGAGGAAAAGTTCCTACTGTTCCCTGACCTACAGAATATATTGTAAATGGGCAACAAGAAAAATCAATTAATGCTTCAAACTGTTGGCACATAAGATAATGCTTTCAGAAGCACAGCTTGGTAACTTCAGAAAATCTATCCACAATAGGAATGGCTATAAGTGGAACACATTTGAAATTCTGATGTTCCTAAAGTGTCAATAAACAAAATGGGTTATTTTTTTAACATATAATTCTAGCTAAAATGCAAAACAGCTCAAACCTGATCACAACAGGAAGTCCTAAAAGCGATCATCTGTTTGTTCTCAGTCTAAAAACTAAATTATTTCTTATATCTTCTTGTACTTTTTATTTTTGTGTAACTATGAATCTGGAACACTGCAGAATACAGGCTTGATCTCATGGAAATCTGGCCTATTTTATCTTACTCTCATGAATAAAAGTTTCAGATACACTTATTCTAAAAAAAATCCCCCAGAAGATATTAAGAATAATTTCTGATACCATGTACAGAGAGTAATCCGTACAGTAATAGCATTTTGTGTACCTAAGATTTTGTGTATCTAAGCAGCAGAAACGTGTTTATGGATTCAACCGCATGTTGTTGTCACCTTTATGATAATCTATAGATCAGTATCTTCTGTAGAAGTTAAGTTTCTATTCTACTGTACTCCTGAAATGTATAGTGCTGTGATTTTAAGGAATACTTTTGAATCAGCAAAAATGTGAAATATGGCGTCAGATTCTATGAATTTAAACAAAAGAGGCAAACACAGCTGAAGCCACTGAAGTATCAATTAAACAGCATTTTTATTTCCATAGAATAGAAATCTAGAAAAGGAAATTTTTTGTGGTATATGCAAAATACATACTGCAGTATCGGAATATCTAAAGTCCAACATTTATCTTGCCCATCAAAGCCAGAAGTTCCAGCTTTGATCCACTATGAAGAAAGTTTTCTAACAAAAACTATTTTCTTTTAACTTCATGAATTTTGAGATTGCTTTTCTTAAAATCATGCAGGAGAAAGTAAAATTTACCATTTTTAATGTTCCTAAAATTTTATGCATTTTAAAATTTTCTTCTGGGTATGTGTGATTGAGTTGCACTTAAAAGCTTGCAGGACAAACCAGACATAACAAAATACATATGTGTATCTGTGTATCAAGTTGATATAATTGCAGGTCCTATAGCCATAACATTCTACAGAATTATAGACGTGCCTCTTGCCACCAGTAACTACTAAGTCACGCCTCAATATCTTTCAAGCCATGAGGAAAATAGCTTCTATAATGCAAAGAATAGATAAAAATGTCCCAACACTGTTTTCTGTCATGGGAACTTGCATGAATCTCTCCTTCCTGGACAAACTTTGCAATTAAGCTTAGAGTCTATGGACTTCAAATCAATTACAGCTATGTTTTGGAAGACTAGGAGTTTGAAAATACAATTACTTGCCCAGAACGTCATTCAATGCTTCTTGTTTCTTTTTGTTGGCTTTTTCCAGAATAAAATGTCTCCTGTGGTCGAGCTACTATACAAGTCTGCCTTTTTAAGCCAGTCATAAGTAGAGCTCATAAGTAGGCTGAACTGACACTAGACACTGCATAAACGGGATAAAAGACCTGATATTTTGAATTCTGACACCTAAATTAACAGAAGGTATGTTTTCCTGATTTGCTGATAATCAGAAGAACAGGGTTGAGGGTTTTCATTCATTCTGTCTGGTGTTTTCTGTGCTGTTGTACAACTGGTTTTCCTTTCTCATATAGATAGTGGTTTTGGTGATGTGTTTAATTCAGCTTCAGTGCCTATCTATTTCTTATCATTCACAAACCCTCCCAAAAACCTACCAGGCAAAACCACCATTGAAGACTTACCTTCCCATGTCAGAGCCTTCAGATGCAAATATATCAGGGTGCCTGGTGTGTATTTTGTGAATGGTTGAGAGTTCCTGACCAATCACATGCTGCGTATAATCGTCTCGCCAGGTAAAACCTGATAAATAATGAAACAAACAATCAAACAGAATCAAAACTATTAAAGTTTGGCAAAAATGTATCTTATATAAATAATATTAAAAGAAAGAAAAAAGAAAAAAGAAGCTTTGTCCAAGTGTGTCGTGGTTTAACCCTGGCTGGCAATTTAGTACCACACAGCCACTCGCTCACTCCCCCCTCACCCAGAGGGGTGGGGAGGAAAGTTGGAGAGGAATGTAAAACTTGAGGGTTGAGATAAGAACAATTTAATAATTGAAAAAGGAAAAATAAATGAAAGAACAATAATAACAATGATGACAGTAACGGTTATAATGAAAAGCGGAAGGGAAAGAATAAAATCCAGAGGGAAAGGAAGAAAGGAACACATAGTGCACGGGGCAGCTGCTCACCACCCACCCACCGATGCCCGGCCAGTCCCTGAGCAATGACCTGCTCCCCCGGCCAACCCCCAGGTATATACACCCAGCATGGCGTCCCATGGTGTGGAACACCTCTTTGGCTAGTTTGGGTCAGCAGACCTGGCTGTGTCCCCTCCCAGTTCCTTGTGCCCCTCCAGCCTTTTCCCTAGCAAGGCCTGAAGAACTGAAAAGTCTCACATCAAAGCCAGAACACAGCACTGTACCAGCTCCTAAGAAAATTAACTCCATCCCAGCTGAAATCAGGACAAAGTGGAACCCAAAAATGAACTACAAATTCTTCTCTTCTGTGTGAAATTATGTTAATCAAACTTTCCCTACAATGGAAGGCAGGCAGTAGATGATGTGAGGAGGTTCTGAAAAACTTTCAACAGAATTTTAGCAAGTTACAAAACAGCTTCAGTAGATAAAAAAGGGTTACTTTGGATAGCTATGGAAAAGTTATCTCACTAGCTGGTGTCTGTTGAAAGGTTGCTTTGCTTCTTCCCCATACACAGCACACTGTACCTTCTCTGTTTTCTCCATGAAACAATGCTTTTATAACATTAAGGAGCTAGTACTGCAATGGAAATACTATTTTGAGTTTTAGTATAACACATGTGGAGGTCAACTGATGTTTTCTTTATACTATAACGTGACAAAGAACTTTACAACAAGGGGGAAGCGCAACTGTGAGGACAAATTCCAGTGATTACTTATTAATTACATGCACTGCCAGTCTCATAGTAATTATACTTGAAATAATGGTGTAACTCCAAACATAATTGTTACCCAATTTGTAGATTTTAGATGTTACGGTAACACTTCAGTTCATAGAACTTTCCCATGCAATTATCTGTAATTATCAAAAAACTAAATATTACATAATTGTAGAGAAATTCTGCTTCTATGCCATGCACAGTAAAACACCACAAAACACTCAATTCAGTACCGGTAAAAGTTCTAGAGATGGCTACCCTGCCATCTCTATCTTCCTGTAGGAAACCACCTAAAGCAAAATCCTCTCTAGCACCAGATGAAAGGGGATGTATCTCACTGCCAGAATCAGCCTCAGAAAGGGGATTTTTGGTTCAGTCCCTATTTCATACATATGTTATAAATTTAATCACCATTGGCAGCCAACGTCAGATCTGTTGGTATAGAGCAGTCTCTTCAGATGCAGCTAAAGCATCATGAGTCAGTCTCAGCAGAACACAGAACTTGGCCACCTCGCTCCTTGGATGAGTGCTGTATTCAGTGGGCTATTAAAAAAAAGGAATGTGTTCAGTTTATTTCACCCTATTGAGGTGGAGTTTATTGCCTGTTTACTTAATCCCAGAAGTAAAAAAGAATTATAAGCATGACATTTGTCCATTCTGCCAAAGCAGACAGTTCTGAGAATGCAGAAATAAAACTTTATTTAATATTTACCAAATTTTAAGCCTAAGGAGTAGATACTTAAATAAGTTGGGTATAAGATTTAGACAGGCCTAGGAAGAATTCAAACTGTGCTGTTCTTTGAGATTTAGACAAGTTTTAGGAAATAAAGTTCCCATTTGGGCAGGATTTAGGTGGACTGCATCTCAGATTATTTTTTTTTTAAATTAATGAAAATACTACTAATAAACAGTCTAGAATGGCTTTAACAAACAAAAAAGCCCTCTGACACCTCTCTGACACTCTGCTTTTGCTCCTCCTTTCTCCTTTTCTTAAATAAAAATGTTACTCAAGTTTATTGATGAAACACTTCACCTGAAATCATGCTAGATGTTAATGGCTACAGTAAATTACTTCAGACCCTAGGGAGGTGGAAGAATCTTTATCTAAGCTATTTTTAGACCGGATTCATCCTTTCCAAATGCAAATTTCACCTTTTCAAATGTCCCATGTAGTAGATGGATTCAAATAATTTCACAGATTTTAATCTAAGGATGCTCATAGTATGTTCTTACATGAATACCCAAAAATGAGTCAACACACACCTATGACTATTTTGTTGTAGTGTATTAAAATTATTTTTACATGAAAGTTTATGTTCAAGTTTACTTCTCTGCTGCCTAGCACTACACATTTCTAGGGTTTTTTTATAAATTCATGTGGGAGGAGAAACTAAGATAACATTCAAGTTTAGAAGAATGTGCACAAAAGATGTTCAGCCAAAATACATATATATTAAAATAATTAGCATAGCCATAAAGCTACAAATTTATTAACTATGTGTCCAAAATCACTACCATTTCACTTTGTAACTCTAAACCAATGCTAGCACTATTAAAGGCTAAAAAGTACACAATACATAACATAAACTTTGAAGAAAAATACACAGGATTACTCTGAATAGTTTTGTACAAATTAAAGCAAGAAGAGTTATGTGAGGTACCTGTGTACAGACAGGATGCTCACTTCTCTCAGTCCTGAGCAATATAACTGGCTGCAGACAGAGGGTTCAATGCTTAGGTTTTCATGCCTCCACAAAACAAAGTTTTTGGTAAAAAGACATAAGAAACCACTGCAATCCCAGTTCTCAATGGTCGTGATGATGGTGTACCTTTTGTTAACTTTGGTGTATTTTCTGTCTCCTGCAGCACTACTTTAGCATTTTCTCCTAATGTATTTGAAACCAGTGCAAGTATACCATCCTTAATACTGTAAAAGAACACAACTGTTGCATTAAAAGAGAGTAAAAAAGGTGAAATTGAAACAGAATACTTGCTACAGAGCTTAAGAAACTAGAGTTAAGGGAATATGCCCTCTCAACTGTATCTGCTAGCACTTCTAACTCACGTAAGAATTAGAACAAGACATGGATGAAAAATGCAAATTTTAACTAATTCAAAAATCCTCTTGTCAATAAATTAATATCCCTGTTTCTTAAGCAGCTATCTCAGGAACGACAATGTATCTAAAGCTAACCTTATGCCAATCATTTTCCAGCATTGTTCCAGCTTCAAAAAAATCTCTCCCACACACTGAGCTCAATAAAACAGCACATTCAGGAACCATAATGCCACACTGACAGCTGCAATCAGAATTAAGGTTGAGAAGGAGCATATGACGCCGTATGGCGATTTCCTGTTCCCTTTGTCTCTGCCGTCACACCTAGCGCCAGCTCCTGGCTCACAACCCAATTATTACAATTTATCTCCACCGGCTGAGCAGGATCACAGCAGTGCTCCTGTACACGCATTACTTCCATGTCACTAACGGGGAACGGTATGGGGGATGTCCAACCCCTGATTAACCATCCCTCCTGCTGCAGGTCTGCCCTGGACCTGTGTCTCCCAACCGTGAATTCCCACAGACAGGCAATTCCAAGGAAAAAGAGGAGTCCAGCAGACATGGGAGTGACGCAAATACTACGACAACAACAGCAGCAGATATAAAATTGCTCTCAGTTGAAGAGCATTGATAGGAGAGGACTCCACAAAAATTGCCATTGATACAAATTTTCCACAAAAAAAGTAGCACTTTTCAGTGGTGTCACAGCCCAAGGTTTAATTCTTCTTTAATTGTAATTGATATTCCATAATCTAAATGTATGTAGAAAGGGAATACTGATGTAGAGACAGTGAAGACAAGTCGTTAAGACCTTTAGTAAACCAAACCTGCACATCAAAACCAAAGAGGTGCTCCAGATACAACACAGTCTTTCCTTATTATCATCATGTATCTCCTGGGATCTTTTCTTTCTACAGCAAAATTAATTATTATTATTACCCATGACTACAAAAATAATAATGAAATTATTATTGTTTAGGTCCCCATTATGTTCAACACTTAGCAATGACTATGCCAACACAGACTATAAGAATTATTTTATTAATTGATATCAAATCAAAAGCAAGCAGTGTAAATAGTGAAGAAAATATTTTTCACAGATTCACACTGGTGAAGGTGATATTAGTTTCTTTCTCCAAAATGCAAGTCAAAATTGTTTTCACATTTATCATACAATTTCACTTTTAACTTGCTTAATTAGCTTTGCTGCTCTACCAATTACACAGAATTATTGAAAGATAATCAGAATTCAAATATGTATTTCCTTCTCTTGGCTGTTCAATTTTTCTAAGTAATGGCATTCTTTCCTTTGATTTTGACTGTTTTTCATCTTAGAGAAACTCAATGTCTCTTCAAATGTACCTGACCACATCTTTCACGCATGTAAATTGTATTACCAACTGTTGAAAACACTAATCTGCTGCTTTTCTCTCTCAACTTATTTTAGTTTGGAATTATTCATACAAATAATCTTCACCCCCTCTGAAGGCTAAGCAAGAAAAACTTCAGCTCTTTAACTCTGCAAAGGAGTTCTGGTATAAATCAGTAGAGCCCAATTTACAGAAACAACAGTTCTCACTGCCCAAATATTTGGCTGTGCAAATCTTCCTGCTTGTGCTGTCGACCCTTTTCCTGACTCTCCTGGCTGAGGCTGCATAGGGCTCTGCAGGCAAATCTAGCAAAACCTGTGTCTGACAGGCTAACACTATAAGACTGAAATCCAACATTATTTTTCTGCATCAATATATTAGCAACAAAGTTATTTTATTGTACCAAGGCCATTCAAAGTGGCAGGAGATTATTATATATTGGCAGAAACCTATATATTAAAACTTGATCTGCCTTTGTCAGGAAAATCACTGTATAAAGGCCAAAAAACCTCAGAAGTTTTCAGACTTGAAGCCAGAACATGTACTATTTTTGAGTTGTGACATTATTTTTTCCCCCGATTTTGGTAACATTATTTTGTCCCTACACGGTGGATGATACAATAGTTTTTTCACTGAACTACCTTCAACTGCTACTTCATTTCAGCCAGGAAACTCTCAGTTGTAGAGCTCAGAGACTTTCATTCCCCATGCCATGTGTTGCAAATTGTTAATGCCTACTTTAGCTGTCAGAACGGCTGCAGAATTGGGAATGATTTGCTTTCTTCCCTATTTTCACAACAGACAGGTCAACGTACAGACATGCCTTTCTGCAAGCTGCCTTTCCACATTCTCCAGAGGAGCTGCACTTGTTCTCATCCCGGACCTCCATTTTCAGAGCTCAAGGACATACCCAATAAGGTTCACGTGTTTCAGCACTGGCTAAGTAGAAATTGCAGCTTTAATGCTGAGCTTGCTCTGTGTATAACAAAATTAATTATTTCAACTGCTGTATTTTCTACCTAAAAATGCAGCCAAAAGATAAAATCCTGACATTTCCTCTTACAAGAAAAGAAAACCATAACTTCTTCCCAAAGCAATTTTGCAATACAATTTGCAATGGCAGGTTATGGAAAAAATAGTAAAAGAGAAGTTAAACCCACCTCTTAAACCACAACCTTTTATTCCCCTGGAACTTTGGCTTGGAATATTCGTTTGTTCTGAAAAGTGAGACTAAGGATGGTTTCTACAAAATTGGAAGAAAATCTGTCAAGACAGTTTTGTGCTACACTTACACGAAAACTTACTCTAATTAAATGTGTTTGCTCTGGTTAAACACTGTATTGTCTTCTAGATGAAAAGAAAATCTGGTATAGACTGTATTTGAAGAACAACTGAGAATTATAAGCAGTCTTCACCACTCTTGTTCAATCCATTTCAGCAGGAACTGTGGTCACTCTCTCCTGGAAATCCTCAGGAGCTTTTGTTTTTTCCTTCCCTTTTCCACTGCATTCCCCAGCAGCAGTTCTGAGTACCAGATTTGCATCGGTGAGTTTGTTGCCATCTTTTGGAGCTTCTAGTGAGATTTTTATAATATGCAAGAATTTTAGTCGCTGCATTCATCAGCGATTCACTCACACTCACAAGCAAATAGCTTCCATTTGAATGAACAGATGAAAGGGCTGCCTAAGGATTACAGTTTCAAATTTTCATATATTGTTTTATTATACATAAAAGTGATAATCTCCATAGAATTAAATTACTAGCATGATCTGCTTACAGCTCTGATTTTAATTTACTCTAAGTAACTATCCCAGAAGGTGTAGGGAAGGCTTTTCTCTTCAGTTTTTTTTTTAATTTCTATTATTTGAAAAAGCCAAATGAGTGCTTCATTTGCCAAGGAGATTATAAAATGCTCTCACAGGACTCAGTATGCAATGTTTTCTTACCTTTATTTCAGCTCTTGTAGGCAGCTACAAATAATTGGTTTATACAAGAGAAATTTTCTAGGTGTTACATAAGATTTTTCTGCCACTGGAGCTGATAGTAATAAAAGAATAATATGATAATGCAAAATATATCATCTAACTACCAACTAGAATAGGCTACTTTCCAAAGACAAGAACAGAATGGATACGCAGAAAATACTTCCCAAATCATTGAGATAAATCCCATGCTATTCACCATGTTATATAATCCTTTTCACAAATTGATGACCCTCAACCTGAAAGCAGATGGTTCCATTCACAGAAATGCTTTTTAGGAATGAAGATATGCAAAAAGGGGGCTTCTTGAGTAGTTACTTTATATTATTGTTCAACTTTAATTTAACTCAGGTTCAGTTGCATCTTTAACTTGAATGGCTCTCTGTGATGTCTAGGCTGTGACATATTTATAAAAAACAACCAATCAAATGTAATATATGGTGAGCAATAAAGGTGCAGCTTCTATTTCTCAATTTCCTTCTGACCCTGGACTATGCACAGACATTTCCTCAGCGCTTTCAGCCCAAGGAGTTTTCATGAACATGAGGAAATATTCACATGCACCCAAAATAGTGATACTAAAATAAAGATGAGACTGTTTTGCTTGTTTCACTGAGCTTTGAACCCACCTGTGTTAGCCGACAATCACATCCAAGTGCATGTGACTATTTCAGATTTAACTCCAAAAGCCTGACGTTAGTTCTATACTGCAAGACAGCTCTTTTTACTACATTAATGCTCTGAAATCTCCTTTTAGAATAAGAAGTGGTGAGGTTTCATTTTCTGTTGAAATATCTTTCATTTTTTTCTGTTCCCTTCTCTTTCCTTTTCTACCTTATTATTCCTTTCTGAGATGTTGTACACCACTCTAAACTATCATTCATTCAACTCATAATGCAGGATCTCTTTAGTATGCAGAAATTGGTTGTAATGCTAGACTGTACAATGCTAAGAATGGAGATATTGTCCAAATAGTAGTTAACAATGCATATAAAATCAGCAGGTCTTCCTTCTCATTTTATTTTATCCATTTCATTTCATGCTAACAGTAGGATGACAGCCTTATTTTCATGAAAAATATAGTTTCTGGGAAAGGAATTCTGAAGTGCCTTCAGTCTGGGAATTAAAACATCACCTGTAACAAGGTAGAATTGTTCAGAAACGTCCTGGCATTTCAATAAGTATAGAAAATTAAGTGGATATACAGGTTACACATATTCTAGCAAATTCATCTCAGATCTACAGTTCTTCATGTATTTTTAAATGTCTACAAGCAGAAGTGTTCTTTCAGCTCCACGTATTGGTTCTCACCCCCATTTTGTGTAACTGCTGAACTCTCATTGATGTTTGTGAAAAATCAATTTTCAGCTGTCAGAGGAGTGCTTTCAATTGCACAAGCGAAGTCAATATAGGGGAGTGCCAAACTGGGCAGCACAGCAAAGGCTGCAGATGCAAATGCATCTCCACATTTGGTTCTGAATATAAGTCTTTAAGACTGATGCACAGACCACTGTACCAGCAGTACAGAGGGAACGTTAGAATGAGTCAGAGCAAAGCCTTCTACAGGGTTTTCACAGCGTATCACGCAGGGAAATCTGACATACTTGAAACACTTTCCCTAGCGAGGGCCTTTGGTCTCCTACTCACCATGCTCTGTTCTGCATGAAAAGCAATACAAATTAAAGCAGGAAAAAGGTAATACTTTTTTTATTTTAGATGATAAGCAGAAAGCCTCTATATAGTTTGTTTGGAACCATAGCCTTCATTTTCCACTTTTAAGCCACTTCTCTTGGACTGTAAATTCCTCCAGGAAAAGGCCATATATCACATGCATTTGTACAGTCTCTTTCTAAAGCAGTAACAACAATAACAATTATTGTTATTGTTGCTATTACTATTAATAAAAGCACAGCAGTTGCAGAAGTTAGGGTTCCCTTTGGAATCTTGTAAAGATCTTGGTGGCTGAAAGCCAGGAGTTTTCCAGGGAAGTACATTAGCCAAGCCTGTTTGCCTGAAGCAATGATGAACAATCTGCAGGTCACACTGCTCTCCCAAAAACCTGATTAGTGCTCCTCAGGTTTCAGTTTTAATTCCCCCCGTGTACAGAAAATACACCGTGAATTTGTGCAGCCCTGAAAGGCATTTTCAGCCAGAGGAGTATCTGAATTATCTTTTTTTTTATTCTCTTGTGCACATAAACTTTTTGAGTTTTGACCTTCCAACAACTGCAACAGCAAGGCACTTTACATTGCGTGACAGATATTTTTTTCATTTAAGCATTTTTAGTCTTTGCATTTCAGGGCTCTGATTTACAAGCTGATTACCATTAACAAATTACTGCACCACTCATCAGCTAAGGTACAGTGTCTGCCCATGTACTTAGCTGGTGCCCGTGGGTAAAAATGAGGCAATTTAACTTATTTTAGCCAATAATAGAAATGATTTAGTTAGATAAGCTCTGACTGAAATGATTTCCTACCTGGTGTTCATTTTCCCTCCCTTGTTTCATGGAGATAATACCTCACTAAGCTTTAATAACATCTTTGGACAATTCATATAATGCTGATTCACGAAGTCACATTGATGATTTGTCAGCTACATGCACTCTGATTTCTAGTTCTTTCTAGCTTCTTTACTGCCTTCTGGGGTTGATGTCTCCGAATACTTAAAAAATGCCATGCTATGAGCTGTGATTCAGTTTTACCACGATGTATCACAATGCTACTAAAAAGCAGATTTTTTTAAAATCTGTGAATTAGTTTTTGAACAAGACCATTGATGAATTAAAATACTGACACTGAAAGATCTGGAACAATCAGATATGAACTTAGAGCCCCTAAAATTTGAGTCTTTGTGAGCAGGGTTCCAGCTGATGCCCATTCATAACAAATCACTTCAAAAAGCTTCATCACTTTTTGCTCATCACCATCAAGAGATGCTAGGTTTAAATGTCATTTACTAAAAACTGTCATTAACAAAATGCCTCAAAACATGCAATGATGACATAACAGTGAAATAAAACATACAGAGGGAATATAAGTTTCCAACTGTTCTTGGGAGCAACTTTACCTTTCTATGTTCTATGTTCAGCTAAAACCTGAATGTTCTGAAATAGTTCCACTAAATAGCTCCACTAACTTCATGCCACCAAGGTCTAACGTTAACCGTGCAGAACTGCTATGCCCACTGTGCTCCATATGAACCACAGTGAACTTCCTCGGGGCAAAGACCACGGTTTGATGTGTAGCCTGGACCTGCAGGCTGAGCCACAGAGGAGCAAGCACCAGGAGGGAGGACCAAAAGCATGTTTTCCTTCTTTTGAATCTGCCCTTCAACTTGTAATGGGACACAAACTGACTCTACCTGCAACACAGACACAACAAAACCCAGTTTCAAGGGTTAAAGTTGTACTGCATTTTGTGAAGCATTTGAATGTTGTAGAATTTGGCCAGCATAAACAGCAAGCAGTGACAAGAATAGAGTTCACCAAGAGCTACAGCAATGTGTCATTACCTAAGTGGCAGGGAGGTGCTTTTTTTCTTAAGTTCAGTGTATTTCTACTATTTAAGGATCAGCAACTAATATCAAGGAACCAAAAATATTTTCAAAAATACCATTCATTCCAGAAATTTGTCCATCAGCAGTTCTGAACAGCATACAAAGCAGCAAACCTCCTTTAGAGCAAACACTGAAGTGAACCAGCAATAAAAAGCATTTAAAATACATTGGTGGTATAGCTCATATTTCTCTCTTTCACTTAGTATTATTACAGAAGATAAGTCTCCTGATCAGTGGCTGCCAGCTTTAAGAAATATTGATATATTTCTAGATAATCAACTGCTACCTATTACCATACTTTTGATGTGGTGGAACATTCATGTGCCTTATTTTCCACTTCCTCAGGGTATCCTGGTTAAATGTCACATGCATTTTTCTCCCATGTTAAGAAAACAAAACCTGCATATTAATTCTTTTTAAGAGATGCATAAGTAAGAAAGGAACATTGACTATTCTGTTCATCTATAAACTACTCTAATAGACATATAAATAATACTGGGAAAAGTAATGCAGCCTTAATTATCAGCAGTGTTATCCCTCTGTTTATAACAGTCATGATAAATGAAATCTCAGCAACCAACCTGATTGCTTTCATAGCAGTTTAACCTATGCTCAACAAAAGACACAGAGTTTAAAAAGCCAAGCTATCCATGTGTTTTACAAGTATGTTGTTATTTAATGCAAGATCTCTGTTCCATTGACCAGATTTCTGCTTCTTAGTCATGAAATTATGAGCAAATGTCCCTGTAAGTGTATCCAACAGCTAAGGTATCCAAGAGCTCTATACATGCCTCTTTAGATGTTCCTAATATCAGAATGAAAATGAGAAGAATTGCACTTTTCTCACTCCAAAATGCTCATTGTTCAGTTCCCCAAATCTGTAGCTCAGCAAGGCAATCTATTTAGAAAATGTTTGATTTGATGGCCCCAAAAGGCACAAATCTTGGAAAGGAATGAGAGAATAAACTACTGAAAATGGCCTGCTTCACCCATTTACATGCTACAGATCTGACCTTAATCTGGCATTCCTTATTCATAGTAACTCACACAGTGTTAGCACTTTCAAATAGAAAAAAAATACTCTTTTTTCTAGAAAAACAATAATTTTATTTTATACTTCAGGACTATTGGTTTGGTTGCAAGGAGTAGAGTAGAAGCTAGGATTAACTTGGTCTATGTACTACAATAAATAAAACAGAAATATGGGGCATTGAAAAGTCAATGATTTATTGTTAATTTGCTATTCCTAGTCACCATTTACTCCTAGGTCTCTATATAAGATAAACTATGTTTATAGATATAGATTTTACTTTACTTACATTATATGACATATGAAAGTGTTTTCTTCCATCAATTACTTCTTTACTAAATGCCAAAGGTTCAAACATATAAACTGATGTCGTCTGTTCTGACAGACAAATAAGACTAGTTTTGCACTTTACATTATATTCAGCAGTCAGTCAGGTTTGATTCATTTCGCTATACGCAGTACCAAGGTATGCCCCTGAAGCTTTTACAGCTTTAAAAGCTAAAGGTATCCGGTGTTTCTCAGATAGTTTTTGATCACCCTGTTTGCTTGAAAGTACATTAGAATTGGTCAAGATTTCCAAGGTTGCCACAAAGATAGTCCTATACCACATTGATATGTCATCAAAACCAAATAAGTCTCTCTTTCCACATCCATTCTGTATTTAGGAAAAAATCTGTTTTGTTGACTGGGGGGGGGGGGGGGGGGGGGGGCACGCACGTGTGTGTGCGTGTGTGTTTATCTGTGATCCCACATTACAGCTGAGGCTAAATAAGATTGTCTCAACACACCAGATTTCAGCTGCCCGAGCAGCAAGGCTGCAAGGTGTGCTGCAGTTGCCCGGCATCCCTGCTGCCAAAGCACCTCTCCTACACATTCAAATGTCACCCAGAATCCCATGAGGGTACCCGACACAGAAGCAAGGCTCCTTATTTTCCATGGCTCTCCTAGAGACTGAGCAGTTTATTTTGTTGGGTTATTCTGTGTAGATAAACATGTTACAATAATCTCCCTCTCCATCAGTACCACTGAAGTTTAGCTAGACAGTTGCCCAGAACAGGTTTTGCTCCAGTTCTTTGTGTAGCCTTTAATGGCATGGGGCTTTGCAAGCTGTGGTTGGATGGACGGGTGGAAGGAAACACTCCTGCACGGGAACTCAAGTAACTGTTGCACTGCCAAAGGTAAAACAGATCCCTTCCCACTCTCCTCACACTACCTGGACTTGCGCTGCTAACAGGAATAGGAAGCAGTACATAATTTTTTCATTACTCCTGTTATCATTCACATTAATGCCATGTCACACAAATCTGGTAGTCCAAATGAGGATTGTAATGGTTGTAAATCCTATTTACTTTTATTGTAAATTCTTCAAATGCCACCTAAGAAATGCAAAGCACTTTTGTCAAAACAGAAGTCAGGCTCATGAAAGAATACCTTCCACTCATGTATTATGATTTGGTTACCCCTATCTATTATGCCAAACACCCTCATATATATACAGCCTAGACATACCCCTTCTTCTATTATTCTTTGCATTATTTTTGTAGCCAGGGAAAAGTTTCCCTGACATAGTTTTGACAATTCCACAATTAATTTGTCTTCATCTCATTGTGTCCTTAATAACACTATGTAGGCAACAGATGTCAAGTCTTTCCAAGTGGAATGAAGCAGAAGTGAACTCACATACCTAATAAATTGTTTATTGAATATTTATTTTTACTTGGATGACAAAGTGCTAGTGAACCCGCTGGTGGTAAAGCCCATGCATACATGCTACAGCACAACATTTATTGAAGCAGCTATTCTTGCCAAATCTATATTGCATTTATAAATCTTCAAAACAAGCCCTGGTAAATGTCACTTCTTCTTAAATGCTCAGCAGAATCAATGACGAGTGATGCTGCCTTTGCCCTTGAAGAATTCACGTGTTTAGATCTGAGTCCAAATTCTAAAAACCTGTTCAGAAACACATGTGGTGTAAAGCACACATGCAATCTACCAGAAGCACCAAGGAAAGAAAGGAAAAGTTACTCTGAAGTCAAAAGCTAAATACAAACAGGAAAGCCTGTCTATTGTTGGTTTAGGCTTTGATTGTAAGCTGTGTCAAATACAGTACTTCAAAGCCCATTAACTTACTTCTATTCTGCATTGGAATATTTTGCAGTTGTCTTCCGTATCTTACCTAAAAGCTGTCAGTTGATTTTGACATGGTTCCAGTATTACATTAGGCACCTTTTGAAATAACTATCAATATCAATATATCAAAAGTATAATACTTTTGAAGTAAGTATCAATATAAAATAAATAAAAAAATCAAAATATACATTTACAATACCTAATTCAAAAAATTTTAGACATTAATCTGGCATAACATCAGGCAATACTGTCTGCTGTATTTTTATTTGTGTTTCCTAAGTACGCACTCTTCATTTTCTGGATGATAATTCTGATTTTTTTTTTTATTATATCTTTGAGTTCAAAGAGAACTGAAATACAAAAACTGAGCAATACAGTAAAAAAAATTATATCTACTTTAACTTCTTGAATGCCACCAGTGAATTGTGGAACAGTCTGCTCAGTGTCAGTGGGATGCCCATCTCCAAAGAGCAGAGTTGCTCTGCTAACCAGCACAGTCCAGATTTGCTATCATGCCTGACATGACACAACTCAAATGCTTTTCCAAGGAAAGCATTGCAATGTCCTCATTTTCCAGCTGGTTTTGTAACAGCTGTGGTTTAAAAGAGTATGGGGTAGTCTATTCAGTATTCTGAATTATACAGCGAACAGTATTCTTCAAGAGCATATCAACTGGCCTAGTACAATGACACATTTCTACGGCAGAACCACAGGTATATCATCTTTTTGCCCATGGTGGATTTCTCAGTCAGAGGAATTTCCCTAAGGAGAAGTGCTGTCAGCACAGTGCAAGGAAAAAGACCAGATAAAGAGAATCCATGGAGACCGAGAACGGAGAATGTCTCTCCTTCAGAGCTCTAATCCCCACAGCACCTTACACCCTACCACCCACAGACAGTCAGGGTTGCAGCAACCTCCGCTCACTTCTATAAGGATCTTTTCTGGGCAGAAACTGGACATGTGGTTCTCCTGACTTGATCCACACCTACGTTCCATGCACCTCCCTCTCTAACCAGCACTTCTTTTCTTTTTAGCAATGTCTACACTTGTTTCACTCTCAAATGGTGCTGAACATGTTAATTAAACATAAAATAATTGGCAGTTTGTCACAGAAATGACATTTTAACGGTAGATGAAATCTTGAGGCAATATTCATTGATAAAATACAAAGTAAAATGGAAAAAAATTGATTCATATCAAGACCTTCTGCTTATTGCTAAAGTCATCACAGTAAAAAAAAAAAATAACAAAAATTACTCTCTGTCTATTGATGGCTGCCAAATTGTCTCAAAATGGAAAACTGGCTTTGAAATGGAAATAGTTCAAAAGCAAAAAAAACCCCACTCCACAGCCCAAATGGTGATGATGAGCAAAAAAGGACTTCTCAAGCACACATCCAGGAAAATGGAGGACAAAAAGATTATAAGATTCTTTGCTACTTTTTATTTTCAAGTTAAACAAAACATTCACAAAAAAAAAAAAAAACCAACCAAAAAAAACACCACCAAAACAAATAAAAAAACCACCAAAAACCAAACAAAAAAACCCAAACAAAAAGCAGTTCTAATGCTTTCCCATTCTTTATAGCAGTATTTGATAGACATACAGGTAGGATGAATAATCTAAGTCAGCAAATTTACTCTATTTAGTAACATCCCTGGGGACAGTATGTTGTAGTTGGTATGAAGAGATTTATTGTGCTCTAGGAGACTTCAGAAAATGTGAATGTTACATTACAGCATTGTTTTATTCTAAATAAAAGATAAACCCACTACTCTTACAATTTAGATTTGGGTTTAATGTCTGCATTTGTAGTAGTGATTTGGAAAGCTTATAAAAAATACTTAAACACATACCACTTCTTTCTCTCTAATTCCTGTACACTTTGTTAAATAGCTATCTTAATGCAACAATAGCAGGATATTTTGGAACTTTGCAGGAGAGGTGGACTATAGGCAGCCACTAAATATTGGCAAAAGCATCACACATTGCAAAAAAGTTTCCAAATGTGTAATGCAAAGAGTCTTTCTTTTCATCCACCAACTCGGAAGACAGGTCAACTGATAAAAGGGAAGATTCCAGCCCCCCAGTCTGAAAACTACTGAAAGGAATGTGTCAAGATGCTCGAAACCTGCCCTTTCACCCACTTTCTCTCGCTAGGTGACAATGAAGTGAGAACCTGTTGGAAGAAATGATTCTCTGTATGCATCTTCTCAGGCTTTGTGGCTCTGGTTCCATACAACTATATCTGACAGCCTTGATTTGAAATAATTTGGGGAATTTTTTAATGTTCCCTAAGTGCAATGAATTAAGGGGTTAGAATAAGGCTTGAGGGAAAAACCACAACCTGCTTGTAGTATGAATTGCAACAAAACCTAAATAAGGAGCAATTTCCTATTACATATTGTGTTTAGTCATCTTAAATTCTTCAGTCTCCTTCCCGTAACTCCTTACAACATGTTTAGGACTGTGTGACAGAGATGAAGTATGACAGGTTCCTAATCTGCAAAACAATTGAAAAATGTTATTTTTTGCAGAGGCAATCCCACATTCATCTGCTGCCTGATTTAGAGTTTCCATCTGGACAGTTGGCAGTCACTCACTACAGTTCAGACTACCTCGAAATGTAGCACAGAGGCTTTGGGCGAACTCTGATTTAGATACTCAGTAAGGGAAGAACAAGTTCTTGCTAAAATCACTTCCATTTTCAGATGTATCAATCAAATGAACAGTAGTTTCATTTCCATTCTTCCAAAAACAGAAAGGTAGAAAACCACTTTAAAGATGAAATTATCGTCATAGGAAGTTTGTTGTGCCCTGAATCTCTAGATATAGTTTGAAATAGACCTGACGGGTTTAGTCCATTCATTTCTCCTCCACCTCTTCTCCATCTAGAGACAGATCAAATTAAGTAGGTTTGCAAGGAAAAAACAAAACAACAACAACAAAAAAATCCAACAAACAAACAAAAAAAACCCCCAAACACCAAAACACCCTGTAATGAAGAGGAAAAGCCAGTTTTCTAGAAACATCATTATTTCATTAGGGACATTCCCTCAACATCACTGTTCTCCGCATTACACACAAAAAATTGTAGTCGCTTTCTCCTCTTCCTCTTTCTGTTACCATGTCGTTAATTCCAACTGTGAAGCCACTGACCCTTGAAATTATTTTCACATGCCTGGAAAACACATGTGGCTTTTCCTTACCTTTATCTTTCTAGAATTGTTCTTTCAAAATTCTGTGTGCCCCCTGGAAAATATTAATTCACACAGGATTCTGTTAACAAATATCAAAACTTAGCCTTAGTTTTAGCCTTAGAGACTTAAACCTCTAATGAGGGAATTCAGAGTTCAGCTTGCATTATTCCTCACTAGTAACATAAAAACAGGTTCAGCATATGTAACACTGCTGCAGCTTAAGCACAGCAAGATATACCCTGAACTTTCAAATCCCTGCTTCTTATTTGTACAAGCCAGGCTATGAAAACAGACACTCCTAATGAATTCACTGAGAAATCCCTAGTAGAAGTAGCAATGGAAGACTTAGAACTATAATATTTAAAGCAACTGCAAAATTGTGCTTTCATCAGGAAAGGAGCCAAAGCTTTGTTAGTTTGAAGCTTACATTCATATTCGGCATAATAATTCAAAGTATCATTGCCTGCCACTATTAGGAGACAGGGGTCAAATATGGCAAGAAAAAAAAATTACATTCACAAGCTATACAAAAGAGAAAATAGGCTCAAATTGTATGAAGTGCGGTGACATTATTTAAATGTCTTTGTTAATCAGGGTCCTGACATAAGAGATGGTGCTGAGAAGAATTTGCTCTTCAGACCCTTCTCAGCATGGGTCAAATCTGCTTAATATTCCAAACGTTGAGTCTAGCTGAACCACGTTACCCCTTTATGATCTCTCATCTATTTTTTTTCTCCTTTGAATTCAAGATGCACTGGTATTTTCAGTTTTCATCACTGCTAAAGGGCAGGGAGGCTATAGTATAAACAGTGAAGTTCCTTTCAAGCCTTTTTTTATAATGATTTATACATTATACAGCTGTTAGACCTGCAGAAATTTTTGCAGAAAGTGAGAACACAAAAAAGAAGTTTGGGAATGTTTACTTGAGAACTTATTTATTCTTTCCAGTTGCTCCATGAGAGATGAAAAATAGGACTATCTGCTGATTCATACATGAGAAAATAAGAGCAGTCTAATTTCCACCCCATATAGCCACAACAGTGTGAAGCCCATGCAAAGCAAAGAACGATGAGGTTCACAGAGCATTTAATGTACAGATGATGCTGCTTACTTATCTGCACTAACATCCCATTTGAAGTATGCCCGCAAGGACTACGGAGGATGTTTCAGGTGGCCAATTGTCACTCTTTCATAGATGAATAAAAGATGAAGACCAAAGTCACATAGGCTGTAGCCAGTGCATTGGTCTCCCCATTCTCTGGTAATGTTTGTGGAGAGCAAAAAGGGCTCTTTAACAGAAAAGGTGGCTCTAGCACTCCTGTTGGAACCATACACTAGAGGATGCGCTCCGTAGTCACAAGATCAAGAACTTGTGTTCCTTTATGGTTCCTTCTTCCCCCAGCATTTGTGTAGCTTCCCTAGCCATCCACAAGCTTAATCCCTTCCAGCTGTTGTCCCATCACTCAGACTTGCTACCTGAGGGGTCTGGAGGCTATTTTTGTTTCCCTGCCAAAATACTCAATCCATAAAAGATTTTCTCACATTTCAAGCGGGACATACAGCACAATGAGAGGACATGAAAGAGCAGCCAGCCAGTTTATTTTGATTTATTGGAAACATTATGGGATTGCCCAAAGGCCTTGATCAGAGTCCAGTCGTGCTCAGAGCTGTTCCACCCTGTCTGCAGCAGTGCAAGACAGTAAGATAGATGAGGTTGCTCAAGACAAGATGAGATCCAGCCGACCTGGGGACAACTATTTTTGCAGTGGGGATTTAGGAAGGACACACTACCATAAACACCAACTGCACCGTTGTGAAGGTGTCAATAGCCTGATGTAAATGAATGATTTGAGAAACTGCAATGACACAAGTCAGACCATCTGATATTATTTCCTTTCAAGCATTCAGATAAATGTAGTAAGTTTTCACACTCCCTACCAGCATTTGTTAAAAGCTAGTTTCCATAATGTTCCTGTTCAGAATCGAAACCTAGCCAATCCTGACTACTCACTTCACAGGATGTCATATCCTGTATTTACACTTACTGCTTACTTTTTTAAATTGCAGAGAGAGAAGGGAATGCCCCATTCAATTCAGAAGGGATAAAGCCATTGAATTCAGCTTTGAGACAAGTCTTCACCAAACAAGTGTATATCACAAGTTGGAATAGGGTGGCATGCTGATCAGGTACTTAGAGTTATACCACAGGTTATTTTCCATGTTTTCCATGGGTTTAATACACATTTCATGATTTCTTGTCCATGGTTCTGATCCCTTTATGTTCATCCTGCTGTAGACACCCAAGCCCAGTGACAGCTTAAGGGCTATAATTAGAGCCTTGGAAGTTAGGAGGAGACACCAAAAGTATTGAACAACTGAAAATGTTTTGATACCTTCTTTCACAATCAGCATGGGCAGCAGCAACCAGATGCTATAGATAAGACACTTTTGGGAAGGGAGGTGCACTACACAGTGTTGGTACAACACTGGATAAATGCACTGTATTTTATTGGAGATGGGATACTTGCACTTCATTTATTAAAAAAGCCCTCAAAAGAACAAACTGAAATAAAAAAGAATAGATCACAAGGAGAAGTATGAGGTAATAGGAGGAAGGATTTTGGAAAAGAAAGGAGGGGAAAGAAGGTTCCAACATATTTTTCCTCTCCTTCTTACAATTTTCTTCACGGTGTTTTTTGGTTTTTGGTTTTTGTTTTTGTTTTTGTTTTTTTTTGGGGGGGGGCAGCTTCAGAAGGAGAGTATTTAAGGATTAAAAGAGAACTCTTCCCTTCAAAGAGCCAGTTTCACCAAATGTAATGTTGACAGGCACTGTACAGCTATGGTGTGTATTTGGGAAGACATAATAAATACGAACTGAAAAGGTCACATCTTACACAGGCACCTTTGACGACTCATGCAGACTCTCTCTCAAAATCCAGCTCAGAAGTAGATACAGTAACACATTCCTTCCCTCCAGCATTCACAGTAACTAGGGTTTCAAAACCACTTAAATTTCCTATTAAAAATCTCAATTCAGGAATATACACTGCTCTGGTTTAACACGTTCCCAGAAAGGCAGTTGTGCTCATGTATTCCATGTGGCAGTCCAAGTTTGACATGGAATCACTTCTTTTTCATAACAATAAATAAAACCTACAGTTTTCAAAGGAAACAAAATAGACAGCAATCCATTTATGACATCTCACTCATTCATGCTCACACTCTACTGCCAATAAATATGTAAGAGATTAATGAGACTTCAGATTGTAGAAAAACAGTAAATAACTGCAATGTTTTTAAATAAAAATAATGTGTGACTTGATTTCTCTTCTTTTTCATGCGTAGCTATTCGGATTGAAGGGGTTAATTCATTTCCTGAGACAGAAGACCTTAGATAAGCTTGGTCGTTATGTAGGCATGTCTGGGTTGCTAGGAGTTTAAACTATCAGCTTGCAAATGGAGCTATTTCAGATCCCAGGTGATCCAAAGAATAGGTTCTCCTTGTGCACTAAACGATGCAGGGATTATGTGGAAAAAAAATCATATGCGATCATATAATCAGACTCTGGACTGTAACACACAAGCACAAAGCTGCTGAATGAAGGCAGTGCAGGAAATGCCAGAATTACATTTGTCTGCCTTCTGAACGTTTGATTTGCAGTCCTCAGAAGGTTTTTTTATTATTATTGGTTTTTTTTCTTAATCATAACTATTGTCTATAACACACACACAGAATATGATACAGTACTGGGTAATAAGGAGACTTCTTGTGTGCAGCTCCTGCTCATTAATTGTCCTGGTATTTTTCTTACTTGGACATGGATATTCCGGTGGTTAATGATATTATATCTTCTGTATATCAGCTCACTCATGCATATGACCATTTGATTGCCTCACATACCCTGTTTAACCTAATTATCACAAACACTGATGTCTCAAGAATTTTCTGTGGCTCCAAGATCTGCACTATCAAAAATAGGCATAACTCTCTAAGCAATTTCTGTGCTTGGTTACAATACAGTAAACCAGTGCCACTTTGCTAAGTTAAATGCATTGATAAACACTGCTGAACCTATCAAAAACATTCTGTACCTTATGCTATTGTTTGCATTAAAGCAAAGGCTAAATCACCTATATAGAATAAGAAGGGCAGGAGCTTTAGGGAAGGGGAATTGCTTTTGTGTTTTTTCCTTACTTTATATATGCATGAGAAACATCACAAAGTACTTAGTAAGGGGAAAAAAAATGCAGGCTTGAGTTTATCCAACAATGAAAGTAATCAGAACCTGTCATACAGTATATAAAATATGTTCAAACACATACTTGACTTTAATTTATTGGTGCTAAAGCTCCCACTGAATTAAACCAGAGTTCAGGGTGCTAAGCACCCCTGTAAATCAGAAGCTTCATGCACATGTAACTGCAGTCCCGGGCTGCCTGTTTAACAGGAAATCACTTTTATCATCGCAACAAGTCGAGGAGAGAAGCCCCTGACCAGAATGCTATTTTTATCTACCGAATCGGTGACTCTGTGTAAACTATTTCTACAGGAAATAGATATGTAAAGGTGGCATCAATTATTAGAGTTTCAATTAAGGTACTGAAAAGCAGGAGATGCCATGCGTAGCAGAAATGACTAATTTGAAAAGGGAATAAAGTATATTTTTCAGCTGAAGTTTTGTTTTGTTTTGTTTTAAAAAAGAATTTAGGCAGGATATTTATTCTCTTTTCAACAAAGGAGGTGACAGTATCCATGTGTGATAAAAATCTTCTCACTTCCTCTTTTAGACAAAGGAGGAGACACAAGGGTAATTTTCATATTCAAGCCCCTCAATTATTAGTTTTGCTACCTTCCCAGCCCTTGCCAAAAGCCTCAGCTTTCCCTTTCTCTTGAAGATCAAAGAAAAAATCCTGACTATGTGATCATGAACTGAGAAACAACATGGAGATTAAATACATATGTATGGGCACACGTGTTTCGATCACCAAAAATTAACAGCTTGTGTGTCATCATGCTACAACATCTTCATACTTGCCTATTTGACACATAATTGTTGATTTTTACATGAAGCATAATGACAAAGCATCTGATTTTTAATGTTTTGGGTTAGTTGAACGGTTTGAGAAAAAAAATCAGGGACAACAAAATGAATTTGCAGAAATTACACAGAAACTGGTCCTGTTTCCGACAAATTCAGTGCACTCCATTTAACTTACCTCCTAAAATCATCAGAATGTGGTCAAGAATGGCAGAACAATCCCTGCAAATGAGTAATAGAAGCAATACTACTGCTAATAACACAGTACCCTACATCTATACATTGCCTGCCACCCCAAGGATGCTAAAGCATCTAAACCTCCTGCATAAGGAGTAAAAGTCAGACAAACAGATTAAAGTCCAAGCTGTCACACAGTACCCCCCTGGCATTGACTTTGGTCTAGGACAGCAGGTCATTTCTCTCCAAAACCTGCATTAAATTTTCCACTCAGAGAAAAAGGGAATCTCTCTGATCAATCAGGATACAAAAAGCCAGACCACGTTTAACTTCACACAACTCAAGACTCCTCTCATGCCTGAGTCTTTTCCCTGCCCGTATTTCTCTGCTTTAACTTTTCTTTACCACTAGTCAACTGTGAACATATATATGAAGATTTGATTTTGGGGAAGCACCTTCAACTCGATCCACTTCAGCTGAACCTTCAAACACTCAGCCTCCCTGACTATCAGGCCATAAATATAAGAGAAGTAAATATCTGTACCCTGCAACCTCTCGTCTCCTCTCTTTGCGACTGCTGCTCACAGCTTCCCCAGGGACCGAGTTATCCACAAGAGTGGCATTATAAATTCAACAATGTGCAATTCATTTTCACAGTCCTCAAAGATAACATACTCAGTTTTAAATTATTGAGTCATTCATTTAACTTAGGATGCCTGAAAATCATAATTTTTATGGAAAGTAATAAATTGTAATTGCACATTATAAAAATATAAGTAAGAGAACACCCGGATGTGACACAAAGAAAATACCTCATTCTGTCAATGAGTGTGATTAATTAATGATGATTTCTAATTGTAACACATTACTTACAGAATTAACACTTTTTGTATCTATCTGCTAACCCCACTTTTAAAAAGTTATTTCGGCTGCAAGTGATTCGTGAGTTGTTTTTCTTTTAATAATAGTTTCTCTGAGTGCAGCCTTCCTAGAAGCAGCAGGAAGCAATGACAGGCTTTGGCTGCTCAAGCCCCTGCATGGAGCACTTTCAAGTGGGCACGTAACTTAACATAAGCCCAACTATCTGGACTCATGCTAAGGTTCATATCCTGACCTGCTGACTGTGACGTGATGTAGGGACTCCTGAACACTACACGTTAAGAAAATGTTCCTATTAAATTGACAGTCCAAGTTGCACTAATGTAACTTTCAATTCAGTATCTAGCAGGTACTGCAGTTACTGTTTACCTGGGTGAAGCTGTAGTGTTGGATACAAGCTGGAGCACTAGCCCCACTGCAAGATTACAGACACCTTTCCTGGACAATACAAGCCTTTCCAAACAGTCCCAAGCAGTTAAATCCAAAGGCCATCTCCTGCTTAAAGGAACAGCAGAGCTCCAATAGTATGGAGTAAGCTGGGTTGTTATCATACTGCTTGTTCAAAATGGTAAAGTATCATATTTACTGGTGCTAGCAGCCGCTGGTCTGGTATTATCAGTGATTACTGTGAGATTCAAAATTTGAGTCTAGATCTTCTCACAATTGTCCTGGTTTCAGCTGGGACAGAGTTAACTTCTGGTGATTGGTGACTCAACAATTTACTGGTGGTGGTATTCTGCCAACACAGGATAATCCCTTGCACTGTTCTCCATTTATTTACCCGGTCTGGCAGTAGCGATACTGTGTTGAGGGCTGCCTTGTTTGAGCTGGAAAAAATTAGTATCTTGACTTTCATCTTTTATGAAGTATTACTTCGTAATTAAGGTTGTTTCTTTTGTTATTTGTTTCTGCTTTCCCATTTGAATTCAGTCTACTTCAGCCAAATCTTGTTTTTCTCTGCTAGATTATAGAGGTAACCAATATTTTTGACACAGTAAGGCCCTTCTGCACTGTAAACAAATTGTCTGTCTTTGAGGTAAGCAGAACAGATGGAGCTGTAAGCTTCTCACTATAAGGCATTCTCTCAAAATTATTTTTCTGACCCATTCGTTTGCCTTCTTCAATTTGCCAACATAATTTAAATAAATACGGACACACAACTAAACGAGATACTCTAGTAGCTGCCTGACTAATGCAATATATATAGAGAGAAAATCACTTCCCTCTCCCAAGTCACTATTGCAATCTGTATATCCATGATCTACATTAGGTCTTTGCCCCAGCTCTCACATAAAGCCCCAGTGAGCTGCTTGTCTGGTATGATCCAAACACCTTTCTCAAGTACAAGCCCTCAACAGAACAGAGATCCTCACTGCAGCCCCCAGCCTGCATTCTCTTTATAATTTATTTTTTTTAATGGCCCATCTTGGCAATCATCCTAAATTCCCTGATAGGACTTAATTACTGGTCACAGTTCCAATAGTTTGTAAGTCATCTGGAACTTTTGTTACTGGCAGCTAGAAAATGTGTCTCTCTAACTTACTCAAAAAGTTGTGGATAAGAATTGAGCCAGCATCTATCCCTAAGGAATTTCACTAGGAACAATCTTACTTAAATCTTATTATTATTTTGGGAGTGTAAATCACCCTTTCATCCAAATAAGAAGCAGTATTCATATATTAAAAGATATGGGAAGCCAGATTTTCCAAGGCATGGCAAATGATGGACTTTATTATGTAGAAATGTAAAGGACACATATGAAAATAACATGCACTTATCAAAAACAGTGGTCCTTAAAAATAATTTTCTTTTGAACAAAAATCCTTAGACCTTGTGTTTTGCAGATTTCAATGTGCATTAGAAGAACACAGAATAATACTGTATAAAATAAAGAATGCATATGTTTATACACATTTGGACCACAAAGACAGGAATTAAAAAAAAAAAAAATATCAAATAACTGCAATACAGTATGAAAAGCACACTAGATGGAACTACACTAAGACTTCCATAATGGTAATATTTTATTCAACACGGGCTCTGTCAAGGATACAAATCCTTTCTGCCTGTCCCCAGAGTGTCCAGGCCCAAAATAACATAAGATTAACTTTCATGACAGAGTTTTTGTCTTCAGGGTGAGGAGGAAGGCAGAGGAAAAATGTTTTTTCGCTGTGAAGGAGGAAGTCTGAAAGCAGATACAAGTTTATAATAGAAAAAAAATAAGCATCTTTTCAAATATTTTCAAATTACCATAACACCAGAATTCAGGAAAACACTGAAATGTGAAGCCCATTCATCTTTCTGGAAGCGACAAATGCAACTTAGAGCAATGCTAAAATATTTCTTGGATAGGAAAGCTTCTAAAGGGACATCTGCATTACTACTCCGGACTCCTCCTCAGTTCCTCCTCCTTTGCTCTTTGCTCACCAAGAGAGATGGCCAAGGCAGCACGTCTTGGTGGAATTTGTAATATAATCAGTAAGATGCCACAAAGCTGCATATTTGATGCTAGTTTATTATTCTCATTGTGCTTCTGCAGGTTCGGTCTCCCCCCCCCCCAGCCTGCACTCCTCCCTCTCTTCCACAACCCCCCTCCAGAGGCACAAACAATTGTAGCTCAAAAGCTGCATTACCTCTCATTTTACAAAATTTCTGCAAGGAATAACCTTTAACTCATACTCTGCCTCCTCCCCTTCCCTGCCAAAAGCTTTATTCATTCAATTCTTTTTCAACCTCAATTACTTCTCATTTAACAAATGGTTGATATAGCAGTGAAGCACTACAGTAAGAACAAAGGTTGGTGCTCCATTGCAATCTCTTCAGGGTAGAATTAAAGGCAAATTCTCTATCAGAGAAAGCCACCTCTCCTCGATTTTTCTGTCACTGCATTATTATTATACAGCTTGTCTCTGAAAGGAAAGCTCTCAGGGTGTCATGAACTCTCAGAGAATTTCTAGTCTACAATGCCTCTCAGTAAAAAAGGGAATGCTCCAGAGAGAAAATAACCTTTGTGTAAGGAAAGGTTTGTTCTGCAATATTGTCTGAGCATTGGCTTTTCAGGGAAGAAATGAGTCTTTGCATTTGCATTACCAGAGTGCAGAAACTGGTCCAAGAGAATATCACTCTGCGCAGCCTAAGCTATACTGCTCTCTTCCCTCTGATTGAGAGACAGAGAGACTTGAGCAGGATTAGGCAGTATATACAATCCCTACTCTATTGATACATGTCCACAGCAGAACACACACAATTGAATTCAGAAAACGTGATTCCTGTTCATTTCAAATGGTATTCTTCAACTGAAAAAAAGCCATGTCACTTGCAACATCTCTTTTCTGATCTCATTTGAAGGAATAATGGAAGAATACATTCCTAATTGCCTTTTCCCTCATTCCTCAATCATTCTTTCATATATTTTCCCCTGATTTAAAATACTTCAAATGCAGGCATAAATTCTTGCCCTTTGCTGGAACATCTATAGCAGCAGTTTATGTCAGCAACAGGACAGCAACATTGTCATGGAGACAAATTAGAGATACTCCAAAAGAATCCTAAACTGTCTTGTCTAGAAAAAATAAAGACTGCTTATAGCAAGTATCATTCATACACATATAAATATACACAGGAACACACACATTCTGGCACAGGAAAGAACGGAGAACAGACAAAAGTGACAGATAATCTTAAAAAAGGGAGGAAATGAGGAGAGAGATTCCAAGCTGTGTGAATTGTTAAATGCCCACTGACATACATGGAACTCTGATAATTAATTTCTGTTAAGGATTTGTTTCTGAGAAATGAAAACCACTCTCAGCCTGCTCATATCCTGCTTTCCTGAATTGTTTTAATTACACAAAAATTTAGGTGATCTATTATTTTTATTTCACATAATTTTATGTATTCCACTGCTCATTCTAAACAACTATTTTTTTTCTAATTTGTTTTAAAGTGAAACACTTTCTTTATCCAAATGAGACTAGAGAAACAGAATGTGGAAATGTAAAAGGAAGGTGAAATGGTTAATGCAAGAAATGACTTATAAATACATAGGGAAAAAATAAAGAACAGCAAAAGAAAAATAAATTTTATAGTATTCAGATTCAGGTTCAAGCTCAAAAAGAAGCATGATCAAAATGTATCGTCCCTTGATAGTTACAGATTACTGAAGACAGTGGCACTTCCATATGCTTTTCTTAATACTGTTTACAAATTACATCCTTCCGGGAGTTGCAGAAATAAAAATTGTACTTCAAAGGCATGCACGTGGGTTATTAGCTAAAGCTAATGGCCACCATTCCCACATATCTGAAAGATTATTTTTTCCCCTGAAAGAAAAATAAAACTAAGAAAAATGGTATCATATTTGATGTTCTGCAAACATTTTAATAATACATAAAGTCTGAGTTAGAAAGGAAAACAACTCAAACCCAAATCAATAAAGTCTGTAATACTAAACAATTTCAGTTTACCCTCCAGTTACTCTATGTCAGTGTTTACTGCATGTTGTACAGACTACTTCACATACCTGCTTGCCTAGGATATTCTTAGGGCTGTGAATCCTTTAGATGTATCCCAAATGCTGAGATAACGCTATTTAATTCTCTGGAATAATAAACAATTAAAAAAACCCACTACTGCTGTCATTCAGTTATACTTAAAAATAGCACAGCTAAGCAGGTGGTGAGTAGTGATTACTGTGCTTGCTGTCACCGATTGACTGCAGATTGTGCATACAGCAAATCTATGCCAAGATATCTAGTTATTTTTGTTACTCATCTTCTCCCTTCCTACTCATCAACTTTACCTAAATGTGTTTTTCAGCTGTAACATGTTGAGTTTTACACTGTAGACTCTTAAAGGCAGGTATTATCACTCTAAACTTGGTTACTACCTGTGGAAAAGGTCTTAGACTGCAAGCTAAATTCCAGCCTAAGACTTTGGTAATCACTCAATGGCATCTTTGGAGACAGACTTGACCCCACAAGGTTAAATATGAGCAATAAGGGGTTAAGCTTTTTGGTTCCTGAAGACTTTTTGACAGTGCTAAATGCTGAAAAACACATTTAGGTGATGTTGAGAAAGGAGCAAGCTGCAGATTGTAAAATTTTAGGTTAGCCACTTGTTAAATTACCATCTATTTGTAAAATTATTTTAAGTTTGAATGATATGAAAGATGAAGCTAGACATAAAATAAGTATACTGCAGTTACCTGCAGCATTTCACAGTTCATTTCCAGAATATTTTGGGTCTTGTACTCTATGGCTCTTTTGTATAAATGGTTAGTACTCCTGGCCAGCTCATCATGACAGTACTTCTCTAGTATGATGCAGTAGATATCATAAGAGGCTTTTAAAAAGGGGAGGGGGGGGGGGGGAGGGGAAGAAAACGTTTTCAAAACCATTGTCAAAATGAGGGTCCAGAAATCAATTTGTAATTATCTGCCAACACAAATCTAAAGGCTTTTCTGTGATAAGGGTGGTAATCCATAGGGCTGTAATGTGAATTATTTCAAAGAATAAAAGACTGATTTTCCTCATGACCTATATAGCTTTTAGTGAGCTTTAAAACAAAATTACATTTTATACTTCTCATGAATGGTTTTCTCCCCCCTCCTTCCCCCTTTAAAAATGCAGGGTTTTGTCCCATCTAGTAGGCTTTCAGCTTTAAATAGGACTCAGTTTCTTCCAATGTTGATACATTTTGTTCCACTGAAAGTGAAGGCTCTGGCTTTGCAAAAGAGCTGAAGCTTCCTCTGTACAAAGGCAACCCCTTCCAAAAGTTTAAAAGTAAACTACAAATGATATTATTGTGTTATTTTTACACAGAAGCTCAGCATTAGAATTATTTTTTTCCAGAAATCTTTTAGCATAAAAATATGATAAATAAATATTTCACAAGGTACAAAACCATCAGGGAACAGCTTATCTGAGGTTAAAATGAAGTCAAATGAATATGAGGGAAAAAAATATAGGTTTGAGCATTTGCAACAAAATGAAAAAAAGACAAAGTGCAACATTTTCAAAGAGGGTGACGGCCATATACAGATTACTGTATTTATCACCTCAGCTCCTGTGGCCTCATGCCAACAGAGTGATTCTGGATGCAGCTGATCACAGGCACAGCTTCTGATCATTCGGCAGTACTGAACATTGACTAAGATCTTGTAGATACAAACCCATGAAAGCTTCTGCATGGGATACCAGTTGCAACTTCCTTATGCAAAGTTGCCTCCACATGCTTTTACTTACAGTTGTTGCACACTTAAAAATTGCTTTCCAGGAAAAAACAGTAGTTTCAGTGTCAAAAACATTAAACTTATTATACCATTAATATTGTAGAGAGTATATCTCTACAGAACCATTTAATTTTTTGAAAGAATATTTGGTTCTGTTGGATTTATTCAGAGATTCAGAAGAATCAAGCATTACTTAAGTCTATCAGCCCAAAAGTGTTTTGGATCTTAGTAAGTAAGAGCTCCCTGGGATAATTGCATACATCCCACTCTTATTAACAATAAACTGAATTCTCAGTTGAAGTACCTGCTGTAATATATGTCAGGATACCTTTGCATTAGCAACCAGATCAAACTGTGGAAGTGTGATGGATTTCTTTACCAATCTAAGATTCTTAAAACTATTCCAAAATTAACTTAATTATTATGGATTTTTAGGACAACTGTTTCTAAGAAATTTAAAAAAAATCAATTGACTTGTTTTTTTCTGCTGCTAATCAACTAACTTATGCAGTAACTACCATGGAAAATAAGGAATGTTCTCTGCTTTGGTTTCAGAAAAGGTTAGACAGGTAGTTCTTTCCTAGTACATCATTTGAATCTTTAAAAAATGGTTTTGTAGGTGAGATCTAGGTGAGATCTTTTCATTACTATATCTACCCATTTTTCTGAGACTTTTTTTGTAGTATATTCTTCCTGCTCAGAACACAACACATAATTTGTGTTTCGACCCTGTATGTTTGTACACTGCGTAGCATTTTAAGGCCATATTCAGAAGTCCTGCATGAGGCCTTTTAAAGAATAAATAAAAAAATACAGTGCCAACATCTCCCTGCCAACTCTTCTGCAATTGGCAGGCACTGCTCATTTAATAACTTTACTCTTCACTAGAGAGTAAACCTGTCCCCATAAGCCATATGTCTTTTTCCAACATTTGTTTCACTTGAACTTACTTTCTGAAGGGACAGTAAAGTACATAATGTCACAACAACTTGCTAATGCCGCAAGCAAGGTTATCCAGTGTGTTCTCAAAATCTAAATGGTTTCTATCAGGTCAAAAAGGGTGAAAGAGAGCAAGGTGGAGATCAAAACTGTTTGATTCCTTCTTACTTCCCAGATTAGTAAATTAATAGTAGGTTAACACAGTAATAAAAGCACAGACTGGATGGTTTATCCAATCTGATGCAAAACTACCCAAGACTCTCTGGCAAACCCTTTTCTGCATTATGACTCCTTGGGAAATGTCATCTCCTGAACACAAACAAGAGCAGCTCTGAAGATCCTCTAAGCTACACCACAGACAGCACAGCTGGCCCAGACATAAGGACATGGATCTACCTTCAGCACTTTGCCCTTCTCCCTGTTGTTTCAATCTGAACACAGCACCTGGCCTTTGGAACAGCCAAACATGGCTGAAGAGGCAAGTTCATAAAACTTGCATAAAAAACTTGCAAGACGCCAGAAGTAGAACTCACTGCACTGTTAATCAACTCTTATCTTTTAGGGGGAAAAAAATGCAAATGTAACATCATTAAAAAAATGAAAACTTTTAATGAAAACAAGAATTACTCATACTGCTCCACAGAGGATAAAAGATCTCTCTGGATTCTACTCTAATCTAGTTTCAGGGTAATTGTTAAAGTGTTTGAAATATCTTATCTCTCCCTCCCCCCTGTTTATATTCTTGACTTCTTTAATGTACAGATTGCCTTTAATTTGGTTGACTGGGATGTCAGTTCTGTATGAGACTCCCATTCAACTCCCAGTTAAATAAGCATTTCCCAAGAAATAAACTTCTGTCCTTCCCCTTCCCCCACACCTTCGGCCCAAAATGCCTATCACAATACACGTGTCAAAGGCAATTTTATTGCCTTCTCCTCACCCCATCTTGCAGGCTCCTTCCTACAGATGTGCAAGAGAGTGCTGTCCTCAGACCCTGCTTGCTTCTCTGCTTATGGTGCAACTCTGCTCAAAAGAGCTGTCTTGCTCCAAATCACAGTGTTACAGCTTTTAGATCCTGTTTTGTTTCTCCATTTCCCTGATTCTCAGTGACTTTTCTGTGCTAAGTAGCTCAGATTTTCTCTTCATAAACAGTGCTTATCCTGCAGAATGAATCTTATGGCCTTTATGTAACTGTCTCATGTGCACATACTAAACTGTTTATACTATAAGGACATCACTATGAAATCTAGACTATAGTCTTGTTTAATTCAGTTACTTTTCTGAAGCTGTCACTCCTCTGTGCCTTTGAATAGCTCTGTATTTCTGCATTATTTTCCTGACTGCCTTGAACCAGGGAGTTCAGGGGAGCTGAATCTTATGTGCCTGTGGTGGGTTGACCTTGGCTGGATGCCAGGTGCCCACCAAGCCACTCTATCACTCCCCTCCTCTGCAGAGCTGATGGTGGTACTGGAGAAAATAAAGTAAGAACAAACTTGTGGGTCAAGATAAAGGCAGTTTAATGAAGAAATAGCAAAAGTCGCATGTACACAAGCAAAGGAAAACCAAAGATGTTACCCTCTACGTCCCACCAGTGGGCAATGTTAGGCCACTTCCCTAAAGTGCTTCAGTACGTGCAGCAGTTGCTCCAGAAAACAAACGTCATAAATAGTTAATGTCCCCTCTTCCTCCACCTTTCTCTTAGCTTTTCTATCTGAGCAGACATCATACGGTATGGAATATCCCTTTGGTCAGTTTGGGTCAGCTGTCCTGGCTGTGTCCCCTCCCAGGATCTTGCCCACCCGCAGCCTACTGGTGTGTGTGGGGGGGAAGGTTGGAGAGACAGCCCTGATGCTGCGCGAGCGCTGCTCAGTAGCAGCCAAAACTGTTGTGTGATCACCACCCTTCTAGCCAGCAGTACAAGCACAGCGCTGTGAGGGCTGCTGCGGGGCTCAGCCAGACCCAATACAGTGTCCCAGCAAGAGACCAGTAGAAGTTTCTCAACTTATCAACAATTTCCTCCAAGCATTTACCTCAATGCATAGCAGAAGCAATAAAGACAGTGTAACATACTTGAAAACATTTGTTCTTTTCTCTGGCTGTATCTGCCTCAGTAGGAAATGATCCCAACAATACAAAACAGAAAAGCCTGGTAGGTCTGAAAATGTATCTTACAGTTTGGGGTCAAAGTCTTTTTGGCTTTTTTTTCCTCACCAAGGTAATAGACAGTGTGTGGTAGCTCGGCATGTTTGGTTTGTCACTAACTTCTCACCCCCAACTCTCCAGTTCATAGTAAGAACAAAGCACAGGAACACAAAGGAGGATTCTGTCACAGGGATCATGGAGAAAGACCTGTTTTTCATCCCCTTTGTATACAACCACCCTTCTGATTACTGGCATTACGTTCAGTTCCTCTTTCCCTTTTTTAAGTCTCCACAGTATTGATTGGCACAATGGCTACAAAGAAGCTCATTCAATAAGGAAACAGACAACAGAAGAAAACTACTGATTATCAGAATGGAGGCTGTAATAATTACCAACGTTTGACTGAAACTCAAGTATGTAGCAATGCTTGAAGAGTCCATTGATTCCAGAGCAATTGCAAAAAGGTAAACTGTCAAACAACACCCAGCCAGCCTCACATTCAGCAGCATCTTCTGCACATCAACAGCACAATGCAATCCACCTTAGTCACATAAATGGCAAACTCACAGTGATTCAACCCACCATAATCCTAATTCTTGCCACTGGACAATTCAAAAACAGTGTTTCTCTCCAAGTCCCACTTGCAGGTCAGAAGCTTTGTCTTCCTATGGTTTTTATTATTATTGGCCCAAACCACATAGTTCCCTCTATAACTCAGTCGCTCACAGTAATCCAGCCTGGCTCTCCACTGCACTGAAGTCACCAACAGCACACAGCAAGAGCTGAGAGGAGTTACAAGATCACAGGTCATTATGTGCTAAGATGATTCAGAGCATCCTTAGAAAAGGGCATGTAGCAAACAGCCTTACTCAAGTGTTGTATCTTACTGTTCTCCATCATCTCTCACCTTCTGCACTAGAACAAGTGTCTCCATGTACATATCTTTGCCAGCTTCACCTAATGATTATTCAAAGCTTTATATTCTTCCTCCAATGATACTAATAATACGTTTTGACAACTTGAACTCCCTGACAATTATCCTTTGGGGAATCAGAAGAACATCTTATTATTAGCTGGGAACATAACCTTGCAGAAAGTACAAAACCAGGATTGTCATCAGGCTGTTTGATTATGAAACATCTGATTGAGATCTCAAATAGGTACCAACAGGAGGGAATGCTGTTCACTGAATAATACCCAGGTATTAGTGACCTGGGTAGTGTGTCTGATAGCACCAGTATCTGTGGGCTTTTGGAAGTTTACTGTTATGCCTTCTACCATTATTTGTTATACGGTTCTCTTAGATTCAGGCAACGGCGGAGGAACAATCTGTTGTTATGTGTTTAAACGATGTTCAACTCAAGAGGGTCCCATCTTCATGCAAAAATTAACTATTTACAGTAGCAGCGAAACTGTAACCTACCACTTCCTCCAGCATTTATAAGCTTATTTTTTCTTATTCTTTGCAAAGTTATGAACATTATCCTATCCATCTCAATAGGAAAAACAGATAAAAGTGGTAAAATTCACTGTAAATAATGGTGGGGTTTTAATCTTATTTAGCCTTGTTGTTCTCTTGACTTAAAAAAAAAAAATTCACAATCACCTATTTTCCATTGATGTGCCTGCATGACAACTTTACATAATGAATAATGACAACTGATTTTTCATTTTTTCATTTTAATTATCTTAGATTCTGAAACAAAACTTTGGAATCAGTATTGTTTCAATGGGGACTATGAAATCTTTTTACTGGTGAATGGTATCACCATAAAATGGTAAATTTCAGGTAGATATTTGAATATTGTCACAGGAAGACATTCCTCCTGTTAATCAAAGGCAGAGAGTAATCATAGTGGTTCACTAGTTTAACTGTTGTCAAATACTGCCATGCAAGAGTAACTGACTATGCAAATAACCACAGAGACATGACCACATGACCCACACCCAGGTCACTGAAAATCTAATTGTACTCCATCAAATTTACCAGAAAATCACAAGGGCAATCACCAGGTGATCACTGGCCATGCTAGAGTATGATCATTCTTTCTAATGACATCCCCAAGCCATACAGGACATTATCTGTTTTGCTCAATTTCCAGACACAATCGTTTAATCAATATTAATGCAATTTAGAGTTTAATGCTCCCTCATCCAAATGCTTTCTGCCCCCACTCCAACAATCAACAATCTCTTCTTTCCATCTCATTTGAAGCAGTGATTTTCTATCAGAGAGGCATAACATACCTGGGGTAATTCCTCAGTGCTACTGGAGCATATTTCAGCATTAGATCTGTAAGACACCTAATGAGACAATTCCATATACTGACAAAAAAAACAAATATTGGAAAAGTAAAGCCCACACTTTATTGTACTGCTGTTAGCTTTGAGTGGGCAACAGTGACTACTCAAAAGGAAGCATAATTTGAATCTAGTGTCACCTTAGAACTTTTTGGAGACGGGGCTCTGCTTAGCAAACATTCTGGAAAATATTTTACAGCAAACTGTTTTCCTATCCATTCGCCTAAGAAAAGCTATATGAGAAACCCTGGGAACTCCAGCCTGCCAGCAGAGCACCAAGCAATCCCTCCCAGCAATTATTCAATCCACAGGAGCTGAAACCAAGGACTTCCAGTAGATGGTGCTTCTTAAGCCTCTGGGAATTCTAAAATAACGAGTTATATACAATTTATTTAGGAATGACCAAAATTTCCCTCTATACATCAATCCATATCCCCCAAGACAACTTCTTTCAAATGTTAGAATTTCTCACAGATGAGAATTTCTGATATTTGAATAGTTCTACTCTAAATTTATTGTCCTGCTATTGGCTCTGGCCCAATACTCTGATATTATGACATTCTTTAATTTATTCCAAGTTAAGATAAAAAAGTGGCACATTTTGTCACACAATCTATTTCAGGGAAAATATTTTCAAAGACAATTTTAAACAATGACCAGTGTGAAGCTTAAATCCCTATCAGATTCTTACATTTCTCTGTATTTCTTCCCTTTCTTCCCATGTGCTTAACCCTCAAAAATTCACCTAATTTAGAAAAAGTTAGTAGGAAACAGCACGATATAGGCCCATTTCTCTTACATAATAATTTATATTCTGGGCTTTTACGCTGTCCTCATATCACAAGATACCAATTCCTTTTGGAATAATGGTTCCTAGGTTTAGGGTTCTAAGATTATTGTGGTTTTCCTCCTTAAAAAGAATTTCAGTACCCTAATTGGCATTTCAAGAAAAATTCAAAATCCCACCTTTACTTTTATATGCATGCTTTGCTCTTTGGAACAGTACTAAAGCTACAAAAAATTGAGGTCTGAAAATAGGAAATAAGAATGATCCATTGCACTCTTGTATGGAAAGCAATTTGGTTTTGAATTTGATCTTACTAGTAAATCTTTGAAAAAAATTTGGCATTGAGCAGTTCTTTCATCTAACAACGTACAATCTTGCAGAAAAGTCTGTGGACTGTTTCAAAGAACTTGTTTAGATAAATTTACTTTCTTGCTATGCCCGTGGGAGAAAAGAACCTTTTTTCCTGACACAGTTTTCTATAATTCAGTGTAAGGCATTGAAGCTCCCTCCTGCAAAATGGCATGCTACTTCTGAAAGGAGCTGGCACTCTTCACTCTGTTACCCTGTACATTTCAGAAACAAGGTCTTGTTCAGTTCCAGTCATCTGAATTGGCCATAACTTCTCAGCTGAGGAAATAGATGTCTAGTTCTGAATTAAGATTGTAAACTAGTAAAATTTTATGTTTGTGTTTTCATGCAGTTAGATATTATCATGCATGCGCTTAGACATACATGGGTGTAGAAGGAAAATTTGAATATGACATCCACATTGGCAGTGCCCCATTACTTGTTGTTTGCACAGTTGTTGAATGAATGTGATGTTTTGCAGCTAATGTGATGTTCATTTGTTACTTCTTGTGAAGCCAGTCAGTTTTCCCACAGGTGGTGGGTTGTTTTTTTTTTTTTTTCCTTAAAATGTATTTATAAATAGCTGTGGAGAAATAATGTATATTGTACAATCATTTGTCTGAGAGTACCTTGACAAAATTCACTTGTGTCCCTTAAGGCAGATTAGATGAGCTACCATTTAACGGTATTGATGATGGATGCAGTAAACAGCTTTAGGCCTGGGAATATAATCTATGACTCCTAGAAACTGTTAGTGTAGCAAGAAGCTAATTTGCAGCATTTAGACAGCACTAATGATCAGTCTATGCCATGTAAATGGGAGGAAAGAGGTTGTGTTTTGGGATGCAGAACGTTCTGTGAAAAGTAAAAGGGCTATGCCTCTAATCAAAGCATCTCCCTGGTGAGCACTTCAGATCCACTATGGGCAGTGCAAAGGCTTGGATCAATTATCTAGTAATAACATTATAATCCTTGGAGATATGGACAGAAGAACACTTACCAGTTGCAAAACTTTTTCATCACTTTTCTAAAAAAAAAACCACCAACACCGCCCACACACACACCAAGACCACTTTATCTTTTGGTCTCAGTAGAATTCCTCCTAAATCTACTAGTTAAAATTCCTCCTTGTGCAAAGGGTGATATAAGGCTAATTTACACCTCATTTCCCATTTGAAGGGCATTCACAGGAAAGCACCCAATGCTAGCCCAGTCATAGTGTGGTTTGATCTCTGAAGTCTCTAAATGGAGGACAACACTCCAGTCAGTTTTCCATGAAGTGTCCCAGATTTAAGCCAGCACGCTAATCTTTTTGTGGGCAGGATAACCAGGTAAGTGCAACAGCAGAATTTATCCCATAAACCTTGCGGCACAATAGCCTATTGCAGTCATGGTGAGATTCCATACAGCCTGCTGCTGCTTCCCACCCTGCCCTTCCTACTTGCCGCTCCAGGCAGAGCATCCTGTCCAGGTAAGCCTGCCTCAACCTGAGCTTTAATTAAGAAGGAGATCAGGTGCTTTCCAGCTGTCATCTTCAGTTTATCATATTTGCCTTCCCTTGTTAAAAGCAGAGTATGACACTTTCTCGCCTTCATGGATCTCTGTCTCCATTCAGCCAGTACCAGTCTTGGCTCTCAAAGAACATAGGCTTTGCTAGAACTGCAAAGCAATTTTGTTGTAAAAGCAACCAGGATGCCACTGAGGCCTTGGGAAGAAGCTTTCTTCATTAAATCCATTTACAATTATAACTTCTTTGTAGAGCTACATTATTACCTCTTTGCCTACTGTAACGAGGTTAGTGCCCTTGGTGCTGAATCCCTGGGCCCCATCTCAACCGACAGCTGACGTGCCTGTATAATGCAGGCATCTTTCCTTACACGAGACAGGTTTTGTTCTCTGTTTAATATTTGATTTCTGTAACAGAGTGTGGAAGGACTTCTAAAAGCAAAATCCAGGTTGGGAGCTTTCTGTAACAACCATGGCCATAGTATTAATTTTATTTCTAAAAATTATTCTATATTCAAGATAAAATTCACAATTGCATTTACAAATTTTATAGACGTGCAATTTTCCCCCCTGTTTTTCCAGACAGGAGCTCTTATAGTCTTTAGCACAGATAGGTTTCCTTCAAAGCAGCATAATGTTCTTTACCACTTCCCTCTCACAATGACAGGTCATTTTGAACGCTTGCCCATCCCTGCCTGCCTGTATCTGATGCTCTTGACATGAGACACGCACATTTTAACAGAATTTCTAAAAGGGCTGCTTGAAAGAAAGGGTAACCTGACAGAAAGAAAATGTTACTAAAAATCTTTCAAAGTACTCTTCATGTGAAAATCTGTTGTGTAGCCACACTGAATCTACGCATACTGTTATAGCTTCCAGTAAAAATGAAAAACAGAAGAGAAAGAAAAGATAAATCAGTTGGGGGGGGGGAAGCTTACAGAAGCCTGGAAGATAATATAACATTTATCTAAGAAAGTAATCACATTCTCTATTATTAAATATGTTATTGCACATCATGGAAAATAGTTTACATTGAAAATATTTTGAAATAAAAAATACATTATGCGGTTTCACTTCATGTATATTTTAGTGTTAAGAAAATGAAAGGAATAAAGCAATTTCTATGGATAATGTGGGAATGAAAAATAAGCTGTTAGATGGACTTTCAAAATATCACTAAATCAAAAAGTATCAAGCATAAAATAATTTTTATTACTGCTAGCAACAACTTTTATCATGAAAGCAGTGGAAAATTATAGCCTTTTTTTTTTTTTTTTCATCTGTGATTAATATGTTGCCCTATGTGGGCTGGAATACAGTGCCTGTCTGATAGCATAAAGCAAGCTGAACAGCTGATAAGGACAATGATTAAATAAGTATAATGGATTTTATACGGATGTGGGAGGAATTTAGGAAGGAAAATTGTCCAAATTAAGTTTGTGTCAGTCACTAAAATCTATATTCTTCTTCTTGCAAAAGGTGTCTATCATTTTTAAAATCCAGAGGGGATCAAGGCATTGTACTCCACAGTGACATCTGTGCCTGAAACAGCGCACTCCTCTTTAGAACCATGCTGGATTATTGGTTTAATGTTAAAAAGACTCAGAAAGAAGGAAAAGATAAAAAGCAACAGCAACAAAACAACTCCTTTGTATATCATCTCAGTTTATCACTGATGGTCTCCCATTCAAGAATTGACTGAACTCAGCTTCAATAATTAACTCTTACATTTTTATTGGTCTGACCTATTCAGAATTATATCAAAACTCCAACCCACCAGAACAATTATGTTGCCTTTTCCATATTGGAAAAAAAGAGCCAATGCTGTTAAATCTTTTCCTGTCAGTGCAAGCTATTTTTAATATTCCATAGCATTTTTGGATTTTTTCTTTTTCCCCCTTTAAGAAATCACAACACATTTTGGTTTTGACATACTGCTCAATACTTAACAAGAATCTCACCAGAAAATAAATCCATAGTTGTTTTCATGACAGCAAATTACATGCCAAAGCGTGACATTTAAATGTTGAATTTTAATGGCTTGTCAGCAGAAGTGAAATGCATTTAAAAAAATTAATACGTGAGAGAACAATGTGTCTGTCTATAAAATAATTCTGTTCATAGTAGACATGAATGGTAAATACAGTGTCAAATGTATTCTATTCCTCAAAGCACATCTTCATTTAGTAAGAAAGGAGCTATATGAATAGGGGTTAAATTCTTCTCTCCTGCTGGCACAGTGTATGTCTGCTGCAGTCATACAGGTCGGGAAACTCCTACCAGTATCCATTTCCAGGAGGTTTCTTTGTGCAGGGCAATTTTAGCAAAGGCAATAAAAGGTGAACTGGGCAGCTTGGGGAGCAGGAGGAGTGTCCACTGACTCTCACAAGCTCTCAGTTATGACTACCACCCACTTGCTGCCTCTCTTTTTCCTTGGACTGTAGGCAGTGACAACACTGATTTTCAGAGGATAAATTCAAGAAATGATTGACCAAAAATATTCTAATTACATTTAGTCACATGCAAGCATTTCGTCCCTGCTGTTTACCTTAAACATATCCATCAACAATTTTTTCACTTGCTACCAATAAGCACTTATATTATGCAAAATGTGGATATTTAACATAAAATAGCAGTAAGGAGAATTCCCCTTTCACCTTGCAATTACAACAATATAAATAATGATACTATTTCAGTGTTCTTGCTTACATATAAGGTCCCTTAGGATCTTTGGATTACATAGTAATGGTCTATAAAGGAAGTGTGACAGGTGGTATGGACATATTCATACGATAATATATACCCTCAGATTAGGGAAAATTTGACAACATTGTGAAGAATCAGGTTGTTGACAACATGTTGGAATCTGAGAAAACAGAAAGTCAACTGCTGAGAAATGCCGATTTGTATAGATTGGTCAAAATAATCTTTGTCTATACTTTGATGGGAACCAATTTAATTCTCTTCATTTAGGGAAGGAAATAAATGGGAAGCTTCTCTACATGCAGCTGCAGACAAAAACCAAATGCTGAGGAGCACAGGAAAGCGGTTACTAGTCCTAAAACATTAAACCGTCTGAATGCACTCACTGAAATGCTCTGAGCAGTTTTGCCCTGCTTGTCAAAAACCAAAGGAAGAACACCAGACAATGAGAATTATTAAAGAAATAGAAAGCTTGTTTATGAAAAAAGATTGGAATAGCTTTTCTTAGCCATGTATGCCTTTACACTGGAAGCATCTATTCCTCTACGCCTGGAGCCTTTATTCCTTCAGGTACATGTCCCACCTTTACAGAAACAGCAACTCTCTTCAAGTATTCTTTGCTGCTTTCTCCTGAAATTCTGTCCCATTCTCCTTATGTCACCAGAGGTAATACCCCGGTATCTATATTTCTCACCTTTACTTATTCTTTTCATTCTTCTAAAATGATATTCATCCTCTTTCAGCTGCCTCCCTGCATCTTGTGGCTGGTTTCAAAATACCTGCATATCACCCAAACCACTGAATGGTCTCTCCCTCTGTAGGGGTATTCACTTGGAAATCTCTCCTTGAGCAAGCCACATATTTCTACAAAGTTCATAGATACTGAATGTATTTGAGACCTTGCCTTTCCGTCAAATTAGCCAAAAAAATCAGAAATTATTGAAAAACTGAACTGAATTAATGCAATGGGCAGGCAGTGCCCATCCTTACAATGCTTCATTAAAAAAAAAAAAAAAAAAAACAAAAAAAAACCAAAAAACCAAAAGCACAACAACAAAACAAAACAACAACAAAAAAAAAAAAAACAAATAAAAAACCCCAACAACAAACTCACATCAGGTAAATAAATAAATGAACGAGACTCACTGACACCTGACTTCATGGAGAACCTGGTAGGAGACTAACATTAGGTATTTGATTGAGTAAACACAAAAATATCCAAAGTTCTATCAGACAGGAGCAACAGACTTCCCTTGTAACATACAAGAGCGCTATTCTGCAGCACTGTTCCACTACTAGCTAACACAGGAGGGGGAAAATGTCCTAATTATAGAGTCTACAGAACGTCCAATGTCTCCTGCATGTATCTTGTCCTGGCACTGCCAGAAATAAGATACAGACTTAGATAAACTGATAAGGAACAGGAATTTTCCCACCTTCTTGGACAATGAAAGTACACAGATTTATGCAAACTAGTCAATTTCTCTGCTCCATGTGCAATCTGCATTCTTATCCCATGTAGAGAAATTTTTTTTCCTAACACTTTCACAGAGCCATTCCTTCCTCCGTAGGTTTCATGTGACTTCTAACAGATTATCAACATTAGAGGCTAAGACCTCACTCACAAAACAATTAATGCATGGGAAATAGTAAAGCATAAATCCTTAAAAGCCTTGACAATATGCCTCCATCTATGGACAAATCAGTTCAGCTCCTATGCCTGTTCAACCCCTGCCCTTTATACTTTAGAAGAAAGGCTGACACATCAGAAACTTAGTTTTTCTACAAGAAACCATTTTTCTACAAGTATATCAGCTACTACAAAAATCAGATTACCTCCCCCTCTGAAGCATGCATCACTCAAACTGGTATTAACTTAACTTCTTTCATACTGCCCAAACCATATGACAATAAGTAACTTCAGATAACCTGCAGTAAATCTAAGCTGTTTTGTCCAGAGATGAAAGAGTTGCATTCTTGCCATCATCACTCTAAAACATTTGTTCTTCTAATAGATGTTATCTTGACACTCACCCTTATGATGATGATAACTTTTATTTAGTTAGTTTCAAGGTGTATTTTTAAAGGAGACCAGCACTAGAGCTGCCTTATTCAACTTTTGTCATGGATATTTGTGGATGAGACACTGAAGTTTTGTACTCAGAAGACTGTAACTCTCTGTCTCTCTTCAGAGCTACAGGCTTCACTTCCACTGCTGGCCTTGAAAAGCCAGCTAAAAAAAGGTGGCACTAAGATCATTTCCATTGCATGGCAATGAAATTAAATGCCTTTAATCAGTCTTTAGAAGAGATGAAATGAGATTTAAATTAGATTTAGTATTTGCAGCTAAAAATATTTTGGTCTGTGAATCAATCCTCAGCCAATTAGTTAGCAACATATAAATCTTATTTCTAAAAAAACATGTGCAAACATGTTACAAAATTAGGCAAATGAAAACTCTTTATACTGCCAGTTTTCTAACTGAAAAGGAGACTTCTTAAATCATTCTGAATATTTATATACTGAACTTTTAGAAATACTCAGACTGGAGACCATGTTCCACAAGGCATAATGTACACAAGTCATTTGTAAAGTCTGTTATTTAAAGAGTACAACTATTGGGCAGAATTGTTGAAAGCAACATTGTCTAATTAAACAGCAATGACCTGACAGAAATGTCTTCACTACCTCTTTGGCCTCAATAATTTAGAGAACCTCCCATTGAACGGTAACATAAATAGATGCAGTTCAGCGGTGACAGTGAAGGGTTGTCAATACAGTGACATTAGCATGCACTTTTGATTTTCTCCAACTCAACATTATTAAACACTTAGCTTAATAAAATGAAACAATGTTACTACTGTAAGTGATAATATCAAGATATTGGGTGAAGGGAATCCATAACAGAATGATAATGCGGCTGCAGTATTGAATTTTCACCATTAAAATACCCAGGTAAGTCCTCAGTTTTCTCCTGGACTTTCAATGGAAGGAAGAATTAGCCCAAAACTCCAGGTATATCCTAATGATTTCCTTTCACCAATCATTTGGAAAGTACAGAAGTGACTGAACTGGGAAAAGTGCCTTCATATGTATCAGACTGCAGGTATCTAATATTCTTGCCCAAAGCTGTATTCTCAAGTCTTGACAGAGTGAATTGTTCATGCAAAGACGTACCACCCTTCCCTCCGTTCTGCAGGGCTCCTGCCACAGCAAAATTACTGTCTATATACTGACTCATACTGTTTCATAGCTTCCGTATCCTGTACTATGCTCTTTAAGGTTCCATCTGCTGTCTCTTAATTCACAGGTTCTCTAGAAGCTGTCTGTACTGATTCTATAGTATAGCAACCAAAACAAAGTCCACAAGCAGAGCTTCTAAGTACTGGCCTAATACCGTAGAGTTTGGTTAAAAGAATCAGAATTCAGTGTTTTGGAACTTAATTGTTTCATTTTGTGCTCACCGTTAAAAAAAAAAAAAAAAAAAAAAAAAAAAGATCTGCCTAATCTGTAGGTACAGAAAGCTGCTTTACTTTTCACAATGGTTTTCACCACAGAAATGGAAGTACTATAAAGGTATATATACTGAATAAGTAACTATCTTTAACTTTATCCTTTAAGAGAAAAAGGACTATAAAAATGCTGTTCTTAGAGGCAAGCTTTCCTCAATCTAAATCAGCAGCCCTACATCACATATTACCTTCCTGAACTCAGAGATCATATATTTGATGCCAGACAGCTTTTTGTATTTCTTTTTTTTTTTCTATACTGTTTTTGAAACAACCTTTCCTTTATTCTTTCTTTTTATATTTAACACAGAAAAGACTATTCTGTTTCATGCAGAGGAAGAAAATACCCTTACTGTAACAATCAATATAATTATCCTGTTATCCTACTTTTGGTATTTACATTCCTCTCCGGAATTAATTCAAGTAACCTTTGTTACCGTATCAACAGCCCTCACATCAAAGTGGAAGCAAGAGACCTTATTTATTTATTTTTAAATCAGATCTGTGCTCCCAGTTGGTAAAACTGAAGAACAGAGTAACAGTTCTTCATCACATTTTGGAAGGTGTTTTGACCTGCATGTTATTGCCAATACTGCCAGTGTCAGCGCACAAGTGACAAAAATAGCAGCAATATCTTTTTATTGATACTGTATTCACTTTATATCCCAATGTTAAATTTATAGTTTTCCCTAGAGGACTGATATCATATTCACATCCCCAACATTACAGCTGTATGAGAGCTGCTTTTTAGAGCCAATATCAATCACACCATATGTTGTCCGGAAAAGCAGATAGCACAAACAGATCACCTTACCCTCTGACCTGGAGAATTAGAGTTTAATTATGAACACAGGCTCCACCTCCTTTGTTTTCAGTTGTGCAGTAGCACAAAAGAGTTTATAAATATTCAGAAATTATTGCTTTGACCTACTCTGTGCTTCACACCATCACGACCACCACCCAATTCTTCTGATACTGGTTCTTTTAACAGTACAGAGAGATTTTACTTCTGTCCTGAAGCTGTATCTCCTCTAGCTTTTGATCCAACAGCAGTGGACATTTCCCAGCAAGCATTAGGCCATTTGTAAAGGCCTTTTTAAAGTCAGTCCTGTTTTATAATGCCCAAGGGAAACTGTTATCAAAGCAGCATTCTCTACCTCTGTGCCATTATGCTAAAACCAGCTTGGTGAAAATGGAAGGCTTAGACTTCACAGTCTCAGCAAGCACACAACAAAATTGATGAACTGAAAGAACACTAAAGTGTTCAGATCCCTGTGTCACTACTGGTTTCCTGTAAAATTTCAGCTAATCACTAAGGTCCATGACCAAAAATATATTTAAGCATCTTATATAAGTAGGAGACTTGCCACTGAAATCAATGGATATATAAACATTTACATATCTGTGAACCTGACCCTTTAATCCTTCCATGTCCTATCTGTAAAATGAGGTTAACACTAATTCTGTATCTACCAAAGATAGAGAACACAAATACCGACAATGAAAAGGTGTTCAGATTTCACTGTAACAGAAAACCAAACAAACCCAAATTTTAAATGGGAGAAAGCCTTAAATCAAAGGAGGGAGGGAAACACAGATGGACTCAGTGGTGTGCTGGTGTGCTAGTCTTAAGCGTAAACCTTCAAAGATGCAAAGGAAGGATTCTAACTTCAATAGTGCCTTTAACTTATTGCTGCATTTCTGGAACATGCTGCCCTGAATCCCCCTGCAGAGGCAGGCAGTATATGATACAGCAGATGCTGAACCTTTTAAGTTTCTGACAGTTATGATTTTTTCATAAATTGTAACATTAAGCCCAACCACTCTGTTTCATGTTTATGCTGCCTCATTTAGATGAACCTGCTTCTTCAACAGGAACACAGAAGCAAAACAGTCAACCTAATTCTATTTTGCATTATTTGCCTGGCAACATGTTTTTAGGAGATCCTGGAACATTTTTGAGGTCTGTGAGAATAAGGGAGAGAGATGCTTAACAATCCTCCTCAGGCCAAATAGATACCCGGGCATCTTCCATCAAGATGTGTATGCTCTGCTGTGGACAGCATCAAGGGCATTGATGCCACCTTCTCCATCATTTCTCTCCGCAGAGCTGAGGTAGAGTATGCCAGCAGCAAGTCCTGTTCCTTAGCTGGCTCAGCTTCAAAAATTCATACAGCAAAACTCAGATGAAAATACTTCTACAAAAGTACCTGTTACAATTTATGCATACTACAGGTATCCAGGTTTCTAGAGAGTTAGTGGATAACCAAAAGTATCTTAAAAAAGCATCTTGTCCAAAATAACACCCCATAGCAACGATCACAAACAGAATATATGTAAGGAAGAAACAGCAAGCCCAGATCCTGCTAAACTGTTTTGAGGCAGCATCTCGTGTACACTGGCACACTTTTCTGGCAGGATCACAACACTACTTCTCTGTTAATATTAGACTTTCAACAAAATTCTTGCTGAGCACCATCCTTGACACTGCTTCTGTATAGAAAGAAAAAAAAGCATACAGAAAATGAAAAATAATCCAACTTTTTTTGCGTAGTAAAAAATCCTTTTTTTTTATTCTATAGTAATAAAAATTCACCATAGAATGTTAAAAATGAAACATGATCCCACAGATAGAAAAGGGAGATTGGGCCAACACCAGTGTTTCAGTGCAGCCAGAATTTGATACTAATTAACAGCAATGTAAGAAATTAAAGGGTAAATGGACCTATTAGATGATCTAAGTATACTGTCCATAAAGAAACAGCTTGTCTAACAGTCAAATGATGTATCATATGGCGTAGTCACTCTGAATCCCAAAGCTGTCCATCTTCAGAAGTTGTAGCGTTTCTTAGTGAAAAATCAGCCAAGACACAGATTTCAAGGCAGATGGAACATAGCTTCCAGGAACTCAGTTTGCAAAAGATGAAGGGACAAATAACTGGGTCCCTTCCACAGCTGGATCACAGCTAATCTTGGGGTGCCAAGACAGGATTCTAAATGGATCCATGGCAGATTCGGCTTTGCTCTTAAACTTTCCTGTACATTTCTGCAACATCGTTTCAGCAAAATCCTTTCTTTTGTTTCCCTACTCAAACCAGAGGGTGCTGATGTTTTCCTTTTCCATTAAAGGCACAAACGCATGATGTATGAAAAATTCATAATGAGAATTGGTGGCAATACAGCCAAAGTAAGAAAACAGAAGATACGATGGAAGTATCTATATGATATCCCAAAAAGCGAGGACAGGACAGTAGCCCAATGGCCTTTTACTGTGAAAACCTAAAGCAGGCCTCCTATAAAACGTATCATAGCGTGCATATCATCACTTACAAATATGACATCAAGAAACCAGTTAGCTTCATTTATTAGAAAACTAATCTCTACTCCCATTAGGATAAAAATACCAGATCCAGGTTTCATTTATACCATACTCCAGGAATTACAATTAAGGAGAAAGTGTCCTCTGATGGAGATGGCAAAGGAGTAGCATGCTCTCCCTGGGCTCTGGCACCAGTGCAACGTTCGTCCTTGCAAATGCAAGAACTTTTTCCAATTGTGGCTCTACTTCAAAATAACTCAGGCTCCTTTAAAGCATGCCAAGGGGTGTTCTCAGCCAGCTTTGGAAGCCCTGGCCAAAAGAAGAAACTATTAACTATTGCAGAAGTTATTTTAAGGAAAAACAGGACAGCCATCCCAGAAATCTGCTGTATCATTTTCTTGAGAGAACTTGAGTCGTTATGACTAATAAGGATTTTTTGCTTGAGGAAAGACAATATTCCAAAAAAAAGTTTCTAATATTCATGGACTGAATTTCAGAAAGAGACTGAATCTTACTGATCTACAAAGGACCTTTAAGGGAGCAATGCCTGCCCTGAAAAGCTGCAATTATTCCTCATCTTCCCTTCTATTTCATCATAGGCCATGGCTTCTTCACTGTAACATTAGTATTTACTTGTTGCATGTATTACAAATAGTTTTTCCGTAATAATATACAAGAACTGTGAAGTCCCTAAACCACAGAGTCAGAAGTTGTACAAGGGGAAAACTTACTTTGTACTTTCTCAGTATCTTACACTTCTTCCCTATATCCTTAAACTTCTGCTACCAATCACTGTCAGAGCAGGATGTTCAGCTAGATGAATCATCTGAGTGAGCTAATACTGCACTTCATCATTTATCAGCCCAGAACACTGGCTTTTTACACCTATCCAGACTTGCTAGTTGGTTAAAGCAGACAATTGTTTCTGGATTTTTTTCTTTCAGGCTGCAGAAATACGCTAGCAAAACGAATGGCTTGAAGGGAAGGGCAGGAACAAATGTAAAAAGTCAAAACAGTGTTTTGCTGCCATGGTGTAATAAAAATGAAAGCTTACTTTAGACAAAGCTCAGCTTGTAACCAAAAAAGCTAGTTACATGATGGGACTGTGCTTTTTATGTCTTCCAGGTATCACCTGACAAAGTATTCACCTCGCTTTGCCAATATGTGAAAACAAGTGGGATTCTGTTTTGCACCCCATGTGAAGTAGGGAAGCAAACCAGAAATGAGTCGTCCAAACAGCTCAAAGACTCTCTTTGAATAGCCCTACTACAGGTCAAGTTCACAATGCTCAATATGAGAAACACTGGATGTAATGGTGGACAATTGAAGCAAATAGCCAAAGTCCCATATTTAACTTGCAAACAAAGCAAATAGATACAGAGATTAATGACAATTATTACTGAGGTTGAGAATGTAATTTTCACAATTCTAAAGCTACAAGTTACAAAATATTTACTAGCACAAAGAGCCATGTAACCCAAACTTGTGGTGTATAAGACCAATCCAGATGGAGTGAATACAGTTCACTCACGGTATGTGGTCCAACTACAGTAAACCCACTGATAAAAATTAGCGTCCTTCCAACACCGCAGCCTATGAACATATACACACTCTGCAATGATTGACTTTTTATTGCCTAATTAACTTGGTGAGAGAAAGTTGAGCAATTCTGCAGCGTGGAGATGAAGGATCCTCTTTAATTTCATCTAAAGTTCCTTAAATCTCTTACTTACAGGAGCTCTAGTAGGCATTTCACAAATCTTAAAGAATGTAAGCAACACTTGTGCAACAATGGACTGTACTCAATATAAGAACTAAACCTAGAAACACTGAACTTAAATCCATTAATCAGCATCCCAGCAAAGTAGGTAATGACACTGATGGTTGATTTTTCTCTATGTATCTGTGATTCAACCCCAGACTGATAATTTTTCTTTCACAAGTAGACACAGACACCTGATGAATCCTCCAAAAATTGAAAGAGCACATGGAAAATCTAAGATTAGTCAGAGTACTGAGTAATACAGCAAGCACCACCACAAAGAAAATTCTAAGTTTGCACTATCATTTATAACAGGGATAATAGCCTGAGGATGTTTTCTCCCATCTCAGAACTGGTGACACTACTCTCAGGGTTCCTGTATTTTGGTTAAATTCTCCTTTGTGGGATTCAATGTCCTGCAGTGCAAAAATCAATATGCATGCTCTACCTGCTGCTTGCTCTTTATTGCATTGCTAAAGTTGCAGCATCTGTGCAGGGTGATGATGGATTTTTTGGAAACTCTTTTAAGAGGTTATAAATGTTCTGACTCTTATAAAAAGTTTCACATTGGTTTCTGACATCATGCCTGATTTTCATACCTAGAATTACTTGTAAAAGCAACTCACTAACTTACCTAAGTACACTGTCAAGGATGTAGTCAGCTCATCAGATCTTTACATTTGTCAAATTATTTATGCAGATAAAAAACTTAAAAAAGAAATCAGATTAAAAAAAAAAAGCTTTTAAAATAGATAAAATAATATCAGTGAAAATAAATAAAGGAAAGCTATTACACTTATACTTTGTTCTTAATGCAAACACTGTCCTTAATACCACTAGTCCTCAGTAGCACAATAACAGTCATTATTGATTTAATAATATGCTGCTTCCCAGAACGAATATTGTTACACTTCTGCAAGAAGTTTCATTTTAAAGGAAGAGTTTGTTGGCCTATTGTTCAGTCATCCATGTGGGAAAACAAGAGACTTAATTATCGTCCTTTGATCTCTCAAGTCCTAGGTAGTTGTACCATCATAAAATTCAGTCCGGAAAACCTAGTTCACCCAAGCCTTTCAATGTGTTAGCACAAATCCTCCAGAAAATCAGTACATTTGGGTTTTGTTTTTTTCAGGCATGCTTTGATTTCACAGTCCTAGGCTTGTACTTCTGAGTACTTTTCTTCTATTTTCTTAATCCTTGAAACAGAAAAATGAAAACAAAAAGAAACATCTCAGAATACTCCTGTATGACAAAATGTAGAAAAAACAATCCCATTTCCTTCGCAGCACCACCCACCCTCAACTGTAACTTGCTCAGTAAAACAGCAGGGAAGTGAAAGCCTCTAAAATGGCAGGTTTTATTATAAAAATTGATGCTTTCAGTAGCTTTAGCAAAGAGTGACTAACATAGAAATCGAGATGGATGCTGCATTTTGAAATTAATTAAATAGTTTCAAATAAGGACATTCCAGACCTACTTCTGTTGTAAGAGGGAAAATATTGCAGTTTGACTATTTCAACAGATATCTTACCACAGAATTTGTGACATTTATAAAGGTACAATAGCTTCCCCGCCCCCCCCCCCCCCCCCCCCCAAGAGACAAATGTTCTGAAAGACACAGGTCAATCTACTGCATAGTTTTAAACTATTGTTTAAAGAAAATGGAAAATAATACTACATGATGGAGTCACCAGAAAATAAAAGACATGTAAATAGGTTTGTCTTGTCCGTAAAAAGAAGTGGTGAAGTATAAAACAACAGGAACTTTAAGATCACAAGAATATTCTCAAGGCTAAATGCTGAGTAACTTCCAATGAAGATGAGTTCATACTATCAGTTGTCAGGCAAGGGCCTGTACCATGACCTGTGAAACTAGAGTTCAAGATAAAACGAGGACCTATTCTAGTATGAGTTACATTAAAAAGTTTATGCCAAAATAACACAGCAGGATTAGAAATTGCCTGAGTGCCTGCTATTCAACAAAGGTCAGAATTTGAGCACTGATTAGTTTATGCTGCTTCATGGATAGCTGATGGGTACCCAGAGGATATCAGAAAAATAATTAAAATGTTGCAAGAGTATGGGCCAGAGAAACTGCAGCAAAGGCTATTTTGTTTCACTGACCTTGGCACTGGGAATTTGAAATTGTTTCTCAGGTTCTGTTCAGTATGTATGATATTAAAGGTGTACCAGAAGCTACTTACTTACCCTTAAAGTACAACTGAACTCCTCTAAACACCTCTCTGCAGGGCCTGGAACTTGGTTGAACTTAATATTGTGTTTAGTGAGACACAAAAGACAAAACTCACGTGACTAAATGGAAGAGCAGAGGCAATCAGCCACAGACTCCCTAGTCAATGGAGAGCTAAGTAACATGGTCAGTGAAATCTAGGATACAATTTACTTTATCCTACAATTGTCTAAGTTACACAGATAAATCACACCCTAAAAGTGCCGGTTGGTCGTTTATTTACAAAGACAGCCCCAGCATATGGAGGTTGTGGAGTCACAGCTGTGTGAGATAGATGCCATCCACACAACAAGAGCACATGTTTTCAGTTCAGCAACAGCAGAGTCAAGGCGAGGTGGCAAAGCGCTTGAAGCACCATCTTGGGACTCACTGTCATTAAGAATGGGATGGAATAGAGTGAGGGGAAGGGGGGGGGGGGGGGGGGGGGGGGAGGGGATTAATAGTTTTGCAACCTTGCAACCCTTTAAATATATTTTTTTAGTCAATATGGCCCCCCATAGAGCAAATTTAAACCTGCTGTCAACAAACTTCCTAAGAACAACTGAAACAACATCTCCATCCATACATGTGCTGGCATTACCAGAACATGGTTCACCTGCTTACCCACTGAGCAAACCTGCATAAGGGAAAAGATCTACTTAAGAGGAGACAGTAGACTTATGCTAGAGCTTGCTGCTTTTTTTTTTTTTTTTTTTTTTTTTTTTTTTAATGATTAGCTGCTGGCCTAAGAATGAGAGATGAACGTCATCTCTTCTTTAAGTTCAAAGGAGAAGAATTAGTCATAAGGAACCTGGGATGAGGCGAAGGGCAGAACCCCAGACAGAAGAAAAGTGAACAGACCAGCAGAGAGAAGGGCAAGGTCATGTGCAAGAAATACTTGAGACAGATATTTGTACATTTCCTTAGGTCACCACTCCCCAAGGAGAAAAATAGGGTGGATTTTATTTTAAAAAAAAAAATGAGCCATTAGTTTTAGAACCAGTGTTTGCATGTTCACAGATTTTTATATACTAATTTTGATACTGAAGGTATGTTTTTAAGACAACCCAGTAAGATGTCAGTAACACTTTACTATTTATGCTTAGCTAAGCCTTCAAATAAAATTTTTAGCATAACGCAGGAAGGTTATCGGTTGGTTCCTAAAGCAGAAGAATGCAGTAGTAAAGATGAAACAATAAAATTATTCAGAAAGATTCCAGCAGAACAGTTAAGTGACCAATTTTATCTAAAATCTTACCGAAACGTGAAGTGGGATTTCTTATATACTAAGTGCTAAAGTTGAGCATTTAATTAGACTGTCAAATCTAGGAGGACCAGAAGTAGATTAAACTCTGGATACTTATACATAGTGATCAGACACTGCAGTGCAAAGGAAGGATTAGATGGTCATAACTAATCTAAGTTTTAATTAAAATTTAAAAGCAGACAGGTTTTGCACTGCCCACAAGGGAGAAAAAGCTGTGTTCCAGCGCAATGCGTTGAAGTGTATTTTTCTCATTTCTGAATTGAATTTTGTATCCAGTCTTTCTAGTGTTATTCTCAGCTTAAAGAAAATTCTCCCATTTTAAGCAACCCACACTGAGGGCCACATTCCTTTTTTATTTATTGACTGGTGGAATTACCTCACAAGTTAATAAGATGGTAGTAAGAAGTTTTCAGTGTTGATGAACATTTCAATTTTAAATTTAAATTCAGTGTATGGCTCTCTAAGCATTCACTGCCCTCTGCTCAAGCCTACAGGTAGTGTCTGAACAAAGTTCACTTTGATGGAAGGAAAGGGAAGAATATTCTAAAATTGTCTCTCCCACATAAATGCAAAAAAATGCTAATGCTCGATCTTGTAGAGAGTTTCCAATGAAGACTGGTGGTAATGTTGGAGCTATAACTCAGAACATAAGATAATGCATCTTTCTTCCTATTGTAGGGCTGATTGACTTATTCATCATGATTTCATTAGATGGTGAGTTTAACCCTTCTTCTATGTTTCCAATTAATTTCTGACTTCTGTAAAAGTATTCATTATTCATAAATATTTTATGAAGTGTTTAGGTGAACAATTTTAAACCTAATGAATTTTTTAATCTGTTTCTTTTTCCACTTGGAGTGACTGGCCCAAGTCACATAGAACTGACCTTAGCAAATACTTTCAGTGCATGGTGATACTCATTAAAGTTAGTATATGTACAGTTTTATTATAAAGTCGTAAACCTCTTAGGTTAGAAATTTATTGGTGATGAATATCAAATATTGTTTGAAGAGCCTAAATATTATTCTTTACAGAGGAAAAGTCCAAACCTTTAAAATTTTGCCTTTTTTAGAAGAAAACCTACAAGAGACACCAGGAGGAGATTGAGGGGAAGAGGCCCAAGGGGCCACTTAGCACAAGTACTTTGCACTAACTTTCCTCCCAGATAGGAAGAGGTTGATGGCACTCCCTGAATGTGTATGGAAAAAAAAGCCGGTAGGAGCTGCAAGCAGCCTGGAGGAGATGGTGGGGTTAGGGGCCTGACAGTGAGGATTGCTGTCTAGCAACTACCCCAGAGAAAAGTGAAACAAAGATTCAGCACGTCTCTGTGTGCTGAGTAACCGGCTGAGGTCTCCACAGGAACAAACAGCCAGCTGCTTCTGTGGAGAGGCAAGGGCAAGTGGGCAACAGCAGGGTGGCCCCACGGAGGCAGGGATGCAGCACTTCCAGCTAATATTTTGGGGGTAGAAAAAGTGGGAATTGAAAGAAAGTGTCTTTTTCTTTTGGAATTATATCTTGCTTATATATTTCTACTGCTGCTTAAATGGGAAATTAGGAATTTTACAGAGAACAGACCTATCTCATGGGGAGTTGCAAAGAGAAAAGGTATGCAACTGAACAAAATAACTGACCTTTTGATCATGTAGAGTTTTGAATAAGGAGGGATTTTTTTACATTGTTTTGCAGCTAGTATTAAATCCCTCTAACATCTTGAATGTGACTGTTAGCTGGATGGCTGCTAAAACCTAGTAACTACAAACAGAATGAAAACCTCAATGTTTGACACTATTGAATGTCACTAACTGTAACATTATCAGAAGTGAACATAGCTTGGTTACAGTCTACCTGGAAAGACCTTAAACTCATCAAACTATTCAAAAAAGCTGATCTGGAATGCTAAAGTCTTTTTATTTGCTTACTCTCCTGCTACTGAGGAAGGGGTAGAGTGGGAAAGAAAGCATCTGTACAAAATGCATAAGCAACTCTGAGCAATGAAGAAAAGTAATGCTCCAAACTCAGTACTTAAATTCAAAGAATAGTTTATGAAAGAGGTGATGTGGTCCAAGGAGTGCCTTTTGGCGTGCTTTCCTGGCATACTAAAAAATAATAAAATAGAAGTGATTTTATTAGCCTATATTGGGCTACATTAGGGGAATAGACAGCACTTAAAGGAGAGTATTACCCTTCTCTACTCAGCAGCAGTGTGGGCACATCTAGATTACTGTGTCCATTTTTTGACACAATTTCCTGAACAAGGGTTCAGTAAAGAAACTGACACTGTAGAAAGTCCACCAGAGGGTTACCAAGCTAGTTGTGTCATACGACCAGCAAGAAGAGATGGCACAGGGGCTACTTTTGTGTTGTGAAGAAGCGACTACGAGTGGACCTTAGCCAGCAGCAATGCAGCCTACAGCAGCATAGAGGGTAGTTTAAAACACAACAGAGTCAAATTCATCTTACTTTTGACTGATAATAAAACAAGGAACAAAAGCCACAAGATGTAGTGTGGGAGGATTATGTTGCACATGGCAAGAACCTTCTCTCAGGGGCTAGCCAAACAGGTCAAACTTTGGGTAAAACACAAAGATTTTAAAATTCCATTCCTTGGAAGTTTCCAAGACTCAAGCAGGCAATCTGATACAGTTTCCAGTTATCCTGCTTTTAGACAGAGACTGAACTAGATAACTCCCAGATGTCCACCTAATCAGCACTTTCATGATTCCTCTAAGCATTTCTATGTATTTAACATTAATTATTTGACCTGTAGTTGTTAAAATTTTCACATAAGGAAAACACCAAAGGAAATTGTAAATTTGAAATTTGTAATATACCCTAACAATTTCTGAGAAAATCTTTTTCACTATGGACAGATATGTAATATTGCATATTGGTCATTTGCCATGAAGGACATCAACCAGCAGCTCCTAATGAGGACCAATGTGGAATTTAAAGTTTGCAAAAAATACTCCATCAAAAGATGTCATCTTGCAAATATAGCAATAAATGGCAACATAATAGCTCCTTGAAAAATGGGGGGCGGGGGGAGGCACGGAGGGGATCTTTTTGCAAAACATGTATTCATTGGAATATCTCAGCAAATGCAAACTGCCTGGAAACTCAGAAAGCTGAATACCCAAGACATCATACAAGTTGCAGTCAGTTTCAAGTTGTGCAATTGTGCTTGTACAGAAACAACCGTGGGTCACATCTGTGACTAAGTGTGACCTTCCTTCCATTCCTCTACTCCTACAACTAACAGAGACTTTTTTTCACCATCGTTATTTCTTAACATTTGAGCACAGCAAAGACATCCCAATGTGTTATAAACCAGGCGCTTACTGTGAGAAAAAAATTAATACAAAACATGATTAAATAAAACTCAGTGATTATGGAATTAAATTCTTGGGCAAGGTTAACATATCTTTATCATTTGTAGATTGTTCTATATTTTTACCATGTTCATTGTGCCATCAATTAAGTCAATCAGTGTGATGGTATCTCTAAGGGTAAGTAGCTCCCTCAAGGGCCAGATCTGGGACACTGACTCAGATCAGTTGCTGCTTGTTGGAGCCTGACGGAGAAAAAAAATCTACAGTCCCTCTTCCCCCACCTATTGCCTTTTTAGTCAACTCCTTTCATTACAAAAAAGTTTCTTAGCACCCTGAGCCCAAGTTTCTGGACCAACCCTCTCAAGCTCAGAAGAGCAGCTATGCTATTTCCTTGTATTGCATGCTCTCCCCCTGCCTGATATCACACTCCCTGCACTTTTCTGCAGTATCTGTGTCTCCTCTCCATGCATCTTAGATACCCTTTTTGGCCTATCAGCTGGGTAAAATGCAGGTTGAGTCTGACCAGCTCCAAAACACAAAAATAATGCATTGGCTGTAATGTGTATGCAAGAGCCAGCTGCTTCTGAACAAATGGGTAACAGCTGATTTTAGCCCAGCAGTGACACTAATACTGTTTTACTCCTCTACATAGCTAGTGATTTTCTAGAAAAGCATTTCATTATATTTATTACACAAGAAAAGCTCAAGTCTGGTCAAATACTGTTTAAACTGGGGACAGATGAAAAACTACTAGAAGGGAGAGTGATAGATGCACAGAAATTGTTACCATCTCTAACAGCATTTTTTTATCAGATGAGAAAAAAGTAATAGAACAGCAAACGTGAAGGAGCACCTGAAGGCAAACCAGCTTTCTCGGAATGTATCAAACTAGAGGATGCTCAGACAGGAATTTTGCCTCTTCACAAAAGCAAGTGGAGCTATAAAAACCTAAAAGGAAGGAACAGGTCAGTTTCTAAAATGTTGCAGACTCAGCAACCTTATACTTACTGAGTCAGATATTTTGTGTTGTTGGGTAGCTCACAGGAAAAATAAGGAAAAGAATGTCAATTCTCTGACCACGCTAAGGAAATGTGAAAATACTGCATTCAAAAAACCCCACAGAAACCCCAAAACGGGGCCAAGAATAAGAAAGTCGTTTGATAGCTGTTTGACATACGCTAAGTCAGAGGAAGATTATTTAAAGTCTTCCTAAAAGATTTGAGACACTTCAGTTAAATATGCTGTGCAATGCTTAATTAGAAACCAAACGGCAATGGGAATAAAAGATTAAAAATTAGGGGAAAGTCCTTTTTGCCATTTTAAGACTATGAGAAGCTTCAAAAGAGAAATTGAGCAATTGACAAGTGTTTGGGGGATGGTATGATTTTATTATCATGAACTGCACTGTCGATCCATGACCATACACATATATAAGCAAAACAAAACAGGAGAACCTGTGAAATACAGTGAGTATATGCTAAGAATCAGCATGAAAGAAAACACAAGTGGAACTGAAAAAGAGATTTAATATCAGCCAGCCTTTGGCAGAAACTGCTACATTTATCAGAAGCACTCTGACAAAGCCATAAGATAAAGAATGAAAACATCTTAAGCGAAAAGTGTGTGTGTGTGTGTGTGTGTGTATACATTCTGTAGCGCAAAGGAGAAGAAAAATTGTAGGAATTCATACTGATTACTAAAACAAATTAAAGCTTCAAATCATACCATGGTGTACTGTGAGGGACATGATCTCCCTATTGAGGTTCTGTATGAATAAGATTAAAATCATGATTTTCAAAAAGTAAGCCTAAATGTTTCAGAATTTAATGTCCTTTTATAAAACTAAAAATATGTCAAACATTAGGTGTCATTAAGTGTTGATATATTAAAAGAATGTGAGGCCATGTAGATAGAGATAAAAGCTGCAGACAGACAAATGTAATGAATACAGAAATAGAAAAGGAAAACAAATTCCCTAGCAATAAACAAGTAAGGAAGAAAACACTAGTAGTGCAATGATAAAAAATAGTCTTATGTTGAATATGTAAACATATTATAATTAAGGACACAAAACAGCATAATTAGGTTGGATATGCTATATTGTTACTCACAATTTCCAAGAGTAGCATTATTGGAGAACACAGCAGCTAAAGAAGTAATCTCATGCTTGAGCTGACATTTGCTGACATTCCAAGTATAGGAACAACTGTCAATGAACTGCAATTTGATTGTTATGTGTTCGAGTGTGTTTTAAAAACATATTGTGTACCCACACCACTTGAAGTTTAGTGTATTCCCAGACCAAGGTCCTGTGGAACGTGTTAATTTTTTTAAAGAATGACCTAAGAGAGTAAGAATGATGTTCCAAGCCACATGTGACATTAACAGAGCACAAGTTAATGAATAACCCAAATCCAAAGACTTTTTGTTGTTGAGCTGTTGCTCAGTTTAATGCTGAGAATAAGGCCATCCAGGGAAGCCTGGTGAGCTTGCTCAGTGCTGTCCAACAGGAACAAGAAAAGACTTCTTTAGTTTTTTCCAGAGAGGGAGGAAACAGAGACAGTCTCCAAATTTCAAAGGCAAGAAAAAGAACAAACTGTGGAAGAACCAGCACAGAAAACTTCATGGAAAAGACTAAGCATTAATGCACAGGTTAAGATCCATGAGGTGCCACAGAGATCTTCAAAACAAAGGAGGCAAGGCAGGAATTGATCGACAGCCTTTGGTATTTGCATTATATTATCACTATTTTCTTCGCTTCCTTTGGAAGAACTTTAAAGTTATCTGGGCCACAAAGAATTTAATATTTCCTGATCTTAGTCAGCAATCGTCACTGCTGTTTGACAGAAACATGACACAAAGGAGACATGCAGACCATTTCTGCTTTCTATCAAGCATACTAGTTAATGTGTTATCTTATCAAAAACACAATTAAAAGCTCTGATTGATCATTCTTTTAAAACAAAAGGAATATGATGCTATTGGGATGACATACATATCTTCCAGAAAAGCAATACTGAAATGATACAAGATCAAAAAGCTTTACACAACAGTTATGGAAGCAGATAAAATTAAATATATATTTTAAAAGTTTTCTTCTATAATTTCTAATATCTTTCCCCAAATACATAGGATCTGCTTTGCTCCTATAATATATTTTTGTAATGAAAACACATTTTTCATAAATACCAATTTCCTGAAAAGAACATTTTTCACAAATGTCTTATATGGCAAAGAGGAAGGCAACATCATGCCAGATTATGTCTGGTAAGCAAAGCATCCATACAAGAAACCAAACAGAAAAAAAACCCAACTGTATTTTTTTGTTCTGTGCTGTGCAACACACAGGTGTTCAAAAATGATTTCAAAATGTATTCTTTCTGCTTTATAAATAAATCTTTATGGTTTTGCTGAAACTCATTCTTAGTTTTCTGAAGTTCTATTTAGGTCTTTAAGGACCAAAAAATTTCAGTGGTGCTTTAGCACTTAATACAGGCAGGAATTTCTTTTCAGTGCATTACTGTCCATTGAGCCACAAAGTTAAGGCAGCATGACAGTGATACCAGCAGAAGGTAAGTATGTCCAGTCCCGGCTGAGTTCCTCCAGTGTAGCATGTCATGGGGTTTATGCTTCAATTCCTGGCTTCAGCACCATCTAGGAGAAGAATTTGCTCCATACACAGATGTCTGGACCCAGCTGATACCCAGGAAATTTGATGTAAATGCACCACTCTTTTCAAATATTTTTTTTTCCTAAAGGCCAAAAAAAGAGTTCGCCTTCCTTTATATCAATATTTGAATTCAAAGAAAAACCTGCTGTCTCCCACCTCTCCTGGTTTCAGCTTTCTATATACTTCCATAATGATGTGATAATCACCTTGCAAATATGTGCAAGAACTGCATTATTCCTTTTAAGTTTATTTCAAAACTGAGCTTATAAAGGTTTACTTTCAAGTCCGTTACCTTTGTTGCAGTAACAAAGGATAATTTTCCTTGAAAAATAGTCCTGACTGAAATATTTAGCAACCCTTTCGTAATTCATGCTGCATGTGACAAGTCACATCCATTTCAATTTTCAAGTTAACTGATTGTAAATCATTTTATTTTTTAAAACAAATTTGCTGTAAGAGTATAAAATTATTTTTAGCAAAGTTATATTAATCACCTTACACTTAACTGCTTAGAATTAATTTAGCACAAGTATTTTTTTCCTCCCTGTCAAGAGCTTCCTGGGTTGCAAAGAAAACAAACAAGAGGAAAAAGGTGCTATTTTTTTTTCAAATAGTCTGTAAATCTGTTGCCTATTTCCACAGCTCATGAGCCTCTCCTGAACATCTTGCTGACCTAAATTACATGAATTTAAAAAGTCTATCCTATATCCTATTCTTTTCGGTTCTTTTAATAACACTGTTGATATTTAAATGTCTTTAAGCAGGACTTTCTTCATAAAAATGTGAAACTTTCTTTGAAAGTAAAGTTTTGAACAAGAAAGTGTTACAGCAAAAATTAAGTAGCAACAAACATACTCAAGAATCTTTTAGTAATGACTCCAACTTACTAAAAACAGAAAAACATTTATCTGATTTGTTTTTGACATACTCATGCTGCATGGTTCCTGCAGTAAAGTGTCAACAGCTGCAATTTTGTTAATATTTAAGTGAACCATGAGACAGAAGCTAAACTACTGATTATTAGCTAACATGCTTTGTTTCTAATACACAGTGTTATGTCAAACTGTGCTAGAAACAGTGTCCACAGGGCATATAGCAAACACAAGAACATGACTTCCCGTTCAAGACAACCATATGCCGCCAAGCACGTTACACTGAGAAAGTATGAATGCTGTAAAATGTTTCTGTATGCTTGAACTTTCTTTATATTTTTTCCCTAAACAGGCACAGTGGCCACTCCCAGAGGCAGAATTCTAAGTCAGATGGGCATTTCTTGTGACTCTGAGCAAACACACTTCTGATACCTTTAAGGAAGTGTGTCCTCCAGGCTCCATCTCTGAGCTCTTTTGTCAATAACGCTCACTGCTATGGCAGCTGCGCTTTCACAGACTTAGTACCATGTTATCACCTAGTCTGAATTACTAGTTGGAAACTATTCTATAAAACTAACATAAATCCTTCTTGGAGTAAACAAGTTGAGAAATACTACTGTTCTCTTTTATGATTGCTTATGCTACTATTTCAAGTACTATTTATGCATTACTGCTTGAGTTATAATGTACCATGATTAGTCCTTCTATACCAATTTCTGTACTTCTAGTCTTATAGGTAAATAATCAGTGTGAAACTGTTTCCACAAGCTTGCTAAGAATCTTAGTGATGCAATCATTTTGTCTTCACAGTAATATTGTTGGGACAAGAAGAAAAGAAAACATTTTATAATCTATTTAATCCATTTAAGTAAAAAAAAAAAATAATTGTGCATTTCAGGTCAAACAGGAAAGTGCATAGATGATTTATCATTGCTGGTATATTCCAAGAAGTGTCTTCTCCCAAGCTGGACAAGAGGACGTAGAAGACCAGCCATAGGGATAAGTATTTCCATTTCCTTCAGGCACTCCTTATTCACCCCTCTATCCTGATACTTCATTTCCTTTTCCCACTGATTTAGTCCTATCTAAACAGCATCATTTTTATTGTCCTGTTTATCAATGAGAAATGTTTCAAGTCCTCATAAATTATGAATTATAGCACTACCAACTTCAGAAAGTGATTCATCATGTTTCAGCAACTATGAGAAGGGCTTTTCCCATATAGTCACATTTATAAAACTGAATCTTCAGAAAATCTTCGTGAAGAGTATTTCAAAAGATTTGATTGACTCAAGGACAGTGTGAGTGAAAATGCCATTAACAAGGGTATTTGAATGCTAACAGATCATTTCTTTGTAGGAAACTATCTAATGTTCCAAGGCATTCATTTCTATCACCTACTAGTAGATAATGTAGACAAAGATAGACTCAATGTGTAAAGAAGACATAATAACTATATCATTATGAAACCTGAATTCAATTTTAGTCAAAGTCCTTTATTAAACAGATTACCATCAGTTGTGTCACTCATCTAAGCCTCTGTCGTATGCTTCCCTATTGTAGTAAACATTTCAAGCTGGCAGAATCACAAATTATATTTGCCATACATATCATGTTGTCCTTTGTTTTACAGCACCTGACCATACAATCCTCCATTTGGACCATGATTCAAACATAAGCATCACTTAGAAGTGATCAGCAAACAGGAAAGAAAGAGGATGTAAATTTTATGAGGCTTTCTATGGATTATTAGTTTTAATTCTGTGGAAATAGATGTCAACAGACTATTGCTAGAAAGAAAGAGGTGATTAGTAATATTACGAGACAACATCAGAAAGGAAACAAAAAAGAAAAAACAAGTCACATTAGAAAAATAAATAAATAAGAACCTAGTTAACAAGTCAATAACCTCCAAAATATCTGGTCCTTAACTGTATATGCATCTAATAAAAATTTAAAGTACTCAATATAGACTTTACTAATAAAGTTTTGCTTATTATAGGACCTACTACATAGTCTTTCAAGAGAAAATTGTCCTGCAGTTTACAAAAAGGAGAGATCAGATACTGTCCCCTATCCTTTCCAGGGAAAATGAGTATCACCATGTGGAGTTAGTCAGTATCTTGTGGAGCAGACAAGAATGGAATACTACAAAGGAAATAAGACTTCTGAAAAAATTAAGCCCTTTCTTGAGGTTACCTGAAACATTTGTGTGGTCTTGACATCTTGCTTATCCACACTGCAGAACTGGTCATAGTGGTTTGCACACAATTTACAGGAGGAAACTGTGCAAGTGACCACCACAGCCAAAAAACATGACCTAAGATCTGGGTGTATTACATCTGATAGCACTAGCAAAGAGCAGAGTCTTCTTTTAGCAATCTGATGTCAGTAATCCATTAATCTGATAGACTGTATTGATTCTACTCCTTCCATATTTCTGTCCTCACTAAACAGTTCAGAATTTAAGGATACTGAGAAAAAAAAAAGTGATTTTATCACATCAATCACTTGAACAAGAGCATTCAAACATTCTGTTATCTTTTACAGACATATTTAGGATTCCCTTCACTGGGATACCCACAGGCCACAAAAAGTGCTAGCAAAAGTTTTATATCAGTTCAAAGCATATACACATTTGTGTATGCACCTCTAAATGCCATGTCTAAGAAATGATAAAAGCTAAAGTGTTTTCATTCTCCACCACAGTTTCAATCTCTGTGTTCTTTGTCATTGTCTTGCTATGAAAAAGTAAGAGACAAGTCCAAGTTTCAAGGCCTAAGTTTCCTTCAAAGACAGAATACTGCAGTTTATTGCAACAGGCGCATCCAGGGAGGTGGGTTGCTCATGACAGATCCTAGGAAGGGTTGGTTTATTGATCAGAGAAGCATTTAGTAGGGGGAAGTCACATCAGTTGTGTGGAATTAACTAAAACCTTATGGTAGTCAGGGAAATGGAGACAGGTAAGCATCTTTTGAGATGACTTGGGGTATCATACCAGCCTCTGTGTGTGCCCCTCCAGGAAGGCATGGGTCTCCTGCAAGTCTCTCACCTCTGACATCCCCATGGAGGAAGCTTTACATGTATAGGACTCACCACTGATATTCAGGCAATGTAAATGAGTGCTGATCATCCATGATCAATTTATGTTATGATCAATTTAGATATCAATTTAGGTGTCTTATTGAGATGAATCTGCCCCCCTTCTTTACTACATTCAAACATAAAGCAGATACTAGCTTTTCTGCTTGTACAATGTTACCCTGATGAAATAGTATTTTCATAAATTTGCTTGCATAACTTAGCCTTTAGAAAATGACAAGTAAAAGAGCCACAAGTACTATTCACATGTAACTTAATCAGTCAGGAGTTACTACAATCAAGTTTTTATGAGTTTGCTTCATGTGGATGGGCTGCTGGAAGGGAAATAAATCTCTGAAAATTTTGTTGATCCTCTAAATCAGTGGTTTCCAAACTAGAAGTCCAGCCCCTAAGTATAGACATGAACTCACAAGTAATCAATTTTTTCTAGTAATTAAACTAGCATCATGCTAATGTAACATTACTAGTTTGTAATTGAAATTGGAAGTGGAAAATATTTAGGAACAAACCTCCACACAAATGACGCAAGTGCAAAATTAACCATTCCAAAAGTCCTCTTGGAACAATTTAGATTACAAAGATCTCCTGGTCCAGCAGCTATTCTAACAGCCTTATTTCATGTGTAAGTACCTAGAAAGTTCATTCACCTTTTTTGGCTTTCACTTTGTGCAAGTTTTGGTTTGTTAGTTCAAGTTATGCCATTCAGAAGCTCAAACATCCTTTCTGGCTTTAGAAAAAGCACAGAGATTAACTTCAGAAAACCAAATAAAAATTAAAAGAAACAGAGTAGATGCAGCTTGTAATGAAATCAGAGCAGTTCTGCTTATCTGAATTAATTTGAAAGTTAAGAACTGTTTCTACCTAACTGTAAGTTGTGTGTTTTCTGCCCGTGCACCCTAAACTATGTTCTGGTGCAAAAGTATACGTGATAAATTATTTCCCTTTCCTGCCGATTTATTTATATGACACCAGCATTCATAGACACTAAAATTTCATTGTACAGAGTGTCAGTCACAGACATGCACTACAAAGGGAAGAAGCACGTCTCCTGAAGTTGCTTCACCAAGTCCTTGTCGCAGATTCAGTGAGTCAGGCGGCTTTGTACTTGTATAAAGTCTGCACTACTGGGCCTGAAAGGCACCGTGTTTGGAAACTTCTGAAGACATCACCTCAGAGGGAGCACAAGATAATTGTAACGCAGCACAACTAACCCTACTCCAGTTTTTACTATACCTCTGTGTGAGAGCTTCTCCAGGATGATCCTTAGGCGCTGAAGAACAGGAGGTGAAATGTCATATTTATATATGTCTACTACTGGCACTCGCTGACATCGCCCAAATATTCCATCTGCAGGAGAGAGAAGAAGAAAAGGAAAAATATAGACTTTGTTTTTTGAGAGGAAGAAATGCATGATAAGATGCGATTTCCAATATATGCCAATTATATACTGAGGGAATCTTTTAAAAGACATTTTAAAAAGCTATCAAAGGACTACTGAAGTCATGAGACAGGGTATTTTCTATCAAAATAAATAAATACTGGAAAGAATATTAGTTGGAGGAAGATTCTACTGTACAAATTATGCATACAGTTTATTTTATAAATTTCTGATTTCTGCCTCCCAAGTCTTTTAATGTAAGACTTCTTTACTGACAATTCAGTGGGAAAAGTCTTAATGTTCGGTGCCTACTATGTTGCAGATGAAAAGTGCAGCATCCAGAAATATAAATATTAATTTTCAGAAACTATGAGGATTTGCTGAAACATTTTTAATGCGGGCACTGTGTGTTAGGCATTGGTAAATGAGAACTGAATCCGTAATGGCTAGTAAAAGCTCATTTCAAGAAGTACCCTCTAATGAATGCAATAAAAGAAAGCTGCTCACAGAACAATGAGATATTAATGTGGCCTAATTTATTTAGCTCCATTCCATTTGTCTAAAATGACAGACTCTTCTCATCAATGTCTTTTCAAATCACACCTTCTAATTAATTTAGCTTCTTATTAGTCTTTATTTAGAAAATTGTTCATTTTGAGACAAGCTTCCTGTGTATGTGTGGGAGGAACAGGGAGTTCAAACTTTCAAATTACCTTTCTCTCTTTCATACAAAAGACTAATTCAGAGCCTAGGTGCTTCACATGCAATCTGACCATCTGCAATCCTAGGCCTCTGAGAAAGAACGTGGTTTCATTTATTGTTCAAAACAGTTCTCTTCTATATAGTGATCCAAAGGAAGCAATTTAAATGCAACAAGTTTAATTAGCAGAATATTCTACTGCAGTACTAGATTTAACACAGTAATTACGTCTGCTCTGATATTACCTCTGCGCTCAAAAAGGATAGCTACATCAGATTAGCAGAAGATAACAGTACGTATTAATTTGCAAATGTCCATTACTTTCTCTGCTACTTCACAGACCTAAAAGACTACAAATGGGAACTACTGGCCCAGCTGTTCACTAAACACAAATAATGGCATAAAAGAAAATAAACCAATCTAGGATGCAGAAAAAAAGGGTATTATTAGCCTTCAGTCTTAAACACAAATACCTCATTGAAATTAGGCAACTTTTTCTTTCTTTGGCTTTCCAATCCTCCTGTCACTTACAACTGCCAAATTAAATTAATCCAAATTAAAAACTTACCTCTGAGTCTAATTTTGTTATTGGAAACTAGGTTTAATTTAGAAACCACAGACACAGAATTGGTTTGGTTTTCTGCCGAATAATGTATAAAGCAGCCTAACAGCAGATTAAAATATTCATCTCCATTTAAAAACCTGTTGCAGTTGGAAACAAGCAAGGTATATTAATAGCAGTCACTTGTAAATGGATGGATAACAGGAATAAATAAGGTCTTGATTCAGAAAGGAACAGAAGAACATTTCAGTGTTTAAGAGCAAGACCATTCAAAACGAAGCATAATTCGAACTCGCCAGATCCATTTCGGAATACCACCATTAGTGGCTACAAATAATTAGGACAAAATTATATAAGCAACTAATACTGCATTTAGAGTTCAGAAAAGCATACACATTTGGCATACTTTAAAGTATTTTGTATTAGGTATCATTTAAAGATATCACCACAGATGCAAAAGTTGATTCACTAACAAACTCTAAAAGAGCCCTAACCTTTTTTTCTAAAACCAGAGTTCACAGAAACCTTTAGCCTACCGCCTTTCAATAGAACAAAACCTATTTAAAGCCTAAGATTAACAATTAGCACCTGAGTTCAAGCTGCATTACACAATCTATCCAAAAACACTGGGACTGCTTAGGGAGAAACAGCAAGTTACTTTGGCTTTTGTATTTGAAATATGGGCATAATAAGCTTTGAAGAGTCTGCAATCACAAATAGTGCTCTGCTTTGCTAAATGCAGTACTAGGAGAGTGGAGAAGGAGTAGTATGCCCCAAGGAGTGGTTGGCAAATGCCATCTCTAAAGTACAGAGGATCTTTATAGTGGGGATTATAGCTGGACTGGAGTTGTGCAAACAGTAGATTTCATAGCTTGGTTCAGTAGCATTTTTTTAAAAAGTAGGAATTTTCCTAGGTTTTTCTATTTCTGGAGATGCCGCGGTTTGTTTGGTTAGAGTTGGTTAGTTTGGTTATGGGTTTTGGTTTGGGTTTTTTTTGTTGTTGTTGTTGGTTTTTTGGGTTTTTTTTTTTTTGATTGCAAGGTTTCTGTGGCAAGAATTAAAACATAAAAAATTAAATTTAGGTTAAGCATTCAATTTTCAGAGTACCTTTTAATTAAACCTTCAAGTTACATAGAGCATGGAGAAAAAACAGGCAAGGAGGAGCCATTGTACAAAAAAAACATTTGTAAAAGTTCCCCTAGTTTTTCTTTCCAATAAATTTATTTAGCAGATGTAGCCCTAATTCAGAAATGGCTTTAGTCCAGCATAAACATAATTTTCACTTAAGGTACAGCTGATGTTTAAAAGCTGTCCAGCTTAGTCTGCCATGAACTATCCAGAACCACTGTGATCTTTACAGTGAGTAAATACACAGCGTACCTTTCCAGACCAGGTGCACCCACCTTCAGCACAGGGCAATGTGTGGCTGTTGCAGTGTCGGTGTCTCAGCACCCTGTCATGCACCCATTTGATCTCTAATAGCCTCCAACAAGCAAATTGCCCAAATTTGTCAGGAAGCAAAAAGGAAAATGGAAAAGCCACCCAGATTCTACAGTAAATGTCATATGGCAGAGGAAGTTCAAAGCATGAGTGATGCTTTAATACTGCCATCCACTGCCTATAGCTGTTAAGAGTGTGTTCATACTGAACTTTGATTAAAATTGTATTCGGAGAAGGAACGTAATATGCAAAAGACATCTGCTCTTTACACATGCACAGAATGAGGGAAGGTTGAGACAACCAATCAATATACACATATGGTTGCTATTAAAGTGCTATCATTTGCTAACCGTTAGCAAAAAGCAGTATCTGAAATTTCCATAGTAATATCTTAAAAGTTATACTTAGACCTGGAAACATCTGCGTTAACAGCATGGTGATGTTGACTTTTAGATGGCTTCTACATTTGTTTCCATAGAAGAGACTAAAACAGAAGAATAATATACCCAAGGAGACAGCAAGATGCTTCTATTTGGCTGTTTTGCTAATAGGTTTAATATTAGAGAAAGAATGCAAGCATAAATTTGTCCAAGCTGCTATTTAAAATCTTGAATCTTGACAAATATATATTGCAAAGTTAGATGCCAAGATTAAAAGACAGAAATTTAACTTAACCAAGGTGCCCAGTAAGATCTCAAATAATGGCAGATGAACCTCTTTTATTAAAGACAACACCCTGGAGCACAGAACATCTATTTACACTGAATATTTATCAACTTCTAGTGAAAAAATTAGAACTGATAGATTAAACCATGAACAAGTCAAAATACAAGTTCTAGAAGGGTGATTTTTGAGAGAGGTTTAGAAGCAAACAGAGAAGTCCCATCTTCATTCATTATTTTTGCCTACTTGCCATGAATTAGTAGATATTTATGACCTCTATTACCTACTGAGGAAGGAAGCATCATTTTGCATTCATGACATCTAGGTACTGAATTGATTAAAAGGAGAACACAACAAACTGCAGTTTAAAAAAGTTTTGAAGAGTTGATTGCACCAGCAGGTTCACTTGCTAAGTTAGACAGACATCACATGCTTAACGGATACTGAAAAGTCTATGGAAATTTGCACTGAAGGGACCTTGAAGGGACTATTTGTGGGCAGCTGATACATTCAATTATTTTAAAATAGTGTTTCCTAATAAAAAAAAAACCAACAAAAAAACCAACCCAAAACCCCAAACCCAACCAAACAAACAAAAAAACCCCCACCCTAGTGTATACTAAGCTATCCTTGGCTACAGAAATATATCCCATCCTGGAACCACTCAGTATGGCTAATCCAACAATAGAAACTAAGGTGTTTTGAATAACACCAGCTAAAAAAAAAGAATGATTTTGTGTTGAGTATTTTGCTACTGGGCAAAGCTATGAGGACTGGTAGAGACACTGGAGTTTGTCTGCAGGCTGATGAAAACTTGATAGATGTAAATTAAAAAATTGTGTTCTGCAGTAATTAATTATTTAGACCTACATGCAGTGAAATTTTCACATGGCGCTGACAAGTGACCTTTGAAAGGAGCCTTCAAGAGATGCTTTGAAGCGCCTGGTTCTGCTCTTCAAACTTTCTGCAGCAGCCAGAAAGGCAGCGGCTCTCTGGATGGTGGTACACGCATAGGTGGGTCAACCAACACTTCAGCTTCCTTGCCCTAACAACCTGACAACTGTTGAAATAACATAAAGTAGAGCTTTGTATAAAATAAAGTTTTGCCCCATACTGCAGGTGTTGTGCTATGTTCCTGTGTTGTAAACCAGAAAGTCCACGGACCCAGCAGTGTGTCAAACGGCACCTGCTGCCACCTTTGACTGTATCGTTTGTGCTCCTGCAGTTAATCAGGGAGCTTCCTCTCATGTTTCTGCAGTTTGCAGTGGGCACCATTCTGCAGCAGTTTAACATCCTGGAACAAAAGGATTCTTTCTTCTCACTGAATATGGGCATTGCTTCACACTCCTTCCCCCAGCTTCTAGTTTAAGGTGCTGTAAGGTCCAAGAGTAGTTTAGGACTAATGAAAAGGCCAGTACTTGAGGTCTCGTAAGCCACAGTTAGAGCCCCGGTTGCCTACCAGAAAGCCTGAATCATTTTCCAATGGGAAACACAATATTTGCATCTCAAAAGTCTCATGATACTGGACTTCAAGGTCCACAGATGTTAAATGTTTTAGGAAGTACGAAGCAGATTATTGAAGCATTTTACTCTTCTCTCCCTGCTACTCCTCTCCAGTATGGTGCTTGTTTTCAAAATCCCTTTTAAAAATTTTAAAATTAAAAATTAAATGTTGCAGTTCCTTGAAGAGGACATCGAGCTGCATACCGGCAGGCTTATTTCCAAAGATACAGTCCACAGACCCACATTCAACATTTAGAAGTAAGCTCTTCAGCAAACAGCATATTTTTCATATTCCATTTATTAAAAAAGATTTGTTCATAATTTATCCATCTACTTTCAAATTCTCTTTACAGAGACCACAGAGAGAGAAAGCGTGCAACTGCGGCTTCCGCAGCGCCGTTTCTCCTGCCGTGTTCTGCAGACGTTACCTCAGCGCTTTCAGACAGCAAACGCTCACAGACCAGCCTCACGCACCGCGGCAGCTCCGCGGCGAGCTCCCAGCACTTTGGCGCCTTTTTTTCCCGCCCACGCCCGGGCAGCCGCCTGTGAGCGGTAATGGCGCCACCTAGCGGTCACCGCCGCCGCGCCCTGCCGTGGGCCCCCCGGCCACCCTGCCCTTACCGGCCCCGGGCGGCTGCTACGTGCCTGGGAGTTTGTGAGGCAGTTGTTTAGAATTAAGAAATACCACACTAAAATAAAATTTATAAAAGGCCAGGATGTTTGTTTTTAGAAGGGATGCGTTATTACAAGTGAGCAAAGTAGCGTGTGGATTGCTTGAAACAGAGTCAGTGGTGGCATTTGCTGCTGCTGGCGTGTAAGGCACAGCACATTATGCAACAAAAATACATTCTCAACCGTAAGTAAAACACAAAACACGTTTTTTTGTCGATTTATGTGGTAGATTTAGTAGAAACACCAGAAGAAGAAGAAAACAGCAAGAATGTAAAATACACTAACCTTGGGGGAAGAAAAAATTAATCCCACAAGAAAATACCATGCCATGGACGCTCTTACTAACAGTGCAGTAAATACACTCTTCCTCAGCTACTAAATAAACTGCTCCCTGGAAGGCAAAGGCAACTTTTTAAGTTCTGCTGAAAGCCAGACCACCTCACAGTCCTATAAAAGACTTCTGACAAGGTTTAATGCCCCTCCTCACCTATCTGGAAACACATTTAAGGAAAAAAGTGGATGGACAGCCTGTTTTCAACCAAAAAAAAACCCAAAACCTAAACCACCAGAATATTTCTGCTGACTGAAAGAACTGGATAGCATGTTATTAATTACAAAAGTGCTTATATTAAAAGATAAATGTTCACATTAACAGCAGCATTGGTCAGCTGTTGTGCAAACATTGTGATAGGGCTGGGATTTGCAAAACTCTGTATCATCCCAAGGCATGCCTGAAAGCAAATAGCTCTTCTGGGATTTACGGTCCCCTTGTCTCAAGGAGTAATTCTGGGAGCAAGTTCTAGAGGACTTCCTTCTTCCTTCATTAAAAAAAAAAAAAAAAAAGAAAAAAAAAAGAAAAAAAAAGATACAGCCTTCAACAGAGGGGAAATATCATTTCAGGAACTATTTCTGTACTAACCTGCTAATTTAAGTGGTGCATTGTACAGTCCCAATATATTACACACACTTTCACTTGAGAGGTTTTTTTTACATTACAGCAGAAATATGCAAAGTGTAGAGAAACTAACTAAAAAGTCCTGCTCTCTCTTGAATACAGCAAAAGGAGGGAAGAAAAGGACTGTGAAAAAAACTAGCTACAGCTTAACAAAGCAAGAGGAGAGCAGGCTCTCCATGAAAAGAAGTGCTGCCCGCTTTCCAAAGCGCCCCTGTTATTCAGCTGAGCGAATGAGAGGTTCAGATTTCAACGCCTCCTTTCCGCGATTCAGAGCACAGAAATGAACCTCAGTCTCAACAGGTCGTACGTCAGCCTCCCAACCACAGAAGTAATGGCCATGCCTTGGGAGGAAAGGGCGGGAGGGAGTTTAAGGAAAGGAAAAAGTAGAGATGAAAAGAAAGGAAGTCTTAAATTTTTACCGCTAGAGCCAATGTTCAAGTTGAATAATACTTGAATAACTTGGTACTTCTCAGAGAACCAGATTTCAATTTTCCACAGCCTAGGCAACTATGTGGAATGAAGGCTATGTTTTTGTCTCCATCATGAGGACAACAAAGGATGACAAAGCAATGAGTGAACCAACATCTTCCACATCCAGATGACTGCTATAGTCTGTAATACACAGAAATCATCTGCCTGTAATTCTGGTCACAGAGACCAATCCAGACTTGAGAAAAACTTTGACAAAAAAACCCAGAAACTAACTGCAATATATTAAAGAGGACTTTTCTAAGAAAAATTGCATATTCAATATTAACTATGATGCGTCTAAGAAAAAAGAGCTTGCAATCAAAATCATCTGAACGGCAGCTCCTTTTTTTGTCAATACTGCTCCTAAAAAGAAAAGGAAGGAAAGGCTTAAACATATAAATCCTCCTCCAAGAGGAGAAATACTTTAAATTGAAGTATAAGTCAAGTATTAGTAGGCTTACAATGAAGCTATCTCTTTTTCTTTAGCTCATTTAGTCATTGGACTTTAAGATTAACATGTAAATTTATACTTTACAGTGCTATCTCATCAGTGAGAAATCTGAGCCATGTACACACACCACACCCCCACCCCCCCAAAAAAAAAATATTTCCAAAAGACAGAATACTGCACCAAATTCTGATCACAACATTACTGGAAAGATACAAATAAACTACAGAAATTTAGAGAAAAGGGAAAGAAAGGAGGTAGCCACATAGATCCTTAAGCATTGAACTCTGGTTCTTTATGGGAGAAGACGAAAAGTTTATGCAACCTGGTTGATTAATTATTTATGACATTATTGGGAGAAATGGAGTGAAAAGACAAAAATGAACACTGTGAATCCGAACAAGTTTCAAGCAGGGAGAAACTATTCTGAAGCTGTTCAACTCCCTCCTGGAAGAGTAATGGAGCTCCTATTTGCTTGCACTGTTTAAAATTAAGCCAGAGCAATGAGGAATGATGAAACATGAACAATTCTTTTTTTTTTTTTTTTTTTTTACTCGATATGCATTTATGAACAGAGGTTACTGAAGGGACTAGGAATTTATTTATGGAAGCAATGAGATGCAAATATACTAATGCTTATTTATGCACAATAATTTTCCAAGTATCGCCAAGATGTACTTCAGTCACTTCGAGGATCCCCATTACATTTTCGGTTGGTGCCAAGAATCACTCTGGTGCTGGCAGTGTCTTCACTGTGTGATCAGGCTGTAGCTGCTCCTGCATCTGTATTCCCAAGGTAAAAATAATTCTACAAGGAAACATGTTCAGCAAAATGGATTTCTGCATTAATTTTAATTTTGTATTAAAAACAAAGGAATGAAAGTTTTAACTTGTGCTAAGTGTCAAAAGCTTATATTTTAAGAGTTAGTTATTACAGGTTTGCAGGAGACAGTGTTCTTGTGAAAACATGACTAATGACCATTCCATTCATATTCATCAGGTGCAGTGTCTAACAGAGAAAACTTGGTTTATTTCTGACCTTTGCCAAACTTGCAGCTTTCTAGATCTTTCCAGGACAATATATATTGAGACAGCAGATTACTTTTGTAATCCGAGCTACTGAATTTATTCCTAATGGAATTTACTTCAGACATACATGAAATTATAGTAATAAAGTTCTCTATCACATTCCCTAGCTGCAAAGTATTACAGAAATTATGAAAAATTATGTTATGCCAAGCTGAACACATCAGCAGAAATTTTAAATGCATTCCATTATGAAGGGGAGCGGAAACTTATAAACTAGGATAACTTCACAGAGTGCTGCACCCTGTAGACTGATTGAGACTGTTTGGAGATATCTCAGAAATCTCTGCACCTTGCTCAAGTATGAAATATAGGCATGCCTATAGAAGTCACAGTACATCAAGCTGCCTCCGGCAGCTTACGCACGGGCACTGGAACAGCCAAGAATCTCACCTCAAACTGTCTGCTGAAGAGTCTGGAAAGCATGAACAATCTGACAGTTTTCAAGCAAACTGTGCTTTAAAATAGCTAAATATGATGTTACATACCTGGGACCACCCATCAGGAGCTGCATCCAGAAAATTTCTTCCTATCAAAATGAATTAGAGTTCTGGACATAGCTGTCATCCCCCCCCCTTGTGACAGAGCCTGAGCACTGCCCGCAGCTTTCCTAATGGCAATAAGTGAAGGGCATGAGACATTACAGTCCTCCTTGCTTGGTTCAGACCCCAGCATTCAGTCTGAGACAATAGCAGAGCAAAAGCTTTAATAAGGTTTGTAGATATAGGAACATGACAGCAATAAGTTTGAATAAGAAGGTGACATCATTCAGTTTGCAGCACTGATGATGTCAGTATGGGAATATAGCGTTCTGGTGTCCACATTTTAAAATTAATGATAAATTTTGGAAAGGACATTGAGAGAAGCAAAAGAGATTATTTACAGGCTGGAAAAAGCCCTATGGAGAAATGCCTTTTCCAGCACAGAAGTCCAGAATACAGGATGATCTTGTGTCTCTCTAGAGTAAGCACGCAGAGATATGAAGTGATATGGGAACAGAGATCTGGAACAGGACTGGGAGCAGTTTCAGAAGTATTTAATTCTTCCTGGTTTTGTCTGTTACAGTTCATAGCAACTTTTATGGTTTGTAAAGTCTGAAATTACGAGAAGAATGGTCCTGGAAAGCAAGATTTTTCTGCTTTTGCAATGGGGGCGGAGACCCCTCAACGCATGTGAAATGTGCAGCCCCAAATTGCTTACTATATTATTCACAGAACAGATAAAACTTACAGAAAATATTTAACATTTGAGCACACTGATAAATTGTAATCTGCTTTTTAAAATACTGTGTACAATTAAAAGTCATTATTTAACAGGAGTTTGGGAGCTGAATGTAAGCTATAATTTGAGTGGTTAAGTGCAGAAGTTGTATACTTAGCATATATACTTCTTAAAAGAAGACAGAATAAATAAGAATAATTTTGAACGAAGCATTCATGCCACAAAAGGAGGAAATAACAGTTCATCAAAGATGCAAAATTAAAAAACTTGAAAGCCAGGACTACAAGATCAGCAAAAATACCCACTGAAATAACAGTTTACCAATGAGCACCATACTGTATCTTTCTAAATTTCTCCCTCAAACTATATTGCTTATGAAAGGCCAGGTTCTTGCTGGGGATAACAAAACTACACAGAAAATAGTACGTACACTTATCTCTTCTTATATTCCAGCTGAATGCTCTTACAGGTGGACACCATTTTTTCTTAATATGTTTTGATAGAACTAACAAAAAAGATTTCAGTCCTGAGTGGAGAAAAATGCCTCTACTTAAAATAATTTATTCTGAAGATTCTTCTGGATTACTGAAAATAACAACACACATTTAAATAATATTGCTGAATTTATGACACTTATTAGATGGATAATATCACCCGGTTCTCTACACAAAGACTACTTTTCTTAAACATATCACCTCAAAGTTTCACTCTTTTTCCAGTGCTTTGATACTCCCCAGATACTCAACCAGCCCAGCCTACACTCCTGTTCTGGCCAACAGAAAGGTTTGCAAAAGGAGGCCAGCTCCAGGGTGCTGGTATGGACATCACTGGAGGCCTCTCCGAAACAAAACCATAAACAGAACTGCACACTCACTAATGAAAGCAAAGAGATAAACCAGTACTGTTTAAATGTTAGAGGAAAAAGAAACATGAAAACTGAAGAAGGGAAAAAGCCACCAGCTTCTGTCCTTTAGCCATATTTCAGCTCTAATTTTCCAGTCAATAAAATGCTTCTGTGATGGAAAGTAATTTGGATATACCAAAACTAGATAGATTTCCAAGCCATGTACAGACATAAACCTTTTTTGATGCATCCAGACATTTCTGTTTAATCCACTATAGCATTTTCTCTCAAAGGCATCAATCAAAATAGTCAATTTTTATCTTGTAATCCAACTTCTGCATACATAGTAGCTGCAGTAATTTTACAGTATGTTTCATTTATTTCTTCAGGAGCCAGATACTCTTAGCCAGAGACTAAGAGCAGGAGCCAGAGACAACTGTTAAAACTGTTTGCTGCTGTTTTCAGTGTTCATGAACAGACAGTTTAGGAACAGGACATCCCATTTCAACTGGAGCATCAACCTTTCAAATAAAAATGTTCACCCCAAAGTCAAGAAAGGACAGTCCAGAAAACAACCTGCAAATTTTAATACATTCAAGATTCTAAAGTCAGCACCCTAAGTCTTTTGCGCAAACTTCATTTGCTGCAAAGTTCATATTCTGTCTAGACCACTGACTGCTGTCATATTTGGTGCAACTTGTTACGGGTGGAAAGATAAGCAGCAGGGCAGCAAAAAGAGGAGGTTTATCTATGGCAGCTAATCTCCTCAATCAACAGCACTCAGCTCTGCTTAACAGCCGTTGCCAAGTAACAGGGACCAGCTTTTCTTATCGGCTTCATAATGTTTCATTGACTATTCAGACTAGAATAGAAAGCTGTGACACTCAGGGTTATAAGCAGCACAAAATGAAAATGGCATATTATGTGGTATGAAGAAGAGAAATCTTTTAGCCCTCACCTTATCTGGACAGTGACTGTTACTCAAAAAAAAAAAAAATCATCTATCATTTTCTGCTCTGCTTATTTTAATATCACAAAACAAACAGAAAAATATATCTACATAAACAAGATTTTTTTTAAACATTGTTGTCAGGTCCTCAGCAATTCACTGGCATTACTGATACCTCTTATACAGAAAGACAAGGGTTGCATAGATCCTTATCACATTACTGAAAAGCAAGCATTTACTGCTTATTCTAAAGCTATTGCAGCTGCTTTAATGCGTTGAGGGATGTCTTCTCACAGTAGGTAGGATATTCCTCAAACCTTGATAACTATGACCAGAATAAGACAATCTATGCAAAACTGATAACATTACGTATCTTTAACAGTATTACTACTTCTCTCTCCTGTCTTCGTCTCTGCACAGATTCTGATTTTCAGTTTGAATACTGATACTCTTAGTGTACTGGAACAGGAACAGCAAAGCCTTATTGCACCTCTTCTGATTATGATTTTTTTAGTATAATCACCTTTTCTGCATATCTGAATTTACTAAAATTTAAATCTGGGGCCATCCAGAATCATGATGAATTGTAACTGCCATTGTTACAGAATTATATCATTACCTACCACAAGAAAAAGCAGTAAATAAAAGAACATGCTTAGACACATTCACCGTATCAGAGAACCTAATGATATACTTCACAAATTAGTAAATAAATGTTTTTACCTTTGTTCCACCCCAAAGAATGACTAACCATCCCCAAGTCACTATATCCAGAAAGCTACGACCCATCAAAGTTTTGTCTTTGATATATTTACACATGCTCAGAAAATGGAAGGAATATCCTGCAACAAATTTTATACTCATAGAACTCTGTCTTTCACACAAAGTTCAGGTATGGATTTAAGGCAAATATTTATACACATTTGAGGCTGCAAGTACTTCTGAGGGATGTTGTGTTACCCAGTCTCTTTCTGCACAAACTCCAATGCATTCAGTTACTGTTAAGGACATGCCTAAATTTACATTCATTGCAAGTCTCCAGATGCTACTGGGAATTTTTCCATGTTTAAAAATAACTATTTGCTTAAGCAATTGTCCTTACTGCAGCCTCAGTCTTCCATGGCTGTCTTGATTTTCCACGATTTTAGGAAAAGCTGAAAAAATTCAAAGCAGTTGCAAAATTCTGCAGGTATCGTATCATACCCTTCAGGAAATTTTAAAGCTTAGCTGTAATATGGAGTCTATAGGATGATCATCTACTGAAGCAAAAACACACCTTTCTCTGGCACTGAATTTTCCTATGCCGGTGTGTCTCAGACAGTCTCATATGACTGCACTTCATTTTGGTTGAACTGTCTTATGTGATCATGATACAGTGTGATACGGCTATGGGCTCTCTTACATTTAGAATAGGATTGATTAATTCATTTCACAAAAGCATAATTGTCTTCTTTCTTTCAGTGAAAAATAATTTCTGAGCTATGCTCCCAAAGCTCGCCACACGCTCACTAGTAAACCTGCAGTTTTATCTAGATAATATATTTAGATGACCCAGAGCAGGGTTATCAACTTCTCCATCTACTCATCCCCTTCCATTTTTCACCATTAATGAGAACAGATAAATTTCAAATAAGAGAAAGTATAATCTCTAACAACAAATAAAGGCAACGTTTCTTTTTCATACTAAATGGTGTGAGTTTTAGGAAAAAGGGGTTTTAGATCTGATTCAGCTCAGCAAACCATGTGTGTCAGATTGGACAGGTAAGTTAGGAGTGTAGTCGTGATAGGTTTCCTCCAGAGCTACCGAAGAGGGCACATGCTAAAGGTGATTTGGCTAAACTAAAATCTAAGTCATTAAACTGCACAGATGCGTATCTTAATACAAATAAAGTCATAAGGCTTTGACGAATGGATTAGCCTTAGTAAAAGAACAAACTGTAAAATAATCTGTGGATTCAGTCCTAGCTGATGTGCTACTATCAATTTTCACCCAAGTTGGCTTTTCAGCTAATGGACACTTAAGAGGAAGCGTTACACCTATTTCAACTTGTTTGAGTACAATAATGAAGTGAAGAAAAGGTTTAAATAGAAACATACTGAGTCTTCTTCTAGTGCTCAGATAATTAACTTTACAAATGTATTACTAACTTGAATTTATTGATTTATCATTAATTGAAACTATCTGAAATTATTATTATTTTAATAATTTATGGAACATTATTTTCACCAGAGTGCAAAAACACCACAAAAAAAATTGTATTTGCAATTATATTCCTTTCACTCCTGGGAACATCAATAATTTTGGTTCTTAAGACTTTTGCTTTTTGCTCGTAGACAGGGAAATAGTACTGAGATCTTAGTCATGGAGAAGTGACAAGGTTCATAAGGATCAAATTGATGTCACAGACTAAAAGAAGCAGAATGTATTTCATCTTTTCGTCCCAGAAGCCAATGCAGCCTGATACAAATGCAAGGCCTCTTCAGCCACATCCATGTAGTGCAACACAGAGAACTGAAGGCGATTGCAGGACTCAAATTTCAAGTCCCATCAAGAAGAGTGCACCAACTCTTGGGGCCAAGCACTGTTATGTTAAGATGTATCCACTAAGTGAAGTTGCTTCTTAAAATATTAGTACAAGAAAAACAACTAATTCTCTGGCAGTTCATAAAGAGGAACATACCTCAAAAATCCATTTAAATTTCTCTGAATAATTTATAATTGTTCCTTTACTCCTGTGCCATATCAGTAGTGACATTACTTTTGAACATTCACATCGGGATCCCTAAGGGCCAGATTTTCAAAGCTGAGCACATACACTTAAAGAGCAAAGGAATAAAAATATCAGATAGGCTCAGGTATGGAGATCCATAATTCTGTATGTGCATAAAATCAGTGGCACAGGCTGTGTCATATGCAAACAGCTACTAACTGCAAGTGCAGACACAGGAAGCTTTCCCATATTATGATGTACAGCCTATGGAAGATGGCTAGGACAAAATCAGGGCAGAGGTTACTGCTCTCATTTTGACTTCTGTCCCGTGAGGATTCTGTTCCAAAACTGTAATTTTAAAGTCCCTCTCATGTTGTTTCTGTCCCTTCATGTTTTTGATATCTGGAGTGGAGAAAAGGAAGAAGGAATTGGTTGAATAGAAGCTAAACAGACACTGGAAAAAAAAATTGTCAAAGCAAAATGAAAGAAGTCTTACTTTATATTGAGTATAATATCTTACACTCAAAACAACAGGCCTGTCAGTAATTACAGAGAAATACAGCTTTCATACAGATCCATCATTAGGCATCATTCTAGTAGAACCATTAGAAGTACCCTCTCTTTACCTAGGGGCAAAGTCTTACGCTAAGCTTCTTCCATACATGTAGGGAATTGATTTCAACAGCACTCTGGGTTTGGGTTTCTGTTTGGATTTTTTGGTGGTGGTTTTGTTGGTTTTTTTTTTTTTTTTTTGTAAGAAGGCTTCAGAATAATTTCTACAAAACCAACATGGATCATCTTTAATTACTGCATTGCAACCACGGCTATTTGAAAACCTAGTCTCAGCAAAGTAGATGACAAACATTAATGAGCAGTAATGCACACATGGTATTGTAAATGAAAAGATAATGAAAGCAATTTATTTGAAAATTAAAATATGATTAAGAATGGCAGTCTGTACTAGGACCCAGATGCCAACAGAAAGCAACCAATGTGCGAGCAGACTGTCATTAATTTGGGAACCGTATGAAATTGCTTTCCTTTCTTTGACAGTTTTTAATATAAAGTATCTTAATAGACAGCACATATATACTGGAAGCCAAAAGATCTATGGAGATTTTTAGAAGAGATGAAGAACACTGCAGGGAAAGCCTCCAAAAGGACACTCTCCAGGAGAGAAAGAGAGAGGGGAATACATTTAGAAGATGTTTCAAATTTTGGGTAGGATGAATTACACTCTGCAGAAGTGCCTCTCTACATTGACTCTGGAGAGACTGTCAGTTTTTCACTCACACTCAGCAGAGTGCCTAAACAGAGGTCAGGTGAACCTAGAGCCTATTTCCAAGAGCAGGTGCTCACACCAGCACCTAATTAGGAACAGGACACTTGAGGAGATCCAAAAAACCAGATGCACTGGAGTTTGCTAAGTGTATGCAGAGGTCTTGAAGCAATTTAACTAGAATAGCGTTCTCCTTCACATGTGTTAATAAGCCTTTCTGAGACTATGCAAATATGTTTAGGATCTAAACTGGCCCCATCTGTACAGTGTAGGATGTTCAAGTCTCCAACACTTCAAGAACCTCTGAACTTTGCTCCAAATCAGAGTACAGCATACCTTGAAAACCTGAATCAGTGTTAGGTACTAAAATAAAAATGGTCTTTGTATTGTTTTTGAAGTGTCTGCTTATCTCAAGTTGCCATTGACACAACAGCAAACCATACTCAGCTGACTGCTATTAAGTTGTCATATATACTCATATTTAAACATTCAAGTTTGAACATTTCAACCTAAATAACTTTATCAGAAGCAATATGTTAGAGGTGCTTCAGCTCCATGACAAATTACTAGACCACACAACTTCAAGACCTACAAATATGTCAGGATGTACAAAACATCACTGAGAAAGTTTTCTCTTTTTTTTTTAAAAAAAAAAAAACACCAAACGATTAAAACACAGGAGGGAGCTATGCTGAACAAAGCAAGGACTGCTTTGTCTTGATGGTACTAAGCCTATTGGTTTTGTTCCAGCTGCAGCAGGTCAGGATCAGGCATTTTACATTTATCAATCTGATTTAAGAAATTAAACACAGCCATTTGGATAGCTGTTCTTAGGGATACAAAGTTCCTGTTAAGACATATCTTTTGTTACAAAAATCCACTTTAAAGACGTAATAACTTGGACCTAACACAGCATAACAGGCTTGTCAAAAGAGGTCATTATCCCACTGTATTCAGTATTGGTGTGTCCTCACCTCAAGCACTGTGTGCAGTTCTGGGCCCCACAGTTTACGAAGGACATGGAGGTCCTTGAATGCATCTGGAGGAGGGCAACAAAGCTGGTGAAAGGTCTGTAAGGCATGGCCTACGAGGAGCAGCCAAGGACTTTGGGCTTGTCTAGTTTGGAGAGAAGAAGGCTGAGGGGCAGCCCCATTGCTCTCTACAGCTTCTCGAGGAGGGGAAGTGGAGTGAGGTGCTGAGTGAGCTCTTCTCCCTGGTATCCAGTGATGGGATGCATGGGAATGGTTCAAAGCTGCACCAGGGGAAGTTTAGGCTGGACATTAGGAAGCATTTCTTTACTGAGAGGGTGGGCAAACACTGGAACAGGCTTGAGAGGCAGTTGATGTCCCAAGCCTGTCAGTGTTTGAGGTATTCTGACAATGCCCTTAACAACATCCTTTAATTTTTGGTCCACCCTGAACTGGTCAGGCAGTTGGACTAGATGGTCATTGCAAGTCCCTTTCCAACAGAAATATACTATTCTAAGGTTCAGCTTTTAAGCAAAACAGAATACTATCCTTCTTTAACAGGATTTTGTTGTATATTTACTAAAATATTTGTACAGTATTTACAAGATATGTAGGAAATCAGAGTAACCCATCAACAGATTTTTTCATCATACTTTCTTGAATAAATTTATATTTTATGTACATAAATCACTTATCTCCTTTTCAAAAGACACCCCAGAAAAACAAATTTAGTCAATATGGCACCCAAGAACCAGTACTTCCCGTTGTATCTAAGGTCTGAGGAGAAGCTCTTACTCAATACTTGGCTGCACAGTAGACACAAATCCTCCTAGCCAGAATGCACACTATTGAACACTGCAGACATCATCCACCCATTTCTGTCTTGGATAAGATATTAGATATAGTAATTTATGTGTATATTACAACTGTAGAAGTAAACATCTAATTAGCTAAAACAAAACTGGCAAGTTTTTATGGGTAACAGCTGTACCCCAGCTGAGCTGAACTGTTATCTTTTCACCACTAACGGCACGGGAAAGACAAAGCAAACAGTTTTATCTGCAAAACTTCACATCTTAACAAAAGGCTACTCTTTGGCCAGAATACATTCCCCACCCCCGCTTCCCCCTACTGTTACATTGCTTTAGCTATTACTAAATTTCACAAAGATTCTTAGAATTTTCAGCTTCTAATTATTTCTTTTCTGTCCGTCAAGCCAATCATTCAACACATCTTCTTAAAAACTGCTTTGATATCTGTTTGAACAATGCCACTTTTGGGTAGGTGACAAGGGCTAATCATCAATGAAAAAAATATAAATAGAACCAATGGCTGCTTAAAAATATATTTTAATTCTAAGAAATCCACTGGGATATTAACAAAAGGTGGTTTTGTCTGCAAAAACGCATTAACATAGCCATTTATAAAACTAATAGGAAAGCGAGCACTGCTCCAGTAATAATGAAAGTACACTGCAGAATAACATTATGGAAATAGGATACCAAATTGAAGAATTGACCTTGGGGCCCTGGCTTATCCTGGATGAAGATGACTTGTGAAATGAAAATTTGGCTGTAATTTGCTCTTGCTTTCCCTAAAAGGTTGAAGGCATTTCTATTCTAAATGAATAAAACGACGGTTAATTTCCTAGCATTAAGCAGGATGTTCTTAAATATAGTTATTTAAGTGTATTTAAATACATTTTCAAGTCTTATTTTTATTTTTAGAAAACTAGAACTGTTTTTTTGTGATTTGTATCATAGTCAATTTCTAACCATTAATTTTTAAATCACTTCAGAGAAGTACGTGCTACAGCTGAATCAGTTGGATGCACTATACTTGTGTATCAAGTGTTTATTCTTGATTTAACAAGATCCATTGGTCTGAGCATTTGATACTATAAGGGAACACGAAATACAGAACATGAGGACACTCCTTCAAATAATCATATCGCTTTCAAATAATGATAAAAATATTATAATCTGTTATAGAAAAAATAACAGCTAAAAATAGGAGCTTCATAGTTTTGTTTAACGTAAGACTTATTTAATAATGGCCGTCAGTCCATCCCTTACAGGGGATGGGAAAATGTCATAATATGATGGTTAAAGTCAGAACTGAAATAAATCAAAATAAAGTAGAAGTCACAGACAGATAATACTATATGCAAAGTCAAAAGTTTGCATACAGTACTGTTCTTGAAGGCAGTAGGCACATCTTAAATAGCACCAAGAACCAAAGGAAAGGAACGTGCTACAAGATCCACAAGACTTTCAGCATGTCTTTTACAGCAGTATTTTTAATTACTGCTATCATAGCAGTGCCTAGCATCCTCAATAATTGTTCAGGGATTATGTTTGAAATGCAAACATACAAAGAAAAAATCCATCTCTATATATTTACATATAAATATCTTTTGTATGTGCATATATATTATTTTAATATTATTTACACATATATTTTAATATTATATACACATAATTGGATATTTAAAAAACACTCCTCCAAGGAGATTATATTTATAAATGAGTATTTATGGCATTCAGATATGAAAAGGCAAAGTAAGAGCTTGGGTATACCAGGCAGAATGACAAGCAATACTAAACACAGTCCAGTTCCCTGAACATACTTTGTATGCTTCATGGAAGAGAATTTCAAGAAGGAATCTGAAGGACAGCTTTAAGTTTGCTTATGAATGGTTACAAACAGCTTCTGTCAAACATGGGGATATAAGAGAGAAGGGCAAAGGTGCTTATCTGAAAACGAACACAAAGAAGATAAATCCTGAGGTAACTGGTAAAACAGAAACAGGAATTAAAACCTGCATTATTTGTAAGAAATAAGCCTAATGCATTCTAAGCCTGTATCCAAGATGAGAAAAATTCTCAGACTGCATGTCTAAATGCAGAGATTCTGAATTTGCTATGTATTTTATCAAATTTCAAAATTTAAGAATCGTATTTTTTCAAATTAGCAAAGTCTTATACAACCTTGCTGTTCAGTACATTATTTTCTTTTGCTTATTAAAGTGGAATCAAAGACAAACAGTGAAAACCTTCCAGGAATTTATGATTTCAAAGACAATATTATTCAGTAGCATCTTACCAGACTTTTTTAAATAAAAATCTTTTCCTTGTTTCATTCTACAGTAAATTAATATTTTATTTATTGCTTTACATCACAGAAACATAAAGTAATGCAATTTATATTTCTTGTGATTATGAGGCCACAGTACCAGTCTAAGGGAGAGCCCAACAGCTCCGTACACACTGGTAAACTAAGCCACACTACAGAATCCTCCTGGGTGCTGGCATATCAGCTGCATAAGTAACATGTTAGAAAGGTCTTTGGCATGATTTTGTCCCAACTAATACACTTCCAGACTAACCATATGGATAGTTCATGAGCTTAGAACATTTCAAGGCCCCCTTACAGGAGGCAGTGTGCATTTGGCTGGCTGTCACCCAGAGATGGACCACTCTATGTGGCTCAGGTGTAGGCCAGACAGTGGGCTCTGCCCACATAACCACATATTTTTAAGAAAACAGCATAAACAGCAGTGGATATTGATGATCTCCTTTTTTTTTTTTCTTCTCCTTGAAACACCTCTGCATATCACAAGTATCTGACACCATTAACAGAAGTGCAATTTTGTGTAGTGGGCAGCATAGCAATTAAGTTTAAAGCCAAGTATAGGATGAGAAGAATGACAGGAACTTCCTTTAATATGTGTTGCATTGCACGTCACAAAATTCCTCTGATAAAAATACATCAAACTTTACCTTCAAGACATTTCTCACTTTTTCCTTCAAAGTTCCTATCTGGAAAGCAGCTTCAGAGCCCAAAGTCTCAGAAGGATCCTCTAAGTCTGATTCTGAACCTACCCATGGGTCATTAGTACCCATCCATTCTCATGCTAATACTGGCCTTTAACTTAAATAGCCCTTTTCTCTCCCTCGTATTTTCTCAATAACATACTTACAGATATCAGTGGCATCAGCAGGTATCATATGTATATCAGGTATCATCTCTCTGGTTTAATCTGCAAGGCTAAATAGGATGGCCTCCTCTAGTTTCCTCACTGATGAGAGACTTCATTCACTGATCTTATTATCAACCTTTTCTCACACCCTCCAGTTTCAACTAAACCTTCTTCAACACATTTAAAAGAAATCCCCATATGAGTATTCCAGGCAATGACTTGTCAAAGGCTATGTAAACCGCTACTTGTCCATCTCTTCCTCCATGTCCTAGATAGATGCCTACTAAAATTGCCTGTGGTCTATCACGGTAACGTCATGGTAAGGATGCACAATTATCCCACAGCTGCAAAAAACTTTCAAGCCCTTCTCCGCCTCTGCCATTTCCAAATGTGAATGTTCTAATAGTTGAGCTTTTAGTCCTTGACCTTTCACTTTATACTATTCACATGACTCTATCATTGTATGTCCCAGATCTGCACATTCTTTTTAACATAATAAATCTCATCTCGTTTTATCAAGAAAGTAGCTCAGTTTTCTGTCAGCACTACCATAAAATTTGTCTTAAAGTTGCTGATAAAAATAAAAAGTGGAATTTTACAAAATCAATTTTTCATAAATTCTTTTACAAAGCTCAGTCCAAGTACTTCTCTCACCAATACTACCCATTGCCATACTGTATTAAGGCATTGCATTCATTTTACAAGACCTTTCATAGTCTTTTTACTCTGAAATTTAAATAAAAAAATATTTTATTTAAGAGACCAACCAAGTGCTTTACTGATGTGTGATTGACTCTATTGCCTCCATTTCCTGCCTAGAAAGTTAGTTCTCCTTCAAAAATAAAACCAGGGCAACGCAAAGCAAACCTTTTTAGGCCACTGGTACTATGCATCTTGGGTGGATTTATACTATTGTCTTCTGTTTAACTCAGATCAGATTCACAGCTTGAATTTGCCTGCTTCGCACTCTCTGCCGCCTTAAACACAAGCAATACTATCTTTTCTCCACTCTCTGTTGCTGCGTTTACAATACTTGCTGCCAGACCCACCTCTTGGTGTGCCAGTTCTTTCAAGAAACTGGGATGGACGTTATTCAGCATCAAATTTCTTAAATGGGTTTTACTTTAGTTATAGTAATTTCCATTTTTTTTAATAATTACTCATCTCACTTAACATCAATCTTATAAAAATCAAGGCAAATTATTAACAAAATCATAGGATTGTCTCCTTTGAAAACCTTCACTGGCATGAAAGCAGTTTGACTGGCTAATCTGTTGCTACTTTATTACCTGGAATATTAACCAGTGAGGGGCAATTCTATGAACTGAAGCTTTGTGATATACAAAAATGGTACATTTACAAGACCACATATTGAACAGTTACTTTCAGATGAGTATTTTAGTAACACATGGTTTAAGCATCCACAGCTGTTAACTGGTAAAAACAAAAGATATATAAACATATATATAAATATATATACATTGGGGTTTTTTTTAATTATATTAAGTTTCTTGGCTCTTATTTAGAACATTAATCAGGAAAGCATTAAGAGAAAAGAATCAGAAGAGGTCTGAGGCAGTAACAACAGCGCCTTTCAACAGATTTGACATGCTAAAAGAAAACTAATATATAGATGCCCCTAGGAGCATTCTGTGCTTCTGAAACGCAAACTCTCTTTCCTACTCATTCAGCAGTCACCTCTCAGTCTCTTCCAAGATACAGCAGCTGAGCTGATAGGAAGATACACAGGAGTTTGCTGCTCAGCACACTCATAAGTAGGCATCTCCTTTCCAGTATTTGCACACATACAACCTTTTCTGGAAACCACAATGGCAAAATTTATTATAATATTTAGCATGATTTCTTTGTCTTTCCTATATAGTTGCACTTCACAATATTTTAATCCTTTCTTTAGAAAACAGATGTAACAATTATAAAACAAGGGAACACTTGTAGAGAGATATAAATACAGGTATTTCTCACATTGATTCATACAATTCACTACCAAATAATGGTATTACATCACATAGCTCTTAAATACACGCTTCAGATTTTATTCATGCAAGTACAGAATGTGTAAATTCCTAAACAGGATTAAAATATATGAAGTCTATCTATCATGTTTCATGGTAAAGACCAGCAATGTGGTTGGGAACAAATTTCTGCACTGACAGTTGTATTGTTTGCTGAACCTCAAAGTGTTCCTTTTTGTTCTAGCAGGAAGAGAATTGTTAATGATAAAAGCATACATTCATTCTTTTCCGGCTTGCTATTTCAAAGATAAAAAACAAATAAAGAAAAAATCCCACAGTTTGTTAAAAACGTGAAATACAGATTATTTCCTCTACTTCAATTTAATAGCATTTTTATTACTAGACTTAAGCTTGAAGTCTAACTAAAACAAAAAAAAACCCATGAAAAACAGAACTGACAAAAATAAATAACAGAAAAAGCTCTCAACTCTCTTCAGTGTTCAGAAAAGTGAATTAACATATTTATTGAATTACATTGGCAATGAAGACAGCAATATATTGAAATTCATTGATTTTTTTTCTTGACTTAAAAGCAACACAGATGCTTATTACAAAACAGCGGTTCCTCTTCTCATTTTTATCAACCCTTTTTCAACAGCCACTGACATTGACAGTTTCAAGCTTAATTGTACATTCAGCATGTACTGTTAATGACATTAGATAAATGGATCACATCAGAATGCAGTATCGTCAAAAGAGACCACGTGCCAATTTTACAAATTTAAAATCAAACAAGCTACTCTGTAGACCCTGACTCTTCAAGTTGTTTATCAACTGAGTACTAGAGAATATTTTGAATGTCATTATACATCAAAAGATGAAAGATGTGTCTACTACAGCCCATGTTCCATTTATACAATGAAATTTAATTACATGTTATAACTATGCTGTCTTAGAACTATGATAATTAAAGGGGTACAGTACATTGGTGTTTTATTCATTGTAAGCCCTCATTGTCAGAGGGCTTAACTCAGCCATGAAAATTTACTCCCTTATCAAAGGAAGAAGACCATCACAAACACAGCAACACTTGCTGCAACTATGCTAAAATATAGTTGGAACTTATTTGCAGCATCGTTTGGGATGTCAGAATGAGCCTAAAAAAATCCTTTGCATATAAGGCCTCAGAATAACAGCTATTTAAAAGATCAGTTTACATTTAGAGGGATTTATATATATATATATCTTGAACCAGATCTCTGAGCAAAATACTCAGCTTCATGCAAAATATCTTTCTGCGAGCCCATTATAAGCACAAGTAGTGCGCTTCCTAAATAGCTAAGAACCTTTTTGGAAGCCTGAAATCTAAGTTCTTTAGCAGCAGGGTGTTTGGATAAAATTTTCACCTGTATAGGCAGTTGCAAATTACAATCCTCTGCATCTACATGGGCATCTGATCAAGACTTGGTGGCCGAGTGGAGGCAGTTTAATTGGCTGGCCGTGCTCCACAGGGGCAGGTACGGCTCGCTTGGAGAGGTGCTGAATTAACACATCTCACAGATTTCGCAGTTCTTACTTATTCTCTGCTTTATAAAATCAGCCCTGCCCCCACAAGTTTTCCAGACACTCTAGATTATGCTGGCCACCTTCATGTATATAGGGTAGCACAGAATATCCAGATCTACCTTCCAAGGTGTACACAGACACAGTCTTTCCTGCGCTGTATTTCCTTCCCAGACAAACTCCCTGTGTGTGCATTATAAGTCATGTCACTATTTCTAGCACCCTGGATTAAAACAGATACCATCTGACTTGCCATTTATTTATTCACACGGGTTTTAATCTGCAAGGTGCAACAGGAACAGGGTACTGGAGGGCTATTTAACGTGGAAGCTGACAAGGCTACTGGCAGAAAAAAAAAAAAAAAAAGTGTTCTTTTCAGTAGCTAAACCAGTAAGAATTGTGCTTTAAAACCACCCCAACCATAGTTCCTTTTGGGGAATATTTCCTTTCTATGTCAGTCATCTGACTTTTCTTCTTCCACCCTAAATCTTCTAATCAGATTGTGCTACAAAACTCCTGTATTTGAGCAGAGGCCCTTTAAAACCAACAAAACTGTCACTTTGGGTGGTCTCATGCTTTCTTGGATTTCCAGTGAAAAAGGAAATAAACCAGTAATATCAATTCTCCATAAATTATTCAAGACTCACATTACCTTCATTAGCCAAATCTGGTACTTAACCAGTTCTTAATGCAAGGCTACTCAAAACATGTGGGTGAGAAGTTTTCAGGGAATCTAATCTACTAGATTTATTGCTTCCACTTAAGTTACACAGTGTAAGGTGTGTAGCATTTCTTGGGTTAGGTTATTGGGCAAATATATCGTTCTCCAAACATATATACAAAATATAGCTGCACAAAACATCAATAAAAATAACTTTATCCTCAATCCACTGAACAAGCATACGATTTCTAATAAATAGTCATCCAGTGTAGCAAAATTCTGTGACAACCAACAAAAGGGGCAATTTAAGGATGGAGCATTGCCTGCTTCTGCAGATCTAAGACTTATTTTAAGCTTTTTTTTGTGTGCGATCAAATCAGCATCAACCCAATTATGCCTAAGGTCTATCTTCTTGTTAGATGGCAGGGTCAGTCACAAATGAGCAGCCTCTTGCAATTTTCCATCGAATCAGCTCTGTAATTTGAGAGCTAATGCAGACATCTCATGAAAACAAATCATCAGACAGTGTCGGTTCTCACCCTCCTTCCCAAAACAAAACGTTCGGAGGGATTTGGGTTTCTCTTTAAAAGCCAATTCCCGTCTCCACAAAAGCCAATGCAATCCATAGTAAAGAGAAGTCAGTAGTAATTTTTTGACTTTCATGAATGTTTCAAACCTCTATGCATCTTTTTTCCAAAAGCATTCTCACTTTGGTAAAAGACAGATTATTAATTTTAAGTACAAAATACAGACTGTAAGTAAAGGTATTTTCCAAGAAATGAGACATTTGCATGAAACTGCAAAATGCAAATCTATAGTCATAAACTTCCTTGCCAATAGCTCAGCACCATTACAATAAAGATATTCAGGAAAAAAAAAAACTACCTTTATGTTAAGCGCTCTTCCTAATTCAGAAATACCTAAAATCTTCAGAAAAAGCTAGTTATTTCCAACAGAGAGAGAAAGAGGCTGGGAATAATGAACTACAAACAAAATCAAACCTGATCTTTTTCATTCACCTAACCTCTGCCTTCTTTCTGACAAACTAAGCCACTGAATCTGTACATCTGAACTGCCAACAAAAACAGTAGGATAAGGAAGATCCCTAAATTATTCAAAGTGGTTTCTGGGCTTCAAAAGACTCCTTCACTTTGTTCCTTTATATATCTACAGCTATTTAAGTTTGCCTCTGGCTCTGACACAGGCAGTATCACATCTGTGATGCTGAAAGAGAGGAGTGATTCTGTAATTTTGGGCAGACGCTTCTCCGGCTGGAGCCCACAAAAAACAAGATGGCCACTTTGGCAGGTCTTGGGATGCAAGGACTGCAACTCTAAAGAAGTTGTTCCCTTACCCCTCCATTTTTATTTCTAATTTCTCCCACACTACAGCGCTTCTACATATGCCAGATGGAACTTGTCAATCTCACTGAGGATCAAAATGTAAGACAGAATTATAGAATCACTTAGGTTGGAAAAGACCTTCTGAGATCATGTGCAACCATTAACCCAGCACTGCCAAGTCCACCACTAAACCATGTCCCTCAGCACCGTATCTACACGTCTTTTAAACACCTTCAAGGATGGCTTAGGGAAGAGTACCTGGAAAGCTGCCTGGTAGAAAAGGACCTGGGGGGGCAGGTTGACAGGCGGCTGAACATGAGCCAGCAGTGTGCCCAGGTGGTCAAGAAGTCCAACAGCATCGTGGCCTGTATTCAAAACAGCATTCCAAGCAGGACAAAGGAAGTAATCTTCCCCCTGTACTGGGCACTGGTGGGGCTGCACCTTGAATCCTGTGTTCAGTTCTGGGCCCCTCAACTGCAAGAGGGGTGCAGAAGTGCTGGAGGGTGTCCAGAGAAGGGCAACGGAGCTGGTGAAGGGTCTGGGGCACAAGTCTGATGAGGAGCAGCTGAGGGACCTGGGGTGGGGGAAGGGGGGTAGCCTGGAGAAAAGGAGGCTCAGGGAAGACCTTACCACTCCCTACAACTACCTGAAAGGAGAGTGTAGTGAGGCGGGATCAGTCCCTTCTCCCAAGTAACAGGACAAGAGGAAACAGCCTCAAGTTGCACCAGGGGAGGTTTAGATTGGCTGTTAGCAGACATTTCTTCACTGCAAGGGTGGTCAAGCATTGGAACAGGCTGCCCAGGGAGGTGTTGGAGTCACCATCCCTGAAGGTGTTTAAAAGACATGTAGATGCGGTGCTTTGGGACATGGTTTAGCAATGGACTTGGCAGTCCTGGATTAACGGTTGGACTCTATGATCTCTCAAAGGTCTTTTCCAACCTAAATAATTCTATGATTCTATTAACATGTACTTTTACTGCTTAATAGCACATAGACAGAGCTCCTAAAGGGGGCCTGAGGCCTCTAAAGAAGAAAAAGAAACAGATATCAGAATTCATATCCTGCCCAAATTCACTGGTCTACCACTAGTAGAGCCCACAAGTGTGAGGCTGCTTTTTTGTGCTTCTCTAATGCCAGCAGCCTTATTATTAACTAGGCTGACAGAGAGACTGAGCTCAGGAAGGTGTAGAGGTTTCCAGGGCACTGCCTCATAGACACAGATGGGTTTTCACTCTCATATGTCCAGAAAAGACTGAAGGAAATTGCCTTCTAAGTTCTGCAAGTTCTGCCAGAGAAGACTGAAGGAAATTCCCTTCTAAGTTATGCCAGCTGCTGGCAAAAGGCTCCTGACCATACAGCTTTCATAGACTCCCACTGAAGTCGAAGAGGTCACTCACATGAGTGCAAAGTTGCTAAATCAGGGCACTCCAGACAAATTGAAAAGGCATCTACTAATTAACATAAAAATCTATTTTCATCGGATACGTGTATGGATATACTGTATGTGTTTCTATGTGTGCTCCTCAGATTTAGATCCCAAAATGCAGAAAAAGACTGGGACCTGAAAACTGACAGTTGGGGTGAAGATTTGGACCTCATACCAAGAAAGGAAAATACTAAAGCAAGAACTCATAAAAACTTTTTTTCTCCAGGTAACTACTCGCAATGCAGTGCAATGTAAGTTTAACAAGACGTTTGCAGTTTGACCCTGAATTCATGATGTGCGCTGCATAAAAGTGGAATGGCAGTGCTGTGAGGAATTCCGACTCCATTGCCCTTGGAAAGGAAAGGTCTTGAAAAACTGGATGTGACTCAAGGCCAGATCACAAGTACAGTCAGGTGCCTTGCACAGCAAGACATGCACTCATCTTAGCTACCATCTATTCCCAAACAATTTCCATACCTACAAATGAAATGGAAAGGGGCAACAGCAAAAGAAAAAAACCTCCACCCTCCCCAACCCCCCATCCCCCCTGGAGGATAAGCATGTTATTGTTTTCTTGTTAAGTCCTTTAAATCTGTTTTTCAGCAGCTGTCTAGCTCCATCTCTGCTTCTACTAGCAGTAACATCAGTGAGCTAAGACTTACAAGAAGTGAAGGTTGCTTTCTTGGATAAAAGGGATTTTGTAATGTCTGGCCTTCTGGATGTTTCTTGTCTAGTTGTTTGGCATTCAGAAATACTGGCTGGTTTATTTCAGTTCCAGAAATCTCAAGAAACAATTTTATACTTCAGCAAGGATACTGCCATGGTCCCCACACTCATTGGATCCCCTGTATGATCTCCCTATAACACTGAGATATATTCAGAATCAAAATATTTGTATGTAAGCCTTATAAGCAGGCTTAACCTTTCAAACACATCTGCCACAGTAATGTTCACATACAATGTTTTATGTACATATTAATGACATATGATATTGTCTATACAAACATACGTTACGTATTGCATATATACAGTATTTGTAGCTATGCCATTCTATGTACCTTTATCATAATGCAAGCTAACATTCAAATGATAGCACTTTTGGAAATAACAGTTCAGCATCAGCAGCTACTATCTACATGTGAAAATGAAAAACTTAAATCAGTTTCTTAGTGGGCCTGCTAAGCTGGACACCACAGATATCCAGAATCTAAAAGACATACTGACCTATGTAGATGACAGATGTCAAATCTTCACAGTGTATATTTTTTAAAAAGGGACTTTTAAAAATTTTAATGATTCTGAGCCTGTGATTGTAAAATATACAGTAACTAAATATTTATCATTAGATTTTTAATAACTTTAAGGCCCACAATGATAATGAATTCTTCAGCAACATTCTGTAACACATTTTCTGAGCTTGTGGTGCAACACATGGGTTAGCAACATTTACTTGGGATGAGCTTTCTGTCTGCATCCCGGAATTACAGTAGCAGCCAAAAGAGAACAAATCACCGAAGTGAAGATGTAGCTGTGGCACAATTTCCATCATGACTTTATTCATGGGAAAGCGGGCCAGGGAGAGAAAAAGAAAGCAGCAGGAGTTGATATAGCCTTTATGGCCAGGGGCCGTGCCTGTGCCTGCATTAAAAGTCATGTCTCTATTTCTAGCACCCTGGATTAAAACAGATACCATCTGACTTGCCATTTATTTATTCACACTGGGTTTCAATCTACAAGGTGCAACAGGAACAGGGTACTGGAGGGCTATTTAACGTGGAAGCTGACAAGGCTGCTGGCAAAAAAAAAAAAAAAAAAAAAAATTTCTTTTCAGTAACTAAACCAGTAAGAATTGTGCTTAAAATCACCACAACCATAGTTCCTTTTTTGGGGTATTTCCTTTCCATGTCAGTCATCTGACTTTTCTTCTTCCGTCCTAAACCTTCTAATCCAATTGTGCTGCTGAACTCCTGTATTTGAGCAAAGGCCCTTTAAAGCCAACAAAACATCATACAGATTCCCATTTGCAATTGCTGAATCAAGGCTTTCGATGAGGCGCTGACTAATTCCAAATTGGTGAGCAGCAAACCGTAACTAAGGGCTGACAATAAGGAATATCGCTATGTATGGCAAGAAATGCCAAGGTCCTGCCAAAAAATCCATTTACTGTACACCTTTTGCAGCAGGAAAATAAATACCTTGACTGCAATGCTTAGATATTGCAAACCACCAAGTAATTATGATCAAAACAACCTGTGCATTTTGTTACACAAATGTATGACTGCTCAACACACAAAGATTCAGAAAAAGAAATAATCTGTATTGACAAAATGACAAATGTGCAGGACCAAGGCCTTTTGGTGTAATGTTTGAAATGGGGAGAAATAGTCTCATGAAAATTCAAAGTTCTCACTTAATTGAATATGGAGTAAATGATTCTTCTTTTGCATGTTCTTTTTCTATCTTCTAGGGACATGGTGAGAATTAATCTCTAAAAATAAGAAAAATTCATATATGGGATCCAGGATCTACTCATCTTATAGGGTGAGGAAATCCAAAGTAACAGCAATTACATGCAATGTAACAATACATTTTCAGTCATTTTGGCAGCACCTTAAAGAAAATTTGCAGATACACAATTTATAGCTTGTAACAATTGAAAGAAAAATCACATTAATCTAGGAAAAAAACAACCGTGGCATTGTCAGAGCCATGATACAACTGTAATTCCAGCAGATTAGGATGAAGATATAATACAAAGCAAAGCACTAATATTATTTGCTTTTTCTCAGATCCTTCTTTCTTTTCAGTGGCTTCTGCCACTAGGGTTGCAATATCAGTTATTTTCCAATCTTTTGCAAATGGAAAAGGGGAAATAAAACATCTCTTATTTGCTCATGTTTGGATTTTCAATATTTTTTCCCTTGATAGCTTCTCCTTTGAGCAGTAGCAGTGTCAATTCCCCAAGGGCAGAATTCAGGTCTCAGAAATACGTACACAGCATACAAATCCTCCGTAATGCTCTTCCTAATAGTTTGTTAAACTCTGAGAAATGTTATCTATGGAAATACATATATGCATTTCATAAGTGCAAAACCAGGTACTGATGCCATCTGCATTGAGCCATAACAACCATTTATTAACTTTGTAGAAAATTCTTATAGTTTATACAAATAACTGAGCTTGAAGAGCTCCTGCCAAGATGAATACAACATCTATCAACACACAGACTTCCCTGCGCAGTCCCCACAAACCACCTTCCAAGCCTGCATGGCAGCGTGCTCAAGCTGCAGCTTTGTGAAGTGCTTCAGAAATTATCAGGCAGACCTGACTACAAACTTTCGGCTTTCCACAGAGCTGAAGAAAGCCCTCTTTGTACAACTATCAACAGCCTGCCTCAAGCTTGAATTTATTCCCAGTGTCACTGAAGGGCAGTTCTGCTTCCATAAACTGTGAAGCTCTGAATCATTTGCACAAGGTTGTGCTGAATTTGTGATGTGGGGTGTAAGAACGGAGCAGTCACAAAACACACAACAGCAGAAAGAACTTCTAAGTGCACCTGATTATAGATTAATCTGCTGATGCACAAGAAATAGCCTGTAGAGGTCATAAAATTAAACACAGCAGACTTTTCTCTTAGAACATGCCAATGTTACACCATCCAGAGTGACACTGATTTTCCGGGCAGAGTACTACTAAATCAAGTCTGAAGGTTTGCAACAGCAAAAGCACCATGCTGACAAAAATTTCACCTGCATGTACTGTTCTCAACTTTCAAAATAATCTGCAGCTTTTGTAGGAAATTAGCTTCCACTAGCTAAAACACAAACGTTAAGCAAAATGACAGCATCTATATTGGTACAATTCCAACTTACCTCTGAGTAATATTTTAACTCTAAATGGGTGTTTTTTCAAGAAAAATGTTTCAACAACCATCCCAAAGCCTGCATATCATGTGTTTTTTTCACGTATACTTCTAACAAGACTTGAACCTTGCCTCTCCTTCTAGATCTTGCCCCTCTAACTTATTAGCTTATTTTGAAGTCACAGCCTGCAAATGAGCAACATGAGCTTTTTATCAACCAAAAATTATTCTGGTATTCTCTGGGAGAGATTTTACATAAATTGAAACATTTTATTGAAATTATTTAATGAGTATAATTTATCACTAGCAATGAAAGTTAGAATTCCTGTATTCACGTCCTTTACAAGTCATTAGTTAGAGACAGCAAAACATGCGTGTCGATGACTTCAGCTTCGCACACCTGCCGAAACAGTCCTTATGAACTATATACTGAAAAGCATTTTCTTATCCTAGAGTGGAATTCATTTGCAAGGCACTCATTTAGAGCCAGAACTGACAAACTTAATGAAGCAATTCTCTACACAATGCTGTCTCATAGGTATCTCTGAACATCACCCCACTGGAGAAAAAGTTCACAGCACAAACGAGTTACATAGCTGAAACACAAAGCATAATGCCAGTAACAGCAGTAAGAGTTGAAAATAGCCATTAATTCTGTAATTTTAAATCTGGGTATTTGAAAATAGCATATATACTTAGAGAGTAAGTACTTTTTGAAGGCTTTCCTCATTCTTTGGCCTTTATATATAACCTTGACTGACAAAACACTTTTCAATTTTATTAACGTATGCTATGCAAGCTAGATACAGAGACAGACATGATGGGTGAAGCACTGTAATTGATCTGGTAAAAGCGCAAAGTCTATCATCAGGTACTATAAATATCAGTAAGATTATTTTTTTTTTTTTTTTAAATCAGCCACATTCAGACAAAACATAGGCAGTGATTGCCAGAGCTATGGCTTAGACTGAGATATTGCAGAAAGTGATTATGGCTAGCTGTGATTATGCTATGATCAGAATAGCATGTTCCCAGGTGTGCTTTCCAATCCAAAGAGGCACTTGAAGTTTTAATGGGAATTTGATTGAAGCACAAGACAACAAATGCTAAAATACTATGAAAGATTATACTTCTGATTAAAGATCAAAACTAAATGGAAAGAAAGATTATGGCTATTTTATATTGGTTTTATGAAAATAGCCACGCTGAGGGAGTTATTGGAGCCAGCCACATATACCAAAATAACAGGATCAGTTGAGGAACAAAGCCCATGTGGCTCTCACAACATGCTAGCCTGAGCCACCATGCTAAAAACCCACACGACCTAAAGTGACGTGAGAAATAAAGTAAGCATTCAGTATTTATTTATGTATTTTCTGGAGATATTCTCTTCCTTTAACTCTATTTTACATACATTGCTGTCACAGGAAAAAATTGGCCAAGTCACGTGGTTTAAATGAAATCAGGGGTGAAGTGGTTTATTGATTTATTAATGGTATGTAATTAACTGGCAATCAGTGAGCTATATATTCAGGATCAATATCAGCAAAAGAACAGATAAACCACAATACCAGGCATTTACAAAATGAGATCAAACGTTTACAATTTTCTAAACAGCCTTCTGCCACTAGCCCCAAAACCTTCTAATCCCCATGGCCATGTTCTCACAGTCACCTGCACATCACAACCTGCTCACAGGCCGTGTACAAGGTTCTCCCTCTTCTGGGGTGCAGGTCCCCATTTATAAGCACCTCCTTTGGAGGATGCGAGGGCTTCAGCTCTGTGCATACCTATTCTGCTTCCCTTGGTTGAATAATTTGCAGTCAGTGAACTAGATCTCCCAGAACCAGGTACGAATGCCCAAGGTGGGTCCCAGCAGTGCTGGATAAACCCATCCTCTGGCAGGGAGAATGCACCATCCTGGACACAGGCTGTAATGGTGGTGGTGCAGCCTCCAGCACTGGCAAACCCCATTTTGGTGCTGTCCTGTTCCCATTTCTCCCTGCTGTAGCAAGTTTTCATGGTTCTTTTGCAGCTCTTTGCAAGCTACTTCTTTCTTTTTTCTTCTTTTTTGTGTTTGGTGGTTTTCTGTTTGTTTTGGGTTTTTTTTTTGTTTTGTTTTGTTTTGTGCTTGGGTTTTTTTTTGGTTTCTGGTTTTTTTTTATAAGCTCCCAAAAGTCTCTGGGTAACTCTCTGGTTACCATTTAAACCAGCTGACAGTCTTGTTATGCAAACTTTTTTCATTTTAATTTTTGCTTTAGCACTCCCAGGGTTTGGGTAAACATTCTCTGAGGTAGTTTTGGGTATTCCATTCACGCACACTGTTTGCTTTTGAATTCCTCCCCATGGTCACCCAGGCCATGTTACTAAGAGAAGGAGCCATGCTGACTCCCCTGTAAGCATTACCAATAGGTGTTTATACAGAATAAACCTATTTTTTCTGGACATAGGACAGGAGATGCAATAAATAAGCCAAAGTTCAATGTTTGAATTGAACCAGATTGCAGCAATGTTTATGGCTAGACATATAACCGTTAGCCCTCAAAAACAAATTAGTAAGAATTAATATCACAATGAGAAAGCTTTTAGGTTGGGCTTTAGTTCATAATAGTGCTATTAAGTTATAACAGTCTGAATTAAGCATGGATTCACCACCCAGTGACATTTTATTCAACAACAAAAAATGAGAAAGAATGCTTGCAGTAGCTAATGTCAGAAGAACTAGCAAAATATAGATGTGTAAGACAAAACAGAAGGAAAATGTTTTCAGGACCTAGGAATTATCAAAACTTCCAGAAACTGAGACAACATGCATGTATAATAAAAATAAAATAGTCATTTGCCACAAATTACTGTCTAAAAGGATGCCCTTTGGTCCTCTAGTGATAGTATATTTTATGAATACAGGCAACCATTGGAGAAAACACCATCCATTCTTCTGGATAAAGGATACAGAATCTGTTATTTTGCCTGAAAACATCTCAGATAAGTATCAATAATAAGATAAGAAAGATGAAAATGATGATGCACGTCAGTGCAAATGGATAAACAAACTCTTGATACTTCAAAGACAGTTCAAAAAGCAATAAACAGGGAAAGGGCCTCAACATAATTGCAAAGCTCAGTCACAAGGTTAGTTGCATGCATTTCAAATTTTCTGTTACATATTTTGTGTCATAAGCATGTACAGTTCAAACTGAAAAGTTTACTAGTAAGGAAGAAATGTGGACTTTGTTTTCAAAAGTCTCGTAACATAGAGGTCAAGGTTATATACAGAAAGGGAGCAAACAGAGACACTGTATGAAGCAGATCTGCCAAGTGACCTGTCCAAGGATGAGTCTTGACCACACCTTTTCCCCTTGCTAAAGCAGCATTTCTGCTCTAACATGGTCCTCATCAGCAAGGCAGGAGCAAGCAGGTGAGGTTTCAAACCCAAGTGAAGACACACCATCAGCCCCCTGCAGACTGTGCACAGCCTGTCTGTGTGTCTGAGCACCACACTCACCAAACCACCCTTTGAAGATCCTGGAGATGACAAGAAAGGATTCATTTCCTACCAGTGCTTTCAAGCAGTTCAGGCTCACATGACATCTTTCCAGAGGGAACTGGTTCCCCTTCACCTGTTACCAGTATCTATTCTGTAGGGGTACCTCTGCAAATAGATAAAGATCGTTCCTCCTCCTGGAAATAAAAAAATTCCAGCCTCCCCCATCTCAGGAGTCTCCAGCCTCCACTCATCAAGGTGCAGCCAATCCTCCTTCCCTGCAGTGTAGGGTTTGGGCTTTTGCCCTGCACGGTCTCTGCAAAACCCCTGCTCATCTCCATAGGCTGCACACTGTCCCCTATAGCTCCTGTGCATTGCAGCTATGCAACTCAGTGCCTCAAGCAGAGCACATCTCTCACCGGTAAGGCCAACATCATTGTCAGCCTCAGCCCCGACAGAGCCACTAGGCAGACATCCTGAGAGCTGGATGGCCAAATCCTCTATCTGGAGCTCCCTTCTGATGTGACAGGGTGGCTGGTCCAGCACATGCTGGGGAATGCACCCTGGGGCACATCACTGTTATTGCTGCGCAGTCCAATGTCATCTTCAGCAAGTACTACCAGGTCCATTTTCAGCTCCTCACTGGGAAACTGTCCCACAAGCAGCTGATTTAGCAGTTCAGTTCCCTGTGCATCCTCATATGTAAATACTTTTTAAAAGATTAAAAACCCAAATACAACAATTCTACACTTTTGAGAGAGATGAGAATGAAGTAGATGAACATTCTCAAATCCAAGAATTGTTTTTGTGGAAATCCACTTTCATTTAATGTACCTATAAGCCTCAGGGATGAAAAAAAATACATTTGTACATGCTCAGTGTTGACAGTTTCAGCCTTATTCTCCCTTGTCTCTAATTTCTGAACTGGTGAAATACCACTTTTCCCCATTGAGTAAATTCATTAATCTGGTTGAGAAATGTAAATAGTATAGTAGTGACTGACACTGAAACACTTAAGAGTAAATTAATAATTATGTATTTAGCATAGGGTGTGGATATGCTGTGCAATATACACACACTGATGAAAATAAAAATAAATATGGAATAGGTACTATTCATTGAGCGCAATGAGACACCCTGAGATGCTTACGTTCAAATAGCTGTTTAAATGTGAACTTGCATAAGCACAGGTCTGGTCACATTAATAAGTGCTTTTGGGGATTTGGTCCACTGGTTCTCAGCCTCTTTCAGGTATGAAGCCACAGGGCAGAAGACTGCAATTCTCTCTCCCACTCATGCCCAACATAAGTCACTTCTGAATGTTAGATCATAAATATCACTTGTGACATCATCCTAAAGGGTAAGAAGCGATTTATATTTATATGAATAGACATGGAGGACAAATATGACCTATGGGAATATGTTAAATGTCTTCATGTGAAAACCAGAACACTAATATTAGCAGAAAAACTGCCTCTCAAAGATATTTTCTTGCATCCCAACCAGTATCAACATACACATCTGCTAACATTTGTTTTGAGTTACTAGATTTACACACCTGATCATCTTTTAAAAAAGGGCAAATGCCTTGGTTTCATCAACAGCATATAAATACTTGAAAGCCAAAAAAAAAAAAAAAAAAAAAAAGAAAAAAAAAGTGGTTTTAAAATTTAAGATTATAGATCTACTAAACTGGTTTGGAAGCCAGAAATATAAAAATTCAATTTATAAAACCCTCTGTGGTTTTGAAACAAAGAAACATTATTGCTACCTATTTAATTTAAATAGACATTGCAGCTTTATGTATGTTGGCAGGGAAATAGATCCAGACTATGGTGTATGCCTAGTAAGTAAACATCTCCAAGGAAAAAAAAAAGCAGGTCGCCAGTGCATAAAGTGGATTTGGGAACTGTTTAACTGTGTTTCTTCTCAATATTCATTACAGCAAAGCACCCAGGGCACATCTATTTGACTTTACATTGTTTATTGCAATTTCCTCTCCTGAGAATTTTAGACCTTGACAACTAAAAGTTATAGTACCAGCCCTCAAACCAAACTCACTCACAAAAGAGTAGTGTTCACGTTCGATGTGACTGTGGGATTCAAGTGAGAGTCTAACAATACTCAGTACTGAAATGCTTCTGGGTTTTGGTCTTGACACTAAACAGAGTAGCACAGCATTCAAAGATCACTTTGATAGAGACTGGCTTTTTACTTAGTTGAATAAAGAAATTGTCCTGTTCACCCCAAACTATATCAGCAAGGAGAAAGCACAGAGGAAGTGTGATCAACTTTCATGATATTGCATATAGGTATGAAATAGAAGATTTGGGGAAATTCAAGATTTTGGAGTTTAAGCAGCAGAGTATACGGTTGCATTTTTTCCCTCCATGGCTTTTGTTGTTTGGATTTTTTTTTTTTTTTTTTTGGTTAATAAGTTTGACCCTAATTATCAGAATTAATCTCTGGTAATTAGGAGACCTCTCTGACAATCAAAACAATTCTCTTAAATTTAAAACACTCTTAATGAAAGGCATGGCAGCTAGTAAAAAAGTGTCAGTATTGTAACTCAACATAAATTAATCTAAACGCTACCGAACCTCTTTTCCCGTGTATTCTTGCTCAGGAAGGGTTTACTACATTGTCGGTGAATGAATCGCTTCACTTTCCAATAGGCAATGTCGGGCAACTGTCAATTTCCAATGATTAAATAATTTCATAAGCTAGAAAATAAACAAGGGCACAGGGGTTTGTAATTGCTGTTTTTTCCCCAGTGAGCAGTTAGGGTGGGAAAAATAAATGGGAAGACAAACAGAACAAAAATTAAAAGAGTGAGGAATGCTATGCACAGACACTTTAAGATTAACATGCACAAAAGAATGAAATATTTCCAAACAGAAGCAGCACTTCTCATCACACCAACCTGACTACCTTGAGACAACCCAGTTCAGAAATCATGAAAAAAATAGAAGAAATAGCTTCAGTGACCTGAAAACTTTTCTAAGGTAAAAAAAAAAAAAAAATTAAAATCATAAGAGAAAAGATCTGAGCATAAGTTTTATATTTTGGTCTTGACTTTTCTGCCCTTGACTTTTCTTGCTCATAAAGTTACATCTCGCTTTTGACTTATTTTTACTGATGGTAAACTGCTGTGGTACTACTGAGATTTCCTCTTTTTCCCCCTGAAAATAACCCTGTGTTTTCTGCAATACTAGATATGAATGTTCACTGGAATTAATTCTCTTATTCCCCTCTGACTATTCTTTAAATTGCTATTTATAAAGCGTGTTGAGGTTGGGGGCTTTGTAGCTGTTAATGGACTCACAAAGCATATGGGGTAACATCTGCATTTCTTCAGCCACTCAGAGCAGACAACATGGTGAAGTTGCGCCTTATGCAGTCTTGAAGAGTACTTCCACTGAGAGAATGTGAGCAGGACTGAGCATGATATGCTCCCAAAACTCTAAATGTGTATCAAGATTCAGGATAAAAATCAGGATGCTCATTCCTTTATGGACACTAAATGTTCAGGAAAAATCCTGAAACCAAATACAGCTGTACAGCTATGGATTTCCCCCATCAAGAGTTCACTGAGAATTTAGCATACACCTAGATAGTGTTGCTGAATATCTAATAGATTTCCACCACTTTTCTTTCATCCTTCTCTATCCCAAATAAAATACTATATTCAGCATAATTTTATTAATTTCACATAATGCCATTAAAAGCCAACAAAACAACTCTGAGGACACAAGTGTAAAATCTAATGCATCTACTTGCTTTTTTTCACAAATTAAATTTGCCATTTCACGACTTAAGTTCCAGTGGGAATATAGCTTCCAGTAGATTTGAAGGCATCAGCAGTGAATCACCATAGGTTTTGAACCATAAATGGAAATTTTTTACCATTGTCATTAAAAGGACTTTGGCATAAAAGTGCCATATTTTATATTTAAAAAACAGTCATTAATTCCATACAAAGCCAAAAGCTCACTAGTGATACAGTTATCATTTTCTGTTTTCCTCAAAATCCTTACGGTAAGAAAATGAGCTGGTTTCATTCAGCAGCTCCAAACATTTTCATATAACTACACAGTGTTAGTCAAACTGATGACAACTGACTCAAGGATGGCCAGTAATTTATGACATCTGCTATTCACAGAAAAGAAGAAAAAAACCCACTGATCATGTCTGCCCAGGATGCTTTATTTCAAAACATCTCTAAACTTCACAGGTAAAAATGCTAGAACCACCAGTTTCTGGGGTGGGGTGGGGGGGATAAACCAAAAACAACCAAGACCGAATATTTGTGCTGATTGTACATAAAATACCATTAGCAGAAGAAAGGAAATTAATTCTTGTTGGAATTCTACTAGCCAACCATTCTGCCAAAGATTTACTGTACCTCCTTGCACTTTTTTTATGTTCTCCTGTACAGAGTACAATGATTGGCATGGCATAGTTATTGTGATGTGAAAAGTATATGATACTACATACAAAATATCAAATTTAAAAGAAATAGCTGCAGCAGAATACTAGTGAATTCATTGCCAAGAGGAAGTCAAACATAACTTGTATTAAAACTGCTTATAGCTTTTGGTCTAAGCTTCAGGCACGTAAGTTCGTTAGAAAAAGATTTATAATGCTTTCTTCATACCTTGTCAGTTCAATTAATTCTGGTTGAAAAATGGAGAACACCAGACTGTGGAACTTTTTAAATTTTTAAGATATTAATTAATATGACAGGTCACAACTTTGAGCTGAATTATGAGACATTCCTTCATCCCACCATGAGACCACCCTCCTAGCTATTATACTTTATAAAATTATTTAATTTTAGATCTATGTAATGCATATATTGTTTATCAAAGCATTCCTGTAGAACAAATCAAAATAAGAATATGCAGTGCTACAAGTGTTCCTGAAAGAGCCTGTGCGAGTTTTTTTCAACTTCTTTAGCTGAGGCTTAAGACTAGATACTAGAACTACTGAACATCTAAAAGATTGACTTAGATTACCATTTACAATTTCATTATTAACAAATTGCAACATACACTGACTGACACATAGAATGGGCTTTCTCCATATGATTACCCTTCTGGTTTTACTACTTATTTACAAAAATTTCCTGTGTAAAAAGATACATACATTGGAAAAAAATCATTAGCTCGATTCAAAAACCAAAGGGTAACCACTGAGCAAGACTCAAAAGATGTGGCTGGCAGGTGTTTTCTAGCTTTCTGAAGTTGTTTTTTTTTTTTTTTTCTATGTCCAGAACAGAAGCAGTTTAAAATGTGTAGAAAGATGCAAGTTCTGGGGAATCGCTTCCCTTCAGTTGGCTGAGATACTCCAAACTAGTGTTGCCATGAGTTTGACACCTTTCCTTTGAGTCTGTTCCAAAAGCAAAAAGCACAAGAAAAATGAGAAAAGACAAAGGAGAAAGCGGGGGAGATCAAACTATAATAATTTAGTTGAGTTTTAAAGTTGGTCCCTCGAGTTCTCAATCTAGTTCCATGATTCCGACATGCTGCTGACTCTCTTTCCTCTTCCAATTACCAAATTCGTATGTGATTTTTTAAGTATAGCTTTCATTGTAGAGCTAACTTCAGAGCTACATCCAGTTTAGTCTTAGCTTAGTGAAAATACCCCCAAGACACATCTACACTCAGCTCATATCCACTCCATTTCCACACCCAACTGTCCAATATGCAAAGGCTCCAGTGAATTATCCTGAGGCTACTGGCACCAGCTACGTAACTCGGCTACTGGAAATCTTGTTTCATCTTCTTCACTGCAATTTGAAAGTTTTACTGACCAATTCAGTTAACAACTTCTGCCTTAAAATGGTCTAGAAACAGACTCTGGCTACTGTGTTTCTCAAGCTGAATTTTACCTTGTCACCAAGAATTATAAATATTATGGCAGAAAATTATGTTAATGCAAGCATCCCTTCAAGAGGTGGCCACTCTAGAGCTCAAGACACAAGGAGCATGTGGTAATAGCACAGCGTTATTTCGTCTCTGAGGATGGGACAGTATACTCTGCTAAGAATAACCCATGCTGATTTGACAGAGCAGACCTGTAGAAGAATAACGCCCTGTATAGCCTGGAAGTTTTGGAGCACAACCACCTGCAGTGGATTGAAAACCTCTGTAAGCAAAGTGACCTACAGGTTTTTGTATGAGGAGCCTGTCCCTGCTTCTTGGTGACAGAGTTACAGATGAGCACAATCAGGTCATCCACAATTTGTTATTACGTTTTTATCTGGAACTTACCCACCTCATGTTTCTACAGCTCAGTAGACCCTTGTTTTGCTAAAGACAGTTCCTTGCATGGTTCTCTGCTGGGTAAATTTCTTTTCCCAGTTCACTGATACACACCCAGGCCATTCCCTGTTACTGTTCTCACTGAGCTGTCATGGAAATCCAGCATCAAACCTTCCATCACCTGGTAGGATATTGAAATGATTTGCAATATAACATTTCTCTTCAGGTGCTGGGAGATACAGTGGGAATGTGGTTATGTGCAGACTCACTATATATTGTACACTGCAACCTAATCCATTTACCTGTCATGTGAACGCTAGCCTGCATCCTCCAGCAAGGATAAATTTTAAAACCTTCAAACTCAATACAAAAGTTTTAGTATCTGGACAATGAATATGCTGGGGCACTCGGTGAATAAAAGTCTACATTAACCTTGCAATGTAGACGCAGTGACATTGTGGATCAATTAGCTTTCTTCTATTTAAAAAGTAAATGTGTTTGTTCCATAGGATAGGTGTCAATACAGCCATGGTCTTGAGTTATGTTTAAGCCTTCTGGCTTAGAAATAGAAACGTTTGGGGGGTTGTTTTGTTTCTGTTAGAAGTCGAGGCATCAACAACACCAGAAACAACAAAAATACTACGACAAAAGGGTCTGAAGCCTTTGAAACAGATCAAAAGTACAGCCATTTGTTTGATCTAATTTTTTAAAAAGTGAAAATTGAAATATTTAACACGCTTAGTTCCTATGTAAGAAAATTACTGTGCAATTCTTCCCTTTCCCCCCAACCCTGAAATCTCTCTCTGATACCTTCTCCAGCTTTTTTCCTGTGAAAAGCTTCCTTCTACATCTAAATATGGTAATTGACAGGAAGAAACAAAATTACAATTGTGGAGCGATATTCCATTCTGTAATAAGGTGAATTCACTTAACCTCATGATCAAAATGTACAGTACATCTCACTATTTGCCCTCATGTTTGTAGGAAATTAATATTCTGGCAAGGTGCACTCAGTGTGTGACTGAATTCACAAATTATATTATCAACAATAAAATAAATAAATCATGTTTCACACTAAGACACCATGGCTTTTTTTAGATTAAAATTATCCTTGAAAACAGACATAAAACATAATCAAATAGACCAAGAAAAGAATGAAAGAAAATCTCAGAAGGGTTTAAGTATTTGAGATAAAAGACATATGAAACAACTTTGGATGTAGGGGGGGAAAAACCCAAAACCACACTTGAATAAGAATAGAGAGAAACATTGAACAGGCACTATATTTTTATGCTTCAGAGTCCACGTTTCTTCCTTTCAGTGATCCCCAGCGAAACCAGTAATAATTTATACAAATATTCACTGGAAGAACAACATCAAAATATGCAATGAATGCAATAGGAGGAACCCAAAGATCATAACTATGCTCACTATGTGATAAGGTATTTCATACCTTTCTATTATAACTAGAAAGAAAGGATATTTTATACTGGTATTTTATAAAATTCCTTCAACATTAAAGCAAAAATTACAGTTTAAACATGGAATCAATTTTTCTACTAATAGTTTAATAGTAAGTAAACATTTTCATAAATCACCAAAGAGATCATAGCATTCAGCTGCATAAGTAGTACTGTATATCAGAGTTCTATGTTCATTAAAAACCACTCTCAGAGAGTGTCTGCCTTCAGTGTTTGTATCTCAGTCATGGAATATGCAGCCATGGTGAGTTTCCATTTTACTATCTAAAACTTTAGTTCAGAACATCCTTCTCAGATGACCTCACTAAACATTATTTGAGGAAAAAGACATTCCATTTGACAAACTACTACGTTCCAAATTGATAAACTCAGAATTCCCAAGCGGAGCCACAAAGTTAGGGTGAGGCTTATTTCATTATCACTTCCAGTTTGTGTTTTGCCTTCCCACCATTCATCAAATCTTCATTGCAAATACTGTGTAATTCCACTTGCAGTTCCTACTATAACAAACAAAGTCAGCCCCCACATCTCAGACACTGTCATGCTATGGCATTGTCACCCTCTTTTCTTAATGACCCTAGCTGTTCACCTCCCATAAAATCCAAGTTCATTCTTTTAAAATTCTTTATAAAAGACCAACTTTTGTAAGGTTGCAACCACTCTGTGCACATGTGAAAGGACATATATTTTTAGAGGAATCAAAAGAGACCCCCAGTTCTCCTAGTGCTGGGACCAGCAGCATCGCTTCCACATGGGTGAGAGGAGGGGACAGGGCCGGTCCAGTGCAATCAGCGCTTCAGTGGAAGTCATAAGTTTTATGAAATTGTCCATGAAGTGGATACGGATCTTGACAAAAGTACCAAGAAGTATTACCTTCCTCCCTACCCTTCTGAAATTGTCCATGAAGTGGACACAGATCTTGACAAAAGTACCAAGAAGTATTACCTTCCTCCCTACCTTTCTGAAATAATTTTGCCAACATTATTCTTAGAGTCGCTTCTCTGTGTAGCAGTCGTTGGACAGCTTGGCAGAAAGTTGAGCACCCACAACCTGGATGGTGCCCAGTGCTCAGGCTGGTGCCATGCTTGTGCTGTTCGTTGCATGGGAAGCTTCCAGCCTTAGGACACAGCACCATTCTAGTATCAAATGTCTCACACTGTCCAATTAAAGCTTTAGAAATTCACAAGGTAAATATCTGGGGATTTCTTGGGTCATCACATCCTTCAGGGCACATCATATCACATGCTTTGGGACTAGTTTTAAACATTTTAGACACATGTATCAGCAACAGAGGGAAAAGAATTACAAAATCAAAGTTAAAATCGAATCGGCCTCAACAATGCTGAAAAAGAAGCACAAATTAATCTGATAATCAATAAGCATTTAAGACTTATTTCCTTAAAGTCTGTGCCAGAACGTTTTGGAGAACAGGAGGACTCCACAGGACTAAAAACTGAAAACAATGAAAGACAGGCTGCACCGAGACTAGGTCATCAGCAATACTTTTCAACTTGGCACAAGAAAAATTAATGGAAGTTTCTTAATTGGCTAAATCACATCTGTCTAACATTTTGACAGAATTAACAAAAAGAAGTCTGTTGCTGCCACTGAGGCATGTTAATAGAAATCTGATGACTTGCATGATTAGAAGCTAGTCATTTTTATAAATGTTTTCACGAGAAGTAACATTTTCATAAGGCTATAACTCTAAGATCTTGAATGACACAGCTCTTTTCTAAGTGAATTATAAGCAAGTGGCTCCACTGATTTCGGTAGGATGCTCCTAGTGAGCAAGGATGACAGAATAGTACCCTGCATATATATATACAATATCCTTCAAATGATAAGCAACAACAACAACAACAACAAAAGAAAAAAAGAAAAAAAAAAAAGAAAGAAAAATATAAAGTTCTTTCTGGACTCCCATTTACCCTTTCAAATGCATATTTACCCAACGCAGTGCAACACCATGTCAGAGCTACCCAAACTAGCACATTTATACAGCACCATGCAGGGATATTAGCTAAGGTCTCAGAGAGAATATAACCTCGTTAGAGCAACATTGTGCATGGGCTAATTAGGCCTGCCTCTCAAGCAAGGCTAATTATTCCCAGTACAGCACCATACTGATATCACTCTGTTGCTTCTAGGTTCTGGAGCTAGATTATTCAGCAGTAGCTCAGGGATCTCTGCCCCACGCTGTATTCAAACTTGTAAACAGAATCATGAGAAATGGATGTATTGTTCTGAGATAGCAGCATGATGCACTGCACTGTCTCGCTTCATCTATCAAGGATATCAAAATGAAGGATTAACATGTCTATGCACTGAGATCTTTGTTTAAATGGGAAATTCCACTACCAGGCCAACAGTTGCGCCACAGAGAAAAGTTGGACTGAAGGGAACAAATATCCCAGGGCTGCATCCAGAGTGGCTACAATCATCTCACTAGGTGCATGCCACCCTCAGTAGGCCCTAAGAAACAAAAAGGTAAGTAAAGGCTAGAGAGAAGGTCTAGACTTCTGCTGGTTTTCTTAAAAGACCAGCTTTGAGTAAAACCTAGAGCAAAACAGAAGGTTTCTTATTCTGTTGGCCAGGCAGGTCTCACAATGAAAGTGTAAACCCGAGTACCGGTACCGCGATGGAGCATGGAGCACAGTTAACTGAGAAACCTTCCTTGGGATGTCTTACTGCAAGTTTCAAAGTTTAGGAGAGTTTGTTGTTTCAGATGCAAAAGCTGATAGCAAATCTGTGTCAACGAGAGGCCTTACAGAGCCCAAACCAGAAATGACAAGCTGGCTGGGACTGGAGCCAGCTGCCCTGGAAGCACTCTAGGTCCCAAGTCTGGCTGCATCGCAGACAAGGCTTGTGCACCAGGTGGGTTGAAACAAGCAACAGTGTGATCTTCATCAGATAGGGAAGAAGAAACTACTTGACATTTAGTATAAAAGTAAAACCAGTGCTTTTACATAAAATATACATAGAGGAGTCAACAAAATTTTTGAGTGAGGCAGCCAGAAAGCTTCCCCTTTGCCCAGTAGGAAAGTTTTCTTTGTATCTTTAATTCAGCTATCCTCTTATGAAAATAAACAAAAAAAAAAAATCTTTGAAATTAAAAGGCAAGGTGAGGTCTCTCACATCACCACAGAACTGAATGCATCTTGTTTTGACATAGCTCTAACAAGCAGAGTAAAGCACAGGAATGAAGACTTAATAAACTCCGCCAGGATTTGAGCCCTGCATCGCTGACACACATTTCTGTGATAAGACTGAATTGCCAAGAGCCTTCCATTAAGGACAGTGTTTTCGTCCAGGTCTTGTTGTGATGTTGGGTAACAATAAATCTAGTTTTCAAAAGACATTCTAATAGGAAATGTGAAATAACAGAAATATGAGTAACATTTTAATCCATTAGCATACTGTATCCACTTCCTTTTCTAACTGGCAGTTGTTATCAGTATAAAGATTTGAAAGTACACATAATAGCTTCTAATGAAAATGAAAGGGAAAAAAAAAAAACAAACAACAGAGCTGCAATGACAGCTTGTTCCCTAGAATTCCAATAGAATTAAACAATCAGTTTTGATGAGGGGAGCACAGGGACAAGGCAGAAAGACATCATCAATTTAAAGTCAATTTACCTTTGTGGTTACTAGGCTGTAAATGAACACTTCTTCTGTAACAGCACAGCCAAAGAGGAGTTCTTACCTGCCTTGTTCAAAATATACTAGTCCAAAATATTAAATCCTGGGCAAAATGGTAATAAAAGTCACGAGAGTATCGGGATTAATTTGGTCTCACTCCTTATTGCTGCTCAACCTGTTCATTGTAAAGCATTTTTTAATTTTGTTTGTAACCACGAAAGAAAGAACACTCAGACCATTGCCCACATCTCTCACTGTACAGTTTGGACCCCCTACCAGTGCTTAAAATACCACATTTTAGCTCCAGAAGAAAAGTGGCAAATGTTATGAAGCCCACTAGGTATTGGACTATTGCAAATTTACACACAGAGGCATAAAAGTCACAAAAAGAGCATAAAACCTTAGACATTAGGAAATACCATTTTAGGGAACAGAAAGAGGAGAAATCTTGTTCAAAATGAATTAATTCATAAAGAACATTTAAAAATACCAGCCTATAGAAAAGATATACTGATAGCAACTGAATATTTAATCTTTAATATGCATATCCATTTTCCACTCCATTTCCAGAAATATCAATAACTATTCTGTACAAGCCGACAAAATGAAAGGTTTTACTAACTCAAAGCTTATCCCATCCAACCTCTGCACTTGTAAACTGTTTAACATGCTAATGCCTGATTGTTTCTGATTAAAAAACCCCAAACAACTATATCTTGCTAAAGCTGTGATGTGCCAAGTACACAGTGACAAATAGCTTTCTCGAATCCTGACAAAATACTCCCTCTGCTGTACAATACACACTGTTACATAAAGCCCAATGCACATATATACATATTTAAACTATGAACAGGTCATGGGTATAGGTAGGTTTCATAAACCAGAGAAATAATTCACTTTTCCAGAATGGCCTTGCTGAAAATAGAAATATCATTTGTATCCACCAAACGGAAAGTTACTCGTGGCTTAGGTCAAATGAACAGTATGTATACACTAAGGTACAAACATATATAGGTGCCTAGGCCTCAAAGACAATAATAATCCTAAATTATTTAGTTTTGTAGTGAACATTAGAAAATAAAGGGTCAAATGCCCAGATGAGGCATAGACGGGTCAAAATACAAATATCTGAATATAAGGATAACAGAATGAATGAACAAATTCAGCCATAGTTTTGTTCTGATTGTATTTTACTATTTCTATTATATACCAAGAATTTGTCTTGATCCAAAATGGCTCTCATTTTCATCATGCATCGATTTCACCATGTCTCTATAGCAAATAGTAAGGTGGTTAACAGGACTGGGAAGCTTAACATTTCTTATGGGCTGGAAAAATCTTTCAAGATAAAGTTTTCATTTAGAAATTATGTAATCCAAGTTACCTAAAGAGACTTGGAAGACCAAAGACATTCAGGAGACCACACCTTGAACAAGCTGAAACGGTTGTGCCAAGTACCCCAGAATGAAGACCTGTCCACGCCACAAAGCCAGACCAGCCTGCAGTACATCAACTCCTGAGGCAGCATCCATGCAGCACATGTGTCACAGACTCTCTGCGCCAAAGAACATGGAAAGACCTCTCCAAGTTTATATCAAAAATCTGTTTAAATATTTAGTGCTCACAATCTCTCCCTCTCCCCCAGAAAGCTGAACACTTCTCCTAAGAGAGCACCAAAGCCCATGCATAACCACAGAACAAAACATCATCCATAAACAGACGTACAATTTTCAGCTTTTAAAAAAGTTAAAATTAGTTCTTAAGGATGGATATTAGAGAACTATTTGAATGCAAAAATCCCTCTAATTACTTCAATTTGTATTAGTAGGGACTGACACAAACACTTTCTCTCTGCTTCAGACTCTTCCAACTCATACAATTTCAACTGATAGAAATGTGTTTAGAAAACAGTAATTGAGGAACAAAATCATCTGCATCTCATGATTTCATTACATATTTTGGTTTTATTCCACCAAATTGTTAAGAAATTTAAGTTCTGATTTAAGTCATATTGTCCTTATGTGTTAAATGCCATTAAAAATTCAAATTTTATCTAGCTGTCATTAAGATAATTTACAGAAATTAGCCATTCCAGGGCAGAAAGATGAAGACACTGTAATAACAATAATGCTGGCTTATCTGAGAACACAAAACCAAAGAGAATTTCTTCCCAGAAATTCCATTAAAATTATTCTTTTCAAAGTAAAAGCTAAAGAGTAATTATTTCTAAGTTTATTAAGTAGTAATCACTTGTGGGTTTTTATTTATATATAGTTGATATAACTCCTTTCTGTTTCAGAAGTATGTCAAGAATATAGTTATCTGAAAAGCAGTATTCAGAAGAAATGCCCTTTGCATTTTTCCCGTAGAAACACAGTAAATGTTTGCTCACTAGCAACTAACAATTGCAGCTAGCTGCAGTATATGCTAAATTGCGTATACGGAGGGGGGGAAAGAATTCTATATTGTTCATCTTACACCTTTGAGTACGCATCATATGAATATACACCAGGAGTAACAATAACTCCATTCCAAACAAGGATCAGGGCACGATTCACTACAGCCCCAGCATCACACTATAGGCCATGCTCGAGCAAACTTGGCGTGACCGGTCCTTTGCAGTATATCAATGCTGCCACAGGATGGCAGAAAGAACACCTGATAATTTCAGTGGCTTTAAAATTCCCAAGATGCTGGTGAAAGCCTGTAAGCAGCTGAATCCTTACGCTGCCAGCATTCTGTTGCGTTTGCAGACCAAGTGCCAATTACATGCAGGGTCCCAGTGGCAGAAGCTTACACAACATTGTGAAAAGCCTTAAACACTGTAAAAATTATGAGTAGTTTTACTGCTACTCATTTCCACGTTATAATCTCTTTAAGAGCTACCAAAAAAAAGTTGCAGTTTATACCTGGTTGGAAAAGAAGAATCGGCTGAATTTTTAAACCATATCATCAGTCAGTTCGTGGCAGGTAGGACACTGCCTTGTGCCAGCTTTATAGGAAAATTGCAGCGTGATGCGCCTCCAAGCACACAACCCCACAGACGGAAAGCTCTGTCAGACAGATCTTCAGGCCTCCTGCTCAAGGAACAAGTTGTCTGTACACAATGCAAACGAAAAGCAGGATGCTACCAGAACCAAACCGGCAGCACACTTGCATCAAAGAGCACTTCTTGCCCTCAGGCAGAAAGTCATCTCAGGAGTATTTTATTTTTCCTTTTCTTTTCAAGCCGTTTACTGCCACTAACAGGTATTCAAGAGATACAGAGTAACTTGGAAACAGTGACTTGATAAACAATTGAACTGAGGCAACATGGGCCCTAAAAGAAAAGCTTGTTTCCATGGACGTTTGCCATCTTTGGTCCCATAGCCCTTCCTGTGTGTGTTTACTCCTGCAGTCACAGGATTAGCAACAGCTTCAGAATGAGCCGAATCACCATTTTACCCAGGTTACTTATAGCACCCTTCTGCTTATTTACAACAGCGTGATGGGGAGATTCCAGGATGCTGCAGCTTGCATCTCCATCCCTTTCCTTTTGCCCCTGGCCACAGGCACCACAGGGCAGAAGTTTGGGGAAAATGTGGGAAATTTCTGAACTTCTAAAGTTCAGAAAAAGTCATCAACTTTGTTTCTTCAAGCAAAGATTACTGGATCATACATAAATCTTTCTGGCATAACACCACAAGGAGTCTTCTTCGCAGAGCCTACCAGAGATTTTATACAGGTTCTTTCCCCCAGGAAGGGAATATTACAAGACTCCATCTTGATGCTTTTGATCCTCACTGAAATCATGAAGTCTATTTTTTTTATTAGGCCAGTGGGGAGACACGTCTTTCTTGCTGCATCAATTAATAGCCTGAATTTGGTTTAATTTCTACCTTTTTCCCTTGTTCTCTACCTATGAAACTGAAGACTTTTCACATTAAAATTACTATATCTCTATCCTGCTGTCTGATATTGCAGACAAGATCTCTTTGCTTTGGCTGAGAAAAAAAAATTGCTACTCACCAAATGAAAGAACTTGCATTAGTTTAGAATCATGATAAAAACAAAGAATTGCTTTTTTCCTAGGTTTTGGACAAGGATAAGGGTTCAACGAGCTCAGCCACTTGAACAATTCCTGTATTTTATCTAATCCAAAGAAATGAAAATGCTGTTTCTACTACTGAACTTGAGAAAAAAAAATATGCTAATGATAGCCCTGGTCCAGTCCTTTCTGCAGTATGGGTAACAACATATTTCCAGTCCTTTAGTAACAGACTTGGTAGCTACATTCAGCTGGTAGCAAGAAACATTTTTCCAGCAGAAAATCCATTTCTGGATTTATCCAAATGGAATCAATGGAAGCCAATAGCCTCTAGACCACCTTTTCTTTTTCCAGACTACTACTCATTTCTTCCTTGAAAAGCACCATCCATTACTCTCTGTTTTAATAAGGTACAGGCTTAACCAATTTGAAGCAGCCCAACAGTAGTCTTAAATTAATTACAGTGTCATCCATCCCTTCCCCTGACATCTGAAGATGACACCTTGTGGCAGCTTCTCCTTTAGCATTGTCTTTAAGCGTGATACATGATTGCAATTTTCTTCCATCTGCTTGAACTTCCAGCATAACAGCAAGCTGGGCACTTCTGGGTTTTGCTGGTACTTTTGATGATAACAGATTTGCACCTTTAACGCATACAGCAATATTTGACCGTGTGGTGGGAAAGTACCCAATTTCAACCTGTTCGGTATTTGTGTCTGTGGTTGTGTCTTCATTTTATGCAGCACCATTGACAAGCTACTGATATTTTCAACACTGTGAGCCCTTGTTTTCCTATCTAACTAGGCTTGAAAGTTGCTGCATTTGGATAAACAAATGCATCCTGGCTTTCAGCTGGCCCTTGGGGATCTGCAGCTACACAATAACATGCAGACCTTCAATAGCCCAGTCGTTTCTAGGATATTAAACCACACGGGATATTAATCTCTCGAGGGGGGTGGGAGGGAGGGGGTGGTTGGGGTTTTATTTATTTGGGGTTTTTTGTTTTGGCTTTTTTTTTTTTCCCTCCTCTGGTTGTTAATAAATGATACTGCATTTTACTTTCTCAACAAGCCTGTTCTGCTTTGCTGGATTAGGGATGTACACTAACTGGCACTATGAACTGTTTTTTCTTCTTTCCTTCAGCAAATCTTAGCAATTGCACAGATTACCCTAAAAGTAGCTGTAGAGTCTGTATACTAACTCTAGAAACAGCATCTTTTCTAACTGCTTTTTAGTTATGTTTTATTCATATTCCAGCGATCGGTTTAAATTTGCATTCAAGCAGTCTTACATGCTTTCTAATGGTTTCACAATTGAAACGCCTTGCTTTTCTGTTACCTGCCGTTGATTGCTTCAAGGGGGTTTAATTTACTTAATGATTGAGAATACAGACCATAATATTAGATATGTTTTCATGTTCAGCCCAATGTAAATTTGTGCTAAAAATAAACATGAAAGGCTTTACATGATAAGCAAAGCGTCATAAGGGTACATCATACACTGGAGCAGCTACATTAAAATTATAACTGTATTGTGAGCATAGATGAATCAAGATCAATTGCAACACCTCTTTGCTGAGTGTATCATATATACTTTCTTTTTTCCTTGTATGTGAATCAAAAATAATTCAGAGTCTTTACATCTTGACAGGTGGGGAAAATAGCACTTTGAAGTGAATTTCCAGATATCCCTTTGAGTTTCATTTCAGAAATAGAGGCAGTAGATATTTCAGCAAAGTTATTTTTATATATATATATGTATATATACACACCAAAAAAAAAATGCTTAACTCACTCTGTAAAGATACTGGGAAAATACACCACTATTACAAAGAAGCACAAGGCCAATTAATTTTGATGTGACTAGAAAACCAAAACTTTCCTGTTCACCTCAACTTTAAATAAAGTCAAGCTCTAGCTTTCATTTTTGTGTATATGATACACTGAAACTTCCCAAAACATTTTCCCTGAGTTGAATTTGTTCCGAATGTAACTCAGTTCATGCTATAAATTACAGAATGTTGCTCATCACCTTTACCACTAAATGGCAGAGGATACAAACCTACTTCGTTCTTACCTGTGGGACCTCACTTCAGGTCCCCCCAATGCCCAAAGCTCTGGAAGACCCTAATTTGATAATCTACTAGTAAACATGAGATAACTTTTGTATTTGCTCATTCAGTTTTTCAAAAAACATTGCAGAAGACAAAATTAACCTGAAACTAGAAGCAAGTCTAAAACAACAACAACAGCAAAAAAAAAAAAAAAATAGAATACAATAGAAAAAGCTTAGTGAAATTTGAATCTGCATTTGAATTTTTACTTTTAATTAAAAAAAAAAAAAATTAAGACAATTTCATGGAGCAAGTTGGAACAGGTAGCCCAAAAACGTGTTCTTTAATATTAAAACCTGCATATCGCCCTCTTAGCTTATCTCCAACTAAGAACTTTACAGGAAAAATATTGCTAGCATTCTCATGTAAAGTCTACAAGAAAACAATCTTTTAGTACAAATCCAACATCCTGCTGCAATGCTCTTCATATCAGTTGTCTTCTCAACCACCAGCAATGGTTTCAGAGTAAACATCCTTCAAAGATTATTAGGATCACATAGTTTTAAGAGAAACGAATGATTATATATAGCTGACTATCTACACATCAAGATAAATACTGAAGCATTTATCTGCACTGTCTTCACAATTTAAAAGCCATTTTTGTAACAGCAGCGGCTAGTGAGAGAGAGAATAGTAATGGAAATTTTGATTTCAGAACACAAGATGGCAGCCTCCAAAAGGGAATAGGAAGTTCCCAAATCACCTCCAACTGTTAGGGACTTTTTCATAGTGACATTAAATCTTGGACTGCAAGAGTCCAAACTTTACCAACCTTTTTATATGGATTAACCACAGAAATCATGAATAATAGCAAGAAAGTAAATATGAAACTAAAAACATGTTTCATTAAGAGAAAAGCATATTAAAAGGAGCTTGTGGGAAATATTTTGTATATTTCCATCTATGACTTCTCAAAAGGCTTTACTTCCAAAGGCAAAAATGCAGATTACCATTCCACAACCAAGATTTACAAGTAAAACTTACTAATACATATATATATGAGATCACCCAAGAACCAGTCACATCTTTACCATGCAAAAATGAACGAAACAAGTGTTTCTTCCCATAAATGGCCAGATTTTATACATGTATGGCTATATTGCAATTTACAGGGAGCAGCTACAAGCCAGATCTCAGTTACAAATCTGGTCATACTAAGCCCCAGTAAAGTTTTTTTTGACGTTGCTGAGTACCTGAGACTATGCAAAGTAAAGGTCTAGCCACAGTTTACTTTCCTCCTTAAATAATATGCAAAATGTTTGCACGCAAATAGAAATGTAACTGTGAATGGACTTCATGTTCTGTAACTCCTACCTACCAAAGTCAGAAAAGCTCTTCCAGACTCTCATGTAGCAGAGAAGAAGATTAAACTAGAGATGTCATAAGGAAACCTGGGGGAAAGAGAACCTAAGAAGCTACTTTTTGACTCTTTAACCTCCATCTGCCTTATTTACACGTTAATGACTCAATTGCAGGTTGCATACCTGACCCCACAACAAAATACAATTTCAATGCAGTCCCATTTGCATTCACATCACAGTAGTAATAGTGACTTAATTAAGTCTTAATAAGTCATAATATCTTTAAAACACATGTACGACTAAGTCAAAACAGAATTATATTATAAAAGCTCCTTAGTGGTTTTCGTCTTTTTAAACAAAACATATTCCAAAACTAACAAACCCATACAGCACAAAATTTATCACCCTAATGACTAGTTAATAAAAAAAAAAAAAGACACTTTCCACATCAAAGAAAAGTCATGCTTTCCCATTTTTTTTTTTAATAAAGGCTTTTACTCCCCTTTCTTTGCATACCTAAAGTCTTTTCCTTCAACATTAACCACTAAATCCCTGTCCGAAGGTACCTATTGCCATTCACCGCCTAGGGAAGCCTAGAGTTGTTTAGGTTAAATACCTAAGCCTCTAAATTGCTGAAATTAGGCAAAATTAACCCTATATTTAAAGTTGGAGCATCCAACTGAATAGGATCTGTGGTGACTAGCGAACAAGAATATCAGTGCCTAGAAAATTAGATGTATGATACTTACTTGAGACATCAGTTTAGAACGGACAAGGAAGACACTGCGACAGCAACAGGCATCCTAACAAGCACCATTTTATCCGGAAGGCTTCTATACCATCCAAATACTTCCCCCACAAGCCATATGATACCTCAAATGATTTGCAATATAAAAGACCAAAGTGACAAAAAACTTTCATGTCTCAAAGTTTAAAGACAATTTAAAGCTTGAGGCTGGCATACGAGACGAGCGTGTAGGCAGGCAAAAACCTTTGCAAGAGCAAGGCCTGAAGGATGCTGCAATGGGAATCGTAACTAATATAACAGATGGTAGAGCGCAGCATACCCTTGTATTCTGGCACATTTCAGTTACTGCCTATCATTTGGTTGCACCTGTGTCTTTCTCTACTCAAAGATTAAAGTCCTGGGAAGCTGAACATATTTTGCTTCCATTTTTTTTCTCTTCCACACGGTCCCTCTGGCTCTTGATTGTCTGAGGTCTCCACCCAGGCAAGCTGGCATCTCAGGAAAAATAGGATGTGCGTTCAGACCTTATGAGATCAGACAGCCCATCACCCACCTCCAGGCAGAAGCAAAAATCCCTAAACCATTCCTATAGGCTAAATCTTGCTAAGAATCTATTTATGTATTCACTGTCTATAGGGTTTGGACATTTTTCCTCACGCTTTGTTTTGATATCCCATGATGTAGCTTAAACTATAAGGTTTTGTTCTCAGTACAGGGAAACCTTTTTTTTTTGCTCTCATGCTTTTCTTATTGAGAACACAGATTCTTTCATCAGTCGTTCTTCATGTAATTCTTATATTGCTCCAAACAGACCCCTTCCAGCACCAAAACTAGGCATTTCAGCATAACAAGCCTCACAAAAATGCTAACAGGAGTAGACGGATTATCTCCCATATCTATAACATAACATTCCCCCTTAAACATACCAGTAGGATACTTGGGTATTTGTGCAATATGGTGATGGGACTGACTCGAGCAGACTTTGCAACGTGCTTTATACCCCAGAGCAATTTTTGCTTCTTAGCTGTCCTTGCTCCTTCCACATGTGGTGCACTACAGATAAATGTGGTACTTTACACTTCACTGGATTGCACTGCATTTATTTCAGGCCATTTCCCCATTGTTTTTCTTTCCTGAGTCATTACTGATTTCAAGCTTGTACTTCAACATGACAGGCTCTCCTGGCTTGCATATCACCAGCAGATTTCACAAGTGTGCTCTCAGCTATATCATATAAATCATTGGGAAAACATTGAAAAGCACCAATAAACATCCCAAACAAGCAGCTGTGGATGGTCAGGAACTGTCCCCATGGAGGTGTTTACCAGAGTCACAGGGTGAAAGGACTCAGTGCAGGCAAAACCAGGCAAACCTGCTGCCCATGGTGTCTCCACCAGTACCAGGTCCCATCCTGGAGTGGGTTCTGCACCATTAGTGATGCATGCAGCAGGTTAGGGACTTTCATATGGATAGTGTCTATACAACTTACATGTGAGAATGCAAGTGCCAAAAGCCTCCTTAAAGTCCTGATTTAATCACGTTTACTATGTATGCTTAGCCCTGTGGCTTGTTATCTCATCAAAGGATTAAAAGAGTTCATATGAAATCATTTTGGGGTGATTTTTTTGAGAAATCTATGTTGGTTGTTTGTTACTTACCACTTCTTTGGGGTTTGTTGTTGTTTTTTTTTTTTTTTTTTAGCAGATAGAGGTTTGTAAACAGGCATGTGAAGCATTTTCCCAGAAATTTAAGTTAAACTGAGAATACATCCTCTTCCTGTCTTGCATCTTCCTTTTTTGAGTTAGCTCTATGTCACACTTCTTTTTTCCCATAACAACAGATCCTCTCCATGACTTCTCTAAGGTTGCTGGTCTAAGACTGGATTAAATAAATTTCAATGCAAAGAAGCTAGAAATAGGGTGAGGTGATCTCAAACCACCTCACTTAAATGGTTTGTGAATTTTGCTTCTTCCCTGTTCCAGCAGTTGTAACTCCTCTGCTGCTTGTGTCAGCTATGCAGAGCTAATCTTTTTTACAGACATAGCATCAAAGGAGGGAGAATAAAACACAAAAGACTTTTGCCCTCCCAGTAATAGTCCATTGTTATCTATCCATTGGGTAATGAAACAACTTTTTCATTAGTCCACGCAGCAATAGATGCAGCAAGAAAAGGAAGTAAATATTCTCATTTAATCTCATTTTTCTCATATAATTCATAATTTTATTACAATTAATAGTTTGTTTAGTTTTGGTTTTAATCCTAATGAGAAAGAGTGCCCTTAAGCAAGTTGGAGGGGAAAGAAAAAAAAAAGAAAAAAAAAAAGCAGCTCTGGATGATCTACCACAATCTCAGGTCCCTGCTACCGCAGTGCCTGTGCAGGCTGTTCACAAAAGAACATAAAGGTTAAAGTGAAATCAGGCTGTTCATGTAGAAACCTGCAGGAAAAAAAAGCAGTCAGAATCAGAAGCTGAAGACGGCGCTGCAGAAAGCAGTGCTGTTCAGATTGCAGGAACCAATCAATAATCCTGAGAAGGAGGAATACCGCTGAAAAATATATCGGTCACAACAAAAAAAAACCCAGGAACAAAGGAATGTAGCAGTGACCATCAGTAATAACTTGGTTTTGAAAGCACCTCTGCAGGTGAATGGATAGATAGGACTGCTTGTTTTTAGGGGAGATTGTCAGCATTGCTATCTATGTATCATCACAAAAAAAAATAATACCCAAACAAACAAACTAGACTTCATCTCTTTCGCCTTCATTTTCTACAAAATGGTCTTATATTCATTTACATGTTTCAGAGTTCGGTAAGCTTTTCAGTAACAGAAGGTGGTGTTAGTATAACACTACCAGCTTCATTGCTTTTTTCTCTAGGAAAATCTTTCAATTTCATACTAAGAAACATATTTCAGACAAAACTTCATTTTGGACAGGGTTTCCATATGAAATTTCACATGTCAAACACCATCTTTGGCATGAAGACTTACAAAAATGGAAGGAGGAAGGTGTATTTACAGTAGTGCTTTATTTCAGGAGTCATATGTTTTTGCAGCAAATCTCTGCTTCGCCCTCACTGAACACCCTTTGGTTCCCATAGTGGAGCACACATGTTGACTCTTGATGGAAATGAGCACTAGTGGCCTTTGAGTCCCAGGATGGGACTAGAGGTCTTCCAAGGGAAAACACCTCCTGATATCTGTGAAAGCCTGGATGTCAGGTTTTCAAATCAAATGTTTTGCTTAGTAGGTCTGCTCCAATTGCACCACATTATGTTCGAACATAAACACAGCCAGAATCTAGCTGAGAAACATTTTGCCTTCCTTCAAAATCTATAATCACATTTACACAGTCTCTTTCTCTCTCCTTTACAAGAAAACATTCTGTCATACCAAATGTTCCCAGACTATTGATATTTACTTGTTCTGTGAGTTTCGTTCTCTCAGGAATGGTAAAGTTGCTTGCTAATTAGGGTCTCTTCATACCAGATGCTTTCCTCCTTTGATTCGATAGTATTTTATGTCTCCCTCTTGTGGGAGAAGGATTGAGGTTACAAAAGAGAATGCAAGATAATGTTTGAATTTAAAACCCCTTTTTACAATGTACGATGCAGTATGTACATACATGACTGCAGAGAACAGTAAACTAAGCATTACAGTAATTTTTGTTTGTTCACATTTCATCAAAGGAACTAACTGGCAGTATGACCACCAAGATGTAACATGCTCAGCACTGTCTGACGTCAGGGCATCTGGCTTACAATCAAGGAACAGGTAGGATACATGGAAGAACAACCCAGCACAACAGCTACGAACACGCTGTTTCCACAACAGTCACTCCCATCTGCACAGATGTATCCCTCAGGGGCAGTGGCATGGACCAGACAGCTTTCCATTCGCATTTCCTACCATTCTTATCACAAGGCTGCCATTACAAGGATTTATTGTAGAGTAGAAAATGCACCTATTTTCCTGAATAAACTCCCAAAGAAGCAAATTTTTAACATTCCTGCTAAACGCAGCCCTACATTAGAAATTTAAAACTTCATTCTTTGCAAACAGGGAGCAAGAGGTAAAAGTAAGAATAGTGAGATATTAATTAGAGAGATGCTAAGAGATTTCCTTCCACCAGTGTGGACTGCAGGTGACATGTACCTACTCTTGACCTACTTTTGTTAGAAAATAAGAATGAAATGCTGTCACATACTTCAGTGTACAGAGGAGAGGTGCTGGAACAAACACAAAGGATGAGAAGCAAAAACTCATCAGCCTGGTCACATTATCAGAACCAGGATTCAAAAGACTTGAGGTCTCACAGCCAAGCATGACAGTCACTAGGGTGAAAAAGATAGCAGGTGATATTTTGACTTCATTGAAATTAGTAGGATTTATGCATCAATTAGATTCAAGTTGCTGTGCTCCAGAACTTCCACAGAGTAATTTTCACGGATTAAAATGTATTGTTTGCTATTTTATGGCAGACCACTAACCCAGCTTAGTATGGGAGACTTATGTACCTTGTATTATAATACTTCTGTGCTAGTATTCAAAAAAAATTATTTTGCAAATAAATTGAGGTCAAGCTCACAAGAACCATAAAATGTTGTACATGTTAAAGCCTAAATATCATAGCATCTATTATGTGATCTATGTCCTGTAAAGGGAATTACAAATATTTGCAGAAATTACACATCTGCTCTAAAAACATCAGATCTTGCTGACACTAGGAAAAACACTAGGAAGAGTTATGGGAGCAGTATGCTATAGATGAAAATTCTCTAATGAGTATGTTTTGATTAATGCGTCTGCTGCATTCACTAACAAATAACGGGCAAGGTCACAAGTAATGTCAGTAGTCCTGTATACTACAGCCTCCGTGGCTTATAAAAGCGAGCCCCATATTTTACAGGAGCACTTCCCTGAGATGAACTAAAATACTTTGGAAATAGTAATAATATACATAAAGTTGTGAAATTAACCTCAGATACTAAAAAAAAATATATACCTCATATTTTCTTATGAAAGATCGAGATATCTTAAAAATCTTAAAGTTATTATACTCATTTTTCTCTATATGTGACATTGTCTTACTTGCAAAAATCTTAAGAGCTAAAAGGCAGTCTACAGCTGTAACCCAATGAAGCAAAAGGGTCTGAGGATACAGACTATCTGGCAAAGCTGGAACATTATGCAACTTTGCCTACTGAGACAAGCTTCATCAAAGTGTGTCTGCAAAAATGTCTACTACTATTTGAGAACTAAGTTATAGAACACCAGAAACCCATGTTACCTATACCTACCTATCATTCAGACACATCCTATTTATACAAGGCTTAACTCTGGATATTAGATAAGATGAGCTGTGAGGAGTTTAATTTTATTCGCATTTCACCAGGTCTTTAAATCAGCATAAAGGAGTAACAGTTTCTTACTGTAGGCTTACCAAGTCCACAACAGCTTGGTTAACTATTTGAACTCCCTGCATGTTCTTCAGTGTCACACTAGAATTCACCTCAGCTCATTAACAGTCGAAAATGACTTCTATCACACAATCTATCACACTGACTTTGAACCACTCCAGCTTGTTTGTAACAGGTGTTATTACCAACTATAAGAAGACCTCTTCCTCCAGACTCCCCGCTCCCTGCAGTCAGCATGAAACACAATGAATAGTTTCTTCAGCCAACAATTTTATTTAACACTATTCTAAGCAGCTTAAGAATGCTAAAAAGTTGCTTACTTTTCAGACATATTCAGCAGCACCTGATTTTATTGGAGTTTATATCAGCTGCAACTCCTGCTTTTAATCTCAACCACTCCTATTTGCGTAGCTAAACAGAAACAGACTGCTGCAGGGGAGGGAAGGAGGAAATAACGTACTTTATGCATTTAATACCTGGCCATCTGGTACCTCAGAAATGCGTTCAACTTCAAAACAGCAAGAAAACAAAATGAGGGAGCCAAAACAGGCTCTGCTGCAGCAAAAATGCATTTGTTCTATACAAACAGGACAACTGGCAGCTGATGCAGAGGATATACACATAAATCCAAATGTTAATACGCAGGGATTACCTGGATGGAAATACTGTAGGTAAGCAGTATCAATGGAAAGAAGAATAAATTCTGGGTCCCTGACATGATTTTTTTCTGATTTTGTCTTCTGTATGTCACTAAAAATCTGGGAAGAAAAACTGAATACTTAAGGTGTTTCCCTTCACGTAAAGAAGAAAAAGCAAAAAATGTAGTAATATTTAGCAACTTCAACATCCTCAGCAACACTTGCTGGATGTCTTTGGAGAAACATATGCATAATAGGTAGAATTTCTCATTAGCAACTAAACAACTGCAGTGCTAAGAAAGGGTGTCATTCTATTTTGAAGAAAAGCCTTAAGACAGGTACAGGTGAACAGGCTTATCTATAGAGAAAGGTGGTGATCATGTTGCAGGAAGAAAGCAAACTGGAGAAGGCTTTTTACAGCTTCCAGGAAACTCCTACGCTTCTCTTAATCCCTCCCTTTTTGCCACCTGAAGGATGCTTAGAGGAAAAAAAACTCTGAGCTGTGTTTTCCATGAAGCTGTAAGATCTTCTGGCAGAAATCTGTCTAAAAGAGCAAATTACTTAAGGATGAGCTTTCCAGCATTTCTACACAGTAAATGCTAATTCCTCTAAAAGTTAACAGACACCCTGTGTGCACGGAACTGATTTGTCCACTGTTGATAGCCTTGATGGGGTATGCACTTTGGGTCACAAAACCCCCAAAATTAAAAAGTATACATGTGGAAGGTCATATGACTTCTGGGGAGGGAAATATCTCTTTCCTAAAGATCATTAGGTTTAGACATAATTTACTATTTCAAATGCTGACCATACATCTGGAAGCTTAGATTTTGAAAACCAACAACTAGGAATCCTCTTTGCAATAGTATCATTTTTGTCTGATATTCAATCCACTATTACTTAGAGGTTTCATGATAGCTGCAAGAGAGTTATAACTATCCAATTTCCCTACATTAATGATTTTTTAAATACTAATGGCTTCAATTATTTTTTTCCCCCAGTTATCTGCACTAGTCAACAACTGAAATTCTGTTATTCTTGCCACAAAAGCCAGTAACAGATGATGCCAAAATAGAAGAAAAAGAGTGTTGCTACAGTATCTGGTTGGGGTAGAAACACGGAAGCAGCACAGGGTGATTCTGGAGACAAAGGTAAAATTTTTCTGTGTAATGTGACCTGGAGGAGTTACTGGTTTTCTTTATAAAATTACTGTTACATGAGTTTGCCCAGTTTAGAAAGTTCTTTGAAAACTGTGATTTTTACCAGAAATTCCCAAAATATTTTGGTGCTGTCAAAACCTGAAGTCTTGTTATATTTCAAGACCAAAATCTCAGTTTTTACTGTGAAAAGATGAGTTTAGACCTCACTCAGCTGTATAGAAATCGTATTAAAAAAGCAACCCAAAACATTTAGAGGAAGGCAAACTGTCAGCATACAGTTTTGGTACCACAAAAGATTTTTTAAATTACAGGGGCTTAGTGTTTAACTCTATAAAACTTGGCTAGACATTATGAAAATAACACAGTCTTCAAGTAACACCATTAGTGTTGCCAAGCAGGTACCAACCTTTGCCAATTCTGAGTGCAAAACAAAAACTAAATCAACATTCTCATTGCAGTTTGTCTGTACTTTGTATAGACATATACATTTCAGTATATATATTTATCTATATATACTTATATGTATAAGTATATGAATATACTTATATGATTGTGTACACTACTGAACAGCATTTTATAGATGTCTAATACGTTTTATCATCAACTACACACACACAAACAAAAAAAAAAAAAGACAAGAACACTAAGTACAAAGTAGAACTACCAAATGCTCACTGGAAGCAGAATGCAGCAGAACCTGCCAAAGGAGCCATGGGTGCAAAAAGATGGTAAAATGGCAATGGCCATGAATCCTTCCTAAGAGAAAAAGGACGAAGTGAAGACTAAATTCCAGAAAGACCAGGTTCACTGTGCCTAGAAATCTGGTAGGTAGATAAATCACAAGCTCTTCAAAATAAACCGCTTTGGAAGTCAAGTTAGTAAGTAGGAATATAAAAATAGCAAGAGCACAGCAGGACAAAAGTCAGTCAGAAAGATCAAAGTATAGTATATAACATAAAGGAAAAGGTAAAAAGGACATGTTATAAAGACACCGAAATAGTATGAAAAGAGTCAGAAAATAGATGGTAAAATCCTCTCCAGTTTCTCCATCTATGGTTGGTAGATCACCTGTGGTCTCAGAAGATGGTTCAAATATAACAGTAGATAAAAGTGACAAGAGGTAATGGTTTAAACTAAGAGAGGGGAGATTTAGACTAGACGTAAGGAAGAAAATTTTTATGTGTGGTGAAACACCAGAACAGGCTGTCCAGAGAGGTGATAGATGCCCCATCCCTGGAAACATTCAAGGCCAGGCTGGACGGGGCTTTGAGCAACCTGATCTAGTTGAAGATGTCCCTGCTCATTGCAGGGGGGTTGGACTAGATGGCCTTTAAAAGTCCCTTCCAACCCACACCATTCTGTGATTCTTGACAAAAAAGACCCACATACACTTTGAAAACAATTGTACAGCTTTCTGCAGGATTTATTAGGAACAAGGGAGTAAAGAAAAGGTAGTAAAATCCTCCAGCTGGTTCACAAGTAAACCCCATCATAGTCACATTGTATGAAAAAAATATTGATTGTTTTAAAATGTTAGGCAATGTGCATGGATTTCTCTGGGGTTTTTTCCCCCACAAAAATAAGTATATGCTGAAAATAAGAACTGCATGTTACTCGGGAGAATTGTCAATAGATGACCATGAGAAAACATTCAAATTACTTGAGCTTCATTTTTCATTAGAAAGAGAACTCTGATCAGGCAATTAATCACAACACGCTAGGAAAAAGAAGAAAATGGAAGCTAAAATGTGATAAGTGAGCATTTAACCAAATTCTACATTTTTAAATCACAGAACTGATGAAATTAATTCTTAGAAAGCACACCAGAGGAAATTTAGAGCACTTAGTACTTAAGAGGACTCATGGGAAAGAAGCGTGGCTCTAGAAGGTTAGAAAAAGTAAACCCAAATACCTATCCTTGGAATGAAAGAAAATTGAAAGGTTTAGGAAATGTGGATTATTCCGTTTAAACTGAAGTTCCAGAAAAACACTGGAGCAAATAAAAATCACCTAGAAGACAGGACAGGTTACATAAGTACTGTCAACATGGATTTTTAGGGAACAGACTAATGAATTGAGTTGATTTTCTCCATGACAGGATGAAAGTCCTTGTGCGAAGGCAGAGGTCAGTAGGTATCTTAACGTTCTCCTTAGCAGGGCTTTTGGTACTGACTCACGTGATATTTTCATTAGCAATTCTAGTTGAACCCTCTTTAAAATGGGTAAAACTCTTTTGAAAACCCTATTCAGACCTATCAATGGATAACTGTCAGAACACGATGTCAGGAAAGGATGTATCAAGTAGGATTTTGCAGAGGGTCTGTCCTGGGTCTAGTAGTATCTATTCAATAATTTCATTAGTCATTTAGACAATGGAACCAGCAAATGCTTATTAAATGCAACATTTGTATTTAGGCCTCCTTGGGCTTTAGAATAGATTTAAGGATAATTGTCTGCAAACTTGGGTGACTAAGTTATGCATCTAAAACCACACCTTTTTTTTTACTGGGAAGATAATAGGCATTATCTACTAAAGTCATACAAACATCTGGGAGTTCTCTTACCTCAAAAATGATCACTAACAAAAATATGAGTATATTTCATGAATCAAAGAAGTTGCACAAGGAAATGCTGGTGCAGTATATTTTTCAAGATTGTTAGAAGTCTCCTACGAGCCTCACATCATCACATTTATGTGGGCAATGAAATAAATAAATGAGGTAAATATGAAAGTCAAAGTTGGTACGAATCAAAGTTTTATTCTGATTGCAAGACAGGATCGAACACTTCAAGTGAAGCCTAAAACCACAGGAGACTATTGAGTTTCCACAACACGTATGTGAATTGAACAATACTTAGTACAAGTTCTGTTCATTTTAATTTGAGCCAGTTGAGGATTTCACTCCAGATTTACTTCTGTGCTAAGATTTGGTAGGTACTGCCAAAACTCTGGTTTTGTGTAATACACGTTCTTGAGAGGCAGCTTTACCATGGTGTGTCTTTTGTGGAGGGTGAGGTGGAACAGTAAATGTCGCAGATACTTGGACTGGGTTTGCACTATGACAGCTCTCTCAGAATAACTGAGAACTTGGTATCTTGAAATGAAAATAACTATATGCACAGCTCATATTATTTCCAGAAAAGTGTCATGTGCTTTTAGGCCTGACGTGCTAGTTGAATCTAGTAATTGGAACTCGGGTAGGTCCACTTACTATTTTAAGTCTATATTGGTGTAAGAATGCCAGGCAAACAAACTTTTAACCCTCTTTTATATATATATATATGAAACTGATCATTAGAAGTGAAAGTTCTATAAATTCACTTCTTAGCAAATTTATTTTGCCCATTAGTTTTCGGGGGTGGGGTGGTTTTTTTAATGCTACATTTTCTGTGAACTGATGTACAATTATTATCGGGAATCAACAAGTTTTCAAAATTCAGTCTGTATGGTTGATTCAGACTCTTATCAGCCTTAGAGGTCTTATCTAAGGTCTTTTTTTTTTTTTTTTTCTCCTTAAAAGAGATATTGTTTTAAATCCTAATGTGTTTAAGTTTGCAAAATATTTGGAAATCCTTGGGTGGAAATTAAATTGCAATTTTATAATAACTATATTTTTTTCACAAAAGATGTATTTATTCCACAACAGAAAAATACCAGGTTCATGTTAGGCAGAGATTCATATAATTATGTAAAACTATCAGTCAGGGATGAATCATCACCAAAACAAGGTCTGATAATCTCTTTTCACAAGTAGATGGAAAAGAAGCTACTAGCCATCTGGACGCAGCAATTTCATATACTAAGTTGATAACTCAAACCAAATGCAAAACTTGGTTTCCCACCTTCACAGCAGCAATGCCATCTTCAGGTCCGTAATACAAACACAACATGAGCATACTTCTTGCAAGAAGATTTTTAAATGAGAAGAAATGCTTCCAGTTGGTTAGCTATTATTTCAAAATTTTTAACAACCCAAGAGATCAAAGATTTAAATAATCTTCCTTACGACAAGCAAGTCAAATTGGATCCTTCTTGTTACGATTACCATGCTTATAAATACATTTCTATGACTTCCATGAAGCTTCCCTTAACCGGAATTATTTTCTCCACAGTAAATTTTTATTGTTTCTGTATAGCAGCTAATGATTACAGTTTTACATATGTATCTGTGAAGTACCAGTTTAATCTTGACTTAATGATAGACCAAGGAGAGTAGCAAAAGTGATAAAATTAGCTCTCATATCAGTAGTTTCCACAACCAATATTCCTCCTAGCTGCCTACCTATAAAATTAAAACACACAGGATTCTTTAGAATAGTAAAGATTTTGTAGGGAATATTTTAATCTGTTATTAAACCTGGGGATGTAAGATGACAAAAGCTTTACAAGTGTGCTAAATTTGCTATTACTGCAGAATATCAAATGCAAGCATGCAGCTAGACTTTTAAAAGCACGTTTTGATCATATAATGAACATACATATACAGGAAATCTCTATACCTTTCATACCTTCTGGCCTTTGGTGAGTTTTAATCATGCACATATATATATATACACTAGCCACACACCCACTCACACAGAGGAATCTGAAGCAAAGGCAAATGATAGATGAACCACGAGGCATTATTGATTCCCTCTGCTGTAACGCAACTCAGGAGTGAAGTACGGCATCATTATTAGAGATGCTGTCCATTAATTTTTCCTTGCTCTACAACTCCTTAATTATAACATATTAGCAGAGCACGCCTGAGCGAGCACCACTCTAATTTGAAACCAAAGCAATGCTTGTGTCCCACCATGAGTAATATTAATTAAAAATCTCTCTTCTGTTTTCCCTGAGCTCTTCTTACATTTCCAGGTAAAGTTAAATAAAAATGTATGTCAACATGTAAAAGCTAGCTATCGGCAAATACATAGCGTTACTGAAGTACTGGATGTTGAACGTCAACTTAAATGGTTTCCTTTTGGAAACTCTGTGTGTTTGTCCATGCAGTTTCACATTATGGTCGTTACTAATAACAGTAATCATATCAGGCAGTCCTTGCACATTTGACAAGTTAATAATATCACAAAAGATATATACAAGCTTTCTGGGATATTAAGTATAATACCAAGTAATAACTCATTTGTGCATTTATTGATATTCCAGCTAAGGAAAATAAATCACAAGTGAAAAAAAAACAAAACAAAACAGAAGTCCAAGTTCTAAGAAGTAAACATATAAAATGAAAGCTTGATATACAAGATAAAATACAACATACAGCAGAACAGGAGTAATAAAATCTTTGCGCAGAAGTTCCGTATCTGAAAAAAGCTTAATATTTCTGGTTTAGGACTTTCAAGCCAAGTTAGTTGCTGGTTGATATCAGGTTGTTTAGCTAATTACAAATAAGTATATAGAGTTTATAAAGGCTCTTTGGATAAGAGTACTTCACATGCTCTGCTGTGCAACCAGCCCTTTTCTCAGGGAAGTAACCTGGTCAGCAATATTTGAATGACTACATTTAAGGCCATTCATTCTCCAAGGTGAAATATGTAGAAAAAAATATATGTAATATTCATCGGTAAATAAGTACTTTTCTCCAACAGAATCTTAAAGATATCTGACATACCCACAAACTTCAAATGTTCAAATTACTGCTTTTTGGTACCTGAATAGTAGTGCCCATGACGTCCGTTCCTGATGAAAAAGACTGCTTCATGTGAAACACTGGCTGTGCTGAGCATGAGAAATGTTATCGCAACAGAAAAGCCCAGCTTGCCAACAAGAATGATAGCAAAAAAAAAAAAAGCTCTTAACAGAGTTCCTACTGTTGCAGCCAGGAAGCATCCAAATTGCAGTGGTCCATTACTCTTCTGATGACAACCAGATTAAGCAAAGCCTGACTGCAGGATGCTAAATTCAAGTGATGCTAAATTAAACGTTTTCAAGAAATGTCCCACATCTGAGAGGTTAAATCAGTGGGCCTAGATTTTTTTTTTGTTCTTTCACATGGATCTTGACTTTTTTTTTTTCAGCTACCTGCATAAAAGTTCTCATAAATATAAGCACACTATACTGAACCACCTTCTAACTACATTTTTTCCATCAGAAGTATTATATTCCTATTTATCATTTTAATACAAGCATATCAATCAATCAGCAGCAGCCACCTCTGGGTGGGTTGGATTTTTTCCTTTATTTTTCTTTTAACTGAAACCTATTCTGTTTTCTGACAACCTAGCCAGTTGTTTTTTTAATGGAGCACCCTTCTGTAGAAAACAGGTTCTCTGTAATATAACTAATCTAGTTGAAAATACAGGGAGCAGGGGGTGTCAGAAAAGATGTTCTGATCAACTTTAACAAGAAGAACTGAACTTGTAATTTAACTGCCCCCAGTGTAACTTAATATAACTTGGCAATACATTTTCAATTAACTCATAGAGTACATTAAGCTCATGTAAAATTTAAAGAGCAAGAAATTGAATTAATATAGCTCAAGATCTGAGACCTTCCCACAGTACATAGAAATAGAGCCTTGTATGTTACCTGCTATTGAGCACACAAATTCATTACTATAATTTAGTAAACTAAAAGAAGATTCCCATCATTTCTTACGTAAAATATCTGCAAAAGGATGTAAATTTATTACAGCCAGCCACATACGCTGGCTTGGCAATCCCAGCTGCATGGTGTCACACATCCAGCTCCCAGTTCTAATGTTGGCTAAGGTGAAAACTGTCACCAAACTGCAGGTGCTTTCATTTCCATTTATCTTCAATTACGAGATGAATAGTAACCCATGACTACTTACACCCACCTTCCTAAGAGGCACAGGGGTATTGCCACCTGCAGCCCCTGAGATACAAAAGCTGGCCCTGTCTTAGCTTGGTACAGTTCCAGCTTTTGTGGCTTCAGTCATGCTTGTACTCAAGTCCCAAGCAAAAGGCTGATGTGGTGTTCAGTGGCTTCAAAGAAGCCACCCCCTCAAGTGGTTTACAAGCCAAAGCATTATCACCTACAGCAAACAAAGAAGGAAATGCAATGCCTAAAGATTCATTGGAAGTGATTTTTTAAAAAAAAAAAAAAAAAAAAAAAAAACATGATATGGCAGAGGTTTCTGAACAGAACCTAGTACAGTGCCAACCAAGTTTTAATGGAACTGTTCCAGTAACAGAACAGAGTTTAGGTTTTTCTCATTGTGAAGGCTATTTTTGCTTTACTTCTCATAGGCAGGATAATTCTTGTGTTTATGTGGCAGGGAAGCAGATTCTTGGTAGAAGACAGAGCTCAGTCTTCTCCTGCTTGGAGTTACCCCCGAAAGCTTGCTGAACTTCTACGGGAGTGGCTGGCAATAATTCAGACCTTCACATAATACAGTTTCTTAGGTGTTTTCAGACCACTGATGGACGAGCACTACTAATGTACAAAGTATTGTGAAAAAGTCAAACTGAAATGGAACTCAGACGTTAAAATAGAAAGTAGATCTCATTCATTTAAATCAATAAACACAGAACTTAATGGAGTCTGATGTTCTATTAATTACTGCTGGTAAGGCAAAAGGAAATATTTTATAAAGTAGCATTTTGTGAACCGTGGCAACAGTATCAGAAATAGTACTTTATAGCCTTTGAAAAATGATGGGAGATTGTAGTTGAGGGAAGGAAAATACAAAAATTAAACAGAAGCTTTGGTTAATGCTATGTTATAAAATCTTATGGAGAGTTATGACAAGTTCTACAGATAATTGTTGCAGTACTTAAGGTTAAATCCAGCCACTTTCAAAATACAAAATAATTTAGGTTAGCCAGAAATATCAGGTTTCCACAAAATGCTTCAGTATTTGCACAACATTTTTTCAACAAACCCACTTACAATTAGCTACAATTCCCACAATAGCAACGCCAGAGTATTTAGTGATGATAAAGTCCAATAATTCATAAACAAGTGTGCTACTAGGTGTTGTAACTGCTGCTCTTTAAAACTAAGAGAAGGCTTTTGAATCAGCTATGTACATTCACCAATATCCAAATCAGTCTGCTGAGCAATCCCAAAATAAGGCACCGCTCTGCTAAGGAATAAATTTTAGTATGATATGTGGAACACAGTTCCTTGCTCCATCATCAAATGTCCTCAGACTTAATCACTTTAGATCAGTGACAGTCACCTGCGCACAAATGAAAACTTCATCACAGAACCATTGTGTGTTGTCACTAAAAGGAAAATGTATTTCCTTTACTAGCTTTACATAGTTCATTTAAAGAGTGTCACCTGGTGCATTGTGTACTTGTGAGAAGCAGGACAGAGAAGCAAAAAAATAATAATCTAGCTGTATTTATATTAAAACATAAAATGCATTGCAAAAAGATATTGATAACCTCAGAATAAATAAAGCCTACCGCCACACAGTCTAAGCCATTCCTTCTTAAAGGAATTTTAATTGATTAGATTTTAATTTAAACACTTAAATTGTTAAATTGTTCTTAACCTGCATTCAGTACAAAAATCAGAATTACAGATAAGACTACCAGTCTATTCACAATATCCTCATTACAGATCTGAAATCATGCATTCCAGTCCACATGTGTGATACAAAACCAAACCTTGCAAAAGGCTGCAGAAAGCTTAAAATCCCAAAACACAACAGTAAGTTGCAGTGTACAAGCAATGCTCAAACCAAACACTCACATCCCATGGGCACACTCAGAAAAAGGCGTAACATTGCTTTTCTGTATCTTGGCAGGGAGCGAATCACAGGAATAACCAGATAACCAAAACCACAACATACATCCTTATGCAGCTGGAGCACAAGCATCACCCTGATTGACCTGAGAGTCTATGAGTGCTTGCAGTTCTGCTTCTGTGTGCTAGCATTAATCCTCAATACTAAGTCACCAGGAGCCAGACTGCAAGTGAAAGTCCAGACGATGCCCAGAAGATACCAGTAAAGCCCTGTACTTTTCTGCTTTAAAAAATATGAACCCCAGCACCGTCATTCTTGGTAACAAACTGGAACTCTCTCTGAACAAGCCAGAACCCCAGTGTACTCAGTGTGTTGAGAGCACCAGCTGGATCCAAGTACTCAAAGGTATACTCAGTATCTTTCTAAAAAGCAGCTCTTGGCTAGTAGGAACTGTGAAGGAATTACATTTATGCATATATATAAAAATATACACTCATATATAATCTACTGACTAGCACTTCTGCTCAGGAAATGAGAAATCTCAGTTCTTCAGTCTGAAGATTGTTCACTCCCTTATCTGCCATATCACAGGCTAGTCCCTAGCTATTAGTCTTTACGAGGGACCGGGACAAACTCTTCTTTTTTTTCTGAAGCCATGCCAAAGAATAGAAAAGCTGCATGAAGCCAGAAAAAGAGCAAAAGGAAAAGCATGACTCCGCACCCTAATAGGATATTTGACTGGGGAGAGTGCAATTATTATTTCCAGCTTCTGCTCCCAAGATTGTTAATGCATTGTGCATTAAGTAGCTATTCTGTGAAAATTTTGACATAGTCTTGGGAACAGGACTCAATCACAGCATAACCACAAAGGTACAATCCTGCTCCCCTGTCCCCTTTTCCAGCTCTGCAAATCTTGTAGTCTTTTCTATACAATGGCTTTAGCAAAAAGGAAAGCCTGTCTTTGCTCCACACAGTCTGTAGCTTAGCAATTATCATGCTGCCCCTAGGAGTTAGTAAGATCTTAGACTGTGCTTGTGGATGTTCCTGCTGACATTTTTAAACAGATGACATGTCTAATCAACCATGGTTTTAGAAGGGAAAGGAGCAAGACAACAGCTACTAGTGCCAGCAAAGTTGTATCCTTCCTGGCTTCTTGTGGCATCACATTCCTGAGCCAAAGATACGTTGTGTTTCACCTGCCCAACATGACTGGTACTTGCTTTACCTAATTAGAGCAAGTTTCCTTCACAGGGGCTAGGTTTTCGATTTCCCTTTCAGACAATCAAAGAAAGGGGACAGCAGTTATCCTGGGGAGCACTGACTGCATTAGGTACCTTGTACCTGCCAGTTCTTTTGTTTTTCCTGCCAGTACCAGAAACTGGCCATTATCCAAGTCAGCATGGATGGGATTCACGTGGTTAGAGTCGACCTCATGTATAGAGCACATGTAGTCATCCTATCCACTGCTTTTGCAGAGCTGTAGTCAAGGGAGCAATTTATCTCTTCTTACAGAAAAGATCTAAAGCATGTAAGATCAGTCATCACCTAAAAATGTCTCTCATTTTTTACTCTCAACCATAGAGGAACAAACTTTGGGCAACCAGCTCAGACTGACATCCAACTGCAAATACCCAAGGTTAAGCCTGATGAATCCCACTCCTCATGTCTCTGAAACAGAGCTTCCTCTGCCCTCAGCCTTTGGCTTCCCACATGCTGACGTGAACATACTGATCACGATCCTGCTTTGGGCTAAAGGAGCAGAGCAGCCAATCCCCAGAACGCACTTGGTTATTTCATAGCGCTTTGGGTAGGTTTCAACTTTAGTAAGCATTAGATCAAACCTTATGAGAACTTAGAGGTTCTCTTTCCATACCTCAGTCCCTATTAAACTCTCACTCATTTAAATAGTAAATTAAAGTAACTCATCATCAGAAGGGTCCAAGTACTTATCACAAATTTTCAGTACAACCATAAACTTAAATCCACAACTACTACCCAAAGGGGGTGGGGTGGGAAGAGAGCATGGCTCACCCATCAGATGTAACAAAAACTTTCCAAAAGCCAATCATTAGTTTTGCAAAGGAAATTAAGCATACAGACACCTACTTTGAGAAGATGTTTTTCAAATGTAAACGTCAGATTGTACCTTGCTGATACCATCAATGTTCTGGAAGAACATTCTCTTCAGGGCTAATTTCTTTTCAAAAAGAAGTGTAATTGGATGGACAAGGCTAGGAATGGCTGTCATAGATAACATACATGGTAAAAGGTCTAAGAAAGCTGAAATAAATCCCTAAATTATTCTGAGACAAAATTAAAACAGAAAAGATTAATTAAGAAACCTGACTAGAATGCCTCCAAAAGTGAAGCGCTAAACTGTGGGCCATAAAAGAAATGCTCCCTACAAAGCAAGCAGTGAACTAAGAATTAATTTAGAAAGTGACCCATGATCGAATTCTCCGTCTTTCTCAAACCTTCCCTGCTCAGAGCATTTTAATGAAAATCCTCCTCCACTGCCATTATTATAAAGTGCAGCTCTGCAAGTAATGGCAAGGCTATGATTAATGCAGCAGTACCTGCCCTAGGAATTGGGTTATTTAGATCTGAGATGGTCAGATCCGATTAAGGCAGTGTTAAAAATTTAGCGATGGTTCAAACTCCATCATGACAAGCTGTGTTCCCACAGTAGCAGGAATTTCAGAAACAAGCCAGAAACAGTGCAAAGCATGATTTGTCTGGTTGCCAAATTATAAACCAAATGTCTTTTAGTGCATTTACAGAAATCTTATTCCTGAATTGTAGTCTGTGTGCTCCTATGCACTGATATAGCAAGTGACCTAAACTGATCTGTGGCTTTATGAACATTAAACAGGCAGAGTCCAGGCCAGAAGAGATCATTTGGCCATTTAACCAAACTGTTCATGCCCCTCAGCCTTCAGCTTCATTTCTCTGTTCATATCAACTACCCACTACTGCAGAAAAACAAATTCAACTAAAAATAAATTTAAAAAAAAAAAACAAACTGTCTTATTTGAAGTGACAAATCCATTTACCTACTTCCAGGTTTTGCCTACCAGTTCATATTAAGACTGCCTCCTTGCTTTGAAGGTTTCTAGTGCATGGTATTTGCTGAGCATTAAAATACTAGCACACTGCAGTCATGCAATCTCACAATATTCTTTGAGAAAATGAACAAATTGAGTCTCATGTGCCTTAATATTTTCTTAGACCTAAAATCATTTCAGCTATTCTCTTCTGTCTCCATTCCAATTTTTGACAATAATTTTAAACACTGGCATGACAGTTTTCTGCAGCATTCTCATAGTGGCCTTACCATTAGACTTGATGAAGGTTAAATCAAAGCCAATCCTCCACATACCCAAGTTACTTTATGTTATCACATCATGAATTATATTAACTTTTTTTGCTGTAATACCAGAGGAAAAACCTATATCAAGTTGCTTTCCACCTATATTCATTACTGAGAAACTGTCTGGGAGACCATCCTCCCCTGTTTTGCAGAGCATGTATTCACCCCTTCTAGAAGTACGTCTTTATGTTTGGGTGTACCAAAACTGTTTGTGCTTGAAAGCACAAAAGCAGCCATGCTCTCATCAAAAAATATTCTGCCCACTCCTTGTGTCATTTGCAATTATTTATCTTGGGAAAGAAATTACACATTTTCCCCTAATAATTTGTAAAACTGAACCCTACTTTAAAATCCAGTTCATGATGAGTTTGACATTGGTCTGACTCTGGCTGAGAACAAGGCCAAATCAACCAAGCTGTATTCCTGCTTTCTTTGCTAGCTCTATTTCAACACCCTTTGGCTTTCTGACAGTATTTAAAAAAATAGATATACATATGCGCCTGTTAAATGAACCTATACCACGGCTAGAATTTTCCCCCTGATAGTTATACCAGATTCATGGCCTTAAATCTCTTAAGGAATTATTATTCCCTTAATAACAACAGTGACATTATAGATGGGGTTTTTCTCCCTTCAGAAGAGATCTTGGAGGGCAAGAGAGAACACAGAGCACAAGAGGATAATTACATTCTGCATAACTGGAAAAATATATTTAACTTCATTAATATATTTAATTAATGTAATTAGTATTTTAATTTAAGCTAATTTAATTAACATATTTTAATATATTAAAGAAGCAGAACTTAAGAAGAGAAAAAAATTCAACAAAATCTCTATATATCTGCATTCTGGTTTTAACAATTGTACACTCAGATCAATGTATTCAGTATTCTGGATATTAGATTATCACTGTTTGGTTTTGTTTATATTTTCCGCATCCTCACAGTCCCCATCTGTCTCTTTTTGTTTTCTGTGTCCATTGGAAGCGGGCAAGGAAGCTCATTTCTCTTCTGCTTGTATTGCATCTACTACATGACTGGAGCTCCTTGCTACTGTAGCTATATAAACAGTGAAAACATGCAAGTGTGCAAGACGTACAAAATATGTTGATTATTCATTTACATAAACACATACCATACCTGCAAATTAGTATGTTTACAATCGCTTACTGTTGAATTAAATAAACAAATGAATCCCCAAGTCCAGCTTTGTGTTCATTACAATCTCTGTTGCAATTACAGATCTAGTTAGCTTCCTAATTTGCTTTCTGAGAACTTAAACTAATGCTTAACTTTAATTTAGGTGCTAATTCCATTGCAGATGTTCAGCATGCTGCTTGGTTAAAGGATTTGCAATTACATTCCGTAGATTTGTTCTTAACTGCCAGCTCTATTATCAATAAAGCAGAACTAAGCTCTGGCTCAGTGTCATCCCTGTCCTTCTGAGTTATGCATGAACCTGAGCTTTTTGCTGTATGTTTGGGAAGAAAAAAAAAAAAAAAGCTCCAATATGGAAGCTTAATTCACTGAAAATGAAAGGACAAATTAAGAAGTTAAGGAGAATTTTTTTAATTTGAGTTTCCATACCTTAATGAAAATTTCTTCCTTTTTATATACACATATGTATGTGTTTATACATAGATTTGGAGTTTTAGGTTGAGTTTGGGGGTTTTGTTTGTTTCTCACACCTGGTCATTCAATATGCAAAACCTGCTAAATGTAAATATGATATTGTACACCTATACTTCCTTCTGTTGCCAGAAGTCATTTCCCCCCCTCAAAAAAAAAAAAAAAAAAAAAAAAAAAAATCAAGGAGAGGAAAAGCTGACCCTTTACTCCAGAAAGGTTGTGCCTTGGCATTGCTGCCCCCTGCGTTACTAAACAAGATTTTTATTTACTTACTAAATTATTACAGGTTAATTTCAGAAAAGCACAAGTAATTCCAAAGAAGCCTAAAGACTACCAGCCTGTAAATACTTGTCAAGGTTTAATATTTATATTTGGCAGTGGTGTCTTGTACTATTGTGAAATGATTGAGTCTACTGAAAGCATCAAGAGTTTAAAGAAATTGCACAGCTGGGCACTCCCAATGCTGAGACACCTGGATTTTGAGGTTTTGATCAGATCATTGTATTGGCACTTACAGAGCTTTAACATTAAGAGTTCTCCTTTATGGCAAAGTGATCTGATGAGCCCTGTCTGGCCTTTAAGGGACAGAAACAATGAGCCCCTCATATGGCATGTAAAAATCCCAACTAGGATAGAGTTGTGGGTGGGTAGCAGTGAGGTCAGCAAAAGCCTGGATGGAAACTCGTTTATCTTTTCATTCCCAATATGAGACACTCAGCTGAACCCAACTCAACAAAGTAGCCTGAACCCTTTTTCAGCTGTCCTGGAAAAATTCTTAGGAATTCAAATGAAGCCATAAAATCCAGTTTAAAAATATATACCTAATTACCTATTGCAACACTACTGAAGTTTTACTTGAAATGTGGCCAAAGTTTCAGGGCCATTTTGTTGCCCAAACTCTGGACATGCTGCAGCTCCCATGAATTCCAATTCTGAACTAGAACTTGCAACTTTACAATCCTTATTCATTACAAGATAAAAGTATTCAGCTAAGTAGCTGCATACCTTCTACACAGCACACCTTACAGCGAGTCAACCACATCACAATGCTTATTAATTCAATTACACCATTGATAATCTCTTTAAGGTCAGGATGGGCTTTTAGAGATTGGAAGCCTCATAGTGCCTTCAGAGCAGTGCCACAATTCCAACACTTGTTATGTAGATAGCACACATTGGTTTGTCTTCTAAGACTAAGATTTATGAGGTGAAGAATTTCAAAAGAATTTCAGGTATCTTCCATTTTGCATACCTAAGTCCAAATCTTAAAAACCCCAAAACAAATAAAAAAACCAAACACCCAACAAAAAAACCCCAAACCACCAAAAATCTATTTTTAGTGACTATTAAATGACAACATCTTCTCAAAATAGAGAAAGTTTAACCCCATACCTTGTTTCTAAACAAAAAAGTTCAGCTCTTGGTTATTTTTATGCATGATTTCTGCTTCAATTTATAAAATCAGTTTTAGAAGAAGTCACTTTGTACTGGAAATATCTAGATATTTTTTAAAAGTACAACCACTTATTAGCTAATGCTATCATTAAAAGGACAAGCTTACTCCGTGAAGAATGCAATCCAGTTAAAATACATCATTATTACAGATAAGGGTGAGCTCTTCCACATGTTCCCAACTAAAACTGTGTTTCAGGTGACTGGCTCAAACCCATTTAATAAAAGATCATAAAGATTTGATTTGTTGCTCAAGTGTCTCTTCATCACGCCCTCTGAAAAAACACAGAACTAACTTCATTTTGACACTATTCATTTATACTATTTAGTTTCTAAAGTAAAAAAAAAATAAATAGACCATTTAAAAAACCGTACCTCCCCTAGCAACAGGTGAACCACAAGGGACATGACAAGTTGATTAAACTCCATTATTTCAGATTAGGTGGCAGATTCACAGGGGTAGAGGCTGTGGCACAGAGACCCCTGTAGCGAGGGCCAGACAAACTGAAGTGCCCACAAAGCATGGAAAAAATAATTCTAGTTCTGGAACTGAGCTAATAAAGGCAGCTGCTTTGCATCACAGGTAAGGCAAAATTGCCAACAGCAAACACAGTAGTCCTCTCTCCCCATCTCCTTCCCTCACATAATTGTACAGGCATGTTACTTATCCTCCAGATTTACTGAAACCCAAACGGATCTGAAACCCCTGGATCTCACACAAGGAAAGAAGCAGGTGCTTGTGGCTAGGGAGGGAGAAGAGACAGGAATCACCCCAGTGGTGATCTGTTTGGCTTAACTATAACAAACCGCACCCCAAAATTCACCTCTGAGACCAAGTACAACACTATGCAGCTGCACAGGTTTCAAGACCTGTATGGTGAGCTTCATTCTGTTATAAAACAAATTAAGAAGTTTTGTGTGTTGCAGACTTAAATTAGTGTGTTTACTTTGCAAAGATAAACAGTAAATTTAAAGGACAGCCTGAAATTAGTGGATGTAGCACAGTATTCCCAGAATTCTGGCAAAGTGCTTAATCTGATTCTTTGCTGAAATTTCTTTCACAAAAGAATTTTGTCCTCATATGTGCACTGCGTATTTCCTCAAGTCAATTTTTATGCCACTTATAAAATAAAATGGACAGGGAATTAATCACTTACATGCTTCTATGGAAATCATTACTCTCACTTTCCCATAAAAAAAAAAAAAAAAAGAGTGAACATCTAAATTTGTCTGCTGTATCCTTAGCACAATTCATTTCTCCATTTCAAATTAAGAATGAATTCAGATGGATCGATCCAAGATATTTATTTCAGTTAAGGTATTTACCAGATTTTATAAATGTATGCTATTCATGCTAAAAGTGCAAGCCACATCCTCACTTTGGCTCTACAGTTTTCTTATTCATATGCAATACAATAATCCCATGCCACATCAACTTCCAACGTTGTACACTATTTTTCATCAAAAATTTAAAACAGGACATGCTTTTGAAGCTGTTTTTGCTTCATGTTATGAACCTTTCTGGACATTCAGAGAAGCATTCAGCAATCATAAGTATCATACTTCTCATTACAGTCTAAATGGTAAGAGAACAATGAGAAGACAGACATTGCCAAATCACTGCAGAAGAGGACTAATTTTTACAATTACTAATGTAGATTTGATCCAAGTCAGAACAGCCCCTATACTGTCAAGGAGATTCGAGTTTCAGAAAGGAAACTGTATCACCAGTTGAATATGAGGAAGCCCAAACAAAAGTAAAACATTTAATATATACAGATCTATGTTCACCTGTTGGAGACTGTGCCACATACCACAGGTCATGTTGTATTTTTGTGCACATGGATCCACTTAATTTCATTATATGAGATCGCCTGAAAGATACTTGCATGGAAATCTTTCAAACTACATCATCAGTGGCACTGGATAGTACAAGTCTACAACTTCATACACATGAAAGTCATATTTCCACAGCTACTGTATCACTTTTTTATTGCGAACCATAACAGCTACAAATCAAACTAATATTTAAAACATCTCCAATTTTAGACACACTATGCAGCTGTGGCAATTGCCTTTCCAACAGGTGCTTTCAGCAGCAATCTAAGGAATTTTGAGGTCTGCACAGCTGTTTTCATTTATTAATACGGTTTTTCCCATCCTCTCCAGAACACAGAAGCCATATATGTGGGTGATTAACTGATTTATAATCCTCAGAGGTATGGACATTTATGAAGCAAGTCAGGAACCTGGAAGATCAAACACCTGTGAGGCATTTACATTCAGTTCAAAAGTGTTATTCTGCTAAAAGAACAGGCATTGCAGATTAAAGCATCTACTGTATAGATGGTAATATGACTGCTGCTGCTTTTCAAGGCATCTCTCAGAAACACAACATTGTGCCTAAAAATTCTATGTGCAAAGAATAAAAAAGAATAAAATTTATATAGGTTACACTCCTTAAGCCATTCCATTGTACCTATGTGTTATGACAGAGAGTATTTTACCCCTATAGAAGTCTTTCCCCATTCATAGCATGGTTGAAGGCTCATCATTACCCATCTTGATCTGTGGCTATAGAAGGCATGAAAAGATTTCTTGTTCAATAAAAACTGTTGTGAATTCAAAAGTATTGTTTCCTTGTGGTTTTCTGCTATAGCATCTAAGATAAAGTGTGAGATGCAGCCATAAATGAGTATGTATAACCAGGGGTTACAATTCCCATAGCCTTAGCAGTAAATATTCTCCTGCGGTTCTATATGTGATTTGAGTTGGGTCTCTAATGATTATGACACACTATACTTGCACTGATTTATATGACATATACTTGGTATAACTTTCTGCTGACATACGCCTGAATATTTTTTTTATAAAAATATACAGGCACTCCAGAAACCTGTCCCATTACACACTTGTGCTAGTATGAATTGAATTACTAATTTCTGTATTATAGTTGTGCTCTCCTAGCAACTGACTGCTAGTCAGAGAACTGCATTTCAATCTCTAGCACTGCACACTACTAACAAAAAGCACCAGCTTGAATCTTCACCTCAAAACCTGAAAACCCAATTACTACATCAGGGCATCAAGACAAATAAACCATCCTCACTCAGCAGCACATTCCCCGGCTTTCCCAAACCCAACTGTATGCAGACAAAACAAAAATAGTGGGAAAAAAGGGCAAGCCCAAAATGACCTGTAACCCTCTTGAATCCACTCCTCCTTTTGCACTTGTGACTAACTGATGGGGAGGTGATTAACAGCCTCCTCACACTATTACATACCAGCCACAGCTCACCAATGGTTTTTCCAACTCTTTTGGCAAGGCAGTTCCTTGCCCATAGGCTGGTGCCTTCTGCAGGATTTGCTGCCCCTGAGGATAGGTGCTGTACAGTCACAATGCCTGGACTGTTCTCCAGACAGCTCGTCCAGAGACGTTAACAGTGAGCTCATCATGCCCAAGACTTTCAGCCTAAGGTTTACTTCTCAGTCTCATAGCCTTTCTCTGGCTTAAGTACAAAATGTTTTCTGCACCATCTGCTCATCTATGATATAAGCAGGGTCAGCACAATGTTACATCAAAGTAATTTACACCTATTCATTCCAACTTACCAATAAATAACACATCAGTACTAAGATGAAACTATCTACAGACTTCCTAAAGTGTAGAAGTATCACTGAGAGGCTTCCCTAGCTATACTGCATGTGTAAATGCCAACCACATCATATAATAAAAGGATTTACCAGCTACCATTTGCTCCAGCTGGCACTGAAGCATAACATTTTAGGCTAGTTACAGTTATTATGCTGCAGCAATCCTAGTTTTAAGAACTCAGCTCCAGAGTCTTCAAACAGGTTGCTTTTCTATTAAAAAAAGAGTTGTCGTCAGTCTTCTCTTGAATAACTGAACCAAGATGCTGTATTAGTTGTGGGGAAAAGGGGCTGATTTATTATGTTTTGAAAACTTGAGTTTCAAAATTTGCTTTCCTCGTGAAATTTCAGGATTTACCACAATGACCCAGAATATGAATTCTGCTTTCTGATCAGCCCTACCTGTCAGCACCCTTCAACAACATTCACAGGGCATATTTGGATCCTTAGCTATGGCTCCTGTACATATGATCCACTCTTGCACTTGCTTCTGAGGGATGCCTGTCTCAGCAGGGTACAAGGAGGAGAGGTTGATGAGGAGTCAAGAGAGAGAACTGCATTAATGCAGGAAAATAAAAGGTCAGAACTTGAGGAGGGACTAATGAAAGGTAACAGGAGAAGACAGCGATTCATTCTGGGGAAGAACAGACTGCTATCTGAAATTTCATGGAACTTTGAGAATTTTCCCTCAATTGTCATTTTTTCCCCCAATGCAATAGTACTGCTACACCTATTCTCTTTCAACAAAAGTAGCCCTCTTATAATAAAACATATAAAATAAACCCCCACTAAATACTTATGTCATAAGGCAAAACATTTCATTTTAATGAAACATTTTATTTCCCCTTTACTACTACCCAGAAAAATATTAGAAACTGCAAAACAATGCATAATTGAAATGTACAATCTTTTAATTTTAGATAAAAATGATGTATTTCAGCACTTTTAAGGTTTTTTCCTACTTTTATTTGAAGCTATTTCTCATATAAAATTGCAAAATAAGTAGCTGTTTAAAATCTGTGTATATTCATAAAACGTTTAGAACAAAAGTGCTGACTGACCTATAACAACAACAGTCCCCCTAAACACCTTTCATATAAATTAATGTTTAATAAGAATGAAATCTAATAAGCAGGTCAGAGAACTGCAAAGCAAACAGTAGCTCTGCTGCTGCAACTATTCCCCAGACAATATTCTCATCACATACAAGATATCCATTATGATATATATATATATTCATTATAAAATACGTCTTTTCAGCTGTACGTTTTCCAGATAGTGAGTACTGCTATTATTTGTCCTTTAAAAATAAATTAGTTTGTTACAGCCATACCCTCGAATTTGAACACTGCCTATCCCTGGACAGTCTGAAAATGGAACTTTCCTGATTTCTGCATCTGTGATTATTACAGAAAAATAAACCCGTGTACATATGGGAGAAGGGAAGAAGGATCCCAACTGTTCCCCAGAAGGGACACAATGACTGACTGACTATCACTAGGTAGAGTCATAGTCCAAATTACGCTCCCAAAGCAATTTCAGCAAAAGTCTTTTTTGGAGGTTTTCATCTTCAGTTTTTAAAAATTAAATAAATAAATAAAAATTGCCACTTCTGCTCTGTTCTTAACTGAAAGGGCCCGGAGAAATATCTATGCAGCTATCATGGCCTCATGCTGTGGGCTCATCTCCAGACACAGAAGGATCTCACAAAGCCACATCACCAGCCCGTCAGAGATCACGCCGGGCCATGAGACACCTCCCACCAGCAGCACAGCCTTGGCACAACCCAGAGGAACTTGGCCAGCCAATTCCATACCTCCAGCCACAAGACCCCCAGCACAAATTCTATCCCACGCAGCAGTCAGACTGCTGTACCCGGTGATAGGCTGAGCCTGGGTCCTTGCTGGGTCAGAAGGACCTTTCCCAGAGCAAAAATGGGGATTGTGTTTCTGCTTATGGATTTTCTGATTATCCGGGAAGAGATCCTTAGTGGGGTATGGAGCTGTGTGAAGGACAGGGCACACTCCGTAAGCTAGGTTTAAATCCCAGTATCACCTTAGCTCTGTGCTTATGGATTTTTGAGGTTAGCATGCAGGGCATTGCACCACAGCCTCTGGCAGACCACTTTCTGTTTGCACAAAGGTCACATGCAAACTACATCTGGCCAACATTAACGTGCCTCTGGCCACGCAGAAGACACGACCCAGTTAAATAATCAATCTTTCTCCACCTTCTCTCTGTATAAACCAAGGGATGAAAGCCTTGGGGAACATTTGTGTCCCTCCTGCCACCTGCCTGTTTAGAGTGGCAGAGAGAACACTGTTTCTGGCATATACCCGTGTCTTCCCTAATGCACCTAAAACATTTCTTCAGCTGAACTCAGGGTATTCCTGGGGTGAAAGTAAGATGCACATGCCAAAGGCCAGACAGGTTTTTATAAGATCTGGGCTCCCAGTTCAAGAGGAACAGGCAGCTGCTGGAGAGGGTCCAGCAGAAGGCTATGAAGATGACAGAACCGGAACATGTCCCTTATGAGGAAAGGCTGAGCGAGCTGGGCCTGCTTAGCCTGGAGAAGAGAAGACTGAGAGGGGATCTTAGCAATGTCTGCAACTATCTTCAGGGCGAATGTCAAGATGCTGGGGCCAGGCTCTTCTCAGTGGTGCCCAGCAACAGGACAAGGGGCAACGGGGACAAACTGCAACACAGGGAGCTCCGTCTGAATGTAAGGAAATAATTCTTTACCTTGAGGGTGCCAGAGCCCTGGCACAGGCTGCCCAGAGAGGCTGTGGGGTCTCCTCTGGGGACATTCAAAACCCGCCTGGACATGGCTCTGTGCAACCAGCTCTAGGAGACCCTGCTTTAGCAGGGGGTTGGGCTAGATGGTCTCCAGAGCTCCCTTCCAACCCTGACTGCTCCGTGATTCTGTGTCTCCACACAACTCCAGCCCAACAGGCAACCCTCTCCATCCTAATGCCCACTGGACTACAGAGCCCACACAGGACATGACCCTTGTGGGATACCAGAGAGAAAGGGGAACGCACATCATCCCTGCCAGCACCAGCCACAGACACTGAGCCAGACGATCCAGTAACAACAGTCAGGCAACAGAAAAGACACATTAGCAGTATTTCTGACCAGAGAAGGGAAAGGAAAAGGCAAAAACTCAGAACAGCTGGGCTGGCTGCTTTTTGTTTGTGCAGATGCTGGGAGGATGGGGAAGGAGCATCTGGAAGCTGGAGAGAGCCAGTGGAGGGGGAGAAATTCCAGAAAGTCTGAAATGGATTTGGAAGGGGCATCCTTGTCACAACAGCACAAACAAGGCAGACTTGAAAGACATATCTGCTAAGGCCATGCCCAAGACCATAACAACTTACTATTATTTAGGTGGCAGCTTCTTTTAAGCATGTGAGTTTTCAAAACCTCTAGAAACTATATCACAGGTATGGATAATACAAAAAAAATAATTAACTTTTGTATAGTAGGAGAACATCTCAATATCAACTTTCTTTCAGACCTTTTGCACATCACATTTGACCGTATTTGTGTTGCTTACAGGTACACATAAATGCTACTGTAAGGTTGCATGCTACAAAGAAAAAAACCAAACATTTCAACGAGTTACTTTAAGACATCAGAAAACTTATAAACTGTTTCCTGACATAACACTGGCTTTACTAAGAGCACCCAAACACTTTTAAACAAGTGATAAAGTATCAGTTGCTGCCACTCGTGGCTGATGTGGGATCATTCTAAACAGCAAAGATTTGCAAAGTTGCAAGCACTCACATCAATACTGAAAAACTTTTCTATCTTGAAATACTTCCTTTAAGCTTTGATATCTTCGTTCTTCCTTTTCTTTGGTATCTGCCAGCTCTATCAAATTCCCTGAATCTTCTGCAGTTATGGATTTTTTTGCTGCCTTTACTGCCTATTACCAAAACCAGTCCTGAATCCATCAGCTTTCTGCACTCCATGATGTTATTACTCTCTGTTATTGCACACCAGTTTCACCGATTCTCTTCCATTCTCTGACAACTAATTTTAACAGGAAAAGGTATGTGGATGAATATACAGCAAATTAACTGGTATTTCTAGAGCTCTCAGACTTAGGCAAAACAATTTCTTTGGATTTTCTTTCTATGACGCATAATACCACTATATCTGATAACTGAATTATCTCACAGGAACAAAAAGAGAATGTGCATCAAGTATTTGAAATCCGGTACTAAAACATACTTTCTAAGCCACATTATTGTTTCTCAAGCTCACATCAGAGAAAGCAAGTATTTTTAAGAGACTAAAACCTGTTAGAGTAGTGAATTCATCTCTGTAATGTCCTTGCTTACCAGTTTCACATTGTCTGCCATTGAAATAATGACGGACACACAAAGAGGTCTATTAGGTAATTCTGGAGTAGAACTTGGCATCTGGCTTTATCCATTCATTCAGAATTTTCCGTAACATTGATCTGACTTTATGGCACCCATCCACAACTCACCATATACCACACTGGCACAAACCCCTGACAGATCACATTACTACTCTAAGTAATGATTTTTTTTTTGCAGAATCACAGATTACGCTGCTCCAGTTATGGTTCTTTCTGCAGCAGTTTCAACCACGACCCTGATATTGTGGGGCTCTCAGCCAAGCCTGTCCAGCTAACAGCTCTACACTGCTAGCACATTTCATCCTAACCCGGCAACCTAGCAAATGTAGCAGGCAAAACAAATATTAACGGGCTTTAGAGATTAGCTAATTCATCCTGTTACTGTTGACCTACTGTTGGTTAGGGCAAGACAATGATTAACAGACTGAACCTGCTTAGTCAGGTGTAGTGTTCCATAGAAATAGCCAGACATCTTAACCCGCTATGCCTGCCTACTGGCTTTATTCAGCAGTAGTGACAAATGGACTCTCGGCTGCTCAGGAATATCAGGTAAGAGTTATTAAAATACAAACAATCACATCAGTCCATCACAGAGTTTTTCCTTTATTGTCTGACTTGGGAAAACAAACAAAAAATACCCAAAAACCTGAGCTCTCACAACACCTACAGAACAAAAGAGATAGCCGTACAAGTGCTGCGTCTTACAGCCTTTTCTGACATGTACTTTCATAAGCTCTCACTTTACACAAAATATTTAATTTACTTCCCCCCCCCCCCCCCCTACTTTTTCTTTTCTGTGAGTAAGGACTGAAAAATGATATGGAAGACTCAGGAGACAAAATCTTACCCCATATATCATTATATGTCCCCATCTTGGCTATGATCTTCTAGACCTCTGGCACTCAAGCAAACCATGACTTTCAGCCCTTTCCTCACACAAGGACTCTTAAAGCAAATGAACACTGACTCATAGAACAAAATTAGGGACCAACTCTATAAATTTTTTTTCCCCCAAGACCATTGTATGTTTCCCCCTAATAAAAAAAGACAGTTTTCCATTTTTAAAGTAAATATTCTTAAAAAAATATTTACTGTATTTTTAAACTATATTGAATTATGGATTGATTCAAACATATAAAAGTCAAAACATACCTACAGCAAATAGCATTTACATGTTATTTCTGAATATATACGATAACCCTCATTAAGTACTATTTTTTACTGTTTCTCTTCAAAATTGCTCATGAGGTGTAGCTTTACCAAAACATTACGCATCTCCTGGGTTCATATATGCTATTTGAAGACCTTAGCTACCAACACACCGTGACACTTGACTCAGAACTAAAGACCTAGCACAGTGAAATATGTAGAGGACTCTTTTGATTCTAAAGAATTATTTAAGATTAATATTAATTTGGGTTAGTAACAGATTTGGGGATAGAAGTAGAGGTATAAGGGAGTGCTGACAGAAACACGGTTTCTCTGTAGAGATCTGGTAGGCTAAACAATTTCTGTGATTTTGACCCAGCTGTCTGCTGCAGAAGACAACAGGCCAGTTAAACTTGAGCCTGGCCCAACAGAAATGGCTTCTTTGTACCAGTCCTGACAAATCAAAAATAAAAGTTATTTGGTTTAGCTCCATAGCTTTGCACAATCATGCTTTCTCCATAGGTGTCCTTCTCAGAAAAGCACCCAGAGTCACGCCTTCTGCTCACCCAACTCTACAGCTCCTTCCATTACTTAGGAGATCCCTCAGTCATGGATGGGGTCGGGGGACAACCAAGGTGTCCCCAAGCCCTTTACCACCTTTGGGATTTCTTCACTTCTTCCTCCTACTCTTACATGCCTCCAGCCTCCCTCCACAACCCTGAAGCATCTCTCACCCACCACTCAGCATCATTTCAGCATCCCCACACCTGATTTGCCAAAACAAACAAACAAAAAACATCAGCTTCCCTTCCCCCAAGCAGCAAATGCTGCTCATATAGGGCATCCCAGGCTACGGCAAGGAGCAAAGGTGTCAGGTCACCACCAGACTCTGCTCCAGTATGATAAAGACAGCATGGCCAGACATGGAAAAACAAAACGGAGCTGAGAAGCTATGGAAAACAGAGTTTATTGTGGCCCAGCTGAAAGAAGAGCAAACCTCTGCTTTTGCTGACCCTGTCCCCCACACCAAAGCTGCTGTAAGGAGCAGTTGAAGGCAGACTATCTCATCATCATCATCTTCTCAGCTTTGACAACAACATTCTTCAGTTGAGTCTGAAATTGATTCAGATCTTGTTTACAGCAAAAGACAAAATTATGTAAAGCCCCACTCAGATTCTCTTCCACTTTCGGTAAAACTGGCCACTAATCAATACTCTTCAGAGTTTCTTCAAGCACAATTGTGTAAGATATTTCCAAGATGCTCACAGGGGGAAGAGTCAGCCACTTGGCACACGAGCTCACAGACCTCTGCAGAGCACAGAGCCAGCCGTGCAGACAGCACGGTTCACGGGCACAGACAGTAAACAAGTAGAAATAAATCAATCTGTTCCCCCATAAAATTGTTGCCACTTGAACTGCAGCATCTCCCACGCTGATATTGTGGATAACTCTGTTTCATCTTGATTACAACCAGTATTAACACCCAAAGCAATAAAATCTTTCACATTCTCATTTTATTGAAGCCAAAGGACAACCCTGCTGCAGTGACATATGGCTCTGCTCCTCTGCAAGTATGTTAGGCTGCCTACAAAATCTCCTTGTCTAGCAAAGGATAATGCTTTTTAAAATCAATGACCTGCATTAATTTGTATTTTCCACCAGGAAAACCTCACATATCATTATAATCATCTTTCTATACAACAGACAAATGAGCATTCTCACATTGTTTGCATTTTTTTCTCCTTTAATGGAATGGTTTTAGACTATGTCATTGATTCTATAGCCATTAATGTGTGATTTTTTTTCCAGCAAAAGCGTTAGCTTGGGGTTCACAGGCTGCAAAGCAATTCCTCCATAGCTGAAACAACATAAAGAACAGTCTAGGAGATATGAACTGAGGATGGGACTAAGTTTTGCAGCACTTTGGAAAAACAGGCAGTACACAGCCAATAACTTATGTACAATTTTCCACTTCAGGGGATTTGGTATTATCTCTTGATTTTATTTTTTTTTAAGCTAAAATCTTTCTCTGTAGTATATGTACTGACATCCAGGTGAGCATCCCAAACTCCATGCAACAGGATTAAGCTCCCTCCAGCTCTTCTCCTGGCTGCATGATATGTCGCCACATTACTGCACAGGGAGGGCAGAGATCATCCCAGGTCGCTGCTTTGGGGGTAAGAGCAAACATTTCCACCTCAGAGGCAGACAGGAACCCAAAGCCACGGTCCCCAGTGTCCTGCAGGAGACCTCTGTATATTGCTTCTTGTAAACCCTGCCTTGTGAGGATGGAACAGATTTGTACTTTCATGTGGTTAGAAAGTATTATGTGAACTTGTATCTTCAACCACAGAAATAAGAAAGGTGGCAGCTCTATAAAATTATAGCACCTGATGTACAAGTGCCAGCTCATAAAAAAAGGTACAAAAAAGTAGGAAGAAAACTATTTATGCCTCCTTTTTCAGTCTAAAACTATACTTCTGAAATACTTGCTCATTTCAGACCAAGAAAGTTCTGTTTGTTTATAGTTTTTAACAAAATGTCTTCTGACTGTGCCAACAACTTCTTAATAGCAAACAGGATGCAAATGGCATGACATACAGGAGCAGATTTTGTTTAGCAAATGCTTAATGTCATTGTCATGGTTCCTAAAAAGCAGCTTGCAATGGCATTGCAATTTGCACTTACTGCGGCATATTTAACAAACGCCCATTTCCCATTTATACCGAATGTAGAGACATTCACATTAAAAATAGGGAAATATTTACTCATGTACTACTGTACATGAATGAAGTGTACCATGAAAAACCCTTAGCCCTAGAATTCTGAATTCTTTTCCTTTCATAAACTAACATGGTCATCTCCCCATAACTGGCGAGAAATCATAAGGTACTATTTGAGGAAGCTGATCTGCATTTGTGGGATATTTGTTTAAGCAAAGCAGGAACCACTACATTATCTTCACAAGCCACTGCAGCCCTGAGAAAGTACGTGTCATGGATTAACCCCAGCCAGCAGCTAAGCACCACACAGCCACGCACTCACAGCCCCCATCGCAGGATGAGGGAAAAAGAATCGGAAGAGTGAAAGTGAGAAAACTTATGGCTTGAGATAAAAACAGTTTAATAGTTGAAATAAAATAATAATAAACTGCAATGAAAAGGAAAGTAACCCATTCTATGCTAACAAAGAGAAAGAAATAAAACCCAATGAAAGTGATGCAAATGCAAACAATTGCTCACCACCACCCAACCAGCGCCCAGCCAGTCCCCAGGCAGCAGCCCTCCACCACCGCCCCCCTTCCCCCTAGGTTATATACTGAGCGTGACATCCTATGGTATATAATGGTATGGAATGTCCCTTGGGTCAGTCGGGGTCAGCTGTCCTGGCTGTGCCCCCTCCCAACTCCTTGTGCCCCCCCCGTAGCCTCCTCGCTGGTGGGGAGGGGTGAGGAGCAGAGGGAGCCGTGATGCTGTGTAAGCACTGCTCAGCGATAGCTAAAGCATCCCCAAGCTATCAACGTTTTCCAGCACAAATCCAAAACACAGTCCCGTGCTAGCTACCATGGAGAAAATTAATTCCACCCCAGCCGAAACCAACACAGTATGGCATCTCCAGAACTTAAGAGGTTTAGTTAATGTGTTTGACAAGAGATGCCTAGGGATTACATAAAAAAGAAGGGAAGGAAAAAAATATGCTTAGTGGTAGACTGACTTTTTCTACCAATTTTTGAAGTGGAATAATCTTTTTTGAAGTTTCAGCTGTCTTCCATTCTAAAATATGCCATTGAACTCCATTCCAGTCATAACTTATTTTCAAAACATGCTAACAAAATACATTGAAATCTGTAAATCTTTTTTTGGCATAATTTGTGGAAGGTACTATTTCATGAAATAACAAAATAATTTTGCCCAGTGACCTAATTCCTTGTGTGTGTGTGTGTGTGTGGGGGGGGGGGGGGGGGGGGGAGGGGGGGGGCAAGGGGAATAAACAAAGAAAAATTTTTTGCGGCTAGGATAAATCTCTTTTCAGATAATTTGAAATAAAGCCCAGCAAGAAGATGTGACTTTTAATTGGCAATGCATAGATCTAGAGAGATGAAATGGGCACTAACTGGCTGATTACCTTTGTAGTGAACATCGATTTGTAATTTGTACTGCAATGTTAAACATGTCCATCAACCCTTTGCCACCGAGAACTCCACTGATACTGAGCTGAAACAGGGAATCTTTTCTGCCCAAACTTCTTTCAGAGGTTTCTATTTCTTCAGTTATAACAGTTTCTGACTCAAGTGTTCATATGGGTGAATTTAACTACTTGGAGGAGCAGAAAGACTATCCCTTTGGCTTTCAAAGCAAAAGCAGCGACGCAATTTAAAACAGTGACTGACCTACTAAAACAAAAGGTAATCTTAGTATTAGACTCAATTTCAAACATTTTTAGCAAAAATTTTGAGTGGAACTTTGGCATCTAAAGTTAAATTTACCATAACAAAATTGAAGCGAATAAAAGAGAACTGACATGGAATAGGACTGTGTATCAGCTTTACATTATCTTATGTTTTGTTGAACATACTGGTCCATTTGCATGCAACCATTATGCACAGGAATTTTTGACGTAAGTAAAAAATAAGTGAAAACATTTAAGAAAAGAGAGATTACCTCACTGAAGAATCAAATATTCAGAACACAATCATTCACCAAACACTTGTAAACAATCAAAATTATAGGTAAAATTTAAGGAAGAAACTTTTTAATAGCTCCTGTTAGCGAAAAAAGTTTGTTCCATTAAGTTGCCTGGCATAAGCCATCAGCAAAATTCCATTAAAATGAAAGCAGGCTGTCAGTAAAGTAGGAACTCGTAATTATTGTAAAGACTTACCAGACTTCTACAACTTGAACTCAGAAGTGAAATATTTAAGGGAAATAAAACAACATCCTAAAAAGATAAATTAAATCATAAGAGTATCAGGAGATTATTATAATTTAGAAAGGTTTTGGGGGCATTTAAGTTAAAATAAACACAAGAAGCATTCAAGTTTATTACTTGAAGTTAGAAAATGAATTAAAATTTTAAAACAAAACCAAACACCAGCACACCACCACCACCTCAAAAACCTCTCCACCTCCAAAGGAAACTAATTGATTTTATTTTGGAAAGCCACAATTCATTTAAACTGCTTCCACTGTGATTGCACAGTGCAGGTTGTCTTCTATAAGTGTCCAATAGACTATGAAACTATTGGCAATTTTACCCTACAAATTTCCATCCATCTTATTGCCAATCTACTCCTAATACCCTTTTTATCTGAATTTCACGGGAATAAAGATAGAGCAGCATGATGTATAATCAAGAGAGGGGACTACAGGACAGAGGAAAAAAAGATTCTGAGGGAAGGTCTCATTAGTTTTCAACTCTACCTTCAATTCCGCCCCCCCCCCCCCCCCCCCCCCAGCATATTATATAGTTTCTGGCTGGATAATACACCTCTTTCTTATCTATTATAGATGTTCACCATAAAGAAAGAATCAACTACAGCTCAATAACAGATAGAGAAACCTAACAAAAGACAAACTTGCCATTGAAAAACTGCATAGGGTGCAACTGCTCAATTATACCTGTCCTGTTACTTCCAGGAAAAAACTGTGGTGTTATAGTCTAATATCTGAAAGAATCAGTGAGATAACTCAGTTGAAAGATGAATAAAATTTTTAAAGAGCTAAGACTAAATAGAATAAATTAGGTATACTTCTTCAGCCTTATCATAATACTGCAAAGTCAACATTAACACAAAAATTTGCTGCATTATATTAAAAAAACCAAAACCTTTTCCTTCTAAAAGACATCTTTCCTTGAAGAGTTTAGAGTCCAGGCATTAAATGTTGTATTTCCTTACTCTTCCTTAATATCCAGTGCTCTTACTAACCTTCTTAAATCATGCTGACCCTACCTTAGGGCCAATAGAGGAACACGCTGACACAGCAGCAAAAGCAACCAAACATTTCTCAACTTATGCAGAGGAGCAGTGAAAGATATTTAAGTAAAGGACTAAATTACAATAGTTTGGGACAATAAAATATATTTGTTGTTCTGTCTACCTCTACAGCAACTGTTGTTGCTGTTGCCATGGAGGTTGTAGGGCACAAAACCCCCCTCTGTTTCAATTAAAGGATTCAAATGGCTTATAATGGGGAATAACTGTTCATTAACAGGTCTACCTGTTAATCAGTAGTACTATGATTAGTTCGGTTTCAGATTGTTCTCATTTATTTAATGAGGACATAGAACAAAAAAAGCCTCCCATTGCTCTTTATTACAGAGCATTTATTCCAAGCATTAGAATAAAGAGAAAGTATATCTTTTCTAGCTCACTTTGGCTGAATGTTCTACTTTGGACCCCCACCAGTCAAAAATAAGGACTTCTAGAAATAGGTACACAACTTGGGATAAAGCTTCTACATTCTTTATTAAAAAAAGAAAAGAAAAATTGTCTCTGTGTAGTTCATTAGCTCAGAACAACCACAGTCACTGAAAGTTATTTTCATATATGGAAAACATATTTAATATATGCATGTGAACTTGCATCTCATATTTAGATTATTCTAAAGTGATTGCCTGTTTCTTACCTTCTTACATGACATCATGAAGGTTAAATGTTATTGAATATATTTTCACATACAAGCTACCTTCTGACAAGAAGGTCACTATGTCTTGCAAAAACAGTAGGCAGAGTTTTGCTCTGCTGAGGCAAATACGCTTTCAGGTGATCCAGGTCATAAGGTTTTGCTGCTCAATTCTCTCATATTCTTCGAGAAGTTACTTACCCAGGATGACAACATTCCCCACTGTGAACCATAAATTATTTTTTTTCCTTTTATATTTACTGTCTAAAAGCAGACAAGAGTCAAAAAGCTTTTAGTGCTTGTCAAATGCTATGAAATCAACAACAAAAAGGTGTTCATTAAATGATCATTGCAATACAACAGCAGTAAACTGATGTCTGGCCAGCAAACTTGGAAAAGGATTTTTGACAGAACTTTTGAAGGAAAAAAAATAAATATATATGTATGGCATCTTAAGCACAGAGAAACTTGTAACTATAAAGAAACATCCAAAAGGATGTTTTTCAGGAGAAATTCATTAGAGAGGTCTACAGATTTGCCTCCCACACATTCAAGAAAATATAGAGTAAATAGCGGCCTTGGAAAACTGGTATATTTTGAAAATTTGTAGTCTGATTTGTGATTCCATATTTTAAGCATATGTACTATTAGATGGGATTACTGAATTTTTCAAAAAGAAATATAAAAGCATTATGATTATTAAATAAAATACAATTTTCTTGGGCAAACCTTTCTAGCTGATCCTCTTTTAGACAGTCCTGTCAATGCCTCTGTTAATCATCAAAGTAACTTGATAATTAACGATAATAATTAATCTGATTGACCCAATTAACCACTGCTGCACTGAGACAATACTCATTGATATTCAGGGAGACAACAGCAAATATCACAGTTATATATCTAACAGAGTAGGTGAAGTCCAAAATAAGCAAGTAGATCCAAAGTTACGCACCTCATTTTTGCAGTTACACATTTGTAAGTAATCAACATGCTAAGTACCCTTTTAACACCAGAAAAAAAAAAAAAAAAAAACAAAAAACAAAACTCTCTCATTCAAATCTGGAGTTGCCATATAATTGCAATATGGCTGTGTAGCTGTCACTGCCCTGAAAACTCACCGATTTCACCTCTCCTAGTTTTGGCAATTTTATTACTACTCTGTTCATAAATATGTTTATGCAGTTTTTGGGGGGTTCTGGTTTGGTTTGGGGTTGTATTTTTTGTTTGTTTGGGTGGGGTTTTTTTAGTAGAGGTATAAAATCTAAAGAAAAAGCCCTGCCTATTATTTTACTTTTTCAAAAGCCAAAACCAAAACATCTTAATCATGAAGTAAACCATAACACTTCGGAATGCCACTTGACACAAGAAGGGGACAAAGTATGATGGATTTTCAGCGGAGGCACACTGTTGCAGTGTTACTCCAAATGAGGATTCATTTGCTTTCCACCTCATTTCCAGAATAATATCCCTTGGTGTTCTTTCCTTTACAGACCATGCTGTCCTTTTCAGGCTCCTGTGTTTCACGATTCATCAGGCACAAGTTTTAGTAAGACTCCCTAATGCCTTTTTTCAGATAGACTGTACTTTTCCATGACCTCCCAACTGTTTACAATTACTCTTTTTTTTTTTTTTTGAGTGTAATAAAATAATGAAATAGCAAACATCTCTGAACTTGTCCAACACCTGTGCCAACAGCTGCTACATACTTTACCCAAAAAGAGTTAATGAAGAGGCCCACAACACACTAATAAGATACATGGTACAGACAATCTCTCAAATACCCAAACATATTTTCATGAAACACTTAATATGCTAGTGTAACATACATTGTCAAAGTTACTCTACAATGTATGTAATCCACCTAGTACCAGTTCCAAAAAGCAGCAGACAAATAGGATTTAGTTTTTCGTTCTAATAAACACACACAAATATCTTCTAAGTGTGCGGACTTTGGATCAACTCAAATATTGCATGGAGAAATAGTCAATATTTAAAGGTGGGGAAAAAAGCTAATCCAAAAATTCCAGAACTTCAATTTACTTAATATCAGATTGTTACATTAATTTTTTGTAGACTCATCCACCTTATCACCACAAATATACAATTCGGTTAAGAGAGATAGATACTAGATAATTACGCTCCAACGATCTAGGCTCCTCCAGCAGCCCCCATCTACGCTATGGTCGGGAGTGGAATCTTTTAACCAAACACCAAAATCTCCCCAAAATCACTCAAACATATGCTCATTAAGCAATTCTACTTGCATGCTTGCCTCGTTCTGTGAAACTCAGTGCTGGTGTTTGGAGCAAGAAAAGACACTACCACAAGTCACAACACTAAGACAGAAATGAAAGTTTGTGTATGACAACACATCAGCGTTCTTGCCTGAGCTGTTAGAAAAATGTCTGCTCACATGAAATAACACTGTGCAACACTCAGCAGCTCCAAGACTTACTTACTAGCACAGGTCACGGCAATATAGAGGATTACCTATGGCTGATGGTAGATTTACTGTTGTACATACGTTCTTCTCACTTGGTGCTGAACAGCAGGCTGTCAGTGAAGGCTGAGTGATGGTTTTGTGCCCTGCAGGTGCTACAACTTAAGATTCTCTACAAAAAAATCCCCATAATAAAGCTTTTAATGAAAGCTGGGATAGTGGTTAAACCATAGTTGCATTATCGTGCTAAGCATCTTTTCCTAATGAGAAGATCATAACTTCACCTTTGATCACTATTTCGGTTTTAATGCCAGTTGTGCTAGAAACTTCTACCCAACTATCACACTTATTTAAACACCACATTGAAACAAACAGAAGATACAAACAGATAGTTTGGAAGATAGATGAGCCTTTTCTTCAGAGTAAAAAAAGTCACCACACTCTATGGCAAGGTAAAGCAGACAAAGACATAATTGCACTGGCATTTTTAAGCTCATGGTAAAACTAAAAGGATTTTTCACAGTGCTTTTACCTCAATTAGCTCATACACACTCAGCATCAATGTTGAAAGTGTTCTTGTTGGTCAAAACTGCGTATACTCAGCAGCAAACAAGACCCCCCTAGGTTGGAAACTGAGCTGGTACAATTTCTTTGCAAAGCAGTAGCATGGCTGGGTGGAGCAGAGCTGAGAAACCCTCAAATTCCTCCAGTCATCATCTCCTGCTCCCTTTTGTTGTGTTATCACTAATCATAGCAGAAGTTGTGTTGCAATGTCTCTTCTGCTCATTAATCCTGAGGAGCTCTGACACCCTCATTAATACACGTGTCTTTAGAGCTTCATAAGACAAGGGGAAGGAGAAGCCAACACAAGGGACTACACAGACTGATGGGAAACCAGAGTCTTCCTCCCAAAATCTTTTTTTCTCCTATTACAGGAGTGTCACATAACCTAATAGAGAACAAGTGTGGGAAAAAGAGAGCAAATTTTAATCTTTATTTCCACATAATTATTTCAAAATAAATGTATGAGCTTTTTAAGAAATGTAAAATATTCCTAAAAACTAAGGCAGTATCCTTATAACCACAGATCTTCAGGAATATTTAGGTGTTAACTCACCCTAGATTTCATTTGAATGAAGTGTGTAAATACTTCTGAAGATGTCAGCTTTCAGAATACCATTATACAATGGTAGATTTTAAAGTTTACTCCTTGAATATCACACTGGATTTTTACATTCATCTGACATATTTATTCAAAGGATGTTTTTAAAAGCTAACCCTCTGATCTCCTTAAACTGGTATGGAAGGACCACTGAAAGTTAATCCTTGTATTTAAATAATTGGTTGGGTTTCTACTCCAAACATACACATATTCCCATTAACCTCAGAATTCAGATTAGAAATGATGCACCAGGTTTACCTCATAGGGTTGTACTAGGACTTCAGTTATTTGTGAAGAATTCCCACATCCTTGGAAAGCACATAAATTCTCTCTTCACCCAATAAAGCAACATTATGTAGAGGTACTACTTAGCGTTACTCCTTAGAAGGCTGAATTTAGTTATAACAAGCACGGATGCTTATTGAAAAGCTTCAGGAAGCTTAGGCAGAGATTTATAGCATCATTTCACAAAAATTCAATAGCTTCTGTAAGAGCAGTGCCTTGCAAACGCAGATGTAGCTGCAGACATCTGTTAGCTAAACAATGCTGAGGTGCATCTCCCTCTAATTCCATCCTACTAGGCAATGATCTGGAAAACCTCAAAGCGTAACACATTAAGTTCAAGAAACCATTTCAGGGATCCTGACTCCTCTCCCTTATCGTCTGTGGCACATGTTTACCATTTATGGTTCATCACCAGCACATGCAATCACTTATATTCCAACTGTTTGAGGAGCTCTGTAGCTGAGGAAGAAAGCATGTTAATATTCTGAACTGTCTGGAGACATCCAAACTTGGAAAATCTCATGACTTTGTACTGCAATGCTTGGACGCCTTTGACACACCATGCTAACCTAAGTCTCTCCTAACAAGTGCAGCTTGCACACATAAAGCAATATTGATTCAGCTGTGCATAGCTGTTTATACAGCCTTTCAGAAGCCGGGCATCTTCAAACAGTACTGCAGACACTAGACCGTGCCTTCCTAGGAGAAGTTTAGTGTTTGTCAGTGAGGCTTGACTTAATGATGCACACTGCGCCAACAACTGTATTTAATTAACTTTTTCAGTTGGCCTCACAGAGCTGTTTTCCACAATCTGATCTTTTCTGCATGAACCCTGTTACAGTTTCATGCAGGAAGTGGGCTTGCAGCAACATCTTTCATAAATAGAACTGCCCTGATTTATAAAGGCTCCGATGATAAGGAGTAAAGATATCATGGTATCCACGCATGGATAAAACACAGCACAAAGCTGCTTTCTGAAGCAAAATATCTGGAGATTAAACCTAAAGGAAAGAATGCCATCCTTCTAAATGAGCAGTTCAAACAGTTTAATAAAGGGAGGAATGAGGACAATAAGGGACGGTTATTTCAAAATGAATGCTTTTATCTATACCACATGGTGTCTTTCCCAGTGGCACTACCAGAATTCAATAGCATGATTTCATGAGAAAGGATAAGAACCAGTCTTTGCTTTGCTATCTTCAGGAGCTACTTTGTTTAAACCTTCCAGAGAGGAAGGTATGTGAGCTGATGTTGAACTGCTTTACTTATCACTTAAAATGCAAAGCAAAATGTGACCTATTCCCACTTATCCAACTGTACTAGGTTTAATATATAATTACAAGGAGCATTCAAGGGTAAGTAGATCTCTGCCTCAGAGGCAATCTAAAAATTCCTTCTTGATGCTTCTTTTTCTTTCCTTTTCATACAAACGCCTTCTAGGCATAACAGTTAAGAAAAAAAGAAAATACAGATACAGGCAAACTCATTTGCTTAAACTTCTAACCCAGGCAGCAAAACATACGTGAACATTTGAATGCCATACCCCTCTTTACCCACAGCTATGTCACTACACATACCCTCATTTCAAATCCTATTCCTTAGATTATTCTTTTCCCTTCTGTATATCTTGTTTAATTAAGATATTGTTATTTGCTTCCTTTGGTGTCTATAGCAGCTTATCAGCACTTATTGGGGAGCAAGCATTCCCAAGCTTATAGCATGCCAGATCATTTCCTATTAAGGTCTGCAGCTCATATACATATCCACCTTTTGTACCAAGTTTTTTAGCTGCAGGCTTTCAAGCTTCAAGCATTTTAGGTGGGTAAAAATATCAGTTCTTCTAACTGTATAATAGAGGTAATGGTGTACCAGAAGTTAAATAAATGACACCTAAGCAACTTCACACCGCAACAGTCTACCTTTGTAAAGGAAGAGTTCAGGAAAACTAACTCAGTCTTTTTGCCTGGCTTATCCTTATGCCACTAAAATAAACATGAAACAATATGTTCCTTTTTAACCACTTGATGAGTCAGTGCAGCTCAGAAAACTGATAAAAGGTTTATGGAAATAAATTAATATTGCATGACTGCTGCTGGAGCTATTAAACAAACATAAACGAGAATCTGTCACTGAAGCCAAAAGAGACCTTTATATCATGAGGGAAAGTGGCAGAAAATTCAATCATTATTACAGCAGGTTCTTTGCCCTGCAAAAATGGCAGACCTAAACAAATATAAGCGTTGCAACCGATACAGTTATGCTGGTTATATCAGCTGGATATTACGACTGGATTACACTGCTTTTAACAATAAAAGAAATTGCTTTTAACTGACCTTTTTTTCTTTGTACAAATGAACGTTTCTCAAAATATTTCAGCCAATCACTTCTTCCAAATAAATGAGAAGGAATAGTATTTTTCTAACGTTATGAAACAGCTCAGTTATTGGTGGGTTTGGTTATCCTTTTACAAGTCTGATGCATGAAAGTACTTGAAGTTTCCAGGTAATGACATGAGATGGCAAATACTGTGACTTGTGACTTATGACTTCAATAGGCAAACCCAGTTTCATTTTTGAAAATGCGGTCAGTTCAGTTACTTTGCTAGAGGCTGAGAGAAAGATCAAAATTATCAGCCTTCCTGCAGGAGTCAGGCTCAGATCTGCAGATCACAGATGCTTCAAAGATGCTACCCAAAAGCAGCTGCTGTTTCTTACCCACTTTCACACTGTACTTTAGAAACATGTACTTGTGTGACAACAAAGGAGGCAAACGTTTCCATGACCTTGCAGTACACAAAGCTCTGCTCCTCAGCATAGTGACCTCCACAGACTTCAGTTCCTGAGCTATCAGTCCACCAAAGCCCTTGCATTTTAATATATCAGGATTTCTGAAGAACTTCAGAGATACTGTTGAACCAGAAGCAGTTTGGACAGGAAAAATGGAAATGACTACTCAGAAGCAAGTGGCCCTATTCTTTTCTTCTATGTATAAAAAGTAAATTCTGATGGTATTTTAGTACTTCAAAGTATGACCTTCCAAAGGTTTTGTTAATTTCAAGAATGGTGTATTTTTACTTGCATCAAGGATAGCACTTAATATCTACTCTGGGTAACATTTGCCCAGTTAGGGCAAAAAAAATTAAATACTATGTAGTGACCTTAAACACATTGACAGAATCTCTGAATGTATTTTTTTTTTAATTAAGATCAGCCATTAGGCAATGTCATTGATCAACTGGCTTAATCATTAGTGACCTTTAACTTAGTTATGCCAAAGTAAGAATAGATCTACAGAATAAATCCATTTTAAATTCTAAGATACCATTTTCATAGTTTAATTCTGCATGCTAATAAAAGTCATGTTAAGTTTTTAGAAAGCACATCTTCAATTAGGGCAACACCTACAGCATGAAGCTATGAAGTAACCTTTATAGGAGCATCTCTATTGAAAACTTTTTGCTATCAGTTAAAGTACGTACACTTCTTTACTATCATCTGTTGCATAAATTCCTCATTATACACTGTCTGCCAGATATAACAGTGGCCTATCATACAATCTGATTAAAAATACTTGTGATAGGAAGGAAAGACTACAGCTAGGCACTGAATATCATGGGTAGTCAGCAAAATGCACCACTGTAGAAAACTGCTGCTACCCTTCCTGGTGTCAATCATGGAAATTGTCAATGCAGAATGTTTGCACGTTATCGGAAGAACTTCAAGTGACACATTTACACAAGAATTATCTTTGGAGATGTTAATGAATGCACTGTTTCTAACCTACCTATTTTAATTCCTCCCAGCTCCTCAACCATATTTCTGTCTTTTATTCCCTCTCCTGCATGCATTTGTCTGTCATTCAACAATACTGGACATTTAATCTTATTTCATCTTAGATGTTTGTTAAATTAGGATATTAATAAGATTCATCTATTAGCAGACCCATATTATTGACTCCTCTGTTTGATGGAAAACAAATCTACTTCCTTGTGCCATACATTCACAAAGAGAAATTTATATATAATACTTTAAAAATAAAAATCCCTAATTACAGATCAATATTTTTTACAAAAGTAACGTCTTTAGAAGTTCTTTAAACATGGTCTGTCCTTCATCAGGACTTAAATGATTTCATATAGCACATTGCCAATCTTCAACTCTTGTCAGAAAAATTCTTTCCTGTTATTCCATGAGACTCATGAGACTCATTCATATATTTGCATTGGCTTTTTTGACTTACTGAAAAGAAATTGTGAAGGAGAGCAGAAGCAAGCTGCTTCTGCATAGTTCAAGTAAAATAACAGAAAAAGGAAGCAGCATAATCAAGATCAATTTAAGTCTTGCTTTGAGACTTGCTTCTTACTTACTGTAATAAATATCAACCTTTTGAAGAAAAGGAGACCGATAATTACTCAATATCATCCACTAAAATGATGAACAACCTGAAAATAACAAACCCATTATTTTCAGCCTGTATTAAGACAAATTAAATGTCAGCATATTTCACTGTGTTTAATTTAATTGCAATCTATTTCTCATAAAAGGAGATGATGTTGTTCAAGGTTGAGAGATTTTTTTTATTATTATTATTTTTAATATATTGCATTTCCCCTAACTGTTCACTACAATAGTCATACCTGGTACTTCCCCACACCGTCCTTTCTTTCCTCTCCTTCATATATAGATTTGGCTTATTGAATCGACCACATAGCAATTACACAGCAGAGGACAAAGTAGTCAGCAAACAAAATATTGAAGACTTACCATTTACACAGATCTCAAAAGATTTGCAAAGGTCATCCTCAAACAGGCAGCCTAAAAACACAATAGAACAGTAAAAATTAATACAGGTTTCAAACTGTGGATAATTAGTGCAGGCTGAAGACCTCTCAGGCTATTAAATGCTCAGCAAGAGTCGGGCATTTAGTTGGCCTTAGGAGTCTCAACTAGGCAGTACAGAAAATCAAGAATGTGGAAACAGGTCTGGTTAGAGAGCACATCTTGCTACCTGGTTATGTCCAGAATAACCTTTGACGTTTTCCTTTCCCATCATTCAACTACTGATGGTTCAGGTTTTGCTATGCATCTCTCTTATTCAGCAATTTGAGGAACTTTATGTTCTCTCAGTTTTGAGTATGTTATTACACCACAGCACATTAACATTGCAATACACTACAAAAACATATCTCAAGAAATCAGGAGTTTCCTAAAGATACGTTTACTGCAATGACACAAGCCTAGAAATCAGGTATAAATTGCTCAAATCAGGCTTGGATTTAGTAACTGCAGCTATAGATCCTCAGGAACACCAGCTCTTTGGAGAAAGTATTAATTTTTAAACCATCCATACCAACACTGTGATACCTCCACAGACAGCTGGCAAATCAGTACAGGTCTACAAAAAATATCCTAGGGTTTTATTCCACTTAATGCAGGAAATTTGCACCAAAACATGCTGCCTTATGGGCCCCTGTTACGCCAGCTCCATACCTCACTCTAGAAACTGCATCCAGGCTGGCAATCCCAGCTCATCCACTTGTTCACAGATGAAGTATTCTGTTCCCCTGTTGCTAGTATCACCTAACCAGGTAATGAGACACTAGTTATTATCCCCTTTATCTTCAAATTCAAAAAACTTATGCTGATATTTGTAAGGACGGCAAAGAAGCAGGCAAGATGTGCCTCTGCTCTGGTCACTCCACACTGGGGGACTGGGAGAAGGAACAAGTACAGAAGCAGTATGGAATGTTGGGGTACTGTTAAGGGCATGCACTCTGTTAACCCAAGCAGTAGTTTCTTTGTTTTCTGAAAAAGATAAAGAGCTAGGACTGGATAAAATCCAAGGAATGAGGCTGTATTTTGAACACCGAAACTGCCCTAGAGAGCACATTTTTACAATTAAGCCTTTTAACTTCTCTAGGAAGTACCTTAAGTTTAAAAATGGACACAGGGTGTTATAAACATTAAGAGTTCTTGAACAGTTTCACACTATGCATCAAAAAAAAAAATGCCAGGAACCTCACCATGTCTAAATACAGCAGCAAATCCTCTCCCCCCAGCTGTGCCTGTCTCCACAGAAGCACAGAGTACAAGCGTCTGTATTTGTCAGAGTCAAATGGATTAAGTAGGCTGTTCTCATAAAAGAGACTGAAAGGCTCAAGACTCTCTGCCTATGAATTACCTGAGCCCTAACCCTGCTAAAAGAAAAATTCAGGGGGATAGAGTGACTTATGCATGCCTGCATAGCCTTTCAGCAGGTAACTGTATTAACACATCATTAAGCCTGAACTAATACACTGTGTCCCTCAGCAGGATTTATTAGCACAGTGCTAGGTGTCAGCTAGGCAAGCAAATCTACGCGAATTTGAGCCATATTGAAGAACAAGTACCATCCCTTACATCTAGCCCACAACTGCCTGCAAAGACCACACATACATAACCTTAAGCAGATAACAAAAGCCTACAGTATGCACACCGATAAAAGCGCTCCCTCATCCTTTACCTATGCACTGACAAACTGTAGGTATACATTCAGAAGATTTTGGAAGGCTGAGGAAGTTCCATACCAGGAAAGCTTCTGCAAGCAGAGTATAGTAGAACAAAATGCATCTACACGATCCACAAACTGTGATTTGTGGCATATTTTTGAGATACATATAATTTTGCTCCAGACAAGTCTGCTCTAGCAGCCATTTGACCTGAAACAGTGTCTGAAAACTCACCGAGGATATCTGATTGCAGCCTTGGTACTGACCCAGCAAAGCAGAAGGATGCCTTAACTATAAATTGACTTGTAAAGAACATAAGAACAATGACAGGCAGTGACCAAAACACATCAGCACAGAACATACAGCACAAGAAGAGCCATAATGAAAAGCACAGCAGTGATCACTTAAAAAAAAAAAAAAAAAAGAAAAAGAATGCTTGCAGGGAAAAATAATAAAAAAGTGAAAGACTTCAAGTGCTAATATAAACTAGACAAAAGTATAGTTCAATATTCCTGTTTTCAGAAATCTGAAGTTACCTCTTCTAAAAGAAAATGTTCCCTTGTTATGAAAAATCCCTGATCAAATCTCTTTGTCTTGTTTTCATGACACATCACAAAAGAGTTAAAACCAGAAGCCTGAAATACGTGCATCCAGGGAAGGGCTGCAGAAGGCGTCTGGTGATGGAGGGAAGGCCAGCAGTTTTGTAGTTGATTTCACATTGTGCAGCAGCTGTGCTGTAGATCCAAAAGGTGCCAGGCAAGATGTTTCAAGCATCAATGTTTTAGTGGAGTCGCACAACAAAACAGTGACTGGTTGTCCTGGTTTCAGCTGGGATGGAGTTAATTTTCTTAGTGCAGTGCTGTGTTTTGGCTCTGATGTGAGAACAATGTTGACAGGACACCGATGTTTCAGTTGTTGCTGGGTGATGTTTATACTGAATCAAGGACTTTTCGGTTTCTTGGGCCCTGCCAGCAGAAGGGCTGGAGGGGCACAGGAAACTGGGAGGGGGCACAGCCAGGACAGGTGACCCAAGCTAGCCAAAGAGGTATTCCATACCATATGGTGTCATGCTGAGTACATAAACTGGGGAAAGAAGAAGGAATGGGGGGACATCCAGCATTATGGCACTTGTCTTCCCAAGTAACTGTTACACATGACAGAGCTCGGCTTTCATGGGGATAGCTGGACACCTGCCTGCCCATGGGAAGTGGGGAATGAATTCCTTGCTTTGCTTTACCTATGAAATTGTTCTTATCTCAGCCCTCAATTTTTACATTCCTTTCCAATTTTCCTCCCCATCCCTCTGGGTGAGGCCAAGTGAGCAAGCAGCTGCGTGGGGCTTGGTTGCTGGCTGGGGTTAAACCACGATACTGGTTCACCAAGACCCTGCTAATTTCAAAAGCACCTGGGAGCTGGGATCACCTGCTGCCCATGGCCACCTGCTAGAGGCAGACCATTCTATTATATGCAGATATTCTCAGAAGGAGAAAAATCCAGATACAAAATGAACAAAATTTATATGTTCAGGTACAAACAGCCAGGTTACCTCTCTACAGAACTGAGACACACTCTGATTTTGCCTGATATATTAGGTGACAAAGCAAAATGTATTTTCCATAAAAAACACAAAATAAAACTGATTTTATCATGGTTAAGTTTCTCTTTTAATAATAGTTGGTTATTTGATGCTCACTGCAGCAAGGCATCTGATGCAATTAGCCTTGGAAGCTTATGTTTTGGAGAACAAGTTAAGTTAATAAAGTCAATATATGGCAAAGTATATGCATCTATGATTACTTTAAAACAGACAAGGACCTCCAGAACTCCTTGAAAAATATTTTGTTTCAAGTTATTTATTGCTAGAGTTGACTGTTATGCATATTTCACCCAACCAGTCAATATGCTAATTTAACTACTAATTTATCTTTTGTTGTTACTTGCTGTGACATTAAGAAGCATCATATTTCATTTTAAATACCATCTACCTACTAATAGTAATGGTGGTAATAAGTCACCATTGAAGAGTGAAGTGGTATCGTCTCCGAAAAGCACTTAATACATTTCAGGCCTTATGGGATCAAAATTACATTTCATTTCCTATGAAACAATCTCTTTACCAGAGTTCATCTCCTAAAACACATGAACTGTTGCTGAAATACCTTCAAATCCCACAGAAAGAGACCTCAAAAGAACAAAACCCCAATCTTACTTCATACAGCAGCCCTGAAATAATGAATTCTCCATTTAGTATTCAACCAGCTGACAGACTAAAACGGCACAGGTATGCATGTATTGCTTTGCTTAACCTAGAATTTAAACACAGCTTTCTTAACTTGCATGAAAGATTCCCCTCTTTATTAACACTTGTAGAGTCCCCACATCTTGGTGACAAAGAAGGCTGGAGCAACAACTTGCGCACAGGTGCACCAGTGGCCACAAGCAGTTCCACTGATGAACTGTTTTATCATATTTATTATGAACTTATATTTATTATGTTTCTGTTCAGGCAGCAGTTAACCTTCAGGTCTTGTCAAAAATAAACTTTTGTTGAAACCTTAACTAAGAATCACTCACTGTCTTCATATGTCTAGTATGGCTTCAAACAGCTCTTATATTTTACTGTCTCCTTTCCAAGTCATTATTCTCAGGTTTTAGCCTCTAGTATTAGGCTACAGCTTCATTTCACTTCATCAAACTAAATTCATCTATTAACAGTTCATAATAATTTTTTTATTATTTTATCTAAATTCATCTATTCCTCCACCCACGTAACGAAAGCCGCAGGTCTGTGCTGTGCAGCTCCGAACATCGTGAGATTAGTTCTCCGACACACTGGAGCTAGTTAAAATGCAGTTAGCACAGCAGTAAGGATCATCCTGTATACTTGGCTAACTATATTTTTTTTTTCACATTCTTAAATGTAAGCTGCGGTATATGGCCACCCTTCTACTGACATAAATCATGCATTTATAAACACTATCTTCTTGATAGTTTACTACAGTGAATTCCAGAAGAGTTTACATGAGTGAAGCTCAATACAGGTCAGAAAAGCCCAGGCTGACTGTGTAATATAAGCCAATATAGAGACCTTCCATACACCAAGGTAAGCATCTCTCAGAAAGAAGTCAAGAATAATAAAGAAATACTTAACTTTATCATTTATTCCAAACACAGATTTTTGTAGCCTGCAATTCTACTAAGTTGCATCGGGCACAAGGACCATCTGTATTGAACCCACTTAAATATACATTTCCTCAATGTTTTTTAACTTTATGGCTACTTAAAACAAGGGTAGGGATCTATGCTGTGTATTACAGTACATGTACATGGTGCATTCTTTGTTAACTAGCCAGGAAAAGAGATTCCACAGGGCCTCACAAAATCTTCTGCCTCCCTTTCTTTCCCTCTCCCCTAGATCTCCAATACTGTTTCTCAGAAAGTCAGCACAACATAGTCACAAAATACCATTGCAAGTACAGGACCTAGAAGTTTAAAACTCTTTGTGATGATATTTTTTCTCATGAAACACTAATAAAACTATTCTTTTCCTCCATTCATCAACAGCAGTCCTGCCTCTCTAAAGACAAAATACGGAAGTTTTAACCACACTTGAACACACCTTTTATTTGCATTTGTAAGAGGTGCCTCTGAAGGTAACAACAGTCAAGGCACCAGCTGAAATCACTCAAACATTAAGAAAAAGCTGTAATAATTCATTTATCAGATAAACTATTTTTAAAAATCCATTGATAAAATAGATTACATTTATCTCTCTATCCTTTACTGCAGTTAACCAACAGTTTACAATGATTTTCCATTAAAAATCTCTTCCAAGAATGCCCAAAACCTATATGCGTTTTTGTTAACTACAACAATAGATAGGCCATGGCCCCTCTTCATCAAAAATTGTCTTAGAATTATCGAAATAAGAAAACAAAAAATAGGCAAGAACAGCTAAGTTTCTTCTATACATATCAATCAGAAACTGCAAAAACATAAACCTCCAAAATCCTTTCCATTTTTGAGGGTTCTCTGCCTCTTTCTTTCACCTTTTTCCATGTGAGCACCTCGCATCTCTTCACGTTCTCAGACTGCAACAAACTCACCTCATCACAAAGTTTTAGCAAGTATATGTCATTAACCAAAATATGCTGATGCACAATAGGATTTTTAATAGTCTAGAACACAAGCTCACTCCACATTTACCTGATTCTTTCAAATTTAGTTGCTCTCTGCTAAGGAGACCTTGAAGAGTAAGTACTGCTAAACACTGCTAATGAAACAAAAGAGGAAACACCTGGGTGTGCCAAACTGGGCATGCCTGATGGGCCTCACTGGGTCTTTAACACCTGCTGTGAGCAATTCTAAGTGGAGAGCATAAGTTTATTTTCCTATAGTGGGATTAAGAATATTTTAAAAAGTGTTCAGCTCACACAACTGGGATAGCTCTGACTGGAAAAAAATCAAGCTAGTACACAGCAATAAGGAATGATAAGATGAACTGACTGGTAGGAAGGGTCAACAGTTTTTTTGTGCAGAAAGCTGAATGGAGAAATCATCTGACTGAGAGAGACATATTCCTCTCGCTAATAAAGGTGAGAGAAAACTTTGCTCAGGGTGCCAAAGCTGTGATCCATCCAACACATTCTCATCCGTCTGCCATGCATGTATGCCTGGCAAGTCTAGAATTACACAAAATTGCAAGAATGGTTAAGAAAAATGTACTTTAAGCTGATCATGAGTTTTAAGCAGAGTTCCTCTTGGTTTCCCGAACCCTGTGGTTATATAGGTACCATAGGTATATGTACAAGTGTAACATAAGCATTACTTTTTACTCAAAACCTATCAATTGCATGTGAAAAATCAGCTACTGTTTCATTAGTTTTATTTTGGCATTCACTTTGATAATAAATTTGAATATTCCCTGGCCCTATTTTTTAAGTTTTCATTTTTATCCATTTTTTCTTTGCTTCTTTTTTTCCTGTTCCAAACTCCTCCATTCTCTTTCAAAGGAGTATCTTTTTGAACTCTACCCATTCTCCTCTACTCTCCAAGAAAGCATTGTTCCACCACCAGAATGCAGTCACCCCTTTCAGTACCTCCCAGGCACATGCATGCCATACTCAGGCATTACCCTTCCCACCTGTGCCCTCTCCTTTCTCTCATGCAGGTAAACAGCAAGTCTGTCACCTTGTTATCACTACTCAATACTAGCAGTTTCTAGATCTCCACTCTCACCCTTTTCCACGGGTGCCCTCCACTTCCATTCTTCCAGCACACTCAGCCCTTCCTCACCTATCTCCCTTCTGGCGTGTTGATTAGGAGAGAGGTAAAGAGACAGGAGGTAACAGAGGGACAGAATTTGCTTTTCTTGCTCCCCTCCATTCAGAGCTTTTCAGGACCGGAGTAGGTTCAGCCACATTCTCTCTTTCTCCTCAGGTTGCTAGGACATCCAGAATATTCTTCATTGAGAAAGGTATTTTACCAAGACATCTGAACCTGTGATGGTTTATCAACAACCGCGTGGAGTAGCTTAACTATGAAAGAAAAGTAAATCGATGTGGTCAAAAATAACGTTAAAGGAGCACATAACACTGAAGGGGCCCTTTCTCACAAGGGAGTGAGACAGCTTAGTAAGTACTGAGCTTTGATCTTTCTCCCTTACTCCGCCTTTTATGTTTTTGAGTGTAATAGGTGTCTGATGTTTTTGTAGTACTGTAAACTCTTGAAAGCAGATTATTTAAAAAAAAAAAAAAATGTGTGCATGTACAAAGCCTAGTACAGTGAAGCACTGATCTCTTGTGAGGAATCCAGGCCTTACTGTAATCCAAATTAATAGTCCTAAAGATGGCAAAAGAAATCCCTACAGTGGTTAACTGGAGGACTGTGCAATCTCTTACATGAAAAGTTTCCAGAGTAAAGCAAGGAAAGATTTCCCATGAGTGTTACCATATAGTGTTAACACTTCCTCATCTCAGAATTACTCCTTCTTTCAATCATTTTTCATACACACTGATTTTGTATATTGCAATACGACCCTAGCCAGAATATTTCACCATGCAATAGAGTTTTCATTCAAAAAGGGAAAATGTCAGTACTAAATTCATAGGCAAGATTTTCCCCGAAGCCTCAGTGACAGTACGTGTTAGTGCTTCAATTACCTTCTTTGTATCACTCGCTCTTCAACATATGTGGACTGACGCACCGAATAGGCAAAATAGTACAAAAGTGCTGAGATGTATCATACTGTTTCTCACTATGTAAGACCTGTACTTTGTCCTTTCTTCATTTAGGGAAAAAAAATATTGCATCTTTTGTTTTGCATGTAATTAGTCCTGAGTCTGTCCACCACTGAAGAAAGCAATTGCTTTGTGGTGAAAATACATTAACTTATCTGATTACTAATGCCATGATTGCGATGATGTAGGGCTTTTCTTCTGGGGAGCACTGAGGAAAGGTCACTACTAAGAATAATTGAAGATGTGAGCAGTAATAATAGTCCACAAGGCGAAAAGACAGGGAAAGGCTATCACTGGGAAAGTTCCAGAACAGCATTTGCCTTTGCCCAGGGCTCAGGAAGAAGGTGGCTGATACAGGACAAGTGTGTTTTGGTGTGCTTTTTTTGTCATTTTTGCACAGTAAATATTAAAAGAACTCGCAATGTCTCCCCAGAAAAATTACAATTCTCTCAATGCTAGATTTTCCAACTGTGTTTCTCTAGCAGAGACCACCACTAGCTCTCACAATAAATGGGGAGCACAGATTAAATCTGACAATTAGCTCTACTAACAGTTAGATTGAACACTAAACCACCCTCCATTTAAATAAAAAAATTGCAGATAAACCCATTATTGGGGAACAAATAGAAGATCATTTAAAAACTAACATTATAATTATTACTTCTTAGGGTCAAAACTGAAATCTTCTGCCCACGCCCATTAACAGTTGCAGGAGGGGTCAAATGGGCTTTTGCTCAAGTAACGCAGCCCCAAATGAAAAATCTTTGCCATGTTAGTAGCCCATTTTGGGACAAAATTAGTATCTCTACAATATGAAATGTATGATCTGTTCCCTCAAAATTAGAAAATGTTAATTGCAATGCTCACAAGCTGTATACAAAATGTCACAAATACCCAGACCAGGCCTTCAGTAACTGCTGTTCAATGCCGCCTTCTGGTTGACAGTTGTTAAAATTAATTTCCTTACTGAGCAGTAAACTGAAATCACCTGACACCCACTGAAATCACAACTGTGACTCAGCAAAACTTTTTTTGGACTTAGCAGAGACTTTGAGGGATGAATACCATTGACTCTAAATTAATAATTCCACGTTGCTGTTTAAATATATCAACAGCCAGCCTCAATTTTTTACCTACTATTGCCTGTACAGTATCCTTCCCCACAAAATCTGTGGGCAGCAAAGCCTTCTAGTATTATTCATAGCCATATTAAAAACTTAAACTGAGGCTTACTACAGAAGAGTATGATGTTACCAGCAAAGCCTTCCTCAATATTATTGCACGTAGGCCAGCAAGCATTGCAGTTCAGTGGCCTCTGTCATACATATCCTGTGAAAGAACTACTGTCATCATTATGTCTGTCAACCTCATTTACCCATCAGTAACTGTCCGTCTATTCCTGTATACTAATTTTACAAAACTACAGAAAAAGAGTGAGTTCTATGTCCTAATCATGACTTAATTCTACCCTTCTCCCGCAGTCAGGGTTAAGACAAGCTGGGTCAGAGAAGTAATGAACCATTAGCTAGAGGAAATAGGAACTATGTCTGGGGGTTGTGTGCTTTGGAAGGTAGTCCTTTCAGATAAAATACTTCAAAACACTTACATGGTAAAGAAGCTTATGTCCCATCAACTGAAGCTGATCAGTCTCCAAGAGCCACGTTGTGACAGCTTGGTTTTTTTAAAAAAAAGTTCTTTAAAGTTGTGCCTCATGTTTTGGGAAAACTCCCATTATTTGCATAATCAAAGGAAGGAAAAGAGATATGTTTATCATTTTCTTCTAACAAGCACCAAAATTTTCTTTTCATTATTTGTCAAAGATTTTTAATGAGTATCTCCTTGGTGCTTAAAAAACATAAGTGGAATTCACAGCAATTCTTACCCAGTTATATTGCCTCTAAAAGTAAGTAATTACCCAATACTTAGGGGTAATGCGCCTCTCCCAACACTGTCTTGAGCAGACTTCAAAGGAAGAAACAATTTTTTGCAGAGAACCTCTTTGGAATGATTGGCTTTTGTGTTCTGTTTTATTTAGAAAAGAGTGCAGCATCTTTTAATTGACGACGTCTGTATCAACAGCTGCAGTGTGGCCAGTGCCTGTCACATACAATCCCTTCTTTTTCCTTTCCTCATTCTTCTTAGAAAATCACTCTCCTTTTTGTTCCATCTCTATTTCACAGTTAATTTGAGCTGGGTAAATTATAATGTGAACTTGGCAAAAACAACTTGGGAAGGAAAAAAAGGAATCATATAGCTCAGTGGAGTCTGAAGTGCAAGGGGAAGGCCCACAGTCATTTACTGCAGGAAAGTAATTCTAATCTGGACAACAGCACACATGGGTTTTGGAGCTACGCTTAACAGATGAGCTCCAAACAGGGAGACAGGACCCAGCCAGTACTCTAAGTCTCTCTATTTCTGTGTATCCACATTGAGCCCTGCTGGATATGAAAACACTTTAAATTGCTATTATTGGTTCTGTGTTTGAAAAAACAGCTTCACACCTTTACCATGCAATTTTGAATCACATTATAATGCTTATTTAGAGTGCTGAAATCACCTGAGTTCATCTCATGAAAAAGACACTATTATATACACTTGGTAATTTCTTTAATAAAGAGTTTAAACAGCCCACAGTAATCCACATTAATTATTCATGTGTTGGAGAAAAATAATGAAAGTCAATGCTGAAAGTCATAGTCTCTTAAAGTTCTTGAAGGAAAAAGAATAATATTAGGTAAAATTCAATGGACTGTGGCACCAAGATTTATCTATGTAATTTACCCTGAGAATTTGAATTGCAAATGAGGCTGCAGCATTCTCTAGTATGGGACAAAGTTATGAGAAACAGGTCATACAAGGATACTGGTAGCACATCAAAGTTAACAGTACTTAGTGAAGATGCCTAAAACTTTTCCCTTTCCACAGAAAAATGAAAGAATCTTAGAAATGTTTATGTACTTAACATTTTTTTAAATCTACCAAGAACTCAGCTGTTCCAATCAATACAAATTAACTCTTGACATATAATCAATGGGCAGCACCTTGTGGTTTGCTCAAGTCCTATAGGACTTATAGCGTATGATCTGCATACATGGACATCATGATGGCAAGGGGTAGACTTAGGACAGTACTTTGTTATGCTGATAAAGAACTAAATCTATCCTGTATTGATTCAAAATTCATTCCAGACAGTAGTTTAAATTCATCACAGAGTAAAATGATCCGCTTCTACTTACTTTTGTGAAATTACACCGATTTCTAAGAAAATCTGGAACTCAGAGAATGGTCCTGATTTTGACCAGTAATTGTGCTCTAATTACTCCTGACTCACCCTGATGTATCTGAGGCTGGCATTAGAGCCAGCTGTCCCAGAATACATTATGCTGTTGTCTCTGTGAAGTAGCTCTGTCTACCCCTTGATATCAATAAGATGTTTTTTTCCCCAGGCTAGCTGTTGAGAGGCAGCCACCATAATGACACATATCAGAGAAGTAGTTAAGAGAAAGGCTAATGATTAAAGCAATTCGGGGAGGAAGCCAAGAAAATCAGAGATAATGCTGAAACATGACAAATATGATGCATGCAGAGTAACACCAGAATTCATATTCTGGTTCCTTCCTAAAAAGTACACAAAAAGACAATTTTTCTCTCTGTCAAAAAAAAAAAAAAAAAAAAAAGATTATTAGAAGAGTAAACCTCCCAGATTCTAAAAGTTCATCTAACTGTTAGACTGCTATAAACAATGAGGAACAATGAGGGAAAACTGCCCTTGAGAAAATCCATTTCTTTAGGAAAAACAATCTGAGGCCTGGATGCATTCAGGAGTTTATGTAGGTGCGTTTCACCATTAAGAGTAGCCAAAATCCATTACTATATTATAGCCATATAGTCACCAGTTCTCATTAGCTTAGCTTCTAATGCGTATTGATTTACATGGAACTGAAGTGTCTGAACAGCCTTGTGAATTAGGGCCCAAATGCTTACTTTTTCTTGTTTGTGTTTATTATCTTTGTTATTTTTCCTTTGTAAATAATAACCTCCAAAGTGTCTGTGCAAAACTTGTGCAGTAGGAAGAAAAGTTTTAGAACTTTTATTGAACAGATAAGAAAAAGATGCTAACAAACCATTGATGTTGGATGTCCCCTGAATACCTGAATATCATAGGAGATACCAAGCTGCTTGTAAACCAGACCTATAGCAAGATTAGCAGACTCCAATCCAGCAGACTGGAATGCAGACTTGGCCCTGATTTTTGCTGCTGGCCTGGAGAAATCATTTCAGCACAATTTTCCCTCTGTATTTTGTGTGTCTTGTCATGTTAAACGCTCAAGCATAATGATTGTAATCATGTGTTTACAAGTGGTTGCCAAAACGGAGATCTGGTCAAGTGTGGAGTGCTAATGATCATTGTAATACAAATAATAACCTTTGTATGCCTTTATCTAACTTCTCCACATCTCACAGAAATGTTTTCAACCTTAAAGAAAAAGAAGCAGCTGCATAAAGGTACTGGGAAGTATCAGGACAATGGAAACAAGCATTTCCTGAGAGTATGTTTTGTAATGGTGATTTAAGTAAAGCCAATGCCCTCTAACTCTTTTCAAAAATTGCAGGGATTTCAACAGAGACTGTGAAACAGCTCCTTGCCTGTCACTGAACTCTACAGTACATGAGCTTTTGAGTTTATATTCCTGGAGAAGGAGGACAAGGTGATGGCAGGGGACTCAAAATTATGCAGGGGACATGAATTCTAGTTAGGGCCCTGAAGTGGCCAAGTATCAGACAGGCAAAGAGACCTCCAAGCCTCAGGTGAAAAGTTGTACAAATATCTGTATGGCTTCAGGAGCCACTATCTGTCGTTCTTTCCTGACTTGTTATACAGAGACTTCTAATGAAGTAACAGATTGTTCTTCAAGTCTCAGCTCAGACTACGTCTTTCTACTGTTTGACTTACCTAACCATTTGATTTTAATGAAAGGGAAAGTAAGGCATACATATAAAGTAACGAAAAAGTATGTCTGAATCTTGTGTCCATCCTTTATCGTACTCCTTTTCGATGAACAGGAACTGCAGTCACTGTGATTACACTGCAGTTACAATCCTTAAAACCTGTACTACGCATATTATCTGTAGCACACTGCATTGTACAGTTTCATGTTCCACCTGAGGATAACAATCCACTTCTGAGAACAAGTGAATGCCAGTGTTGTGTATTTTTCATATTCCTATCTAAATTTAAGTTGAAGACTGAAGTCAAGGGTGTTTGCATTTCTTTAGCATCACTCAAAGTCTCTAAATCATGTTTGCTGAAAATAAATTCCTTATAGAAGGCAACATAACACACAAAACTGTGTAGACACTCCACTGAATTTCTACACATTTCATCATAACAGCATGTCTTATAAAGAGCCAAATACTTTTTACTACTTGCATTTACACAGCAGTCTCTACTTCCATCATTACAGCCTCCTCTGTGGTCATTCCCTATCCTGCTGTGGATGTCCTTTGTTCCTGGGAGTTATCAGGTAGAAGGCATATAACAGAAAAGGGAAGGGAATGGAGATTTTCACATCACTATTCACCAATGGATTGGTTTTGTGTTTTGTTTTGTTTTTTAATAAAGCGAATGAAGATGGATGAGGAAACTTAGGAACCTGGAAACAGTAAGAGGTAGAAATTTAGAAGAAAACATTGGAGAACCATGATTTTACAGAGGAAGTAGTAAACACTTCACTATGCAGTCAGTGGAGAAAGAAAATTTACAAGAAAAGAGGAAATGAGAGAATATATGAGTCCGAGAAAGGAAGTGAAGGAGAATAACCTTCACAGAAATGTCTGTAATGCATAAATTAAAAGTGATAAAAAGTCCAAAGTACAGACATAAGCCAGTGGCAGCGATAAGAACAGACCTGAGATTTCCTGAGTACGTTACACCAACTTTACCGGAGTACTGCCTTAGGATTGCAGAGAGTTTAGCAGAAGGGGGTTGCAGGCATTTCTTGCAGGCATGCTGAGAACAGAATTTGGTTTACAATAATCTCATTGATAGTTTGCAAGCCTGTTACAAAGTTTCATTAATTCAAGACTGGATTTTTTTTTTTCCCTCAAAAAATGCTTGGTGATAATATTTCAGGAAGTTCCAGACGTGAGTCTTCAGTCTACAGTTGACTGTAAATTGACTGGCATTTGCATAATCCTGTGAGACATGATAATCAATGAGGTTTAGAGTCAGTCTGGCACCTCATATGGGAGCCTTCTTAAGAATTCTTAAATTATTTTAATGAACCAGTATTATTCAAATATTTTTTTTTCTTTCAGGATTTGAACTTCAGCCAAACCATTAAACCATAATCTTTAAAAGTATACTTGGAGAGTTTCTATTTGATGAAAATCTTACAAATCTAATCTTCCATTGTCTCAGAATTTAATACACTACAGACAGCAAAGAGCAACGTGTATGCAATATTTTGTACATCAATACAGTGTTTACAAAAAATCCTAATTATAAGACTCAAGGAAAACCACCAAAAAAACAACAAATAAATCACCCAAACAACACAAAGCTCTGTGACCTTTATCCTCTGTTCTACAAATTATACATTATGCAGCAGAAGTGTAGGAACAAGAATATTAAAAATATGCCTAAATGAGTAAATTAATATTTTCTTACAGTGCAACCTCATTTGAAGTGTCCTTTCAAACCAAGAGATTGTGACAGGAATGTCTGAAAGCTCTGAAATTATTTCATTAAAGATATGTCAAAAAATGCAAAACATGGAAGAGTGATGTGTTGTTATTATTACATACTCTTCTGTACAAGGAAACCAATATACGGCTACATCTCTTCATTTAGCTTTGCTGAGAAGAAAACTTAACTATCAAATTCACATCAAGTACTAGTCTTTTCAAGAAGGTGGCTTCAGTTTCCTGCAGGCAGTTGAGGAGTATCAGGTCAAGGACCAGAACAACAATCACTGTATCTACAGTTCTTTTCCTTTTGTATTATTTCCTGGAATGTTTTCACTGAGGGGCACATGGAAAGAAAAATGATGTTCACAGAATATGAGATGCATTGTTGTTCTTCTGTTGAAAAACATGCACGGGCAGACTCTTGGCTGGAACTTGGTTCAGGATAGCCTCAGGATTTTTACAGCTAGGAGGTTTTGTCTATCAATTCAACTTCCCTTTAGCTATTAATGTAATGTCAAAACAACTAAAACAAAACATACTTTGCACCACATTCTATTGTAATCTCCACAAACAGTTTTAACAATTTCACATAGCTAAAAACATGTCATTAACATGTGTAAGTTCAATGAAAAAGCAGTCCTCAGACTGGCCCAAGTCTGCTGGAATATTACGTCAGTGACCCAGCTCTTCATCTTCCCGATTTAAACAGACTATGAGGACAGGGCACAACTCTGATGGAATAGGAGAAGGTTGCTTGTGTCTGACAGTATGTGAACATACCTGCATCCTCTCTACCTCCCAGAAAAAACTTGCTTTCCTTATACTCAGCAGCTCTGTCCATTGACATCTGATGATACATAAATTGCATGCTATTATAATTCTGGGTTAAAGGTACAACACACATATGAAGTATAATTACTACACATTTGCTCTTGCATTTAGTTGTAATGCTGTATTTACGAAGAGATATGAAAGTGTCTGCACACTTTCAAAATTACAACTGGGTACTAAAGCCTTTTGTCACTCCAGAATTCCCAACCCTTTACCTGCACTGTCAATATAACCTTCTCTATGAATGTCATTCCCTTGTCATACTATAACTTTGCTCAATTGGTTCTCTTCTGAGATCTCCACCACACCTCCACACAGCCTGCCTAATCTCATGGACCATACAGTTTACTAATAAGGACCTTATAGTCAGGACAGTGAGTTTAGGCCCTAGATTATCCCCTCCAACCACTACCTTTCCAGATGTATGGACAACTCTATTGCTACTACTAGTGTAGTGTATAATTATAGAATGCTAACAGCCAGCCTCAGAAAAGATTACCCAGTCTTCTTTCCTCTTACAATCCATACAGCTCATTTCACAACATTTGCATTCCCAGATGGATAACTGCTTCTATACCCTGAATAAGTTAAAAAAAAAAAGTGAAATATATCAGAAGGAAAAACTTATTAGTTCAGTACTACATAGAAGCTTTTTCAATAGAATTTTTACTAAAATATCCTAAGAGATTTAAGGTGACTCACAACTGCCTAAAAATATGGAAGCTATTTTTCTCCTGTGTATTTTTTTTCTTTATGATGAGGGGAAGCTAAAAGTACTTTGCTTTTGTTTCCAATTATTTTTTGCTTAGTTTCTACCTTCTCTTTTTGTAAGTATAATAATGTACATTGCGTCTTTACGTGAGACGCTGCTGAATGTGCACCACCTGTATCAGCAGGGGCATGGCAGATATAAAACACTAACCACGCAGCTGCAATTACAGATCAAAGATGACTGCTAATCTTACTAACTGCTAATTGTTAGTTCTCCCACTTTCAGTCAGTCCCAAGCACTTTGCAAAAGAGAATCAATGTTTCTCCTTGAAAACTACAGGTACAAATTTGTACCACACCTGTATGAATATACATATCTTAAACATGTATATATTATATATACGTAGGAAATTTTTTACTATTACTGTGCTAAAAGAGGGATGAAATTTATTGCCACACATTGGCATCTAGTGCCATCTGGGATACCACAGACTAAGATACCCACACAGCACTGAGAGATACAGTACAGGACTTGCGGGAGATGTAGTCTTTTCTGGAGTGTTAGGGAGGTTAGCAGACTACGCACAGGACTTGAACCAACACAAGGCACCCTTCCTTAGGCACTGAATTCAGCCTTGCTTTCTAAAATAATTTAGGTGACCCATGCCGTAAAATTACTATTTCTGTCGATTTGTCTTGCAGGTTTCTCTGTAGTGGTCTTAGAGGTAAATGTCAGCTTTCCAAGTACTACAATTGCCTGAGATAAGACCCCTCTTCCACTGTCTCCTTTGAGATGTCAAAACCCAGAAATCTAGTTCTTCAAAACTGGTATTGAAACTCAATCATCTGAAAACCTTTGAAAGATACAGATTTAGAGGATACAAGGTCTCAATAGCAAGGAAGAAGTGAAAAGGAGGCACTGTACATTATATTTAACTTCTTCATGCGGTTTCAAGGTTTGTTGAAAATCTCTACTTGATACTAGCTCTGTTGGCATTGTAACCTTGGCTTGCCTGCTCCTATGTGCCTCATTTTCCAGTGTTGCAGGTGGTCATTTTTCCACAATATAGAGTGCAACAGTCACCAAGGGAATATCTTGTTCCCGGTACAGGCACTGACAAGCCTTCACTGATTTTTGAAATAACAAGTCTGGAACCTAAATGCTCAAGGCAGGAATAGGAGTTAAAGCAGACTGGAAAATTGCTCTTGCTGCATTACAGAAGAGATATTGTTCCTCCACTGAACTAGGAACAGAAAAGTGAATTAACCTTTCTTTCTACTTGAATAAGGAGAGATATGCGCCCCCTTCCCTGTATTTTGCTTTAGTTGCACAGAATGTCTTCTGTTATTTATAATCAACTCTGAATCAGAAATAACTCCACACTGAAAAGCACACCATTTTGCCTGGAAGTATTATGGTGGAGACGGAGGCCTAGAACAAGAGAAAGTAGGCCCACCTTGGCTTTTAAAGGAGAAGGTAGCAACAGCTAAGTAACTTTGCATTGTATTTTTAGGATCCATTTCTAAAAATACTTGAAAGTGTCTAAATACTGTTGAATATTTTTGGGAAAAAAAGTCTAAAACATGAAGATTTTCCATGAAGACCTAAGGCTCAGAGATGCAGACACAATGCCAGGTCACTGGCACATAGTGAAAGACAAGTCTGTGTGATGAAAACAAATCTAATGGGTTTATTTTTAAATACAAGCATTTCATAATGAATATTCAGCAAGACAGCTGCAGCCCAAAAATCATCCACTGACACATCCAGGAATGGTTTCAAATAATCATTGCATACATGAAAAAATCCAAAACATTCTAGCCTATGTGTGATTATAATTTTTTAATTGTGTGTGTCATGTATGCTTAAGCAGTATTTAAAAGGCAGTTTAGAAAACTAAAAAAAAAAAAAAAAAATGCAACACCTCTAGAAGCACTAAGATTTTTCTAGAAACATCTGCCAAGTTAAAAATGTTCATCTGAGGAAGTAAGGCAATGATTTAGAAACTTCAGCTTTTATTTTTTCTCCTTTCAACTGAACAGTAAAGTAAAACTCCATTCTGTACTTCTGCAGTTAATATTAAAGCTGAAATTGTTTTAATGGGGTTCACCCAACTTTATTCTGGCTGCTGAAAGAACGGTAGGATAAAGGAAATTAACGATTCAATCTTCCTTGCATTACTATTTCATCACCGTAAAATAATGGAGTAATGAAACCAGTCTGCTGGTTCTTATTCAAGTAGAAATCACCACATGCACACACACAAGATAAACTACAAAATTCAAGCAGGACAGCACCCACCACCCTCAAGCCAGGATGGATGGCTTCATAACTGTTTATGATAAGGCATTGATATTCAGTATTTCTCCAATCTCTAAAGTTGTTTTAACTGCACACATAGCAGTGAAATTTTGCCACCTTAAAATTAATGGCAAACTCCCACTTGTTGCAGCTGGCTCCAAGCATGTTATTTTGCAGATCTATACTACTGGTCAGAGCAAAAAATTCATTGCTGGACACACTGAATAGGTACGATAGAATAGAAAATAGCATAATTTTAGACCATCATCTATGCTGGTAGTAATCAAGCTTAAAGAAATTACGAGATCTCATTCATACAGGATTTCTAGACCTTTCTCTTTTCAAAACATAAACTTGGGAATCACTTACTGAATTATGCATTCTGCACAGAACAATAAGAATTGCTAATACTGTGTGACACAGAAAGTAGGCAAGAAACTAGAGATTCTAGTTATCTATAACTATCTTAGTTCAGCAGGTTAATTTTTAGTTTGACAAGCGAGAGATTCATTCTCTATTTCTGTGCCCCACTGCATCTGAAACCCTGAATGATCTCTACAGAAAAAGTGTGAAGAAGCAAAAATGTAAGGCTATTTCAGGTCTATTTCAAGCACTGTAGGAGTTTGACAGTATTTCATTTTTCAACATATGCTAAAACTCCGTGGGATGACTTTATAGCTTCTGTAGCTTCATGCATATAAATACGGGTAGATAGGATCAGGATGTTTCGTGCAGTCAGAAAGATGTAAGGAACAGCACCAGCAGGTTACTTTCCACAGTACGGTTCTTAGAGAGAACAGCAACGTGTGAGCCCTCCATAACTAGTTACAGCAGCTGGAATCCAAGCACAAAGAAACGGACTGCATCCAAGCTCATTTGCCCAGTTCACAAAGAAAGGCTACACAGGATCTGAATTGTCCTTTACTGTAGTAGGCTAGTTCACCTGGGGCCAATACCTGAAACACTGGTGGATGACTAATTTATGATGACTAACTTAAGAAGTTCCATTTTTAATGGAAATAATTCAAAGCCAGGAGAAATAATGAGAAAGGAAAAAAGAATAAATTCCTGTTACATGACCCAGTTGAAGCTCAACTCTCCACATGCTATTCCTGCGCAGTGAACTTTTTGCTCCCATTTTGTTTCCTGTTTTTCTGCTCCATAGAAGGCAGCACGGTCGACCATTTCCAGTCAAGACCTTTTCAATGTCCGTACTCCAAGGGCTCTTTTATATCTCCTCAGCTCAGCAGAAGGAAACACAGGCAACAGAAGATGGAATGTTGTTCTTCCCCTTTTATGACAGCTGCCATTTGGTCAACTGAGGTGGCACCAATAGCACAATAAAATCACCAGCGTGAAACTTAATGCGTCCCACAATAGCATGCAAATTTTAAGAACATCAGGCTGCCCATTTGCATCAGGGAAGCTCTGTCTGGACCTGGATTCTGGCTCTGAAAGTGGCCATCAGCAGATGTTCAGGGAGAGAGCATCAGAAAACCTTTCCAGTGAGAGAGAACACACTGTTTAAAAACGTAGTTAGAGGCTGTATCTAAACTGTGATGTCTGAGAAGTATCAATTTCCCTTCAGAGCTCATTTATTTTTTTTTGGCTTCCATGAGGCTCTTCAAAGCCCTAGTGACAGGCAGGTAAATAAATATTATCTACTTTTAACAGGCAGAAGAAAATGTGTTATATAATGTGTGCCAGATGTGAAAAGTAAGCAATTAACAGTCCTAGCAGTGGTCTATGTGCCACTTGTGTATCTGTTTTTGCCTTAAAAGATCTTGCAGTCTAGACAGATGGCATAAAAGACTACAGCAGAACAGAAGAAGTGTCTAGCCTGACACTTTGTAAAGTTGTTGTGGTGGTTATTATTTTTATTAAATACGGGAGTGGGTGACTTTTTTTCTTTTTTAATGAATTAGGCTTTCTGGTTCCTAATATCTGATACAACGCTGTTACACCACAATGCTTACCTGTTTTTCTTTTTACTTTTTCAGTACATTACCTTTCCCACATGCAATAGTTCAACATTTTTTTTAAGCCATCAGCAGAAAATAAACTAATTTACAGGCCATCAAGCATGACCATTTTCATTATAGTCCAATTAGATCATCAGTAAAGTGAAGATAATATTACTTTCCTGTTCTTCAGTCATAAAATAGGTTCTAAGGTATAAAAGATTCAAATACTAGAATTTAGGCTAGGCTGGAAATTAGAATTTAGGCTAGGTTTCAGTGTATTTAATCTTTCTACCTTTGAACAGCAATTTTTACATTCAATAAATTCAGAGGTAGACTTCTGGGATCTAAATGCCAAGGAGATTTAGGCAGGATATGTTATTCTGTGTTTATGAGGAAAGTTATGCAAACACGCAGAGATTATATTCAACTAAGAGCATTTTTCATGCAAATGAATTTTTCTTTGTTTATGCACCAAACAATATTTTTATCTTGAGTGTTTAAAAAAGAAAGAATTTTATTGTTTCATTTATCCAAGCAGTAATGTGTATCCAAAGGAAAACACAAAATCTATGGTTCATATATTAGAGTTTTACTGCTCTTTGAGCTACTGTAAAATTTCTGAATTTTCCTTTCTAGTGGGCAAATACATGAACATAGACATCTAATTAAAACATTTGAAAGGACTTGCCACAGTTTTCCCAAGCACATGAATCTTCTGGGAAGAATGAGACTTGCAAATTTAAGCTCTAGAGATGAAACTTTTGGAAATGTTTTAGCATGTGATAAAAGGGGGCAAGATCAGAAACTTTTTATACTCGCTACATAACCTGTGCCACCTGCTCTCCTGTAAAAGTTCTCAGTTTTCTTCTGCATTGCTTCACAAGTTTTATGTGAGTAGAATCTTTTCAATACATCCGAGGATTAATTAATACTTCCAGTTTATGTCTAAAGCATAATATGTAATATTTATAATAGTGCACTAGAGGTCTATCACTTTTTGGAAAGACAATTTATCCTACAAAACCGCACAGTGCACCTAACTGTAGTAGTACTGAAGAAAAACGCCAAGGGATATGATAGCTGCCTGCAGTTGTATGTATTCAGCTTTCCACATGATGGTTAATGACAACCATAACTGTAAACTTCACTGCAAGAATAATTACAACTTACATATGGATTTAGAAAAAACATAAATAAGTATCAGAACGTGTACTTCCAGCTAAGCAACAAAGTAACGACTGGTGTCTTCATTACACATACATTTGCTCAATAAAATTCAGAATTGCAAATGAAACCAAAACTCATTATATTTTATGAGACAAGCAAGCAAGTCTCCCACTTTGAAAAAGGAATAAGAGATGTTCGCAACTGGTGCTCTCCACAACACTCACAACAGCCTCCCTCAGCAGGAGCCTCTCACCAATGGCAGAAAAAACCCAGCAGATAACATTTAAATTGATTAACATGTTTGTGTCTTCCCCATTACACAAGAAATTTTCATTCTGCAGAGGATGACTAAGAAAATGATAAAACAGTTCATTCATTTTGTGAGTATTAGTGGTCATTTTGTGACCTGACTAGAATTACATTTGAGAACAGAAGGCATAAAAGGCATAAAACAATATTATCAGCAAATGAAGCCTACTTGAACTCCACATATTTTTAGCCACTTGTGCTAATCAGCAGCACAGATCCCCACTAGGATAACAAGACCAAATTCCTGACACTCAACAAACAAGAAATGGAACAGGAGAAACAGCATGAACCCACTAAAGGTGACAGCCATAATACAGAAAACAAAACAGACCATGAGAGGACCTTGCTTTACAGAAAGAGCAGAACACAAACTTTTGATGTTAATTTCCCTGTAATAACTGTATACAAGTGATCAGAAGCCAAAGTAGATAAGATTGTAATGAAGTAAAAATTAGCAAATCAAAAAAAAAGGAGTCTGGAGGAGTGTTAAATTTAAGCAAGTGTATTATTCTGTGCTTCGGAAGAAAGCATAAGCACCCAGAAATTTGAAACCAATAATCAAACTCAGTGTGTAAGAAACCTAAGTGCTGCAGCAGTTACGGTTTTTAAGAAAAGCTTAAAAAATTAATGTGCTTTTACTTTTAGTGAATGAAAAGGAAACCAACTCAACAGACAAAACTCAGTTTACTATTAGTTAGAAAGCTGTACTGAAGATCTTTTCTCCATCCTACAGCTATATTACCTTCACTTTCCTGCACACTAGTTGCATTGCATGGCACACCTCATCTATGCAAACAGAGGCAAACAGGCAACAGAAAAATGTAAGATTTTATGAACTCATATTTCTAGCAGTTCTTTTCTTCATAAATACATAACCAAAATGCAGAAATTTTGGACTGGACATTCTTGCACCTTATATTTTTTTTCATGCAAGTGTTGATTTCTAAAATAAAAATTTAAATATTTTCATTACCTTGTAGTTTTCTCCTAAATAGTCCTCTCAGACAATATACTACTTCAATGCAACAAAGCCACATGCTAAGAATAGCAGAAACAAAACACTGAGGATGATAAATAATACACAGAGCACTAGTCAGAAAGTGTCTTATCGTAGGCTTCTATGTTTAAACTGAATATGCACTATACATTTTCCAGTCATCTTGGCATGAAAGGAGACTTTTGAAAGAAGTTCCTAGTGTTAACTTTTTTGTAGACAAAATGTTGAAAGCTCACCTTAATTTAATTAATCTATATAGTTTTCTAGTGTGCAAGAAGTTAGATACCATATATTCAATTACTTTTTCATGCCAAGAGCGAAACTTAATACCTAAATATAGAGATAAGTTCTCTGCTCTGCTAGAGAAAGAAATGCTTAATCAATCCAAGGTATTTAAAATATTTTTACCTTAAATAAACCTTCACCAGTCACCCTTGTAGGTTCTTAAATTGTCAGGTGGCAATGCATCTGGCTGCACACTTCTTTTCCTCTAGGGAAAAGGAAGTAGAGGGCCTGTTTGCCATATGCCATTTAACACAACCACCTTAATTTGCCAGGAATGTCTTTACGGGTTCTTTGGTGCTAGATTGTGTATTGGAAGCTTGATAAATTACCTCAGCCCGTGCACTTTGTTAGCATGTAGGTGGACTGCTCCCAAATCCCAAGCTGGCCAATAATTTCTGCATTTGATTATAGTACTCTTTATCCATAAAGAGAAGAGTCAACATGTCATCTGAAAGACATATCTAACAGAACATCCAAGAGTTTGAGAGACCTTCTGAGCCCCCAGCTGCAATATGCTTAACTGAATTTCCTCTTCCCACTCTGCTCACTGCAAAGAGTGGAGAACGATATTTAAAATATTTGAATTACCACAGAAGGTTAACTCCCCGAAAGATGGAGCACAAGGGAAATGGAGTAGGCATACGAACACATTATAGACAGCCTGGTTGCCTTAGGGAAGACATTTTGTCTACCAGCAAGCCCCAGAGTCATCATGGCACCATTCAAAATACCCAGAACAATCACCTGCAACTCCTACACTTGCGTTTCTTGGACGCTAACAGGATGGTAGACTGTATACCAATGTCTTCTGCACAGACTAGCCCCTCCTCTTTTAGGAGAGAAAACATCTAAATTTGTATAAATATGTACGAGTCATCAGTAAGGACAATTTTCTTCAATAATATAGACCTCATGAACAACAGCTCAGCTTTAGTGACTCTTTTACAGAAAAGACAAGTCATTAAGACATTAACCAAAAAAAGCGCTGTCTCCTAGTCAGCTGCCACAATCCTGTAAGCACCGGGCTTCAGAGCAGGGCAGTTTTGAGACAGCATCCATGGCTCTGACAAATGACCTCCGCTGCTGCACTAACAAGGAAAATGCATCCAGGCTCATCCCATTGAGCTACTCTGCTGTACAGGAAAGGGTAGTCTCCTCAGACATTAATGGTTACAAGGATAAATACAAGTGCCTGAGATGGTGCTTCCTCTCAGAATGAGCCCAAAGGATCACCACAGGCCCTACAGAGCCCACAGGTCTCAGCCCTCAGATTACACTACTGAACACCAACCCGGGAAGGCCAGAGAGGTAAATTGCACTGAATTATCAGCAATGGAGGTAACCGTAATTGTTTCGGTTCGGACACAAATGACATATTCTCCTACTGTTCTCACAGGCTGGCTGAAGTCAGCACTTGACTGAAGACCAGATGGCTAATCCCCAAGCCAGAAAAGAACGAGGAAGCCTTTTGAAGAACATGTCATTATTTCCATTAAAGTAACATGTAGGAGTTCCAATACAGGGAAGAACCCAATAGCAGTAAGCCCCTTCCAAGCATGCCTCAGAGAATATATACCTTAATTATACATTAGCATTTCTGTAAATTTAAGTTCCAGGTATTCATTAAATCAAACTTTTGAAAGCTAAAGAGTGGTGGATGTGACCACGTAACCTTACAGACTTATTCGCTGAACAGAGAACGATTGAGAGAGATCTGCGGGAAAATTGTCTCTGAGTACATAATTATAAAACTATCACAGTGCATATGTGCAAAGGGAGCAATCTAGAACAGGTGTTTTCCAGCTTAAAGTGCAAATGCTATAGCCAAAGGCTTGGCCACATATAATAACCTTGCCACAAAGAAGGCTAACGGTGTCCTGAGCTACGTGCAAGGAGTGTTGCCAGTAGGTTGAAGAGGTGATCCTTCCCCTCTACTCAACACTGCTGAAGCCACACCTGGAGTACTGGGTCCAGTGCCAAGCCCCTCAGCTCATGGACATATCAGAGAGTCCAACAAAGGGTCATGAAGATGATTAAGGGACTGGAACATCTGTCCTATAAGGAAATCTGAAAGAGCTGGGGCCATTTATCCTAGAGGAGACAGCTCAGGAGGACATCTCATTAATATTTACAAATACGTGTAGGCAGAGTGCAAACGAGGCAGAGCCAGGCCTTCTCAGTGGTGCCCAGTGACAGGACCAGAGGCAATGGGCATAAACACAGGAGATTTTCTCTGAACATCAGGAAGCACTTTTTTACTGTGACAATGACTCAAAAGCCATCTGGACACGGTCCTGGACTCTAGGTGACCCTGCTTGAGCAGGTGGATTGGGCATGATGACCTCCAGAGGTCCCTGCCAACCTCTACCATCCTGTGATTCTGTGAAAAATGCTAACTCACCAATTAAGCTAAATTCAAAGAAAATCACTTTACTTCTGAGTGCCCACACAGAGTGGGTGTGTAACAAAGGTGGGACAACAAATCCCCTTTAAATTCACGGTTTTAATAATTCAGGTTATCTTGTTTGTGTGTGCACATGCAGGAAAACTCTAAGAAGCAGTATTTTCATATTTTGTGGATGTGTTTTCTTTACTCTTTTGTTTTAAAGGAAAAAAATCTAATTATCTGCAACTGTGCATCAGCAGCTGTCTGCTCTGTGGAAGAGGTCTTTACTGCTTAACCTATAGCACTATACCTTTTGCTAAAAGCAGTAGAAGATTGCGAGACTGGCACTGTATCAAGCTGACATTGAACTGGGAATTTATTTCCAGGAGTCCACTCTTTCCCCTCATACTGCTTTAACAGATTTCAGGCTTTTTTTCTGCAAGGACTGTCATTTTTACAAAGGCGATGTGCAGTTATACTTGGGTGGTTCATTGTGTTATTCCAGTTTGGAGATAAAAGTGAGGAACACTTTCAGATCAAAATATAACATTTCCTTCTCTCTAAAAGTTTAATTAGATTACTAACATTGGAATATGGGGGACAAATTGGGGCAGCAGATCAGTTTAGTACTTTAATTTTAAAAAATACTGAGTAGCATGATTGCATGTTATTTCTTAAAAACATTTTCTACCTGAAGTTATAAGCTACATACAAGAATTTAAGCTAAAGCAACATGAAAGGCATGTGCCAAGAAGTGCAAGAGATTGTCAGCTAATTTTTGTCATAAAACGTTGCAACAATAAAACAAAATCACAGTAAACTCTTGCAATTGCTGTCCTCTATTGTTTAAAATGGGTATACATGTAAATAAAATACCTTCATTATTTTAAAACGGAAACATAATTTTCAAGTTGCAAGCATCCTTTCAGCTTTTCCTTACATAAGTTCATAAAATTTTTCCTAACTTATTTTCAATAACAAGAAGGCAAATGCACATAACTAAAAGCATATCACTATATTAAGGGAAGGGACATCACACTTAGGGGGATTCCAAGTTGTCAACAGTGCCTTATTTTTCACAACTAGGTCTTTGCCAATCCATTTAAAAGCGAGTTTGCTATTTTGCACATCGCTAGCGCCTACCCATCCTTCACATTTCACTCCACTAGTGCCCTTTTGTATTATACATCAAAGCACAGACCTCTTAAGTAGCATGTTGGGGAGAAAAAAAAAAAAAAGACGCTCTAACATTACTTACATTCCATCACACTGTTACTCTGCGCTTTTACTTGTCATTCTCTTTGAATCCCCTATTGATGTGACACATTGAGACGTGCATATACTACAGATGCAGCATGATTCATCAGGAGTATACGGCTCCACTTTCAACACAAAAATGCTTTTAGAAGATACCCAAGTTCATTGACTCAGTGTTTCTCACTAGGAGGCTGTTTTAACAATGGTTTTCTTAGTTTTCTCATGTCAGAGTAGTGTTGCCATTTTGCCTGCATCCCTGCTTCTGAAGCCAGCTAGCACGTTGTTAAAGCCCATTCCATAGGTGTAGGCACTGGGCTAAAGTAAATAAGCCTTTGCTAAAATCTTAGTGCTGCATGCTTGATTTTTGTCTTCATTCTGCCTTCTTGTAGTTAAAACCAGTATTTAAATTAGTTTTACTAATTTTATGCATTAATTGTAACAAATCCTGACAATATGTTGATCTGACAAATAACTGAAAACAGCCTTGTAGATGTGAGAAACCACAGCAACCTAAGCGTGATAAAGCAGTAAAAAGAGATAAAAGGACAGAGGGTAAAATAAAAATAATCCTGATAGGTTTATACAATAAAAATATGCTGTTAAGAACTTTAAAAATACACCGTTGGCAAAAAATCCTTATAGCTGGTAGAAATTTCATTCTGACTAGACCTGACAACCATCCTGAACTTCTGACACCTGACAAGTTAATTGAGTCATTTGCAACCCATTACCAACTCCAGCTACTTTCATTTTCTAAGAAAAAATACCTGTCCTGGAGCAAATCTTGCTATGACACTAGAATATAGCAGCTCGTTGATGATGAGTAGCCTTGCGGAGATTTTACTGTGGCTCCGTCTTGGGAAGAAGAGGACATAATTAACTGCTGAGATAGAAGGAAAGAAACTCTGGAAAATAGCAATTCCACGAACGCTTAATACTGGCATACAGCGGCATGATCACAGCCCTGACTATTCATTCCTGCCTCTTTCACCTCCGGCTGGTTCTAGCTAGGATGGGTTCTCCCAGCCTGCAGAGGAAAGGGGCAGTGTGAGGGCAGCATAGTGGGAGCAGGGTATGGTTGCCAGCTCAGTAGACAGCAGATGAGCAGGACAGCTTGTTGGGCAGCAGGGTAACTTTGTGCTAGCTTAACATGAGCATGGAACTACACTGTTAATACTTATATGGCTGCCAGAAGTGAAAAGTACTGTTTTGTTCTGTAGTCCGCTTCCTATAAAAACCTTGGAATTCTGCCGAAAGAGTATTCCAAGTCCTTGACTGGAGGTTGTGGTCAAACCTAAACTGAAGCACAACTCAGCACCTGTATTTCTTCCAAATTATCTCTCCTGAAAGCCCTGTGGCTTCCTGCTGCTTGCCAGAGGCTCCTGCGGAAAGACCCCTTACTGCAGACCAGCCCTTGTGCAGTGCTGAATAACTATCGTTTCCAAATCAAGGTCATTCTTTGCAGCAGATATCTTTGTCTAGAATAAGTTTAGCTGCCATTGTTACTCTTTCAAGACAGTGACAGTCCAAAAGGATCAACAAACAATCCTAATCCTGAGAATTTTCATTATTCTGCGTAGTTCTCTGAAATTTTCTACTAAATATAAAGAATACAGGCATTCACTTTAAAGGGAACATATGTATATTCTGGAAAGTAATATTAATTTTGCTGTTTTAAATAACTGAGGGCAAATCTGGTCTCCAGTTTCTTAAAAATTGTCTAGCACTCCCTGCCCACTCCCTGGCTCAAACAGTAACTTGTCAAAAGTTTCACTCTAGAAAACTTTTTGAGAGATAAAAATCTTAAAAGTTAAACTAGCTTGTAGTCCTCCTGCATGAATGTGAATTTGATGTAAAATAGACATCTGTTCCAAAACATTAAAAGCTTTCTCTCTAGTGTTTTTTTTCTTAAACTATAGAATGTGATCTATGCCATCTTTCAGTTTCTGGAAACAGCTATATACATCATAGAAATCAGGCAAAAATCACAGTTATCTAAGGCAGTTTAGGTTGAATCAAGACAAACTAATGGTTACTAGTGCAGCCAACCCATCAGATTTTATTACTCGCAATGAAATAAATTAAAATTAAGAAAATAAAACAAACTTGACAATCAACTTGCACTATTCCAGATTATGGAAGAAAGCTGTAAAACATGATCTAGAGTACAAAAAAGTGGATCGTGAATTTAGAAAGCATCTCATTATTTTCTGGTTTTGCAATACTGAGTTGCTATGCCTATTCAAATCTTCTAAGATTCTCCAACATTTCTACTTTTGTATTTATTAGAATGACATTTCTAAATTCCTAACATACCATGGCAAGTCTCCATCTCCAATTATTTTTGGAAACTATTATTAAAAATTATTTCACAGAAAAGTAGATAATGTTTTAAAAACTGTGTGGCATTCTAAAATGTAAAGACTAAAAGATGCATGAGCCACAGGAAAAGTAACTGGATGTGGGAAAACTGCAGCAACGTAAAAAGGACTCAGATTAGAGGAACAAGCATTGTTTGAAACAGAACGACAGAATGAATTACAGCCTAGGCCTCAAATTTTACTAAAATGCTGAATTAAATTTTTAAATGGCCACACAGTTTCTGTCAAAATTAAACATTATTCCAAATCTAGAAACTCGAATAATCAAGTCAGAGTGGCAGATTAGCAAATTTATAAACCTTTAAAATTCCAGAGTGTAAATAGCAGAAATCCAGAGCAGTTTGCTTTAAAAGCAGTTCGGTAACCAAACATGGTATTCACAAAACTGCAAGATGAATGGTAACTGCTTGCTGCAGATCAGTGGTTTAACTCAACTCTGGGTGTCCATTAACTACAACAACTAAATTTAACACATCCACAGGAAATATTTAAAAGGAAATAGAAACATGTCACCTTATTTATGATACAGCTGAACATAAAGCAGAGATGTCTTAAAGCTGTGGATTCTGAGAGGTACTAAACAGCACCATGTCACAATATTTTTAACAAGTGATAATACAAGACTCAGGAAATATGTACAGAGAATGAAGAATACATTTTTCTCCTGTGCTCCATGTAAATATTTAAAGTTAAGGAAAAGACACAGTAATTTATCGGTGATTGTCAGAGGAACAGAGGAGGAATTTTTCTCACCAGTAAATCACTGCTCTGTCTGCCAATAAGTAATCAGTTATTCCACACCACTACATCGCAGCTGCTCTTGTCGCTGTGATGCATCTCCACTTTGAAAAAAAAATCTCTAAATATAACATTTATACCACTTCGTAATTAATGCAATTTTTGTCTTAAATTCTAATGCAGAGTTCTACTATTTCTCAGTGGAAACAAATTATTGGCCAAATTCTATCACAACATACTTCATGCAGAATGAAAATCAAAGCAGTCACTCAGGCCCTGTGATGATGAAGGGTAACTGTAGAGGGATGAAGGCAGTGGGCTGATTAGCATCGATAACATGCAGCTGTGGCCTTGCCTCAGCAGGTGTGGGTTGATTGACATGGATGATGTGCAGCTGTAGCTTGTTCCCGCTAAGTGGTTAAATAGCAATGAGGCGTGAGGAAGATGAGTAGTGTGGTCTGACCTCTGGAGGAAGGAGAAATGGCACAGACAATAGAATCTGGCTTATGGTAAAGCCTTGTTGCAGCCTACTAGTTTGTTTGTGAAGTAACAGGTGGAAAGTGGGATCTGATGGGATGGGACAGGTAAGGAGGACAGAGAGCATCTGGTATCCTGCCATAGTGATGCTCTCTGGGGTGATCAAACTTCATCAAGGCTCAAAGTGAAAGGTAAAAATTCCCAGAAGACCTCAGTTCAGAAGCAACTGGTGTATATCACCACAATTAAAACTTTTATTTTCAAAGCTGCCAGCCCTTCTCCAGGCTATGTGCAAAATTGGCTGCTTAGGCAAAAGAAAAAAAAAAAAAAAAAAAAAAAACACACAAAAAACCCCAAAAAACTAAGCCTAACAGACAATGGAAAGAAGTAAAAAATTCTATAAAAAAAAAAAAAAAAGATTGACATTTTTTGTCTAAAATATTTCTAGATTTTGTCACATTTTAAAAATAGAAACATGAAATTCTAATTGAGTTTCAGTTAATATTGTTGACAATTTTTTATTCATAACTATAAGCATAATTAAACAAAGAGAATTAGTGTTGCTAAAGCAAAATATAACTGTCATGCTGATATTGTTTCCTTACACTTACAAAGCTGGCTTAGTTGTGATGAAAATTTTGTCAGCGCTATATTCCCATTCACTTCTATCCAAAAGCCTCACAACTTATATGAGCTTTTTTACTTCAACCATGCTGTCTGTGTCAGGCTTTTCCAAGCTACAGAAATGAATATAATTCTATGCAAATAGCACACACTTACTGTTTCCTAACTTTCCCAATTATCAGCTTAATTTGGAGATTTAGAACCACACTAGTTCAGGCAAGTGTCTTCTCATTTCATTAACTTCTAATTTAATTTTTCAAAGTGTATCACATTCATCACTTTTTAGTTACAATTAGTATCTATGGGTAATCTCAGGAACGACTGCTCTTTTGTTATTACTCTAATAGAGAAATTAAGCAAAATCCAAAACTAAACTATAAAGTAATATTCTCCAGTTATATAAATAGTTTTAAAAACGAAACTACATAGTAGAGTATATATTGCTACAGGACAAATAAACCCCAGATTTCTTGCTGCTATTGAAACAAGTTGAAACTTTCCACTCCTCCTGATGCCTACAAAATGATACTTGAGTAGTACTGTCCTCCAAACTCAAGTAGTCTATCGGTATCCTCTGCCCTACAGTACTATTCCTTTTTGAGCTGATTCACTGTAACGTTACAGACAAAATAGTAAAGAAGCTTGAATGCAAGAGTTTTCCAGGGAACCACATCTGTTTCCTATTGATTTTGAAAACTTTTGTTATCTTTAATTTTCTTCCCCCTTGAAAAGGTATGAATACAAAATAGTTCTTGATTTTAGCAAAGTCCAAAAGGCAGAACCACAACTATTGTGAAGAATTGCTTTCATTAACCTGCTTCCTATTAACTTCATTTGACATTAGTGCAAACTAAGATTAGATTAACAGCACTTGGGGTGGAAATGGTGTTTCCCACCATAGAGGTTAAATGAATAGGGACTCATTTCTCCTTCTAACTAACTGTTATGACTAGGGAACAGATCTTAGACCTATGATACAAGGTTCCATGAAAACATCATCTCTGTCCTCAGTCATGGTCAAATAAATAAACCCAGAAAAAACAGTGAAAGGATTCAGCTTCTTCCTGAGTAGAGGGAGGGGATAAGACAGAAGGCTTAAAAATTTGTAAGTAGCATGAAAAAAAGTAAATAGGAAGAACCAAGTTCAACATCCCTTTAACCACAATAAGCACACTTTTAAAAAATAATTACTCTTATAAAACTCTAGAAGTTAGTGCCCAAGAATGTTATGTAATCTTTGATTTAGGACCCCCTGAGCTGAAAATTTCTGAAGGCTGGCAAAGTACACCAGAGAAACGTGACTATAGCAATGGGCAAAGAGAGAGTATGGGGCTGTATGGACCCTGAGTGTGGCCTAGAACAACTCTTATCAGGTTCACTGTCAGGCAGTGATGTTCCACAGTTAAAAGTAGGACCAAGGTTACACAGAAGTAAATAGAAGCCAAAAATAGATAGAGAAGTCCCACGTGATATTCAGTTCCAGGTATTATTTCTCTGTAGCATATGGTTATGGATGTTCAGCTGGATACAGACACTGCACTGAAGGGACATATAGTCTAATTTGAAGAAATAGGCAGTAGGGTGACCAAGATATTTTGGAAATAATCCTAAATTCTTTGTTCTGCAAGCATTGCAGAAGTTTCCTGTGATTCATTTGATTGACTAAAGGCATGTTCTTCACAAAAATGAAAGAGCTGTGACAGGTAACCCATAGGCACAAAACCCAATAGCTATACTGTTCACTGTAACAACTAATGTACCTACATTTGATCAGCTAAAAAACTCTCTGGACATGACAGATTATACTGACTAGAATGGGAGCTTAGATAACTAATTCATCTATAGACACCTGCATGGGGACATCTAAACACAGGTGTCTTAATCTGTGGTTGAATCCTGCCACATTTAATTCAAATGTGCCTTGACTATTCATATTTAAGTAATGCATATTATAATGCTTTTATGATGTTATTATCTTCCAGCCGGGCTTTGACTGCTGACCTCATTTAGCTTTCCAGTTAATAGGTGTTTGATGATTTGCCAAAACCAAAATCATGTGTACAGATTGTTCTTTGCTGAATTGATTGATATAGGACTTATTTCAAGATCATGTCTGCCCCATTTGCAGATGTTCTGTTCTTCTTAATAAGAACAGGAAAAATGACACATCTTATTAGAAAATTCATATTACTTCTCTTCTGTTATTCTAGTCTTCAGGTTGTCTGAAAACTTGCTGCTACTATTCATTTTTATAGTCAGAACCAATAAATCCCACACTTCATCCAATTTTTATTTTCAGATAGGATTTTCAAACAGACCTAAAGGATTAGACTTCTCAGCTCTCATTAGCAGTCACTAGGAACTGGGCTTTCAACTCTTTGAAACTCCTTATCTTACTCGTATAAGCTTTCAAATTCTGCAACTCTGACTCAATACAGACAGCAGGTAATCACTGACACGAAGCATGGTTTAAAGGACTGTTTTTAAATCAAGAAGCTACCTGACCATAACCAAAGTTGATGCCTGTACCATTACAAGCTTGCTAGCCAGTCTAAGGATTCCTCACCACATAACTTCAAATGTCAAGATAACTCTGGGATGCTGGAACATGTTCTTTCAGTCTGCTTCTAAAAAGAAATTAAATGGGCCAGCAACAGTTATCTGACCCTTTTATTGATTAGCACAGCATGGCTCACATCCACTTGGCTGACTTTTCTCACTTTACTCCTATCCCCTTGCCCTCCAAAACAGAACAGCTGCGCCCTACCTGTCTCTTTGCAGTGGTCTTTGATCCATAATATTTCCCCAGACCTTGCCTGGGTATTGTCTGGAAAAGTGCTTAACACTCCAAACTCTGCCACGGTCATGACCATGCTAGCAGTTCAGAACTTTGGATGATCATTTACCTGTGCTTAGGCCCAAATTCTCTCTGTTATTAGTTTATTAACAAAGACATAACCTCATGCTCCTAAAATATGATGCAGTTTGGGTGTCAGTTGGATTTTTTCAGTCTGGAACTCTAAGAGGAAATAGATCTCTTGACAGATACGTTTCACTGAAGACTTTTTTTTTCCCAAAGCAGTTATATTCTTCCCTGGGGATGTAGCTTTCTCTGTCCTTTCCTAGCCTGAAGATGTGATGACATTCTCTGAAAACAGAGAAATAATTCAAAAATCACTTAGTCGTCTCTTTAGTGTGGTGGGCTCTCTTTGCCAAGGGTTGACAGTGTGAGTTTCAGAAGACAACCTTAACAACCCCCCTAAAAAAGTGTTTTCAGAGGTATCTATTCAATTCACCTTCAGTATAAGTGTCAGAGTTAAAAGGTGAAGACCTACAGTCTCAGCTACATGGAAGTTTAACTACAACTTTGAGACAGGTGTCAAATCCAGACAGGAGAGAGTTTAGACTGTTGCTTCTTCTCCATTCCCAGTTACTGCTGTGTATTTCCAGTCCTGGTGCCTTGCATGCTCTTAAGAGTTCCGTTTCTATCAGATGCCTAACTCTTCCTGTTTCTTGTTCGGAAAGCTCTGTTGCCTAAACCAAAATTTCTTAGCCAAACACTTAATTTATATCCATTGCTGGCACAAGCGGTCAGTGACCAAGTTCTTTGGTCCTCAACATCTTTGCCACCTTTTCTTGCCTAATTCAGATACCATTTCCACTTCTCCTATGCCATTCTCATTCTCAGTCCCTTCATATTTCTCTGGTTTCCATTCTCTCATTTTGAAAACATCAGTTGTTCCTTAAACAACATGCTGCATTATCTCATGTCCTCCCTTTCACCTCTTTTCTTTCTTTTGTAACTTTTCTGGGGGAAAGGTCTTCCTTGTCTTAGCTCTATTATCTGTCTCTTCTGCCACACATTAAAAAAATCACCTGTTGTCCTACTACATTCTGATTTTATCCTTCACCTAATCCTCTTCCATATACCCAGATCATGTATTTTATGAGTTCTTCCTTATGCAAACCACCATTTTACTGTGATGCTCCCAGGGCTCCTCTCCTCCTAGAAGCAAGGCAGCTTAAGGCCCTCCCGCTGATAGGAGCTGTTATGAAAAAAGAGGTGGGAGTAGGGCTGGCCTCCTCTGTCTCCTGGGAGCTGCTGTTAAGCTGAGACCCCAGGCCCCAGGTCAAACTGCACTGCAGCTGTGCTGCCACCACATTGATGCTTGGGCATTTGCCTTGTTGATCCAGACTTTCAAACTTAATATCCCAGCATTATGTCAGGTCTTTCCCATCATTGGCTTGCTCCATGGCCTTGCTCCTGAGAGCCTTTTACTCTCAGCTAAACCTGGCTAAGGTCACCAGATCTACTTTGCTTGCTTTGCTCAGGTAGAGTGGGACGAGGTCCTTGCTGGTGAGGCTACTTCCATCCTCAGCTTCAGGCTCACTTTCCTTTGCTCTTCCCTGGCAGGTTCTTTTCGAGCCATTTTTCATTCAGACTTTTACTTCCGCTGAAAGAGCACTTGGCTTTTAACATCTGAGAAACAACCACATTCACAAAGCTCTTGCTTCTTTCATTATTGTCCTTGACTTAACTTCTTTGTTTAGATAGCGTGTGTCAATCCTACCTTTTATGATAGAAGCAGGTTTGGTTTTTGTAATCATACAATCAAATATTTTTTTTCTCTTTTCTCTCTTAGCAACCTTTCAGGAAATATGGAGAGTATAATCGCTTTCCTTTATTAATAAGCATCTCCCAAGAGTCTAACAATTTCCTTTTTAGCACTTTCTAGTGCTTTCCTTCTTTCACATGCATTTTCTAAAGAGACTTTCTTCAAAGCGACAGTCTCTGTTCTTAAATTGAAAACATGCCTTTCCAGTTTTCCTTCAGTATCTTTACTACTTCTTCCTTGGTTTAGTTCTATTGACATCATGGAGACAAATAATGGAACACAAATATAAACTAGGAAAATCTTAGTCTTCTTCAGTGGTCACCTTTATTTCCTACTACTTACAAGTTACTTTCTATCCACTTGCACTCCTCATAATTAAAATGTGAAGATATACTGAGATCTGAACTTCATATGAACAGCTCAGTCTAATACTTTCAGAAATACTGTTTTGTCTCTTACTATCTACATTTTTCCATATTTTTGCTGTTTCAGCTCTATTTCAACATCTCCTATTTCAACATCCCTTCAAAAGACTGTACAGTCACTAATTTGTTTTGTTGCAAAAATTATTTCATTGTCACACCTTTCTGTTGTTCTTAACTAATTTTTTATCAAAGACATTACAAATAAAATGGAAACATCAGATACAAGCATCTAATAGTTTACTTCACCTGGAAAGCTTCAAAGGTTCTCTAAAGACATCCTGTCCTTTCACATACAATAACGCGTTATTCTTCTCCATAAGTTTATTACGGAGAATGCAGAATACTTTTGCAAAAATTAGATTAAATTAGAAAGTACAGGTAATTTTGTTTTTTAATACAAGTTCTTCCTTTCACAACACAAAGGTTGCATAAAAAAAGACCCTGTTAATTGGGCCCTTGGAATATGTCTTTATGGAGAACATTTACTGTCAATGATTCAAGCTTTTTATGAAAGATTTTATACTGTTATGATCTGCGTTTGTGTAAAACCCTTTGCTCTGAGTCATTCAGCTGATGGCTACTTTCCAAAATACTGGAATTACTCACCACAAATCTACTGCAGTGACAGAAATCAAAGTTTTGAATAATGGATTTAAGACATCTATATTACATTTGGGCTCATAAGATGTATTACCATAAAACAGACATTAAATATATATGCACAGTGCAGCAAACTTCCAGAACTCAACAATAAGGTGACACATGACATGAGAATTTTCTTGAGTTTCCAAAGTCAGTTGGGATCCAGTTTAGAAAAAGTTAGTCTTATGACCAGAGAAATCGAATTTTAACACCAGAATTATTACTACGTTTAAAAGAGGATGTCAATTGAAAGCCTTCATCTATTTCTCAGAGTAATGAATAAACCTGGTGATAAATTAGTTTTTCTTGATGAGCAAAAGTAACAGAGGATGCACTATCTTCTTTTCAACTTCTATCCTTCTTCCTTCTGATATATCAACTTTCTACCACGTTCTGCATATTAAATATAGGCCAAAAGAAGGCAAGAAAGGGCAACCCTTAATATCACTACCCAAAGGATTTCCTCGTCTTTCTCAGCTCCAAGCAGAAATTATATATTGTTTTCCAAATAGAATAAAGGGAGAAGGAGCCGGCAGAAATTTTGATAGATCAGTGGCAAAATTTGAGGGTCTTATTAGCAGGAGCAGGCCTGAGGGAGTGGAACAGGCTTACTATTAATATTCTTATAGCTTTTTGTGTTCTTCAGAATTCAGCAGGGAAAAACTAGGCAGCATTCCTAATTTCCCCTGATTTTGTCAGTAATTCACAGCAAAGCAAGTTCATAATGAATATTAGTGGCCTTATCACTAATATGTATTAGTCTTATTTTTTTTAATATGGGGCATGGGGGAAAGAATAGAAGACAAAACAACGAGTAATTTCCTTCCAAGGGTGGAGAAAATGATAAAACCTATTGGTAAAATTTTGATAATTTCAGTAAGTCTTAAATAAATAGCCACAGATCTCACCTGCAAACCATATGGTGACAATCATTAAAGGAATCATGGTTTATGCTGCCATCTTCACATAGATGTATTTCATTAGTGTAATAGCATATATGCATTTCTGGCAAAATCACAGGTGAAATATATCCTGATTCACAACTGTACTGCCAAACTGACCAGTACAATTGGTATTATGTCCTTTTTTCATTACGCTGTTTGTATTTTGGTGGCATGATAACTAGAAACTTATCATATAGCTAGACACCCCATTCTAGAATGACATCTAGTACCCTAAATTTAGTAGAGGGGGAGGTACTTCTACTTACATTGGGGTTTTTTTTTAAGGTTTGGTGATGTTTTCATTTAAACAGTCCTTTTCAAACTACATATGCCAATAACAATAGGAAACCACCTGGAATACCATTGGTCTTAGTCAAGCATTATGATAAAATCAGGAAAAAATTCTAAAGAATGATGTAAGAAAGATAGGGTTTCAGCAATTTTCTATTTTAAAAAGTAATTTCTGTGATTTCAAGTCATGAATAGTCTCTCACTATACACTGAAGAACCAGTCTACATGGCAGAAATAAGACAAATATAAACTCATTACTTTTCCTTGGCCTTTGGAGGACTTATATATTTGAGGAGTATTTTAATATAGGCTTACAAGCATTGTCATAAATTATTCAGAGTCTGATTTTGTATTGGATTTGTTCCACAGTGCAGTGATCAATCTGTTCTACTTTCAAAAATGAGAATGGCAGTTTGTGTGAAATACAGAAGTTAATAAATTCTGTTTTAATTGTCTATAGTCTGTCACTATGGGTCAGACAATGGGTCAGACATTTGGTTTATTAGTGCAGACCATAATCACTATGTTTTGCTGCATATTTGAGAACCCATTTCTCAGTTCATTTTTAGTTTTTTATTTAATGAGCTACAGAAGACCTTTCATGGGTATTGATGAATCTGTAACCCCATTCACTTGCAGGTTTTGCACAGGATTTCATCATTAGCAGATAATTACCACTAACCCTCATTTGCTGCTCCTCTGTTCTCTCTGCAGTTATAGAAAGGCACTTGTTTTTATACCTACTTCACTTCCACAACTGTTTTAATATTAATTACCTAGCTAATTTTTAGTGGATTAAGAATAGTATATTTTGCTTAGGGGATAGCTTGCCTATAGAGCAGTATGGTCAAAGAAAATAAATGACTATGTCCTCCAGCTAAGAATAAACAGCA